>NC_087529.1:9431931-10721431 GCF_963921805.1 Phalacrocorax carbo
TGCTTCTTTCCTAGTCCAAACTGCTAGCTTTTATCCAAGCTTCTCAGACTCCTGGGGGACCCTGGAAGACCTTCTAGGGAGTTCGCATGAGAAAAGCCAACTGGTTGTTAGTAGGCAATCCTACAAGTTAGACTCTGAGCAAAGCCATTTATGCTGTTATAGAGCTAAGTAAAAATGGAGATTTAGTGTGGTTTTAGTACTTCCGATGAAAGCACATGCCACAGAGTACAACACAAAAGCTCAAATCACCAAGGCTTAACTGGCCAAGACAGAAGCAAGCAAAGCCTTTCTGGGAAGGGAAAAAAACCAACCAAACAAAAAAGGCTTTATATGCAGGATTGTTTCATCAGCACCTGTTGCCTGTGTCTAGGCATGAACTGACCCTCCTTACTCCCAATAAATGTTACAGAAGCCTCTCAATAAGGTTGGCATTTCTGATGCTTGTGATTTACCCTAAGCTTCGTGCTGTGTAAACAACTGCACTGAATTATCTTTTTGTTTCCATAAGGATAACATACTGTGTGTTATACTTAGCAGAGATCAACATTTAGGGCACAGAAAACAGTAGGAGTGTTTTGATAGTTAGGTAGATTTCCCCAAGTTTCCTCATAACATTTTTCACTGGAGCTATCAATTTCCCTACAATCCTAGAGAGGAATTTCAATAAAATCAGAAGGTTGCTGACTTTTGCTGGAAAAAAAGTTGCCTTTCTGACTCAATGAAAGCAAACTGTGCCCTTTTCTGTGTGTAAATAGTACAGTATCCCACTTACTTTGCCAGAACAGCAATGCATATGTTGTGTGCTAGAGCCCATCGTTAGGAGGAGCTAGTTATTTACATACTCCGCCATGGCCAGGAGCAGAAGTTGCCCTCTACATGTCAACAAAACCAGATTCAAAGGCTGCCATACTCTCTGGGGTATCTCTTCCTGAACCGTCCAGTTCTACATAACTACATTATTCCTTTCTTATTCACAAATACACGCTCCCTGAATGTACTTTGACTCTCATCAGGATCAAATTTACTGGCTAATTCAGTTGGCTGTGACCAGATTACTCTTTACTGCTGTGACCTGGCTAAAAAGGAAACAATCCCATCATGTTACTGGAAAGCTCAGACAAAAACCAAGCTGGGCTTAAGTTCCTCCTGTTCTTGACTTTCTTGACTATATTCATGCTCTCCCCAGGTGACTAGGTTTTAGGATCCAAGGCTGTCATTCAACTCATTGTCCAGCAAAGAGCCAGCTACAAAATTCAATTATGAGCAGCAGCCTCCACAATATTAGTATGTTCAGAGTTGATAAATTGATTCAAGTCTGTAGATTGATGGACCACTGCTAAGGAATCCATGAAAGACCACCTGACAGGGGCGAGGGGTGGCTGTACACAAGCTTATGATGGCAAGGTTAATTTCAAAGCAGAGTCTGCACTTCCATTACATGACAAGCCACAGTAATCATCTTGTCAATATCGATGTTTTACACATGCCTTACTCCCACTGAGTACTTCAGAGTCACTAATAGAGGTTACCCTGACTCCTGTGAAAAAGGGAGAAAAATCTTTGTAACAGCCCATTCATTTTGGGAAATGAATAAAACTGGAAGACTGCTGGTGTTTCTGAAGCCAGACAGCAGCAGCCATTTGAAGCAGCAGAGAGCCAGAGGCACGAACAGGAATAAGACAAGTTCCAGGTCTCCCACTCCGCTGTGTTGGTCAGACAAAGATTGGAAGGAACTCCAGTCTTTCTGCACACACCACCCCACCCCCCCGATAAGAGTTTTTAAAAAGTGACCATAAAAATAAGTTCTGGCTAGCAAAGTAAGATGGGACAATTTATCTAGGTACCTCCCAATAGCATAACCCTTCCCCAGGGGCCAATATGTTCTGTGCTTAGTGCACTTCAAATACTTAGTTGCCAATAACAGTCTTAGTTTTTCCCACACAAAGTGGATTATCAGAGATTGCTGGAGGGAGTTTAGTCCTAGAGGAATCTTTACCTTAGGAGGAAAATACAGTTCAGTCTGCACAACAGCTTTAATCTTCAGCAAGTTCTGCAGCCAAGTGCATTTAACTGTGCTTTCCTTGCTTTGTTGTGTGCATGGTTGACCTTCCAAACAGTATTACCTCAAGGGCTGAACTCACTTCAACTGCACAAAATTTTGCCTTATCCTTCTGCAGCCACTGAAGTTACAGGGGTTAAGGGAAAAACCTCTCCCTACTGGAATTATTAAAAGCCTAGAAGCAGAATAGCCAAATAGTATAGAGCCACGGGTGCAAATCTTTTTCAGAGACAAAGAGGGAATCCAGCTCCCCAGAGCAACATTCAGCTTCTTCAGCCATGAGACCATTTCTCTTCCAATCCCCCACCTCATTCACAAGGCACCTTCCAACTGCTGTAACTACGAAGGAGGGGCTCTGAAGATGATAGCACTCGTCTGTTACACACACTTAGTTCATTTGTACAATGTATTAGTGTATGTACAGGGTGGATCTAAGTGCAGAATATAACAGAGGCAGATGAGGACTTAAAGCTTGAGCAGGCAGACAGCACCAGAAATAAGTTAGTCATGTTAGTCACATTCAATACATGCACCACTGTGCCTCTGTATCTGTTTATGCATAAGAGGAAAGAGGTGAGAAGGCACAAGGAGTATTTCTCTAGCATAAAGTCCCTGATTTATATCCACTACCCAACTCCTCTCAGTTTACTAGAGGCATGTTCCAACTGAATCAAACAATATGGTTGACCTAAACCATAATTACCTTCATCATGAAAATGGAAGAATTAGTCCATGACAGTGTTCAGAAATAAAAGGGGGGTTCACTCCTATGAAGTGCTTTGCTCTTACAGGCATTTTTCTAGGCCCTGAACTGTCCTGCGGCTCCCTTCCCCAAGCTTACCGCAGTCAGTGAGAAGACAGTAGTTTCCAGTATCCGCAGAGGGAGGTAAGAGGAAATGTACAAAAATACCCATGGAATCTTTGTTGAATTAGACTGGCTTGATGGAATTTGGCATTCAATATCCATGCAGCATGGAAATCATGGACAATTACAACGAAGCATGTCATTTTTGCAACATAAAAGCTCCTTAAATTAGAGCCTTTCAGAAGGAGAACCTGCATCTAAACATTTCTGCACAGCTGGATAACCTGGCTGTAGATAGGTCTCCTACCTTCATATTACCAACACATCCATAGTGATGTAACATAGAAAGCCCGACCTTGAAGGGAGGGGTGGTGTCAAGCAAAAAAAAAATCATTCAGACCTTGACTGAAAGTAGAGAGCTGGGATTTAGAACAACCACTATTTGTCTGAAATATACCCCTGTGTTCAAAGACAACATTAGGCACTTGTCTACGTGTCTTCCTCTGAAGATCTGACCTAGAACCACTTGAGGACAGCAGCCCTGACCTTCATCAAAGTACAAGACTAACTGCCTCTAAATTTACACCAAAAAACTCATTCAGAATTAAACTAAATTTGAATTAGTAGGAGGTGGAGGGGAATTGTAAGTGGAAAAACAGGACGTTGGCACATGCTGCTTGTCCTCAAAACTTTTGTGGAGAGAAAAACTAGCATAAGGAGTCAGCAACCCTGCAAAAGCACCCTGTGCAGTACCCATAGCTGACTTTAATTCCCCTTGCTACATCAATCATAAAAAACAACACTTTGCACAATTTGAGTCCTCCAAAATGGACAAACAAGGCTCCTGCTGCTTTTCAGTACCTTCATATCACATTCTTAGCCCTACAGGGCCTGCATCTGCATGCATCAACAACTAGTCTGCAAGGATTGAACATGGTCTGCTCCTGAATTATTATTTTTTTTTTGCTTATAGAGCTCTGTACAGGCAACAGGGCATCTTTGTGCCTTATGCTCAGCCCTCTGTTGCCAAACTCACAGCACTTCCCAGCAGCAATGAAAGCCACATGCATGACAGGAACACAGGGACTTTGCCTAAATGAAGCAGTGTTTTTCATTAGCACTATACTGGCACCAAAACCCACAAGTTACAACAGAACAAAAGGCAATGTCAAAAGGAGAGCACTGAGCATATCAAAGAAAAAAAAAATAGGATGGCACAATCAAGTCATCACTTCCTATTACTTGCATGATGTTAATCTGCCCACATAATGTGCTTGTTTCGGGTTTTTCCTGGAGCTAATAGTAGAGATATTACTGTCATTGGAGACAGGTAGACCCTTTTGATATCTAAAAAGAAAAAAATATATTGAAGGAGTTGCCACAGACAAAACATTGCTTTTCTCTTTAAGGGAATATTGATTTGTTTTCCTGAACTATTTCAACACTGAGAGCAGTGCCCCATGGGCCCAAAAAGGCACCAAAAGCAAATCAGAGCATCAGCTTCAGATTAACAAGTGTTAGGCTGCAACTGGAAATACCTGTACAGACAGCTGTGTCAGGGAGACAGAACCCAGAACTCTTCTAGCAACATTTATTCCACCTGCCCTCCCTCTTCCTCTTTTCCTGTGGCATGTTACAATCATTTCATTCAGACTAGGTCTCCAATTTGTTCAGCAACTTGTAAAGGAATTTATGGGCTCTGGTATACAAGGGACTATGCAGCAGAACTTTCTAGAGTAGTTCTCTTACCATGTGGTTGCCCATCATGGTCAGGAGCTAGATTTCATGCACCAAGGGGACCTCTCCCTAGAGTGAAGTTGCAGTAAGTGTGCAGGCTCAGCTTTATTCCACATCACTTCTGTTTCAGCCAACTACCTTACAAAGAGCCAGACATGACAACATTGTCATTGAAACTACTAAAGAAACAGCCTTTCCTCAAACACAAGAAAACCCTACAGCTTTCTACTGTTTCCAGTGCTGGAAAAGGTGGTTAGAAAAATAAGCAGGTCTAGACAAATCCATCTATTTATACTGGTTTGAGATCCTCTTTTCCCTTTTTGATTTGGCAGCTTAGCCACTTGTGTTCAGTGAGGCAAGTGAAGTTCAGGTACCCATCAGCCAGCATCTGCATTAGGCCTGAGACAAGACTACTGCCGGTGCTGCAGGAAGATTTCTTTGGAAATACCTGCACCCTACCAACATGCCTGTACCCCAAGAGCAAAGCAGTTTTCTCCAGTAACTGCTCTACTGATACGCCAGGCCATTCTGACTACCAGGCTGTGTTGCATGGAATAGAAAAAGCAGACTGGCTGTCACTTGCCCAGCTCAGAGATCCCTAAGATGAGCCACGCAAAGCCCCAGTTCAGTAAAAACAAAGCCTTGCAAAACCTCTCTGTCTGGGTATTCAAAGCGTTAATTGGTTTGAAAAACAAAACCCAAAGCCTGTGTGTTAATTTGCTATTTAAATTGAAATTTTTTTATTCCATGTCTGCCATGTCTGGCACAAGGCTGTCCTGGGCGTTACTACAATAAAAAATAATTTGGAAAATAATCCCATTGTTCCAGTCACACCCATGGGAATTTCATGTGTAGGGAAGTAGGAACATCAAAACTGAGATCTGTTGTGTGATCAGAGCACTGAGTTTGCCCTTTACAACAGTCAGTTTTATTCAAGTGCATGTTGGGAGCGAGATCAGAAACAGCGAGCTAAGGCGGGAAGATGTCTCAACACTTTAAGGTTAATAAATTCCTACTTGCACAGCCTAAAACTCTCAGAAATCATCTCTAGTGTAGTAAGTTAGCAATAATACCCTTTACAAGAACACATCCACACCCATGGGTGGTTAGGTGATCACACTGTTACCTTTCCTGCCCCCCCTCAAGCCAGTCATTCCCCGTGCCCGTCTAAACACAGTAATGAATTGCCCTAAAACACTTCCCAGTTGCCAGTCACAAGCCCTTTCAAAGTGCTTACTCTGCACAAAGTGGAAGCTTCATCCAAAGCTCCATGCGACTATAATGCAGCTTGGGTACGGTACTTACAGGCACACAATAATCTGCCACACCAGCAACCTCCCTTTCACCTTCCTCCAGACCCCCACTCTTACACTCTGCCGACTGCATCGGTCCAATGCCGTAATAAGTAACCACATAGCATTTGCTGTACATCAGCTCTTCTGCACACAGTAGTTTGAAACCCCTGCTAGTGAACACTCTATATTGCCTCATCAAGTTTTAAACTCACTCTTAAGCAGATAATATATGTTTTGATCACACAGAGCCAGCTGCACTTCAGTATCTGTCTACTGACAGACTACAAAGACATCTAGAAACAAAGAGCTCTAACTAGCTATTTTCAATTTTAAAAGTTCTTCTGCTTTTAACACATCTTTCTAAGCTTTCACTGGTTTTGGAAGCAGCCACCATACCTCATTTGTAGCCAAGAACAATTATTTGTATTCTCCTTCTAAACCTTGCTGCAATCCAGTTTGTCCATTAGAAAAAAAAATCTTAAAAAAAGAAAGCCTTTCTTTTGCAGACAGAAACACTAACACCTTTCCCTATTATTAAAAAATTCTTGAGCAATCGAAGGACCACTTTAGTGCCTTGGTGCTTTGGAAGCCTCTATTTGGAAGGGAGATGGTCTTGAGGGAGGAGATCTACATTTCGGTATCCAGGTGGAAAATGGGTTTGGTTTGGCCAAGTAATAACAGCCGGAAAAAACCTCCGTAGCCTGTGCACGCACAGTAGATTCCTTAAGAATGATAACACTGCCTTGAAACATTCCCGAGTACACACATGAGAAACTGGATGGGGAGAAAGCAGCACTGAGCAAGAGAGAGGGGACAGCAGGAGGTCCAAAGGAGAAATACAGACATTTGGCCAGAAAAACTCCTGCCCTGTTCTGTGGGGAGTTATAAGTATGGCAAACTCCATTAGACAGGGTTTTGTAGGTGGTTTTTTGTTGTTGAAGTTTAAAATTACCTGCCAATGCAAAAGGTAACGCCAACGCAGGGCAACCTAGCTGTCTCCACCAAGGCAAAGTAGAAAACTCCACAACAGCATTTTAACCACGAATTTGGTAAGGGTGCAAACTGATGCACACAAGTCAGCCATCCTTCTAAAGCAAAGGCTTCACAGGCATCCCTCGCTGCTCTGCTGGGAACACGAATGTCTAGAGTTATGGTGAAAAGTCTCAGTCTCTGCATGCAAAGCAGCAGCGACTGACACTAGATATGTCCACATCCCATTTTAGACATATACTACTTGCAAAATCTTGTGGCGAATTCAAGGCAAAGCCATTAAAGCTGACCTTTTTTTCCTCTCATTTACACAGATTTCTTCAAAAACAGAACATTCAGGGGGTAAAGAGTGATAAAAAGAAGAGCATGGAAGATAAAAGTTCGATTAAAACAAGCAGTTATGATCTGTATTTTTTGGATGGGTGACAGTTATTCTGTATTTTTCCTACCTTTTTTGTAGTTTGGTAAGAACAACAGAGTGTTGCTTTACTCACTGGAGGCAAACCAGTAAACCTGTGAGTGACACATGGCTGTCAGCAACAGTCTACGGTTTATTATTACACTAAGCCCATACGCAAACAGCCTTCACACATCACAGCTAAAACTTGCTTGTGCTTTTTCTCCCTCATACACACATACATAAGAGTGTTTCTTTACAACTTTCAGTGCAGCTTGGAAAAATTTTTACATGCAGCATCTCAGCAATGGATGATGCCAAATACAGCCGCCCTGCAAGCAAAGACAGCAGCTGCCATCACAACAGCACTAACTTGACCCATTTATAAGAAAGCATATCAGGATGCCATACACCAGCCAAGCCACTGAACACCAGCATTCGCTGTACACATCAGTGCTGAATGTCAAAATAGATGGCTGTAACAGGCTCATGTCATGTACTTCTTGCAGCAGCAAACAAACAAAAAAAATGGTCTGAGTTTCCATTGAAACCACTTTCACATACAGAAATCAGAAGTTTGGTTGAACCTCGGAGCAGGGAGTGATGGAACAACTGAACAGCTTCCCCTTGCTGTTGATAGGTCCATGGGAACAGCCCAGTCACTTATTCAATTATTACTGGCAGTATCTGAGCCACGAGCCATGTGAGGAGTGTGCAGTTCCAGTCAAATGCTTGTGTGGGGTTTGGTGGCTTTTTTTTTGGCTGGTTGGTTGTTTTTTTGGTAGAGTTTTTTTAAAGCAAAACAAAACATAGCCACACACATCAGAGCTCACGTAGGTGCCCTGCAAAATCAGCCGTGCCCCCAGAGATGCTCAGATACAAATCAATAACCCAGACATGAGTAGCACAAGACGACTCCCAGGCTCAACCAGGACACTGGCTGAAGTGTCCGATACAAACCAACCTGGTTTCTGGTTCCATTCAGCTCACGAGACAAATTGTGGCAATTCTTATCATTTCCACACTGCCAACTCTTCCCTCTCTTCCCACCCAGTGCAGACAGGTGCAGCTTCATCCTTACTTTCCCAAAGGTTATGCAGCAACTCCTCCAAAAGATACCTGGGAGCTGAAAGTTTACTTTCAGCAAAATTCTATAGTCATTTGTAGAAGCTGCCTTGAAAACCTTCTAGTTCAGAAGCCAATAACCACTTGGCAGAGCCTGACAGACATAATTAGAGAGCTTGATTGTTTCAAAGGACATTACCCAAGAAAATGAATATGTTGCTGCAGTCCTTGCAATAAATTTCCAATGGGTTTGGTTGCAGAGGTCTTGAAAGGGTTTTAGCAGACTTTTAATTATGCTGTGAGGACTCAAGTATTTTTCTAGTGCTTGGCAAAATGGGATCCTATTATTTCTGCTTGCAGTGCACACTCACTGAAAGCTTATCCACAGGCCTACAGCCTAAGAATTCCTACAACTTTGTAATCCAAAATTTTTGTATCATTTGTGATATACATTAGTGACTTCCAGTAACAATGGCCCAAGAGAGAGCATTTTACTGTGTGATAGTTTAAACCATTTGGCTCAGCGCTGTATCCTGAAATACACTGCAGGGAGACTATATATTTTGCTGCAGGTTACGCTGATTTACAGCAGCATTAAGCCAAGTGCTGTAACATCCTACAGAGCCAATTTGCCTTTTAGCTCTCTGCTATACTTCAGACACTGCATGGGAACAGAGAAAGTTCACAGCATCACAGCCCAGACCTGCCTTTGCTCAAAGGCTGGTACTGTTCAGTAGCACCAGTTGTTGCAGGTGTTTTTGCACCGACCCCGGTGGTCACTGCTGCTTCTATGGGTATGTTACACATTCAGCCTCCCACAAACCTTTCATTGCAGTTGGGGAAGGGAAAGCACCACAGCCTGTGCCATCACCCAACCCTCTGCTGCTGTTCAGTCCAGCCTGCCCTGCTCAGCACCTCCATCTCCCACCTCTCAGCCTGCTCTCCAAACCAAATCCTTCTCTGCAAAGATCACTCAAATACTAACTCCAAGACTAATTTCGGTCATCCAGGCTTAGAGAGGTGCAGTAAACAGGGACCATGAAGACCTCTATTCTGCAAGAGTGGAAGTTTATACAAGTGCCAAGTATTATCATTCATAGATTTATTATAAACTTCTGCATATATTCATATACAATACTTCGGATTTTGTAGCTTTCCCCCTAAGATCTAACCACACCCTCATGAAATAGTCCCAGAGCCTTCCCTGACACAAAGAGAAGTACTACTATTCCCATTTTATTTGGGGGAAAGAAAAGAGGGAGCAAGAACGTGCAAGTCTCAGTTCCCAGACTTTGTGCTGCTCTATAGAATATACACTGAGCATTTAAGGGAATGGTCTTTTTTCTTGGGAAAGAGGGTGGAAAACAAAGCCTTATGAATCAGCCAGCTGATAATTAAAAGCAACTAAATCCAGATCACTAAGCTGCACATGAGAATCTGAACTCCTCAAATGCTGAATTCCTCTGCCAACCAGAAAATCCAGGGTCACTTGCCCAGCTGGTCACTATTGTTCTGTCCAATAAAGTTCTGGCAGGAATGCATGTTTAACAAAATACAGAGATTAGGCATAGCAAAGAATGCAGCTCCCCCCTCAGTGTTTAGGTTAGTGGGGTTTGCATGTTGAAATACTGAAGCTTAAGCATATCAGATTTTCTCTGTCCTGTACAGCTAGTGCCAGTGACAGACACAAGCTGACAGCCTAGTTCTCAGGATCACTGCCATTTTAGCTTTAAGTTCATTAAAAGCAGCATAAAAAGTTCACCTCAAAGCTGCAATGACCACCAATTAAATCAGTGTTTTCTTGGGGATGTAGAGTACCAATTAGAAGAGCACTTTGTACCTCCCATGCACCAGGAACTCTTGAAGGGCAATTTAAACCAAGCCAGAGACTCAAGGGACCAGATTTTGAGACCCTTGCAACAGGCTAGCTCATCTTCAAACGTCTTAGGATAGCCTAGGTTTCCAGAAGGAAATCTAGCATCCAGTGACTAAACAGAGCATCTAAATCGCAATGATCTTCCTAACATCTGACTTAGCTCCTGACAGTTCAAAATCAGGATCTTTAGCTCAATTTACAACAAGGCACGCAAGACTAGACTCAGGTGCAAATGATCTCGCACAGATCTTCAGAGATCGTGCAGGAAGACAGCTTTTATCAAGTCAGATGCCATGCACAGAGCAGCTCCGATACCTCACTGGGCCAAGAATTTCTCAGCTCAAAAAAGAACAGTGTTAGACAGATATTTGAGACTCAGAAGTAGATTTGCAAAGGATATAGTCCTTGGAGAACTGTGTGAAAGAAGGTTATAAACAGCCTGGTTACACCTCAAAGTTAATGGTTTATGTTTAGAGATACCAAGGATTCATAAGTTACCCTGCAGGGGGTTATGGTAGCTCACCCTGCATGAGCAGGAAGCATCTAAGATCCTGTTACCATGGCAGTCTCTCCTCTCTTTCTCCCTTCACAAAAAGCTGAAAAGTAACTTTCTGTCAGAGCCACACAGTAAATCTGGAACAGGTACAGCTGAGATAGGGAGCTGCCAACAGCCAGATCTAGGTGTTTTCTTCCAGGAGAGCCTTTTTTAGCCATCCCAGCACAGTAACAGAAACCTTATTTTAGCTGGTATCACTTTCATTGCCACCTGAAAATGCAAACAACTTAAAGCTTGCACCAGATACAGCAATGAGACAAGCAGCCAGACAGCCCACATTGAGCAGGGTGGCAGAAACCAGACCAGTTCTAGGGAAGCAGAAGAGGCAATCAGGCAAGAACAACATGAGGAAGCCAGGCAACCTGAGGCCAGAGGAAGAGAAGTGGTATCAGATTAAGAAAACAAAAAAATTCTTTTTCTTTAGGGAAAACACAAGCAGAATCTCCCTTGGGTTGGAGCGTTAAATTCATGTCCACCCCCCTTCACACACAGGCACGCTGGAGAGCTCTTGGTAGATCTGTCACCCATTGCTGCTTCAAATGAGGATTTGAAAAAGCTCCCTGTGCTCTGCTGTGTTTACAGCAATAATGAGAGCCTGGAGGAAGGGGTTAGAAACATCTGAGTTTAATAAGGGCTAAGCAGCACACAGCAAAAAAGCAATGTCTGCCCTTCCGTTCAGGGCTACCACACCCCACCAAGCACCACAGCACCAGGCCAATGGGAGACTCAGCACGGAGACGTTATGTCATCCAAACGGCCACACAGCCCATCTGCCCCAAGCCTTTTCGAGATGAGAAGAAGCATTTCAAACCAGCCGAGAGCTCCCAGCACCAGTTTTGAACGGCTAAATAAGCAAAGTCCTGTGGGGAAAAAACAGATGTTGATTGACCCCAGGCATAAAACAAGCCAAGGACAGAAGGGAAGTTTATGTGCAGTCCCTTAACTCAACAACTCCATCTCACAAGGTCATCACAACAGGGCAAAAGGAGTGTTTAGCTCATTTAGCACCTATGCTACTGCCTTTTCTTAGTCCTCAACAGCTCTAACATCCAACATCCACAGGGTAAGGAGCATCCTGTTCCAGTTGCATGAAGACCATTAACCTGAGCATTCAGGTTCTGCAATCACATTTGCTGCACCCCTCTCCTCACTTCTGCAGGGTCCACCCCCAAAACTGTCCTCACATCAAACAGGTATCTTTCATAAAACACCTTTGCCTGCACTGCACATTCTTCCCACCACACACACTTTGTTTTTATTCCACCGGTAAGTGGGAATCAAGAGTCTTGCCCATCTGCAAAGTCAAAACCAACTCCCCTCTAGAGTGCACATACCCACCCACCTCCAAAAAAAGAGTGGGTGGGTGGTGGAAGGACACCCAGAAGAAACAGCACAGGACCTGTTCGTAACTCTACAGACTCAGTACAACTTGGTTACATGACCATGTCCAAGGAGATATTCCCCTGCCTCATGATTTCATTGCACTGGCATTCCTGAGATGCTCTGAGCAAGCACATGCCTATATCTAGTGCAAATACTGCAAAGAATATCACTTCCACCCTGTTCCTAGGGGCAGAAGAAGTTGGAACTGATTAAAAAGACATCTGACTACATAACCTGATGTCAAGAATGGACATGACTAGATGCATTTCTGTGTAGTGGTACCTCACATTAGCTTTAAAGTTTTGACAGATGGTTTGTTTGCTCAGCACACGACAGTCTTACTCAGCTCTCATGGGACAGACAGGAGACATGCAGCAGACCACAGAGAAGTAAAGGGAAGAGTCCTACATAGGAGAAGCTCACAGCTACCTTCTCTTCTCAGCTTCAAAGAGGTTTCAAATTCAACTGCTATGATTTTAAGTGGTGGATTCTCCTTTCCAGGTAAACCACATAGCTATGGAAGAGGAGACTGGTCTGTCCCAAACAGGAAACATTATGAAGCTGCCCTCAGCTTTTGTCTCAGTAGCATCCATTGTGTAGGCCTCTGGGTGAAAGCCATTTCTTAACAGATCAGAGAGGTCTTTTTAATTTGCCAGAGCTATGATTTCCCTACTTTGGAAGCTGAAAATTACTCTCAAACCTGAAATAGCTTCCTATTTGTTGGTCCTCAAAGATTCAACTATTTTCAAAACAGCCAGGCCTAAATATTAGAGGCATCACTGTCAACCAAGTACACTCTTTATTTACACAACAGTTCATTTCCAAGAGGAGGAAAACATCAAACTTACCAAAACCAGCCAAAACATCTACATCATGTTATTCCATGCAATAAATTGCAAGTCAATAAATAATCGTTTCTTTCTATAAAGGAGATAAGGAACGAAAACAATAAGGAACAGTATCACAGTTGCCACCCTTGTAGCAGTATTAAGGACTTCAATTCAGACCAGTGCCACACTGCATAAACACAGTAAGCAGGAGCTTTAGTATTATTCAACTATATAAAAAATTGAAAAAATGCAGGACAGTAACCCAATTAGTAGCATTCTGCTTCTTTTAACTTCTGCAGCTATGATCCTTAATGAGTCTTTGTTATATCTAAGTTGGCACAGGCTAACTTTATGCTCAAAGCCTCAAAATAAACATTATGCCTCAGTGAAAGTAAGTTTAAGCACTGTCTAAATCTGTCTAATCAAAAGTGAGTTGGGAGCTTTGAGCATATTGCAGAAACAAGGTCAGATGAATTTTAGTATTATCCTACAGAAGAAGTAGTCTATGCTTTACAAAACAATGTTCCCAGACATGCTAGAGGTCTAACGCAGGAAAGAACATGAGTAGCTGGTCCATTATTCTAATCCAGCAGACCCAAAGCACTCTGTGCTTTTAGTCTTTCATCATTACCTCAAAGTCATCCTTCATTTTCCCCTCTTTATCAAGACACAGCCCAATATAACAAAGATGTGAATAAATATTCTATGATCCAAGTGTCACAGAACCACTCCCCCTGAGCAAAGCTGTAAAGTTTCTAACCTGATGTGTTTCAACTAGGATTTTAGCACACTAACAAGCTCAGCTTTGAGAAAATGAACAAATAAGGGTTATTGAAAGAGACACATTTGTTAATTTATCCAAGGGAGCACAAGTTCACTGCCACCCATTGCTTTGCCTCTCCACTCCCTTTTTCTTCTGAGAGCTGGTAAATGAAACCTGCACGAGAGGAAATGATTCACACAAGCAGCTGGAAAGGCAAGACAGTAGGAGATTTCCTAAACGAATACAATTTACTGCAGTAACTACAGTCACGTCTGGCATTTCAAAGCCATTCCAGCATCGCTAGGTCCTCACACTACCATTGGCTTCACTGTTAATTGCATTGCAAAGTTACAGCACCGAACTCCAAAAGTCAGATGAGGATCATATGGCTGCAGAGTCCAGGAAACAAACACCGGATAGTTCAAGGGTTTGGCGATGAGCTTAAGACCTTGTGACCTCTTGGTTACCTGGGTAGGGCACTTCAAAGGGGAATTAGTGCTGAGGACTCAGCGTGACACAAATCCCGGTTTGTTTGCTTGGCATCCTCACACAGTCCGTAGCAAACCATAGAAAACCAGAGACCCAGGCAATGAACAGGCTATTAGGTGATGGAGGGAATGACTCAGAAAGCAAGATTCTGTCCGTAAAAGGAAAGAGAACCACATTTCTCCAATATGTATAGTTTTATAGTCCACACCCACTTAAGAGCCACAAGAGGACTGGAATTTGGGGCTGAAATCAGGTTCAAATCATCTTTCTCTGGTCAAGAGAGAATTAACAGACAACCATCAGGAAAACTCCAGATACATGTTCTGAAAGCATTCTGACAGACTGCATAAATCAGGATACTGATTTATAGATCACCTTTTAATATTAAGAACAGGCTTCTACCACGTAAAGAGACCCACACTTACTTAAACTTACTAAAACCTCACCTAAGAGGCTGGAGGTTGTTACATCACAGCGCAGTTGTGCGCAGCCCTTCAAATGGGGCTGGGGAAGAGCAATTCCATCCTCGCAAACATGTAGCTGCAGGACTAGGCACAATGCAGGCAGGTGTTTTGAAAAGAACAAATCTACCTCTAACAGGTCCACCTACACATCTTGATCTTGAAAGCCAGCCTTTCAAGTGACCCATTAGGAGACTGCCAGCCTCAAGGAATAATTGACAACATATTTCGAGCATCACCTAAATATCTGAAAGCATCAACGCTTCAGGTTTTTTGGGGGAAAAGTAAGACAAGCTATAGTACAGGAAAGCTGATGTCAGTTTAAGTATCTTTCACACAACACAGCAGGACACAGTGCATGTTTAATTGTCCCACTGAATCATGGCAAAGTGATTTGCCCCCTAATACAGAGTAAACTATTGGTAGAGGCACAACTGGAATCCAGGTCTCGCTCTCCTGGGCTGTGCTCCCAGGCACGAACATGGCAATAAGAAATGGATGAAGCCACCTGGCCTTCCATGTCAAAGCCTCTACCTCTAGCATTCAAAAGTTGCACTTACAGATTTCAATTGACTGATGTTACTTTCCTCTCCATATCCGTCCTCAAGAAACACGACTGCTGTAGCAAGCACTAGGAATTACTATGCGATCAAAATAAGTACTGATCTGTAATTATCCGCACAGTCTGGATAAGAACGCCTACTTGGACAGTCCTGTTATTTGTAGCATCGTGGTTCTAATGTCGATTCACAAGAATAAATTTTTAGGCTGAGGTGTAAGTGTTCTGAAGGTCTATCTATCACAGTTGGACTTTGCACCCACTCCAGCTAACTCTTGTGATGCTACTGTAAAGCTACCGGTAGGAAAGAGTTATCATCCTACATTGCTTTCCAGTTCAAGTTTGGGGGTGTTCTTTCAGCTATCTCCACCTCATGGCCAAAGAGTTTTCTAGTCTAAGCACTGCATCTAGTCTCAGAAGTTTAACTCCCACACTTGAGTTCACAAGAACTTGATGCATGAATAATTTGAAACTACAGGAAAATAGGATGAAAAGTTAAGCTGGGAGAACATCAATTCCAAAGTCAACTAACACAGATGCAGGCATTCTTGGAAAAATCAAGCTACTTCCAGCATGGGAATAAGCTTCCCCTAACTTAGTTAGCAAAGCTTCTCAGGACCAAGTCTGGAGGACAACAGTTCCCACCTGGCAGACAGCACCTCCATTCTTATGCTTTGGGTAGGACCCACTTCCCACTCTCATTGCCTTAACACAGTAGCAAGTTAGAAACGCACGCACTAAATGTGAATTTCAAACAAAACAGTGAGGCTGCTACAATCTACACAACGCCAACAAACTCTGCTGCTTGGATTTCAGTCATTATTACTTACACATCCCCTACGGAAGTTCAAAGCAATTCAAGCACATGCAAAGATAGACTGCAAGTATCTTTGGTCTAATAATCCAGATCTGTCACCTGAAGCCAACCAGAAGCTGGAATTTTCATTTTAAAAAAGGAAACAAAGCAAGAAACATTCCACCAGAACAAGTATTCCACAATCTCATTTTGAAGGATGTGAATAATTTTTTTCCTCCAAATTTCCCTCCACCACCCCCCAAGCTTTTTTACACTGCCCAGGACATTACTTTTCTAGCAAAAAGTGTTCAGCAGTCCTCAGAGCCTCAGAAGCCCATCTCTGAGACAGCCTGCAACCTAGATAGCAAGGGCTGTATCGGCTATTGATTTTTGAATGGTTTTCTAGGTAGAAGACAAAAGATTCCAGCAACTTTTTTTTCCTTAAAGAAATACAACTTTTATGACAAGCTAATTTTTAAAAAAATTGATAGCAGATTCCCAAACGGCTCAATCGTGTCTTCACTTGCTGATCAAGGACAGAAAAAGACATCTGCAGGAACATGGTGCATCTTGTATCAAGGAAACATGTCGGCTGTAGATCATCGCATCCGTATGTGCTGCAACATACCAAAACCTAGAGCTGCAGCAGTAACTTCCAAGGCTCTGGCCTGCTTACGCTTGGCTGGTGGTACCCAGGAAAAGCACCAGAAGTCACTGGGAAGGTTACAGAAGAGAAAGTGAGACTGGCCATGTAGCGTTATTAACAGTAATCACCTACCCACCACCTTGTGTCCTCTGCAGCCTCTTCAAGGCAGAGGTCAGCAAGCTCTGCTGTGACAGAGCTGCTACCACTTCACATAATTCAGGTGCTACTAAGATGCCCTTAGTAAACATCAGTTTATACCAGTCCGATTCAGTCCCCTGAAAAAAGGCTTCACACCCACATAGATCAATGTCAGACTTTAGAGCAAAAAGCCTCATTCTTGTCTGGCATTATATTAAATCCAGAAGAGCACGGCTATCCCAACCTGAAGCTGCACCCTGCAGGAGGCTTCCCCCCAAAGGTCCAACACTGTGGCTGGGTAAAGTTTTCCCACACAGATTTTCCCATCAGAAAGCAAAGCTGTTAGACATTTGCCAACAAAAAAACTCCACCACTCAAGGGGAAATTAAAACATACAAAGATTGCTTCAACGTGTGATACTTGACTAAGCACTTAAATTTTTATTTCAAAACATCCAGCAGTGATTTTTCCCTGCCTTCACCTTTTTTCTTTCCCCCTCTGCTTTAAACTGGAATGGGAGACTCTCATACAGCAAAGTTCCATTGGAGAAAAAAAAAACCCAACCAAACATAAAACACTACCACCTTTCCCAACATCATTATTTAAATCAGCTTTAGATGGTTTTATACAACACTTTATAGCCTTGGAAAGGGATGCATTCCCTTGACAAAGCATCAGCTATC
Organism: Phalacrocorax carbo; assembly: GCF_963921805.1. Classification (NCBI taxonomy): domain Eukaryota; kingdom Metazoa; phylum Chordata; class Aves; order Suliformes; family Phalacrocoracidae; genus Phalacrocorax; species Phalacrocorax carbo. The sequence goes on from NC_087529.1 coordinate 9,449,460, forward strand.
CAAACAACTCAGGCATGGGAAAATTGTTTAGGAGTGTGAACTGGGGAAGGTCTTTCGTGAGCAGAGATACAGCCTACACTCATGTAAGCGTGGTAGCTCTGAACAAAGATCTGCAGGCTAATAGATATGTAAGACAAATGACATGTGGTTCTCATTGCAGCTCATGCTTTAGGAAGGGGGTACCTTGGAACAGATCCAGCTGGGATAGGTTTATCCCATTACTCTCCTATAATTTTCTGCCATTTCAAACCATTTGACAGTTACTGTAGTTTAACATCACACCCCCTACAGACTGAGGCCTGTTTGACAGGCCAGCAAACAAAGCCACCCCCACTTGGAGATGAAATATGCACCATATGTGAGAACGGTGCAAGGCACCAGGCTAGCACCCACTCTTGTACTTCTATGACACGCCGATGCAAATCTGCTGTGTGGATGCCTTATCCCAAATCCTAGCCCAAATAAGCGGTGCTAACATAAGCCCTCCTCCACAGCAACATAACTCATACATACTAGGTATTAGCAAGGGAAGGAGGAGAAAAGGTAGAGACAGGATAGACGAGCCCTGAATATTAAATTCCCAAGTCCCCATTTAAGGGAATCGCAGGGAAAAAAAAAAAAGGTGAAATTCAAGAACAACTGGAATCAGGTTAAGCCACTCTCTTGCTTTATACAGTGCGGCTCATTCATCTGAACAGCTGTTTCACCTCTGGAGAAATACCCAGAGAAAACAGAGGGGAGGGGGAGAAGCCTAAATTGTTTGCTCTGCTGAAGCAGCAAGATACAGTAAATCAAAACTGATTTACATTTAAGTTCATAAGAAATTGGTTTGGGGTTGGGGGCGAGAGGAAGAAAGTGGGAGGCTTGGTTTTAAACAGCTATTTGAAAGCTGCAGCTCTTGAATAGAGCTCTGTAATTAAGGTCTTTCCTTTGTTGAGCAGAACAAGTTTTTCCCCGCAGCCGAGGGCTATAACAGTTCCCTCTGCCGGCATCACCGGCGCCTCCACTCCGGCCGGGGGGACAGGCTGCCCCGCGGACCCGGCGAAGCCCCTTTCCCCTCCCGACGGGCTGGGGGGCAAGAAGGGGAGAGTTTGCGGGTTTCACTTCCCAAAGCTCAGTTCCTCGATCCCCTAGTCGCTCCCTGCCCCAGAGAGGAGCACTGCTGCGGGCAGGCGGGGAGCCTCCCCCTCCCCACGTAAGGCGAGGGCAGCCCAGGGAGCCCCTCGGCGGGAGCTGCTCCCGCTGCTCCCCCCGGCAGCGCCCGGCCTCCTCGCCGGGGAGGCGGACCCGGTCTTACTCACCGGCGACTGGCGAAGCCGCTGCCCGGCGAGCCCGAGCTCTGCTCTGGGTAGTTGTGCTGCAGGGTTGATGCTGGGAATTGATAGAGGAAGCCAGTCCCTAGCGCGCATCCATGCAAGCAGCAGCACCAGGACAAGAAAAGAGCGAACTGCATTTTTGCAAGAAGGTTTTCCTCCCGCCCGCCCCCCCCCGCCTTCTCCTCTCACACAGCACGGCGGGCGCGGGGCCCCACCGTGCCTCCCCCGGCCGGGGTCACGGCGGGATCCCACTGCGCGGCGGTGCCCCCGGCACCGGGGACGGCGGGGCAGGGGTGCCCGGGGCACAGGGACCGCTGCTCCGGCTCCCAAAGGGAAGCCCCGTCCCTCGGCGAGCCGAGCCCCGGCGGCTGCTGCCCGCGCAGGGGGTCCGGGGCCAGCGCGGCTCGTCGCGCCCAGGGCGCGCACACAGCCCCGGACGCCTTTTCAAATTTGGCGAGGTCGGTCCGACTCCGTCAAAGTGGGCGTGGGGTTTCGGCGTTAACCCTTGCCAGGCCTCGCTGCAGACCCCGCTGCGAAGGGGCTCCCATCGGCGAGGGCGGCCGGGCACCCCGGGGCCGCACGCTGACACCCAGGCGGAGCTGGCAGCACCAGGCTCGGCAGCAGCTTGGGCTCCAGCTACCCCGTCAGGAGGCAGTTTGGGCACAGGAGGAAGCACGCCTGGGGAGCCCGAGGCCCAATCCCAAACCCAAAACGTCCCTGACACCTGTGTCTGCCTGATTAACCAAGAGCCAGTTTGAGCAGAACCCGCTGCACCCCAAACACCTGGTGCCTGCTGCCATGTTTGCACTGCAGAAGTTACACACATAAAGTAGGAAATAAATAATTTTTAAGATGCTTCATTCACAAGGTAACCAGTGAAAAAGTAATCTCTGCTTCAGCATGTGCATCCTGCTCGTTTTGGGACCACTTGTAAGCACCCGGGATGGCCCTGAGCTTGGAGAATTGCACAGTCAGCCCCAGCCACGGACAAGAGGAATGTTTTTACAGTCATGGAAAGATGTGGGTGTTTCGCAAAGGCAGCACCCCGAGAAGGAAACCAGAAGTGAGGCTCCCTCTCCACAGCAGCTGAATTTGAGATGAAAGCCCTTGTACATCCCCCATTTGGTGATGGTGGTATAGACCCCATTTGCTGTTCCCTTTGCAGCTCTGGAACAACCTGGGCTGTTGCAGGTCACTGACTGGCCAAGCAACTGAACCAAACACCACAAGGAGGGATTTAATTTTTCAGATGACACAACTGCTTTTCTACATTTTTACCCTCAGATTCTGCAAGCTCACAGTACCCCCTCTGCACCCTCGCCGTTTGTGCAGCCATCCAAAGACAACCCTGATTTACCACCAAAAGCAAATCTTGCTGGGGTATCTTTGGAGCCCGGGGCTTCCCTGGACGGCTCTGCAAAGGCAGAGACCTCTTCCTCATAGGGGCAACACGATCCCTGTGAGATTCTGCAGCAGCTGGAAAATGATTCCTACAAGGTACTGGGAAAATGGCTAGGTGATGAGCACCTACCCCTTCCCCCACAGTGCCCACCTCCAGAGCCTGCTCACGTAGATAAATAGCCCCTGGCTGGAGCCTGAAACCAGACAAGCTTAGACTGCAAATGAGGCAGCAGGTTTTTGAACAGCCACTGTCATTAATCACTGGAGCAAATCACAAAAGGAAGCAGGGGTGCAGCCTGCACTGCAGCTCAGCACGGCCTCCCTGGGGCTGCCCCGCAGAAGCCCTTGGGTGTTCTGGGCCCATGGCCGGGGCAGACAATAGATCAGCCCTCCCTGGGCTCAAAGGGAGTTTAAAAGGTCTGGGCCAGCAGCACTGAGCTGCCAAGCCTGCTCAGAAACAGCCATCATGTACTTAGAAAAAGCCCTCAGCATATGGAGCTGAGATGCAACAAGGCCCTCTGTTCCCAGCCCTGGATCAGGTCAGCCTGAGCACCTTTCCCTTCAGTGCCACCTCATCTTCAGCAAGGGAAATTTCTTCCCTTCCCATCTCCTACCCCCAAGAAAACACATAGCTCCCAGCAACTCACCCTAGGATGTTCAGCCATTTTGCTCCTAGTCAGTCATCAGGAAATCTCTGCTCAGCCTGACAGGGTAACAAAAAAGAGGCTTACTCTCTGGTCTCCTCTCTCAGTAGGGCTACAAACTACCTAACATTCACCCTTCTCCTGGCAAAGCACTCAGGAGCTGCAGCACACCCTAGGGCTGTTCTCTGAGGCTCCCCTGCCCTTTCATCTGAGTGATCATCCTCAGCTGTGTGTGCACAGCCAAACCAGGTGCAGCTGAACCCCCACCCCTGGCAGCTTGTTGCGGCTCCAGGCTGTGTGCTAAGGGCCTGGTTCAGCCTCATGTCCCAAACGCACTAAGTTCCCCCTCCTGACAGGCTGAGGTAGATCATTTATCAGTATTTAACAGCACTAAACGGCACCAGTGGCTTTCTGACCCATTCTCCTGGCTTGGGTTAGCCCCTTCAGAAGCTCTTTGCAGACTTCAAGTCTTAGCTGTCCAAGAGCATTTTATTTCTGGTTACATGCAAAATTTGCTGCTTCAGCCTTCACTGACTTTGCAAGACCGTAGGAGATATTAAATGCAGGTGATTAGACAAGACATGATTCTGGCAAATTATTAGAGACATCTGTAGGAAGCTAATATTCTTCCTATTTCATGAACTGAGAGATTGGAGACCAGAGGTCAAATGACTTTGCTCAAGATTGCAAAGAGCTAAAGGCAGAGCCAGAAATAGAGCTCAGATCTCCAGGCTCCCATTACTTCTGCCCTGTCCCTAATGCACACTTGCTTCTCCTCTGTATGGCTGATTTAAAACGAAAATGAAGAATTAACTTCCAAGCTGATTTTGGAAAAAAGAGAAGAAAGGGTGATACTGTCTACTGTAGGGGGACAATTAAAGATGACCTTTCATTTGAGTCCTTTGGATATGCATAATATAATCAAACACAATAGCAGTAATAAATTAGTATTTTTTCTCCGCTGTCTCACAGTGCTTACTAGTGCAACATATTCTAGCAATTTCTCAAAACTATGTTGATAAATTGGAAATGCAGTGATGGAGGTAACAAAGACAGCCAACAAAAACATAATTCATTCCATTTATCAGAGGGACTAGCTCTGAGAAGAGAACCCTTGAAATCTGAACAGTCCTATTCCTATAAACCAGACGTACTATATTTCAAAATATAAAGCTATACTTTCTATGCCTGTGCATAGACACGTTAATTATGGATTTGCCCAGGCAATCAGGGCTAAATAAATTATTTGGATGTATTTCACCAACTTGGTTCAAGGTGGAAGAGGCAGGGTACGTTCTGGAAAACCATGATGCATGGAAGCACAGAGAGAAACAGTAGAGAGCCAAAGGCCAGGTTTTCATTTTACCAACCCTATTGACTTTGCTATCATGAAAAAGCAGTCCCTGGAGGGCCTTCTCCCATACACTGCTCGCCTTCCACGCAAGTGACAGCCTTACACGGTCATGTCAGAAGAGTAATCCATTGGACATGTGTGGGCACATGGGGTTTCACATGATCTGGAGTGCTTGTCAGCGTCCTAGTCCATTGGGCATACCTTGGATATAAGGCATCAGAACCTGTTCTGTAAAAATATCTATAATTTCTTTAAACATATATCCCTCATGCAAGCCAGCCAATAAATGGGCTGGGGGGAAATACTGACGATAAAAGGAACATTCAGAGTTTAGTCTGATTTTTGTTCTGTTGTAAAGGAAAAAGCAGTGGAATGATACAGCAAGAGAGGGATTTGTTTTCTACAATGTTTTCAATTTAAAGGTGGCTCAAAAAGGTAGAAGAGCACTGTCATACCTGTAAGCAGAGTCCAGCCCCAGAACTGCAATGCCATCTCGACTGTTCAGCACCACTTACAGTATTACAAAAGTCAGTAGTTAGCTGAAAAAAAGAGTTGCAATGTTGTTAGAATCACAGCAAACATATTTTGAAAGGCCCATCCCTTGGATTTTGTGAGTGTGCTTTTCATCTGGGTACTAAGAAGAGGCCAAAGGAAATGCAGCTTTGTTATAGCTGATAAAACCTTGTGGAGCTTTAGAATTATGATGTGTCCTTTTGAAGTTAGAAAGAAGTCATTGATAAGACCATCTAAAACCAAAAATATTTTGGATAAATCTCTCCTAGCTTCCTAAAATGCCTAGATTATTTCATTGTGATGCAACAAAGCAGTCAAGGAACCTTCGAAAATTAGAATAGATGGATAAGAGCTTAGTAACAGTAAGAGTTCAAGATCTCTATTATAAATTAAATTATAAGATTACTAAGGTTATTGTAACGCAACTATTACTGGGGAATCAAACTGAACCTGAGCAAACTGAAAATATTAGGGGACTGTGGTGGTTTTTCTTTTAAGCTCGCGTGTGAAAATTTCCTGAATTTGACCTGGAATAAATCAGTCACAGCTGAACTTAAAATGGAATAGAACTGAAAAAATGTCACATTCACACAAGCAGTTTAGCATATCGATCAGTAAACATAATAGACAGTGATATTGTATGAAACACAAGAAATAATTCAGAAGTCATGACTTTGGCAAAATTCATTGACCTTAGATGGAACTTTGCCTGAGTGAAGCACTTGTGCGGGTATTATAAAGTAACGTACTGGATAAAATAACTCAGATTGAAACATAATTCAGCAGATGGAAAATGTGATGACTCAAGAGATCAGAGAGACTGACTACATCTGGTGGAATTACACACTTTGAGCGTTATTGTGCCCTGGGAAGAATAATTTCTGTCACCTTTGATGTCAGGCAAAAAATTCTCCCAACCAGACATGCACTGAAGCCCTGATCTGCACAAGCCCGGGGAGTTTGTGGACACACCCATGATCCATCAGACTCACCAAGAACGCAGTGAAGTAAGGATTCATGCAGGTGTGATAAAACCAAGGCACAAATAGCACCAGGTCTGTTCCACTCAAACCTGCCAGAGTAGAAACCCATTCAGAAGCAGCCAGGAAGGACTGCATGGGTTTTCTCATCCCTCTTCCTTTTTCCTGCTAGAAGGCAGGATCTATTATACATTGATTATTGTTGGCACAAATTTGTCTGCCTTATTCTGAAAGACCTCATGACAGAAACTCCCCATGCTCTTCTGAACACACATTCCGATGGTTTGCACTCGGTACTGGTAGTTTTTCTTAACATCCAACCTCAGTCTGTTTTGTTGCAATTTAAGCTTTTAATGTCTCACTTTCTCCATTATGGATGTAGAAAACTATTTCTTCTCTCTTTGAGCAGAATCCTAATTCCTCAAAGTACTTTTAAAAATGTTTTAACACCTCTTCTTGCCTTTTAGAAGCAAAATAATCCCAACTTCTTCAGACTTTCCCTGTAGGTCATATGTTACATACTTCCGATCCTTTTTGATATTCTCCTCTGAACTTCTCAGCTGGTCAACATCTATCTCATAGTATGGTACCCATAACCTGTACGTCTGCGTAGTATCTCTGCCCTGCTGAGGATTTGCCTTTTTGACATCTGTACATCATTGTTAATCCATGCTTAGTTTGGGATTCTCTACCTTTCCTGCAGAAATGCTAGCCTGACTTTTCCCCATCCCACATTTGCTAGTTAAAATTATTCCTGCCAAAGCACAGTGCCCTGCAGTTGTCCTTAATGAGTTTCACCTTATTTTATTCAGATCATATCACCGATTTGTCAAGATCACTTGAAATTTTAATCCTGCCTTCCAGTGTTCTTGCATTCATTTCCAGCTTTGCCTCATCTACAGATTTAATAAGCATGCTCCCTCTTCCATCGCTGAGGTCACTAAAGAAAACATTGGGAGGTCTGTCTCCATGTCTGTATCCTCAGACTGTGTTCCTGTTAATTAACTGTTCATTAAACATTATTTAGTCACTTGAGGGCTGCCTGCTTGCTTGAGGCTGTACAGGACATTGTATTGGGTTTGCATGGCAAGGTTTTGGTGGCAGGGGGACTACAGGGGTGGCTTCTGTGAGAAGCTGCCAGAAGCTTCCCCCATGTCCAATGGAGCCAATGCCAGCCGGCTCCAAGATACACCTGCCGCTGGCTAAGGCTGAGCCCATCAGTGATGGTGGTAGCGCCTCTGGGGTAAAACATTTGGGGGGTGTGGGGGGTGTGGGGGTGCAGAAACCTGCACAACTGTAGTCAGAAGAGAGAGGAGTGAGAATATGCAAGAGAAACAGCAGACACTGAGGCCAGTGAAGAAGGAGGGGGAGATGCTCCAGGCACCAGAGCAGAGATTCCCCTGCAGCCCGTGGTGAAGACCATGGTGAGGCAGGCTGTGCCCCTGCCGCCCATGGAGGTTAGCGGTGGAGCAGATATCTGCCTGCAGCCCGTGGAGGATCCCATGCCGGAACAGGTGGATGTCTGAAGCAGGCTGTGACCCTATGGGAAGCCTGCACTGGAGCAGGCTCATGGCAGGACCTCTGGGCCCATGGAGAGGGGAGCCCACGCTGGAGCAGGTTTGCTGGCAGGACTGGTGACCCCGCAATGGACCCACACTGGAGCAGCCTGTTCCTGAAGGACTGCACCCCCTGGGAGAGACCCACACTGGAGCAGTGTGTGAAGAACTGCAGCCTGTGGGAAGGACCCACATTGGAGAAGTTGATGGAGGACTGTCTCCTGTGGGAGAGACCCCACGCTGGAGCAAGGGAAGAGTGTGAGGAGTCTTCCCCCTGAGGAGGAAGGAGCAGCAGAGGCGTGTGGTGAACTGACTACAACCCCCATTCCCCGTCCCCCTGCCCCACTGGCAGGGAGGAGGTGGAGAAAATCAGGAGTGAAGTTGAGCCTGAGAAGAAGGGAGGGGTGAGGGGAAGGTGTTTTAAGGATTGGTTTTATTTCTCATTACCCTACTCTGATTTGATTGGTAATAAATTAAGCTAATTTCCCCAAGTCAAGCCTGTTTTGCCTGTGACAGAAATTGGTGAGTGATCTCTCCCTGTCCTTATCTCGACCCACAAACTTTTTGTTATATTTTCTCTTCCCTGTTCAGCTGAGGAAGGGGAATGATAGAGCGGCTCTGATGGGCACCCTGAACTTATAAACTCTCCAAACCACAGGCAGTCTTGAACTTCTATAACAAAACAAAGTACTTTGTGGAAGTACAGTGGAAGGAGCTACCAAGTATCAGGCTGCAATTTTCAATGGCGTCACTGCCTATAGGATATCCAGATTCAGTGGTATCTGAATGCTTAGCTGATTTGAAAATCCATCCTGAGTCATGGTCTCTCTTTGAATCTCAGAGAAGCAAGGACTTTCATGACCAAAGAATGTCTCAGTTTTGGACTCTAGCCCTGAAATCCTCCTACTTCTCTCAATTTCCCCATGGACCCAGGTTACCTGACTTGAGCAACCCAACATGAATGGGAGTCTGAGTTATCTTTCTGTATCGTGCAAATCACATAAAAGGGAGTGGGCTTACCCCCTTCCTGACAAAGTACCCAAGTAAAGGCACACAAAACAGATAAGAAAGGATTTATGGAAATAAACACCCCCTTCCCAGATGTTGTGCCACCCATCCTGTGGAGCCAAGGAACAGAAGAACTAGGAGGGATGCAAGTAGGGAGACGGGAGTCCCCTTTCCTCCACACAGCCAATCCGTATATTCCATCCATATTTTTCCAGCTTTTATTGATTTTTTTCAAATGTCCTAGGAACCCTCCCTGCGGGCCATGACAATGAGGCCTAACCACAATAGTCTGCTTTTCTTAGCTGGCTTTCACAGACCCCCTAGAAGTTGGCTATGGTCTGTCAAAAGTTTGTGGGCTGCAAGTGAAAATCACTGCACTGCAGCCATTGTACAGGGACCACCACCTCCGCAGCATGATTCCGCCCAGCTAAGATCTGAAATTGCCTCCAGTATTTTCACTTCAGGTACCTGCAGTTAAGGTGGATGACTAGCAGTCATATGCTTTCTACCTCTTCTCTCCTCTACCTTGCTCCACAAACTCCTTACCGGCTAGCCATGTCTCTTCACGCGTAAACTTCTTACCACTCAGTGCCTTCCTGGACCGTCTTTGCCTGTGTCAGACCTTACTACACAGGCTGCAGGACCTTCTGTTTCGTCCCTGCTGCAGGTGTTTCCCAGAGCCTGCTCTGGCACGGCTTTCACTGTCTCTGTGTGTCAGCCACAATCCAACTGTCATATCCGTATTTTCCTTACAGTTCTGTCTTCACCTTATTCTGCTCTTAAAGCACTGTGTATCTAGATTAATGGGACCCCACTGATAACTAACACTACATATTCCTTGAAGCATTCACATGAGCCTCTCCCTTCTCTGTCTTAATTCTTTTCCCAAGATCCTGTTTTTCAAATTGAGCCTTCTTGTTTTCATAGACTTTGTCTGTTTCAATGTGATTAATCCCTCCATTATTTTAAAATCATTGACTGAATCACAGCAAGATCTCTCTTTAAACAAGATAATATAAGGCAAGACTGAAGAGCTTTGGTAACTGAGAGCTGAAAGGCACAGTATTATTCTCATTTTCCCTGCTTTATCCCCTTAATCAAATCCTTCTTAGGTAGAGTGAGCAGTACTGAAAAGAGCACTCTGAAAAAGAACGCACCAGTGTTTTATGTAATAACAATAACACCTTTTTGATATATACTCTGTTCTTACCATAATGCAACCCAAGATCCTGTTCAGTTGTTGGGGTCTTTTTTTCTACAGCTGTGTGTTAGGCTGAGAGCTCTGGGGATTATTTAAAAAGAATATTCTCCAGATTTATCAATTTACCATTATGAACGTTTTGCTCCATTCATTCTAAGGGGAGCAATCACGTAAGTAAACCCCAACACCATTCAGTGGCACTGTCTTTCTCTTTAGCTGGCTCTCTACCTAATCTCCTCTCTTGAATCTTACAGATTCCTCCAGGGAAGCAATAAAAAGGCAACTAAGGTGCTAAATAGGAAAGAATCATTGTAGACATTAACAGCTAAAGTCACTGCAAGGCAACTGGATCCAAGTATTTCTTGGCTATGCACATGTACACTAATGCTAGCTTAGGTGTTCACAGTATACTCTATTGTCACCAATGGATACCATATCTAATGAGCTTGGTATCCAAAATCCACCCCTCTTCCAGGACCTCTGGGTGGTTTTGTCAAACAAGCTTAGTCTGAGTACCTTCTTGAACTGGTTGCATGCAGATTTCCCTCCCCTCCTCGCTTCCATTTCTGAATGACCCAAACCAGAACTGCTAAACTGTACTTTGCAAATATCCAGCTCCTCACATAGAATGCAAGAGCTGCGTTCCTTCACCACAAGAAATACCCTTCATCTCTCTCTGTTTTCTGTGCTGCCTAATGGAGATCAATCTCTCTACAGATGCAAATCCAATCCTCAAATAATCTTCTGGTATTACACTGGCTCACAACCCTTCATGCCACTGGGTCTCAGGCAGGAGGGATACATGGACTGTCAGTCTACACCCAGAAAGAACCTGGCTGAACCCCCTGACCTAGCAGAGCCATCAGGCAATCTCTCAGTGCCTCCTTTTATAACACAGGCTTTAGCCCTTTGTTATATATCGTGGCTATTGTAAAGATAATAGAAATGGAATAAAAATTATACAGTATAAATAGTAAGAATAATGAAATAAGAGAAAAAAGAAGCAAGATGAGATGTAATCTAAAGAGGGAGATAAATTGTTCTTTTTTTTGGCAGAAAGGAAATGGTAAAGTCTGCAAGATACTATGAAATGTTTAAACTGATTGTTGCCCAAAAAGAGAAATAAAAGCTTTTGACCAGACTAAGGAGATTTTTGGTATGTGATGGAATGGTAGTACAAGACTATCAGCCTCGCTGTGTGCCTGGAAAGAAGTGGCTCACAGCAAAACATTTTTTGGTTCAATTCACATCTTGAGTATTTAACTCTAAGATTGTTGTGAAAAACCCAGCGCAGTGCCCCAACTGCAGGGTGATGCACTATTTTGCATTGAAAACAGGTGTTCAGCTGGCTGGCTTTCTAGCAGAGCACAGTAGATTTGTCCCAGATTTTCTGTACATGATCTCTAGGTAATACTTGCCTTTTTAAAAGATGTTTCAAGATAATTAGATAATTATTTTCTGTGTTCTAAACCTTCCCTGAACTGACTGACAATAGATTTACAGAGCTGAGCTGTAGGTCAGGCAGAGAGCGAGTCTGGCCAGCTTACAGAGGTGAGCGGACTTTGGCAAAAGCAGTGCTGCAACTCTGGAGCATCTCTGAGAACAACCGCAGCTTGTAACATATGCCCTAGCACACTGCAGTTATGGCTAGTGACTTACTGACCTGCAGTCTCTGGCTGTGGAAGAGGAGAGCAAACAGTCTTGATAACCCAGCCATTCATTTCCTTAGTGGTGAAGCTGCTTTAAGTAAAGAACTACATTAACTGAAACTCTCCACTGTGTTTATTCATTTTAAATGGCTTTGAGATACAGTTTCTTCGAAAGATCCTGTATAATCAATCTCCATTGTTCTGTATATATTTGCAGAAGATAACAGCTTCCTTAAAATATGGTGTGCTATTAACAGCAGTAAATATATAGCCTTAAACCTTAAAATGTAATGCAATTAAATAAGAAATATGAACCTAAGGAGGTTAAGTGCAATCAACCACTGACATTTACATTTGATTTGAATTAAAATACACACAGAGGGAAATAAAGGGCCTCCGTACATACTTGGACAACAGGAAATCCCCTGGATGTAAAAATAGTGAATTTAAGAATGGAGAATATAAAGGTCTAGTTCAAATTAAAGATTTTATGACTGAGGACTCCATTAAATCTTTGAACACTTACAGTAAAGAGTTTGGAATGCTTCCAGTCTGATTTTTTATGTTCTCACAAGTGATAGATTATACTTCTGAACTTCTACGGCAAAAGAAAGAAAGAGTGATTGTATTAATCCATCTAAATCTGGAGCTTGCTAATTAAGATGAAAACTATAACAATCTGTGCTTAGGTGAAGCATAGTATTTTTATAACCCAGCTCAAGGCAACATCACTAGCCAAGCCAAAAGTAGAAGATTTAAGTTTTCAAATTATTGAAGAACAATAAAATAACGAACCACTTCATATTACGTGATCAACAGTCTGTACTAAATATGAACTCTTTTATAGTACTCAGTCTACTTTGCTTTTTATGTTTCCAAGACATTCCTCCTGGTGTTTAAAATACATAGTACAACAAGCTGCTTCTAACTCTGCCCCTACCTGCAGAAATGCAAGGATCTTCAGTTGCAGCAAGTCCGCAGCGGCAGGCCAGGCCATGTTCAATCTAAGTGCCAGTCTCACACATACAAGTACTTGTAGTCATAATATATTAAGGAGGACCTTTCAAATGAGGAGTCTGCAAGTGAGTCAAGCATTGGAAACTAATGTACTACTTTCCCCAGGTTTCAAAGGGAATCAAGTCAAAATTATTAAGGCTATAGATTCTTAAGTTGAGGGCATAGAGTTAAGCATTCATCACTGTATCCAGGTACCTCAGCAAGGATTTGAGACCTTGTTGCAGACTCCTCAAAACATACTAATTACTGGTATAAATCTGTTGTCTCTAATGGCATACTGCCAAGAGGTAATTGAGCCTTAACAGAATATGAATGTGAGGCATCTGAAAAGACAGCTGATTTAGCCCAAGGTGTTAGTAGAAACATAATGCCTGGAAGGACAGCATGGTTAATGAACTCCTGTGTTTGGCCATAAACTCTAAAGTAACACATAAGTCAAATCAGAGGATGAAAATGAGAGGAATCTTCCTGTCAGTAGGATCTCCTCTCCTATAGGACCACATGGCAGTCCCTCTAAAGGCAGTTCACACTTTTTGCTTGTTTTGTATGAAGTCATTGAGAGTCTGGCCTTGAGTGAATAAATAGATCAGACAATGTTAATAAATGCAGGCTCTTTCCAGACCAGCAGGGCCGGCAGAGACCACAGCTGTCAGTAAGAAACAAAACTTACTTTGAAATTTTATATTGAAAACAAAAAGCATACGGGTCTAATAGAAAAGGTTCCATGAGCCCCTGTGAATCACGAATAACAATTATCCTTTGATTGTCTTGTTTCAGTACCTTCTAGTCTACCACCTATGAAACCATTTTTACCAAACATAAAGAAAGGTTTTCCTCCCAGCCCAACAAGGCCGCCATGCTCTCTCCTAAGTGTACAGGGTGCCCAACACATCCCAGCACAATATTTCTCATTTCTCACCATCAGGCTGTCTTTCTCTTTGACTGCTCTCACAAACATGTATTGAAAACACCAAATTTAAGAGGTCTGACTAATGGTATGACGATATGCATGCTTTAATTCAGGGTACATCTGCACAGTAGCTGAAAGAAATGGTCCCATCCTTGTCCCATGTGGCCACCTCCCCACTGGTCCTCATTACCTTCTTTCTGTTAGCACCAGGTTTTTGTGCAGTTACGCAGTGAACAGGTTCAGGGAGCTGGTGTCTTTTTCTTCCAGAAGCATCAGACTAGTTTTCAATTGAATCAGCTCCATCTAAACAGGTAATTGGAAGGAAGTTAGACGGAGAGCTGGGGACGTGAATGGAGGCAATACTACTTCTTTGAGTGGGTGGTGATACAAGTTTATGTCTCATGCAAAAGAGCATGCATCCACACCATAAATTCAGAGTCCAGGCTCTGTCAACAGGCAGTGAAGACTCTCCTAAATAGATGCTTCCAATGGGTAATTCAGAATACCTAAACCAGAAGCCTGAAATTGGACAGCATGAATGTGATGAGACCATAATGTCTCAGTACTCTAATTCCCACACAGAGTTGAGGCTCCATTTACAAATGCAAATGATCTGGGTTTAGCAGAAATACTTTTGCTTAATGTTTTTTTCCATGGAAAAATTGAAACTTTCCCCTCTGAGGGGGAAAGAAGACCCTCCGAAGGGCTCCCTGCTAACACAATAAACATCTGTGGGTTCTTTCCTCTCAAATGTTATTTTTCTAGGGGGTCCCTCTCTGATGAATTAGCAGTCCCAGTAGATCATGGCAAACAATCCTGCATACCACATCTTAAGAAATGGTGCTTCTTGGAACAGATCGGTTTGGTCTGCCTTAATGCAGGCAAGTTAACACCACATTATCAAATGCACTGAGGTCACCAGCCTCCATCAGATGATCTGCCTGATCCTTTTCAGAAAAAAAAAAAAAAAAAAAAAAAAAAAAAAAGAAAAGAAAAGCTTGGATTCCTCACAGAAATCTGAGTGCTCCAAGCTGGAAGCAGTAGGCTCGGCCACTCACAGCCCACCCACCTACAGATCAAAATGGACTGGAACAACCTCCTCCATGAGCCAGAAAAGTGAAGGGGGTTGGGAGGTGGGAGGAAGAGTTTCATATTTCATCTACCCCTTTTAATAGAAAACAGAACATGGTGGGGGGTTGAAAGTAAAATGGCAAATCCCTGGAGATCCTAAGTGTTGGCCTTGCGAGTCAAAACTGTCAATTACACCATGTCCCCTCCAACTCGTACTTCTTGAAGGGAAGGAAAGAAAGGAGGCAATGGACTGGCACGTTTAGCCACTAGGTGTTACTGTTGCTCCACAGAACGTGATCAGAGCAACAACTTTAGAATAAGCAAAACAACATGTATGAGAGACATCATCTGCAACTGTACCTTAAGATTTAAACCATACAAACTAAATCCTACTTCTGGATTCACATATTGTGACTCAAAAATAAGAGCACTTTGGTGTGTTTTCTTGGGGGGTGGTGGAGGTAGACTGCTGCTCCTTGTGTTTTGTTTATACATTGCTGCATAAATGGAGCAAGTCAAATTCACCCCTTGGGAACTTCCACTGACTTTGATGAAGGTACACAAGGAGAATTGGGCCACTTAAGATGTCACTGAGTTCACATCCACTGGTCAGGAAAATACACTGGCCGCTGAGTTGCCTGCCTCCTCTGTGACTGGCCACAGCCTGCACTGACTTAGAGACATTTTAATTAATCCTAGATCTGCTGTCAGCCAGGTGGGTTCCTCGGGCAAATCATTTAACCTTTCTCTGCTTTTGTTTCTCCATCTATACAATGGAAATAGAAATCCTCATCTTCTCTGGGAAGGACTTGGCAATCTGTTGGCATGAACCTAGCAACAGGTTTTGCCTGAGCTTTTCCTGTTGATTCCAGAATAGATATTCTGAGAGGCAAAGCCTGAACTGAGTGCTTACCCATCCTTAGTAGCCACTTTTAAGTGAAACAAGCTCATCATAAAGGGCAGCATTCCACTGCACCCCTTTCAATGCACCTTAGTGTCCTGTTTCCATTTGGTTCTTTTTCATAGTTCTACCAAAACATTATCCTGAGGACAGCCACATTTCATCCAAACCTTCATCACTCACTTAATCAACTAGGCTTTGAAGCTCAGAGACACGTCCCTTCCTGGAGCTTCTTAAGCAACAAGCTTTGAGTTTACAACAATATTGATCTTCTTAATTTTTAATAACAGCCTGCAGTGCACAAAAATAGGTGTTTCTTCCTTTCAATTCTTATATTCTATGCCTTGACCCCAAATGAACCAGCATAAATGAACAGAGGATGTAATGGAGGTCTCTGCCGGCGCCCGCTAGAAAGCTGCTCTGCACACACACAATAAATGTCATGCAATGCACAACAAGCAGGCAGAGCATTCATTCTCATGGTAAGTCTTGCCATGTGGTTGTACTTCTAACCAAGGCATTATTTTCACATACAACTTGATTTGAGTGCTCTAGGGTACGTTTTCCAAAGTTTAGAAACATTGTTACAGTACATTAAACAAAGTACCATTACTGAGCCACAAAATCTTATGAAAGATTTTTTGAGTTGTTTTCATTGGAAAATTTTTATATGCCACATTAAATTAAATATAATGCAAACTTAAAATACTGTTCTCCAAAAGACTGAATGATTTGCAAGTGTTAAAGTATTATCTGAAAGGTGACTGGCTCTGTATTTTACTGCAGCTTCCAGTAAAACTGTAAGCCTCTAACTTGGAGGCAAAGTCCTCTTATCTCCAATTCAGGCAACAAGAATCACATGCCTTGATACAGCAATTAATGTGTCTCATGGTTTGAGTTCTCATAGACATTTCTAGAGTGAAGAGCAGTTTTATTGAAATATTACTGATAGCCTACAATCGCTTTTGGCTTTTGAAGGAAAGAGGAGGATCTGTCCATGGAGAATCATCTGGAGATGATAATTTTTGCTTGCTACCAAAATATTATGGTAGAAAAACAGCCATTTAATAAATACAAGACTTACAGGCCATTACCAGTATTGTCTGGAAGTGGTTCACTTACTGCTGGCATTTTTTCCCTGCTGCAGTCTAACGAAGAGTTTTAAATAAGTGAAACAAAATGGCCTTGCTGATTTGTACACGTGTACTCTCAGCAAACAATACATCAGTAAG
Organism: Phalacrocorax carbo; assembly: GCF_963921805.1. NCBI lineage: Eukaryota > Metazoa > Chordata > Aves > Suliformes > Phalacrocoracidae > Phalacrocorax > Phalacrocorax carbo. Next base: position 9,466,213 of record NC_087529.1, read on the forward strand.
TAACATAACTTTGTCCTTATGCCTAAGGCAGATGCTGATAACATCAGATATACTTGACTTAGATGCCTTTGAAAATGTCACCCTAAGTGGCTTGGAAGCTTAATTCCCACTTTCTGAAGTGACTCCAAACCCTAAATCACATGGATAAATCAAAAAATTGCAGCTTTAGTCAGCTGTGCTCTCCTTAGTCTTCAGTGGCTAATATAAACACACAAAGACCCTATCTGACACTTCATCTAAAAATTAATCTTAATTGCTTTCTGGGCAGCTGCACAAACAGCCAGCTCTACACGGTTTCAGTTACCTTTTACTCTTTTTTTTTCTCCTCCTCTTCTGTGTTGCTGTCCACAATAGGACCCTTTATAACACATGTGCTAGTGGCAGCTAATAACATGTGCCAGCTAATAAGAGAAGCTGTCCTAATTTTTCTCTCTGGATCATCCTTTTTGTCTTTTTTTGGAAGTTAGTAGGACTGGAATATGGAAAACAAAATAGCTGCAGAAAGGATTAACCATGAGTTGTCCCAGGTCATTGTGAATTTGGTCCTGAGTCACACATGGACCTTCACATCCAGCCTGCTACAGCAGAATCAAATTTAGTGCTAGGTGCAACTACTGTTTTTTCATTGTCTTTGTCCCACCAACATGAAAACAAAGGGGGTTCCAAAGTTTAAAATGCTCTGTGAATGGTGTGATGCCACTGCCACATTGACCCATCCTCAACTATCCAGATGTAAGGAGTGAAACAGCAAATAAGTCTATAGTGTGGTAGAAAAGGCTCTACCCCTCAGTGAGAGCAGAGCGATTCTGGTTCACATTTATTAGTAGTACTAGTAATAAACATTTACATTATGGTAGCGCCTAGAGGCTCTATTTGAAAGCTTGTCTAAAACTCCTATTGTACCTGGGCACTAAACAACTCTGAAGCAGCGCATCTGTCTGCCAGATGTTTTTTTCTTAGAAGCTACAATTTAAAAAAAAAAAACCTCTTGCTTCCCCTAACAAGCCTTAATAAGAACCTTCAAGAGCTTGCTTCATTGCCCATTCCAGGAGAATCTGCAGTTAAAATTGCAACGGAGCTTCAGGCAAGGACAGCGCTTCGGAAGCGAGTGAGGGAGCCCAGGGCAGTACATGAGCATTGCGTGATGTTTCAGTGTGTTTAGTACCTGTTGGCCTGACTCCTGCTTTCCGGCCGACAGAGCGGCCCAGGGGACACCTCTTCCCGGCCCGGTGCGGGCAGACGGACCCGCTGCCCGGCCCGCCCGACGGACACGACAGCCGGGGGTCCCTCAGGGCGTAGCGGTTGGGGGTTTTAAGGCCGTAGGGGCGCAGCAAACCCCGCTGCGGGTGGCGTGCGGGAAGCCTCGGCCGGCGCAGGACCCCCAGCCCGCCTCTGCCGCTCCGCCAGGAGGAGCCCGGGGCAAACCCGCCCCCTACGGCCGAGGGGTCGCGCACGCCCCCGCGCTACGGGCCCCGCAGCCTGTGAGGAGCGGAGGGACGGCCGCGGCATGGCGCGGCGCGGCGCTACCTCACGGCGCCCCCCCCACGTGACGGCGGCATCGCCAATCGCAGCGCGCCTTCCCCCGCTCTCCCCGCCTCCCCGCGCGGGCAGCGCGGCCGCGTTGCTGGGCAACGGGCGGGCGCGAGGGAGGCGCTGCTCGTCCCGCCATGTTGAGGGCGAAGGTGCTGCTGGTGGGGCCGCGCCAGGTGAGGGGGCCGGCCCGCGGGGGGCTGCCCCGCCGCCGCCCCGGCCCTCCGCCGCCCTCCCCGAGGCCCGCGCCTGTCCCCCGAGGGCCGCGGTCCCTGCGGCCTGCCCTCGGCGGGGCCCGCCGTGGCGTGCTGGGGGCATCGCCACGCAGAGGGTGCGGCTGTGGAGGGTCTCTGGGGCGGGAGGGAGGAGGGGGCAGACCTGCGTGCACAGCGGGCTTCGCTGGAGGGAGAGCGGGTGATCGGGTAAACAGCGCGCTCTGCTCTGCCTTCTGGCCGTGGCATGCTCAATTCCTATGGGTGACGTTCACTCCTGCTTTCTGCCAGGCTGGAAAATCGGTGTTGGCAAACTTTGTTTCGGAGAGCATCGAAGGGATTGGCAGCTACAACCCGACACAGGGTGTAAGGTGAGCAAAACCTGGTGGTGTGCTGACTGAACCAACTCCCTGACAACTGCCGGCCGCTCAGAAAGTCCCACTCTCTGGTTGCGGTGGTGTGTAGAATGGTATCGCATTTTATATCCGCTCATTTTCACAGGATCCTGGAGTATGAGAACCCGAATTTGAACGGTAACAGCAAGGGAGCTGTGTGTCGATTTGAGTTGTGGGATTGCAGTGGTGATCAAAAGTAAGCCAGCATCCTTGTTACTTCCTCCAGGCTACTTAATTCATAACAGTTATGTTTACACAAAGTAATACTTAAGGCCTAAAACTTTTTCAGATGAGGAGTATTCCTGCCTCTTTACCCCATTATATTTTTTTATATTTTCTGCTATAAAGCATCTGATACGAGGTACTCTCTGTGCTGTGATCCCAGCTGGCACTGAACTTTGTTTTGGATAAGGACTAAGTATAACACTGAAGCCCGTAGCTCCTAGAATGAAGCTACAGGAGACAGGCCCACTCTGTAACTGCCTTTATCTCCTTGAAGTCATTATGTGAGTGGACATCAAACACTATATATATATATGATTTAGACCTTAATTTCCAAAAGATACAGTTGAGAACTGGACAGAACCATTTTTAGGGAAAAAGTTTAAACATACATTTGACCAAATACTTTGTACTTTGTACACTTTGTACAAATTGTCAGCAATCATGGGACCAACTAACATAATAGGTAAGTCAAAATATCTGGAATATGAGAGATCACTGTCAAGATTACTGATGTTGTAATAAAGAAAAAATACAGAAATGTGCTCTTGAGGAGGGAAAAAGGAAATTTCAGGAAGATTGAGTGCCTGTTTCTGTTTTCCAGCTATCAATCTTACCATTTCCCATGCACCTGTTTTTCAAGGTTTGAAACATGCTGGCCAGCTCTGCTGAAGGACTCTCATGGCGTAATAATAATCTTCAATCCTGAGCTGCCCAGTCACCTGAAAGAAATTGAAATGTGGTACTCCTGTTTCGTGCAGCAGCAGCCACTGCTTGATAGCCAGTGCCTCCTAGTTGCACATCACAAGCCAGGCAGTGCGGGGGACACCGAAAATCTGTCCTTGGGTAAGAAGATGGAAACCTTGATCTCTTAACTCAGAGGTTTTATTGATATATTTGTCTTTAAAATTGTTCATACCTTACAGCTTGCCTTTTTCATTTAAACCTGCCAAAAACTACTAGAGTGCTTTGCAAAAACAGAAATAATGAATTTCAAAGGTCATCTAGAAGGTGAGCAATATTCCTGTTTCACAAAACTGAAAGTAAAGGCAAGAAAAGTTTGACTTCTCTAAGGTCCAACAGTGAGTATGTAGCTGAGTCAGGAATTAGAACTCCTGATGTCTTTAGCCATATGTCATCATCTCTAGTCGTCTGTTTCTTACACTGAATTGTATCTTTTATTAACTGACATGTTTGAGGCCATTTAAGCCGGAATTTATCGATCAAAAGAATAGAAGCCCTTTGAAATAAACATCTAATGATCTTCCTCTTAAAAGCAGTAATAGGTACTTTACATACTGCAAAATTATTTGTGGCTGTTTATACAAATGAGAACATGGACTCCCTCTGGGCAACCTGTTCCAGTGTTCAAACAAATACATATTTATTATAATTAGTTATTAATATATTAATACATATTTAATATAACAATATAGCTCCATAATTTTTTAGTAATCAGAGAATGTCATAGTACTTCAATAGTAAAATTGCAATGCAGTGCTGAATTGTTTGATTCTGCCTAACTGAATGTGAGACCAAAGCCAGTACTTTAAGCTTTAATAACATTTGAAGAATTAAATCTCTCGACAAGTTGTACTAGTTTGTAACACTAACAAGCTACAATGCATTTCTTCTTTACGTGTTACCTGTTATCCTGGGTATCAAAGATTGGATACTACTGAATTCCAGCTAACTTCAGCATGAGCTGACCCATGAGTTTGATTGTGACTATTTCTTTTATAAAAGCAGTATACCTCATTATTTTTTATTTACCTTCAAAGCCTACCCGCTGAACAAGCTGAAACTAATACATTCCAACTTAGAAGAAGATCCTGAAGATGTTCGAATGGAATTTATGAAATACTTCAGAAGCATTATCACTTTAATAAATGAGAGCAGAGAGAGGGAAGAAATGTCAATTATCTCCTAACATTAAAAGAAATATTGAACAGGGAAGAAAAAGGATTGTTTTCACTTTGTAAGCACTTTGTGCACTTTGCCTGTGCAGAGGTCCTCGCAACGAGAATTTGCCAGCCTATAAACACTTAAGAGAAAATAATGCACAGTTCATGACTTAACCAGAAAAAAACAAGTGCTGACATCATATGAACTGTGGTGCCAGAGAGATGGCTGCACATCCAGGAATTTGGGTAACTTCTGCTGCACTTTGGTTTCATGTGGCATCAGAGGTACAGGAAAGTATTGTTTAATATGTTAGTGTGGACCAGAAGATAAAGGTATCTGTTGTCCCTTCACTTCAGAATCCGTTCTTGTAGAGGTGCTAAGAGAAGAAAGCCTGACAGAACATAAGATTTGTGGAGTTCTGTTGAAGCATCTGAGTAAAGCGCTCATGCTAGCTGTGTGTTCCTGGAGAAGTTATGCTTTTGGAAGTCAGTACAAATTGATTAGAATAGAGATCTGAGAAGTAGTTGTGGAGTGGAATCCACATTTTTATGTTCCAAGTTCTTATCTTTCTGTCCAGCATCTGAAGACAGCACATTTCGTAGCTATTTCCTTGGCACGACAGAGTAGGTCGCGGTCTTTCTCAGGACTAGGTTTTTCTTCTATTCCAACAAAATAAATGTGTTGTTGGGGGCAATGTTTAGGTCTCTCTGGGAGGAAAACAATTGAAGTCTCAGTGTAGTGCAATACTTTGACCTATGTCGGGAACTCCAATAGAGGGAAAAAAAGTTCTGCATTCTCCAGAGGAGGAAAAGCTGTTTCCAAACTTGTATTACTGTTCCCTGTAGCACAAAGTTAAGTGGTTTCATAGATAATTTACTTTCTGATTTGTTTGGTTTGCACTCATCCCTGTTATTAGTGTGTTTTGCTGTGGCAGACATTTTTTTGTAACATGCAGTACTAAAGCAATAAAAATGTTTTAAAAATGCAGCCTTTTTGTTCTCAAAGGGAAAGTTTATTATGGTTTTGTGGAACTCTTATCAACTTGCCTAATTTTTAGTAAGGAAAACAGTGATAAATTTGTAGTACATTTCACACTAATTAGCTCCAACAAGAGACATTTACAAAAACTTGTCACTGACCCAAATGAAAAACAGAAGCATGCATCCATACTGACACGCACTTCTTTTTTTCAGTAGATAATTTAAAGAAGAGAGGGGCTGGGAGCAGGAACTGCAGAAGTCCTTGCAAAGCATCCCACTTCACCTTGTACTGCAGCTCACCTTGTGAAGTGTGAAATCAATGGCTTGTCAGAACTATGTCTGACCCACAGCGCTAAATTTTACATCTTTTGTTTCATTGCATATTCATGCCATGCAGCTATATTTGAGCTACAGCTGCTTCACAAATGTATCTGTTAGAACAGCCTTGTCCCCTCACCAACATTGCCAGAAAGTACTTGATCAAGAAGTACTTGATCTATTTTAGTTCAAGCCAACAGGAGTGAGCTTCTTGGGTTTTTCAGTCATCTAGGTTAATGAGACTACTATTTTTCCTATTTTCATAGTTCAGCCTCTTCTGAGTAGCCTGTCCTTGTGCAAATATTATGTTTTCCAAGATGACAAGAAGAGACGCCTCAAAAATCTACTGAGTTGTTTACACATCTTTCTCCTGGCCTTCAAACAGTGTGCAATCGGGGCTTTCTCCAGGGTTTTCTCTGGCAAGCTTCAGTGAGAGCCGAGCGCGGTCAGGGCGTGGTGCACTGGCACAGGCTGCTCTTAGCAGCGGTGCAGGTCTTGTTCTGGCCTCCTCAAAATGCCCACAGGGCTCAAGGCAAAAAATTGGCCCTCCCTTCCTTTTGTCAGTCCCCTTCCATGGGATTCACTGTAGTGGTGTAACGATGGGCTGTAGCAGCTCAGAATAAGTTACTTTCATTGTTATTTTCAGGTAAGAGAAGATTTTTTTCAATTATTTTCATACACTGCTTGAAACACCTCTACATCATCATGCTCAAAATCAGCAAACACATTGCTAGAGTCTGAAAGCTGCTTCATCCCAGCTGTGCTTTGTACTTCCCTAGGTATTATTCTCTGATTATTAAGCCCTCTTTATTTAAAACAAAGGCATGTGAGGTGAAAGATTAAAAGGAGATAGAACAGTTCCAAGTTGTAAAACTAATGGCTACAAGTAACACAACAAAGCACACTGAGCGAGGCTCCTATTCTGCCGTTAAAGCTAAAGGCTGCACTTCGTTCTGCGAGGAAAAGAGGGGGATACAGAAAGAAAAAATCAGTGAGAGGAAGGACACCAGGAAAGAAAAAAGCAAATAAGCAGCAAGAGATGAAAAGGAAAGGTTGGAGGCGAATAGTGGAGGCTGGCATTTCAACATCTACGTTTTATTTATATGACTTGTGAAACAATCAGGCTTTATATGTTTGCAATCAGTATCATAGGGTGGTCTGTTGGAGGCAGTTATTGGAAAATTCACAGTCTAACTAGAGAACAAGTTTTTTACATGCTGCCTTAGATTATTTTTTCCTTGTTGCCAGCTGTGTGGTGCTGGAGCCAATTTTTAAAATATACTGCCTTAATAAATTCAGGTTTTCCCAACAGCAACATTGTGATACGCACTGGTAAAGACTGGTGTGAAACCCACCAAGTATTTTATTTGGAATGTAAAGCAGTGTTTGGGTGATTCCAGGGTTGAAAAGTCAATGAACTCTCCTATTCACCACCTTGCTTCATATAAAACATTAATCATGATGTTCCTTTAAACTCAAAAAAGCATGTAAATTACAGGTATCTTTTTACTGCAACACATTGTTCATTAGAGAAGAAATATACTGGTAGACAGAACCAAAGACAGATCCCTAGACTTGACTTTATATCATCTAGAAAGGTCATAATATATAATAAATGTGGAACATCATTCACAAAATCTGGCCAAGAGATTAATTTCTATGACTGCTGAAAAACAGAGTAAATGCATAGACCCATGCAAAATTAATCCTTAGTATTGGAGAAGATACAGAGAAAGTATTTATTCAGAAGTATAATTTATTAATGATTTGTGAAACAGGTCAACAGCGACACCCAGTTAGAAGAGGGGTACGGGAATGCCAGATGAACATGTTATGTCTCTGCCTCTGCCCTTTACAGCCAGCCTTTCCTGTGCTATCAGCAAGTCTGCAGAGCTTCGAACACCACCACGCCACGGTGCTGCTCAGACTGGGGGCATGCAGACCTGTTTGTTGAAGCGATGTGGTTAGTAGGTGACTGTTCTATGGTTCTGCTTGCGAGAGCAAAGAATTGCCCAGACAAGTGTAAAGGAAACTGGGAACATGAGGCAATCGGCCACAAGTTACACAGAAGTCAGTTGGCAAGCCACAGGTTTAACTAGGAGGAGGAACAATTTAGGAGCAGAAGATAACAGCAAATTTTCAGCAAAAGCACTCTATTCACACTGAAGATCCTACCTCCATGCTTGGAAGTTTGGAAAGGCTTATCGGATGACCATCCCAAGAGTGGAAGGGAAGGCAGAGAACCAGTGAAGTCTGTCAATTCCTCCAAACGAACGTAGCCTTCTCTAGGAGGTCTCAGTCCCTTAGAGTGAACAGTTCATGTCCCCTTCTCATTCTGTCAGCAGCCAAGAACCCCCAGACTCCTGCTTTGTATGAACTGTGCACGAATTGGAAGTCTCCGACTTCCCTGTCCCTTTCTGTGGTTCCTTGTCCATACTGGAATTCAGTGACTATTTGTTCCAGTGGCCTCTGTGACCACCTGAATTGTCATGGTTAGGGGAATTGAGGCTGGAATCAGGGACATAGAACATTTAAAATATTAATTAGTTCAAATACATTCAGCCTTTACAGTGCAGAATCCAAAGATTCTAGGATATGCCAACTGCTCAGTGAGAACAAAACCGGTTACTTAAACAGAAGTTTTTCAGGTACAAAATAATGATTTTGTGACTTGGCACCGGGTATTGATAATTCAGACATCTTACATCACTATATTTCTGATGTACAGAAATTATTTTCAAAGATTTATTGCTGTATAGCTCCAAAAAGCTTTATAGCTATAGGTGAGGTGTACTCAAGTTCACTCACACTCATCTCCCACAAAAGCTGTTGGTACGTCATTGCTTTGGACAGTTGACTCATCCGGACAAAGAGTCAGCATGGAAATTTGATAGGGAGCAGTTGGAAACAGAAGAGCTCTGCAGGGCTAGAAACGCAGAATCTTAAGATTTCAGGGTCATATATAGAAAGTTAATGACTGTGGCTATCTTGCAGACTGGTGATTTAAGACATTTAAGCTCTTCAATTATAAAATAGAGATTGCTCAGGTTACCCCTTACAAGCTGTTTTCTGCACACACAGAACATTATGAAGCCAATAACTACTTGTGATGTTGAAAACAGTTACAAGCACTGCAATCCAGATGTGTGGCTTCCAGGGTAAAAATCATACTTGTTTACAACCAAACTTTGGGAGTAGCAGCAAAGCCGAATGAAATACATTTGGACCTTACCAAAAAAATGTGGCTTTCCTTTCAAGTCATATATTTTGAAGGCCGGGCCTTTGGTCTCAGTTGCTCTCAGCAGTATTGTTCTAATGGACACAATAGACATAAGAAACCCTGTGTTCCTATTTCTATTATTGAACTGCCAAGTGACTACGAGGAAGTCACGTAGGCCACCACATTTAAGAGTGCCCATCTATGCTGTGTTTTTGCATGCTCAGTTTAAAATATGTAGGGTGCCGATTTGCAGAGACTTTAGTAAGCAACTTCTAGAAGGTATCCAGGACCTCTTGAAAATCAGATCCTAAACTACTCAACTTCTCAACAGGAATACCTTGCTCTGGAGGCCACTTGTGAGTATCTCCTCAGACCACTTCCCCAGAAGTCTTCACTGGTGGAATACTTCAGTGGTACAGCAAAGATTCCCCAACAGATCAGTTTACCTTGTTGAGAAGTTGCCTTTCCCAAGATGCTAGAAACACTCTAACAGTAGCTCACATAGCTTTACTCAGCGCTCTCCATGCACATGCAGACACTATTGCACTTGTGAATAACAGATACCATATGCTACTAATCCAAGCACTTCAGGGGGTTAATTCACACGCACAAAGCAGGCCCGCTGTCAGTTAAGGTGCATCTTTTTGCATTGATCCATCTTATGTTATTTACTTAGGACAAGATTCCCCCGTGAGTGACTGAGGTTACGTAACTAGATACCTCTTAAAGATGCCTCCTTAGAATTTGCTGAGAATTCATCCTCAGAAAATCAGTCCTTCTCACATACAACAGTATCTGGAAACCTCTTACCTCTTGTTGTAATCACCAGTCTGTTGGAACTGGCTTTGTGCGAATGGTGTACAGGTTTGGACACCCATGCTCCAAAAGCTACACTGAATCAGAAAAGGGCCTCCTGAGTAGCTGAAGAAGAAATAAATAATTTTATGAGAAGTGTTTGGTTTTTTCACTCTAGCAACACAGGGAGAGAGGACACATGCTTGATTTCTGCAAATGTATCACAAAGAAGTATTTACCTGGACATAAGATAACAGGGCAATCATCAGGGCAGGGATGCTGTTGCTAAAAGGCTGGACCATTCTAAGTTACACAAACCTAAATATAAAGCACTCTCTTATCATCTGCTCCTTTTGCTTATTCTTTGTCTCTCCCCTCCCCCCGGAACTGGAGGAGTAAATAATTTGACCTTGAATACAAGGTGACCTTATATTTAAGCTCTTTTTTAAGCCCTGAAAGAGACAAAAAAAAAAAAGCAGGAGAAATCTAATATTCAGGCTTACATTCTACTTGTGTATAATCTATACTAAAAGACAGCTTTGGCACAATAATATATGTGAACAAACTAGTCATTGATAACCCTAGTCTGGAAATTGAGGAAGGTTTCTAACAGAGTGGGAAAAACCTACCTGGTTTCAGAATAGTGCTTAATTAATAGATTGTGATAGAGTGTCACTGGACTTGGTCCTTCTAGTCCCTCTCTTAAGAAAACAAGAGGCTTATTCCTTTTCTATTCATGCAGGTATTTTTTGTTTATGTAGGTATTTTCTACAGAGGTGACAGTGAACCAGAACATCAGCTCCAAACTTCCTTGAACTTTGAGAAGCTTGGATTCTGATTCATACTCTCCAGCTGGAGATCAGCTGAAGACAGAGGCTGTATTTATACATATGCAGAGGAAGTAAAGCTAGTTTGTCAATTCAGAAGAAAGGTAACGCAAATTTTCTCACATAAGTCTCACTTTAGAGAGTACTGTCTGAGGATGGGCACTGGGTTTTGCTTGCATAACCCTCAGACAGGAATAAAAAAAAAAGCCATATGTTTTGCTGAGTTCCATTGTCTCTTCCTCCCTTTGTAAGGAAATGAAAGCCTATTTCTCTACTAGTTCCCTGAAATCTATCTGAATCCTGGTAACATGTCTCTGAGAATTTGCTCAGAGGGAATAACAGACAAGGGTACACCCTCCATTGCTATGTTACTGTTCCATGAGTTCCAGACAAAAGCATTTATTGTGGTTTGGCAGCAACCATCTATTCCTAAAACCCTGGGACTGCATTGTTCTTTACTTGTCAAAAGTTGATTTAGTACCTACAGGCACAGATCATAGGATTCATCTTTTTAGGAAGGATCTTCAGGCTTTCTGGACCGTTGGGGTCACCTCTCACAGCCAGAAAGACCACTTGGAGGAGTCACACCAAAGTTGACTGTGAAGACCAGGCCTTCAAAGCAGCAAAAGGTCTGCCCTGCAATGACTATTCCAGGATTTTTATTCTGACCTAGGTTAAATGGTAATACTCCAGAAACTGAGCAACCAACTGCCAGGCCCATAGTAATAACTCTGAATCATTAAATAAAGATACATCTTAGAGAAAAACATTGTTAAGGCCCCAAAATTGTTTTGCTGTGTTTGGAATTCTAATAATGGTAGGCAGGTTTGACTGGAACTCCTAATGATACAAAGATCTTGCGATCCTATCTGTAGCTAAGATAATGACCCTGGGACCTAAACAAAGCTATTAGGAGGCCCTTCTTCTGCTCAGAATGGGGTATCTTTATTTTTAAAGCAGATCATTAAAAGTAATATCTAATGAAAACTCCATCTGTTTTCCATTGAGCATTTACTTGGCTTTTTTTGCCTTTTTTTTCCCTAAGGTTGCATGAAGCTTTGCAGCACACAGTGCTGACACCTTCACAACGTAACAGGACAAGCCAACCCTTGATGTAGTTGCTTTGTCCAGGGAAGTTAAAACTTGGGTATATCTGGATCTGTTAACATAGAGCTGAACTTTTGGACCTTTAATTTTTTTCATATCCAGGAACTAGGGAGACATGCACAAATATGGTTGTGGTATAATAAAGCTTAGGTCACACAGACCCACGCAGATCTGAGTCTGCAGATCACAAAGGGTATTTTACAAAGCATTAGCAATAAAAGCTAAAACTTGCCACTCTGTGCTCTCTTCTCTACTCAGCTAAATGAGAATTTCTGTGTCCTGTTAAGACACAGGATCTATGACACAAAGTTGGGCAGTTGTGATCCCTCCAGACACTCCTACAGTTTCTATAACATGAACCCACAGAAGCCAGAGACACATGCAGTTTCCATTACGAAGTAATTCATTTGCCAGTCCCAGAAAAACCTAGTGGTATTAGATAAACAAACATTTTATGTTAAGTGCTGTTGAAGCCCAGTTTCCACCAGACTTGTGTCTTAAGGATTTATCCAAGTGTAGATATTCTATCCTCTTAGAAGGATCTTCCTCCCTTACTCTCTATACAGACATGGCTACCTATAGTAACAAATTTTTTAGCAATTTCATAACTTTGAGACTTCTCTCATTCATCAGATGTGGCTGAAAATGGTCAGTGGCTTAAGAAAGCACAGGTGAGATAAACAAGCTGACACACAGGTAGATTGTGTACTCTTAAACAGCCAGGCTAACAATCAAAGTTAAGTATGAAGGTGAAATAACATGACAAAGAGGTCACTAACAGCACTTGCGTGGTGAGCAGGAATGTGTGTGTGCTTCTGTTCTGGTGATATGAGCATATGCTACGTGGCTGTGGATTGCTCTTTGTTACATCATTTGTTAAAGTTTAATATTAAAAACAAAAGAAAGTCGGGACATTCATCCCGAACCATTTGCAGTTCCTATTAGACCCCCGAGACTCCATCTGATTTCCTTTTTCTTTTACACCCAGACACCACTGGCCAATATCCACCATCCTGCCAGTTAACAAAGACTTGGAAGGCTTTGGCACAAGTTCCAGGCTGTGTCTGGCTTCCTTTTGTTAGTCCTGAAAGAGGCCAGAAAACAGGAAAGATCCCTCCCAGTCTTAATCTGCCAGGCACAGGGGAGATTCCTGCATGATGGCTGCCTGCTACACACACCCTTGCAGACCCCTGAGACAGGGTGAGGCTCAGAGGAGGATGGGGACCAGTGTGGAAGATGATGAGTTTAGGCAGATTCCACTCCAGTTATCTTTGGCTGCCGATATGTTTCCTTAGGGACCAGGATGAGCATGGTTGAGAAATCACTCACATCTAAAGAATCTGAAGCAGGCCTCTGCATCCAGTGTCCCAGCATGGCTGCTTAGCACCGACATGTGGGTCACTTCACAATACAGACACTGGTTCCAGCTGACAAGGTCTCCTAAGGGAAAAACTCCACACCAAGAACAACCACAGTCCCAAAATTTGGGTTTAAAATTTCCATTGCCATCTTTTTGGGACCTTTCAGACATCCAACTCAGATTCAAGGGCTTAATCTGCCATTATCAAATACAATTAAGAAATCTGGCCACTTTGCAATAGAAGATGAATAAGCCCTGATCTCTAGCTCTTGTTCTGTATCCACATAATAGCTTCTCTTTACCCATAAACAGAAGCCACCTTTATCACTGGCACAAGTGAAGCTGAACACATCAAATTTTGTCTCATCTACTTCTACCTCTTGAATTATTGCCCTCCCTCTTCATGCTTTTCATTTTTAAATTAGTTGTTCATTTACATTAAACAAACTACCTTGCAGAAGATTAAAAAGACAGTGAGAGAGACTTCTGGAGTTGTCTTGCTTACAGGACTGTTTTCAAGATGTAAGCAGAAAATGGGATAGGTGTAATTTTCCTTTACTCTTTGTAATTTAAAACATATCAAGAAGGTTTGAAAGAACCAGCTGTGATTTTAAAGCTTTTTTCTTAAATCTTGCTGATGTTTTGTAATAGCCATATAACCATTTCTTAATCTAGAGGAAGCAAAAGTTACATTTCCAATGTAAAAAATAAGCAGGGAGTTTGAATGGCTAGTAGGGTTTATCAATCTTAGAGATGATGATAAGGTTAATCAGATGCGTTATACGAGTAAAATGAATAAAATCAAGACGGACTTTTATTGTCACTGAGAAGGACATGAAAGAAAAGATAGCTTTGCTGAAGGCACAGAACCCTGACACTTCACAGGAAACTCAAGGAAGCTTACAGTTTCCCAGGTCAGGCCCCAAGAAACCCCTGTCAAACCACATGAAGCCTTGATTGGATGTTATCAACATTTGAAAGATCAACATGGAAGGAACAGGGAAAGACTCCAGGCCTCTTATTTAGTACGAACAAGCTAAAATGGCTGTGATTTCCTCACTTTTTTAACGGTATCCTTGATTTTCATATGACCTCCTTAGGCTGTGCAACAGATCATCCTCCTATGTCAATGATCTGAGACTGCTGCCAACCTTCCTACCACCCTTCTCACTTGACCAGTTCCTCAAATTATCTATGACCCGCAGGAACTTTCTCTTTGCTTGATGTGACATATCATGAAAAATGCATGAAGAATTTGCTCTAAACAGCTGAAGCAGGAGGGAAATAAGTGAAGGGCTGGCTATGAAGACTAACTCCTGCCTCCTTACTGGACTTGGTACAGCAGAGCACATGCAGTCTCAGTTTAGTTAGATGGTGTAGAAAAGAACTAAGCAATGTAAGGGACATTCCTAGAACATGAACAAACATGCATAAACTGACCATGGAAATTAGAAGGTTTCTTCCTATCAAAAGAAGGAAATTCCAGAGCAAATGCCCAAGTAAAGTAGGAAACTGGGAGGACAGGAGAGATGACAAGGAGGAAAGAGCATATTTTTGAATAGCACAACCTGTTTATGAAAAACACTGGGAACTTGGCTCACTGCAGAAGCAGAAGACTGGACTCAGCAACCCAAAAGGTAATTTTTAGTTCTAGGTTTCCTTACCCAACCAGAAACCAGACCTCCCAACCTGGTGAGGTCTAATGCTAAAGGAAAAACAGTATGTTCTTTCTCTGCACCTGCCTGTGCAAATGTATAAGCATGTAACCTCTTTCCCATGCTGAAACAAGGACAATAAAAAAAGAATGTAATCTCTTGTGTGGCCCATAACAAGTATAAGTTAATGATGCTTTAATATGCATTCAATGTGGCAAAAACTTTCCCATGTTTCATACAGCTTTACAAATAAAGCATATCTTATATGATTGATCACAAATAGAATCAAGCAGGTAATATACAGGGACAAAATATTAAAAAATTGATTCTTACCTTTCGCTTTTGTAAGAAAATGAGACTTGTGTTAACGTTTGTTTACAAGAGTTGGCCCCAAATACATTTGAAACTGGTTCATAATTCCCACTCAAATTTGACATACTTGAGATATTTAATTCCTGCAAGCTTTATGAAAGCAGATGGCCAAGGAAAGAAAACAGATTATTCATCCCTCATTGAAGAAACTGGCTAAAATGAACTCAGTCCCCATTAAACATCAGAGAATCCATGCCGAAACACAATCCAAGATATAAATCCATAGGAAAAAAGATTTCACTGTTTGCAGAACTACTTGTATTGAATGAGATCACAGAGAGATAACATCAGTATGACAGAATCTAATCACCACTCAAAAAACATTTTGGAAACAAGTCAGCAACCACATCTGCTTCAACAGAACCAGAGCCTCATGTGACAGGAAGCTTATTAGAGACCCTGTCTCTCATTATTTTGTTTTTGCTTATAAGTTCCCAGCATGAATATTCAATATTGCAAAATGAAGCAGTTTCCTTCACAGACCATCCAGAACACAGAAAGGAATTGGGCCAGACATTCCAGATCCTGAAGAAATTGGTGCCTGTGGAGCTATGGATTTCTACCAGCAAAACATCTGGCACAAAATATCATTAAACATGAGTAACTTGCTTCTCTTTCCTCTTACCATTGGTAAGAGGCAAGAGTAATTCCACTGAAGTTTGTTTGATGTATCGAGCCTGAAAACAAGACAAAAAATAAGAAAATCAGTCCTTTAAACACAGCAAGACATCTTAAAGGAATATAACTCAAAATGTCTTATTTTGTCAATAGCCTAAAACATTACATTGTGAGACATTTTTCTTCGTTGCTACGTGTAAAAACAGTTGCTTCACCATATTCTAAATGCAACTTAGGAATTCCTATTTGATGCTCTTTCCTGGCTTTGGTCATAGCTCCAGGAGTCAGAGCCTCTGCAGAGGTAAATTTGGGCAATTCACAACATCACTCATCTGAAAATCTGCCCAGGAGTGGAGCCAAGTGTCCTATGTCCCAGGAAGGGTAATGGCAGCTCTGTGTGCTCAGCCTTTCTTAGCTGAAACACTTCCTAAAGTGAAAGGAGTTAATCTCAAACACCTCTAAATTGGGTGGTCCATATGCATCAGCCTCAATTTGCCTCTGCTGTCTCAGTTATTGAAGTGAAAAACATGTGAGCCTGCCCTTCCTCACTGTGACCTGCAGTGGCATGGGATTTGGCACGCTGCGGCTGTGAATCTCTTAAGTACAGGCACTTCCATCTGTTGTATGGTATCAGTCATACAGCATGACAACAGCTCCCATTTCCCTTCTCGCTCTTCAACTCTGCAGGACTTTTTCTTGCACATAAAGCAGGACTGGCAGTGGGATCTTTCAGTGCCGAGCAGTGGGATACCACTCACTTCCCCTGGCAGGGAGGTCTTGCATGGATGTATCCACACCAGGTCCCTATGGGGACCAGAGACATTTTAGACAGACAAAAGCTCTCCAAGAGGGTTACACTCTGCAGACACATCAGGCAATATCTTCCCTAGGTCTCCAGATGACCACTCTTCCTTCTTTCTCCACCACCTTGAAGACAGATAAAAAGCCTTTCAGGGAGATCTTGAGTCAGCATTGCCATTTCAACCCCACAGATGCCAAAGTGATTTTTATACTCTTTCTGCTCAGCTAATTGCCAAGCCCCAACAAAGGGACTTTAATGGGTTGCACCAGGCAATAAACCATCCTCTATTGGCTCTAGAAACAGGGAAGCAAGAGAGGGAATGTAAAGCTGGAACAAAGCACAGACCCCGAGCAGGTCCAAATACTTGGAGAAACTGTTTTATCCAAAGATTTGATACCAGATGTTCTATTCAGACAACTTTAACAGAGCTCCATAGAACATCAAATGCTTCTTGTGTTTTCAGTATTCAAACCACTCCATCTGGGCTCTTCTGCCACAGGGCACAAACAAAACACTGCTTAATATTAATCAGTCAAAGAAGTGAGTTCTGCTCTGCAAGTCCAATATAAAAAGAGTAAAAGCAAACACACGCTAAGTTGTTCCTGGGAACGCTGAACATGACGGAGGAGCTGTCTTGGATTACGGCATTTCTAACTTATGCCAGCCTGAAGTCTGATTTTAGGGGGGATATATTAGTGATATGTTACTACAAATATTGAACTAAACTGGAGCACTCAGCATCTTTGATTAATAACTATCCTGTTCCTAATATACCAAACATTCCTGTTTCCTTGTTTACCTAGAATTTCAATAGATTGTTGCACAACTACTAGTCTATGGAAAAGTTGCATGCTTTTTCTGGGACATCTATTTGGGCATCACTTCTCTGCAGATAATATTAATTTTTGCCTGTGCCCATTTTTAGCCTCACGGACTCCTTGTTCTCCTGTTAGTTCCTTCTGTCCAGCCCACAAAAGCCTGTAGCAATATATAAGAAGAAGAATTACTACTTGTTGCATGCTTCTGTGCAAAATCTTTTTCCAGATCATTTTCCTTCTTGAAATCTAGGACTACCTACATTTGTCAAGCAACACAAGACTGTTGAGACTGGGCAGTGGCAGCTGAAGTCACTTCTCCCTTATTTTCTTAGCTGCCAGTACAACTTCCTAGCCTCCTTTTGCTGATTCTACTCTGCAAAGGGGAAGGATTACAGGCTAAGGATCTGGCCCAGATTTCTCTCTGCTGTAGCTCCTTCCCTTCATGGAATTAATTTGCATACTTTTTTGACCAACCCCATCTATTGCCACCTCCACTTCTTCCTGCTTTTGTCTTTTGTTCCCCCAATCATCAATATTTTCAACTCAGAATACAGCTGTTCTTTAAAAGACGTGATCTTCCAGGTTGTCTCATGTGTACCTGAAAAGTTGACAACTTTGCCAGTCTTGTCTTAAAAGTTCCTTCTATAACGGAGTGTAGCCTCTTTCTGTTTAGATCATCATTTGCCCCACCAGGTGTAGCTTTGACGCCTTTCTATCAATGCCATTGAGTTTTTCTGTATTTACTCTGATTAGACACTGGATGGTGCTCTTTGCACTTTCATGCCAGCAACAGCACTTTCAAAGCAAGCAAACTCCCTCTTCTCATGAGAATTGTAAAAAAATCCCCAGGGTCAGATACAGTTACATGTCTAAGCCTCCAAATCCTGTGGGAAGAGCATGTTTTGACTACACAGAATGTAGCTGAAGCTGCAGTGGAAGAAGCTCAGTTAGGTAAGGACAAATGCAAAATAAAATGTCACTGCCTATTATACACAAATCCACTAAGTAGTGGCTTTCACATTCCTCCTCAAATATTTTATTTGCTAATTGGTATCTTATCAATGTTCCCCATAGCAACAAAAGAGATGTCATTCAGCCCACTTTATGCCACTTACATTATGTCTGCATGTAAATGTAACTCAGATTGCGTATGGAGGACATGATCTGAAGGAGGTTAACACCATAAAGTGAAACTTCCTGTGGTCTCAGGGGAGAAGCGAGCTCCTTAACGCTGCATGAATGACAAAAGAGTGAGGCAGGAAAGTGCATCCCAGCAGCAAACATTTCTGAGAGAATCAAACTGAGATTGTATAGAAAATGAGTTCATTTGATCTTTTTAACCTGCTAAGAAATATTCATTTTACAACAGATGTTTGTCTTCAGCTATTCTTCAAAGAAGGTCAGAAGCCTTTTGATATTTTTAAAGGTGTGATGAATAAGCAAAGGAAATATACTTTATGGCAAAAAAGTTATAGGCAGATAGGAGATAGGTGTTCGGATTTTTTCCCCCTTATTACAGACTTCTATATATCCCCAGACAAATCAGGCTATCTCTCTGGGTCTTCCCAGCCTGAAAATGTGAGACAATTTCTTCTCTTTTGGCTCTGCTAAAAGGTTCTTTCTCCAGTGCAAGGTGCCATAGAAGTACAAAATATTGTGTATGTCTGCATCTAAGGGACATAGCTCTGGAAAAGGCACTCTAGTAAAATAAAGAGGCAAATAGAGAGACCACTGCACCACCTAGGAGAAATCAGGGAAAACAGGGAATAAAAGGATTCATAAGGATGGGATAGCATTGATGAGAAACAGCTGAACTAGCTGGGTCCACCCACTGACCTAAGATGTGGGATTTAAACTTGTATTGACAAGTATTTGGGTTGGTCTACCCTGGACATACAGGCATGGGCAGAGCCCCAGAAAAGGCTCAGGAATCACTGAAGAGTCCCACCTGGAGGAAGGCCTCAAGCCACGCTTTTGGAGCTTCCAGCAATCCCAACTGGATTAAACTATTCAGAAGGCTGGGCTTGTTCAGCTGAAGAGTTTGCAAAGATTTGGTGATCCTCTGAAATCCTATGGCATCTCTTCGGCTGCCTGGTCCATTGTTTACACTAAAGACTGCTCAGTCTTCTTGAGTATCATGTTCTTCTAAATATCTCCAAAGACAGTTCTGAAAGGGACATACTGAGAGTTAACAGTTGGATTAACAAAACACTCCAAAATGAGCACTGCTGTTGAAGTCTTAACACAGAAATCTTTTGGCTACACCACTTAATATGACACACATGGGACAATGAATTTTACAGTACTTGCGACACTCCCTCCTTCTCTTGGCAAGTGGGCACTGAAATCATTAGAATTTATGGGTTATCTGATCTGCTTATGCCTCAGAGGAAGAAAATGGGATAGATGGCCCAATCCTGCAGATCTGACATGACTCACCTTATTGATGTTAATGAAGTAGTCTTCCCAAGATGAGGAAGTTGAATGCATGAGATGCTACTGCTAACATGGTCTGTTGTTTTGAAAAATAGTACTACATGCAACACGTGCATGCAAAACAGCCTCAAAAAGCAGAACCTCCTATTGTTATTTTAGGTTTTTTAGAGAAAAGTATAATATCAAGAACAGAGTAAAAAACAAGAGAGTTCTATCTAGGGTCCCGTTACCCTTACTGTCCCTGCTGCTAGATCATGTTGGGCTTTGCTGGGTGAGGTCTGATGAACATGTGGTGACTGACATGGGCCTTGCTGCTGCCCGCTCTCCCCAGTTATAAAATCCTGCTACAATAAGAGAGCTGGTAGGAGGACTGTGGGCATCCACACTTCAACTACTGCAATACGAAGTCTAGCATCTCTACTGGGCAGTGTGCTGCTGCGGCCAAGACGGCCAACAGGATGCTGGGTCGCATCAAAAAGGACATCACCAGAGAGATAAAGAAGTCATTATCCTGCTCTACTCAGCTCTGTGTGCAGTTCTGGTCCCCGCTATACAAAAAAGATGTGGACAGGCTGGAAGTGGTCCAGAGAAGGGCCACCAAGATGATCAAAGGACTGGGAAGCTGCCGTATGAGGATAGGCTGGAAGAGCTGGGTTTGTTCAGCCTTGAGAAAAGGAGACTCAGAGGGGATCTCATCACCATGTACCAGTACCTAAGGGGCAGCTACAAAGAAGATGGAGACTCCCTTTTTACAAGGAGTCCCATGGAGAGGACAAGGGGGAAGGGACACAAGTTGCTCTTGGGGAGATTCCGACTGGACACGAGAGAGAAGTTTTTCACAGTGAGGACAGTCACCACTGGAATAATCTCCCCAGGGAAGGGGTTGACTCGGCCACGTTGGACACCTGTAAGAGTCGTCTGGACAGGGTGCTGGGCCGTCTTGTCTAGACTGTGCCCTTCCTAGAAAGGTTGGACTAGATGATCCCTGAGGTCCCTCCCACCTGGGATTCTGTGATTCTGAGATTAAATCACTGATGAAGGCAGATTTGGGTTAAGTCTAAACACTACATGGCTAAGCACAATCCTACACTCCACTCTCTCCGCTTCACCACACAGTTCTCTCTAACACAAAGGCAGACCAGGCTATAGGGCACTAGCAGTTTAAACCACTATGGGAAGATTTGCCAGAATATTTGCTGAACCCCTTTGCATCCTTCACTGTGTGTCTGCTGGCAGGTGCAGATAACTTTGTTAATACAGGTAGAGTAAGTCTGAATGGGCTATGGCATATTTTTAGATCTTCCAGTGAAGGAGTAAGACCAAAGCAGTGCTGGTTTTGTGCTTCCCTGCAGTGACAGCTGTAATGAAGTATTGCTGAGCAAGGTTACCCAAAACACTATGCTCTTAATGTGTCCTTTGTTATGCAGAGAGAATGAGTTTCTGATTCCTTGGTTATTTTGCAGTAGGAAAAATTGTTAGTTTCATGGTACCTCACAATATTCAGTGAGCTTGTCCCTTGGGAACACAGAGAGCTCTCAAATCTTAATACAGACATCTTTCAAAAGAGGTCATTAATGTGCATATATCTAGATTTGGGGCCAATGCAAGCACTTCAATTTTTGCCTGCCAAATTTTCATTTTTGGCTTAATTTGCTTCCCATATATTCAAAGAACTGTACCACATGGAACCCCTTAAACAATTGATGGGATAACATAATTTTTCAATTGCTCTTGAAAAGGTTTTTAACCACATAAACTATTCCAGGGTTCGCTAAGAAGTTACCATTGCAAATAATGTAATTGTTCCAGACCGAATTCCTTGCATTCCAGAAAAACTTTTGAAGCAAAGAGCATGACTGGTTTGGGATTTTTAACCACCCTCTCTATGGTAATACTTAGATGAATGTAAATTTTCTCCAAAAGCTTTGCATTAAAAAGAAAGCACCGAAGCCTACAAACCCTCTTATCTGCAGAACTAATACTTAATGCTAATGACCCATCAATCTCAACAAAGGGAAAATAAACTTTTAAACATTAGGAAACTTTGATCACTTTTTTATTTTAAACAAATAAAGAAGTGAGAAAAATACTAGACAAACTCTGGCAAACCTAGAAATATATAAAGCACAAGCAATAAACTGGTTTTCCTGTTTTCTTTTGCTAGAAAGACGTGTCTGTTACTTGCCTTTTGAATGAACCCAAGGCTTGCTGCCGTGAGGAGCTGAGTCCCTCCTTAAAGATGTGGGCGACTTCTGTTTCCTGGGCTTCACCTGGAGTTAAGAACACACAGTTCTTTCTGGTCATATGTTTACTCTCCACATTCAAACCATTCTTGCTGCATTCATCTAAAGACAAGGGCATTTCATGGTTTGTTCAATGAAGGAGACTGTTACCAAAATCTTCACTATGTAACACCTATAGGTGGGGTCATCTGGGACAGATAAGCTCTTTCTCCTGCTTGCTCAGGCAGAGGGTCCTCAGTTCTGCAATTTTCTTCCTCTACAAGTGCAGTGGAGTCTAGTCTTGGCAACCCACAAAGCCGCTTCCTAAATCTACCTTGTTACTCAGCTTTCTTGGACAAACTGAATTAAACAGCAGGTGGTTTCTGAGATGAACTACGCTGGGGAGCAGGGCCTGTAATTCACTGCATACTCCTACCATACAGAGCACAATGGAATCAACCTTCTTTGTGGCCAGTAAAGCAACATAAATGGGAAACAGCACACTTCAGAACATCTTTTTGACCTCCATCTTGATTCTGTGCTACAGGCCAGCTTCTCATTTCCCACACATCAGCCTGTTTCCACTGAATTCACACCAGATGTAGATATGGCCTTGCAAGTCCAGAACTTTAGTTTATCTTTCTAAAACTCTGGTTTTTGTAGAATCGGTTTAGCTGCGTATAAAACAATAGTATCTTGTACCATTCAAAACTACAGGAATTAGCTCTGTATTTTATTAGCCTCACTTCCTATGAATACAAAGCTTTTGTGATCATACTCTTCATCAGTCTGAGCACAGCCCTGGCCCTCTGATCATCAACAACAAGCAACTTGTTGGAGTGTGCAGTGCTTTACCCCAAAGCTATGTACTTTGCTGCAAGTGGTAGTACGATCTAAGTAACTGGGTCTTGTCCTGACATGGAGTTGGGACATAGCCAGGGTAACTTAACCAGACTCAAGATCTGGGACTAGTTTCACATATAGAGACAGTGATTGTTACATTCTTCAAAGTCTAATGAAAATAGATGGTTTAGTTGAGGTTAAAGTGCCCCAATTAAAGAAGAATAAAACAAAAAAAAAACACCAAAAAGGAAAAGAAAAGCCACACAAAGAGAAAAATCTTTCTACATGCCCCCCAAAAAAGTTAGGAAAAGTTTAATTTGGAAGTTGGGCATTCATAAGCACTGAAGTCAGTCAACCACAAGACAGATCTATTAGGAAAACAGATTTAATTAGCTCTTTGGCTACTTGCTTATTTTATTTTCCTCAGGCAAAAAGAAAATACTACTTCTCTCCTAGATGTGTTATGTAAATTGCTTCACTATGCTCCTTGCAACCAAATAACCACAGTCCCCCTCAGTTTACTCCTGGGTTCCAGACAACCACCAAGTGTACACATTTACTGCTTGTCAAAAGCTGCAAACTTATCTTTTTCAGGCAGAGTGCAAGGTGACAGCTACTCCACCAGCTTGTACAAACACGGCATACACTCTCCAGGAAGATGCATCATCCATTAATGTGTGTCTGCTGCTTGTGGTACTGATGCTGAAAACACCCCTGTTAGACTTCTAGGTCTAGGTATTTTATAAAAATGCATGGGATTCTAGGAGCGCTATTATTTCTGGAGAGGCTTATTCCAGAAATAGCCTCTGCTCACCTGCAGTTCTCTAGATCTGACCCATGTCTCACTGAATCAGTAATGTTGCGCTTGTCGCGCATTTACAGCACAGGGGTTGGAATTCAGGACTTTTGGTCTCTGCTGGTTCTGCTCTGCAACAGACCCGTTTCTATGACTGCAAACCGCTGTTAAACTTTGCTTACTTCTTTTAGGGTTTAGCTGAGTCATGTTGAAAAATCCTTTGAGATCAAGGCTATAAGAACTCCAAGGGATTAGAATTAAATGGGACATTTTGCAAGGCACATAGGAATCACCCATTTGTTCCAGGTGCCAAGACATGGTGAATACATACTACATAAACCTTTGCATCTGTCAAGTTCTACTGATGCCCAGAAAAAGAAGGAAAGATAAAGTAAGAACCATACCTATAAAGCTAGTACAGCTTTAGATTGGAGAAAAAGAAAAAAAAAAAGTACGAGCCCCTTGAGAGTTTTTCTATTCTTCAAAGAACTGCATAAATCTCTAATAGTAAGCTCAGGAGTTCTGATGCAAATTTTGAAATGCTGCAATTCTAATAGCGTTTTGGCAACAGAAGTGATGGAAAGGATGGTATTCATCCCCTAAGAAGCGCTTGTAGGTACAACAGATAACAAGCTTGATATTATCTTACTTTCTGTTTGCAGCAGGAGTGATGCATAAGGGTTTGATCCTGGACTGATCAAAACATGTGGGAGTTTTGCCTTGACGTGAGCACGATGAAAGGCGCTGCTAATATAGGTGGTTTGGGGCACCCATATGAACGCACGCAAGGACAGAATTTCAAGAGCCCTAGTTCCCACAGTTAGGACTAGATTTTCAAAAGGATTTATGTGTTGAATGCTTATACTATCCAGCTACATCTAAAAGAGCCTAAGCAGGAGCTAAGAAATTTGGATATGTACCTCAAGCAATAGATAATTAGTCCTTTTATAATTTTGTTGCTAAGCCAGCAATTCTGTGAGTGATCTGCAGCTCTCGGTTCTCCAAATACCAGTGAAAAGAAAGGTCTAAAAGACTCAAGCTGGGAAGACTGTGAACAGCAAAGATGATCTACCTCAATTGATCAAAATAGGCAAAATGTAAAAGATTAATTTTCAAAGACTCCCTATTTCAAGTTTGTGTTTTGTTTAACTGAGCTAAAATGTAATATGAAATGCAGAACCCCGTGTCTTGCCATACCACCTATTTTGATAAATAGGCTTGATAAACTGTGGCAACAAGTGAGGGGAAGGATGAAGTCCTGTGAGACCCATTTTAAAAATGACTGATTTTAGGGTATGCAAGCCATAAGAAAGCCAAGCTGTAACAGATCCTGCCCTTGTCAGGACTTAGCATCTTACTATCCACTCCAACACTGCTTTCTGTGGTTTTACGCATGCCCAAAGGATGTAAATCTACTTTTTTATTGGTAAAAGCTGAAGTTTAGACACAATTTTCCAGTCAGAAGGATTAACACCCTCCTCTATCAATACTGACCAACCCACCATGGGTGCTGGGGAAGAGATCCCGTGGCTGAACAGGCTCCCTCCATCATCCCTCCTCGCCATACCTGCTTCCCTCCCCAGATCATCCAGCAGAATCGTATTTTGTTGGTGCCAGTTTAACCAATTCCCTTAATAATAAAAGATAAATATACTTTTAGGCTAGCCTAACTGCAAGCAGCCCCAGGGGTGTCTCCCCGGCCCGGGAAGCCGACTCGGGCACGCAGGCCAGGCCGAGGCTGCGGGGACAGGCGGCAGGGACAACCCGGCCTGCCTCACCACCGGACCCTGAGGCGAACCCGGGGCGGCGGGAGCCCCGCCGGGTCCCTTCGGCCCTACCAGCTCCTCCGTCGGGCCGCCGCCGCCGCCGCCCCTGCCCCGGCCCTGCCCGTCACGGGCGGCGGCTGCGGCCCGGCTCCCGCCGTGGCCGGCGCTGCCTCCCCTCCCGGCCGCAGGCTGACAAAGCACCTCAGCACGGGGCCGGGCGGCGGGAGAAGTCACCATGCCCGTGCTCCCGCCGCCAGCGCGGCCCCAGCCCTCCTCCCAGCCCCGGTGGCAGCCGCCGGTCCCGTGGTCTCACCGTGGGCGCCTGCGCGGCGCTCCTCCTCCTCCTCCTCCTCCTCCTCCCGCCGGTCGGCGGCCGCTGTCAGGATGAGGCGGAGGAGGCGGAGGCCCAGGCCGGCAGCTCCCGTCTCTCGCCGGGGCCCCCTGGCGTAGCGGATCCCGCTCCGACGCCGCGGCTGGAGGCGGAGGAGGCCGCGGCGGTGCCGCCCGCCCGCCGGAGCCATGGCACAGCCCGGCCCGAGCCCGCCGACAGACGGTAAAGGAGCAGGCGGCCTCGCTCTGCGGAGCCCGGCGGCCGCGGCCTGCGCAGCCCCGGGCTCGCCTGCGGAGCCCCTGGGGGGCGGGGGGCAGCGGCCCGGGCGAGGCGGCCTTGCCGTGCCGCGGCGGTGGGTGGTGACGGCGGCGGGAAGGTGGGATCCGCCGGGAGGGGTGCGCGGAGGGGAGACCCGCGGGGAGGCCTGCGGCGCCGGGCGGGAGCCGCGCCCGGGGGGCGGCGGGAGCCGCCGTGTGAGGGGAGGGCGGGCGGTGGGCGCCCGGGAGGGGACAGGCGGGTCGGGAAGGCCCTGCGAGGGCGAAGGGGGCATCGCAGGTGCTTATTAGTCTGTAAACGTGCTTACTGTGGAGCAAGGGCGGCTCCCCAGCGCGCACAAGGAGGGAGGTAATGGTTCAGAGGACGCGCTGCTACCGGGAAAGGGGCTGTGAGCCCGGGCGTGCGGCGGGACGAGGAGGGCCTCCTTCCTCCCTGGGAGGGGAGGAAAAGGGTGGCGATGCTTGCAGCCAGGTAGGCATTTCTTGACTGGGCAGGACTTCGTCATTGATTTGGCCGCGGCAGGTGATGTAGGGCTGTGTTCGCCGTATCCGTGGGGCAAAAAGGCACTTCAGGGGTTTGAGGTCAGGATACTTGGCATGGGCAGTTTGTCCCTGTGCTGCAAAAAAACAAAGAAAATGACAGCTCTTCTCTCAGGATGGTATTTACCTGTGCAGGAAGAAGATAAGCTCTCCCTGAAGGTTTTTGTTATGGAAGGGTTCTTTGTTTCTGGTTTGGGAGGAATTATGGACAAGGAAGTATTTTTTCTTTCCCTTGGAATAGGTTGCAGAACTGCATGCGTATCAGAAGAAACTCTAGGTAATGCTTGCCTTGGAAGATGGGATTGAAGGAACAATGTTTGGTGTACGGGAAGCGGTGAGAGACCAAGAAATTTAAGTTGAGGCTTGTCATAATGTAGAAATAGGAGACCAGAGAGATGTACAGAATCCTGAAGGACAGGTGCTTGCCAGCCGTGGGACTGTGCAAGAGCTCTCTTTTTCTAGAGGGCGGATGAGTTTCCCTGGGAAAGCACTCTGTTAGAAAAGGGCAATGATGTATTCTTAATTATGCATATCTAGGGAATTGTGTGGGCTTTTTTTTGGTGGAGTTTCAAGAGAAAGTGCTTATCCTCAGGGATTTCAGTCTACCTTTTCAAAGTTTTAATGACAAACGTGCTAGATTGTGGGGTTTTTTTCCTACATGAGGTTAATGATAGCATGCTAGTCCTTCCAGAGCACCAAGCGAAAGGTGAATTTACTTGCTGCTATGCTTGTAAGATCGGTGTTGGTATGGGTTGCTCTTGCATACTTTCTGGTTAATAACCATTGTTTATTGTTCTCTAGCCTTTTCTTCTGAGAGCTACAGAACAACTTCCAACGCATTTTCTTTTTGGCTTTTGCAGACTATCTGACTGTAGGTGTGCAGTGGAACTGTGCATGGTACAAATGTTTGCTGCCTCTTGACCAGGAAAGGTAGTTGTATGTTAGTAGTAAATTAGAACTGACAAGTTGGATAGATTTTGTTGTTGTTGTTATTTAAAAAAGAAGGCAAAAAGGTGCAAGTAAAATTTAGTAATTTGATAGGCTGATGAAGTCTTTCTTGTAGGATGTATGAATTGCTGTCTTTCTCATGCTTTCTAGCTGTGGGAAGATAAGGATGCTGTAAACAAGGCACATGGCGGGGGAACTGGCTGCAAGTTGGATGGTTTCTGAAACTGGTTGCTGTGTTCTTGCACTAAAGAATATACAGCTCCTAAAATGGCTCCTCTTCCTCATCTTCCTTTGGCAGTAATAGGACCAGTTTGGGTCTGTCTTTATCCACTTTGATTACTATACAATTGTTCTCATGAGTGTGGGTTTTATTTTAAAGTACCTTGCTAAAAGTGTGTCTTGAAACTTCTCTGTTGTATTTTAATGTGGAGAAAATATTGAAGAAATTAATTATTATTATTACATATTTTTAGTTGTGTGCACTGAACCCTTGATTTAAGATTACATGTGACAAAATAGAACTGGATCAGTATGTTCCCCTAAGCAGAAATAATGGCTTTTTATAATTGCTTATATTGATTATAGATATCTTATGCATTCTTTACTTGTGCAAGATGCATCAGCTATGATTTTTTGTTGAAAGCAAGTATAAAAGAACTACTGTTTTACTGCAGTAGAAATAACATATATGGAACAACATAAGATGAATATAATATAGAATGTGTGTTCTAGTCTAATGCTGATAATGAAATGAAAGTAGGCCCAAGAAGAGGGGAAAGAATAGCACAAAGAAATAGGAAAAGAATGGATGTCAGATCCCACTCCGGTTTTGTACTTTGGCTTAGTATAGACTTAAATAACCCTCTAATCCTTTTGTTTGGGGTAATAGAGTTTCCATATGATAACAACTGCAGAAAGGCGAAGTGCAGAGTCCTTTGGCTGCCGGTGTAGCTTTCTGCACTATTAGCTAATGATGTCAGCCTGTGTTGCAAGTAGGTGTGTGCTTCTTACTGATCCTGGTCAAGGTAGGTTTTTCTGATATTTTAGTTAATATGTGTGTTGTCTAGATTGCGTGACTGGAACAGTAATGCCTTAATTATCAAAGTATTTTTATTTTTGAAGGTGGTGTGCTCTCAGCCTCCCTGGGTTTAATTCAGATCTGGATGCTCTGAAAAGAAGGTTACCACAAAAAATATTTTGGCATAGTTTTTCCCTAGTGGAATGCTCAGGCTTTAGTATTATTCCTCTTCTCATATCTGGAGAATGCTTCAGTGAAGAAACTGCAGTTATATAGAACACTAATTCCTCAAGACTAAAATTAATTACAATGATATGCAAATTATTAAACTCTTCTTACGGCACTAGTAAACTTAAACCATCCGTACAGTCAGACTGATAAATAGCATGTCAGGATGATAAATAGCATGTCTGTTGATATTATTGTGTGATAAAAGAAACTGTTGATGGCACAGTCTATCAAATATCTTAATAAGAATTTGCCAGCAGAAAGAATTCGTACAGTATTAGAGTAACTTGTTCTTACTCCTCTACTTAGGCCAGTAGAAATGGTGTATCTTTTTTGTTGTCAGAGATTATGCCAGTTCTCAGGGTATATAGAAGATTGTAGGATGTTGCCATATTGATTTTAGTACCACTAGCAGCACCATGAGCTGCGTTGTTTCCCTGTGGCAATAATATGTGATCCTGATGAGAGCTGAGACTTGCCGTCTCTGTACTTTTCACATACCCCAGAGGCTGAGCATTCCTAGTGCAGGGGTCTGTGGTGTCACATAGAAAATTAACAAACAAAACTTAAGCCGTAGATGCTTTTACATTTCTGGTTATTTCCTTATAAATATCACTTCTAAATGAAGTTGAAGGGTCTAAAAATGATATTACTCATCTCAAAAGCTAGGTGTGGTTAGTAGGGGACTGGTTTTGAGCACTGAAGTTGAGCTCCATGTTGTTGATGTAACTGTCAAATATTAAACTCTTGTCTTGGGGAGTAACTTCAGAATTGTTGGTACTTTCCAAGAGCCAAAAAAATTATTTTCTCACTTTCATTTTACTTAGTCTTTGTTCTATTATTATTTCATAGTTACTAATATTATTAAACAAATATCATTTTAATTAAAAACCACAAATATTAACACTTTTTTTTTTCAAGCTCTATGATTTTCTATATCAATTGAGTGGACAAATCTGGGATTTGGCTTCAAAAGCAAAACAGACACCTTAAACATACATGTTTCCACCTTTTAGAATTTCTAAGGAAGTTTTGATCCACTCAGCAGATCAGTTTGCTCTGGAGTAGAAATATGCACATTCAGGGTGACTCTTTTCCTGTTGAAGCCAAGTCCCAAATCTCTCTCTTAATTTTGAGAAATACCTTGACCCTGTTCTTTATAATTAGCTGTTGACTTGCCTGAAGGCACAGTGAATATCCTTTAACACAGGGACTGACTCTCTCTTGCATTTTGAACACTGGAAAATACAAAATCTTTGCCCGTTTCTGTTGCTTCTTGGCCACTTAACCATTGTCACAGAGAAGATGGCCTCGGTAAATGTTTTCTTCCCTTTCTCGCCCGATGCCTCAAGATGCTTAGTTGCTTTCCCATAGCCCTTTGTGGGTGGAGAGAATTCCCACTGTGGAACTAGTTTGTGTGCGCTCCCTTGAAAGTGATTGAAGAAGGAATTTTGTTTTAAAACTTTTAAGAAGCTAAAACAAACAATGTGCCTCAGTGTGGGAGTGGACCAAATCCCATAGGCTTCATAACGTGTGATGGTTCAATGGGAGACTTCCTGGGTTTTCACTCCAGGCACCTTATTAAAAAATACTTCCAAGATGTGAAGTTTTCTATATTAAATTTCGGTATTTTATTACATTTGGTGTTTTTTAAAAAATAAAAATATGACTTTTTTTAAAAAAAAAAAAAAAGGAAAGAAAAAGCATGAGGTTATGGCTCTACTCTGACTGAAGTCTTCCAAGATAAGAACTGGTAACATTGATAAGCAGCACTTACTAAGCAGACTTCTAAGCAATCTCTGACAGCAAGGTTGGAAAAAAAGATGACTAGCTATAAATGCCATTGTGTGTATGTATTTGAGAGGATCTTTCACTCCAAAGGTCTAGTGCTTCTGAGTGGTTCATAGTCTTTACTTACAGTATTGTTTTTAGTAGCTGATGGAGTGGTGTCTGAGTTAACGGTACTAGCCTCTGCAAGTTATTCTATAAATAGTGTAAGCATTGCATAATTTTAGTCATGGTATAGTCAGTTAAGCATGATGATGAATTATCTCTGGAAAAACTTAAATCATTTGATATCTTTATATAAATTGACATAGGAGGAAGAAGCGAACAGTGTACCATTAATATTTTTATGTCTTTCAGAAAGAAGAGATTGCTTTTTAGCTCTTCACTGAAATATACCTTGTGCTTGAGAAAACTTCTGGGTTGTCCTGTTGCTTTATTAGTAGTGCGTATAGTACCTTCAGAATGCAGAAGTGCAGTGTGACTGCTAATATAGTGAGGAATTGCTGTGTTTATTTTCTTTATTTATTTTTTCCATTCACGTCTGCTTCTGTCAGCCACAACTGTTGTCATTCAGCTGATTTGTGGTGCTTTTCTTCTCCTTCCTGTCCCCATCCTGTGCCTGTCTTCCCTGGCCTGACTTCTCCAAATACAACAAAGGGGAAAAATAAAAGCTTTCAAATCACTCTTCACATCTGTTTCCATCTTCCCTGGCAGTTTCTGCTTCCACACAGTTAAGCAGTGGAAATGTGGCCTTACTTGACCTTTGGTCACAGATTTTTCCTCTCCGGTCAAACAGCCAGTCATTTGACCTTGTCTTAAGCAACTACTGCTCTTCAGCTAATCCTCCTGTTTCCTTAGTCTACCTTCCCAGCCATCACCTCATCTTCTTTAAATATTGCGCTCTCTCTCACAGGCCTTTTGCAACCTCCAGTCTGATGGTGTCCTGTGTATCTCGCCCTTGTTTTGGCTGCTCCAGTCTTTGCTTGCTCTGGTATGCAGTTAGCACACCCTCACTCTCTTGTTTCCTCCATGCCTCTATTATTCTTCTTTTAGAGAAAATTGCATGACCGTCTAAACTTCCTCTCTGAGAAATGTCTTCTCTTTCCTTTTCCAAACAGCATTGCTCCCTAGCTATCTTGAATCTTAGCTTGTTTGCCTTTTTTTTTTTTTTTAATAACTTTATTTAAGATCTCTCCAGGTTTTTTACTAAAAAGGGGCGATCTGCTTTATGCTTGATATAGAGCAAGTACTCATCTGCTTTTCAGCCCTGCCTTATACGTCTTCAGGTTCTGAGTCTTCTCAGAACAGGTTATAGTATTTTGCAGGCAATGGGCTTCAGTTACTCACCTATTTATCACGAGGTTGGCTGACATTAATTCTTTAATACCTTGGTATCTTTATTTATAAACTAAAGCAGTCATGTGCCTCACAGATTGTGAAAATTAGTTGCTGGAAGTTAATTTACGCCTCTTGGAACTCGCATATTTTTCTGCCTTTCCATCTTTTGGCTATCAGAGCAGTTCTGAAAATTGGTATCGGTAGAGAACTGGGCAGGAAACCCGCACTGCTGCGATTTGCTTGTTTTGATCTGTGTGCAGTTGAGAGTCCTGTCCTGTCTGTCTGGCAGAATTGAGAACTGAAAAATAACTAAGATCTTAAAACAAAAAACGCCAACCAAACAAAAAGCCTGATTTAGTTACTTAATAAGCAGAAGACGCTTGCCGTGCTGTGGTGAGTCACGCTGAGAGAAGAAATTTAAATTCAGGTGGGAATTTTCTGTTAATATTTATCTTCTGGTTATATTCTGTGGTTTCTGAAAATGTTTTTTAGTAAAACTATGGAGCAAAAATGCAATAACAGAAGTTATATGTGGCAAAGTAAATCAGAATCAATAACTGAAATGCAACAGAAGCATTAACTGTGTGGTGCTCCAGAGGGAATGGCCTGTAGGTGAGAGGAAAGGATTAACTGAGGATCAAACCAAACCAGCTTTGTCCATTATAGTAGTGTTGCCCATGCCTTTAAGAAAGTGACCTGAATAGACCATATGGTTTTTATTCCCTCTTTTGTCGATACATGTTTTTAGGTTACAGATAATTGCAACAAGACTTGAAATGCTATTTAAATGGCAACAAAAGAGAGAAATATGCAAAATGAAAGAAGAAAGAACTCTCACCTTTTTTTTTCTAAGTGTTTCCATGTACAACTGTTTACCCACCACACCCATGCCTTGGAAGAGTAACGTTTTGTATTTGCATGGGTGGTTACCATCAAAATACTCCCCAACATAAGTAATTTTTGTGTTACGTTTCAATACTTGCTACATCAGTGCTATGCAAAATTATTAGACTAGCACCATGGTTTGTTGCTTTAAAAAAAAAGAAAAAGATACAGTAACTTGCAAACAGTAACATGGATACAACCACAGAGTATATATAAAACAAGCCTTACATCTGTATTTTCAGTGTCATTGGCTTAAACTACATAGGAAGAAACACAGATGAGTGCTAGACATTATTGCTCAAGCAATAATTATGTTAACCATCCACTATAAATTTTCATGTCTGGTACCCTTTAAGAAAATTGTCTGTCTTAAGGCCTACTGAAGCTCATATTAGACTCCCATTGGCTTCAAATACAGGAATTGGAACATTCATCTTACATTAACGGTAGTCTGTGCCAAAATCACTGTGATATAATTTAGCTGTGGTGTTACTTGGCTTATTTTGGTGAAATATGAAGCATAAATTTGTCTCTGTTAGCTCAAATAATCCGACAAGCTGGCATCTTTATGTCATATCCTACATCTTGTAAATTTTATTTTAAAGATTGGTTTCAAGTGAGGTTTTCTTAATTGTCAGCTTACAATGTCTGTTTATATCATCTTCCTTGTGCTGTATCTAGAGATGTGTGCTAAATTAATGGGAAAGCAGTTAGCCAAACTCTGGATTCTGTGTTTGACTGGTGCTTCTGACTGTGAACATATTATGGCTGTCTGTCTGGTCTTCACAGATTCTCTTTGAGTTTCAGATGAAACTGGAGATAAAGACACTAAATCTCTAAATGGTATAGAAACTTCTGATGTTTCAAAGGTTATATTCATTTGAGACACTGAGGCTTACATTTACCTGATGATACATCAGGAAGGGCTGTAATGTCACATTATAGGATCTAATCTAACTGCAGTTTTGTATTAGCGTATTTGCTTTCAAGTAAGAGTAAACGTGAGCCGAGCCTTATTCTGGAATACAAGTGTTTTCTGATAAATTTTTATATACAGCTTTAGGTTTTGTACCAGTCTAAATGCATCTATCCTGGAGACACCCTTTCAGTTGCATTTGCTCGAAACCTGTGTGTATACAGTGATGGGAAATGAGAATTTGCTTTCTGATACAGATTAAGTTTGTAAGCTTCCCCTGGAGACTCTGAATGGAAATCAGGATTTGAGGAAGGTCATTTATCACTTACAAATGACAGTCATCAAGCCTTAAAAAGTAAGCTCTGCTGCATGACTACACCGATCTCGGTTGCCACAAGGGAGAGTGCAGGACAGAAGGAAGGCCATGCTATTTCTTTTGGCAAGCAGCATGCACTTGGGTTTAAACTGATTATCAAACTGAACCGATAGGCTGTGGTTTCGTGTTACAGCTAAGCCAGTCGAGAGGTTGCTGCTGCTAAAAGGAGTGATCCTGCTCTCTTCTTCCTGCTCCCACAATCGTGTTCCCATCGCTTCCTCTGCTGTGCACATTGGACCCATTGCTGAGCCAGTTCAGCTCTGTCACCCAGTTAAGAACTACTCACTGCTAGATTAATGAGTTTAATTGATTTAGTGAAAGACCTGATGAGCATTAGAACTGGCATAAAGGAAGGGCTGGAGACCACACAGTAGTAATATGAGTGTCCAAGGGTACAGTTCAGACTCTTTTCACAGCTTAACTGAGTCTACATCCTCACTGTTGTGTTTGTGCCAGTTCTGGTAAATGCTCAGTCAAGTGGTGAACGTGATGAGGGCCCTGGTTCAGCTGAAAATTGGTTTGACTTGCTCTCCCTCACCCTGCAACTTTTTGCTGTATCGCTTCTCTGATCCCGTCACTGTACAGCCTCAAAGGCTCTTGCAGCGTGGTGGGGAGGAAAGGCACGTGTGGTCAGGGTGAGGTGCGAGTGCCAAGTTACCCTTTCAGATGACTGCCGGTACTTAAGTTGATTTCAAATGATCGTGACGGCAGGCTTAGTAAAGTCTTCACGTTCTGTATTGCTTATACCCCAGGCATATTTAATTTAATTTTTAAAATTTCATGCTGGAGGAGGATTTTCTTCTTTTTTAACTGTTTAGGAATTAATTTGGTTGGCAAGTGGTAGCAAAAAATACGAATATATAGAATAATGGCAATGTTTTCTGTCAAGAAATAGGTCATAGAGGCTTGGGGGAGTAGTAGTCTGTTCCCAGGGAAACTATTAAATTGCTGTAGAAATCTTACTGCAAATGATGGGAACTGTATCCTGTTCCTTATCAAATAAAGATCTTAATCATCTTCTATGATTTGTCATACTGTATTTATCACTACAGTGTCTCCATAAATACATCTGGCAACCATATTTTCCAGGCCATTTATTAAGATTTATATCCTTTAAGTAGTTACTCTAAGGCACCATGTTTTCATGTCTGCAACCTGCTTTTCTGACAACTGCTTTTAAATTACTATTCCTTGAAATTAAGTCTTCACCTGTTCCTTTTCTCAGTTTATTCCCTTCCTACAAAATTTGGCTACCCAAATTGGTAGGCAGAGATAGGGAACTACAGAGGGAAAAAAATCTGGTGTTAGCTGCCTTTTGTGGTGCTTGTTCACATTCATAACTCTCAGGTTGTGTATGTATTACTGCTATTTCTGAAGCTTTCCTGGCACCTATAAAAGTACAGTAGAGCTCTCCGGTAGCTGCAGACAGGGAAGTGAGTTTGCATGCTCTTAGTGATGATGTCAGCGTTTGAAAATGTCCACAAAGGTGCTGATTTGCTTTAAATGGCAGTCTCCTTATACCTGTAGCAATGGTAAATGAGAGAAGCCATTGCCTGTATAAATTTCACAAACAGTGACTTCTTTTTATTTTATTCTGCATCATCTTGTTCGTCTAGCAATGTGCTTATCTCTCCAATTGAATATTTCACTTTTGTTACCTTCATTTGAATTTTTAAGTGTGTTGGGTCATCATTAATTTGTTCTTTCTGCTCAGAAACTGGGAAGCAGAGTATCTGGGGTGGTCTGTAGCCTGAATACTCTCAAAGCTGTGCCTCAATTATTGTCCCTACAACAAATGGCAAGACAGCATGAGATCTTAGACTAGTGGTATCTGGGGGAATTTTTGAATTAATGGAATGGTTTTGTTTTATATATTAAATTACTTCATCAAAGAGAACAATGCAGTAGGGTTGCTTTGGGTGGTTGTTTTTGTTGTTTTGTTTGTTTTCCTGAGAGCTGAGTCATACTTTATTCACTTTTCTTTCCCAAAAGAGGACTGCCTTTAATAAATCTGTAGGCAAAGTGATAAACATATTATAAGGAGTCAAAGGGATTTTTTTCCCTCTCACTGAAAATGAGTCAGCAGTTAGATTATCTTGAAAGAAAATCAGTACTGGGTTTGTTGCCTGGGTTTAGCAAATGTTTGCATTTTAAGAAAAATTTATGCTCGTGGTGTTCAGAGTGATAAATTGTGTAAGTGGTCTCCAGTATAGTGAAGTGCATGTCAGAATTTCTCCCTAAGTATCTGTCAATCTGAAATATTCTTATTTGATCAGAACAGCAGATTTCTGATGGTTTACTAAAACAGACAGTATCATCTATTTAAATTTTGGTTTTCTTCCAAGGCAAGATACTCTGAAAACCTCACTGTCGAATGTAATTGCTACGTTAAGTAGTTTAATCCTGTTCTGGATTTTGTGCTTGTATCATACAAATGATGAAATGTGGTAGTGTGGAAAAGCTTGACAGAAGGGTTCCTGCATAAATATGAAGATTCGTATTTTCAGTGTTGGTTTGATCACAAAGAATTAAGTGACTTGACGGTTTTTGGGGACTTGCTTTAAGATACTGTGGAAGGGGAATAGGTGGCTCTGCTGGAGGTCTTGTTACAGGTTGAAGGAGCCTCCTCTGTGTGTCTGCTTAAAATGCATTCACATAATGTTTAGCTTACCAGTTAATGAGGTAGAACACACTGATGAAATAAAAGGAGTGGTGAAAGTGTGTGCAAATGCTGACATGTTTGATAGATGCATTGTTTGAACTTAGCTGTGTTAAATGCTCAGAAAGCTTTGCCAAGGGGATCAAGTCAGGCTGTGACTGCAGGGTATGTAGAACTGCCTAGGCTAGGTTTGAGCTGATAGTGGTGTAATCATAGCAGCAATGACACTCAGCACAAGCTGTGAACCCTTTTAGAGAAATTTGACCAATACTTTGATACTTAACCTTTGCCGTGTTTTGTGCTGCCATCACCATGCTCTTGTTTGCTCAAGCAGTGACTACTTCGAGTAAATGTACGCGGCCAGTAGAGTAAATAGACCCTTCATAAACCCAAGGAGTCATTGAGCTTTTTTCCTGCAGTCTTTTTTAAAAATTGATCCTCTCGTAAAGAGCGGTTATAAAAATGAAAAACTGTTAAAGCCGGGGGAATAAGATACAAGCGCTGAGAGAGCTGGGAAAATGCTGATGATTGTGATGAGATTGGTAATGCAATTCTCTCCATTTTGTGTCACTACAGATGAATTCAGAGCGTCTGTGTTCACCAGGCTGTAGCTTGCCATTGACTTTTGAGGTACTCTGATATGCATTTGAGTTTACCAGCACAGTTTCTGAGAAGATTCACTGATGGTAGCAGCAGGATGCAGCCAAAATCCTTTCTGTAGGATACCATCGATTGTCATGTCTGGTTGACTTTTCCAACACTGTGATTCATCCACTGCTACCCTATTTGGGTTATTACTGAATTAATGAGGCAGAAAACGTGCTTGATTCTCTTGAAAAAATGCTAACAAACAGTGGTTTCCTGAAATTTTATGAGGGCTTGTTCTCCCCACCTGCCAAAACATCAATGGCAGAAATTAAATAGAATAAAAACTAATGATGGTAAAACCCCTCATGCATTGAGTTGAAACTTCCATGGAGAAAATTAAGTGTGTGCACAAAAGTGAGAGGTCTGATGGCAATGCTGGTTAAACAGTGAAGACAAGAACCAGCTACTATAGCAAGGGATGTAGGAAAAGCCAGGCTATAATAATGGAGATAGGGACTTTCCTTGAGAAGAAATGGTGCTTTTAGCAAATGAAGCATAAATTGCTGGGGAAAAAAATTCAAGCCTGCATCTGTCAATGTGGACATATGTGATTGGGTGTATTCCTGCGATGGCTGATGTGAGTGAACACTGGTCCATTGCAGTCAAATTTAAATAATGTTTAACTAAGCATAAATTTAAAACTAGACTTAAGTTACCTGGAGCCAAAGTGACTAAATGTGTAGAAGAGGTGGGGAACATTACTCATCACATGAAGTGGGCTTATCAAAACTGGGACTAAGTCAGGTGTGATTCTCTTTTACTGAGTGTGAATGGAGTGTCAGGGGATGGAGATTTGGACCCAAACAGCAACTGCATGGTTTTGTGTCCAAGAAAGAAGATGAGGGAGTCAATAACAAAGCAAGGAAGTAGTTAACATGTTTTGAACACGGTGAAAAGAGAGAAAAAAAATGGGAAGCAGAAGTGGAAGAAATGGGGAAGGAGAAACAATATGTTGGCCTTTTCCCTTGTAATTCTGCATGAAGATGTTTGCTCTATAAACAACTTTGAGGAAGATTTCAGTAAAAATGGTTGCACATCAAAGATAGGGGACAACATGTTGTCTTACTAACAAGTACTACATGACATTTCTGGTAATCAGTGTCTGACCCAAACCTGGAAGTGCTCTCATGTTCGTTTGCCTGCTATACACTTCTGCGTTGATTTAAAACTGCAGCACCAGATGCAGCTTTGGTGCTGATCTTGAACAAGGCTTCATAGTGAATAGCAGCTACCCCAGCTGGTTGGAAGCAGGAAGAGATGATGCACCTGTGAAATGGAAGCAACTCATGTCTTGATTGTATTATAGAAGAGAATCTTCCCATTTATTCAAATACCTCTGTTTCTTTAGACTTTAATGACTTTTAATTCAGTGGTAGCTTTTTCTTTTTTTTCTGAGAACCTTAATGTAGGATGTCATACAGTGCTTAACATAAAGGAAAATAAAGAGTAGGAATAGGCACTGCTGAGACTACAAGTTACAGTGGAAAGGTGTGTTTCAGTCATTCAACCTCAATTAAAAAGTAATATTACTTTCAAACTTTAATGGTGCGTTGCAAACTTGCACTTCACATTAGTATAATATTTATAATGTGGTTAGATGTTTGTAACATGCAGTGCTCAGTTGAATATTTTTGATCCTGCAATTATTGATTTACTGCAATAAATAAAAAGATATTGTAACAGATATGATGCAGCAAGGCTCAATTCTACGTTGTAAGTGATATCTGCATTTGTCAGCAACACCAAGTTTTTATGTATATAGCATTAAATTTCTACTGGATTGTTTGCTTGTGAATGTTTAGTCAATAGAGAACAAATTGTGGATGTCAAATAACCTTCAACTGTACAGTAAACTAGAAATTGTTGGATGAATGCAACATGTCTCTGAAAGCCATGCTGCTCAAAATGGGGAACTGTGTAAGAGTTACTTCTACAGAACTACTTACTGGGGATAATATTGGCAAGCAACAGCATGTCTTCCATGGCACAGCTGTAGGTTAGTGTCTTTCTCTGGTTTTGTTTTGGTGGGTGGTTGTGTGTGTTTTTCTTTTTTTTTCTTTCCCTGTAGCTTAGTTATCATCACTGCATGCAGTGAAGTCCTCTGGAAAGGAGAGGTGTGACAATCCAGAGGGATTTATTGCCGCTCTGAAAACAAAGGTGGCAAGTGAGAAGTCGGGTGAGCTTCTCTGTCCTCAAATAAAACTAGAAAAGTGCATGCTGACCAGTAAGCTTTAGGCATTTGGCCAAGGAAATAAAATGCTTGATGCTTCCAAATGCACATTTCAGAAAAGTAAATAATTCTTTTCTTCCTTTTTTCCCTTCAGTTCAGTCTGCTGCTGCTGAATATCTGTGTGCAAGGGCAAATTTTGTTCCTCCATTTCATAAGTCAGAAATTGTTTCTGTTCAACATACCTCTTAAAAGAACCATAATCTATTCCTTTATTCCTTTACTTCTGGGTCCCTGTTACAGAAAACTGTATTGGAGTGTATTTTAAGTGTGGGAATTTGGGGGTGGGGGGTGGGGGGGGGTGTTTAATGTGGTTTTTTTTTTCCTCTTTTGTTTGGGTTTGTTTTTATGTTTGTTTTTAAATCAAATCCGGTTTCAGGAAAATAAAGGAGAGCTTTTTGCAGTTTAAATACATGGCCTGGTGCCAGACTCTTAGATTAAAAATTTATATAGTAACGTAATTGTAGCTCCAATATGATGTAATGATAGATGAAAATTAGTACACTTAGGAAATAAACATGAAGAAAAATGGGCAGCCATATATTTTTATTTTTCCATACTTAAGCAGAAGATACAGGAAAAGAAAGAGGTGGAAAATAACAGAAGTATGACAGAATTTAATTTGTTTGTTTGTCTCCAAAAAGCTTATTGTATGCATGGGGATTTTTTCTGATCTGTTTTTTAGATTTCAGCTATGTAGGACTGAACTTCTGATGTCATGTTTGACACTTTAAATATCAAGTAGAAAGCTTTGTGGTATTAATTTTATAAATAGACATAGTACTCAAAAATAGTCTTATTGATAATCAGCTTTGTCTGTCTTAGTTCTGCAATGGTCATTACCTGTTTGTGTAACTGCAAACTTTGTCATACATAAAATGTAATCCTTTTGGCAACATTTCAATGGTCAATAAGAAATGTGTGTTCATTCCTGTGTTTTCCTTGAATTGAAATTTTGCTGTTTAGTGGGGTAGGAGGAAGTTGTAGCTTTGTCACTAAAGTTTCCCTTTGTGTACTCTAGTAGCTTCATGGTTTTCCTGTAAATTGATGACTCCACTCTGAAATGAATTTTGCTGCCCATCTTTTGAGTTCTACCCGGTTAAGCCATATAAGTCGTACCCTGTATTTTGTTATAATGTTAGTGTTAAACAGGGAGATGGTGATCCCTGCATCTGACCTGAAGTGTCTCTGCAAAATCCATGTTGTTTGTTAGAAGCAAAACTAATAATTTAATTGGCATGTCTAACTGTGCCATCGGTATTCTATTTGCCCCAATACTCTGGGGGGGAAAAAGTGCTATTTACAGCTAATGAATTGTTGGCCAAAGGGACTACTTGTTTGCTTGTTTGTATTTCAGTGTGGCATATCAATTTTAATTTAAATTCTTCTCCATGCTATTTCAGGTGTTAAGAAGTGGGGTCTTTAGGGTTTTGTTTGTTTCTTGATGGGTTAGGGCCCTAATTAGGGAATTAGGTCTTCCACACTACGGCTCTTATGAAATACAGCATGGCCTGTGTCTGTTCTGATCTCATGTGTAACACAAGATCCTGTTTCAGTCAGGTGTAGCTCTACAAGAGCTGACCATCTATCGGGCTGCTTTGACTATATACTTCATCAGTGTCGTTAAACATTGATAGCTGCATTTCCATGCACAGGAAGGGGAACGCAGGGATTGGGACTCTGGCAAGTTAATGAATACTGTCATTGCAAAACATATGTTTTGGTTTGGGGATTATATTTTTTTTTGTCAGTTTTAATTTGGTAGCCTATAATGGTAAATATGGTTTTCATTTTTCAGCTCTGTTACAGACCTGGGGTGAGCTGGACCTAAATTCAGAGCAACAAGTCAGCTAACTGAAGGCCTAGCTGAAAATCTATGAATGAGTCCATCTCCTGCCCTTGACTTCAGTGTACTTCCAGGCAGACTTTAGTCCGTGGTTACCTGCATCTGGCAATGTGGATTTGGATTCAGTCTTTCATTTTGGAAAGGGTAGGGTCTGTATGGCCATGGTACA
The DNA here is from genome assembly GCF_963921805.1 of Phalacrocorax carbo. Lineage (NCBI taxonomy): Eukaryota > Metazoa > Chordata > Aves > Suliformes > Phalacrocoracidae > Phalacrocorax > Phalacrocorax carbo. The sequence goes on from NC_087529.1 coordinate 9,507,604, forward strand.
AATCATACTCCCAGGGAAGCAAGTAATTTTGGTGAAAATTTAATCATTACTTAGTAGAAAGAAGGTAGTTGGCATGATGTCTTAGAAAATAAACCTTCCTTTGCTCTTCTTTTTATGCATATGCGCTTTGGGGCGTTTATGTATTGCATAGCTTATCATCCTCAAGTTTATGTGCCTTGTATTGCTGCAGTGCCCATAACAGTAGTGCGGACTAACTCCTGTCCTATGTGAGCAATAGCAAGGTCTGCTCTGAGCCACATACACAGTACAGGTGGTAAAAACATGCTCAACTTAGTATCTGAATAAAAAGAATGTTGTTAATACATAATTGCAATGGTGCGTGACCTGCAGTTGAGATCTTAAACTGTTTGGTTTTTCTGAACGCCTACAGCTGGTCCTGACAGCGGCCAGAGCTCTGTTGTGGTGGGGTTGATTATTCATTAATTTTTTATACGTAACTGCCAGGCTGTAGAGAAGGGGAACGCTGTAAATGAAAATATCTGAAGTTTCCTGCTTGGTGGCTCTGCCATCCCTCTTTGTTTGGGTGGGAGGATTTAAAAAGGATGAGTCTGTTGTTCCCCCAGCTTAAAGCACTGAAGGTTTCTGCTCCTGTGGTGTCGTCTCTTCCTTCCATCCTCAGCAGAAGCAACTCTCACCTTCAGAAGAAATAGAACTCGGTTGCTTTGCACAACAGCTTTCTCATGGGAGCAGTAGCACAGCTGCTGCTGTCTCTCTGCAAAAGAAAGATGGAAAGGGAAACAAGTAAACAAGGAGTGCTCGAGTCGTCTTTTTGGAGGGCTGGGTGGAGGAGGTTTAGTGACGTCTGTGGTTGGCTGGTTAACTTTCAGAATTAGTAACTGTAGAATTAAACAATTTTTTTCTACAGTCTTCAAAACAGTGTTTGTAAGATGAGCAATGTCCAGATTCCTCCTTGGTTTCTTTTGAATGTACGTGTGTGGCTTTGGACCTCCTGTCTGTAACGGCAGATGCAGAGCTGCCTGGCTGGACCCCTAGGGTTTACCGACCTGCCCCTAACCACGGGGTACAGCTCTCTTAGGCTTTAGTGCTTCTAATAGTTTCCTTTCAAGAGCTGAAACTATGAGATCAAAACCACCTCCCCTGAGCCAAGCCTCGCTTTTCATCCCTCAGAGGTGTGAGGCAGGCGTTGCAGCGGTGGGCTGCGCGGGGGCTGTGGCCTGGGCCAGCAAGCGAGCTGCTCTCCCCCCGGGTGCCACGAAGCAGCTTTGCTGGCAGCATCACCCTCCCTCAGAAGTCAGCGGGGAGTGAAATCGAAAGCAAACCCTTTCCCTTTGGAAGACTTTAGTGAGAGATCAAAGGCAACTCGTTAGCCTTGGGAAGCATTTTTGCTACCTGGGCCTGGCTCCGTGTGTGCAATTTCTCTCCTGGTTTTGATCCAGCCGCTTTCCTAAGTCACTTGAAGCATTGCTCTCAGTGTGCCACCTTTGCTACAGGTTTCTTTCATTTTCTGGAGAATACTCCCGTGCAGTTGGCTCTGCATTATCCAGGTAGGGGTTGCTGGCCAGAAAAATCTGTGTGTTGATATTTAAGGTGATAAAAAGGCAACATTAGGATTTCAGTAAAAAAGCCACATTAGAATTTCTTCAGTCATGTATCTACATATACCCTTTATCTTATCTTGAGTTGAACAGATTAAGTTCTGTATTTTGTAACACCATAAGCCCTCGTAACCAGGGATCAGTAAAACATACCTGTGCTTTTAAAAGGTCCTTTTGTTTGTATCTGCTCTTAGGTCTAAGTCATCTGGTACTGAAAAAAACATATAACTCACCTGATCTTAATGGCACTGACCATCCAGTGTTTTACCACTGTAAGCTCTAGATCTGATTCCAGCTGTTCATAAGCCTAAATGTTTGATGCTGAAGACATGTAGCCTTTGCACTATGTTTTCACTACTTGCTTTTGGTGGGAATTATGTTGGGTGTGATATGCAAACACTTCTGAAGGATCAATATTTTATATATCTAGTTTGTGCTGTATAGAGGCTATATCAGAAGAGATTCAGCTTTGCATGTCAGAGTCGGAAGGTGTCCATAAAATGCTTTTGGAGAACAGATAGAGAATTGTGTAAAGGAACATTTTTTGCTTAGTGCATTGCAGCATGGAGATGGATTTAGTTCTAGTTCATCTGTCTCTTGTTTCTGTTCTCTGTTTGAATTCTGAGGTGTGCAATGTGAAACTGTCTGGAACCTAAACCAGACATATACACCTGAAGTGGAAAGAAGTTAATAGTGCACACGAAGATCAGTATTGTAGGGTCAGTGGCTGTGAGGGATCTTTATAGCATCATACGGTGGTATTGTATGGGTTTTTTCAGTAACAACTGCATGGTAACAATCTTTAGGTGTCTTGTGGATTTCCCTTTTTTGTTGTACCACCAGATTAACTGCTAATGTGATGTTTGTGTGCTCTTGAGGATTTTTACCTGCTGGAAATGAGGAGAGTTTTATCTTATGATTGGTTATTCTTCCGTAGATGGTGGTCATCTTCTGGCAGACTTCTCTGAATATAGTATGAGAAACGTTCTTTTGGTGAAAATGCAGAACCGAAGACAGGAAAGATAATGGCATTTAATTTTTAGCCTATGGGTTTTTCTGTGCTTTGTTCTTCCATAGTTGTTAGCTGAGCAGCTGTCACTTTGTTTTTTGACCTCAGCCTTTGAGAACTTAGTGCCTTGTTGTTCAGCCTTCACACACTTGTTTCTGTGCCTGGTGACTAAATTCCCAGTGTTTTGGAAATAACCACCAATAGAAATAATTTTGGTGCTCCCCCCCTCCCGCTTCTTCCTTTATTGTATATTCAAAATTGTGGTTTTCTTTAGGAGATTGATTGTTTTCTACAGCATTCCTTGTCACATGCACCTCTAGCGCTGTGAAGATGCCTATTACAATTTGGTGCTACGGTCTGAGAAAACGTATCTTCCGTTGTTGCTTAAAGGACTCTGACTAGTTGTCCTGATATATTATGGGGCATCAGCTGAGCTAATGAATAAAGATATTTTTAAAAGAATAAGCCCCAAACCTCAGTGTCGCAGAATGGGATGCCTTAAGTGTTAGTGATGTACCTTATCTTCTCTTTTGTTTTTAGTTGCTCTTCTACAACGGGTAGCAGAATTGGAAAAGGTCAACGCAGAATTTCTGCGCACAAAGCAGCAACTTGAGCAAGAATTTAATCAAAAGAGAGCAAAATTTAAGGAGTTATATTTGGCTAAGGAAGGTAAGTTCTCAATTCTCTGAATTACTCTGAAGTTTAATTAAGCTTGAGCTTCAAATAATCCCTGTGTGAAGAATAACAATTGTCATGCCAGCTACTATTCCCTGTTTGCCTATGTACACCACACACTTTCTTTTTGTTTGGCTGGGGTTTTTAAAGTTGGTTAAGGATAATAGGATTTAAGGGATTTTTCTTCCAGTACTGGGATAGTTGACTGCATATCCAGCATGATTGTTATTTCTGATTTGCCAAAAATGAGAGTGTGACAGTAGTCTTTTAAACAGACACATAATAAGAACATAAAGAGACAACTAGAGAATAAAATTCAATAGGTGGCTTTCAGCTTCCTGGAATGATTTTTTTTTTAGAATTAATTTAAAGATTTGCCTGCATGGATAGGAGTCAGCAGTGCAACTTGATGTACATGCAGAAATACCACAACTGAGTTTTAATACTAGTGTTCTGAAGTCATGGTGTGCTCATTCTCTCTGAACAGCAGCTGTTCTGGTAAGTGGAAAGACATAGTCTAGGTGGCGTGTGGTTTGTACTCTGTGGCTAGCATTTTTATGTAGTATTAATTTGTCTTAAATTTCCATCTGAGTTTGAATGTAAGCAGACAAACATTATAAAAGTTTTAATACCAGCCAAGAGCATCTATTTCAATGCCAGTCTTTATAGGAAAATTTGAACCATATGAGCTCAAATATCTGATGAAGAATTGTAGACTAGAGATAGTTGCTGTTCTGAGAGCCAAATTGATTTATTCCTAATCCTCATGATTTTCCTATCCTTAACATATGAAAGCAAAGCCTAAAAAATAATGTATTAAGACTGCAGCTGCTTGTATAAGCTTATGAGAGCAGAAATACAACAGGCATAATGAAGATCATATCATACAGAAGGCCTATTTCTTTGAGTTTCTAGCAGCTGGATGAAAGGAAATTTAAGATACAAGACACTGCTGATGAGATCAGCAATAATTCCCTTCTTTTCAGAACAGAACCGTCAAAAAATAGAAAATAAATTGTGACGAGCGGAAAGAAAAAATCCAACTTTCCCATGTACTGAAGTGAAAGGATACCAGAGGGGAATATACAATTACTTTTCTTCCCCCACCCCCCTCCCCGTTCTCCAAGACCCTTTCCTAAATGTACGTTGGCATTGTAGCAGCCTGCTCTTGATACTGTCATTTGAGAACTAAGTAATATAAATGCTACAAGATCTTGGGTTTTTTACACAAGGATTAATGCCCTTTTGAGTACCCGATTAGCTCAGGATTCCATATTCTCTATCCAGGGGTAAGGTTTTGGGCACCAGGATTAATTAAACATTTTGGTACTGAGAGAGATAAATGGAGATAGCTTGCTGTTTGTTGTACACTGGCCAGATATTTCTGCTAAAAGTGATTGCCATTGATATAGGCTATGTGGGCATAAAACTGTATTTTGTTTTAGTGCTTTTGGGATTAATTGTGTAATATATGTCTTCCAGAGCTTTTTGTTTCAGATTAACCAAAAACTCAGGATGATAATGTGAAATTAGTTTAACTTCTCTTTATAATTGCAACAATTAGAGAAGTGGTGGATGTTCCATTGAATGTATCCCTATTTTTAGTAGAAGCTTAGTTGTAGCGAAGCCATGGTAAAGAGCAAAGTAGGCTGCATAGTTTCCTTATGTGAGCTCCAGGTATTGGTCACCTAGTGTTCCTGTTCAAGAAATATGAAATGTTCTATTCAAATTCAGGACCAAGTTGGTGCCAAAAGTGGGGGAAGAACTCTCTTCCTGTCTGTTCTTATCTTTTCCAGATTCATTACCAGAATGAGTTAATGAATAATGAACTAATTAAAAGCATAATTCACTTTACTCAGGTATATTGATTCATAGGTTATATCTTCAGTGTCTGCTTTGTGGCTGTGTCCACAAGGAGTTACTTGTTTATTAAAAGGCAAAGGCAAGTGAAGTCAAAGACTAAAGGCACCTGCTAACTTATGTTCAGTTGTTATGGGGTGATGCTTTAATATCAGTGCTGCCTTCACACCCTTGATAGGCACTGTTCTTTGCCATAGCAATTATGCATCCTCTTCCGGTTGAATTTATTAAGCTAAAAAATACTTCTTTTCAGAGGACCTAAAAAGACAAAATGCAGTGCTGCAAGCAGCTCAAGATGATCTGGGACAATTGCGGACCCAGCTGATGGAAGCTCATGCCGAAATGGAGAACATTAAAGCTATAGCTACAGTATCTGAGAATACAAAGCAGGAAGCTATCGATGAGGTGAAGAGACAGTGGCAAGAAGAAGTAGCTTCACTACAAGCTGTTATGAAAGGTAACAACCAGGCAAGCTGCTGCTGCTAAGATCAGACACTTCTTCAGTATGTGTTTAATGATATGTGCCTGCTCTCGCACAGAATATGGATAACTTGCTTTTCATGGCTTGGCAAAACTAGGTTACAGAAGTGACAGATGGAGCATAGTTCCTACGTTTCTGAAAAGGAGCTTGGTGTGGTTCTTTCCTGTTAATAGGAGGGTAGAATTTAGAAAGAATCATGGCAATGGGAACTCCCATATATATGTAAAGCATTTTTGAGGGACTATGAATGTGATACTTCATCATTCCACGAAGATAAGTATAATGCATGTAATTTAACAAGTGTGAAAATAGCTTTAGGCTGACATCATGATTCTCTTCTCTCCTTCTGTGTAAACATAGTTCTGCTGTCCAACAGTGAAGTGTCCCTCCAGTACTATCACATGGACTTTTCCCCAGGCTAGTGACTGAACATGCTGCTTTGTATCAGCCGTGGGTCATTGTTTTTTCCTGATAGTTCTGAGCTATTCTTTGTTGTGTTTGCACGTTTCACAGCTGTTGACATTTCTGAGACAAACTATGTGCAAGGAACAAAATGCAGGATGTAAACTGGTGACAGACCATTGCCATAACTGGCTGTTTTCTTAAAGGTTCACAAAGAGGATCACAATATCCTGAGCCTACAGGCTGTAGGCAGTTTTTCCATTACCTGATAATGCTTTTCGTCCAGAGAACACAAATCTTGTGTATATTGAGTACACAAATTTCTGTTTATTTATGATCTATGTAGATACATGAACCTAGATCAAGCCTCAGTTGTGCCAGCTGCTGTAATATGTAAACAAAGACACAGCCCCTTACCTGATGGGGTAATATTAATAATAGGGAAATGAAAGCTGTGTGAGAAGTTCTAGTTCCTTTGGAATTTGGAGTAAGTAAGTAGGCTTTTGGTAGTTTGTTTGGATGATGTGCTTGGAGGTACAAAAGGTGCTGCTAAATTTTCTTGTTGTTTTGTTTTCTAGTGATGGTACAAATTGAGATGCAGTCTCTGAATCTTCTGCTGTGTAGTTGTGTTTTGGGGCAAGAGTCAAAAGGAAGAGAGAGGAAGGGATTGTTCACTGTTGTCCTGGTTTTGACCAATTATGATAAATCATTGACTGACTGGAGATGGAGTTCCTAAAGCTCTGGTTTTTAACTTACATTGAAAATAAGTTTTGAAAATACTGTTTTATAGAGACTGTTCGTGACTATGAGCTCCAGTATCATCACAGGTTGGAGCAAGAGCGAGCTCAGTGGAATCAATATCGAGAAAATGTGGAACGGGAAATAGCAGAGTTAAGGCGGCGACTGTCTGAAGGTCAAGAGGAAGAAAACCTAGAAAATGAAATGAAAAAGGTATGTTGAAATCCAGCTCTTCAATTTCTGTTCCAAGATACACTTATGTTGTTATGCATGAGTTCATTTCTACGCCCTGCTGTAATTCCTCAGAATACACATAGCCTCGTTCTGCCAACTTTCAGCTCTTTGTTCATGGAAGTCATCATGACCTAATCCTGCATTTGAATCCATAAAGGTGTTATATCTGATTATGTGGATTCAGTAAGAGGATTGCACCTGAGAACATGGTAAGGTTTGGCCTTTAGCTTGTAAAAGCAGGAAGCCTTGTAAAGTCTCTTGTCATAATGTCAAATGAACTCAAGTAAAGCCCTCTCTAGATTTCTCTTGGTTGACTGCATACTTATAAAATTTCCTTTACACTTCTGCACCTTTATTCCTTTTCTCAAATCTTATAAATTTCTTTTGAGGTTTTTAATGGGCACTATGTCTAAAATATCTTTCATCTTTCCTTAAGGTAAGCCATGTTTGTGCAACACAGTACACTGGCTTCCTAGGAAATACACAGCCTTGCTGTTATAAAACAACAGGCTCTAGATGATGAAAGATAGTTGCTTTGGAGGTTGGAAAGATTTTGTTGTTGTTCAAAGATCTGTGACTTAGAGTTCATAGAAGTAGATTGAGGTGCCTTGTGTTGAGTTTGGATTTTAAAAAAATTTTTAATGTAATAAATGATTATTCAATAAAGGAGTAGGCTAACGTCTGAATCTGCCACGTCACTACATTTCCTTGTTTATGCTTGCTGTCGGCAGAAGAAACGCAGTATTGAATATCACGAACATTCCACATAAGTATTTTACCCATTTTCACTATGTTGTAACAAGCAATCGGTATTAGTGTTGCAAAATGGAATTCTTTTTCCGAGAGTCATAAAGAGATTCTTGAATATTGCTAGTTGTAGTTGCATAATTGCTCTTTGGTACTCAGTGAGACTGTTCTTTGTATAGTCCTGATTTATAAAGGTGGAACTCAGAGTAAAGCCTATTTGCCAGTATTCTGACTACAGAATTACTGCCACTGGAATTTTAAGACATCAGCTTTTTAAGAGAAGGTTTCAGCCCTATTAAAAGAAAAAAGACTTTGGTTGAAGTTAGAAGGAAAGTTCAAAATCGAATCAGTGTGGCGAGTCTTGCAGAAACAACCCAGAAGATGCAGAGTTCATAGTGTAAAAGTCCTGGCAGTTCATTACCAACAAACTTCCAGTAAGATTTATTAGAAAAAAATCTCTCTTTGCTGAGAAAAATCTCTCTTTGCTGAGAGAGTCTTTCCAATAACTAAAATCTCAGCACCTTTTTTTTTTTTTTTTTTTTTTTTAATCTGAATATACTGGTCTTGTAAGAGTTGGAGTTGCAGGTTGCTTAGATGACAGAGCAGCTCACCTAAACTTAGTGGCTTTACTATGTGCTAGTTAGCATTTAAGTTTAACATAGTAGATCGATAACATTTTCAACTATACTCCTTTTCTTAAAAGGAAATATCCCTTGTAATATGAAAGGAAAAGGTGATCAATTTATTAATCTGTGATTAATATGAGCTCAGAAAGCTTTGTAGGCCTGTAAAGCAGAGGAATGTGTACTTTATGTAATATGAGGGTGCACCTTGAAATAATTGTTTAAACTGCTTTGCATGGGTTTTTAAATCTTCTTCATCATTAAACCTGTGAGGTTTTTCCTTCAAGAGACTAAGAAATAGATCATAATTAGAAAAAGGATGTTAATTTCACCTAAAAACAAACAAGCAAATCCCAAGCCCACAAAAAGCTGTGTTTGGCTAGCAAAATAATGAATATTCATACATCAGCAGTCAGTACAAAAGGAATTTTCTTGATCACTTGGCATGTGCCCTTTGAAGATATGTGATCAATTCCTCATGCAAAATGGTATTTCCAGCCAACAATGTTGTATTCATCCCCCATCTTTTTATGCTGCTTTGTAAGGATGGATTTATTTTATTTTTAGGCAGTTCTAAGGAATCTCATCCAAAAACCTCACAGGAGTAGGGAAAAAAAAAAAGTACTTTGCTCTCTGGGTTGTCAGGAGGTGCTGGACCAGCATATAATGTATCACATGTCTTAAAACTAGTGGAAAACCATTGTGTAACATTCTCAGTGAGAAGTGAGGTGAGTGGCATGGACAGGGCAGAAACAAGATCACAAGCCATATGTTTCACTCCACAACACTAACCTTCTTGGCTGGGTAATATCTCAGTTCAGTTGTGTTCAGTTTGGCTGTAAAATCCATTTTGAACAGCAAAGAAAATCCATGAAATTTAATACTGTGTCCACATAACTGCTAATGATTATGCTTGGTGTCTGTGTACTTCTTCCCCTGAAAGAGATGAAGGGTAGGTAACAAATGTTGCTCCAAATTCTGTCAATATCTCTTTGAATTTAAAGTTTATTTATTTGGTTGAGTGTACTTCCAGTGTGCATGTTACTTATCCTGGTTTGGGAGCACTTAGAGTGGGTTGGTAATGGTTTTCTAAGCATGCTAATTTGAGCTGTATTTACTAGATTGTGACTACTTTGCTGGAGGTATCCAACCCTAGCCTGCAAACCTGGTGTTTGGCTTTCTTGAGCATCCTCTTCTTAGAAAGAGTGTGTCTGGTGAAATACGTGCACTTGTCTGGAAGCAGCTGTTTTGCTTTTCCTTGTAAATATATTTTGAGTTGCAAGTCGTCAAATCTCTATAGAAAACTTGTATGTTCTGTGGGGGTTTGGGTTTTTTTCGTCGTTTTTTTTGTTTGTTTCATCAATAAGCAATGATTTCGAAGAAATCTGTGCTGAAAACTTAGTGTATTCTATAAGTCTCCCTTTTTGGCTCAAAAAAGGTAAATACCTTGTTCTAATGAAAAGCATGCTTACCTAGCAATTCAGCTTTGAAAGATGTATTGGTGATTTATAAAAATCTATATTCCTGTTGCTTTGTAATACCAGATAGGTTTGGGGTTTTTTTTGTTATCACAGAGGCTAAAAGCAGTCGAGCCATAGTGGCATGTGCTTCCATGCAAGTTCTCTGCTCAGTGATGACTGGGCTCCCTGTGGGCAATGACTGACTTGGTGGGGATGAGCCTTGCACACTGGGAAAACATGGCTAGTCCTTTTTATTCAGACCTCATTTTCCATGCAGAAAATGATCTGGTTTTCTGTTGGAGCTTTGATGACTATAAAGACTCTTCTTAGCACAGTTGTGTCAAACTCTGAATAGCAGAAGTCTGCAGAACAGGTATTTTGCAGATAGATCAAGAAGGGACAAACCTCATATCATGAAGCGTGCTTATTAGTCAGAAGGAAAGTTGGAAGGGGAAGGCAATCTGTGACAGAGTTGGCCATAAAATCTGATACAGAGTAAGCTGCTTTCATTGGTAATGATAAAGAACAGTGGAATAGATTTAGATGACCTTTAAATGGTTTACTCTTACTTTAAAGAGAGATTCTCAAATCGTGTTTTCTGCTTTTCTAGTTTTTAAGGAACAAATTCAGGTACAGTACATGCCTGAGACTTCTCCAGCCAGGTTTTTGTTCTTCTGAAAATGACATTCAAGATTGCTGTAGCCAGCTGTCAGGCTAGAAATACAATGTTTTGTGTGTTGACTTGGACTCACTTTTAGCATGTTCTCTGTGTGGAGTCATCTTCATGCTTCATGTTCTTCAGCCGCTGTGCTGGGGGAAGCAGGCTTTGCTGGGGCAGAAGCAGCTTGAGTGCTTTGTTTTTGATGAGGTGATGAATAAATACAAGCTGAAAATGTGTAAAACCTTGGTCTTTGTAAAGTTAATCTGGCAAAAAGGTTGAAGGAAATAAACGTTTTAATGATCACACCTCTGGAAGAGTCTGTATAATGCCTTTTAACACAGGAAATGTGGTGCTGTGGCACCTCTTGCCACATGTGACAGTATCTTCATGTAACATTTTTCAACAGGGTAGATATTTTATTACAAGTTTGAGTGGGAACTTTGTCCTGGCTTTGGCTGGAATAGAGTTAATTTTCTTCATGGTAGCTAGTATGAGTATAAGCCCAATTTGGGAGTGTCAGTAATTATACTTTACCTTCAAAAGAAGACCCAATGACCAGCACTCATTTTTGTCAGCAGATATAGGCTGAGTGTTCAGCTCAGTATCACACTGACCTTTAATATGGATCCTCCCCCAAGCTTCCCCGCCCCTTTTAATGAAGTATTTGCAATATGTTGCAACCATAGTGTCAAACTTCATCTTTGTTTACCAAGTAATAAATGCTACGGTAATTTTGCTGTCATGGAATTTGATACAGTTTTGTCTTTCCAGTGGGTTGCTGTAAAACAGCCTGATTTTGCTTTCAGGGAACTTTCTGACTGTTTCTCTGAACTGGCTGGCTTCAACATGGATGCATTTGTTGCTCTATATTCAGTGTTGAACTGTGTGAAATCAGGCTGGCGATGACATGTTTCTGCAGTTATCGTGAAAAATTAGGAAGAAGGTTATTCAACAGTCCTAAGAACATTGGGTTATCTTTAGTCCGTATGAGCTGGCTATAGGTAGCATTCAATGAATAGAATTGATAAAATAAATGAAATACCAAGCACTCCTCGAAGTTGAACTCCTGCTCCCGTCTCTTTGAAAAATGTGACTGAGTTGCTGGCTGCAAGTGACAGGATATGTGTGTACATGTGACACTGTCACATGTCCCTGGTGTTGAATTCACTGCGTCGTGTGATGTTCCTCACTTTCCTCACAGATTTTATTTGTACTCTTTGGACAAGCAAAGTAGCAGTGACAAAATGTAGCAGAAGGGAATGAAATATGAAGAAATTTAATTTTATTTTCTCTATAGAGTTTTCTTCAAAGCTTTTTAGAGCTCAATGACCTGGTAGCATTTGGATAATTGACAGGTATTGCAATTTTATTTTGTCTATTGATTTCAAGTTTAGAAAACTTCAATGGTTAAAAATATTGTCTGTTTTTCTTCCTGAAAGTCTTGCTCAGAATAGAGTTGTCAATAAGCTTACCAGAAACTGAAAGTCAGGTGAGTACCCTCTAGGACTTGCATTATAGTCTAGGTTTGAAACAAGACATGAATGTTATCTTTTAGCAGGTGTCTTTGCTGATCAGGTTAGGAAAAGTGTTATCTTTTGAAACTTCAGCTTTGGGACACAATTCTCTGCCTTCCTGCCCCTGCTGAATTCCTCCAGTAGAAGACAGAGAACAATTGAGCATTCTGAGCCTTCATACATAAAATTAACCGAAATTAGGTTTTGTAAATTCTTCGTGGCTTGAAGAGTTTGACTGCGGTGAATATTCGAGTGTTCTGTCTGCTGTTGTGGAGTCTGTGGGAGCTGTTACTTTCACTTGGAAAGTTTCAAGTGCATCTATGAAGGAAAGCCAGAGCATGTAAAAAATGGGGATGTCAGGGCCACCCTTTGACATGAGCAATTCTGAATTTGAACACTGAATGCTATTTCTCATTTTAATTCTTGCTATTTTTACCTGGCTCTTTCTCTTTTTTCCTCTCATATCAATCTTCTCATTCTGTTGTCCTGCTTTGATCTTTTCGGAACTACTTTTTGAAAAAATCATGGGGTTTTGATAAATTGTCTGTATGTAACTTTGAAATATTTAGCACAGTGACACCAAAAACTGATGCAACATCAGTAGTAATTAAAGTTGAAAAATGGTCTTTTAAAACAGAATAAAGCTACAATATGCATTATTGTGCAGATCATTTTTCTTTTGACCTCATGAGTAAGTAAATGAATAGTCAATAACTCACCATGCAGTTCTTGTGTTACACTTCAATATGTGCTGTGTGGCAGCAAGTTACAGGACAGTTAGGCCTTTAATAATAGAAAACTGTACGTATTTTGGAATGCCTGATATATAAATTTTCTCCCTTGTATCAAGAGTGATAGATTTACTAACATTCTCTTTAAAAGCAGATATTCATGGCCTAATCCACACATGGACTTAAAATTTATCTGCCTTCTGTGAATGGAGTAATATTGGCCTGTTGTCCTAGAGATGACTGCTGAACTAAATAAATAGCAATGAGTATTGAAAGTGGAAGTTAAGTCAGGTATTTTTATTGGCACAGAGATTTTCTCCAAATGTCTGCAATAATGGAAACTGTCACGAAAACTATGATAATGTGTTATTCATAATTTGTTGTGTTAACTTCAGGCCCAGGAAGATGCTGAGAAGCTGCGTTCAGTTGTGATGCCTATGGAGAAAGAGATTGCAGCATTGAAGGAAAAATTGACAGGAGCTGAAGAAAAAATAAAAGAGTTAGAAGCATCAAAGGTGAGGTGGAGTTGTAACTGTATCCTAATTTATATCTTGCAGCATGCTGGTTTGGTGCAGATAAGTAAAGTAAAATTTTGTAAGAGAGAAAAAGGTGTATTGTGAAACTCTTCATGCGCAATATCTTCTCTCCTGTAACTCAAGTAACTTATTTGGCCTATATGTGTTTTCCTGTCTTTCTGTTTTGAGGGTTGGGTTACGTGTGTTTGTCATCTGTGCTTAGCTTGAACTGCATAGCTGCAGCTCTAGTATAAATGAAAGAGAAAAGTCTGCACTACTCTGACAGCCTGGCCTGTGGATTAATGTCATGGCTTGCAGCTACAGAAAGATCTGCATTTGGCAGAAATCTTTCAGTCTACTTCTGTCGGGTGTTTGCTATATTTTATTTTATAATCCTGGGCATAAAACTGAGCCAATATCACCAGAATTTTTATATCTTGAACTTTAAGCAAACCTCAGATTCATAGAAAGGGATACTGGCCGTTGCTGCCAAGAAATAAATGTAAGTGATGTACCCAGCATTCCTGTGTTCTTCAGATATGTCAGAACCCCTGTTGAACTTTCTCACCAGTCATGAAGGGTAAATAACATCTACGTCACTGTAAGATACTTGCATTGAATGTACTGTTTTATACAGAAATGTAGACGTCTTCTGTAACAAATATTTGATCTTGAAAGTTAAATAGGCTGAAATTGCAAAATAACATAACATTTGGATGTTTTTAAGACATACAAATAAATACCTTCCTTGTCTTCTGGATCACTGGTGTTTTCATTTAAACAGACGTTCATGACTTGCTAGAGTTCTTTCTTCCCTCCCACCCCAACCTTTACTCCAACTCGGAGGTCTGTCTGAGATTTGGGAGAACAGTGTCATCCGTTTAACAGTCTTAATAATTGTACTCAATTGAGAATCCATGCTTAAGTGTTTTCTGTCTTCATAGATTCTTTGTAAATTTCTTTATGGGTCAAATAATTGAAATGGTCATAGGAATGATAGTTCTCCAGGTAGTTCTGCTTTTTTGTCTTGATGCAAATAATACTTCTTCCTTTTTGTTGCCAGGCTGAATTTGGGGAAGATGAGGAAATGTTAACCTTCTCTTCTTGCTTGCTTGCTCTCAAAATGCTTTTTTTAATGTCTCATCCTTTTTTAAGAGCATTCTAAGTTTTCTTAGAATTTTTCTGCTGAATTTGGTTATAAAAATGATAGGTCATTCTTGTCTCCCTTTTTCCTGACAGAGAAGGCCTCTGTAAAATTGGTAGTGTTTCAGGACCAGGAATTGTGTTGGTTTTCTGTCAGTCCTCTAAAATCTGAGCATGGCGTTTACTCATCTGTGGGATGAGTAAAACACAAGCATACGTCTCTTGAAAAAAAAGATAATAATCACTTTATCTGTGTTTCTAACTTATTGAGGGGTTGTTTTTAAAGAATTCTCACTTTAGGTTATGATTCTTACCAAAGAAAATAATGTAGCCCCTTAATTCTTACCTGTGGTTGATTCTGCTTCATTCTTCCTTCTGTCTGAAGTTGCTGATATTCCAATTTCAAGTTGCCTTTTTAGCCTAATTGGAAGGAATTGCTAGGAGATATTTAAGCACAAACTTAGGAAGCTGTTAAAACACTAATCTACAGCACTACAAATATGCAAAATATTACTTACGTGATTTATAATACTAGACTGGTACAAGGACTGACACGTGCAGAATGAGCAATACACTTGGCTTGACTGTTGGTCATGATGAAATCCCTCAGATCTGCTTGAGTCATGTACTTTTGTTTTTCAGTGTCAAGTATTTAGCAGGATTAGGGAAACAATGCATTTCTTCTGTTTTGGTGGGCATTTTTTGTTGGTTGGTTTTTGGGTTTGGTTTGGGTTTTTCCCCCCACCCGTTCCATCCCTCCCAGGGGTTATTCTCTGGGAGTCAGATTTCTCCATTTCAATGGCTAAAAGACCTGCAGACAGAACACTTGGTATCCTAGGGCAGGAGAAGCTGTCCCCACCATCAAGGGCAAGTTAAAGTCGAAGGGCTATCTTGAACTCTGAGTTGGTGTCTGTGGCTCATGTACTGTCTAAGGAAGATGAAGAACAGCTCTGTGGAGCCAGTCAGAAACTGCCTGAAATCTTATGTTTCCTTGAAAATAAAAACTCTTCTGATTCCTAACTCAGCAAACCATAAAACTGAATAGGGCCATAAAGAAATGCTTCAGCCCGTTCCCTGCTCCAAGATGGGATCCATTTGTACATGCATCATGTTTGACAGATGTTTATGTAACCCTGTCTTAAGAGGTTCTCAGCAGAGATTCTGCAATCTCTGCAGGACGTTTGTTCCAGATCTTTGTTAGCTTTGTTATTTAAAAAAAAAAAAAAAAGGAGAAGAAAATCCTAATCAATCTTCAGTCTTTCTTACTGTAATTGCTTTCATCCCATCCTCCACAGACGGATTTCCCTTTCTTTTTGCAGCAGCCTTTCATGTGTTTGAATGTTTTTCTTCTTGTCCATCCCCACGTTTTTCTCTTAGGTTTACCATCTGTGGTTTCATTCAAGCTTGCCTCAGAGTCATGTTTTCTGACTACTGTTATTACTCTGCTTTAAACCATCTCCTCATCCTCTTTGGAGCAGGAAACGCAAAACCAAAAACAGAACTTAGTTGTTGGCTTATCAATGCTAATTAAAGGACTGCTGCATTGTTTGCTGTTCTTAGCCTCTTTACCATCTCTGTGCTCGGTGCCACTGCTGTTGTGATCCAACTGTGGAAACACTATAAATATACTGGTATGTTTGACTTATCAGACTTCTAATGAGTAATTTATAAATACAAATATTACGTCTACACTGGTATTTGAGTATTAGTGATTTCTAGAAATAAACTTGTCTTCAGCACCTGTATGTTACCTGAACAGGTGACACTGTGACTTCTAAGAAAGAGAAAATGCCTGAGAGCATTGTTCCACTGAGATGGTGGATTTCCCTCTTTTTATTTAGGTTAAAGAACTGAACCATTATTTGGAAGCTGAGAAGTCATGTAGGACAGACTTAGAGATGTATGTGGCTGTTCTCAACACGCAAAAATCAGTCCTGCAAGAAGATGCAGAGAAATTGCGGAAAGAACTGCACGAAGGTACCTGTGTAATAATAATCCTTTTGGCTCTTTTACACTAAGGATGCAAAGACTAACACAGCTGTTACTTCTTTCCTGATTTCTTATTTGAATTTGATTTAAAGAAATTGGGATGGGAAGCTGTACTTTTAAATGTGAAAGCCCTTGAAATGCTTACAGAGGAGTTGAATGTGGAGTTCTTTTATGACTGAGAAAAACAACAGAGCCATTTGTTCTCTTGAGGGATGCTATTGAAATTCTGCTAAGTTCTTATAGTATTGCAAGCTTCCTTCTTATTAAAGTGATTTTACTGGTGTCTTTTATTTGTGTACAATAACTAGCGTTATTTCTGTAATGTATTGGTATGTCAATTCCAAATGCCTGGTGGTTGATGGATGTGTAAATGTACATGTATGCCAGTACAGCGCAGAATCACTGTAGAGGAATGAAAAATAGAACCATCTGTTGAAATAAATAGGGGTGTAGAAGACAATATTTTGAAACCAGCATTAAAAAAAAACCCCAAACTAACTAGTAGAATTAATGAAGGAAATTAAGGCATTAGTCTTTTAACTGGGAAATCTTAAACTGTCAGTAATACATGCCTAATCATAAGCCAGGTTTGGGAATTAAGAAAATGTCTTATTTAATCCTAAACAGTTGTTGAACAAAGCCTGACTGTTTTTGATTAGAACAATGATTACTTTTATTTGTGAAAATGCACCTCTTTGGAAAAGACGTTAAAAAAATCCTGATTCAGATCAACTCTTTCTATTTTTGAGCAGTCTGCCATCTCTTAGAGCAAGAGCGACAACAGCACAACCAGTTGAAACACACATGGCAAAAAGCCAATGATCAGTTCTTGGAGTCTCAGCGCTTGCTGATGAGGGATATGCAACGTATGGAAATTGTTCTGACCTCTGAGCAGCTCCGACAAGTTGAAGAACTGAAAAAAAAGGATCAGGTTACTTGCTGCTTTCCTTCTTGTTTTTTTTTTTTGTTTGTTTTGTTTTGTTTTTTCTTTTCCTTTTGTTTTAAAAAAGTACTATAGATTTAATGTGGTATAACAGGTATGGAAATAACATGTTGGAGACAAGTTATTTAAGTGTGCTAATATTTCAGAAAATGATAGCTGGCAGTTTTAATAGAAATTCTCCATTTGAATTACAGCCAACAGTTATCACAGCAACTCTCCATTTGTGTGAATATTTTGATATTAATGTATATAGTGACTTTAAAAGTAATGTTGCCAATATTGTTAACTGAAAAGGTAATAATATCCAGAAGTTAATCTTGGAGGAAGAAACAATCATCCATGATGCAAACCATCTGGATTAAGGATGTTAGAATAGCAAGTTTCATTTCTTTCTAGGTTTTTCCAATATTGCACCTAGCTCAGGTATAAATTAAGAGCATAATTTTAATTTACCTATACAAGTGATTGTGTGCATGCTTTATGACTTAGTGTTCTATAATGTCATCCTTTTGATTCTTCTTCCACGTTATATTCCATTGCTTTGAGTGACAAGGCACTTGTTTTCATGTCTTGTTTTAATGATCATGCTTGTATAATGGCTATTAATGTGATGCAAATATGTTATTGGGTTCTATACAATAGCTGGTGTAAGAGCTATGTTTGTTGCTTATTTGGTAATCCCTACAATAAGATTTTTGCTCTAGGTAATATGTTCTTTGAATAAAATTATTCTAGAACATGAATTGGCCACTAAATTTGAAAGGTAAGTTTTCCTTTAAGTTAGTTTGGGTGCCTTGTGAAATGAACACCAGATTTTTAACCAAAAGAATCCTTATGTGATAAATACTGGGGTTTTAACTAAAATAATCTTTCCAGTGCCACCTTTATCACAAAAGCTAGTGTCGACTGCTATGACAAAATTGAATCCTGCTTATAAGTGTTCTCTATTGACCATTAATTTCTAGGAAGAAGATGATCAGCAAAGGCTTAGCAAGAGAAAGGAACAGAAGCAAAAAGATTCAGATGATGAAACGAAAGCTTCGTGTTCTCTAGCCCATGAGGAAACTCTTACCCAGCTATCTAATGAAGAGGTAAAACAATTGGATAGTTCAAAGCAACTTTGATTACTCAAGCATTCCTCAAGGTGTTGATTACAAATACAAATGCAAACTTAGCGCCCTTTATTCTCTGTAGCTTATAATTCGTATTGAGCATTGAAAAATCTTTGGAGTTGCACTTCAATATATAAATTTTAATAAGGATTGGAAGACAATGCTTTTCAATCCTGAGACATGCAGTTAAAAACCGTAATTTACCTTTTGCATTTGGGATGTTAACTGCTGTTAAATTCTCTTGGGATTTATAGCCAAGTTCTAACACCTAAATGTTCAAAATTAAACTAATTATATCTGAATATTCAGCCACTGTATTGTAGCTCCTTTGCTAACCTACTTGCTGAATTCTGTACTGAACTGAAACTGGTTAGACAAGTCTGCGATGACCTATTATGAAGTTAGCCAGTTGCTCAGCATGTGCAAAATAGTACAGTGTGTGTGTCCATATGTATTAAACTATGTCCAATGGTGCAAGTAGAGGTTTTTGGCCATATCTGTTCAGCAACCAAAAATAATCTTTTGGGAGTTGTTTTTTTTTTGTCTGGGTTTTTTTTCTGTTTGGTTGTTCTTTTGTTGTGAGTTTTGTTGTTGTTGTTGGTGGTTTGGTTTTGTTTGGGGTGTTTGTTTTTAGCTCAGCCAGTAGCTGGGGCTTAGCACCGTGCTTTTGCGGAAGCTGCTCGAGCTGTAATGGTAGGCTCATTATAACAGCCAGAAAAAGTGATGCTGCTGGATGTTATTAGTTAGCAAGTCTTTTAGGTGTTGTAGATAGTCACACGCTGGGACAAGCTGAAATTGTATTTGAAATTTGCCTAAGCTTTTCACTTGTGAAGAAACAAGCCCAATGAACGCACAGGTTGGGACTTGGAAACGATATCAAAATGGGTGATTACTTATCCTTTCCCACTGCATTTTGGTTGTTTTATCTGATTATCTGACAGGTTCCATTTATGTTTTGTAAGTCAAAACAGGGACAAAATAAAAAAAACAAACCAAGTTTTGTGCTATAGAAGCTTATATAAGCTTCCAGAGACTTGGGAATTTGCAGTGTAAGCCTGTTTTATTTATCCTTTTTGAAGGGAAAAAAAGGTATATACTTCTAGCGTCTGCCCTTTTATTCTTATGAATGATTTCACAGAATCGCAGAAACCCAGGTTGGAAGGGACCTGAGGGATCATCTAGTCCAACCTTTCTAGGAAGGGCACAGTCTAGACACCAGACAACTCTTGAAGGTGTCCAAAATGGACGAGCCAACCCCTTCCCTGGGGAGATTATTCCAATGGTGACTGTCCTCACAGTGAAAAATATCCCTCTGGTGGCCAATCGGACTCTCCCAAGAGCAACTTGTGTCCCTTCCCCCTTGTCCTCTCCATGGGACTCCTTGTAAAAAGGGAACCTTCATCTTTGTAGCTGCCCCTTAGGTACTGGTACATGGTGATGAGATCCCCTCTGAGTCTCCTTTTCTCAAGGCTGAACAAACCCAACTCTCTCAGCCTACCCTCGTATGGCAGCTTCCCAGTCCTTTGATCATCTTGGTGGCCCTTCTCTGGACCCCTTCCAGCCTGTCCACATGCTTTTTGTATAGCGGGGACCAGAACTGTACACAGTGCTCCAGGTGTGGCCTGACAAGAGCTGAGTAGAGCAGGATAATGACTTCTTTATCTCTCTGGTGATGTCCTTTTTGATGCAACCCAGCATCCTGTTGGCCTTCTTGGCTGCAGCAGCCACTGTTCGCTCATGTTGAGCTTCCTGTCCACCAGGACCCCCAGGTCCCTTTCCACAGAGCTGCTTTCCAGGCAGGTGGATCCCAGTCTGTGCTGCACTCCTGGATTATGTTTTCTCAGGTGCATGACCTTACACTTCTCCTTGTTGAACTTCACAAGGTTCTTGTTGGTGCACTCTTAGAGCCTATCCAGATCTTCCTGCAGAGCGGCTCTCCCTTCCAGAGTGTCTACTTCCCTGCTCAATGTGGTGTCGTCCGCAAACTTCATCAGGCTACACTTGATCCCGTTATCCAGATCGCTTATGAACATGTTGAATAACATTGGGCCCAATATTGGTCCCTGGGGGACCCCACTTCTGCCAGTTTGAAAAAAGAGCTATTTACCACCACGCTTTGGGTGCGGCCTGTCAGCCGATTTCCGATTTGTAACAGAATACAGAAAGATGTTCAGAATTGTAACATCTAAATGTAGCTGAGATCTAGTTCTACCCTTTACCCTACAGTAAGGATACAACTTTTTCTATTTCAAAAACTGTGTTGTATACTAACACTTACGTATCTAGATACGAAATGAGACTTATTGATGGTGAACAAATGTTTTCTTTAATCTCGGTTCCTGGGATGCTCTTTAGTCCCTTAATCACATTTATTTAATTCTAGGAATTATATATGATGGAGAACTTTACATTTTTAGTAGAGGTATAGTTTCCGGAGTGGCTTTGGTTTTGCTTATGGATTTATATTTTATTGCTATTTATGACCTCTCCTACCTGTACAGAATGTGTTTTAGAAGTGGTAATGTATTATCAGTCATGTCTTGTAACTTGTCATAATTTCACTTCTGAGCTCTTCTCTGTTAAGCACTTTGCAATACAAACAAACGATTTAACTGTATCACCAAACAGTTCTTGTCTGAAGATGGTTTTGTGTAAGTCATATTCTCATTAACTTTGCAATATATATATGTAAGTTTAAGTTCGTATCAAAGTAAATATGAATATTAAGCCTAAAAATGCTTAAAACAAGGCATTTACAACAGTCACGAAAACAGAAATACATAATGTTATAAACGCCTATATGGAAGTACCAGTCGCCTGCTAGTCTCTGCTGGACCTATTTTGGAAATTATTATTTTTCTCAAGAGACTTGTTTTCAGCATTACTTTCTTTACATGTCTAATGGCAAAGCAGAAGTGCATAATATATTGGAAAGTATTTTGAAAGCAGTCATATGCTTTTTAAATAAAGCATTACTGCTCTCTGTTTTTCAGTGCTACAAATAAAAATAGATCAAGAGACTTAATGTGCCTTATACACGTCACAGAACAGTTAGTGTGGCTTCTGATATTGGCAGTCCCCAGGATGCTTTTTTGTTTAAGCGCAGCCTTTTCCCTTTTCATTTTATTTTGTGTACCAATAATCTTTTAAGGAAAATATTTCTTTCTCTTACGCTATTTTGTCAGACACTCAAAACAGAAGAAAGAAATAGAAGAAGAATATTCACTTGTCAGTATAGAGTATGTATCTCTTGAGTGGAATAAGTGCCTTGTTTCAAACATTTGGAAGATGTAAGGTGACCCTGTCCTTGTTTGTCTGGCACGAAGACAGATTCTTACAAAAGCACTCTGTTAACAGAAGATTCTTTTCCTTTATTTTTTTCCTTGTTTGTTTGTTTTGTCTTTTTAATCCTAGCTGGTACATTTCAGTTCTCTATCCTTTTCTCTGCCATCTTAAGTTTAGTGATCAGATGTTCTTGCCAAAGACAATTTACACTTGCCTTTACCGTGTCTGATAATTAATGTCTAGCATTCCTCTTGCATCATGCTTCTAGAATGGAGTATATAATTTTTTCTTCCTTGTTTTCAACTCCAGGTGCACGTAAATAGCACCCATGGCTCAGTCCATTCGTTGGATGCAGACTTGCTTCTTTCTTCTGGCGAATCTTTCAATAAATCGGATAATGATATGTTTAAAGATGGACTACGGAGAGCACAGTCAACAGACAGTCTGGGGACATCTGGATCTTTACAGTCCAAAGCTTTAGGATACAACAACAAAGCAAAATCTGCTGGGAACCTGGATGAATCAGATTTTGGACCACTTGTTGGAGCAGATTCAGTGTCTGAGAACTTTGATACAGCTTCCCTTGGGTCTCTGCAAATGCCAAGTGGGTTCATGTTAACCAAAGATCAGGAAAAAGCAATCAAAGCAATGACACCAGAGCAAGAAGAGACTGCTTCACTTCTTTCCAGTGTTACACAAGGGGTAGAAAGCGCTTATGTATCTCCTAGTGGTTACCGCTTGGTTAGCGAAACAGAGTGGAACCTACTGCAGAAGGAGGTGAGTACCTACTGCGTGCATCGGCTGTGACAGCTGCCTCTGCGCGTTGTGGGCTGTCTGCTCAGTAGCAGCTCTTCCTCATTTGCTTTTCCATTGAGTCAGGTGTGGAAGGAAATACATAGCATCATATGTAGCTATTCACTTTTCTTTCTTGGAATGCTTCTGTGGGTAAAGCCCATCTGATGTAAACCATATTGGCTGACTCTGTTCATGGAAAAGTCAGCTTTACTAAATACAGGATATTTTTGCGCTTAGGGAAGGGTCTAGCAGAGGCAGGTGTTGACGTCACAAATACACGAGGGGGTGAAAAAAGATGGGAGAACTCAAACAACAGGAGAAAATGGGAAGCTAAGGAAAGGATGTTGTAGGGCATCTGGGGGTGACTAGGAAAGTGCAAAGACTAACAAAAGGAGCAAGGCTAGCAGTGCTGTTTTTTATGCCAAGGAGTTTTACTGAGGATTATGCATGGACTGTAATTTAGAAACAAGTAGCCAAAATATGCATAACACACAAAGCTACCACAAAGGAAGCTTCAGAAAATTGTTGGGGACTTGCATCATCAGAAACCAGTTTCTGAGAGCAACGCGCAGCAGATCAGGCTTAGCGCTGTGCCAATTTCAGTATGGGTGACCGAGGAAATGGTTGCTTCTGGGTGTTCTGCCTGTCAGTTTTCAGCAGTTTCATATGATGTCAGTTCAAAGCTTGCATTTGGTTTATTGCTGGAAAGAGGAGTGTCGTGGGGGTCCTGTGGTTACTCTTTCAGAAGAAGAGAGGCCAAGGAGCAACACATTAGGGGAAAGAAAAGGGAGCAGGAGGGAGAGAGAACAATCCATAATGAGTGAAAAGGAAGACAAGATGGGGGGGGGAAAGACGTGAGACTGCAGTGAAAGAGAATAGACCAGGCAAAGGCCAGATGAGATGAAGAACTGGTGAGATTTTATTTCCTTAATTTGATGGAATTCAATGTATCTGCAAATCGATTCTTAGGAGGTCTCTCAACTTATTGTAAAGTAGCTATTTTTTGTGTTGCTGCTAATTTGTAATATCTGGAGAAACTACGGCATCGTGATCTCAGAGCTGAGTTAAATCCTTTACTCTTGAGTATTTTCTTGCCCTGTTGGCATTTGGATGACATTTTACTCCAACCCTTTCTTAGAATTCAGAAAAGAAATGCACTGCTTCCCGCGTGTTTCTGGAGGCAGGAGTGCAGGCAGGGTATGTGAATGCTGGCCTGTGTGGGTGGGACACGGAGCAGCAGATACAAATACGATTTCAGCTCAAACCTGGCTGGCAGCTGGAGCTTTGATAAAACTTCTGTTTGTCCCCTTGGCCGAAACCATTACAATTTCAGAATGGTAGCTGGTTTACTCTTTGTTTCCCTGCTGCACACCCCAACACTTACGACCCACCCGTTTAGCCTGGGGTTTTTTGTGTTTGGGGGTGGGGAGGGTTGTTGTGTTGGGTTTTTTCTTTGTTTTAATTATTTTTAAAATCTGCCTGTCTTCTACTTTATTGCTTCCCAATTGTTCTTTTAGCTGATTATTCAGTCTCTGATACTAAGTAGTACTGGGGGAGGGTATTGAAAAGTAAATAAAGCTTGATTACTGTTGGAGAACAAAATCAGTATGTGCCATTGAAAAATATTCAAAGCTCAGTTGCAGGAGGAAAAAGATTTAAAGAAGTCCTGACCTGATGAACTGACTTGCTTTTTAATTGGTTTGTGTTGATAGAAACAAACAAAAAAAACCCCCCACAAAACAAACAAACACACAGAAACCCAA
Source organism: Phalacrocorax carbo (assembly GCF_963921805.1). Taxonomy (NCBI): domain Eukaryota; kingdom Metazoa; phylum Chordata; class Aves; order Suliformes; family Phalacrocoracidae; genus Phalacrocorax; species Phalacrocorax carbo. The sequence continues at coordinate 9,531,861 of NC_087529.1, forward strand.
AACAAAAAACCCCAACAGCGTAGTATTGTGTTTATAATTTGATCTGTAATATAAAATAATTGCATGAAAAAATGATATGGTCTGTTGAAAACTTCTCTGAGATGTCTGTTCCTATACAGTTAAGTAAAATATTTCAAAAGGACACACTTGAAAGATTTGATGAACTCTTGCAAGTCATGGCTTATTGCTTATGTGCTAAAAGTGGGACTCATGCCAGGAAAAGCTTATATCCTTCAGCTGATTTGCGTGATCCTTTACTTTTAGAGCAACTTAATCTTGCCATTACGTGATTCTGCCACTGTCTTTTATTCATAATATTTTGTGATCGCACAACACACCTGAAAGTATGTAGCACTCCTGCATTCCTTGAAGAATTGTTTGGCAGGTGATAACTCTGTGTTCTTCAGGTGCAGAATGCAGGGAACAAGCTGGGTAGACGCTGTGATATGTGCTCGAATTATGAGAAGCAGTTGCAAGGTATCCAGATTCAGGAGGCTGAGACAAGAGACCAGGTGAGATTTCTCTTCAAGTTTTAGCAAGACTTTTGCAGTTGTTCACACTACTGCCGTTGCAACAGTGAACATCTGCTGTTTTATTCATTGGTTTTAATTGAACGATGTTGGCATACTTAAAATCTGGATAACTTCTGACATTTTATTGACATAACTTGATTTGTTACTGTTATGTGGTAACGAGCACCACATGTACCAATTTCTTAAGGATTCACCTTGGAGAACCATTTTTATCTGGTGTTATAAGACCATGCTGTAAAGGCACTGTTCTATAAAAACTGTTGTGCTCATGCTGAAGTCAGTATCTTTCATAATTTATATTCTAAAATGCCTTTCATGCATTAAATTCTATTATCTTTGATACTGCAAGAATTGTTAACAGCAAAGGGAAAATTAGAGGACTTCATCCTAGCAGCATAAAATGACTGTAAAGTATTGGAGGATCTTTGTTTCCTGCCATATACTGAAGAACAATTTTCAGATGGATACGGGAGGCATGAGTCACATTCTGTTTTGAAATAAGTGACTGAAATCATTACATGGCGATGGTCCAGTGCAATTTGATGTCCCATGTTTCCTTATAGGTGTAATCTGTGATGCAGGGCATTTCAAAAGAACAACAAAGGAACTTTGGGTTGCACAGGGTTTTGAGGGGTTTTTGTTTTGTGGTTTGGGGGTGCGACAGCCTGTGTTATGTTTGTGTTCGGGAAATAAATACTCCTCCAAAGAATGGAAAATTGAATTATTTTGTTGTAACAACACAGGTGAAAAAGCTGCAGGTGATGCTGAGGCAGGCTAATGACCAGCTGGAAAAGACAATGAAAGATAAACAGGAATTGGAGGATTACATGAAACAAAGTGCTGAGGACTCCTCTAATCAGGTACAAGCATTTTGTAATCAAGATGGTAGGAATCATGAAATGTTATTCAAAAGTGTGTAATAAGAACTCTTGTCTTCTGTTTGATATGGATGGACTACCTGCTGTAAGGGCAACAAAACCGAGAATTTCTAGGGTTAGTCATGCTCCACCTGAGTATGCCGCAGTTTCTAGATAAGTCTGACATGTCTGTAATATCATGTTATCCAATTTTGGCCCTAAAGTTTCATCCCTAAACTTGAAATCCATTACGGAGGTGATAACTGGAATTTCAGTAGTGTTTGAGTTTTGAAATGACCTGTATATGAAATCACCCAAACATGCAAAAGCAGCCCTGTGTTCTTGGTTGCTGTCTTGTCCGCAGAAGAGCGGTACTGTTCATACCACTTGCTCTCATCAATACTTGACACCCAGTTAATGGACTTGTGGTGAAGATGTACAGTTAATGGGTATCTGAGCAGGCAGTAACAGTAGTTGTTCCAAAATATGCGCTAGACTTCTCTAAAACAATAGCCTGCTGAAAAGATCTTTTTTTAAGTGTGAGATGTGTACATAACTCTCCTGGAACAATGGAACCAAAGAGGATGTGTGGTAGCCATAGCTTTAAAAAAAAAATAATAATTCAGTCATCATCTTTGGTGTGTTAAAGATTAAACAATTATGTAAATGCTGTGTACAAGACATGGAATTTACTTCACTTGAGCTGGAAGACTTTCTTACTAAAGAAACAGTAGTCTAAGTCTCTCTCACCTGACAGGGATATGTTTATACAGTCTTTCTTTTGGCTATGCCAGGGTGCTCTTAATTAAGTAATGCTTAATCTAGCTGTTAAGCATGTGGTGTTGTAGAATAACTTAACTGTAAAGTTTTTGAAGATCTATGCTTTCAGAGAAAGGTACAAAAAAATCACTTTACCTTAAAGAAAATGCTGAAAACTTAGGTAGTAGCTCTGCCATTTCCCTTCAGTGTCTCTGAACTGGCTTACATTCGAGTTTGATTAGAATTAGCTGTTTATTTGTTGTTTATGGTTTGGTAAATAGAATATAAGAATATTGTTCGATAGAAGCAGAGGATCTCTTCTTACTTGAGCTGCATTACTGCTTTACTGAGTAAGGAGTTAAACTAATCCACTAAAATTTATTTTGAAATTTCAAAGTATGTATTAGAAATGATAACAGGCAAGAGAACTTCAGTGGTTATTTCTTCTTCAAAATCTGGTTCACACTTTATATCTTTGTGTGGTTTTTTTTTTCTTCAAGATCTCTGTGCTTATGGCTAAGTGTCAAAAGTCGGAGAACTTCCTCAGTGAACTGCAGCAGGCATTTTCACAAGCAAAGAGAAGTGTCCAGGAGCAAATGGTAAGACAGCTTAAGCCCAGAGATCACTTGAACAGCACTGTTTGTCCAACCTTTGGAGCTCAACGTGTTTATCAGAGGCTTTGTCTTGCTGCCCAGCCAAGCTTGGCTAGAGAGAGGTGTGCATCTTAACGCGTAAAGTTACTGACCAAATAAGCTTTGATAGCAAGTGCTAGACCTGGAACAGTTTGTAGGGTCAGTCTGTCATACTTTGTGTGAATGCATATTGGTTAATATGGGGATCACATGTCAACTTCCCCCACCCTTATACATTATCATTATCACTGCCAGTTCTCAAAACTGCATGTGATTTTTCCCTCCATCCCCCACATCCTCCTCCATCAACACTGCTAACTAATGGATAAATACAAAAGAAAACTGGGAGACTTAACAATGCTGCATTTATCCCTTGCTTCCTTCTATCTGCCTGTGCAGTGAAGATTGATCTTTCCTTTATTTCTGGTGCAAAGGCCAGGCAAGAGAGAACTGGTCATGTTGATCCACACAAACATTTTGTTTCCCTTCTTTACGAAGAATATCAATTCACCAGACCTTTGAAAGCAGTGATAGTAAATGGGGCATGAAGAGATCTGAGCATGACCCTGAGGGAGAATTTATGTTTTTCTTTACATTGGAGGCTGTCCTGACACAGTCAAGGGAGCAGGTTTCAGAAGAGTTGGTGAGACTACAAAAAGATAATGAAAGTCTTCAAGGAAAACATAGCTTGCATGTGTCTTTACAGCAAGCTGAAGATTTCATTCTACCAGAAGCAGCAGAGGTAAAACATTTTTAAATCATTAACACAAATATTGCATGTGACTAGATCTCACTGGAAGAATCTTCTTATCAAAAAGCTGGCACAAATAACAAAATGCACAATAATCTGGATTTTAACTCTGTAGGTTTCTGATGCACAAAATCAGCAGTCTGACGTGATGAGCTGGGTACAGATAGATAATATGAAATGAGTTAACCTTAGCCTGACAACTGCTCTGTTGCCAGTAGGCAACAATTCCATTTATCCCAATTCAGCTAGGTTAAGCTGTATTTGCAACTGGGCACACAAGTGTTCAGTCACCATGGGCTCCGATGTAGGTATTGATTCAATAAATTAAGCTTAGTCAGTGGCTTAAATTTCTGCCCAGTCATTAAGACCAGTAATAATCCTGAGCCTTGAATAATGATAAGCCTCGTCATCCATTTCACGGCCACTCCCTTACACTCAAGTGCGTCAAGCTTAAAAGATCGTGGGGAGTGAAGGGCAGGGGGAGATAAGGGTCATAAGCCTGTGGAGACATGAATCTTTACACATTCTTCATTTGCTTATGGCTAAGCAAACTGTGATTTTGTTGTAATACCTTGCTGGATGCAAGATCTGGTATGGTGGGACGAACCTTGGCGTAGCAAAACTTTGTCTTCATTTGTATGTTGATAACACAGTACTGTGTGTATCTGAAGATCATAACACAAATCTTTGCTAATCATTGATTCAGGAGCTCCGTGAGCTGATTTTAAAATATCGTGAAGACATAATTAGTGTGCGGACAGCAGCAGATCACCTTGAGGAGAAACTTAAGGCAGAGATTTTATTCTTAAAAGAACAGATTCAAGCTGAACAATATTTGAAAGAAAATATAGAAGAAACTCTACAGCTGGAAATAGAGAATTGCAAAGAGGAAATAGGTGAGCGGGGTAAAACAGTCTCAAAAATAGGAATATTAGAAATTAGTAAGATAAGTCTATCACAAAATCAAGTCTTCACTTATCTGAATTTTAAATACTGTCCATTTTTTGATAGCAGATATGCCAAAGCTGTGCAGCTAAAAGCAAAAGTATAATTATTTGTTTACCTTAGAGATACCTTTGGTGTAGCATGTGCTTAATTCTCCTTTAAATATTAGCAGAAGTAAACAGGGTATGTCCAGTTTCCTGTGTTTTTCTTGCATTTAAGCTTTAACATTCTTGTTTTGCAGCTTCCATTTCCAGTTTAAAAGCTGAACTGGAAAGAATAAAAGTGGAAAAGGAACAGGTAAGGAGCCCTTTCACGGTGGGATTTTTGGGTTATTTTTTGGTGTTTTTTTTTTTTTTTTTCTTAAAACAAAGATGGGGTTCAGCTAGTACTAGCAGTGGTGCTGTGTTGCCATCTTTGACATCAACCTTTTCATATCAGAGAAAATGAACTTTTTTTTCCCCATCTGCCTTTGAGGTGTCAGTAACACTTCAGATATAATTTTGTATGATGTGTAGTACGCCCACTATTGGGAAGGAAAGAGTTCTGAAACATGTCATGTTACTGTTCCTTCATCTCATCATGCCTGTGGGATGCTGGAGGGCTGGCTAATTTGCATAGGTAACCTTTCCTTTCTGTAAGAAGGAACACCACTCTATGCATTTGCACAAATTTTCTTGCTGAAGACACTGACACTGCACTGGACACTCTCAGCCTATTGCAACTCTTCATATCAACTAAGAATGTAGATGCACCCATGTTGTAATGGCACCTGGGTGGCTTCTGTGACCTTTTCAGAGGGAATACATAAGGTCATGCCTGGAACTTTGGAGGACAGAATAGCTGTTTTAATGCCAGTGTAGGACTGGGATACATTCATATTTCTGTTCCTTAAAAAATGTTTTGTCTGTTTATTAATCTGTAACCTAAATATTGGGTTAACTAATTCCTAGCTAATATTAGTCTACCTAATAATAACTTAAATGTCAGGTTTGGCCATTTCCCTCCAGCTCCAAAAACAAATAAATGGAGAGAAAGATGTTATTTTCTGTGTCCCTAGGAGAGATTATTGAGATGTATTTCTCAGTCCTGGGAAAGACCCTTAAGCTATACTTCTGTATGGAGGGACTATGAGAAATGGAAATGTTAGGAATTTTAATTAATGCTTTTTTAATTATTATAATATAGTTGGAAAGTTCTTCGCAGGAAAACCTACAGCAGCTGGAGAGTCTGCAGGAAGCAAAAAGCACTCTAGAAGAGCAGTTGAAGAAGGAGACAGCAGCAAAGGTAGCTATGATGGCTGGGTCTGAAGTATGTATGCATCTTCTATGATGATCAAACTGTGGTCAGAAGATGTATCACTGCATGAGAATAAAAAGGAAGCTTTTGAACGTTGATAAAGATTCTGGCAGTGAAATAATGTCCATTGGATGCTGTTTAAATCCTCATCCCAGTCACTTTGCACTTGGATTTGTAAAGCAGTGGATTTGAATTGCTGCTGACTTGAGTAGCTCTTTTGGGTTGTCTTTCAAAGTTAGGCTTATAGAAAGCTTCCTGACTAACCAAACCTTAGTTTGAATGCTTTGATACTTTTGAATAAATGTCGTTTTGTTGTTGCTGTAGGAAGGGGCTGTGCTTCGACAGTCAGATGAATGAATTATGATCTGATTTCTCTCTCTCTCTTTTTTGGTCCCACTCACCCAAAGCTATTTTTGACTAAAACTCAAGGCAGCAGGATAGTTGTCTTTTCACCAGCATATTACTCCCTTCATCTATGTTCATGTTCCATTAAAACTTAGAAATCTGCTTTTTTGTTTGTTTGGTTTTTTGTTAATTTTGAGATCCTTGGACATAGTGCTGTTAAAAGACATGGGGCTTTTTCATGCTTTAACCAATGTAATGACGATGTTTGTCTGGTGGGTATTAGCTGTTGATTTTGCAATTAGGAAAATTGAGGTGTAGAAAGAGTGATTGATTTTAATTTCTTGCCAGGACTCTAAGGATAACCATGCTTCCTTGCTCTAGTATCATGCTTTAATCAGTTTATACAAGCTTCTCCTTTTTATTCAGTTTAAGCATAGCATAAAGAATCTCTTTCTCTTCAGGCAAACCTTGAACAGCTGGTATTTGAAGAGAAGAATAAAGCTCAGCGGTTACAGACTGAATTAGATGTCAGTGAGCAAGTGCAGAGAGATTTTGTAAAGCTTTCTCAGACACTTCAGGTAAGGGAAGTACGATCTATTTGTAAGGTGCTACTTTTGTTTCTTTACATCTCCAGAGCTGCATAAAACAAGAAGTAGCAGTTGTAAATTTTCTTATGTTGGTATTTATGAACTCTTTTTAAAATTCTTAGTGTACTAAACTGATCAAGTATTCCTAGTATAATATTAGTATGAAAGCCTATTGGGGATGACACCTTCAGACCCTAGTATTTCATTGTCCATGTCCTGATATTTTCCCAGTGTATTACTTTTCACAGCAAATCATTAGGATGTAAATATTTGAGGACAAAGTAAGGAATTTATACTGTTTGAAAAAGTATTTCATATATTCCTATCCTGTTACGCAAAAAAACCCCACCAAACCCCACCCCAACCAAAAGCATGTATATGCTGGTGTAAATAGCTATACCCTGAAAGGAGGTTGTAGCGAGGTGGGGGACTCTTCTCCCAAGTGACAAGTGATAGGATAAAAGGAAACGGCCTCAAGTTGTGCCAGAGGAGGTTTAGACTGGATATTAGGAAGAATTTCTTCACCGAAAGGGTTGTCAAGCACTGGAACAGGCTGCCCAGGGAAGTGGTGGAGTCACCATCCCTGGAGGTATTTGAAAGACATGTAGATGTGGTGCTTGGGGGATGTGGTTTAGTGGTGGACTTGGCAGTGCTGGGTTAACGGTTAGACTCAAAGATCTTAAAGGACCTTTCCAACCGAAATGATTCTATGATTTACTGCTTTCTATTTATGTTACCTGAAAGTCTCTTCCTTGCTGCTGTCACTATTGCTATCCTTGTATTTCATCCAGAAAGTGGACCCTGTGGTTGGCAATGAGGTACCGAGAGGTGGCTGAAGGAAGGAGTTTTGGCAGGGGCGTTCATCGAGGCTAATTCCCGTCTGTCAGGCTGATATCTCTTTCTGTTAACTGTAGAGAGTATGAAGGGACCTGCAGTTTTTGCGTCTGCAGGGTGACTAACTGTCTCCTTAGGGAGCCAGGCTGACCTTCAGTGTCTGTGTTTTTTAGAATTTGCACCCCACATCACGTTCCAGCTTACTAGAAGTCTTGCTTACAAAGGAGCTACTGAATTTCAGCACTGTCTCCTTTGAGTTCTTGGCCAGTCTTCTCTGTGAAATTCAGCTGAATTAAAAATACAGATTTTTTGGGTCAAGTGTTCTGGTTTATTTGGAAGACTAAAACAGAAATGTAAGAAATTGTTTACTAGACGGAGTTTAACTGGATGAACAATAGGGAACTGTCCTCTCTTGTTCTGGCTGTTTCTGGAGGAGGTAGGACAAAGGAGACTATTGAATTGTCCTGGCTAGTGAAGTTGCTTCTTGCTTGTCATCATCCTCTTTTTTTTTCTTTTTGGTTTTTCTTTTTTGTTTTTTAAAAAAAAAGAAGTCTGCATGCACTGGAATATGCAGTTATTAGAGAAAAAACATCGACCACTTGGAAGACATGTGGCACACTCTTGCAGGTAGTTTAGTAGGCCTTCAGTACTGAGTTCCGTAAGAATGTTGTAACTCTATTTCTTGTATTCTTTCTGCCCCACAGCAGTTCTTACACAGTTAGTGCTTTCAGTTTAAAGTGGTTTGTGCCACCTCCACCGTGCATAGTACTAGATCTGCTGCGTAACATGAGAGATGACCACAGAATGAGGATTTTGGTTTCCTGATAGCCAGACAGGGTTATTTCCTTCTCTGACCCTGTCAGTGGAGAGCTTGGGGTATTACGATGCGCTCACTGTGTGAGGTGTCCACTGGCCGAGTTGGGTTTCAGCGACGGAGAGCAAGGGCCAAAAATCAATTACCCACTAGTTGGGAATTCATGACTGAAAGCCCAGATCCTAATACAAAGATACATGGGAGTCTGAATGTAACAACAACAAAAAAAATTGTCATCTCTTCACGTTCATTTCAACACAATTCTGCTGGGTACTTTTCAGCATATGAGAAATAGCTTAAGACAGATTATGAGAAAAGCAAGTAACAGGAGTGAGCTTGGAAATGGGACGTTTCCTCTAAGAGCATTTTACCTTTGGTCTTGAGAGTCTTGAAGCCATATGTTAGGTCTCTGCTTCCTTACAGTCTTTCTGTCAAAGTTTACATTGTTCTGGACTTCTCTTCCAGTTTGCCTGGCCAGTATGGTGTCAGCAACTGGTTACTGGGCAAAACATAGAGCGACAATGAAGGCTTGCTTGAGTCCCACAGAAAGTGGCTTTTTATTTAAAAAAACAGCTGCCTTATGTCTTCCTCTCCCCCATTCTTGGTCCTAATTTAAGCTTGTGCTCCTTCACGCCTTGCATTTTTCAGCCAGTGATAATTCGCTATCTCTTCTGCTTGCGCTGGTACTCGGGGTTGCTAACATGGCCTGTTGGCTCAGTTCTGGTTATGGGTCTGTGGTCTTGCACCAGCACATTTTACAGCTCATTGCATCTGTTGGTTTTCTGTAGGTGCAGCTGGAGCGGATCCGGCAGGCAGATTCCCTGGAGAGAATCCGTGCAATCCTGAATGACACAAAACTGACGGACATTAATCAGCTTCCTGAAACATGACACCCTGATGAGCGGGCTCCAAGGCTGCATTTGGGGTTTTTAACTCATCTTTATAGCAACATTAATTATTATTTAACTCTAACTGAAAGCGCAGAAGACAACAGAGGGGAGTAATGACTAAGTTTTGTTTCTAGAGGGGAAAAAGGTTTCGTACTGGGCAGGAAGAGAGCACAAGGGTGACTTGCAGTGTAGGAAGAACTTTCCAATGGAAACACTAACGAGTGCGGTGTTTCGTGTTCCGCTGAGTGGGATCAGTCCTTACATTCTGAAAAACTTCCCCTCTTTCAGCCGACTTTGTAACCTAATATAGAGTTTTGGAACATTTACCCCATGTCTTTCCCTCTTTCCTTCCCCTTCCCCCCCACCCCCATGATCAAAGTAGCTGCTGGAAACCGTATTGTCCCTCCAAAACATTGAAGAGCAAAGTGGTTGAAGTTTTTCTGTTTGAATAGTCAGTAACAGTATTCAGCTAGCAGAGAGAATGAGGTGTAGAGTATGCTGTATGAATATTTTATATTAAAATATGACTTTATTAGCAGGACACTGGATATTGATCTTATTTCATAACTCAGTACCTTTTTTTTTCTTAACCATTTATTTTCTGTTGAAGAATCTGAATGCTGCTGAAATGTGGTGGACATGAGTGAGCTGCGTGTCTCCTGAACAGATAAATGCTAACCCAAAAAAAACCCGAAAAATGTACTGAGAATTTAGGTCCTTGAAATTTTTCTGTTGAATTCTGATACTTAAGGAAAAGCACAAGAAATGCACTGTTTTGTAATCTCTTCACAAATGCAATTTAGAATATGGAACTACAGCTGGTTCTTTCTCATCTCTAAAGCTGAGCAGTATCTGTAATCCCTTTTCTGTGTAAAAAAACAACCAACCAAAAAACCTAGTATAAATCCTGTGCGCAGTGTGAGCATTGGCATGGGGTTTATGGAGGTCTGCTTTGCTCTGGTAGGTGACACCAGATGTAGAGTTGCTAGCTTTCACTGAAAAGTGTCAAGGTAAGGTGCTGAATGAAGCAGTCGGCTTGACCCACCGCTTCTGGGTCAGCATAATAGTATGCAAAACAGTGATTGCACTCTCAATCACAGAGCACATATGCGCTGGAGCTGCATTATTCTGCTGTCTCAAGTTTGAAAGGTACAGTGCATCTCTTACTTTAAAGTATGGTATCGGGTCCTATCTTTCGATGACCATACATTTAAATTGCACTATGTAACATGGTGGCAGAGACAAGAAATTCTTGTGATCGGTTGGGTGCTAGGTTTGGGTTTCTTGGTCTATAAATGTATGGTGGTAACATGACCATTCCTCTTCCTTTTTCTTCCTCTGTTGGAGTTCCATGCACACAGTTGGTTAGCAGTGGTTTTGTGTACGGTTACAGGTGTTGATAATACTGATGGTGCAAACTGAGTTCTTGAAGCAGCCCCTACTTACAGCTCCATTAAAAGAAAGGAGGCTGAGGGAGCAGGTCATTACTGTCCAAAATTTATAACTTAGGCTTTCCTCCATTGCGTATTGTTTTTTCTTTATGTACTTGACCATAGATCTGAAGGTGATGAAGAAAACCAGAAATGACAGAAAATGCTCCAAACTGTAATGCACATGACTATATTTTAAGTGCTTAAATACTATTTTTAGCAGTGTATATCCTGCTACTAACATGAGGTTAGAACCGGTGGTTTTGAAGAGGAATGCCTTAAAAACAGCCAAAAAGAAGCATACCAGCTCAACTCCTTGTCACTCATTGCAAGAATTAAAGCATTGTATTAACCCTAGCAATTAATTCCTTTCATCTCCTGACACCCAAAAGCCATTTTCCTACCTTAGTAACGAATAGACTAATAGATGGCAGAGTTGTCGTCTTCCAGATGACACTTAATTTCGCTTAAAAGTGAAATTGAAATACGGCTTATGTTCTTTATTAATTGGATATTACCAGATTCGGGGGTTTTTAACCTTTCTTAGTATTTGCTGAACTGTGAGGTGACAGCAGCTGCCTCCTGATGCATAAATCCAATACCAGAGGTTTTGCATTCACTTTTCCAGTGGTCAGGGTCCTATTCTATTGAATAAACCTTGGAGAAAAAAATATAGGCCTTTAATAGGAGCTGCAGAATGAAAAGCTCTCTCCTATGTTCCCTTCCTTCCCAAAAACTAACTCTTAACTGGTTACTGATACTTAACCTGTGCAGCAGTGTTTAAGGAAGCCTGTTGTCGTATGGCAAAACAACACAACATCCCAAACATCTCTTCAGCAAGCTGAACACTTGAGGAAATGCACCTGAAGACCTAGGCAGAAAAAGAATTTTTGGTTGTTTCTGGACTGTCCTCCTAGTGCAAGAGCGCGAGGAAGCAGCTGTTCAAGGCCTTTCAGCATCCCTTTCTGGTCCGTGTGTCGGTGCCCATTCTCAGCAGCCCTACCTTCCCGTCTGCTCTAAACAACGGTGGCTGTAGCTGACCATTTTAGATTGTTTCAGGTAGTTACAGGGCTGGTGTGGCTTTTCCTTAGTGTATTTTCACGAATTGTTGACATGGCTTTCTATAGGTCTAGTGGTGTCAGATTGCAGGTGGTGGCTGAGGGTGTCTTGCTGCAGTCCGTGGGGGGAGACGGGTGAGTGGGCAGTTTGTGATCTTTCATAGACACAGTAATAAATATAACAGTTGCAGAATGGAGTTTTGCATGTGTGTGTGTGTGTTCGTGTGCATGCTCGTGTATTTTTCTCAGTGGACAGCGGCGGCATGTTGGTCTAGTTAGAGGAGGCTGGAGGCATACGCCATAGGGCAGAAGGGGTCTGAGAACTCACTGAAAGGGCTGGGTGCTGACTGCTGGCTTCCTTGCTTTGAAACCAGGCACTGCGCGAGTCAGTGAAGGAACTTCCTTTTGGTTTGGAGAGGAAGGGTTTACGGTTATTGTATGGTTGTTTTCCCTTTTACCACCCTATTCCATCGTGCACCTGAACACCTTTACGCCTGGTTAACTATGAGCTGTGACCATTTTAGAGTTGGAAGACGAGTAACCTTTTTCACCAACCAGTGCAAATGTCTGATTTTTTTTTTAAACCAGAACCCTGACCACTCGCAGGAGTGATGGGAGCTGTGCTCACTACAACCAGCTGCCCTGCTACCCCAGAGGGGCTGTTCCTCCAGGGGCAGGAAAGCACAGCTTCAGCAGCAGCACCTCAAGCTTCTGCTGACCTTAAGAAACTTAAAGGGGCCTTTAAAAAGAAAAAAGCATGTGCCAAATTTGCAGAGCAAATTTAAGTCTGTAAATTAAGTGTAGTAAAGGCTCTTGGTGTAGATACAGGGTGGATTATGGTGGTAGCGCTCATAAAACAAATGCTCTTCCTTCCAGTTCACGGTGTTCTGGAGCTTGATTTGCATAGGGTGGTACGTCCTCCTCACTCAAGTAAGAAATTCTTAGCAGGCACTACTTCTGACCTGGCAGGTCAGCTACAATACGCAGGGTGCGTGGATTAGAAAACTGGATTCTGGTTGTGTAGACTGCAAAAGGGACGAGATCGAGTTTTGTATGCATTCCTATACTTGTATAGTCTTACTCTGTACAAAAAAAGTGTTCTTGCAGCATGTCTGGTAACCTCGTTACCTAACAGGTAATAACAGCCCTCCTTTCCTTACAGCTTTACTTTGGCACCTCTTACCGTGCCCCTTTTGTAGCAGTGCAGTACTACTTTTCAAAACTGAGCTTGACCATGTCACCTTTTCTAAGGGGGGGGGGGGGGGGGGGGGGAGGACAACAACTATTTATTGTCCACTAAAGTTTGTCTACAGCAGATAAATAATTGGCCTTTTAATGTCAAGACGGACTCCAGAGCCATCTTTTGATAAAGGCAAACTGAGTGTTTGGAAGTTAATACTGCATTCCAGTGAACCAAGCCATCGGTGTCCTGTGCAATTGTGGATGTAGAATTCTGCTGTCTACAGGATTCAAGTGTAACCATTTGTTAACTGTATTGAAGGTGTGTCCTTTATGAGGAAAGTGTTCCAAATTAAAAAAAAACAAAAGCTGCTGAAGTGTGTGCGCTTCTCTGGTCTTTCTACTCTGCCTTCTGCCACAGGCCTCCCCCGCAGTAACCATGCCGCGGACCAAGGGTAGGAGTCGTCTCCCAGAATAACCCCAGGGAGCTTTCTGAGGAAGTAGCAAAACCTTCCCCCACTACTGAGCTAGCTGTAAGTATTGCACTACAACATACTTAAGATTCAGAACACCTGCTGCCAAGTCTCCTGCCCAGGGAAAAAAGCAAAAAACCACAGCATGTAAGGAGTCTTATCAAAAGTATTTTATTTCACAGTCCATTTTTACAAAATAATAAGTAAAAGGCATATTGTTCAACATACAAATGTTAAATATACAAGGGAAAATACCAGGGAAAATTGAAGTTCGTCCAGCCTTTCAGTGTAGGTTCCTTGTTGTGGATGTGTTAGAAGTTCACGTGGCTTCTGATGTCATTGATCTGTTTTACCATTTCCCTTATGTGTTCTCCCCTTCAAGAAAAATAAATTCAAGTCAAAAGGCTTTAAGTCATTTTTGCTTGAGACTAATGAAGAAGGAAAATACTTCCTATGGGAGAAGCAAAGAACGGGAGCACTGTTGCAAGTCATTTTTTAATGATAGGCTGGATCCAGACTGCCAAAAGACCCTTGGGCAAAAAGGAGACTGAAACTAAAACTGCTTTAATAGTAGCGTAAGATGGCCAGTGCTGCTGCCACAAGCTGGCACACTTTATGCTTCAGACCGTCTCGGCAAGCTCGAGCTGGTGCATCAGGCAGCCCCTCATGCAGCACAGGTTAAACTAGGCCCTAGGAACTTGACTAGAGTTGCTTATCTAAGTGCCAGGGCTTGAACTCTAGGGGAGGATCCAAGCTTTAACTTACTCCTCTTTCAGGACGGTTTGGATGCACTTGCTCTGGTAGGCACTGAGGGTGATGCTGGGTTTTCGGGGGCTGGTACCCTTTTCCATCTTTTTCTGCTGGTATTCCTTTTTCATCTTAACCTATACGTCATGTACAAAAAGAAGACCCCAGTCAGTGTTGATACTGCCTGCCACAGGGAAAGCTTGTTACAGTCAAACTGGCGTGTCATACCACAATAAATTTCCAGTTCTTTTGGGTTAAAATCTGCTTGCTTTTGCATATTTCTTCCCACAAAGAGAAGAGAAAGCTAGCACTAAGACTGAGGAAGGTATGTAGACTTTCTTAGGGTTGCAGAGGCTCTGTCTCTATTACTAACAAGTATCAGAAGTTAGTTGTTGCTAATTTAACGAGTACCAAGTTGCTCTATGGGAAGGACAGTATTTCGTCAGCACTATTGTTGGGTACGGGTGCGACGAGGTCAGTAACCTACCAGCCAGGATACTTTGTTATCCCACCTGTCTGATAGCATTGCTCAAGTGCTGCAGCTGGTCATGTATTGTCTGCAATTCCTTCTTCATATCTTTTTCACTGTCTGATAGAACAGGAAGCTGAGTGTGGAAACTCCGAAGTACTTTCTTCATCCTTCATGTACAAAGCAAGGAATGTTGCTGAGTTAACTTACCTATTGGACCAGTTACGCTAAAACACAGTCAGTCTTGCGCTTCTGTCGTTCTTCCCAAGTCTCAGGGGCCCAAGACTTTACTTTCCTCTTTCAGTTAGTCTCACACAGCATTTCTAAACAGCAAGCTGACTCAGTCTGGACCTGAAGTCATACTGGAAAATCACCACTGAGCTCCAAAGAGAATTCGCGAGGCCCAGGCTTCTGACAAGCCCGGGTAATGCACGTGTGGTAGAACAGAGCAGGCAGGAAGCAAGAGTTGTTCTATACAACAGCGAGTGAGCTGTGACGAAACGGTGTAGCTTGCGCTCACCTGTTCATAATATCTTCTTGCTTCTCTTTGGCTTCCTCGTACTTGTCAGCCAGGCGCTCAGCCATTTCCCGCAAGCTTTTCCTTTATGCAAGTGAGAAATGTTTATTTACTTCAGATTTACATGCAAGGCAGTCTGTTTGTGGAAGGAGGACAAGGAGCCTGAAAAAGCAAGCTGGCGCAGGATGTGAATCTACATGCTTAATTATAGCTGGAAATGCATTTGCTTCTCGCTTGTTTCACACAGGACCCTGCATAAGGTACTTTGGTATGAAGGATGTCATTCCTGAGGTTTGACTTGATAAAAGCAGATAGATTATACTCACCTTTCCTCTCGACAGTAATTGAGATCTTCCAGCTGTTTCTTCTTCTGTCCCCACAGCAGCTTCACTCTTAAAATACATACATACATAAAATAAGAACTGCCCACAACAGCAATCCAGCTGAGTCAGGATTTAGGCCACAGATCAAATACGACAGAAGCAATTGATGCTCCAGGGAGTATGAAGAACTAAAAGACATTGAAAACTGGGCAGTGGTGAGAACAAACTCTTCTACTTTGTCCAACTTTATAATACCAAATACTGTAATTTGAAGAAGCAGAAACTTATTTAATGCAAGTTTCCTTTTAGCAGCTTTGTCAGGATTATTGCTGAGGCCAAAGGATTTCCTGCCACCCACAGGCACAGGCAGACTGACAGCAGCAAAAGAGTAGTATTTTATATGCGTGTGATTACTTTTTTTTCCTTTCCCCTGGTAACTCTATTTTTGGTTCTGCTATTCCCTTAGCCTTACAGGAGTACATCGTACTCCTCTGCAAAGGTTAGTCCAGCAGAGGAGTGCTTGGTACTTTGTGAACCAACATCACTGAGACATTGGAGGGCAGTTATTTACGAGGGGCTGTTTTTTCCCTACCTTTGCTGAATCTCCTCTTTTGCCAGATCTTGTTTCAGTATATATTCCTCTCTGAACACTTGTGTGGCCCTGCTGAGAAGCTGGAGGCATTCTTCAGGGGGAGGAGCAGCATCTTTATCAGCAGACCTTCAGAATATGACACAGGTTTTTGCAATCCTCCTCTAACATGTTCCTTTGAAAGGCTAAACCACTTTTAGAGTGGTCTATAATTAAACCCATGTGCTAGAAATAATTTTTCTTATATGAGGAAATGCCAAGGTATCTTAAGATACTCAAAACCCCCTGGGATAAGTGATGAGCAACCTCATCAGCTGCGGCCAGCCCTGCTTCGAGCAGGGGACCGGAGCAAGATGATCCCCCTCCCAGCCTACATGGTTAATTGATTTGACGCTGCCCCTGTAGGGACAGAGAGGCACAAAGCAGGCTGCAGGAGCTGCGCCTCTGTTATTGCTCTGTCCAAGCCAACGCGATGTTCAGGCAGGAGCTGAGGAACACACATCACCCCTGAGAATCTCCCCTCTTCAGGTTCCCTAGGAAAACATATTTACTCACTTCAGAAGCAAGGGATTGGCAGAACTGCGCTGCAGGATGCTTCGGATATGCTTCTCAAATGAGTGCTGTGACTCAGCCAGGATACGGAGAGGGGAAATGGCAACATCTTTGTCTTCTGTGGTACACAGCAGGGGAGGGGATGCAGGATGGACTGTACTTCTACCAAAGAACATCAAATTGGAGAACACAGTTTAAAACAGAAAAATTTAAACTATGTCAGCATTTAAATGGTAGTTAAAGCGTGGAAGTGTTCCAAGAGAAAATATTCCAATTATGTGGTAAATCCAGTTCTAGACAAGGTTGGTGGAGCTCGCATCCCCCCATCTTTGGCCACAGCTGAAACTAGCACAAATCATAGATATCCTTTGACTTAAGGAGAAGAAAGTTCCATAACATGGCAAGCAAGTGCTCAAAGGGCAGAATAACCTGCTTTTCAAAGCAGCCGAAAGCAATTTAAGGACCCTTTTTTTTTTTTGCTTTCCTGCAAACATAACCTTAGTCCCTCTGTAGTACTGTCTGTAAACAAATCTGATTTGCAGATTCCCTCATTATAAAAATGAAGAAAAAAACCCCCAATACTGATGTTAAGAACCTTTTGATGCAACTCTTGTCCTAATACTTATTAAAGGTGATATAGATTAACTATATCCCCTAAAAACACCTTATCAGTAGTAAATTGTCACTATAGTAAAGCTGAAGTGCTCAGCCAGAAGGCAAACTTCACTGTGTGTCATAGGAGGTGCAGACATCTGGGGTAAAAGGATCAAAAGAATAATAATTTAAAAAATACTATCCTGGGATCCTTTTCATGCAACAGTGACAGGTTTCAAACCAGTTAAGAACCACGTACAACAGAGGCCTTGTAATACACTCATAGGTGTTTGTGATGCAGATCATTGTGGGCCCCAGGATGTCAGAAACGATCCAAAATCCTCTAATCGGAGCAGGCTGCCTGAAGGGAAGAAAACACAAGAATTTTCCTGTCAAAAGTGTTCTTTGTTCCTGAAATCGTTGTGCAAGTTCACTCTTTTGGAAAAGCTCTCACTACAGCGACCTTTTGCTAAGCTAAGAACCGCTCCCTAGAATGACTCCTGCAAAATAATTATCCTCATACCGCACCAGGTGACCAGCAGTCGGCTGTACCAGGGCAAACTCACCCCTCCTGGGAGAGGGAGCACCTGTATAACTTAACAGTGAAACAGAAGCAAAAATGTGCTGTGACCCAGGAGATGTTACCCACTTGTAGTGGGAGGCACAGGCCTGGGCCGTGGGAGACCCCAGGTGCTCTGCGTACCACCTTTTTGCTGCCAGTGGCCTCCCCACAGGTAACTGCTAACAGCACTGGGGAGTCGCCAGCTGTGCTAGTTTAGATGACATTTCACACCTATTTATTAATAGGTTTAAGAGGTTGGTTTGTTTGTATTTTCATGATGTTTAATGCACAGCAGTCTATAGAAATTATTAGAGCTTATAAAAGTGAGAAAATAAAGCAGACATATAAAAATTACATAGCCCAGAAAAAGATGGGGTACCTCAGGAGCCCCCTCCCCCCAAAAAATGAGAGTGTCTTTCAAGGCGTTGTTTTCTCTTCACCAAGTGGATAAGAGGAACACAGCAGCATTCAAGACTCTCAGCCAAATCAATGCTAAGAGTTGTCCTGGGTCAGATAAATAGAAGTGAAAACTTCTGCTGGTTTGATAGAAGATTTTCACACAGGGATTTAGCTTACTTCCTGATACACAAATTGCTTATTTGTATTATTCAAATTCTGTTGAGCTGACTTCATTATTTTTAACGGCAAGAATGCAGCAAAAGAAGGCAAAGAATAAATATTTTCCATAGCAACTCACTGATTTGGAAGCAATAGAAGAGGTTTGGTTTTTACCTGCATGGCAATGGTTTGGTACAAAGAATATGTTCAACAAAGCACCTCTGTTCTGCTCCCAACTCTTGTAAACTGTCTTTGTCTTCTTCATCTACAAAGAGATTTGTCACAGTGTGTGAGATCCACTTTGCAGGGTAAGGGATTCTCAGTATTACCCACGTCCACCAACTTGTTACTAGCAAAACATCGGTGTTCAGATAGTCATCTCTTCCCTCCGCATGCAACAGTCTCGCCACTCACCTGAACCAAGGAATTTGTGCAGTTTATTGATCCACGTCAACCCCACACTATGGACACCAGCTTCATGTGTGCAGTGGTATCGAGACGGACATTTCGGATCTGAAATTTAAACAGCAAACGTAGGAGAAGGCACCGAACTGAGAACTCAGCCTTCAAACCTGCACTGTTGAACATGTCTATCAACTTATTGTCCAGGCAGCATTAACATCTTGTTGCACCTAGTAACTCTTCCCCATCCAAAAATTGGGCTAGATGTGTTAGCCACCTTATTGGAGTCCTGCATAAAATTAAATTATGCTTGAAATACCTGATGAGTTGTTTTGAACTATTCCTGTCACGCCACATCTGTATCAATCCACTAGATTTTAAAGGGAAGCTCAGTTAAAGCCAGCGGATCAGCATTGTGACATTTCTTGTTCAGAAAGACCCAAACACTTTGTCCTACCCGACCTCCTGCCCCGCAAGTACATGGGATAGTCTAATACGCAGATCCCACTCCTTCCCTCAGGATCACCCTCCCCACAGCACCTGCTTACAGATGTCGGTCATCACAGATGCAACAACTTCTACTTTATAATCCACAGCTGAAAGAATTTAGCATTGTGTGACCACATGTGACCTGCCCTTGCGTAAACACCAAAGCACCTCCCAGGCTTGCTCTTTCCGTAGCTTTATTGAAGACATCAGGCAAATCCTTACTCTGATACCACTCTTTGACACCAATGGTAACTTGAAAATAGCTCAATCCTGAATTCATGAAATAAAGCAAGTAACAGCCAACAACCTGAATGCCAGCCCTACCTCGATGCAATTTGATTGGGCAAGAGAAATCAGACTCCAAAGGCTCTTCTTCATCTCCTGATGCCAGTTTCAGTGCAAGTTCCAGCTCAACACATTCAAACACGTACAGGGAAGGAATAAGATCAGATCTTGGGTCCCATGATTTTTCTGACTGTAGAGAGCATTGAAGTCTTCTGTCAGACATCATTTAAACAGAAAGGCCAACACAAGCAACATCAAGAAAGAGTTATGTAATACAGGCAAAGGTATTAATTGTTAGGGAAAGTCATTCAAGTCTATTATTTTTACTTAAAAATAAATTTCTCAGAAGCATGCTTTCTTCTTAGAAGATCCTCTTCAAAATAGTTCATAGTAAGTTTGATCAAAAACTGATACACCTGCAGGATACACAGAACTGACATGTCAAATGAAACCACCAGAGAGTCACAGGGACTGGCTGGAATACGAGGAAGACTCACTACCTCATCATGAAAGAATGCAGCTTTGGTGCTTGGCATTGACTTCCTGGCATCCTGCCGTCTTGCAGCCAGGAACTTTGACTAGAGAAACAAAAATACCTATAGAAAAAAAAAAAAACAGGACAAGGAAGGTACCTGCTCATCATCCTCTTCCCCGTCCAGCACCACGCAGTGATAAAGCATTCCCGACTCGGTGGCAATCACCAGGATGTTTGGAACACAAGGCAGACAAAGGACAGCACAGGCATCGTAGCCGTAGTTATCTTCCGCAGCAGGGTGCATGGGCAGAGGGCCAAGCAGCTTGCCAAGATTTCCAGTGCTGGAATAAAGATGATGTGTTCACAACATAAGGTGTGAAGGAGACCTTCCCACAGCTGCCTGTGGGAGTTTGTTGGACAATCACTACAAAATAAAGATGGTTTAAAAAAACCCACCCAAAACCCGACGGTTTGGAGCTCTGTTTAACTTCCATTAGATAGCAGCAACCCAGAGTGCTGCAGATTAAGAGCCTGCACCACACCTGCTTGGTGGAGACCTCACAAAAGAAACTGGAGCTCAGTAATAAGGTTTTATGCTTTGAAAGCAACCAAGCTATGCTTCAACAAATTCAAGAGGAAACGTTTTCATCCAAGAACACAAAGTGCTCACAGAAAGCTCAAGTTAATTATCACTTAATTGTTTTCTTGCATAATAAAGCACTTTACAAGCAGTATTTTGTGGCCTGGCATTTCTGTAGGTAGAACTTTTGAAGGACTAAGCCTATTTCATTGCCTACAGACAGGATGTGCTCAAAGCTGCATCATTTCTCATGCAGATGCACACAGTGCTGTTTCTAACCTAAATACCACACATTTTAATACTCAGATATGCTAGATCTAACTTTTAAGTTTTCCACCATCTTCTCAGTTTTTTGAAGTGTATGGGGTTTTGAGTTTGGTTTTTTTTTTGTTTATATTCTTGATTCAGATTCTTTACCTTTCACCCTGGAACACACCTGCAAACCCTATATGACCGTAAAATATTTCTTTTCTCAAGACGCCACTGGCTCTTTCAGCCTTATCCAGAGCTAAGAGTATCTGCACTGTGAACTGGAGGCCCCAAAACACACCTAACAAACGGCCTTAGACCCACTGCTCTTTTAACAGTTCAGTGTCTTCATTTCAAACTCCTGACTGTAAACAACGGCCAGTGGAATCTCAGCAGTGCAAACTGCACCCTTAACGTCTGGATGAAAACAGATGGCACGCTATTTTTGGATTTCAGTCTGTTAGCACTGCCAGAAAGAGAGAAAACAGGCTGCAATACAATAAAACTCAGCCCAGCCGCCATTACAGAGTCCCAGACGAGCTGAGAGATGCCCCTCCAACCCAACAATGCACAAAGATAGAAGCGCCCATGAAACTGGAGGAGGAACGCAAGCCTACCTCTGTAGCAGGCTGACATATGTGAGGAATGTCTCTCCATTTTCGTATAAAATGTAAAGTGGGTAGGCCAACACTTCTTCACTCCCTCGCTGTCCAAGAACATTCTTTGGGACCGGCACCAGCAGGCCAAAGTCAAACGCCACCGCGGTCTCTCCCAGCGATGCTGTATAGGCTCTCCTAGGGACGAGGCCAAACAAGACCTGAAGTCAGCAGTGACTGTGCGAACGCACGTGTTTAACCAGGTCCATTGGTTTGTGCTGACAAACGACTGCTAAACGCCTGTCTGCCAGTCCTTTGATGTATCTTCAGCAGCAAAAGCATGCAGGTAACATCCTTCTTATGGTCCCTCATTGCTGCAACACACCCACCAGCCAGCCCAGTTTCGCAGGGTAAAAGAGGAGGGTGTACTGGTATTTAACATGTAGTGCATCAGTCAGTGACTTGACTAGCAGAGACCCTCAAGTCTTTCCTTCCCAACTAGGCCAAGAGGGAAATAAGTTCATCTGCATTCCCCTCTCAAAAAGCCCTTCTTAACCCCATCTTAAAGACAATGTGCATTTTTCAGATGGCTACTCAAACACTTGACTGTAGAGTTTGTTACCACTTTCTTTTAGAAGGATGGGGAAAAAAAGGGGGGGAAAAAAAGGTGCAGTTACTGTGGTAGGAAAAAGTCCTAGCACTGAGAAAGTCCATAAAAAAATCACACCAGATTTTCAGGTAGATTTATCACTTATTCATTAAAAACACAACTGAGAATACAGAGCTTATTCTGTCAAAAGCATTTCAAAATACAATAAGTCACACAAACCCTTTTTTGATTGTAAGAGTCTCCTCCTCAGTGTCTGAAAGAGCAATCACTTTGATGGGTGTCTGAGGTACCTTCAGACTGTAAAACCTAGAGGAAAGGAACAGCAGCAGTGGTCATTCAGCTGGCAGGGTTGCACGTGTCCCCGCTGATGCAGGAACACCAAACGGTATCAGCCTAAAGTTTCTCTAATCCTATTTTTCACTGGAAATCCTGGTAAGAACAGCAGGACACAAACATCTAGCAAAAAATCAGACTGGCTACGACAAAAGAAACACTTAGATAATCAACTACAAACAAGCTTTACCTTATAGTGTTATCTGAAGTCAAGAGCACAATATGGGGCTCTAATGTCTCACAGGGATACCAGGCAGCGTGCTTTAAAGTCAGCGATATTGAGCTCGTGAAGAACCTTTCCGCAATAGGAACCGTGCTGAAACACAGAGCAGAAACATGCACCGTTACAAGAAACACAGGAGTTACTTCTAAAGCGAAGCAGGGGCAAGAGGAGCTAGAAACCCAATTAAAAGGTTTCAAAGCCATTAGCTGTACTGTCTCAAAGTTGGAGGGACAGCTTTAACTTGAAGCGCTTTGTTGTTTCCATCTGGACATGTACTTTTAGCTACCACTGCTAAAAAACCCCAGAAGGGAGAGATAATGCTACAGAGCAGAGCCTTGCTCCTCAGCATTTGCGACAAGTTCAGACGGTCATTTACTTGCGTCGCTTGACAATCAGCAAGTCCCTGAGCCAAAATAGCTTCATTTGTGGTTGCCCCTACAACCCCGATACAAGCAATGCCTTCCGTGTCTGTTTGGCCCCAGGAGAGGAGAGGCTGTTGAGGCAGGACGCGGATGTCGGTGACCGCCTGAGGTCTCACCCACCTACAGTTCACCGTGGATTTCCCACCTTCAAACTCCGAATTCTTCCCCCAGCGCTTGGGCAGCTCCAGCACCATGAGCCCCTTCGTACCGATGAGCGCCACATGATGCTGCGTGGGGCTTAACAGCGTCTGATAAACCTCAAAAAGGGGTGGGTTTATGCAGATAAGGGTCTGAAAATACAAATATTACAATTAAGCACAAGCCGGCAAAAGCGCTCACGGAAGCGCGGCACGTCTTTACTTCGGACAGTGATTTATACAAGAGCTACAAGGTGCAGAACGAGGCAAAAAAAACCGCTTCCACCCACGGCCAAGCACAAAGCCGGTGGGTTTCACGGAGGGGAGACCCACCGAGAGCGGGCTAGAGGGCAACCGCTGGCCGGGGGTTTTCGGGGCCCGGTCCCCCTCGGCCCCGCTCCCGGTAACGACCCCCTCACCCTCACATAACCCCTCCTCACGGCGCCCCCCCCAGTAACGGCCTCTCATCCTCCCAAACCCCCCCGTCACAGCCCCCCACCCCGGTAACAGCCCCTCATTTCCCCGTAACCTCCCTTCATGGCCCCCCCCCACCGGTAACGGCCCCTCCCGGGGCCGGGCCCCACCTGGGAACGGCTGAGGCCGGCGGAGTCGGGCCCGCCGAGGCGGCGGAGGCCGATGGTGAGGAGGGCGCTGCGCTCGCCGTCCCAGAGGAAGAGGTCGCCGTCGAGGCCGAAGAGGAGGTTGCGGATGAGCGGCGGGCGGGGGGTGGCGGCGGCGGGAGCGCGATCGCGGAGGCGGCTGAACACCGCGTGCTGTGGCAGGGCCGCACGCCACTGCTCCGCCGGGCCCCACTCGGCCGCCATCGCCCCGCGCAGCCGCCGCGCGACACGGCGTCACCACCCCGCGCCGCCAATCGCCGCGGCCCCGCGCCCCCGCCGCCGTGCCGGGACTACATTTCCCAGCGCTCCCCGCGGCCGAGGCGTCCCCCGCCGCTCCCGGCCATGGAGCCGCCGGCGCGGAGGCACCGCGCGCGCTGCCCGGGACCGGCCGCGCCGCCTTGGAAGGAGACCTACCGCCGCGTGAGTGGGGGAGCGGGCCGGGCCGGGCCGGGGCGGGGTGGGGCGGGCCGGGGGGTCCGCCCGCTCCTCCCGGCCCCGGTTCGCCTCCGCCGGCCAGGCCCGGCCGCGGGGTCCGGGATGGGCCCGGCGGGGCCGCCGCCCCGCTCCCTGCCGGGCGCTGACGGACTCCCCGCTCCCCCCAGCGCTGCGCGGAGAGGCTGCGGAGCAGCCGGGCGAAGCTGCTGGAGCGGTACCGGCGGGCCGGGGAGAGGGTGCGCGGCGCGGGCCCGGGCGCGCTGCTGGTGCCGGAGGTGATGGAGCAGGAGTGGCAGACGCTGCAGGAGAGCCCGCCGCCCCTCGGGGGCAGGGCGGCCCTGGCGCAGGTCAGTACGGACGGCGCGCCGCGGGCCTCGCATCCGCACGCCGCCTGACACGCACCCGCCAAACGCGGCTCTCCGCGGCCGTAACCCGGCGCGCTCGCGGGTCGGAGCTGGCACAGCTCGGAGCGTCTGGGGCTCCAGCCTCCGCAGCTAGTGCG
Source organism: Phalacrocorax carbo (assembly GCF_963921805.1). Lineage (NCBI taxonomy): Eukaryota > Metazoa > Chordata > Aves > Suliformes > Phalacrocoracidae > Phalacrocorax > Phalacrocorax carbo. Next base: position 9,556,513 of record NC_087529.1, read on the forward strand.
GGGCGTTGCGCTGGGGACGCGCTCGCCTTCGGGCGCACGAGTGAATTCCTCGTTCCCTTCACAAACTGCGTGAGAGTCGCGGCGGAGGGCGGGGGGTGGGTGGGGTTCCTCAGCTGGGGTTTTCACTGACTGCTCCTGGGCCGGGAATAAAACTTGGATGTTTTCAGAAGCAAGTTCTCGACCAGGCTGTGTTCCCATCCGTTGTGGCTGGCCTTGCGCAGGATGGATCGCTTTCCACAGCACGTGCTACTGCACATACGGAGGCTTACCAGATAGAATAAGCAGGGTGACTTTATGTTGCAGTGACAGCTTAGTCAGGTGCTGGAAGTTAAGTGAGAAAGCAGCCAGGATGGGAGAGTGGCTGACTGATGCACCTTTCAGATGCTAGAGGACCCCGATGAGCTAGCAGTACTGGAAGAGATCCAACAGGAATTGATCTTGCAAGGTAAATACTTCACATTTTCTGACTTCTATTTGATTTGTAATATTCCTGACTTTCTAGTAACCCAAACAAGCTGAGGCTGCACTCCCTGGTTCTTGCAGACAGTGTGATACAGAAGAGCCTTCTCAGCAACCTCCGTAGCCTCTCTAATGCACCAAGACCCTTTTTGACAGGTCCTAAGGGTTCAAGTGGCACTGTAAGGTCTGTGAGAAGCTAGCAAGAGAGGAGCCTGGAGAAACAGGACTGAGGCGTTCGGGGGCTGCAGGAACCCGTGCAAATCAATTCAGAATGTTTCTGAATTGTTGGTTGGAAAGTGGAGGGTCGCCCAATTGAGACCGGCTAAAGATTGAGCCATAGTCAAAACTGGATTAACAGGAATGACTTCACCAAGTGGAGAAATGTGATCCAAGGAAAAAGACTTCAGAAACCAGTGCCTGCCCCAGCCTCCCCGTGCCCAGCCGCTTCACGGGTGCGGCTTTGTCTCCAGTTCAGAGCAGGTGCGTGAGGGTGTTTTGCTGTGTTATTGCAGAGCAGTCGGTTATAGAAGAGTACGAGCGAAGCCTGCAGTTTGATGAAGAATGTCTCAACGCGATGCTTGATGGCTTGGATGCCAGCGACAAGGTCATCTGCCCAGTGTGTAGGAAGTAAGAAAGCCCTTGGCATTGGAATGAGGTTCTCCACTCCCCTACGGCAGTTTGGGCTTAGAAACAGGCAAAAGCAGCGGGCAAGCAGGCTGCTGTGTTAACTTCAACAAAATAAAAAAGCCTGAGCAACAATCTCCTAAATCTAAGAGGGTTTTTTGCTAAAATTTACCTTTGTGCTGGTGGTTGTGGTGATCTCACCATATGCTTTTTCTAGGAATAACCTGACCGTGAGGAATCACTTGGTTTTTTGCCAGTGTGGATTATACATCAGCACACAGGTAAGATGCACTGTGAGTAATGCGTTAAACCTGACATCTGAAGTCTGCTGCTGCTGCTGCAGAGGCAATTTTAAGCTACAGACAGCAACTTAAGTGCAAGGTTTCTTTTAATCCTGTTTTTCTCAGGATATGACCGAAGGGAAGCTTCGGTCACTTCTAGAAAACACTGTAACAGAGCACAGTCACAGGTGCTTCCACAACCCAGAGTTCACAGTTACCAGTGGAATGGAGGAAGAAGCCAGTCTGCTCATGAGCTGCCCGGTGAGTCTCAACGTCAGGCTTCTGGAAAGGGTCTCTGCTGGGGTGCGCTTCTCAGTTACAGGGGCAGAAACCACAGGGCTGTTAATCCCAGGGGTTTGTGTTGCTGTTTTTCCACAAACTTTGGAAGTGGTTTTACTTTTGACCACCAGTAAGTGTGAAAGGACGAGCCAAATTACACAGCTTATTGTAACTGCTGGACTAGGGAATCCTTCAAGGCCCTGTCAGACTCAGTCCCTCACCTTTGTCACACCTTAGCCAGCACCTTCCAAGTTGTGTGCGGAGCATCTGTTCAGATAAGTGGTCCACAACGAAGTTTTAAGAATTACTTCAGTTTAAACCTCCTCAGAAGGCTTGCCCATGCCTCTTAGGAAACACAGACCGTCCCTTTGGCTCAAGCTAGGGCTAGCAAGCTTTGAGCTTTGCTGCTTACATACAACCACCGTGTGTACCTACAGCACGAGGACAGCGTTAGGAGACACGCATTTCAGATAGCTTGGAACATCAGTAATTGATTTCATACATCGCTATAGCTTCTCTGTTCAACTTACCTTTTGTAAAGGTCTGCGACTCCTGGACAATCCTCCTGTAAGCTGATTTGGCTGCTGCTTTTTTTCTGGAAGGACTTCAAGACTAAAAAATCCATCCAGAGCTGCTAGTATTTTTTATGTGTATACTTGTAACTGCTGTGTCAGAAAGATAATTGAAAGGGCAGAAGTACTGCCCTGACCTGCACTTTTGATGGCACAGTGTCCATTCTGAAATAAATATGCTTAGTTTCTCTCAGCCTTTATGTTGTCTTTAACGTCTGTGATCTCACAGCGCACACTGGACTTCAGCTTTGGTTTCCGTTTAAACTTAATACAACTGGAGATGTGGGTTTGCGCAGGCGGCCCGAGCTGCTGCCCTGCAGCGGTGCCGCTGGCACCGGCATCCACAGCCTTCCAGTCACTGTTGGGCCTGAAGTGCTACAGCCACCCTGCAGGATCTCTCTAGAACAGCTACGTTAATACTAATGTAATGGGTTAGGGCAGCACATCCCTTCTTAAAATGTGTTTGAGGAGCTGAATTCTATTCCCTAACACGCAGATGGACATGCATGACTTCCAGAATGAGATTCACGTTTGTAATTAACACTGCTTGGCCAGCAAAGAACAACCATGCTGACGGAAGGGCCGCAGAAGAGAGAACTCCAGGCCAGTGCGGCTGTATTAACACTGGCTCAGACACAGGCAAACACCATCATTTTTCTGGTAGCTCTTGTCAGCAGTAGTTCAGCAGGAAGAGGAGAAACCACCAGTTTTCAGTGACATGTTGAACAGCTTTTATTCTTCACGTTCATTCTTAATTGTACAAAACCCACCAAGCAGGGCGAGGCAATTCAGGACCGTAACATTAGCGAACTTGATCTGGGCTGCAACATAACTACAAACCCCAAATACGAGCAAGAATCCTCATGCTCCCATGATGTTCACTTCCAAATTCAAAGTTACTTACTCTCAGTATCTGTTGTGAAGATACATTTGGGTATTGCTGGCTGAGCAGTGCTGTGGAATATCCACACTTGATCCGTTCCCTAGGCTATCCTACTGACACTTGACAAAGCTTTTAAGGTCTTCAAGGAATTTAATGTACTCCTGGTGCTCCAGTGCGGTGCTGAGCTCTATCAACTCATCAGCAAACGTGTTGTCCACTCCTCGATCAGCCAGGAAATCCATTAAATGATCATACAGAGCCTGGAACCAACAAACAGGAAACCTCCTTAGCACTCCTGGGTAGGGGCTGCTTTTAAAGTGTCCCATGGCAGACAGCCTTTCTTTCTCCCAGGAATATCTTAACAGCATCTGTCAGGAGACGGGCCAGCTCCGCATCCCCTTCTCAGGGGGCCTGGCCTTGGGTGTATCGGTTGGCGGGAAGGAGCCATGGAACAGGCCATCCAAACTTGTCATAAAAACCAAACCCAGCATCACAAATGAGCTGCGCTTGAGCTGATCAACTGGCCACAGGAGTCAGCAGGTAAAGCCTGGCAAAGGTGGCGCGCACCAAGCTCTGCCACTCCCCCCAGACAGTGCCATGGCCTCTGGAAAGGGTGGGAGCTGATGTAAATATTTTTGAGATAGAGTCTTCTACAAACATCAAATCTTTTTTTTTTTTTTTAATCCTACTTAACTGTTGCAACTCCAGCATATGTTAATGCTTGCGGTTCTCCCCCTCGCTCCTCAGGAGAAAAGATTCATTATCAGTGCAGTAATGCTAATACCTGCCATGCCTTTCTTGGTGTTTTGTTGGGTTGGGTTTTTTGTGTGGTGTTTTTGTTTTTTAAATAGCCCAGTATTACTGAGCAAATGATTAATTTTGGACTTCTGTAATCTGAGTAGATCACAAATCACAGACATTTCAAAATTAATTTTCTGTCTCAAATCAGAGAGGGGAAAAGACAGCAGCGTGGGATGTCCTAGCGCACACTAGCTGATTTCAACATGAATGCTTCCCAAAGACAGATAAGCCCTAGGAGTAAAGTTTTAACCATGTGATACACGGCATCCAACTAACATTTAACCTTCTGAAAGCCTGGCGTTGGGAACGTAGAAGCAGATGCCAGGCTCTTGGGCATACTAGTTTTCAGCATCACAACTACAAAAGCATACCTGGAAAACCTAGAAAACAAAGGTAAGTACACGTGGTATCTGATGTGCTACACTGTTAAACACATAGATCGAAAGATGTTTAAGCAAGTGTCAAAGCACCTCCGAAGTGTAACACAGCTGCTAGGAAATCAACCTATAAAGCCTGGAACAGAACGGGTTTCATTGCATTGGTCTCCAGCTGCCAGTAACGCCACCAGCACCACCCCGCTGCTGGGACCGCATAATAACCCTCACTTTGCAGCAGAACCACGACCTGATGACAAGTTGGGGCAGAGCAGGGGGATCCCCCATCTCAGGCATCTGGGACAGGACTCATTCATAACTCAGGAACAGCCAGGTGAGATAAGCTGAAGTGCAGTGATGAGCCAAGAAGCTGCAGCCTACAGCCCTGCTAGCAGCACTTACCCAGTCAAGGGAATCCGTATTGAGGGTGTAGTTGGTGTCCTTCCACTCTGATTCTCCAGTGGGCTGAAAACTGACCTCCCGAATTGTGAAAATATCACTTTCTTCCTCTCCCTCATGTCCAACCTGAAGCAGGAGATGAGATGTGAGACATACAGTTAGCTCTAGCTACGGGGCCCCTTCAGCCACGTCATCCCGAAGGCAGGAATGTCGCACTGCAGGCAAAGCCCCAAGGGCAGCACTAAGGCTGGGCCTCTCCCCTCTCCACACGTGCCTGTGAAGGCAAGCGCAGACATGCACGAGAACCGAGAACGCAGGAAATCCCTGAAGAGGTCTGCCTACCAGCAGCAACCTGATACAAGTCAGCAGCCCGATTTTTACAAAGATGGAAAAACCTCTTCTGTGTGGTTCTAAATCTATCTTCACACACCTGTCTGTGCTTTGTCAGCTAGGACTGGCTGCACAAGTCATCTGTTTAGGTTTACAAAATAAACCACAAAGATTGGTCTGAAGCAAAGCTCTCAATTTTGTCCCTCCCCACTTTGTTTTTAACCCCTACTTCTCTTTGTGACATCTCACAACAAGATCTGCAAGTTACTGACATGCTGTATTAAATCTATCTTGTTTTGGCCATTCCCGTTCACCCCTCTCAAGTTGCCGTGCTGTTGAAATTAAGCCATGCCTCCCTTCTCTAAGGTAATTCGATAAACTGGCCAATAAGCAGCCGAGCAGAAACGCCAGGTCAGGACGTGAGGAATGCAATGGAACATCTCCTCCCTGAAGAGCGTTCTTGCAAACACAAAGCCTTTTTTTTGTGTTAAAAGAAAAAAAAAAAAAAAGAGACTGCATCTTCTGCAGGTTCAGAAAACCGACACGCTACAAGGCGCAGTTAGATGAAACACTACGCTACAGTTACACTACAGTCAGGCAGGAAACAGGCAGTGAGCCACAGCCCAGGGTTTGCTACAGCCAACACACGGCCAGCTTGATACCCACCTCGTCTTCGGGATAATGGCAGTCAAGAACAAGGGTCTGTTTTGTATCATCTTTTATTACTTCCACAACAAAGTTTGGAGTTGATGTAAGATCAGGCTAAACAAGAGAAAAGTTTCATCAGCATTGGAGTCTGAACAGGAGCCCAAGTGATGACAGCACAGCCCAGCAACACAGCCCACCCAGCGCAGGCTGTTGGGTCACCCTTTCTGGAGTCTCTGGCCTGGCCAGGGCAGCCCAAGCCCCCTCCAGCCTTGCTGATGGCCCTTCAGCCCCTCCTCTGCTCTGTGGCTGGTCACAGGGGTAAAATGGCAGCTGGGAGCACCTGCCACCCCCTGGCAACCCTCCCCGAGCACGCACAGCCCACCTGGATGGGGCCCTCCAAAGTGACAGGAGCTGGGAGCAGGCTCAGATTATTTTGATGGCAGGAACTGCTTGTGCCTGCCCTCCCTCCCTCACGCAGGGCACAAAGACTGCCACACGCACATACGTGTGACAGGTCAAGTATGCTGCGCCTTCTCGGCGGGTACAGGCACGCCCAGGAAGGGACACAACCTACGACTGTCCCCAGTACCGTCCCTCCCACCTGAGTGCAACGCACTGGAATAAATACTACCATGCAGAAACCGCCAAGTTAACTGCCACAACGGAGCAGCTGCATTCTTGACTCGCTCAGCCTTGTGAATAGCTCTGCATTTCACTGATGTTGCCTACCAGCACCGTGAGTTACGCTAGTTAAGTAAAAAAGCAGTATTTATTGCAGGGGGTTGCAAAGGCAAGAGATAGATTGAGTTTCTCTTGTTTCTCCTCGTACAGCTCTCACTCTGCTCTGCCTTTCTGCTGCAGCAGGTCACGGCCAAGTGACAGCCAACCCAGAAAAAATCTGCATTTTGTGACTTAATGCTCTGAAACATCAAGCACTCAGCACTGGGGAGGCCCCACCTCGAATGCTGGGCTCAGGTTTGGGCCCCTCGGGACAAGAAGGGCCTTGAGGTGCTGGAGCGTGTCCAGAGAAGGGCAGCGGGGCTGGGGCAGGGTCTGGAGCACAAGTGTGCTGGGGGGCGGCTGAGGGAGCTGGGGGGGTTTAGCCTGGAAAAGGGGAGGCTGAGGGGAGCCCTTCTCGCTCTCTGCAGCTGCCTGAGAGGGGCTGGAGTGAGGGGGGGGGGCTGGTCTCTGCTCCCAAGTCACTAGTGATAGGATGAGAGGGAACGGCCTCAGGCTGCGTCAGGGGAGGTTTAGATTGGATATTAGTAAAAATGTCTTTCCTGAAAGAGTGCCCAGGCATTGGAAGAGGCTGCCCAGAGAGGTGGTGGAGTCACCAACCCTGGGGGTGTTCAAAAAACATGGCCCTTCAGGGCATGGTTTAAGAGGCACAGTGGTATTGTGTTGGCAGTTGGACTTGGTGATCTTAGAGGTCTCTTCCAACCTTAATGATTCTATGAAGAAAAACCTTAACACTCAAGGGTGAGGTTCTAACTTCCCTCCATGTACCCATCACTGAAGTGCGCGTCAAGACTAAGTTACCTCTTGCTCATCGGGTTTCTGCTCTTCTTGTGTTTCTTCTTCAGCCGAGGGTGGAATGCTGTTGTTGATGTTGAACGTGACTGTTATCCTTCAAAAGAAACAGAAGCAGTTACTTTGAACACACTTAAAAACTACCCATCAAAAATTCCTTCTGTTTGCAGCTTTTGTGGTGGGGACAGTGTTACTGCTGTTGAATTCACACCGTGAACAAAACCAGATATTGAAGTTAGAGTTTAAGACAAACACCTGAATGAAACGGGTTTCCTCCAATCTCTCTCACAAAAAAGTAGTTTAAAAGTTTTACTGAACTGTTTTTTTCTAATGCACGAAACTCTGTAACGTAACACATGATACCGTAGCAAATTAGCGAGTGCGTGAGTCTGCGTGGAAAGTGCCTTTGACCCAAGGCAGTAAAATAAAGACCCTCTGCAACATCCAGCTCGCCCTGACGGGACAGGCAGCGACACAAGTACCGCGGGCACAAGGAGAAATCCCCTGCAGAGGGGCTCGCCCAGGTGAGCCCCGCCGAAGGCCACACTTACTTCTCACCAGCGACCTTCCGCACGAGCTTGGCCTCCGTGCCGTGGACTTCCAGCTCCCACCCGCCGGAGACCTTGGGCAGAGATTTGTGTTTCTGGATCTTTTTCTCCTCTTTGATCTCATCCGTCAGGAACTGCGCGAAGGCTTTGTCGCCTGGCGGGGAAAGGGGAGGGGGCGGTTAAGGAAACGCCGGGATGAGCCCCGAGCCCGCCCCCCCCCCCCCCCCCCGCCACGTGCTGCCCGGGATGGGGGGGGCGCTCTCCTCACAACGCCCCCCCCCCCCCCCCGGGGGACCCCTCACAACCCCTCACCTGGGGTCCCCTCACGGCGCCCGCCCCCCCCGCCCCAGGGGTCCCCTCACGACGGCCCCCCCCCGCCCCGGGCCCGCGCTCCCCTCACTCAGGGCAGGGAGGGGCGCCCCCCGGCCCCCCCGCGCTCACCCTCCGTGTGGAGGCCGCCGCAGCCGCAGGAGACGCCGCCGGCCGATCCCCGCCGCGGGCGGAGCAGCGCCGTCCGCCACCCGCCGCCGCCCAGGTGCCAGAGGGAGCGCGCCAGGGGCGGCGCGGCGCCGGGCGGCGGCAGGAGAGCGCGGAGAGGAGAGGAGGAGGATGAGGAGAGGGGGCGGCGGGGCGGGGGGCGCAGCGGCGGGCGCAGGGCGGCGGCGGCGCGCAGGGCCCGAGCGAGCAGCATGGTGCGGCGGGCGAGGGCGGCGGGGCGGGCAGAGGACACCGCCGGCCCGGAACCGCTCGCCCCGCTTCCGGCGGCAGCCGCGCCCGGCGGCCCCTGCGGCGGCAGCGGGGCCGCGGGTTCGAGTCCCGGGCCCGGGCGGGAGGGAACTCGCCGAGAGAGCGCGCCGGCTACTGTTTCAATTTAAAATTAAGAAAGCGAGGCCTCGGAGCACCGGTGCTGGCCGCCTCTCCCGGCCCGGCGCTCACGGGGGGCCGGGGCACCGGCGAAGGCGCAGACGAAGCTTTAGCGATGTGGAAAAATGTGGTGCTTCCCTCTTGAGTGCAACGAGGGGCAGCAGCGTGCGTGGTGAAAGCTTTGCCCGCTCGGTGTTAGAAGAGGCAGCCTTCTGGCAAGACCTCAGTAGTTTACTCACAAATAAATAATTTATTTTTTCCCCCTTTAGCAATAAATGTTTTAGAAGGAAGATTGACCAAGGCAAAACTGTTTCCTGGCATTAACGCGTTCCCTTTGTCTAAAAGCGGGCGGTATTGCCCTCCGTTGAGTAGAGGCACAAAAGGCCCGTTGCTGCTCACGGGAGGCTTCAGCAGGGAGCAGCGACAGCACCCCGTCCCGTGGGCATCGCCCGGCGAAGGGCTCCCCGCTCCGGCCCGGTGTTCGAGCGCCGCAGGGGCAGCGACGGGCCGGCTCCGCACGCGGAGCGCAGACCCGCTGACCCGCCCCAACGCCCGTAACACCCGCGCATGGATACCTGAGGCTGCTGAAAATGAAGATGCTCCCACAAGAGCTGAAAACGCTGGGACTTGCACCTGAATGTCCTACGATCATTTCTTTCACCCACACAGCCTTCGTGTCTCACATAACAACACCCAGGACTTGGATTTTTGCCATAACTTCTTTATTTTGGGAAAAATATAACAAATTACTTCTAAACAAACACCCATCCCCTCCCTTAAACAGACTGTCAAGACTGCCCAAACAAAATGTGCTTATACTCCATTTGCCCCTACGGATGCTGAGTCTGTAAAACCAAGAAACACACGCAGCGCTCTGAGAATCCCTGCAATTTGTGTGAGTGAGAACAACTGAAATAGCTGCCTGCGCTTGGAACACCAACCCAAATCTGCACCTGGTCATAGGTACAAAAAGTGTCAAGTTTTGCCCATGCCCCACTCACCTTTTCTTTTTTTTTTTCTTTTTTTTCACACCACCAAAGAACAAGATCGCAAAGAGGCACAACAAAGGGACGTGTGTCCGTTCGCACTGCACCCCTGCCGACATTCAGTATCACCCTTCCTAGGAACGGGCTGACAGGTGAGACCATTCCAGGTACGCCGGGTACCTACTGACATTCTTTGGGAGACAGCAATTTGCAGATCAGCACAAGTGACATTCCAGTTTAAATAAAAAGGTAAGAAAAAAAGAACAAAAGAGGTGTTTGCCCCACTTTTCAAAAAGAAAACCAAGGCAAGCCAATACTGGAGCCCAAAGAAAAGGCATATTACAGTGTGTTGTGTAACCGTGATGTGTGTAACCAGAATGGGCACATTATTACATGGCAAGTGCAGCCTGTGCCCACAGATGACAAGCGAAGCCAGCAGCTTTCCCCAAGCAAATGGCGCGAATAAGGGCTTGCCGATAGCCAATACGGCTGCGTCCCTGAGCAGCCCTATTAATGTGTTATACGCTTTTTTTTAAACTTGCTGTTTAACGGACTCAAGGTCTGACCACCACAATCCCATCACAGCCCGTGTAAGCTCACCCCTCTATATCACACAGTGACATGGCATGTGCGGAACAGCTTCCTCTCCTACCCTTTCACCTTTCAGACACCTAAACCCACTTTAGTTCAACTCATCCAAAAATCTGTATTAATTACTACAACACTATGCCAACAGACTCTGTTGAAACTGAAAGTTACCTCTCGCAGAGAGGTTATTTTAGAAGTACTTAGATATCATTTAAAAACTACTTATATTTTTCCCCCCACCAACACACAGTGATAATGGAATAAATCCAGTCACCTTCACATGAAAGAACAGTTTTTCCCTTTGGAGTGGCACTAGTTTCGTAATTCTGGTATTTAAAAAGACAATTAAGTTTGGTATTGCCACTTTTCCCCAACAGGAAAAAAAGAGACGGGTAGATGCCAAGGGAATACAGAACAAAAAACAAGTAACAGATACTAATGGTAGATGTGTGCTTCCTGACAATGTCAAGCTCCAAACTCCTAATGGAAAACCGAAGTATAACTGGGACAGGGTCGGGGGAGCAGAGCGGGGAAGAAGCACTGGTGTCGGAGCAGAAGACAAATGTTTGGTGAATCAAGGACTTTTAAAGGAGTCCGATCTCTAAACCACATCCTCGTTCTCATTTTGCTGAGTGTTCCTCAAGTTGGCCTGACTAGCTGTTGTGGATGGTGTGCCAACCCCAGAGCCAGAAGTGCACGGACAAGAGTCAGAAAAGCCAGAAGCATTTGCTGAGGAACCACATACCCTAACAGCAAAAGGGTGAACAAAGATGAGGCCAAACACCCAGGCAGCTCGACAGCGTCCCCGAGAAACCACTACCAGCCCCTGAGGCTCAGACGCAAGCAGTGAAGGCCTTGTCCAAGCAGGCATTCCCATTACTGGCCATCGTATGGTCCCAAGTAAGACAGTGAACATGACATGCAGGCAGAAAAGTGTTTGATGAGGTAAAAGACAGTAGCACCTCCCTTCTAGAAATAGTAAAAAAAGGCATTTTTTTCCCCTGTAATGACATTTAAAATTTTTTTCTCTTTTTTTCCCAATAAAACCTGCTAAGGATACAAGCACAATCATCAAAAATACCCAGTCTGCTCAGAAGAGCTCTTAGGATTTCACTTCTGCATATACAAGCCTGTTTAACTTCAGTAAGTGTTAAAAACTGGGATCTGATACCAGCTTCCCTTTCCCTCCTGGTACAGATTTATCACACACACATACACACACACACAGAGTACACACTACGTTCCTCTTTTACAGATTAACTGTTAAAAAGGATAATTGTTCTAAGCCACAGAGACTTGTGAAGTCTGGCTCTCATGGACAAGCCATTTTCCTCCAAGGTTTTTACCTGAATTGCAAGGCAAAGCTCTACTGCTCCCACACATTCATTACAAAACAAAGAATAGTCTTTTAGGGTGAGCCTAAAAACCCTGGACCTGTTGGTCCCAGACCCACAGGTCAGTTCTTGGCCGTTCGGAGCTTCCTGCGGAAATAGTCGGGCGCTGCATCGTACAGCCAGTCCGCATCCACCACACACAGGTCCCGCATGTAGCACTTGTTGGTGTGGAGCAGCCCGTTGTAAACCACGCAGGCTGGCTTGCAGTGGAAGAGCACAGAGGAGGGGTGGATGGCCACTAACTGGTGAGAGTCCACGGTGCTGTAGGTGCCGTCGGGCTGCAGCTCCGCGGCGTTCATGAAGAGGCTGTGAGCCAGGCAGCGGCGGATGTTTCCAGTGTCTGAGCGGGAGGACTCGATTGGCATCGACAGCTGTTCAGCAGCAGGAGACACAAGAGTAAGCAAGGGTGTACGCGCACCCTTGTAGGGAAACACAGCCCTGTTTTAGTGGGTTTCCCAGATCAGGCAATATTGTGTCAGAAATCCTGCTAGCGTGGAAAATACAAAAGGACTGCTAGGAATTCAGCTCAGCTAGATGTTAGGCTAATCCAAACTATAGCAAACAAAAGATGAGCTGCAAAATGGATTGAGAGTCTCCTGGGAGTGAGTTTTAGGCCAACTAGCATTTGCAGCAGGACAGGGGTGCCAAAAGGTGGCTCCCATGTCACGCTGTCATGCAAGCAATTCAGCAGCAGCTCCCATGCTGTGCCTTATGCTCTGCGACCGCAGGAACAGTGCTGATGTGAAAGCTGCTGTTAAACTGAACGCCTGACTCCGTGAAGAAGCCAGCCAGCACGGGCTGCTGAGGCCGACGCCACTCCGTGGCGCACATAGCACAGTCACATCTACACTAGAGCAGCAAAATCCATTAGGAAAAACTGTCCTTGAGCTGAGGAGCCTTCCCAGAGCTCCTCTTCTCCCTTCAGCTCTCCTTGACCCACTGAGCTCCACAGCTCTGAGATTTTGGGATGCAGCTGCAGAGCCAGGAATTTTACTTGCCTATTCATGGGAGACTGAAAACAAACCCACATTTTCTCACTCCTGGGACCTGGGGCACAGCAAAATCAGCTTGGGGACAAACAGAAACATAGAGACAGATGAAATGGAGAAATACAGTATGGCAACAAGTTACCTTTACACAAATGTCCCTGAGCTGGGCTCTGACGTCTGACACAAGCATCATGTTCCTGCTGTTGACAAAGTTCTCTTTGCACCATTCCTGCAGCAGAGACACCAGGAGTTAGAAGGGGCTGTTTCTTCACCCAAGACGCACAACAGTCTTCGGATACCATGAAAAGCAGAATCCTACAAACACACAATCTTCCTCAGAGTAAAGGTGCTAACCCATTTCCTTGTCATACTTCTCCCTATTACTCCCCTCTGTCTACAGACACTCCCACAGTGCCAAGAAACAGTATGTTGTTTTCTCTTCCCACGCGGAATTGCTCTGCAAGGTCACCAAGTGCTGCGAAACAGCACTTGTTATCCCACAGGTGGTGAAAACAACTTATGTGAGAATGACATATGCTGCAGGGTACACGAGTCTACAGATCTACAAATCGAACTGAGTAGTTTATAGGGTAGGATAAACCAAAATCTGCTTGTAAATATGCTCAGTGTTTCTGCAATGAATCCTGCCAAACAGCATGTCTAGGGTATTCATCAGCAAGTCTCAATACTCTCCCACTCCTGCTGCTTCCTGTTGGAGCCAGGGAAGGAAGAGACCTGGCTCTGATTACAGAATTGGCCTCATGGCTGAGGGAGCTGGCGGGGTTTAGCCTGGAGAAGAGGCTGAGGGGAGAACTTATCGCTCTCTGCAACTACCTGACAGGAGGCTGTAGTGAGGTGGGTGCTGGTCTCTTCTCCCAAGTCACTAGTGACAGGATGAGACGAAATGGCCTCAAGCTGCGTCAGGGGAGGTTTAGGTTCAATATTAGGAAAAATTTCTTCACCAAGAGAGTTGTCAGGCATTGGAACAGGCTGCCCAGGGAAGGGGCTGAGGCACCATCCCTGGAGGTATTTAGAAGACGTGTAGGTGTGGTGCTCAGGGACATGGGTTAGTGGCGGACTTGGCAGTGTTAGGTTAACGGTTGGACTCGATGATCGTAACAGTCTTTTCCAACCTAAATGATTCTACGATTCTGTGAAGCTTTTGATAATCAGCTTTGCTACAGCCTTCTGGGGGAACCTGTGGCACTTGACCAGCTTTCCCCAATTACCCAACTGTGCAGGATGAGCAAGTCCTCTCTTCTCACTGCTTTGGAAGGAGGCGTATTGCATCCGCCGTGAAGGATGCGGATGTCACTCTGCTCTACGCCAAAAAAGCTCCTCGCTACCATGAGCCTAGACAGCACAGGTGTCCTCAGGGCATCCTACCTTATTGCCACTGACATTTTTGAAGGCCCTGTACACGCTGAGCAGGGTAAGATGATCCCCTTCACTGGAGATGAATTTCTTCCTGACGGATTGCACTTCATCCCGCCGGGCTGGGGGGTTGTAAAGGACACTGTCCACTGATAACAGCGACACGATGGTCAGGATCTCTTCTGTACAGTGGAACTTGGGGGACAGGAGGATGGTCTGCAAATCACAAAGCAAAACTCATTTTTGGTTGACCAAATCCACTTCAGATGGGCAGGCTTTTTTGCTCACTGGCAGCCCACGAACTTCAGCAAGCATTGTTTAGGACAATTTCATAAGTATTTGGGCCTAGAGACAACTGCAAATCTTCTTGTGGGCCCACCAGTCACCTTTAAGAGCAACTGTCATGCTCTTTCATAAGACTAACTGGTTCATATACAGTACAAACATGACGACTAAAACCAACTGCAGCATCAGACACTTTGTGAAACTGCTGAACAGTGCTACCAGCAATCCCGGAAATTGCAAGGGATTGTTTCCGTTTCAGAGGTGCCAGAGGAAAGAAATTATCTTTTAGAAAATCTCCCTGAATTAAAGAACAAATGACAAGCAAATCAGCACAGCTGTTGGAAATAAAGCTATGCTTCATTAACATACTGCAAATATACTAGTATGGCTGCAGTGACCCCAAATTCTACACTTTGTTTAAGGAGTTTGAAAGAGAAATGCCAATGGTACTAGGAAGCAAACACAAGATAAAAATTAGCTAATTTTCCCATAGTTTTTACTTTAGAGAGCTTTGGATCCAGTGGAAAGGCTGCCATCTTCCTTCCCAGGGGGGTTAGGACAAGCTGATCTTCCTTTCGTTCCACAGCTCCCAACAGGTCCAGCTGCTCAATCGCTGCCTGAATAGCATCTGCCAAAACAAGAAGGTTCAAGCTGTGAGGCCTTGCTGACACTGGCAGAGATGTGAAGGACCAGCTGGTTACCATCACTACCTACTTCCCTTGGCCAGAGGGACAAGTACTTTCTGTTTAGAGAAATTAGTGCCCCAAACTGTGGTTTATCCCCGTCTATCCAGTAGAACAATCACCTTTACCAATTTAAGTAGCAAAAACAGAGGCAAAACTAAAGCTGCCATCCTAGCTTTGAGCAGGAGCTGCATGAGATTCTCTGTGGCTTTCCTTGGCAGTTAAGGCCCACTTTTGTGTTCTTTATGACTCAAAACTGCTCCCTGTTTGGAAGCTGGACTCCCCAGGTCTCTGCCATAACCATGGTGGCTCCGACAGGGTGAGCAAAGCAATGAGCAGTGAATGAGCCTGAGACTTCTGGAACACCAGGAGAAGATGCAGCAGAGAGAGCAGCTCCCTTTCACAGCCCTGACTTTCCATACTCTATCTTCTCTGGCTGTCCTGAAGACATTCCTTTTAAGCAATTCCTCAGTGACTCATTTGTCAATGTTTTCCAAGGCTGCCTCTGTAACCACTTACCAGGAGACGGTTTGGACATGAAGTCAAAGGTGAGCACGTTGGGAATTCTCAGGGCCAGGAGATGAAGCATCACGCTGGCCAAATTACACCTGCATAGGCAGAAAAAACAACTGAGATTGTTCTCCTCTTTTCAATTTTTTTTCTTTTTTTTCTTTTATTTGCCTGTAAGATGAGATGGAGTCCTCAGAACCGTGCTGCAACTTGACAGAGACTAGTCCAACGTTGGCTGGTGAAGCCTTACTTCCTAAACCAGAAAGGGTAGGAGGCAAGTCCAAGATTTGGAGGAAAGTCAAGAGAACTATTGCCCATGCCTGTTTGGAGACTCAGAGCCCAGAAGTCCACCCTGAGCAAACGCTTCCTAGTTTTTCTGTTTAGTCTCCAGATTTCATTTTTTCTTAAAAGTCAACCTGTCAGACCCTAGATCCAGTTTTGCTGTTCAGTTCTTTACACAGCTCCATCTGTAACATCCCATTAAAGAGGTGTGGCAAGAAGTGTGATGGTATCAGGGTTCTTTTCTCACCTCTGTATCTCGGGTATTGTCATTTTGTCAAACTTCTCAAACTCATCCTCTGTGTAGAGCCGGTAACAGACCCCACTGTCCTCTCGCCCCGCTCTCCCTGTTCGTTGCCAAGCCTGGGCCTTCGACACCCGCTGGACTGCCAACACTTCCAGACCAACTTCTGTGTATGGAAAAGCATCACTTCAGTCAACGTCTGCGTAACACGCAGCTTTGAAAAACATAACTTTGTAGGATTAATAACAAAAAATCCCAGGATCTGCCACCCAAATGCTGCTCAGACTTCACTTGGTTTAGCACCCTCAAGCAAAGATAATTGTCATGCACTGTGTCCATGAAGCGAAGATTAATTTGACAGATTTTTACCTCTGCATTGCTGGTGCTCAAGAAAAGCCCCCCCAGACCCACACCTAAAACCTAGGACATTAATTTAGCCAGTGCAAAGGGTGTTTTAAATCAGCTCTCAGTGGGGCTCATTGCCTCAAATAACTTCTACAAAACAGAAAACAATCTCTATATCATTGCTTAGAATTCCTCACCAGGGCTGTACTTCTTTGCTTTCACCATGCCTGTGTCCACAACGTATTTTATTCCCGCGATGGTGATGGAGGTTTCTGCGATGTTGGTGGAGAGGATCACTTTGCGACAGCCCTGGAAAGAAGAGCAAACCAAAGCCAGTCAAAAGCCATTTTTGATTAGCTGCAATGAAGAAACACTACTACTTTTGGCCAGCACTGGCTAAGCTTACACACCATTGCAGCACACTATGACCACATACCATGCTTGCTATGCCAGCTCTTGTAAATTATGATCATCTCTAATTCCTAATTAGTTTCTAAAGGATGTGCTTACAGTTCTTGCAACAAAATACACCACCCAGGGCAGGTGTTATCAAGATGCCTTTAAATAATTTTGATTTAATTTCTGGCACAAGCACAAGACCTGAACTAATTTATCTGCTGAAGAGGTACAAAAGGGCCTAAGGCCACACAATTTCCTTTTCTCACAGCCCTGCCGAACACGCCCAGGTTTTTAGCTTTCTTAGTATTTGGCTGGCCCATTAACTGCTGTAGGAATTTTATGTCCATGTCACAAAAAAACCTATGAAATGGGGCAAACTTTAATTCCTCTGCCCTTTTCACTCCCCCTAAGCCTTCCTTCTTTGTATGATCCCAGATGACTTATCCCATGTATCTGTTAATACCATCCCAGTTGCATTGTCTTATATCACACTGGAACCATTCAGCCTAAAGTCAGTGGACAGTGGAGACTATTACCTACTACCAGTGCAGACCACTTTAACCCCCTGAATTCCATGTTTCTTCCAAATACTCATGCAAACAAACAGACAAACCCATCCTGTTTACCCATCATATCGCCTCACCTTGGGGGCAGCCTGAAAGACGCGGAGCTGTTGAGAGTAGGGCAGAGAAGCATAAAGAGGCATCACCATCATCTGCGGGCAGCCGTCAGGGAGATGTTTGGCAATGTCTCGACAGGTTTTGGTCATTGCTTCAATTTCTTCCTGACCAGTCAGAAACACCAGGATGTCCTGAGAAGAAGGTGCTTCCTGGAGCCAGAGGAAAAAGCAAGTGAGAAGTTAAGATGCTTTGGACAGAGAGGGATAACTGAGATTGTAATGAGACGCTGTTTGGCCAGCAAGTCAGCAAAGCAGGTAAGGAAGAAAGAAGAGACGCACATGCTGTACAACGTGTGCAACAGCCTGAAGTTCCCAATGGATTCACCAGAGTTGAAGAATAAACTGCATTTTGCAGGAGTGAGTCTTAGTGGGATGAAAGAATAATTTAAAGTCACATGTCTAATTCATTAAATAACTGTCCAGGACATGCAAACAAGAGAGCCAGCAAGCACCCAGGTACAAGCCAGTAAACATGGAAAACTGAGGCGAGAAGAACATTTGGATATTAGGTATGAATTGACATCGGAGATCTTCACTTAGCAGTCTCCTTTCAACTCCAGCCTTGATGTACAAGTCCCAAAATCCTAACAACAGCAGCATCTTCAAAGCTTTAGATGCAGGGTAATTAACAGTTTAATTAAATGATTTAACCATCTGGCAGTTTTGCATTCAAACATTTAGTCACACAATGCCTACGAGCTGTTATTTAAATAGATCTCTACTTGCTCTGCAATTACACTTTGCCAGTAAATTAGAATCATCTTCACACTACTGTTAGCTTATGCCTGGATTTCCCACCACAAGCCAGGGCTCTTTACAGTTGACCACTTCCAACCTTTCATTCCAATTTTGGAGTAACATCAGCATTTGTCAAGCCCTCCCTTGAGCCAACCCAACTCACTAACCCAGCACACTCCCCAGCTATCCATTTTTCCCACAGGATGCAGTGGAGCACCTCAGGGGCATCTCTGATTTGGCAACATCAAGCTTGAGCCACGCCTTCTGCCACAGAAACCTGTGAACCCCTCCAACCAACAATCCATGGCCCCGGGGAGGCGCAAACCTGAAAGACCGCCATACCTGGTGGATTTGGAAGACTGACACCAGTGCTGCTTGGAGGTAATCACTCTGAGGCTGTTTGGTGTAAAAGATCTGAATTGGATGTTGCCGGCCTTCTAAATAGAGAACAGGAGCTCCATTGAAGTACTGGGAGAACTGGTCAACATCCATCGTAGCTGACATGACAACCACCTTCCATGTGAGGACAAGATAGGTTAGCTCTGCCGTTTAGACCCAGCAGGATACTTACTAGTCAGGACCAGCCAAAAGTAGCTTCCTGAGACAGAGATATATGCTCAGAACAGCAAAAAGCACAGAGTTTGGGAGAGAAGAGAGTGATCTTTCCTTGTTAAAGCCATCAGCTGCAGTATCACACAAGCTTAACAGGGTGGTACGATAAAATGAGCGAACACGTGTTAAAATTCTCTTCCAACATTTAATAAGCAGACCCGCGCACCCACAAAGCTAGGCTGCACAACGGTCTGTTGAACGACACAGTGCTAGGACCCTACCAGCCCCCAACATGCCCTCCCCATCAAAACCAACACGCTCTCACACACTCCATCACATACTAACATAAATTCTTGTGCACCTGACACACATGTGCAATCTCCTTCCCCAGTGTGAGCATGTCATACAGCTGTCGTATCAGAGAGCTTCTGTATCCAGGGTGCTCTCAGCAACAGTATCAAACCTGCCCCAAACGACATGTCTAGTCTATAGCTCACACCCAAGGGGATCTTATGAAAAAAGGCCACATGGAGGTGACCAGATACCTCATTCACATGTGTCATATCAGGTCCATACATCGCAAGTTCTATTCAGATTTTAAGGGGCTTTTTAGGAACAGGAAAATAATCAAGGCTGAAATTCCAAGCACTTTGGGAAACCCCAGGAGATACTCATATTTCCCAGGGTCCAAGCCCCACCCCTGCCCTTTGCTGCCACCCTAGATTCCCATACTTTCAGTGGCAGTTTGCCCAGTTCCTTTCGTTTCTTTTGTGCAGCTTTCACCACTCCAAAGAGTACATCAGTATGGATCGTCCTCTCATGGGCTTCGTCCAGGATGACAACGCTGTACTTCCGCAGCATAGGGTCCCCAATAGCTTCGCGAAGCAGCATTCCATCTGTTAAAAACTTGATTCTAGTTTCATCAGATGTAAGATCATCGAAGCGTACAGTATAGCCAACCTAGGGAAGTGATCATTACAGAAAGCACAAGCACAAAGTTACTTGAGTTTCTCATTGCCGTCATACCACACAGAAGGACTACAAAGCCCTCTGCCCAGCGCATCACGCAGAGCCGACCAGGACTCCAGAGGGACTCTGGAAAGCTAACGGTGCCTTTGCAGTCTGTGAGCAGTTAGTCTTGCAAATCTAATAATCTGCCTAAAGGAAGCTCCCAACACTGTATCCCAATTAGATTTTTCCCAACTAGAAGTTCATCACAAATGCTCCAAGTTTCCTTTCCTTCCTCCCCTGATAGAAACTACTCCATGCTCTCCAAAGACTTTCTCCTCCACTTTTCCCCCACAGATTTACAGATCTGCTGTGCAGATTCAGCACTCTGTTCTCCCTGACGGTGACTTCCGATACAGGAAGGAATGGAAGAGAGGACAATACTTTTTAAGTATTTATTTTAGTTTTGTAAAAACTATTTATTATATAAAAGAATTTAGTTTTGTTTTATTCATCAACTGCTATCTTTTCAATTAGAGGAACACAGACAATAATCAAGAAGCAGGGTACCAGAGACAAACATGCCCCCACCCCGAGCCCCAGAAGCAGTTAAAAGCCATTTTTCCCACTCAGTCATATTATTAAATGAAGACTACCTGTTACCCCTGTGGCTGTTTTTTACTTTACCCACTAAGCCCTCATACTGCCCCACTGGCACTGCAGTACTAAACCAACTCTCTAAAGACTTTGTAAAGCAACCTACCAGTTTCCCCAGCTCTGTCTTCTTCTCATCCGAGACTCTAGTCGCTAAGGATATAGCTGCTACTCTGCGAGGCTGGGTCACAGCAATGATGCCTTGGCGGCCAATTCCTGCTTCATAGAGGTACTGAGGGAGCTGAGTGGTCTTCCCTGAGCCCGTTTCTCCTAAAAAACATTGAAAAATAGAGTTTTTCCCTTTTACAGCATTTTCACATGAAAGGTCCCAACTGATTTTTTTATGTTAACTTTTAATCATGTTTCAGGATGAGGAGGCTGAAGACAGGAAGAGGTCAGACAACTTGCCCAAAGTCACATGTAAAGTAGCAGCAGGCCAGGGACAGAACCCAACGCCTTGCTCTAGTCACTCGACCACTCTTCCACAAAACCCCTTTCACCCAGGCTCCCTCCAGCCACACTCTGGTTTAGACACATATTCCAGTCTGTCTGGATATGAAGTGTTTGTTGCACAACACAGCCAACATAAGATAATCATGCAGAGCAAGGAATAGACACTGATTTGGTTTTATGCATATATTTATACTACACACTAGTGAGTTTCAAAGTAAAGCTGTAAGCAAATTAAAGCAAAGCTTTTGTCACAACAGCAAGTACCAAGTTACGGTTTGAGACTCTCTTAGAGGAGCACGCTGGGCACTAAGCCAGCAAGTCTTCCTCTGTCCCTTCCCGAAATCAGAGACTGTCCCTTCAGGCTCTCAAGAGGTGAACGTGTTCTCCAGCCAGGCGGCACTATCCCACAACACACAAACACTATCCCATCTTCCCCCAGGTGTATTTCTGACACATACTCTGCACAGACCCTTCTACCAAAGACCGCAATCAGCAAAAGCTCAGACAGCTACATTGGTCCTCACCATGGCATCGACAACAAAAAGCATGACTTACTGGGCACAGTATAAAGCGGCACCAATCGCAGTGCTTAGAGGGACTGCAAGTGAAACTGCCCTGAAGTGCAATGTGCATGGAAGAGCAGAGAATGTTTTCAGCATCACTGTCACTTTCCTGCACATTTTATTACAGCTTAAAACACACCTGTAACTCAAATCAGATCTCAGCTTCCTACCAGCCTGTTACAAGAATTGCTCTACATGAAAGAGCGTGAGGCTGTGGGAAAAAGAGCCCTGCA
The DNA here is from genome assembly GCF_963921805.1 of Phalacrocorax carbo. Taxonomy (NCBI): domain Eukaryota; kingdom Metazoa; phylum Chordata; class Aves; order Suliformes; family Phalacrocoracidae; genus Phalacrocorax; species Phalacrocorax carbo. Next base: position 9,578,001 of record NC_087529.1, read on the forward strand.
CTCTCAATCCTTGCAAGGCAGCAACAGCACAAAGCACAAGGGAAGGAGGAAGAAGCACAAGAAATTCAGAAAGATGACCACCAGGCAGAGAAGAGTCAGAAGGCCAAGTTATAAGCACTGCAGCTGCAGCCTGGAAATAGCATCAAGCATATTATTAAATATGCTCACTCCACAGCTGCAAAATTTTAAGTGGCATGTTAATAGTGTCCATTTAGCAAGCAATAGTGACAATCTCAGGATTATACAGAGGAAAGGACATAAATGCAGTCACATCTATCAGTTACCATGACTTTTTTTTTTTAAGCATTCATATATATGAGTGAAATACAAAGCATTTTTTTATTTAATTCTAAGAAATGCTGAGTCTTTAGACTTCCAGCTGGGAAGTTGTATGACTTCAGCTCCTGAAGATCAGACAAAAAGGTTATTAGTTTGGACTGAGAGAAAAAATAATAAAATTAGTGAATGCCCCTGAAAATGCAGCTGAGGAAACACTTTTTCCAAGGAGCAGGGTTTTCCCATTTGGCTTTAAGTTGACTGAACTCCAGGCAGATGGCGAAACAGAATCATAGTACCATAAAAGTTGGGAAAGACCTCTAAGATCATCAAGTCCAACCATCAACCCAACACCCCCAGGCCTCCTAAACCATATTCCAAAATGCCACGCCTACACACTTTTTGAACATCCCCAGCGTTGGTGACTCCACCACCTCTCTGGGCAGCTGTTCCGGTGCTTGACAACTCTTTCGGTGAAGAAATTTTTCCTAATATCCAATCTAAACCTCCCCGATGCAGCCTGAGGCCGTTTCCTCTCATCCTATCACTAGTGACTTGGGAGCAGAGACCAGCCCCCCCCCCCTCACTCCAGCCCCTCTCAGGCAGCTGCAGAGAGCGAGAAGGGCTCCCCTCAGCCCCCTCTTCTCCAGGCTAAACCCCCACAGCTCCCCCAGCCGCCCCCCAGCACACTTGTGCTCCAGACCCTGCCCCAGCCCCGCTGCCCTTCTCTGGACACGCTCCAGCCCCTCCAGGCCCTTCTTGTCCCGAGGGGCCCAAACCTGAGCCCAGCATTCGAGGTGGGGCCTCCCCAGGGCCGAGCACAGGGGCCCCATCCCTGCCCGGCCCCTGCTGGCCACACCAGTGCTGACACAAGCCCGGGGGCTGGTGGCCGCCGTGGCCCCCTGGCACTGCTGGCTCATACAGAAGGGAGAGGAAAATACTTTTGCCTTCCCCATAAACCAGTCACCAGCTGCCTCAGCCAGCCAAAACTCAAGGATAAAACCATCCCTAACGCGCCGCCTTTCAGGGTCGCACCCCAACGGTTTCCGCGCAGCTCCCGGCAGGCCGCGCCGCGCCACCCGCCGAGGCCCGGCCCGGCCACCCGCTGCCCTTCCCGGGACACCAGCGGCCGCCGCTCCGAAACCCAGGCCCGGGCGGCGCTGAGGGGAAGCCCTGCTCGCCGGGGGCCTGGAGGCGCCCGGCGCTGAGGAAACCCGCCTGGCGGCGGCGGGTCCGTCCCGCCCCGTCCCGTCCCGGCGGACTCACCGATGAGGACGGCGCTGTCGAGGCCGCGGAGCTGGCCGAGCAGCGGCCCCCGCGCCTGGGAGATGGGCAGGCGGCGGCGCTGGCAGTCTGCGGGCGGCGGGCGGCGGCGCGGCGCCGGGGAGTTGTGCAGCATGGCGGGGCGCGGCGGGGGCAGCGCCGCCTTCAGCCGCTTGGCCGGAGGCCCCTCGCCGCCCTCCCGCATCGCCGCACCGCCGCCGCGCCCCGGGCCCGCCTGCCGCCCCGCCGCGGCGTCATCCGCGACTCGCCGCCCGCAGCGGGACGTCATGGGAGATGTAGTCCCGGCGCCGCCTCGGCGCCGCTCAGGGCACCGGCAGCCCCTCGGTGCGCTCCCGGGGCGAGGGGCCCGCCGCGGGAAAGGCACGGCCGGAGCGGAGCGCGGGCGGAGAGCACCGGGAGAGGCAGGCTCCGGCCAGGCGGGGGTCATTCCCCGTTACGAGTTGGCCGCGCACACGCTCTGTGACGTCACGCGCGGCCGGTGGCACGCGCTCCCAAGGGGACTCCGGTATTTAAACACAGTTCGGTGTGGGACAGGCTGCCCGAGAACGGTTTCAAGAGCAATGACAGACCGGGTCAGACAGAAATCTGCCAGCAATAGCCCATTTTGTCCCGGGGTACAAGTAAGCAACACTTCCACGTTCTTCCCAGGTACACACGCTCTGGCATCGCCCTGTAGAGAGAAGAGTATGATCCTGGAGTTGGACTCGACCGTCCTTGCGGGTCCCTTCCAACTCAGGACGTTCTATGAGCTATGGGAACTTCAATTTTAAATACTGCACCAGGGTGCAAGGCAGCGTGCGAGGAGGGCAGCTTTGGACGAGCAAGGGCGGCCAAGCTGTCTTACCAACACGACTTACGCCAGGCGGTGATCCTCAGGAAGGCGCACACCACCTTGCCCACTTTACAGTAGGGCTTTGGATTTACAGCTTTTTCTCAGTCACAGGGCTGTCATTTAGCTTCATCCCCACTCCTTGACGTTCTGCCAGCAACTACCAGGAGGCTCTTAAACACTGAACTAAAAAAAAAAGTTTGACCCAACTCCTGCCTCATAAGCTATCCTGAAGCAGTATTTCCCAAAACATTTTTTGTACTCCTAGAGAGTAAGATTTAAAGATTTGTTTGGGTTGGTTTGTTGTTGGGGGCTTTTTGGGTTTTTTGGGGGTTTTTTTTTTGGGGGGGGGGGGGGGGGGGGGCGGGAATCTCTCTTAAGTTTTTATAACCTTTAACAGATAAACAAAATTGGTGAGTCTTTATCTGCATTTTATCAGAATCTAATACACTGCTTGTAGACAAAGCATTTCCCCATGAGATCCCAACACCTCCATCTCCTCAACTACAAACAGGGTAAAAACCTGTTGGCAGTTTTTAAGAACAGCAGAATCTGAGACTAAACAAGATGATCACATGTGTGTCAAGGGTGAGCCTATCCTCCCAGCTTTACAAGGAAGACGCAGTTCCAACTCGATCGCTTTTTATCACAGTATCACCAGTACAGAGCTACCCAGCAGTCTGTAGCGCCTCAGGAGTGACTGAACATGACAAGCTGAACTGTGCTCTGAATTCTTTATGTGGCTCCTCATACAGATATTTATAGTCAACATAACTTCAAGCTAAATCCCACTCAGTGTCGCTGACCCGTGTTGGACACTCGCTCCTCCTGCAACAAACTTCATACACAGACCACAAATTTAACATCTTGAGTGGATGATCGTGTTTCCTAGCAGTTCCGAGACACACTTGTGGGAAAAGCTTGCATTAATACTGGCTCTTCAGGGACTTGCTTTTTCACCAGCTGCTTCAAGACTACAGGATTATACAAAGGATTAACAAAAAAAGGATCCACAAGACATTTTATTCAACTCATGTCTGAGATATTTGAGCAGTTCTGACTCCAGACAAGTCGTCTTCTCTGGTGCTCCAAGTCATTTAATAACTGTTAGAAGTTTGCACGTGTAGGGATGGATTTTGTAGAACTACCTATTTAAATAAGCCAGTAAGACTTAGACCTGGTCACCTCAACACACAGTCTTTGGGGAAAAAGCCATCAAAAAGTAGTCTCAGCCTGCAAGTGTGTTCACACAGAGGCACATTCCAGAAACCCAAGTGGCAAAATGAAAAGCCTGCATTACGGTACATGTTGTACTTCTTACAATTCAAACGAGACTGGAGACAATAGCATCTCAGATTAAAGAAAACCCTTTGCCATTGAAATAGGGACTTCCATTTTCAACCATCTTGTAGCTGTTTTATACAAGAATAAAAAAATGACTTAAAACCAAAAAAGTTGGTTTTGTCCCCTGTAAAGTTTCCCATATAGTTTCCTGTATCAAATAACTTGAAAAAATGCTTTAGAAATCACTTTAAACAAGTACTCATGCTCTTGGTAACTGAAGTTGACAGGAAATGGTTTCCAGTTTTAGGTTTTTGGCTCCTCTGGATTATTTTCATTATGAGTAAAATGAATTCCCTGACTGGGAAAGATATTGGTAGCCTGGAAATGTCTTGTATTAGGCTGCCATTTCATAAAGTGCTTGTATTCAAAACCATAGAGCTATTAAAAAGTGTCCTTTCTGCAATAGGGAATGAGAGAGTCCCCAGTATGGAACTTCCTTCAGGTCAGTCTCTCCCAGTTGTCGCTGGGTTTTGGCACCAACACTTATTATCCTCCAAGGCGCTGACCTTCTCCCCACGCAAATCCTCCTGGTCGTTCTTCTGGCAAGGGATTGTAATTAGGATCATCTTCCGGTGTATCAAATATTGCTTTCCTAGAAAACAGATATTTTTTAACCCTTTAGAATACAAGTTTCACAATAAGACCAAGACTGCTCAAATTCTGCACACGCAGAGCATCCTCCCTCAGAAACAGCCTGCCCACGCACTCGTGGTTTATATCCAAGTCACACTTCCTCTCCAGTTAGGAGCCATCTGGGACAAGGTCTAGAGTCATGTGCCTGAATCAACCGAGACTGACGAGATTCAGCTGAACGTTAAAGTGCCACCTCCAGGGTAAGGCAGAATATCATACAGCTAGCATGTTCTCCCAGGACAGGATACGGGAGCAAAACATGAATGGGATATTGAAGAGCTTTTCACATCTGAGAAGGGGACAAAGTAAGAGTCAGATACAGGCAGTATTATCTCAATCTCACAGGCAGGATGCAGGCGTTCTTGAAATCCACAGAAAAGCCTCCATTTGAGACAGCGTTAGAGGCTTGGGTTTCCTATTTATAATAAAGATGATGCTTGATCTCGTGGGCTATTTTGTCACTCTCAAAACTAGTTTTAGAGGTGATCTCTCTACAGATTTGTTTATCCAGAAACAAAAATGTAGCAGATTCTTTGAAACAAACAAACAAACAAAAAAACCCACAGGCTGCATACAAGCAATCATTATATTCAAACATCTTAAAAGTAAAGTGTGTTTAACAATGTAGTTCTTAGAATACCTAAAGGGATTATTTCTCTTCACAACGAGTGACAGGCCATTTCAGGGAAGCTTTCAGAACAGGAAAAAAGAAAATATCAGGGGTATTACAGGATTATGGCTAAGACAAAGAAAATTAAAGCGTCTAGGGAAAAAAAAATTCCACAATTCTAGACCTGGACAAGAATCATAAGCAGCCTTCTGAACACAGACGTGTAAAAGGATTTAAATGGCAGACTGACGCTTTTTCCAGAGGAATAGTTCCTGAGACAGCACACATTGCTCCAACAGCCTTAGGAAGGATTCCTCCTCCACACAGCTGTGTGCCAACACCCTCTTAAAATGGGAAATCTCAAATATATCCTTATTGCACATGTGTAACTGGACAGTCAATTTGTCTACAGTTGCATTTATATGAAGGTAGGCCTCACCAGAAACAGCCTTCTAACTTGGCCGGAGCAGCTGATTAGTGTAGGCCTACAAAAGTGACCAGCACAGCTGTCCCAGGGCAGCCATTCCTGCAGCCATTACCTGGTACAATTTCTTGCTGAAGACAAAGCCTATACTGAGCAGAAATAAACTATCAATATAAGTGTACTTATCCAATCAAACAGGTATGACCCAGTTAAACTATGCATGGGTCTGACTATGATGTTTTAATTACCCAGGCTCCTGGAGGCTAGTTCAAAAAAAAAAACAGAATCAGTTCAGCTATAGAAAATTCTAAAAGCCTCACAGAGCTCACCTTTCAGTGTCTCAACTGCCCTATCGTTTAGGCAAGCTTCTCTCACCGAAGCTGCTGTACAGTGCTGCTGATGGTCACAGCCCTCTACACAAGCGGGAGCCAAGTAGGAGTAGCACCACTCGGTAGTGCAAACACTGAAGTCTTTTGCCGAAGTTGTGAAACAGATTGTGATTTACAGATGAAAACAACAGTAGATAAATTTAATACCTCAGTCACTCTGTTCATACACAGCAGGACTCCTCTTATTCCTCACACCTCAATAAGAGACACGCTGAGTTTTGCCTGTTGGTGGTACTAAAGATGCAAAGACTAAAAGTGTTTCCAAAGAAATCAAGGGTTACAAGACCCCTTTAGCCCTTCTCCGCAAGAAGTTAGTTCCCACTTACATATCTGTAAGACACCCCTCCCTTGTTTGGCAACACATGATTTAAATAAAAGAGCAAGTACAGACACACCACAATTCTGTCTCAAACTGTCTAATTAGCCAGAAGTTGATGTGACTAAATTATAAACAGTTTCCCATGTAAGCACTTTTTCTACAGCCATTCCAAATCACACACAAATACTTACAAGACAGATGGTGTCCTCAGAAGCCTTCCGCCACCCGGCTGATTGGGAAAGACATCCTCTAAGAAAAAATATATATGCCCAACAGCAATGCCTAGTATATAAAGAAAAGTCAAATGGTGATTTTCAATACTTCTCCTTTACAACTTCCAAATGCTTCACTAGAGTTTTCAGGGAATAGAAAAAAAAATAAAAACGAAAAACCCCGCACATTGATTCTTTCATAGCAAACATGACAAGAGATACAGAAATACAAAAAACAATGAAGCACACTGACGTTAGATGAAAAGCTTAACTTACGCCACAAGCCATTAATACAAGGAAACCTGTCATTATTAAACATACTGATACCATGGCTTTAGAGTTGATAAAAAAATGTAATATAAGCTATTTTACTTCAATAGTCTGATGCCCCCAATCAGATTATGTACCTGGGCTGACTCCAAGCAGTAAAAAGCCAAAGCATCAGAGGTCTTTCCATCCTTGTTAGAGTACAAAATATGCTACAGCGTTTAGAAATCAAGAAAAGCCTGGTGTAAATATAGCACCATTATACCAGACTAATACTAAGGAAGAGGCATTTAGCCCTTTGCTTTTTCCACATTTTTTTGTTTTATGTAGAACACTAGCAGGAACAAATCCTTGTGATTCTTGCAATTCCTTACCCAGGAGATCCACAATGATGGAGTTCCCCAAGAGCAGCGAAAAGCCCATCAATACCCAGGGTAGAAATGGGGCTTGAAAGATGAGAAGACCAAAAAAGTTCATACGGACATAGGGATTCCTGCGGCTCCATACATACACAAGCATTATTGTGAATGCTTGACCCAAGAAAACCAAGTTCACAAACAGGCCAAAAAGCTGTGATAGTTAAAGAAAACAGTTAACCAAGTAATCGTTGTGAGGTCAAGCATGAGAAGAATTTGACAGCTTGACCTATAATCCCACATTTTATAACTCCTATCTCTACTTTCCCAGATTCAAGTAAATCAAGCCTACGGTCAATCAAATTCAAAACCTAGAGCAGGGTTCAGGGTATCTGCAGCACAAATAATCCCACTGAAGTATAATTTAGCATGAAATCACTGGAACAACAGCATTTCTCTTAGACAACCAGAGCTTGATCACACACCTGAGCAGTCCCCTTTCATCTCACTTCCATAATCCCGTCAAGCAGTAAAAAGCCTGAAAGACCAGCCCAGTATTTAACAGCAACAGTCACAAAGCATTCAAAACTGCTCGAACAAATACTGTTATTCCTTGTATAACAAACAAAATATATTATCACTTAAGAAATAAAACAATTTTAACACCATGGTTTCAGTTCTCATTCACATATCTTTAGCTTCACTAAAGCAGTTGGGAGTTCAAGAAAGGATACAGTCATTAAAAGTCCTCCAAAAAGGAACATAAATACAAAATCTGCTGTCCGACCTCGAAAAGAGCCTTCTTCAAGCATTCGGCAGTAACGATATCTGAAGTCGCAGGTCAGGAAAATTTGAATGCAAATGAGTTTAAAGAAAGATCCAAGAGGAAAAGAATTTGATTACACACGAGCTTAGATGTAAGTTTTGTATCAATTTACTTCATCGACTGGCTCTTTCTGGGTGCCTCAAAAGAGAGGGCAGACCCAGGAGAAAAAAGGTACTCGGAGTTTTCTCCTGTATGTCAGAACCAAACTGAAGGATCACACTCGTACAACAAAGTCTTAATGACACAAAAATAAATAGCAGAATTCTAGACAATTTAGGAAGGAAATCCCGCTGACATCTGTTCATGATATCAGTGAAGTCAGCATTGCTCAACTCCCAGGAACCTCACAGTGGAGCAGAACCGAACCTTTGCCTACGTATGCATATAACAACATGCCCGTATGCTGGAGCTCTGCTTTCCAAGCAAAGAAAACAAACTTGGTGAAGGATACAAAAAGATCATGTTAAATAAAAAATTAAAGCCAACCGGTCCAAAGAATAAGTAGTTTGTGATTAACCTCCATACCTGGAAAGAAGACAAATACAAAGACTTTAAACGTGACAGCTTATTTTTATTGTCTAAATACAAAAGCAAGTGACAACGTAACTGAGATCTCCTTCACAGTCAATGCATCTGAGACCTATGCTAATATACAGCGATCGGCACTCTAGCTTCATTAGCTATTTTAAAATACAACTTCAATACGAAAAGACACATGCATTTGTAATGCTCAGTTTGAGAGGACAAGTACTTGCAAACTCTACAGTTTACTTAAAGACCTTCCACGCTTTAGAAAACACTTACTTGAAAGTGTTTAAATATTAGTTCAGGGTTGAAATACAGCTGAAAGGGTGTGATTAGTTCTAATTGCTGAAAAAGAAGAGAACATTTGACGGAATCAGTACACGAAGAAAAAGCTTTACGCACCCAAATAAGTAACCCCTTTGTGCCAAAAAGAGCCCAAGGAGTTCTCAGTCAGCAAACCAAGCTTTCTAGGAAAAGCCAGCCCCGATACCCCCTCCAGCTCCTTCACGCCGTTACTACTGACTTGTGCGTTGCTCCTCCCCGGGTTTCGCCGCGGGGGCCCTGGACGCGCCACTTTCAGGGGATTCCCTCAGCTCAGAAGGCCCCGAGGAGAAGAGACCCAGCCCCGCGGCGGGGAAAGCGTCCGAGGGAACCCCCCTCCACGGCTCCCAAGCCCATTCCTCTCCTCAGCCCCTCGGGCACCCCCCGCCCAGCCCCCTCAGGCTGCGGGCGGCCGTCCCCACCACCGGCCGTGCCCTGACCTCCGGAGCCGGGGCAGCCCCACTCACCACGGCAGCAGTGGTGAGGACGCAGGCCGTGGTGTAGGCCCGCGTCACGGGCGGCACCTGCAGGTACTCCTGCCGGAACGTCTGGTACGCCATCTTAGCGCTCCCCGCGCCGCTTCCGCTTCCGCCACGCCTCCGCGCCTGCGCGCATCGCCCACGCCAAACCCCTCCCCTCGGCGGAGCCAATCGGCTCCGCGCTCTCACTGACAGAGCAGGGAGAGCGGTGACCTGTCCGTCTCTCTTTCCCCGCCCACGCGAGCTGGAGCTCTTGATGATTGGGCAGAGCGTTTATCTTCGCGGTCACTGATTGGCTGCGGGCGATGCCGCTCTCCTGAGGGAGTTCGAACGACGCGGGAAGCGGTGAAGGTTGTGTGAGCGGCCGGTGGGGGCTTGGTACCGGTACGGGGCCTCGGCCTGCGGCGCCGGAGCGGGGGGAGCGACCCCGGGTACCTCGGGTTAACGGCGCAGGAGGCGGCGGCTGCGCTGAACCCCCTGCGGGAGCGGTTTCCCCTCAGCTCCGAGCCCGGCCTTCCCGCCCTCAGCACGGCCCGTCTCGCCCGGGGCCCGCGTTTCTCTCTCCTTACGGGCTTTCCTCCGCCACCATGTCGGTCAATCCCATGTCCTACGAAGCGCAGTTCTTTGGCTTCACCCCCCAGACGTGCATGCTGCGGGTCTACATCGCGTTCCAGGACTACCTCTTCGAAATGATGCTGGTGGTTGAGAGCGTAATCCTGAAGAAGCTGGACGGGTTTCCCGGCTGCAAAATCAGCCCCTTCCAAATCCGGAAAAGCACGGAGAAATTTCTTCTCTTCATGAAGGCGCACTTCGATAAACTCTTCAGTAAAATGGAAGAAGTGCTTCTGCAGCTGGTGTTAAGCATCCCTAAGAACGTGCTCCTTCCCGAGGACAAGGTCCATGAGCAGTACCCCTACAGCAAAGAACAGTTTCAGGCGCTTCAGGATGAGATCAATCAGCTGCAGCAGCAGTACAGGGCCGAGGCGTCTGCTGGGCAGGCGCTGCGAGCAGAACTGGAAGAGCAGAAGGCTGTTCAGGCTGAGCTTGAGAAGATTTTGCAGTGGTTTGATGGGCTTGAGAATATCTGTAGGGAGCACGGGACCGGCAACTTCAAAGAAAGCTTTGCGTTCTTGACACAGAACTCTAAGAAACTGCAAGATGTGCTGAAAGATGTTGAAGAGAAAAGCAAGAAAATAAAGCAGAATGATCAGTTATTGTAATGGAAATTTTGAAAAGGCAAACTGACACAGTTCAGCAACTTTTAGTCCAGATCCTGGCAGGATATGGAAGGTGAATGTACCTTCCTGACCTTATGAACATTGACTTTGAACACAACATGGCATTTGTTTATTTTGATTATTAAAAATAAATCCACCTGTAAGAATGTCTAAGTGACTTTCCAGGGTGACACCAGCTTCCAGTCGATGTGTCTGTCAGTGAGGGCACCGGGACGTTGCAGCAGCTTCCCGAGGGAGCTGCCGTGCACAGGCAGCCTCTCGTCAAGGCCGAGGTGCAGTTCGCTGTGTTTGAAAAGCCGACACGGAGGAAGCCCGTAGAGACGAGTGAGACAGCGACGCTGTTGTTGAGGCTCCAATGAGAAGTTGTTTGTGTCAATGCTGAATTTCAACCCAATTTCTGAAATTCCAGGCTCACCACTCCACGCAGGTTTGCAGCGAGGTAGCTGGTGTTTTTAAGCAAGGACAGCGTGCTGCTCTGCAGACTGACAACAGAGAAGCCACTGGAGGACATGAGCAACTCCATCACTTTGTCCTACTTTAGCTTCTGTTGCTTTACATATGTATTTTGTTTGTTTGTTAGGTTTTACTTTTGTTGTCCAGTGCCCTTTTTCTACTAAATAGCAAAGTTCATTTTATTCATGTTTAATCAGATTTTCCTGTGCAAATGTTGTCAAGGCTGACTGATATGTTTGAGTTGTTCTAAGTCAATTAAGCTTATTCTATCTGTACTTGCTTCAGAATACATTGCAGCCTGCCTGCCTCTTTCCGCTCGCCTCAGCAGGTTTCAGATCACCTGTATCATGAAATATCAATCCTAGCGTAGATGTGTGAAAGATGTTAAACTTGTGAATAATTTAGAAGTTACTGCAATTAAAAAAATGTATTAAGAGCATAAAATACACTTTGTGATTCTTTCCTCCCCGACTTCTGAAGACTTCCTGCAAAATCAGGTTGGTAAAACCAGTGTCTTTAAGCACACGTTGCCTCGATGTGCAGCTGGAGAGCTGTGAGACTCAATGGCCACTCTTGAAATCCTCACAGAGGAAATTAATTTCTGATGGTGAGCTCTCGATGTCCGTAGCAGGCATTAGGTGACAGAGAGGCTGGGGGTCAGAGCAGCAGAAAACAGGGTGTCGGCTAAAAATTAAGTTACTTGCTTAGGACATAATTTAGTGACTTAAAAGTTACCTAATATTCTCCAACTTGGAAGTTTAAAGAGTAGAAAAATGTCATGATTTATACAATATCTGCTGTAGACAGGCTTGCTGAAGGAGCATGTCTCACGCCATACCGTTACCGTCGGGTTTGTTGCAGAAATCCCGCAGCCACGAGTCTGTCAATCGAATGCAGGTATGTCGGTATTGTTCCATTTCATGCTCAAGTGTCAAGAATAGCATTTGAAGAACCTACTAAGAAACAAAGGTGATAACTTGAACCCAAGGAGCCCAGAATGGTTCTACAACAGAAAAACTACAGGTGAGACCGACAAAGGGGGATGAAACAATCGATTGCCGCCTCTTCTCCAGGGCACACGTCAGGGTGACTGCTGCCCAAATCTCGTACCCTCACAATATGTGCATAGAAGTCCTCAAAGTTATTGGTATCTTGTATCAGAAACAAAGAGGAGGACAAAGTGGTGTGAAAGAGAACACTGATGTATCTGAAACCTTCTACTTCGTGCAATCCTGAATAAAGGCGTTGCTGCAGACAGAGGGGGAGGTCCCGAATATGGTCGTCACATACATTGATGCAGCATTTCAGCATCTGCCTGGTTTGGGTTTGTGTTGCTGTGGAACATGTTGGTATTTGGGCACTGGTGGATTAAAGGGTGAGCTGACATCTGCTGTTGAATTAGCTCTTTTAAGGTATTTATTTCTGCAAAAGGGGTTGGGGTTTTTTGGTGAATGAATAGACCGTTCATATGAACACGTAAGATGGCCATTTACATCTTATAGAGGCTCTTAACAGGAGATTTATTGCACTGAGCTCTTTGTTTGGGCTCCCCTTCAGGTGAGATTAAATGCTGATGGTCCAATGACAAAACTGTTCAGTTGAAATAAATGGCACGGAGAAGAGCAGAGCTGTGAAGAAAAAAGAAATTTTGCCACGACCCCTCTGGAGATCCCAGCGTCTTAAATTCAACTGCTATAAAAATCCTGTAACCCAATTTCTCCTCTTCATAATTTTTTTTTTTCATAAAAACAATGTAAAGACTAAAAGGCTTTACCTGCCGTGGGGCAGGATACACGGTGAAGGCTGTTGCCAAATATAATCCCCTGAGCTCCCTGCAATGCCAACGCAGTCTGGCTGCACAAGCAGCTGGGAGGCATTTGGCAGCAGAGGGCACCAGGAGACTGGGCCAAGGCTTCCCTAGCAGCAAAGTCTGATTTATTTTCCTCCCCGCTCTCCGTAACTTTCAGGTGCACTAAGAATTGCCACGTGTCTCCTGGATAAATCAGTTGTTTTACCCTTAATGGGTAGAAGAATCTTTTATTTGGGTGTTACGTGCCATGAGAGACTGCACGTGTTTGCAGAAAGCTGCATCAGTATGCACAGAGTTTAAACACCCCTAAGGCTATATTTTCCTTTAAAAGGGATATTACATTTATAAATTTATATTTCTCTATAGATATTATATTATATATTAATAGACTATAAATATTTATTTATATAGAAGGTTATATTTTCTTTAAAAGAAGAATTAGTCTCCTTTTCACTCATTTGTGCCCAGACCCCTGCACTTTCTCCTCTCCCGACCAGGCAGCCTGCACAGCGCCGAGGTCTTCTCCCGTACACTTTTCGCGACCGCAGTTGTGGGCGAGCAGGTACTGGGCATGATGGTTGTACTGGGATTTGCCTGGCTATTGAAATCGCTCCATGACCCTCGTGTTGTGGTTTCAGTGTATTGCTGTATCACGCTGCTAAAGCAAAAGCCCCTGGAAGGTCAAATAGGTAAATAGCTCAAAAAAGTAAAGCTGACGTTGACCATCCAACCCTCCCGGTGCGGGCTATCCGACAGCCCCGCTCAGGGAGCGCCGGGCTCCGGCAGGGCCGTACCTGCACCAGTCTCACACCCTCCTGTGAACGCCCCTTCCTACCTGCTCCCAAAAATGATGTCCTGTCACGTGCGCGCCTGTCATTTGGGTCATCGTAGTGCAATATTTTGAGATCAATCATTTCCTGATGCTCCAGAGACCGGTGCAGGAGATGCCTTTGGCCAGCACCCACCACCCTTGGGACATGACCCTGGGAGCTGCTGGTGCACTTTGCTCGTTGGGCAGCTGCCTGCAACCGCCCCACTCTGCTCCGGGCCGTCGCCGCCTGAATCCCGAATTGCCAGGGACGCTCCCGCAGCCCATGCGATCCCCCCCCCGATTAACCTCAGACACTCGCGCAGCGTTACGGCGTCTGGCGAAGGCTGCAGGGTTTCCCTTCCAGTTTCACCTGCTGCTGCGGCAGCTTGTCCTTCAGCTGCGGGTTCCAACAGCACCGGCGAGGCGTTCCCAGCCCTGAATCACGCTCACACGCTTGTGGGTCCCCTCGAGGGCCAGACACCGGTGAGCAGCTCGCCATACCCTGCCTCCATCCTCACTGGCCCCTCCAGCCGTCCCGGCCCTGTCGCCGGGGGCTGATTCAGTGCGTGGGAGCAGCGACGGCCACGGCCCGTGTCCCGTCGGTGACAGCGGTACGGGTCCAAGGCAGGCAGAGGCAGGATGGCACCAAGCTGCTGCAGGAGCGAGACCCAGGGCTGGCTTTTAAAGGAAGGGGAGAACTTCCACGTGGTTGGTTTTAATGCTCATTTTCTCTATATGATTGCACGGATCTGGAAGATTCAAAGAGCCCTAGGCTGGGAGTGAGTTACTGTGTAAGACCCAATGTAAAAAATATAACCAGCTGTTGTAAGACATTACCAAAAGCCTTTTGTGGGGGGTAAAGAGCCTTGCTGTAGCGCACATGGTCCACTAAACACTCCAGCAGCAGAACTGAGGTCTAAGGGGAGCAAAGCCACCAGTTCTCTTACTGGGGTAACACACAGTCCTGGTCCAGAGACACATGGGAGCCCTGAGGCTCCTTGGGGCAGGGACAGCCTGGCAGCTGGGTGCGCCGTCAGGATGGGGAAAGGCTTTGAACCCTGCTGTGGCTACCAGGACTATCAGGTTTTCAGCAAAAATCACTCCAGGAAATAAAAAGCGCTCACCAGCTGCGGGGAGGACGTGCAGCCGGATTTGCGGCCCCCGTGCATGTGTGGGGGGGGGTCAGGTGCAGTGAGGAAGGAGCCGGCACCATGTCCCAGGGGTGGTGGTGTCCCCAAAATGCCCTACAAATGCCTAGGGGTTCAGTTCACAATACAAGGGGAAAAAAGATAAAAGAAAATTAAGAATTTTTTTGGCAGCGTTCAGAGCCAACACAAACACTCGGGGCCAGGCGATGCAGCCCTCCTCGACGTATATGCTGAATGACAGTGTAATTAGCAGCTGTTAATAAACCCACTCCTGGCAAAATGCCAGCCTGGGGTGGGGGGGAGGTGTGTGGTTCCATATGCCTCCTCATTAAAAGTTTTAATTACAGACAGGAAACGCTAGTGGCAGCCACACACTTTAATTGCTTCGCGTCAAGCTGGCAGCGGGTCAGCTCCCTCCCTCACCGGCAATCCCACGGCGGCTTGGGGCCGCTATCCCTGTCCCCGTCCCAGAGCAAGGACCAACAGGGCAGGGAGGAGAGGCTCATGTGACACCATCCAATTATAATGATGAATAAAATCCCTGATATTCCAAAAAAAAATTTATTTCACGGGTGTTTTGGCTGGCCCAGACTAAGCAAGAGCATCCCCCTTCCCGAAAGGCAGCCCTGAGAACCACCTCCCCTGCCAAAAAAAATAGAGATCGACATTCAGGGAGGCAAGGGGACAGACGGGCGCTGCAAGGCACCGCGGGTGGTGCAAGTTAGCCCAGCTGGTGCGTGCTCTCCCTTAATGTGTTTGCACATCACACACTGTAAAATCAGGTGGGGGTGAAAGCACCGAGCACCTCGGTGGGATTTACAGAGCGCTGCCCTGGTGCTGCCCTCCCCCGCGCTACCATAAATGGGGCACAGAAAATGGGCATTCAGATCACATTAGTGGCGAAACATTGGTTTATTCAAGCAAAGAAACTCGGTCAGGGCTTGATGCTGGCGGCTCCTGGTTATGTTTGCTGGCCCTCCCTGGAAACTGCTGTAGAAAAGAACATGGTAAATGGCTTTTTCCTACACTGGGAGATGAAAAGACAAATCCTGGAAACGTTTGGCAACAAACTGATCACTTTCATGTGCAAGATCTATTTTTCTTTCCCCCCTAATTAGACCATAGGAAAGAGGGCGTGTGATTAAACGGCCTTTGCTGGAAGGAAGCCTTGGAGGGATCCGTGCAGCTTGGTGCGGAGCAGCACGGATAACAATAAAGGGTGATGGTTGCTCCCGGCTGGGGCTGTCTTCTGAGGGCTGATGACTGCCCCTTCACTCAGGGCAGGAAAAAAACCACATCCCTCGCACAGCCTGGCACGGCTTTGGGTGCTTCCCTGGCTGTTCATCCTGCCTCCACATCCATCCCACCACCACTGCAGTTAGTTTTGAAGTCGCAGTCGTGGCTCCCAAGGTCAACCTTGTAATCAAAAATGTGATTCAGAGGTTGGGTTAGCTCCACCTTGGCTGTAACTAAGGCCTCCGGCTTTTGCTTTGAAACCACCACCCGTTTGTAGCCGGTCTGTGCCCAAAGCCCAGGCAGCAGCCGCTTACCAGCACCCAGACCTGCAGCTCGCAAGGACATGCACCGGCATCTAATATCAGACCCAGCAGAAACATCTTCCCATCTCTTGATGGACATCATCACAGGAAATTTAATTTCAGCCTTAAGAGGAAAGAAAATAATAATAAACTAAGCAAGCAACCTAGAGAAATAATATTGAGGCAAGATTGAGCCTTTGGAGCTCATTTCCCTGTGCAGATCCTGCCGGGTGGCGATGCCCCAAAACCGGACTCTTTGGACCCGACGGTCCCACGCCTGCGACCCCTCCGCTTGCTGTTCTCGCACCCACCAGCAGCTCTGATTCTTTTTGTCTCCTTCCCGACAGCAGCTCCCCAGCCCAGCACCTTACTATAGACCCTCTGCCCGGCAGCCGTGGCTCCTGTACGGCTGCTTCTGGGGATTTTATCATCTCTCATTTCCCTGCAGAAAGGAAATTCTCTCGCTGCTTTGCCTTGCTTATCCCTCCCAGGCTGTTATTATTGCTACTTACACAATTCAGAATATTATTCCCTCCTGTCACCTTAATTTCTAATAATTACTATTTGGTGTAATGCTACAGCAGAAGTCAGTTGTTAATGAATATTATAATAAGCACTAAATTATAATTTACTGCTCAAGAAATCCATTTTGAAACACAGCCCATTTGAGAGAAAATGAGGGGGAGCGGCTTTCAAGCCATTTACCTGGCTGGATCAAGCCCCACATGGAGTCCCCAGCAAGACCACAAACCCTGGGGCATTTACTGGCCTGGGACACGTCACCAACCACGCCTCGGGGCCGGATGCGCGACAGTGGCAGTGACGCGACCCACCAAGGTGGGACGGGGACACCGTATCCCTGGGGAACAAGCAATTACACGACTTCAATATTTTATTTACTCCCTGACAAAACGCTGGGGTATTAATCCACCCGGCGTGGGAGTGGCGATAGCATTAATCCAGCAAAAGTGCCCGTGCATTAACGAGTCCTTGATGTCCCCATTTGCACTCCCGCGCCTCTGCCAGTCCCTCCCATGGTGCCGTTTTCCTTCTTTGCGTGGTGCTGGTTGCGGCGGGTTCAGCCCCGTTGCTATGGCACTGGGGCACATCTGAGCGTGTTTCAATGAGCTTATCACACAAGCCGCTTCTCCGATAGCACACAGCAACACAGTACCTGCCTCAGCCGCTAACGCTCGGCCGCTCGGGATTGCTGCAGCGCTGAACGACCCGGCCCAGAGGGGGTTTCAGTGCTTCGGTCGCTGATTTGGGGCTGGTGTGCCAGAAACAAACTGGGAAACCCAGCTAGGGGGAAAAAAGAGGCTAAAAGTTTAAAGCGGTGTCCAGCAGCTGCCTTGAGCCTGCAGGAGCTGGTGAAGGAGCTTGTTTCCTCCTTTCCAGTGCCAAGTCAGCCCGTGCCCTTGCAGTGGCTGCGCCTCAGCCATTTCTGCTGCGATTTTGGGAGAGCTGCAGCCGTCCCTCCTCATCGCCGCCCTGGAGGGGGTCATTGCCTTAACAAAAATGCAAAGACTGGACTCGTTAGGAATAAATATTCCCAGGGGAGAAATAAAGTTGCATGGCTTATAAAATTCAGGCAAAACCCTCCTCTTTTAATTGGGGCTGCACCTAAGAGGTGGTAATTGCTACAGCCTTTGTTACAAGTAGCAGGGACACAAAGTGCTTTTTGCTCAGTGTTTGCAAAATAAATAGCAGGTTTTTGTCTTAGTGTGATTTGCTGGGAAACACCAGTCACCGTCTCAGCGCGCAGTCTGCTGCTGCGAGCGGAACGGAGAAAATGAAGCTGTAACATTCCAATTTAAAGTACGACGTGCCCCGTTATCCTCCACTGGCTGTCGGGGAAGAGGCGAGGGTTGCCTCAGACAGGGATGTTTCTGTGACAGGATGCGTTTCCCATCAGGCAACTGGCTCAGGGCACAAAGTGGGCTCCTGCGTTCTTCAGGGAGGGAGGAAAGGGAAGTTAGGGATTTCCATAGCTACAGCCACACCTGGAGACTTTGCCAAAGCATCTAAAATGGCAAAGCCCACCTAGAAACAAGGTGGGCCATACAGAAAAACTGAGCATTCACCACCTGGCACATCCCCTCCCGCCAACACAACAGCAAACAGAGCAGCAGTACAGGAAAAACACACTCAGGATACGATGCATCCAAGGTTGTTCTTTCTCCATTTACTTTTGCTCCCCAGGCACAGCTGAGGACCTGGGCCTGCATGAGAAACCAATTCATACACCCACGAATTAATGGCCGTGTTTAGCACTGGCAGTTATTGGGCCCATCGTGTGCCTGGGCAGGACATTAATGACAGGTGATGAGACAACGCCTTCACCTTTTGTTTTTCTTTTTCAGTATTATAGGAAAGAGAAGAGCACGGTGTCTCTGTGAGTCTCACGTGGAAGAAGGTCCCTGAAGCACCGCGGGATCAGCCGGCCAGTCCCGCCCGGCTCCGGCGCAGCGGCACCGGGCAAGCCCAGGTTTTGCTGTAGTTTCCACCACCATGCAGTTTAGCTCTAGCCCAGGCCAACCCCTCTTTCTCAAAGCAAATTGCACATCTCTTCGGAAGCAAACGCAATTAAGGAAGGGCAGCTTCACAGGTCACATTACAGCCAGGTGCTGTAACAGCCGGCGACGTGGTACCGAAGCACAATGGGTCCCTGAGCCTCTTTTTCCAGGGAAAAGCCCAACAAGGAGAGCGCAGGGACGAAAGGAGTGCTGGAAACCCTGCAAGCACCGCTTTGCTGCAGCCAAGCGCACCGAGCGGGCTTGGACAACAGAGCACGCAAGAGCCAGCGGCAAGCGCCGCGCCACGAACCGCGCTTACGCCAAGTGTCGTTTCTGTGGACTTTATTGACTTTTTCTCTTCAGTTCTAGAGTACAAAAGCATGCAAAAAATAGCATCTCTATTCATGGTACATATTTACAGTGTAACGGCCACATGCCATTACAGCACTGAGTGCATATACATCATGCTTAAATTATAGCAGAGTACATATAGAGTCATATATTTAACATCAAGTATAACAAGAGACTTACAGAACAGGCCTATAAATCAGAAACAGCAGCAAAATTACGGCACAGAGGATCCGAATTATATCCTCAAAAGTAGCAATTTATTTTTTCTTGAATTTACACTATTTTCTTGGAACACTGACTGATGGCTTGTGGTTACTGACTGAAGGCCTAGGTGACCACTAGCAGCAACTCTGAGCATACATGGCTTTTCTTCAGGAAGGGAAGGTGAAAGGCAGCGACTCTTGAGCTCCCCTCCTTCCCTCGTCCCATGGAAGGCTGTGTTCAGAGTAACAGGGCCATGGGATAGTCCAGGTTAATTCAGGCTGGGAGGGACCTGATCAGGGCATGGTCTTCTGCAGGAGGCTCTGGGCCAGAAAACAAATCCCTTGCACTGCTTTGCTCAGACAACACTGTAAACGTGCCCTGGTAAAGCGGAGAAGTTTGGTACCCAAACACAAAAAGCCCACCACCTGCTTTCCAGTCTCCAGTATTCCTGCGGGACACCTGACGTGCTCATGCTCTCAGCAGGACCCCCCAGCACTGCAGCACACTCCTTCCTTTGGAAACATTTTTACATTTACTGAGACCCCCGTCCCCTCGGGGCAGAAAGGAGCCTGCCTTTCCTGCTATCCCAACACAAAGGCGAGGTCGCCTTCCCAAAGACGGGCCACCTTTTGTTGTAGAACAATACTGAGCAGCCAGCAAAACACTGAAGGTGTGGGCTCAATGCCTGGAAATCACTGATGAAGGTGTCCCAGACCATAAACGATCCTTTTAACGTGCACAGCCTGTCTGCCTAGAGACAACACTGGAGAGACAACAATCCTTGCTGTGTTTGGTCTGAAGCTCTTGCATTAGCTGCGCCATCAAATGATAACTTGCAACCATGCAACAGCTTCTCACGTACCTGGTTACGCTGCTTGGTGTGAAAAAGCCCAAAGCCCCAGCTATGGGATGCTGCTCGCGGCAGCTGGCGGGGGATGAGGGGCTCTGAGCCCGAGCAAGGGCAGCCTTAGAGAGAGCCTGGGCCTCCAGGGTGCTGGGGTGAAGCCCCTGGGCTGGCGGGACAAAGCTCCTGCTTTTCTTGGACAAGATTTGAGAGCAAAAGCACTGAGTTGGTGAGAGCAAAAGAGCTCCCCCTGTCACACACCACAGAAATGGGAAAAATACCTCCTTCAGTCCCTGCTGCAGCACTGCTGATGGCTTCAGGATACGGAGCCATGCTGAAGGAACATAAAACTCCTCCCACCAGCTCCCCCCACCCAAGTCTGGCAATAAATAAGGAATTAAACCCCATCCTGGGAGTCATTTCACTGAGCTGCAATTCATTTTGCATAGAGCAGCTGCGCCGTTCCCCCACCAGGCTCCCTTCGGTTGCGGCCATATGCAAAATCGGCTTTCCCATGACCGACCCTGATGCTGCCCAACCACCAGCTGCTCCTGCCTTCGCCGTTTTATTCCCCAGGAATATTTTCCCAGCCAGCATTTGTCAAACCACTCTCCCTAGGACCCCCCGAACAGCACAGCTTGGGTTAGCAATGCCACGCTGCAAGGAGCTGGGGGCGCGTTTAGCCTCAAGCGAGTTTTGCACCATTTTCCTTGCCTCGGGGACCAAATTCTTGCACACAGCAGGGGAGATGAAGACCTGCTGAAGGGCACATGCAGGCACAGAGCGGGGCACAGCAGCAGGAGCCTGCTAGGCTTGCCAGAGACCCTGTACTTGTCAGGTGCCCCCCTATGGTGTATCACAGGGGACACGCAAAGAGAAGATACCTAAAGCTGCCACATTTTCCATCTCCACCCCTGCCCCAACCTCTCTCTGCAGTGGAGAAGGGCAGCAGCCCGTGCTGTGCCCGAGGCAGGAGCCACTGCCAGCGCACGGCGTGGCTGCACCCGCAGCTGAACTGCACCGCTCCCTCCAGGTGCACCTTCAGCTTAGAAACCCAAAGATGTCTCTAACCTGCAACATGCAAAAAGCAAAGCACCATCTGGACAGGAGATGTTGGCCTCAGATATGACACGAACAAGATGCATAACTGACACCGCCGTGACCAGCAGAGGACAGGCCTGACTTACCCACCCTCAAAATGACAATAAAACACGTCGAAGACGTGTAGCACTTGGTCTTTCAGAAAGCCCACTCTTTTGCTGTGCGGCTTGCTTCTTGTGTCTCAAGGCACTGAAAGAATAAAAATAAAAAAAAAAATCACAGCCCAGTCACACTTACTGCTGCAGGTGATTTAGTTTCTCTTGAACGTGAGTTACTGGCTTTACTGGCAGCTACCCCACGCTGCAGTTTCTCATGGACACCTCACTGGGAACCACTGCCCAAAGCAGAGCCCCTGCACGAGCACAGCTGGAGAAGGTGGCTTTATAAATGCCACGTGTTGTTCTCCATGCATCCATTCACGTGCTGCAATACATGACTGAAGAGCTGAAAATCTCATTTATTTGCAAATGTGACATTCACAGCAATGGATTCCTGCCCAAAGGGTTAAAGGTATTCACTGCAGTTTTCCTCCAAGCCAGGCTAAACCAGGATTTTTATGTAGCACTACCTCCCATACTGAAGGCCTAGAGGTATTAACTGAGCAAGACAGAGAGAAATCTACCTCCTGGAGATCAAAAAGACATGCAGTTTCCTCAAAAGAGAAATTTCCTTCAAGGTCCCCGAGCTGGAAAAGCCAACCAGGGCAGACCAAAGCCAACTGTGCCATGACATGGCGGGGGAAAGAGGAGCCCTCCTGGGATGCAGAGCCCAGCTAACGCAGTTCAGAGCATCCCGGGATCTCTTCTCGCAGGATGCCCGTGCTCCAGGAACAGCACAGGCAAGCGAGGAAAATACAGAGTACGTACAAAAGCATCAGAGCACGCCTACGCCAGCTCTGCTCGCTGCTCGGAGGAGCCCTCCCATGCCGAACCCCATCCCCTCTTCACAGAGAGAAGTGAGACAAATTTAGTCATCCAGCTAAAGAGATGACTTTCTGGAATAGACAAAAGGGTTGGTTTGCTGGAGACGTTTATTTTTTAAAATAAATACCATCTTTTTAGTCTCTTCCTTTCTTCAGAGCAGAAATAGTGTTGCTCCAAGCTGCCCTAACATGCACATACAAGCAAGGATTTCATTTCAGAGAAGTGAGAAATAGAGCATATTTTTGCAGGAGTCCTACCAAGCCTTTGAATAAATATGTTTCTCTTGCTGCACCTTTTTCTTTTCATTTCGTACAAGTTTTGAGGCTGCCGTCTGCGACATGATACGGATGGTTTCTGGAGGTATAAAGGAAAGACCCACAAGGCTGGCAGATTCACTGGAGGAACTACGTATGACACAAGCTCAGCTGCACAATGCTGGTTGCTGCCTGGACCCATAGAAACAGCTCCAGAAGGATTTCCTTCAGTGAAAAGGGCAAATTTTTTCAAAGTAGGTTTTAGGATAATCAAAAAACCACCCATTCCTCTCCAAAATTGAAGTGACACCCTAGCTACCACTAAAGGAAGATGACAAAGCTAATTTGTAAATGATCATTTGTTTGGTTGCATTAATTGAGGCTGAGAGCAGCTTTCCTGCAGCCTTGCCTCACTAGCTCCCACTCCCTCGGGCATTACTAGAATAACCCCAACAACCGGCTGGATTAGCAAAGTGTCTCCCAATTCCTAAATTATTCTTTCCATATATTAAAAATACAATAAATAACCCCACATTTGCAGTCTCGGAGCTCTTCAAGCACCACTCAAGTATTGCTTAGACCTCAGAAGAGCCATGGGGATCAGGATTACCAGCACTCCCTTTTTCCCAGGGGTAAGGCGACTTCCTGAGACATGTCCTTGTCCCGAGGGCACCCCTCTGTGCAGGCTAGGGGCTCACCCAGCATCGCAGCCCTCCTCCCCGCTGCCGGCAGCCTGGCCCTGCTGCAGCAGAGCTCCGCCACGGCCAGCCCTGGGGACAGCAGCTGCAGGGAACCCGGTTTTTCCGCAAGCCAGAGGACAGTTTGCTCCTACCGTTTCCCCGGGGCTGCTCAGCTCGGCCCCTGGTGCACAGCAGGACCTGGTGGCACACCAGCGCTGTGTCCCCACACAGACCAGTTTGCAGCCCAGCTGCTTGCTCCCGCTCCCCACACAGAGACCATCCCCTCCTGGCCAGTCCCTCCTCCCGCATTTGCAGACCACCCCCCTGCAATCTCAGCCTTGCCAAGTCCCCCTCTCCATTTCACTCCCTTTCACCGGGTTCCCAACGCGCCCAGGCACACCAACTCGCGGGACGCATCGCGGTATGCGGCTAAAGCAGATCCGCAGGCCATCGGAGGATGCGGAGCGCGCGCTCGGTGTGGGCAGACACACAGACGCAGGCAGGATTTACCATCTGGATGCGAGCGACGCAGAGCACAGGCCCAGAGCAGTAACCCTTACAGGATACAATCCCTTTGCCTGCTTTAAAAATTAAAGGGCTCCTTAATAAAATACATTAGCTGCAATACTATTTCCCAATCCGCCAATATTTACAGGTGGGATGCAGGGCAGAGCCCAGGCTGGCGACTGCTTCTGGGCATCCCACCGAGGTGGCTGAAGACCAGCAAGGGGAAGCGGCAGCTGCGGAGAGGGAGCAGAAGGCAGTGGCAGCAAAGCCCAGTTAGGAAAACGTTGGGAACCACCAAACTAGGCTGCAGTAAACAGCACGGGAACACCAGGATACCAGTCGCTACCACCAGTCCTCGTACATATATCCCCTCGCACAAAAAATTAGGGGTCTGAAAGTTCCAAGCCCTCAGGATTAACCTAAAAGACGACAGTAAGGTGATTATGTAGGAACCAAATTTAATTGTGTCCTTTATTTAAGTACTATAAAATAAGAATCCAATCCCCTTGGCTTCCCGGGGGTGTGCTCAAACCCCATAAAGCTCAAGGGAAAATATTGACAGGTGTTTTGATGGATTGATGTCACTGGTTTTTACTCTGAGTGCAAGAGCGAAATTCCTGATTACACTGAGTCCATATAGGCAACAGCCACTGAAATGGCTGCATTTGCCCTTTTAAGTGCAATCCCTCACCTGTTGTCAAACTGTAGAGATGAAGCTTCTAATCCCACGTTTAGAAGCAATCTATGGATAAAATAGCAGCATCAGCACATACATAAAAATCACGGTCTTAAAATTAAAAATTAAAGCCTTAAAAAAAAAACCCCCCAAACTCAAGTTTTGATCTCATTTGTGTTCTGTAGCTTTCCTTAGCCTAGAAACTCTCCACCCAGCATCTTCCATCTTATGAAGCTCTCCCAGTTTGGGTCGTTTATCAGGAAGTTGAAAGTTTAAAAGCATCAGGTACATAATTTTAAAGGAGCTAAGAGACGAGTGAGGGAAAGGAAGTCACCCTTAAATGAAACAAACCCAAAACCTGCCACTTTTCAGCTTCGAGAACAAGGTCCGCGCGCCCAGGACCGGGTGCAGCTGGTGGAGGGGAATGCCAGCGCTTTGGGAAGAGCACACCTGGTTAGCTGCTGGCCTCGGTGCACTCAGCCTCTCTGTGTAACAGCATATCCCAGTGCTCCAGATCTCCGCAGCGTTCAAAGGCTTATTGCACATTACAGAGAATAATGTGTAATTCTTCTGTTTTATGACGCTGCCCTGGCTAAAGCCATCGATGCTGGCAGGATTTACACTGTGCAGGTCTGAGGGATAAGAAGAAAAGAACAACAACAACAAAAAAAGGCATAGAGAGTGACAGTCCTCATGAAGATCTCATCCTCATTTAGCTGATATCCATAGAAGTTTTGCTGTCAACTCCAACAGGAGCGGGATGTGTCCTGGTACACAGAAGTGTTTTACCTATGCATTAAATAAAACAATTGTCCTCTGATATAAAACCTGGCTCTGATGTAATTCCCTCCCCCCCGCCCCGATGCTTGAAACAGAGAATGCAAAATAGCACGGCAAAAGTCTCTGGGGCAAGTGACCCACGAGACGACGTTTGGTTTGCTGCGTTACAAATAAAACCACGTTCGTTGGCCAAGACACCCGACTACGAAGCCCACACACGAAGCACAAGTGGAGAGCAAGGCACACACGGAGGAGCACATGGACACCTCGCACGAGGAACACAGCCGCCCACGAGGCGAGCCAGCCGTCTGCCAGCCGCGCTGCCCAAGGGCTTGCTCTCCTACTGCTGCTCTGTTCCTCCCCTCTGGATTTCTGGGTTGGTCCGTTCTGGGGGGGGGGCTGGGGGGGGGTTCTATTTTTTTTTTTTTTTGCTTTGCAGGCCCTGGACTTGGCGATGAGGGCAGATGTGTGCCAGACAACACCACGATGGGTACAACAGCAGCAGCACGTGAGCGACCAGCCTGCAGCATCCAGGCAGCTTCAGGACGTAGCTTCGTCTTCACACACATCGGGCAGCTCCGGGTCCCTGGCTCCTTCTCTGCTCCCTTGTTTTCTACATGAACGGCAAGGAAATAAAGAGATTATAGGCACATAGCAATGCAAGAAATAGAGCAGGGGGTGTTTTTTCAACAGGCAACCCAGGTCAACAACATCAATATTAAGAGAGACCAGCAAAGAACCAGCCTGTTGCGCTTGTACCACACAAAGACCTCAGCAATAGCGCAGCTCGATGCGCTGCAGTGCTCTACAACTTGTGCCTATCCGCTTGCTTGCTCTCTGCGCCCCGAAGGCTAAGCTCAACACTTCCCTGAGTGCCCTTCTCCCAGCTGCAGCATCACAAGGAGGTACCTGGTTCTTGGAGGAAGTCTTGCAGACCAGCAGCAATGTTTCTGAATTATCTAGTTTGTATTTGGGGAATTCTGGTCTGCTTTTCTTTATTCTGATTATTTTGGGGTTTTTTCTTTAAAAGAACTGAGGGATGGCTTGATACCATAACTGCTTCTCCAAAGCTCTGTCGTAAAAGGCAATAAACCTGAACGCTTCTATCAGAACCCAGTTTTCCCTATGCAACAGCTGTTTGATTTCAGTTTCTGTGAGTTTGGTCCCCAAAACCACTCAGCACGGAAGAGCAGCAGTCCCTAAACCACAGCCAAGGTAACTTACTTGCATTGTACGTACACCACGATAGCTTAAAGCCTGTTCCTCTGCTCTTAATTTTTAGTGGCTTCCTATGTAGAAGGCTTGAGCTTGTGGTGTGATGGAGCAGAGGTGTGAAGGGACACCTTATCACTGCCAGCAGGGAGGCAGGCTCAGAGCTGTTTAGGGCATCACTCTGAAGCATAAGCAGAGACATTTAGGCTGACGGAGCATTTTGCTGGCTTGGGCTGAGGGCCTTTTATGGACTCCAGGCTGAGCTAGCCAGTCCGGCAAAGCCTCAACCATGCTGGCAGCCGCATCAGCCCAGGCCCAGCAGCACTGCTGGATGCCATGCGGTGGGGTACACGCCGCCACCACTTCCCTGGGATGCAACAGCCACAGCACACGGTGGCTGCTGTCTCTGCTCCATGAGCCCATGGGCAGCCCAAGCCCTGCTGCCGGCTTATTTCACCCCAGCGCAGTGAGTGTGTCGGTGCCACCGGCTCTGCTGGGGTGAAGCCGGTTCTGACACCCTGGGGCATCCTTGAGGAGCAACACCTCCACCCAGCTCAGCTATCCATAAGACATCCCAGGACTAAGGTTTGACCAGAGCAAGCTGTCACTGCTCTAGACTGAACGGAGAAAGCGTGACACCTGCAGGTGCCATCCACATCACCCACAGCAGAGGCCGATGGCCGGCAGATGACTTGCACCTAAACCAGCTGTTTCTCCACCATGAGGATGTGAAGATATCCACAGTGTAAAGGAGGTGATGCTACCCCCAAGCACCCGTGCCTCCCAGGGTGTCCAGCCTCGCTCACGCTAGCTCGGCCGCAGGAGAATCAGTCCTCGTGGACAAGCCAACTCAGCAGTGGAGAGTCAGTGCTGCTCCGTGTGCCTGGAGCAGCATCTGGCAAGGGTGGGTTTGGGGCTCTGGGGTTACTGTCTGGCTGGGAACGACACGGAAAGCACCCATAGGGCTCTACCAATTGTCAAAGCAGCAAGAAATTATCAAAATCATGTTCCCTTCTCCCTCTGCTCCAGCAAAGCCCTGCGATAAACCTAACCTTGAACCTGGAACATGGACCATTTCCCTGGGGTGGAGGCTGAGGAATAGCCCCATCTTCAGTGCCTGTCATCACGCTCTTTAAATGATTTATCACCCTGTGCAGGAGCAGAGGCTCCTTTCTCTGGCCCAGCGCAGGCAGCTCCGCACAGCGAAGCTCCCCGCCCGCAGCTGCCTGGCGCACCCAGCCGAGCCTGCTCTGTGCCCGGGGTGCGTTCAGCGCTCCCCTGCTGCCCCCAGCAGCTTCTGGCTCTCTGAATACCTTGTGCCAGCATGGGAGGGGTGCAACGCAGAACAGGTGGACCTGACAGCCGTGCACAGTGGTGAATTTCAGCTAAACTCAGGTTGCTGAGATCAAGGCGTCAGCGCTCTGCAGTCTGCACGGGAGCCAGGGCTCACGCTGTGAGGCCTGAGGCTGAACGTGAATCTCCATTAAATAACTCTTTCAGAAATTAGACTCTTTCTGCTACAATTTTTAAACCCCAGGTGAGCAAAGCCTGACCTGTGCAATTATCCAAGAGACCACATCACTTAACTACAGCAGCTGCAGGAAGTTCACAGCCACTGAGTATTTACAGCATGTTTCGTGCCCAGCAAGGACTGAACCTCACAGCACTTCCCTCCGAAACACAGGCAGCACAGACAGGCATGGAGTGGGACAACCTACAAAGAGCTGAATCACAGCATATGTACATGCACACAGCTGGCAAGCGCTTAGTTTCTCCACTGAGTCCCCATTTCATACCAATAACCTGCCCTCGTCTAGGCTGGTGATGTCCCCTTCCTCTCTGCTGAGAGCATGGGCAAACCTTGGGGGCTGGGCTCTGCAGTCACTCCTGAAACATGTCTTGAAAGACAAAGGGCTGTTCCTCATAAGGAAGCTCTCTATGAAAAACGTAGCAGCAGGCAGCAGCACCAGCTGCCACCGACAGTGCCGCGTCAGTCCCCATCCTCCTGCCCCCTCCTATTTCTGGAGAATCTCTGCAAGTCCCTCCTCACTCGGAGCGGGCAGCATCCTGGCTCGAGCTCGTCTGTTCCTCTCAGAGCAGCAAACCAGGCCCGCCAGAATCTCCAGAGCAGTGGAGCTGCTCCCAAAGGTATTTGAAGACGTGGTTATTTCACAGCCTCTCACCCCAGACCCGATCTCCCCAGGCGTGGGTGGAGGCTGTCCTGCCTAAGCACTAGATCCTGAGACTTCACACGGAGATGCTTCTGAGCAGTTTGTCACAGCTTGCATTGAATGTTTGGTTATTTAACAGAATCAATTGGACAGACAGCTTCCTAGAAGGGTCCGCACCGCTGGCCGCACAGAGGACTGTTTCAGTGCAGCCCTGGCTGAGGTGGGGTGAGTGGTCACTCAGAGTGGACGGCTTCGGTCAGCCCAGAGCCCTCCCAGTGCAGCACCAGAGGCAGAAGCGTAGGGGAATGGTGAAGCGGCTGGAGCAGACACAGCTCTGGCTCTATTTCTTTTGCATAGCCGCTAAACATTAAACCTGAGCCCAAATTACAAAGCTCAGCCTTCTCCAAATTCTGTAGCTATTCCATGAACGTGGGGCTGAGCAGCAGTTCCTGCTAAAACCCAACCGGCTTTTTGTACCCCTCCCTCCCCAAAGAATGCTGAAATGTCACAGAACCACAAATAATAATAATAATTAAAACAGCATACATAAACATTAGTGTCACACACAGAGAATTACTGCAGTAAAATTGCTCCTACAGGAAGGAAGGATGGAGCCAAATGCTCTCACTACCACACAAATCACACAGGCTGAGGAGAGGACACACAATTCTACAGCACCCAGGGGAAACAAACACTGAATTACCTTAAAGATGGATGCAAATATACAGATGTGTTTAAGAGAAGTCTGTCCCTGAGAGCAAAACAATGAGACAAAGGAAGAAAGTGATCATGAAATGATGACAGCTGGCAAAGGAGCTTGTATTTCTGTACCTGACAAGCCTAGCGAGCAGAGTGAAATGGAGGATGGAGCATCAGTCACGTTAACTTGCAGCTGGAAGGACAAGTGAGGACGGGCGTTGGTACAAACCCACTCCAGCCCCTACCACTGCTGACGGCTCCAGATTGCTTCCAGCACACTGCTCATGTCCAGCTGGGCTTTCCTGGTCCACATAATTTGGCACCTCTCGGTGTTTTGTGTCCTGTCACAGTCATGGCAGCACCACCACGTGCATCGGGGCAGGCAGCGGCTGAGCTCAGCATGGGCAGAGCCTTGTGGGCATGGAGCCACTTGCTGCAGGGTCTGGCTGAGGGTGGGTCTCTGCCACAGTGGGTGCCTTGGTCCTTAGGTGGCCTGTAGGATACCTACCTGCACCGTCGGGCATGCCCCTTCCTGTGAGACACCCAGTTCTCTTTGCAGTGAAAATTGACATGGCTTTTGGTCGGGTTTGACTCCGTTCTGACACCATCTATGTATTACCTACCCAAAATCTTCCTGGGCCTGGAGAGACAGACAGCAAGCACTAGCAGAGACAAAGGGCGCATCTTTAGCGGAGACACCTGGCAAATTTAAAGCCAACCTGCAGCCGTGCTCTTGTCAAAGATGATGAGGTAAACGTGGCCGCCCTAGGAGGATCTCTGCAGCCTATTTTTCAGCAGCCCGTAGGCACTGAGCCCTGGGACTTTCTCAGCACAAAGCCGCCACGAGGCAGGTACCTCTCTGCTGCTTTGGGAGAAGCTGTTTCTGCTTGGAGACCTGGGTCAGCCACTTTTTTCCCCCTCTGCCCCCCACCCTGGCTTCCTCGTGCCTAGCCTACACGGACAGTATGGCCCTAAGGGCAGCGATGGCTCTTTTGCTCCTTTTTTGGGAAGGCTAGAAGCAGGGTAGGCTTTCTAAATACAGACTGATCCCCCATACAGGAGCTGACAACCACATTTCATCAATAGTAATAGCAGCCATAATGGGAAAGTAAATTGGGTCTGTCAAAACACAGCAATTAATTTGATAGGTAGTAGTTGCAATAAACGAGAGTAATAAAATGTGGTGAAGCCAGTGCTGACTCAATTAGGAGAAATCTGGAGCAGGCAGAAGAAATGTAGCAAACATTGCTAACAGAAACCTAGAACTTAGCTGTGAACACTAAACAGCTGGGTTTAAAATATACTCTATCACTGGAAAAATTAGAAACGATCCGTTGCTTCTGCAGCCACTGTTAGTGACAGGCTTGAACCTGGCCATGGTCTGCAGGATCTGCAAGGCTCGAATTGCTACATATTCTGGGAGGTCTGGTGCCGAAAGGGAGGAGCCGGTGCTGCCTGGACACCCAGCCCCGGCTACCGCGCCGCTGACGGGGCAAAGTGACAGCCAGCAGCACTCACATGCGGCTTCTAGGTGTGCGGAGGTGCTCTGGTGGGAGAGGCAGCCGTTGCAGAATGAGAATTGCTCAATGGGGGCATCTTCATTTTAGTTCCCTTCTGCCTGGTGAATGTGCCTGCCATTTTAACTGCTGCCTTTTTAACTTTCCAGTGCTATTAAAAAAAGCAATAAATAACACCCAGAAGAGGATTTGCTTCTTCCAAGTCTAAGGAGTGCTAAAAAAGCCTCCTTTCATCCCAGTACTAATTTAAGAAGTATTTCAAATCGCTGGTGTCTTAACGGTGTTCTCTAAAGGAACAAAAACTCAGGCAAACATGAAAGACCTCCTGCTATCAGACAGACTTCTGCACATGCAGCTTCTGCACGAAGCATTTCCAAGAAACAGAGCCCAGCACACTGTGTATAGGAAATGCAGGGAGACATTTAAAAAAGACTCAGCCACATGATTTAGTTTCCTCCTTTCCAAATCCCAGAGAGTGAGCTTAAAGGACAGATCCATTTTAAGAACCATCAATTAGGCATCAAATACCAGAAAGCAGACTCAGCTGTCAGAGGATTTCCTGAAAAATGTATTCTCAGTATGGGCACAGATGTAAGATGCTTGAGCAGCAGCGAGTGGGGCTCTGGCAATTTCACATGCAGCCTAATTAAATAAATTGAATGTGAGACTGGAGTTTTCTAATTGCTTTTCTTTTTTCTTGTATGGAAACACAGCAAGTTATTTTCTACCTGTAACTAGAAGGAGATACAAAATTGCAAAAGGGGATTTATCTCTCTAAAGACACTGCCACGGGGAAGGAGAAGCTCTGTAGTGGAGGGCTCGGGAACCTGCGGCTCTTTTTTCTCCCAGCTCCTTGTGGGCGACCACACAGCAGCACGGCCAGAGACCGGTGACGGCCGCAGGCACTGCGCTTCTGGCGAGTCTCACTTTTGGGGTCCCCCGTCCAGCTACGAGGATGGAAACTGCGCCTGACACGCAGGAACTCTGCGGAGCCTTTATGCTACAACATTGTCTGTTCCTGCTAGGTCCCAGAAAATTTATAGTAGTCCAGACTCACTCAAAATTTATGAATAGCACTGTGTTAGTTATAAAAACACTTGCACTGATGTTATATTTTATATGTGTATTAATGATTGTTTTACTAGAGAAAAAACCCACTATGACTTAAGAACTGGATGGGCTTAGTGTCTAGCTCTGTTTGCCCCTGTAGAAATAACACTGTAATCAAGGGATAACTCACTGAACAATGAACATTCCCATTTAGACTCAGTTCGCTAAAAAGCAAAACCAAAAACCAAAAAACCCGATGTCATTAGATTCAACAAATCTGTTTAAGGCAATTTTCCTTAGATCCAACCAGTATAGCATTTTTCAAAGTTTGAAATAATAATTCACATTCCTTAAAAAAGCATCCCTGCTGTAGTGTTTAATATAGGACACACTTATTGAAGAGACCTAGCCAATGTCTGCCTTCTTAAAAGAAGGGTTCTGAGATAGGTTCTCAAAGCTCTAGTCATGCATGAATTAATTTAGGATAAAGTGAATTGTTACTGCCAAAAATCGGCACTGATGGCATGAGATCTAGAAATTAAGCGCAGAAGTTAGCGCAGTGGAGAACTGGCACAGAGACCATTCACATTCTTTTTGGACATCTCTAAGCGCTTACACGGCTGGGCAGAGGCCAGCCCAGCATGGCTGCAGCTCCATCCCTGACCTGACATGTCAAGGGTGCACTGGACACAGCAGCACAACAGAGGAAATTGTAAAATTGTACGTGGTTTTCAAAAACCTTTTAGTGTAGTCCTGTACAAGGGGCCTGAATACAAACGTGGGGCTCAGATGAGCCGAGACAGGGAAAGATGCTGGTTTGCTATAAGCTGAGAAGAACGTGACTAGCAACTTTAGAAAGGAGACAAATAAAAGGAAAAATGGAGGCTTACAGCGCATCTTGAAGGCCAAAAAGAGATTTTAAAAGGGATTAGACACTGATAATGTGGCTGATCAGAAACTTCACAGCTACATCACATCAAATGAACTTTACTTATTCTGAGCAGATAATAAAGCACCTGGCCCCAGGCAGGAGCCAGCCACAGCGCCAGGGTCAAGCAGCTTTCCCACCAGTTGGTTGGTTAGTGGCATGCAATTTCAGGCATCTTAGATGAAGGTGGAAGGAAACAGGTCCCTTTTGGAAATAGGCTCTAGGTGCTAGAAAGCAGACCACCTTGAAATATCAATTCAGCCAGAGCTTGAAAAGAAGAATTTCTGCCTTGCTCTGAACTGGCTGTCCTGGACAGTGGGAAGCATACAGTACATTTTTCTTCAAATTTAGTAAACGTTCTTCCATCTCAGAGCAATGCAATGCAGTGACCAGGAATGACAGCGAAGCTACGGGCAGGGACGCGTGTCAAATTAGCAATAACTAATTTGGAAGGCAATGAGCCAAGGGAAACAAATGAGGACAAATCCCTCGTGCTAAGCTGGCAAAGGAGCTGTGACTGTCATGCTCTTCAGATATGTTCCCACAGCAGCACTCAGCCTATGGGGTGTTTAACAGTTAAACTGCTGTCACATATTAACCCGTCCTGGACTCAAAGGCAAAGCCTTTACTGACGTCTCCGATACGCAGTTGGGCCCTAAAGCATTGTCATCCTTAATGGAGCCCTTAAAACCCCACACTCCCATGGAGAGAGACACTCCTCTATTTGCATTATCAAAGGTGCAGGGAGACTCTTAGCACACCCTCCTGGGAGCCTATTAGGCACGGTACTGGGACTTTGGGTGGAAAAGGAACATTCTGGGACAACGCAGCTTTGTTGTGAACTGCAGCATTACAGATTCTGCAGGGTGAGAACATGAAAATAATTGTCCCAGGTCAGGCTAATTGTCCGTCCATTACTTACTGGACTGATGGCCCAGAATCCTGGCTCTGAAAGGGATCAGTAACCAAGTGAGGGAAGAAGAGTAGAAGCCAAGTAAAGAACAGAGAAATCCTTCCCGCCCCCCAAATATCCAAGACCACTGTGTTTAAAAAATTTTCATCAGTCTCGTAGTAATTAATTTGCCTACTCCATTTTAATCCCAATGCAGCCATTTATATCATGCCTCCAAAATATTCCATTGCAGTGTGTTCCACCATTTCACAACTGGGTGTGTGAAAAAACCACTATGTTTTCTCAAATGAAAGAGCAATGTCAACGTGTTCTCCACTGTCTGCCCATGCATCTCTACAGCGCCTCTGCCCAGACTTAGGCCCCAGACCAGAGGCAAACCACAGCATCTCATTTCCAGCTTATAAAACATACAAACAGGCTCACATGGTGCCTTTTCTTTGTTCATAAAAAGGAGACAAGAATTAAACGCTCCAGTATATATCTAGACTAGACTCAACTTATTTTAGTTCACCAATCTCTAACAGATCTTTGATCACAGCATATTATAAACTTAACAGGTTAAAAACCAGACCCAAGTTTAGCACCTTATACATGTTTAGGCAAAAGCCATCTTACAGAGAGAACTGCATCTATAAGAAGAGTTCTTAGGCTGCTTTACTGCATTGTATTTTAACCCTAGATGACTTGAGGCAGATTTTAGCCTCCATATTCAGTTTAGAAGGCAGTTTTGTCCTTAAATGGTACAGAAAAGATTTGCAGACTGCTTCCTTCATCCTCTCCACACACCTTTACACATCCAGCAGAGCCAGGTAAAGCTGTATATACGTACATCAGTAAGTTCCCTGGAGCAGACATGGACCTCTCCTCCCGCCTGGTCTGAACCTCAAATGGATTTCCAAAGGAGCGTTTTCTTAGCATGGCCTTCACTAGGATCTTTGAGGAAAGAAAACAGACCAGTGAGAACAGCAGGACTGACATACGACCCCCTTGAAGCTAGTTCAAAGGACTCTTTAGCTCCTTTGAAGCTTCTTTAATAATTCAACAGACAGTTAACAGAATTACAGCTGGAGTACGAACTAGAGAAACCCACGGAACAGCTATGCGAGTTCCAGACAGTGTCAAGGCCACTCCCTTGAGCAGTGAGCTCAGACCCCCGGCCACAGACCATTGCTGGCAAGAAGCAAAGCAGATCCTGCTGACCGCTGCCTGCCACTCGTGGTGGTCCAAGGCCATGAGAAAGAGGCACCAGAGCTCTCCTGGGCCATCCTACCAGGCAGGCACTGTGCACAGAGTGCTGCCAGCTCCTGCAGGTTCAAAGACAAAAGTCGTGCTGTCACAGGGAGAGGATGGTTTTCACTCCCCCAGCTGGCTCTTGGGGCAAGAGTCTATATTAACATCACACCACAAGAGCTTCGAAAACAGGTCCTCATTGTTCTCAGCACCCCTCTCCCTAGTACGAGGAAGCCCCAAAGGCACCTGCATAGTAATCACCTAGAGCGCATCTCCATCTGGCTACACACAAACTGCCGAGAGAGCCCTGAACACCCACTCGTGGTACCCCAAGGCTGGCAGGCAAGCGCCAGCTATGTACTCCATTGGCAGATGCCCTCTCCCTGCTTCTCTGGCCCGGTCACCACCAGGTTTGGAGCCTTCATTCTGAGGATCCAAATGAGGTGTCTTGCCACCTCTAGATTAATGAAACAAAACACACTTGGGATGCTTCTGCTGTTCTGGGATGTCTGATGCCAGACACTTTGAGAATATGACCCCACAGCTCTTATGAGAGTGGCCAGATACAAATAGGACCACTTGCACGGTCAGGCCCTGCAGAGTCAGGCTGCTGAAGTACTCAGACACAGAAAATTCACACCAGATTGAAAGACCAAGTTTCTCATGCCAGGAGCACATCTCTACCCTCTCCAAAACCTCCTTCACCAGTTGAGAGCTTCAAACTATCACGCTCTTGACCCATACAGAGGATGCGGTTGTGGTTTATACATACCACGGCTGGCAAACTCGGGATCATCTTCACAGAGTTCTTCACCTCCTCCTCCGTCACCTCCACCACGGTACAGTGCTCTTCTTCCAGTGGCAGGGGCTCCTCGCCCCCCTTGGTTAGCCACGGATGCACCTGCATGAGGAGGAACACAGAGACAGCTGTGGATCTCCCTTCTACAGTAGAGCACAATGGTGCTGTGGGGCACAGGACTGATGATGGGGGTAAGCTGCCTGTTGGTACTGCTGCATTTTCCACTTACACCGACATGGTTCAACCAGCTCCCTTCGAAATCATTGCAGTCTGGTGCCTGGCCAGATGGCATCCCCTAACGCCCAGTGCTGTCGCACCCACTGCCACTGACCAGCATCTTGGAGGAACCCAGCACCCTCTGAAAGAAGTTGAAACACTGAAAATCTGAATTATCTAGAGCCTTTTAATCTTTTTCTCTCATACACATACAAGTCATCTAGGGTTACATGTACTTGCTACTTGGGAGAATCAAGATCATTTATACATCTGCACAAACAAGGGTGTAGGTGCTTAAAATGGAGTACTTGGGTGTGAGTACTGAGGACTCAGCGGCCTCCTGCCTACGTAAATAGCAAAGTAACACAGTTTGCCACCTGGACACCACATAACCCTCTACACACACAACAGAGGGAGGAGGCAGTTTCCCACCATCCCTCCCCTGTCACTGCCGTGCTGCTGTGGAAGGGAGCTGACGGAAGCATAGGGCGAGGCTCTCAGCTACCCACAGCCAGGGCTGGATGTTTCGCCTGTCAGGGAGAGCATCCTCCAGTGTTGGTGCTGGAAAGGCCTGCCTCGCCCTCCAGGTCAAGGAGTTGAATTAGGATGGATGCTTACTGCCTACTGCCATTCCGATGAGTTGGACGCAGGTGTCCAAAGTGTTCTCCAAGGGCTTCGTGATGAGCTTCTTTACGGCACTTAAGTTGTGTTTTCCAAAGATAATTAATTTTGCTTATAACAACTTTTCAAAGGCACATCACCATGCAGTCTTAGGTGAAACCAGTGCACTAAACCCTACAGTCTACCTGGGGCTTCTGAACATTTCAGCTAGAAAAAAGGACTGCCTAGCCATATGTTCAATGTTCCTCATTTGAAAAAATTTGCTTGATTTATTTTCGTGGTGAACAGCAATTCCAAACCCAGTTGGCAGAGCAGATACTTGTCCAGCTTAATGTCCTTATATTTCACTGCCTCCTTCCAGCTTTTGCCATGTTTATCTTCAAGGTTGACATCAAAGAGTTAACAACCAGAAACGATCACATATGAGAAGCTGCATGGAGCTAATGCTCGCCAGCACAAGAACGTTTGCAGCCACATTAGGGTTTTATCTTACAAGTAAGAAACGTGAAAGAGGAAGAAAAGAGGAATGTGAAAACGGGAAGACAGAATGGAAGGAACCCAGGCAGGAGGAGAAGGAGGCCTGGAACAGCCTCTTCGAAACATCTGACTCTGCAAGAAGCCAAGGCTGGAGCCCCAGTGCCATGCAGCCGGCTCTATGCTACCTCACAGCAAAGAAGTTCCTTGGGATTAGTCTGTGAGTGCAAATACGGAGGGAGTGTGTCATTTCCTTGTCTGGATTGCAGCAGCTGCACGCATCAGGCTCTTCTGTACTCTCTGGGTTGGATTCCTCTGGCCAGGGCCTTCAGTGATGGTGGCAGTCACTCCACAGCCATCTCTGCCAAGAAGCTGCTTGGCCGTCAACTTTCTTGGGGGAACAAAAGAAAAAAAGCTGCCCTTTTTCTACTGCCTCTCATGGGATGGTTTCCTTGGTTGAGAACATGAGAAAAGCAGTGCTCAGGGCCCTGGGCTGAGGCCAGGGCCCAGCCGGGTGCAAGAGGCACATGCTCTTTCAGCTTCCAAACACAAGTCCCCAACCACATCAAGCATCTTCAGTGCATGGCCAGGGATAAGATCCAGCACCCTGCTCTGCTCTTCTCCCCAGGGTTCTTACAGGGCTCAGGTTTCCATCTGAAGTTCCTGCAAGAGCTGCCAAGTGAAATCCCTTAATACAGCTCCAAAGCACTTCCCACCATCACCTGCTGTGGCCTCCTGGGCATTGAGGGAAGCAACATCACGTTTCTCAAAGTTCAACCTTCCTACTGTCAGCTTTGGTGGCAAACGTGCCCGTGTTGGCCTGAGACAAAGTGAAGAAGAGTTGTGTGTCCTGCAGAGGATGCTGATGGATCTATGTGGAAATCCTGAGAGCCTCCAGCAGGTCCAAGGCCTCGGTGGGAGGTAACATGAGGACAGAAGCCTTGTGAAGCATTGTGCTCCACCAGTCCTAGTCACTCCCTGTGCTAATAACCATCCCCCAAGTAAAGCTGATAGAAACAAATGTGCTGCCTCGAGGCAGTTGACCACGCAAGTACCAGACGAATGTACTTCCAGCCCTGTAACACAGGTCCAGCACTGAGAGCACAGGCTCTGCAGCCAGCAGTCCCCATGACAATGTCGTTTCTCCTGGGGATTCGCCAAGGATCAGCTAGCTTTGGAGTAATTTTAATTTAAATAAGTAAACAAGAAAGCTTTTGTCAATATTCCCCAACGAGCAGAAGCAACAAAGCTGTTACACTCTGCAAAACGAGCACTCTCCCTTCCCGAGGTGGCATGCCAGAGAAAGGTCCTAAAACAAATACCGGGAACAGCTCTGCCTGATTAGAAGATACCAAAGGAACAACAAAATCAGCTAGACAAAAGACCATAATATCAATGTCCAATTTACCTTAATTTCAGGGACCGTTATCCTCGTTTCTGGATTTTTGTCAAGCATGCGTAGGATCAGTTCCCTGAGCTCTTCAGATATCTGTGCTCTGAGTTAAGAAAATAGCAGTATACAGTTAACAAGGGAATTGTAAGTGCTCAAGGCATGCA
Source organism: Phalacrocorax carbo (assembly GCF_963921805.1). NCBI lineage: Eukaryota > Metazoa > Chordata > Aves > Suliformes > Phalacrocoracidae > Phalacrocorax > Phalacrocorax carbo. The sequence goes on from NC_087529.1 coordinate 9,616,316, forward strand.
TAGACCTTACTGTGGTTACTCGGTAGAGAATCTGCTCTGCTCAGAAGGCATTTTATTTTCTCTGCAAACCCAGCTTGAGAAAGAAAGGTCTAGGTGGCTTGGTTCCTTCTCAGGCATCACGGTCACTACCGTGGGGTTTGGTTATCCTGTTCTGCCCGCTAGCACAGCTGCATGCTCTTAAAAGGTGGCACAAGGGATCAGGCGAATGGATCTAAGGACATTTTTAAAGACAACACATTACAGGGGAATTTCAGAGGGCAGATTCTGGGACAACAAAGCGCTATTGAGAATGGAACTGGAGCTGGGCTTTATGTTGCAAGAAGGGCGCAACTTGATTAGCCAAACCGGCATCATGAGCAACTGGCTGCTGGATGAAACATTCCCATTTGACATTGAAGTTCCCAGCTAAGCTTGCAGGTTGTGTTAATTTAAATTTCTTCCATGAACACTGATGGCAGCCAGCTTGGTAACTCAGTATTTCCTACCCACATAGATCAGCCCTGGGGTAATGAAGTGAGGGAATGAACAGATATTACTACGAAAGAAATGCATCTGCCTGAACCCAGAAGGCGTCCTATTCACACAGAGCCCTAGGTCCTGCAGTCTGTCCCTCTAGTCCAAAGGCTTCAATGACTTCTGTAGCTAATGATGCAGACAGCGCCTTTAACACACACTTGATCTGTATGATCAAAGGGATACTGAAATAAAATGCCAGCATATGACAGAATTGTATTAGGGAGTTGAAAGTCTGTATCACAAATGACATTCGAGGAGCTGTGTTTCTGCATGGAGATGGGATTTGGCAGCATAAAATGTCACTCCCCAGCAGGGTTGGATTTCAGATTGAAAACACTGATGGGGACAAGGTGCTGTGCCCACCCCCTCTGCGCCCTCTCCAAGCAGAGGGAATAAACTATCATAAAATCTAAATGAAGACCATATCACAGCAAGGAATATTTTAGCCTGATAAAAACAGACATGCTGTTTAATCACAGAATGCCCTGAGTCGGAAAAGACCCACGAAGATCATCGAGTCCAACTCCTGTCCCTGCACAGGACACCCCAAATTCACACCATGTCTCTGAGAGCATTGTCCAAGTGCTTCTGGAATATCGCCAGGCTGGTGCCGTGATGCCTCCCTGGGGAGCTGTTCCAGGGCTCCACCACCCTCTGGGGGAAGGACCTTTCCCTAATGCCCAGCCTCACCCTCCCCTGGCACATCTCCCTGCCGTTCCCTCGGGGCCTGGCGTTGGTCACCAGAGAGCAGAGACCAGCCCTGCCCCTCCTCCTCCCCTTGGGAGGGGGCTGCAGAGCGCCATGAGGCTGCCCTCGGCCTCCTCTGCTCCAGCTGAACAACCCAAGGGGCTTTAGCTGCTCCTTGTACAGTTTCTCCTCTAAACCCTTCCCCAGCGCTGTGGCCTCCTCAGGACACTCTCCAGTAGCTTTATACCCCCAATGTCCTGTGGCGCCCAACGCTGCCCACAGCGCTCGGGGTGAGGCCGCCCCAGCGCGGGGCAGAGCGGGACAACCCCCTCCCTCGACCTGCTAGTAGTAGTAATAATAATTTATGAACACTTTATGTGGACTTTGGTTATGGGATCTTTAACAAACAACCACAAGGAAACACTGCTCGTTCAGTGGGAAGGGGCAGAAAGTGGGTTCAGTCTAAAGACTGAACGCGTTCAGAGTTGCGTCAAGGGTCTGGCAGTACAGAGCAATATGGCCCAGAGAAGGGGAACGGCAGGACGAGTCCTCAGAGAATTCCCACTGCCTAGGCTGCACTGCAGGCGACAATTTAGGTGGGAATGGGAAGAACTGTGCTGCTCTTGAGATGAGCTCCAGGCACAGAGGAACAGCTATAGGGAGTGACAGTGCACTAAGTAGGTCAGAATAAACAGACTCCTAAGGGAGGACCACACTGACACCCAGGTGAAATGGTGTTTTTAAAATATTTAACATCAGATCTGTGCCAAACTGGCAGCAGCTTTATTTAAAATGCAAGAAATAGAACAATCACCTAACATTTCTGGGCATCAGCTTGATTTCTACACAACATAGGATTAACGTCACAAGGAAAAGCCCTGTAAACAGGATCACAAAGTTTGAGGTGGGTTATAGCCAGGTAACAGACCATGTCACCCTGTCTCTGTTTCTCCATCTCTCCATTCTGCCGTGGTGCATGCTGTACCTGATGGCATTTTTCACCTGAAAAGCCTGTGCTATCTAGAATTTCTCGTAATCATAGTCCTGTAACAGCTCTCACGAACACGCCAAGCATCAGAGCTCAGCATCCACCTGGGAGGGCTGCCAGCACCACAGATCATTTTACAGGGTGCCTGCAGGTCAGAGAACACTGTCCTGGACTCCAGCTCTTCACCAGGAGGGACTATGCAGAGCTTCTAGCTCTCTTAATACATGTCTGGACAGAAACTTCTCCAGCTTGCTTTTAAGTCATGCCAGGATCATCAGGGTGTGAGCTAACCCCACTTACCTCTTGCCATGCCAAGGACTCACTGACATGAATGAGAACTCCAGAGCAATAAATATTTACCCCAATGTCTCTAAGGGAAGGGGAGGGACAACAACGCTGGTACAGTCAGCTCCATCTCTGTCCTAAAGGTTGTCAGGAAACAGGCAAGGAGTTTCCATGGACTGTCTGCAAACAGGAATGTGTCTTTTGTAGCCATGGTGAAATAAATTGAAACCAAAATATTCCTAACTCCAGTGAGGTGCTAATTCTGTGGGAGGTCAGGGTGGATCCAGTCCAGTGAATTCCAGCTTTATGTGCGTGTCTGTTACTGCCTTTATCTAACAAATATATGTAGTTTAGACTGCTGTCAACACCCAGTAACTCTCTGCTCCTCCAACAACCTAACGAGGGGTGCAGCTTTTTTTAGAGCAGGTCACTGAGAAATCCAAATAAATCATGCAGCTGGATTATTGCTGAAGGAAACGTCTGAGTAAAGAAAAGGTTCTTTGCACAACGCAGTTAGCCCATTAAATGTTAATAACTTAGTGCAGAGACAGATGGAAACAGTCACTTGTAAGCTGACTGCTAACCCAAATATATGATGGCTGAGAGAGGAGTGGCGCTTTGCCAGGACCCAAGCAAGGAGAGACCATGCCAGGGAAACAAACTTTTTTTCCCTCTCTGCAGTGCTGCAAGACAAACTCTTGCCCCAGCTGCAGTGCAACTGGTGGGAACACGGCAATTTGGCACGACCAGCCTTCATGCTCTTAATGCCTGAAGCCTGGTTAGCTGCAAAACCTCACCAACGGCACAGGGCTGGCTTGCCAGAGTTGCTCCATACCCACGGCCGGGGTCTGTGCTTGCCTGACCTAGCGGCTGCAGGTCCTTGGGAGGTGTGCTCCACACAGCCCTTGGTGTGGGCTCCATCAGCCTGTGCGGAGATGGCTCTGTCTGAGCTATCTGCACTGCCTGTGCCGCACGGTCAATGGAGAGGTAATTAATACAGCCTGTAGAGCCTGGGGCATGAGTCATCCCATCTAAAGCAGATGTCTAAAATAGGACAGCCCGAGTACCCATTGCTTTCTGCAGACTCAGAAGGAAGCCTGCGACTGCCAAGGCAGATGTCCGGCTTTTTGCTGTAGGTGCCTAAAAATTCAGTGAGCATCTCACAAATAATTCATGTAATAGATGGCAGATACATGCGCATATCACAGGCCACCTGACATCCCTCCCATCCTCTCTAATACCAGATGTGCCTTTCATTAGTTTTAATTTCTTCATGCATGTTTTAAATCAAGTCATTTTATCTTTGAGTTTTTATTAGAATGAATGATTGGGTCAAGAAGGTAAAAAATTCTTTGCCTGACTACTGTGCTGATGTGAGAAGGGAGATAAGGAGTCCAGCTTTGGCTACTTCATCTGATAGCGACCAGGAGAAACAAATTAATCACCAACAGAGAATCACCAGAGGCCTGAATGTAGAGGAAATACTGATGAGCTGCCAATACACGAAGGGAAAGGCATGGTGGCTTGGTGGCAGAGACTGAGCACGCATTGAGTGGCGTCATCTCCTGCCAGGCTCATCTGACAAGACCACAAACACTCCCTGCTCAGCACCTTGATGCTGAACTTCCCACTGCTCAAACAGTACGTGAGTGGCCTTGGCTTGCTCCCCCTTACAGCCAGGTACACTTCTGTGGGTTAGAGGATGCACTGCGACTGTGCAGCTGGCCACCCCACCTAACACAGCCCAGTAGTCCCCACCACACAGCTCTGACTGTGGCCAACACGGGTTTCCTTCACTGACCAAAGCAGCCTCTCAATATCAAATGAGTAAATTAATTTCTGGGTTTTTTTCATAACTAGTCCATCTGTCAGCACACAAGACAAACCCATGCTTTCCCAGAGCCTGTTGGAGGAGGCAGAGGAGTGGGCATGCACCTAGCTGTGGTTGCGTATCTCAGGACAAGCATCCTTCTATCAGACGCTTCCCGCAGCTCCAAGGTAAGTCCACAGAAGCAGCATGTGTTTACTCTGCCTGAGACCGAGGGCTATAAACCACATTGCTTCTGAAAACTAAAGCATTGAATCATTCCGGTGGCTACCACACGGGAGGAGCACAAAACTGCAGCTGAACCATGCTTCCAGCATCTCCAGAGTCAAGTAACTAGGGCAGAACTCCCTAGACCCATACTGAAACCCCTTCGCTTCCAAAGATTGACAGCCATTTCCTTTAGTCCCCGTCTGCACCACACGGACACAGGAGCAACAGAGGCAGCTGTAACGCTTCAAGAACAACATCAGCACAAAACCCGCGTGAAGGACCGAGGAGAATACAAAGCTGCCTGCCCTCCTCTGTCCTTCCATGGTGACCTACCAGCATTTATGCTGCACAGCGAATAACGCTGAAGGCTAAACTGGATTTTACAGTAGCTGAGTAAAGTTTACTTACTCTTCTGGGAACTCTACAGGCTTGTTCTTGATCCTGTTATGAAGACCCAGAATATATTCATCTATAAAAGGGCACTGTAAAAGAAAAAAAAAGATTTTCCAGTTGTCAGAGATCTCGGCACTGCTTTGGCTTTTGACATTCACATAACAGAAGTACCCTCTCTCTGCACACTCTTTCGATTTTACAGGGAGATGGAATTAAGTAAGATCTTCCCGAGACACAATAAATTGATTTATTCCTTATTAGGTAATAAATGCAGAAGAACAGCAAAGAGACCTAAGGAACACAGAACTGGATTGGGATTACCCCCTCTATCCAGCCTACCAGCTGATCATGAACTACCCATTTTCCTTTCCTCTGCTCCATTTTTTTCTACCTGCAGAAGGGATATACTGATATCACCCGGCTTGTATCACTGCTTTGAGGTCTTCCTGTGACAAGCATCATTTGGAGCTAGATATTACTATTAAAACACCTCGTTTTCCACTGTAAATTCAGATATACGGATTTAAAGCATTCTTTTCTCCAGCACTACTTTTTACACTGGATTAATTTAGACCTAGATTCTGGCAGGAGCAGCATATTCACAGGCCCTATAAACATCTGTGTCAAAACTGAAGAAGCAGGTACGCTTGTTTTAGTGGGCTGCGGGCTGCTGGTGGGCCCTGTTCCAGCCTGCCTGGCCAGATTAAATTATGAAATATAGAAGAGGTACAAAATGTACAATATTTACTGTACAGGGTCACATGGAACAGACAAGTGTCTGCATTTGTCTTTATATTCCCTCTTTCTTTCCCCCAGTGCTTGCCACATAGGAAAGTAATTTCACCCTGAGGTTATAGCAGAATATAAAATCAAGGTTATATCCCATCACTTGAGGATTTGGCCCTAAATGAGACATCATTATAGACACAGGTCAGAGACTATATTCCATCCTGACTTAACTCAGTGACGTCACACCAGCAATGGAGATAGTTCTGCCTCTGCTATTGCCCCCAGGCACTTCTTACCCCACAGCTGGATGCCTTATGCCAGTGGCGGGATCTGCAGTGGTCTGTGCTCGTACAGGAGGTTCAGGTAACATACACGGACCCCCGCACGTACCTGCTGTACTGCTCGCCCTGGGAGAGTGTAGGTGGACGAGGGGCTTCTGGCCACAGGAGAGGGCAAAGCCACAACAGCATATGGAGTTTGCAGAAGGCAGCTCTGAAGAGCTGGCTCTGCCAAAGTGGACTCCATCTGGCCCAGCCCAGCTCTGGCAGAGGTTCCTGTAATCTGGATTGCCGATTACACAGGCAAACTGTTGTTGGTTCTACTGATGCTGCTCTGGGTTTGTAGCATGAACAACTGTTCCGAGTACAGCAGCCAACTCTAGAAACCATCCTTTCCACTGATCGCAACATCAGTCCCTTCTCATCGGCAGGGTGATTTGGAAAGGGAGCTTGCAGAATGTAGGCCTTGGTTTCTAAGATTTGCCTTTATTTGGAAAGGAATGAGTCAAAAGCCAGGCGGGCAGACACTCCCATGCAGGGCTCCAGCATCTGAAAGCCAGCTTACCTTCCCATAAACAAAGCAGTACAGGGTAATTCCCATGGCCCATACATCAAGTGCCTGAAAGAAAGCATGCACCAGCAGTAAATGAGATGCAACACAGAGATCATCTGTATGAGCTGGATTTTCCCCACCAACTCTCAGAACGTTATCTGTATACATTGAATACTTTCTAGTATTTTGTGCAGAGCCTCTCTGAAATTGGGCTCCTAAAGGCATCTGGAGCATGCCTGGGGAAATGAGGACTGTGCTGGGCCAGACGCTGCCACCCTTGTCCTTGCTGTGGAGCTCAGCAACCCACAAGCAGCCCCTCTTCACAGGGGTGACAACATTCAAGGCTGAACATCAAAGAGGAGCTGAACCTCAAAAGTCTTCTTCCAGGCAAAAAAAGCCCATTAGACCCTCTCCCCACATCTGCATCACAACATCTGGCAGTGCCCCTCACTTCCATGTGATCAAGACTTGGCCTTGGTGCCCAGCAGCACCTTGTGTCTCTTGATTATTTTGGAAGGGAATCAGGAGTTTCCTCCTTTCCCTTTGGGCAGGGAAAGGGCTCTAACATGGCTCCTGTCTGGGCAGGGATCCACAGCAAAGCCTGTCTCCCTGCTGCACAGAGCAACCAGTGCAAGTTTTGCCTGGACTGAACACAGAATTAGAGTTTGGTTTTACTCAATAACCCCCCAGTCCCTGGGTGGGCAACATGCAAAAGATGTGGGTGTGGTGCTGCCCTTTGTGCCGTGCCTGGGCGTCCCAGGAGAAGCCAGCTGCCAGGAAAGACCTACCTTTCCACTGAAACTTTTGCCAGTGTCTGAAATGGCCTCTGGTGCCATGAAGGCTGGGGTCCCTGCCGTGCTGGAAAGCTGGGCATCGTTCCCTTCAAATTGATTGCTAACTCCAAAATCGGCAATTTTGACATGCCCATCATCTCCTAAGAGTAAGTTGGAAGGCTTGATGTCCCGGTGAATGATCTTCTGGTAGTGCACTAAAAAAAAAAACAAACCCAAACCAGGATCATGGTATGTCACAGCAGCCAACACACCCAGGGAAATGTTTCCAGGAGGATGAAAATAAAGTTGCAAGCTTAGGCACCCCACTCAAAGCCAAAGCTGCTGCTGGATACGCAGTGTAATGTAGTAGAAGTGCCATTTCCTATAGCCATTCTTTTTCGGAGCCTCACTAGGACATATACCAGAACACAACACTCAAATACACCTGTCACCAGTAATTATGCAAAGAACAGGCATGAACCCAGAAACAGCCCAACCAGCGGGACCAAGCAGAGTTGTTAGAGCAGTCAATCACTCAAGTCTTGCAGATTTGCTTGGCCTCATCGGACTAGCTGATGGATTCAGCACCTGGCTGTATTAAAGGTTTATGAGATCCAGAAAAAGAGGCTGATTTTTGATTTGCTTATTTTCAAACTGCAGTGCCATAAAGCTAATCAAAAGGGGCAGAATCACAGGCAGAATGAAACAAGCCCAGATATTTAGGCAAAATAAGACAACTAGCAGCTGAGCACCAAGTCCAGCCAGCAGCTCAGAAATCAGCAGGTATTTCCAACTCAGAACATAACTCTGATGGGGGAGCAATCACCAGCTAGTTGGTGCCAGTGCTCACAAAAAAGCGTTCTCTCTCTCTAGCCACGCTTTGCAATGGGGCCTCACTGCAAAGAGACGCAGGCTGAGAAACAACCTCAGCTTGTTCTGCACCACTCCAAATCCACCAGCCACTCTGACCACTTTTGCACCCAGAGCTGTGGCCAAACCTCTGCCACGCAGTTGTTCAGAGCAAAGACTGCTCCTACACGTGGCCCTTTGCTCCGTGAGGCTGCAGCAAAGACTCCAGCTCTGTCCCTGCTCCACGAGGCCAACTGGGGGCACCAGCTGAAGTGCTTGTACATCCAAATTGAAAGAAACCCTTGCAAAGACCTTGGAGGCTGAGATGCACTGAAAACAAACAAAAATCCCTCTCATTACAAGCTATCTGGAAAGCTATATTCCAGTTGCAAGAAAGCCATTTCTGTGCCACTCAATGAAGCAGCAGAAGAGAGTTGTAGGGAAGTGGCTGACTTCTCAGGAACGTGGGGAACAAATTTAAAAAAAAAATAATCAAAAAAACAAGTTTCAGAACACGAAATGACCCCAAAAGCACAACCATAGAAAACCCAAGAGACTTTACTGAACAGCAGAGGAAATCCTTTAAGTCTTTACTGCCCTTCCCAGGGGAACAGGACCAGGACCTCTCATCCCCCCTCCTCCCTCAGTCCCAACCACCACTTCCACATTTCCTTTTTGGAAATGGAGCATGTTTGTCTTTATGCTCCCCACGAGCATTTTTTGTATCTCCTATGAAATATGCAGTTGGGTGGGGGAAAATGCTGGTCTAACCCTTTCCTGCTTTACAAACTTGGTCAACACATTGCCACAAAGGCAGCCTGCCCTACGGAGCCCACCAGCTTGTGTTTTAGGACCAAGAAAGAACAAACTTCACGTAACCGTTCTGCTCTTTTCAAGCCACCTTTCCAGCAGGCTGTGTCTAGGGAGGGGAAGTCACACTTGCACATACTTTTTCTGCAAGGACCTCTCCTTAGTTTAAAGCGCTGCCAGGGGATGCTGCCCATGGCACATTAAAGAGCTGATCTGGAGACCCAGCAGACACAAGCTCGCCGGAGAGCACTGGCACTTACATCCTCTTCCAGATGTGCAGCAACTATTAATGCTGTAACAGCCCGGCTAGACAGTCAGGATAAACACTGAAAACCCTGCAACAACAGCAATTATGAGGAGACATCTGCTCCGCAGCAAAGCTGGTGGCAAACTGACATTTCATTATGGTAATATAGGGAGAGCCAAAAAAAAAAAGTGAGTGTAGTTTCCCTTCAGGAGATGATGAGCTGCCTTTCATGCAGGTGTCTGGTATCGTGCCTGACACCACAGGCTAAAAGTGCCAATGCCTCTTAAAAAAAAAAAAATAGAGGCCACAAATATATGTAGGCCATACAAGTATATCCCTGGAGCCACGTCTGTGAAAACTGAGGGAGTTACACTAGGCAAGCAGGTACTCTAGGCTTTTTATTATTTCTTCCGTATAGGAAAGTAAAAAAAAAAAAACAAAACCCAAAACAAAACCACAAACCAGTTCTCATATCAAATAACTATTTATCTTGTAAAACACATTCCCTGCCTTTACACAATCTAATAAAAGTAGAGGAAAAATGTGGGCTGTTTGCCAGATGGTCTGTGTTTGTTCAGTGCCCATCTCAGCCCGGTACCCACCAGGTCCGGGCACTGCTGGCTGTTAGGCACAGGAGGAATATGAATGTTGCACAAAGAAATAAGAAACACATCCTTTGCAAAAAATCAAAGCCATCAAACACTAGGGTCAATGAACATTTGTGCCTCCCAGACCAGAACATCCATGCGCTTGACGTGAGCATTAGGGACAGCGACAGGCTCTGACCTTGACTGCTCAGAGGACAAAATTAGCACAAGTGCCTGTGGGGCAGAGGAGCACAGGCTGTGCTTTCAGAAGTGTGCCTGACACGTCCCAGGACTTTGCGACGCAGTGTCAGCCAGGAGCTTCTGCAAACCTGGCACACAGTTTAAATAACAACAAACTGGGATGGGAAGGAGGTAGGCACAGAGGGGAAATGGCTGGCCAAGTCAGGAGTGGCGGTGCTGGGAGCAGCGTCCAACCCACGTGCCATGCTGCTTTGCCATGCTGTTTGGGTGACAGTAACGAGTGTCTTGTGCCAGCTGGCTCAAAAGACTTACACTATCTGCAGATCCTCTCCCCTGACTAACTGCCTTGTGCAAAGACAACAGCCACGAAGGGAGAAGGACAGGGGACACAAATTGTGCACTGAGAACCAGCTAGTGTAAATGAACGAGGCTCCATCACAGCTTCAAAAAATTGTAAGAGCAAGACCTCACGTCTGCCGAGAAACAATTTGGTGTGGAGCTGCTAACCTGATGAAGGCAACCTGAAATCCCTTTTCTGCTCTGAAGAACCACAATTCTTAAAGTCCCAGGTCTGCCAGCTGCTGTGGGCATCCTCCCCTGCACAGCTATCCAAAACGGGCTTCAGGCTTCAAAATGCAGTCTTATCCTCTCCTGTGCTGTGTGATGCCACTGGTACAGCTCAGTACAATACAGGGCTGCAGAACAAAGAGGACAAGGTTCCTCAAAAATCATTCCCACGTCTACTTGTAGGCAACAGAAAAAGCCTGGCTTGCTGGAGACCTGCAGAAAGGAAGCAGGACTTCTCATCTGCAGGATATCAACACCACTAAGCACAGAAAAACTTTCCAACCCACCAACTTCTGCTGCAAGTCCAGATCACTTGGAGATAACGCATTGCAGGGAGAAGAGCAGGGACCAATTAATTCAGCAGGGCTGGCGAAAGGCTGATGGGCCAAGCAGCAGGATGTGCCTGCAGTGACACAGCATCACTGCCACACGCTGTGAAGGAAGCCCAGGGACAGCTGTCTTGCAGGAAGGGTACTCGTTAAACCAGCATGATCTGCATTTCCAGCACAACACAAAAAGGAAAAGATGGTTTTATCCCTGCAGAACTCCAGAGGGAGAGCTAAGCATCTCAGAAATAAAAGCCTACCACTAATGATACCCTCCAGACTGCTAATGACTGTACAGAAGGGACAACCACCAACCCCTGGAGCCACCCCCAGGGGAGCAGGTGAGAGCCACCATCAGTTAAGCACAATCACCAGCACAAATTAGGCCTCTAACCTCACCAGCCTAAAGCATCTGGGAGCAAGTTCCTTCCCTCTACAGACATAAGGAGCAGCAGTTACGAAAGGCAGCTTCGTTAGAATTGCTATTGCACGTCACTGGAAGCCAGGATCAGAGGTCCCAGAAACAAAACACTCATCCTGTGCACGGGACTAAGAACACATCGTGACACAGATGCCAGCAAACAGGAGCAGGGCTGCATCAGGCACAGTAGAGAAGGAAAAGCACCTTCAACGTAAATAAGACCCCAAACGTGCGTTAAAGGAACATAAACAAAATAGCTGTATCACCACACCTCAACTTGCTCCATGAGGGTTTGGGGATTTTCTTTTAAACCAACCAACGACCTCCCCTTAGTTCTTTCCATGGGGAATTGGGAACCCCTAAGCTGAGTCCGTGCCTTCCAGAGGGAACTGTGTCCTGCTCAAAGAGACTGCCCACAACAAGGCATTGGGTTTTTTGCTTCCGACATTACAGAAGCTTTCACACAGCAGGCAGATGTCAGCCCCGGCGAGACTGCCTTGAGATCCATGCCATCCAGCCACGGGGTCATGGGTGCTGGATGTACACAGCCTTGGGGAGGTCCATCCCATCAGTGCTCCCCTCCCAGGCCCTATGTGCCACACGCAAGGTGGACATCAACAGCTGAAAAACACTCATTCCTGCGCAGACGTACCTGTCTGCATCCCTCCTGAGTTTAAAATCAATTCTGAGCTGGCTGAAGCAGAGCACTTTACTGAAGCTGCTTTGACAAACAGACAAAATGGTTCCATTTGTTGCTTTTGGCTGGAAAGGATTTTGCTCTAAAAGCAGAGATCAGCAGCTAACTGGAACAGCTTCCCTGGACTCCAAGATGCTCTGCGCTTCCTGTGCTGACAGACCCAATTCAAAGAATAGATCAATACCTCTTCATAATAAAAATGAAACAATGAAAGATATTACAGCCCTTAGGAGAAAGTCTGATTGTGCAGTGCTCCATTAAATTCAGTTTTATTAGACCCATCCTTCACTTCAGTGGAAAGGTAACAGTATTTCAGGCCTATTTGCATCAGAATAACAATCCCATGGATTTCTAGAGCACTGTCTAGGCAAAGATCCCAAAGCACGTTAGAAATAGTTGTTTGCTAAACCTCACAGCCACCCCACGAACACAGCAGGCACGACAGGTGAGGGCACACGTACTACATTTCCATCACAACTTTTGTTAGAAAGCCTGACTGGGCACATCCGAAGTTGGACTTAGTCAAACCCGAGTCCCAGGGTACTCGGAAGCAAGGGAGATCGTGTCTAAAAATCTAGACTGTCTCCTGACCTTGGGCATGGAGCGCAGGCACCTAAGAAGAGCCTCCTGAAGGCTCATGCTGTATGGTGAAGAGGTACAACCTTAGAGGATTTATAGCACTCAGGGTGCGAGCAACAGTTGGGAAAGGACCATCTTCCTCTGTCCCTCTCAATTTCAGAGTCACTAGCAGGCACGCTGCACCTACTGCCTGTAGCAGCTGGGATGAGCCCACACTTCGGTGTTCAAAGTCAAGCCCATATGAAGCAACTACCCAAAATAAAAGGACTCCTTGAAAATCTGGCTTTTCAGGATTTTGTTTTGTTTCCTCATTACAATGTATTTTAACTCAGCTGGTATTAGCAGCATTGATATAATGGTTTGGGTGTTCAGGTATGAAACAGAGGAACCCAGAGTTTCTCAGAGCAACAAGGATGTAGGGTATGCCGTGCTGGGGCCGCCTGCTTCTGCTTTCACACCTTCCCAACAAGGGGCAGAAAAAAGCACCCACAGCTTCATGAAAAGCTGCCTGTGACTTTGCAGCTGGTCCTTACAGCAGACCTTGTTCCAGAATGGATTCCCTGAAAGCCTCTACAGCGGCACACTTGGATTACTCACATCCTTTCAGCAGTTTCAAGCAGTCCGCGCCCACTTCTCCCGTAACTTCATCAGCACCACAAACATGGTCTCTCACCTGGCCCTAGACAACAGGCAGCATGACTTTAATGCCAAGAGGCTGTCACGGCTGCCTGGTGGTACTCCGCCACCCAGGCTCCGCCAAGCCCGCAAACACCCTGGGTGATGCCTATCCAGGGAGCGAGCAGCTAGTTTGTACTCCCAGGTCACAAAACATCCTCATTTAGGACACCGCTTCGGCACATTGTGAGCATCATCTCTGAAAAGCCAGTGGGCGATTTGGGAATGGTATTAAAAGAAAGCATAGGCTTACATGCCTCTGAACCGGGGTCAGCGTCCCTGCAGAACTAAGCTTGACATGGCCAGAGCCAAACGACCTCAATAACTACAAAATGAAACTTGCAGAAAACCAGTAGAAGAGTAGTTCAAGTACCATCGCTGCTGTTAGCACGCACATGGCCCCTGAGAGGGTCTCACCACTCCGCTGTACCCCAGTCGCTCAGGAAGGTATGGGGCAGGGCTGAGGTCCTGGAGCATCACGGCTGTAAACTGTGTCGTGGCTTAGAGATCCTGCATCACTCGTATTGCAAAGCAGTGTTCAGGCAGTGGTGAATCTTCAGTGGCTGTGGTACAGTAGATGGGGCTGGAGAAAGGGCAGATTTTGGGGAGGATCTCTGCTGCTGGGCCAGCTGGCTCCTGCCTGCGTGCACAGCACACAGCCCTGCCTGGGCTCTCCGCAGGTCTCCTGCGGCTCTGCCTCCCTGCTCCATCACTGCTCATTAGCAAAGCCCCGCTGAGCACATCATTTCTTTCTGTTCAGTCCCTTGGCTGCCTTCAGTGGACAAGGCAGCTTTTTTTGCAACAGGCTACTCATTTCACAAATGCTCCTCATATCTAGATACCACAGGCTATTCGGAGACTAAATAGCCTTTCCTTTTCATTCAGAAGCAAGCTCCTGTGAACTGCCTGCCTAGATTAACAGTCAGTGAACACCAAGAGGGAGCACAGATAGGAGTGCTAGAAAAAGAGAGATTGTTCCTATGTCCTTTTAAAAAAGGTGCCTTTCACTGCATTCCCTTCTGGAAACCTTAGAGCTCCAGCAGGTTAATACTGACTTACTAAAAGCCCGTTGAAAAATTATACATGTAAAACTTCACAATACACCGACACATCCTGCTATTTACTGAGGCTGATGCTGAATTATACTTGATTAAAACCAGAATCCCGTTCCCATTCAAGGGCAAAAGCAATCCATATGGTGCTACTGCAGAGTCTGCTTAGTATTACTCTCACATCACCCCTGTAGCAAAGAAATGATTTAACACCCTCCTAAGGAAACTGCTGCACCACCATCCAGAGCTTAGAACAGAAGGCTGCTCTTTGAAGCAAGCCTCTGCAGTCATCTGAAATGCTCTGCTGAGGAAGAGCCGGAGGACACGGATGTAGCAGGGTGTGCAAGGGGAACACCTTCCTTCCCATGGTCAGCCGATTGCAGGGGTTTCATGTAGCAGCTGGGGCAAGGACCCACCTCAGATTTTCTCAGCTCTATTCACTCTTTTTCCACTCTCCTTGCATCCATCAAACCTCTGCCATTTCGGAATCTTGCTTACGCCCAGGTTTTACAAAGGGAGATTCCCAACACCCAGCACTTCCCCGTCCTTTGGAAGGGAAAGCACCCTGTCGCCCATGGCGCTCCTGGCAGAAGGGATAAGGTATGGGATACTGCTGGTAGGAAGCAGTGGGGAAGAGGAAGGAGAGATAGCCTTGCCAAAGGCTGCCTTTCTACGTCCTTTTTCCAGCCCACGTGAGCACACCATATTCCACCAGTCAGCGAGGACACGCAGAGCTTCCTGTCACAGCTACACAGGTGCCAACGTTCAAGGGACCACTGAGAAAGTGGGGAGCAGGGTACATGCAGCAAGTACTGCCAAAACAACCTGCTCAGTCTGCGCCATGGGATGTGACTAACCCCAAGCACAATCACTTGCTTAACTGCATCAAACAGCAACAGAAATCAAGCTGCCTGATCTTTTTAAGAGGTTCTAGCACCTCCCTCTGATCTGCTCCACCAGCTAATTACTCTCACTCTTGTACAAAGTCCTCATCGACCAGTATTGGCAACTCTTGCAGCCACATGAAAGGGGTTTTTTGTGTTTTTTTATCATCTAAATAGAGCTCTGCAAGTGATAAAACACAAACCAGCCCCTCCTCTCCTTGTGGTGTCATTTATAACACCCAGCACCTTGCAGCTGTAGCTGCAGTTGAGAACCCCCACCTTGACATGCTCCCTTTTGAGGGGCTCTAAACTTGCGCAGGGAAGAGGCAAGAGCAGGGAAGGAGCAAATCCCCATCTCGCACACAGGAATGGAGGCACAGATGGATCAAAGTAGCTCACTGGGAAACACAGTGGAGCACACAGCAGCTCCATCAGGGACCTGTGTCCCACCTCTGCTGGCCCACGCCAACACGAGGCCTGAGGAACTCACCTCTGCCAAGGGCCAAACCAGATCAAACCCATCTACGCTACTGACGCTTGAGCACGCCTACCCCAGCCTTACATCGCAGTAGGTATTCTTCAGAATAGACAAGCCTGTGTTGACTCTGATGTTGATTTGTTTGCTTAAATTTCCTTTTAAGATAAAGGATATTATACTCGCATTTTGATGATCAAGTAGATTGTCTTATCTCAGAAAAGCCACTTTTGATCTGCCCGTCAGGCACTTTGTTATTGCTCCAGACTTAGCGTGCAGGGCTCCAGAGCATCACAGGCATTCATACAGGTGTTCTGCAGGGAACTACCGCTGGAAAGGTAACTTCCCAACAGCTTTAGTTGTGTGTCCCGACCCTCTCTCCAACCCAATAGCTCAGATAAGACAAGCAGAGAGGACCTAGACTGTGTCTAGGTTTCCCTAGACACAGCCACAGTAGGGAAATCATGCATTTTCTCCAGAGAACCCAGGAAATGTTTCTTCTTCCTTTCAGCCACACTGACAGCAGTTGTTTCAGCTTCTCAAGAGTCAGGTAAAATACCAAGCTTGCAGCTGAACAGCAGAAGGCACAGCCACTGTCCTTCATCTCGACTGTGCAAGTCAGCAGGGTTTTCCCCCGAGTTAAGCTTGCATGAGTGTTCTGCGCTAAGCGTCTGCTCCTGGCTAGCATCACAGCCAGGCTATCTGCTTAGACGGACCTTTCGTTTGCTTATTCTTATTCTTTACTGGGCTCCTACTAAGCAAAGCTACTTGTGTCCCAACCTAAAACCAAACTGGGATACCTGCCTGGCATATCCCTCATGTTTTCTGATGGAGTATGCTTCTCTCTCACAACATCTTCTGCCGCTCCCATATACGTCTCCCACCACTGGAGAAGAGTTTAACGTATCTACTTCTTGTGTTGAACCAAACATCTGCTCACAATAAGGAACAATTTCTGGCGAGCAGACAGCAGCCTGACACTGGAAGAAAATCATCCTGTTAGATGCTTCACCTAGCACTGGTTTCCACTGTTCATCTGCCAAAGCAAGCTGGCATGACACCAAATTCACATTCATTCAGCAAACCCATCTCCTGTGTAGTTATTAAATATAAGTCATTACCGAGTCAGTCGAGAAGGAAATTTTACTGCCTTCAAGAAGTCAAACCTGTATTCAGGTATCACCGTATCCAGGATATCCGAATAAAACAGCAGAATATCTGTCTTTGTCCAGCAAACCTGTAGGCTTTGTTGGGAGGAGGGATGTGTCAACTCCTGCAGTATTTTCAGCCACTTTTACTGTAGAAGACAACTCTGAAATACTGTTGCGCCCTCAATTAATATGGCTTAGGGGGCTCCACGACTGCTATCTTTTTCTAATGGATGGTCAAAGGGGTGGAAGGACCCTTGGCACAGACAAGGACTCTGCAGCCTTGAATAGCCACCCCTGAAATAAGATGTGATTGAGGTTTATAGACTGGGGTGGCACAGAGAGGCCATGATTGTTCTTAAGTCACTCCTGGCATCAGCTGAAACCTGCAGGACCAGACTCAACCCTGAATGGGAACTGCTCCCCACAGTATGTAAGTAAGAGGTAGCAGATGAAGATTTATCCAAGCTTAAAAAGTGATTGGACAAATGAATGGAACAGTATCAGAGGCTATTAAAGACACAACCTTTGGCCGAGGAAATGTCTGAGCCACCAGTCTCAGGGTGCTGGAAGGCACGCTGCAGGGTGCACGGCTGGACGCCCGTCAGACCCACGCTGCTGGTGGGTCCCGGCTGTGAGGCACCCTGGGCCAAGCCACAGTTGCCTGGATCTGCGGGGAAGCACCGTACTCACCTCCCGGCGTTCAGGATGGGCTCCTGCCGCAGCTGCTAACTCCTTTGGCAACTATTCACTATCCAGCACATCCGTTTTTGCCAAGTATCATCGGGAAAGCAATGTTTGCCTTACCAGAAGGGAGACTAAAGCTTAAATAACCCCAGAAAGCACTACTAGAGGGAAGTTAAAAGCAGAATGGGAGGTAATTGCACATAGCCACAATTCAGAGACACTTAAACATGTACCATGTTTTAGTTAATCACACAAATAATCCAGCAAAACTTCTCCATCCAAAGCACTAAAGTAGATTCTGGAATTACCACTTCAGTGGTACTTCCAACAAGCAGCCTGCCTCCCCAGTTTACAAAGGTGCGTGTGCAACGCCATCAATGCTGGGGAAGTCTTGCAAGCGGGAACAAAAGCACTTTCCTTTGTAAGGCTGATTTCACCAGGACAGAAATGAAAGTTTGCATGTGCTTAAATGACTCCCAAAGTGGTCCGCACAACGGAGCCCAGGTCTAAGACAGGCATACGAAAACTGAACTGGTGAACCAGTAATATTACCACATTTAAGCTTAAAATATTTTCCCAGCTGTTCGGGGGCCAGAGGAAGGGATACTCTACCATGGGCAGATCTCCCCATCTCTCAGCCCTTAAATCTGCCTCTGTTTTTTCACCGATCAGTGAAAAAGACCGAGTCCATGCATGTAGCGAAGCACACTTCCCAGTATTAAATGTACTAAACCCAGCCAAAATCAGTAGACAAAGCAAGGCAGCACTGTGGCATCGCCTGGATGAGGGAGCTCTTTGCTCTTTCCAGGGTATCTCTCCCTGCCTCCCACCGTGCCTAGGCCAGGCTTCCCACCTGGCACGGAATGTTTCTGCTCTCACCACAGCGACCACCGCCTCCCCCCCAGAGCCAGCCCTCTCGCAGGAGGGCTCCACCCCAGGCAAGTGTCGGGAGTAACGGGTGGCGTCCAGTCCCCACAGACACGCACTGGCCATGGACCGCGTGCCACCACCGGTAATTTAAAATGTCAGCTCACGTTCCCCACTGGCTTGGCTCCTGCAGCCCCTTCCCACTCACCACATACCACCTGCACCAAGGGCAGCGCGCTGGCCTGGATTAACACCTTGCAGACTCCAAAACAAATCCAGTTTGCAACTTCTAATTTAATAAAACCCAACCAGCAGTGATGCATTTGCTGCTGTGATGACTGCAAGCTTCAAGCAGCTGCACAGTTAGAGTCCCCAAATTACATAACAATTATGCATGCTTACTGTAAAATTACCTTGCAATCTCTAGATTGCCTGGCAACACTTTCCCTTCGGTGCGCACAAACGCTGCACCACTTCTCTGTAATTACATAATAACTGCCATGCATTTACCCAGCAGTTCTGAAAGAACACCATTTTTAACTTTCATTTGCTAATAAAATAAGTGGTTAATCAATAGCCCAAAGTAAAGCATCCCATTGTTCCTGTGGTTGGGAGTGTTTGGGCATCCTACAATTTATTGCCCTGTTTCACTCCCTCTACCTAGGACTAACCATACTTTATTTTTTTTTCTTTCTTTTTGACTATCTTCTAAACTTAAAAGTTTCCTCTGAGCAGGAACTGTTACGCCAGCAGCATCCAGCACAGCAGAGCTTGGATCTCCCAGCTGAGGCATACAGGTTCTGCTATAATATGAATGTTAATGAGAATATAAAAAGCTGCAGTCTTTGCCCTTCAAACTCTGCTAAAAAACAATCTTGTGCTTCCCATTCATACATACATTTCCACTGACTTCCTGGGGTGACCTGACTGATTTTGGCAGGACATGGAAGCTTCTGGATGATCACAGACTTGCAAACATTGATTTTATTCCCACCCGCTGGTTTAGCCAAAAAATGAGGTGGTGTTGTGTTTCAATGTGGAGATGGACCAAGGCACTGCAAACCACCTTCCTCTGCCTCAGCAAGGTTCATTATGCTCAGAGACTTGTTCACCACAGGTTTTTGAAACCAAGGGAGTCTTTGACAAAAGCTAAGGGCTTGCTCTGGCTCTGACAAGCTGCTGAGCTTGCAGGGGCCGCTAGAGATCGGTGAAATGGAGGCAGATGTGGCTCAAAGCACTATGGCAGCATGAAATGTTCCTTTTCAGTTTGATACAGCCACACATCGACTTTTTGAAAGCACATCTGAAACAATTCCGTCTAGTTTGTGAGAGAAGGAGGTATTTACTTCCAAAGGTTGAAACAACTGGGAAAATCTCACCTTGGACTAAACAGTGAGGGTGACGTGGCTCTGTCTTGCACACGTCTGACCTTTCACGCATTGCACGCTGCTCATTGACTGGGAATGATGATCACTTGCTCAAGCGTCCTTGTCCCTCCCTCTACTGGCTGCCCTGCCTTCTGGTTTGCTACCAAAACTGTGCATTTGCACTGCCAAAGCCAGCAGGTTTATGAAAGGTTGCAATGCCTGAGAGACGCCAAGCTAACCTAGATCAGTCTCTCAGAACCTGGCACAACGCAGCTATCTCTGCTCTCAGGTCAGCACAGCAGCAACCTCAAGGATGGTGTGGACAAGCCGCTGGATGGAAGAGGAGCCAAGCCAAAGGCCACCTACCCCAGTACTCTGCCACCTGCCAGGATCAGTATCTTGGGGGAAAGCATCAGGCAGAGAGATGTAACACCTTCAGTACCCATAGTCCCTGCTTTAGGCACCTGATGGCAAACTCTGTCTGCATCCTAATATTTCATAGGCCTTGATGCTCTTTTCTTCTATAGACTTGTCTAATCACTGAGCCCGTTTAGTTCTGGCACCTGCTATGTCCTCTAGCTATGAACGTCACAGTTTAATTACATGCTACATGAAAGAATAATTCCTTCTGGTTTAAACTTGCTACTTGATTATTTTGTTTGATACCTTTAGAGACAGAAGATTCATTCCCTGTTCACCAACTCTTACACTTAGGATTTTCTAAGACTGCTATATTACCCCTTCCCATGATAATTTTCAAATCTTAAGAGCTTTGGTCTTATCTCTGTACAGATATTGTTCCATCTTTGTATAGAAGATGTTCCAGGACCGTCCTGATCACCCTTCTCAGGCTTTTTTTCAGTTCTAGAGCTGTTCCTGTCCCACAGGACAGGCTGAGACAAGATGCACAAAATATTCAAGAAACTTCTTGCCTGTACCCAAGAGCTCTTACAGATCCAAATAACTCTATAATGGCTTTTTCTGTTTTCTTCTCTATTTCATTCCCAATAATTCCCTGAATCTTGTTAGCTTCATCGGCTGTCAATAAGTAACAGGCTAGCATTTTCAAGAGAACTATCTATAACAAAGCCTGAGTGAGAGCAGCTAATTTGGAGCCCGTCACTACGTACATATTTTTAATGTTGTTTCTCCCCCTCATGCATTACCCTGCAGTCAGCAACATGAATTTTTATCTGCCATTTTATCATGCTGTCACTTGCTATCACGACATCTTCCTGCCAGTGTTCACAGTCAGTCCTAGCAATGACTATCCTGAATAACTAGCTGTCATCACCAATCTCTCTTATTGTACTCTAACCTTTTTCTGGTCATTTAGGAATATATTGAACAATGCAGGCCACATTATGGATTCCTGTTTAGCTGCACTAGTGACTTCTCTCCACTGTGAAAGCTGCATTCCTGCTTTGCTGATTGTCTAGTTATTAATCCACAAGAGGCCATCCAAACAAAGACACTTAGGAGCTTCTTTATGAGCTACTGTTAATGGATCTCATCAAAAGCTGTTTAGCACTTGAAACACAGTGTAGTAACATGATCACCTTATCTACGTGTTTGTTGACTCCTCTAGAAAACAAATAGATCTGCAAGTCATGAGTTGCCTCTGTATCATCTCTCCCTCCCCATATTCAGCCATCCAACCATGGCCAATACTTTAGTGCATCAATGCGCAGAGAAAGCAGATGATGAGAACACCAAACTCTACAGAGAGCTGTCTACAAGGAGGACAGCAGAATCAAACACACAGAGGCACAAACGCAGCTCACCAGCAGTTTGCCTGACAATGTGCCCAGCTGGTGCACGAGCAGTAAATGCAGACCAGCCGACTCATGGGTACCTCCATGTTACGTGGGTCCCTGGTAGCACCCTGTGCACGAACTGCTCCAGTGCAAGGAGCAATGCTGAGGATAAAGGCAGGGACCTTCTGCTGGAAAAGGGAAAGAGGGCTCAGTCTAATATAAGTGAGCAACAGGGGATCCGAGTTGTGCCTTCTGACTTGATGACAATGCTGGTAGGAGGCTCAGGAGGAGTGGGAATGTGCAGTGTAATATGCTTAAACACAGCACAGAGTAATGCCAGCTACCAATGCCACACCACATCAAAGCTCCAGGCTCTCTGACCCACACCCCCCTGTGTGGTACAGATGTGTCCTGCATGTATAAGTGTCCAACTGTACTGTGCTTGCTACTTTCAGAGCTCTGTCTTACAGACAAGAAAGCAACCAGCAATTTCATGGGTATACTCCCACTGCTGGCACAGCAGAAGAGATGCCCAGCCATGAAGCCTGCAGCACAAGGTCTGCAGATCAGCGGTGAGCAAAATGCATCATCTGGCAGCCTCACATTCCCTGTTGCGGAGAGCGAGAAGTTACAAGGACATGCCAGTTCTGCAGAGAGTCCACGAGCGGAACACCAGCCAGCCCTCGCTGCTCCTCGGGTTCCACACTCACAAGATAGACTGCTCTCCCTCTTCTCCCACCCCTGCCCAGTTCATGCCAGCAAGGACACCAACTACAACAGGGCCAAAAAAATCCCTGCTGTCATTTACAGGCCTATTGCGGCCTCCTTGTACTCTTCAGGACAGGTGCTCAGCAAGACTCTGGCCTCAGGTCACACTGGGAGAAGACTTACTAAAAAAAGGTGATGATAATCAAATGGGCTACAAACAGGAAACCTGCTGCTGGAGCCTCTGGACAGAGCCTGGAACACACTTGAGTCACCAAGACCCTGGGAGGGCACAGCAACACTGGGCTCTAGTCATGACACAGCCCTGAGTGATGACAAGTCAGAAACTGATGCTGTGGAGGGAACAGGCAAGGACAGACACCCTCCCAGCCCTGGTTGCCAGCTCTTGCCCTGCTAAGCTGGAGACATCAATTTTTTCCAGCTGAAGCTAACTGACTCAGTCTGTGTCACTGCAAACACCCATTTTCTGGCTCTGCTATTGCCTTCAAATATGCTCTCCAAAAAGAGATAGACAGAAGAGAAAAGGAAGCCACTATTTTCATGACGCCCTTTCTAAGGAATAACTGCTGCCAGCACCTATGATACTGCCTGCGTAAATCTGAGCTGAGCAGGGCCACCATCAACTGCAAACCCCATCACAATCATTTAGAGGGGACCTTGCTCACTCAACTGACACCAGAGGGGAGAGGCTTCTCCCCAGCTGAGCAGGAGCCCAACGCACACGCTCTGCAAAGCTGCTGACAGTGCTGGTGGTACTCACAGTACTCGATGCCCAAGACAATGTCTCGGAAGTAGAGCCGAGCCTGCTCCTCGCTGAAGGGCTGGTCACTTGGTACCTCCATGACAGGCCTGTTCAAAAGAAGGAGAGTAAGTAGCCTGCAGAATGGCAGTATCCCTCCTTGCTGGAGGAGTTTCAGGTTCTTCATCAGTATGTCCTCAGCATTGAGGGCCAGGCTCCCAAGAGGTTCTGGCTACAGTGACACAGGATGGAGGCACAGCCATCCTTTTTGGATGTGGTGCTGCCTCGGTTAGTGAGCTCAACTAGCGGCGACGGGTGGCTTTGTGCTGTCCCTGAGCCAGCATGAGCCACACAGAGACCTCACCAACACCAGGATTAGCTGCTGCTGTCTGAGAGTCCTAATAGGTAAGTGTGTAGTGAAAGAACAAAACTGGGTCTGGCCTTTGGTTTCTTGCTAAAGCTGCTCATCGCTGTGAGCACCAGCATCACCAGCAGGTACCAGGCAGCAGTGGGGATAGAGAGCCCTTTGCTGTGCACTGGATGTCATGCCTGCTGGGGCTCAGTCCTGAAGCAACATCAGCGCGCAGCTAGTCTAAACCAGGGCAGAAACTAGACATGAACTGTTGGCTCAAAGGTTGAGCGGGAATATTTCCAGTGCATTGCACTAAACTGCTTTGAAAACCTATTTTGCTGTTTAGGGTTCAGCCACCACCAGAACTCAGCCATTCAGCCCTAAATAGCCAAGGTTACCTGGGTCAGCTTCTCCTCTCCTTTCCTTTGTATGCCGCCACTGCTGAGATGCACAGTATCCTCTAAAAGCCCCTCTTCTGCCTGTGCCTGCTGAAAGCTGAGGGCAAAGAGGCTGTAAGAGCTAGCCAGCATCTTCTGTTGCCCAGCGGATGAATAGCAGGAGCTAAGGACTTCACTGCACTTGGGTTAATCCTGCCCGTACTCGGCAGCTTGTCCTCTCATTTGGACATACGCCCACTGACTTGGGCTGGTTTCAATGAGTGCTCCTGAGACACTCTCTTTGCAAACCAAACCCTGGCTGAGAAGGGCCCATCATCAAAACCAGGCTCTGTGGCTCTTCCCCTCAGCACCCAGCAGCAAACTCCTCCTGCAGCACTTCTCTCTTCTCCCTTACTGCTATTTGATCAATGACCTTCATCTCCCATTTGCATTTTTCTGCCACTGCCTCCCCTCCCTCTTCATGCACATTTTTCTGCTACTGAAACCAGGGAGAAATAATGTGAGCAGCAGGACTGGCAGAGCCGCTAATGGAGTCTAATTGCCTTCTAGAGGCAGACAGGCTGCACTTGGCCGAGCTGCACATTCCCTGGCCACAGCCCATTACAGGAGCTTTCTCTTCCTCCCCCTCTCCTACAGGATAGTTATCAGCCTGGTCACCAGGGAGACTGGGGAGCCTCTCACCAGCAACCTGATGAAGCTGGCAGCCTTCAAGAGGCTTGTTCATGGGGCCAGAGAGAAAAATAAGCCCTTCAGGAAATCTCCCCCATCCTGGGCACAGTTCTCCCGACCTCCCTGTGACTCTGCAGGGCTGTAGATTCAGCACAGGTGTAGCAAAAAGCAGTGAGGAGACTCCCACCACCTTATCACTTCTCCTGCGATGGAAAAACATGCTAACAAAACAGCCTCCCACAGTACATTAGTGCTAGGGGCAAAATAAGGCAGCGGGTGGCAAGTAAATGTTGATGCAACCACACATGCCTTGTGCCAGAGGAAGCCACGATGTGGCTGTAACCCCAGCAGAGTACTCCTATTAAAACCTTTTCTTCCAGGCAACTAATGGGGAATGGGCATCAAATTTATGTGGATCAAAGCCTGACACCAGGACACGTCCTCCCAGCCCATCACTACTCAAAACATCATTCCAGGCTGTGACAGTGCAAAGGCAACTACAGCTGGATTTTGCCTCCTCTGCACTTGCCTGCAGACAGCGGTTTGCCCCACTGTACATATCAAACCTCCATTTCACCTAGGAAGCTGATGATGAACACCAAAAATTTCAACACAAGGGATCCCAGAGGGCTACTTACCCTTTCCTTAGGAGGTCAAACACTGCAAGAAAAGGAAATCAAGTCATGAATCAGAAGAGGGGACTTGGCTTGTTCATTTTTTAGCACCTGCAAAACCACATCCATTCCCATACCTGCAAAATCAATTTATCTTCACTCACTTCTCTTCCCTCACCCACGACAAGAACACCAGAGGATGCAAAATGAAAACATTCATCTCTTCAGCAAAGACAAATATCCCCACCTCCCGCCAGCTCCACACAGGGAGGCAGCGGGTGCTAATTTATCAACCACATGGCTGTAGCTCCCGGTGTCAGCACTCGCAGATCTGAGCCCCATTTTATTCAGTACCTTCAGGGAGGGTGTTTGGTGTGATATTTCTGCTAAATTGCTAATACTGAACAAGATGCTGTAAGAACATGTTGCTCCATTTCTGCTGTGTCAATCAGCAGCACAGCTACATGGCCATCAGAGGTAAACACTCCCTGGCGGGAGCAATTGGAGAAGATTTGTTGGTGTGAGTTGAGGTCTGTAGAGCACATGAGTTTTTCTGTCTGATTAGGGGGTTAGAGGCAATGTGTTTTTCTGATCCTGTCTCTGATCTGTTCTGCAAACAGAAGGATCTGCCTTTATCCAGTAGGAGAGCTCTTTCCTCATGAATTACTAAAGGATTTCTTGTACCTCCCAAGAAATCTGAGCAGCCCTGCTTACAGCTGCAATATTAGACCAGATGAAGGTACAAACACAACAAGCCAGCCTGCATTCGTTCATCTTGCTCTCCAAGAAGCCACAGCTTATGGCAGCATTTCATTATTCAACCATCTTGTGCCATTGCTATCAGCACCCTCCATCCCCTGCTTTCTTTCCAATGAGCACTCCAGAGCGCTCACAGCAGTACTTAATGCCAGCAGTAATTAGCAAAGAGCAAACACCATTTTCTCTAGTTTTGCTTTGTAGTGGGGGACATTTTTGGAAGGAGAAAGGCGCAGTTATCAGCTGGGTCAGCAGCAGGAGGGAGGAAATCCACTCGCAGAAGGCTCAATCCTGAGCACCCACGTCTTCCCCTTGCTGCCGAGGGAACTGCAGAGGCATGAGCTTGACTTGCCTGAACCACTCATGGGATCCCAGGCAGAGCACAGGGGAGCAAAGGGCACGGACAACACAGCCACAGCCACTACTCGCTGCCTGGGGCAAGTGCAATCTCCCCAGGACCCCCGGTGGGACCAAGAGATTACCCCACTTGTCCTGCTGCTATTGCTGCCATTTCTGGGACTGTTACCTTGCTCCACAGGGAGAGCTTGGTTTTGTTGGGTTTTTTTTTTGTTTGTTTTTTTCCCCCTTTTTTCTTTTCTACAGCTTTTTTGACTCCTTCATGCATTTATTTTCATTCAACAGAAAAGCTTGCTACCTCATCTCTCCCCTTCTCTCCATTCCCAGGAGTTCAGACCTTTAAACAATGGCCTCAGCCACCCTCCCCACCACACGTGCATCTGCCTTGGCTGCTGCTTTGCGATGCTGCCAGAGTGCCACCGGGGCTTCAGCAGAAAGGGAAAAGTGGCCTTTCAAAGGCAAATAGCTTCATTTTCTAGGCAGAGCCCCCTTTCACTGGCAGCTTCAAAAGCATCCCATAACTATTTCATGAGAAGCAGCCTTTCAGCCTGTCTCATCAGGAAACATCACAGGGAAGCAGAGATGTAACAGGGTCAAACGCACCCCTCCTCTGGTCCAGCTCAGAGCCTCAGTGCCTCCCATGCCTGTCCCTCCAGGTTTTGCCCAAATTGGGGTTAGGCTGTGGCCGGCACTTCCAAGGTTCAGGGGAGAGGAAGACAAACGGGTGGAAATTTCTCACCCTCTGCATGAACACACAGTCAGCTGTGGCCTCCCAGCTGAGCACCCCATGGCAGGGTCTGGGCTCAGAGGCCAAAGGCAAGAGGCTGCTGTCTTCGGAGGTCCCAAGAGTAGTCAGTCTCTCTGCAGGGGTCACAGGGAATACCCCGAGACAAAACTGCTTTCCAAAGTCACTGCCACTATCCACAGCCTACAGGAGGAGTCTGGAAAGACCAAACCTCATAGCACGAGTACGAGAAGCCATCCTGCACCCTCCCCTTCTCTCCTGGCTCTAGGACTGGAACCAGCATATACATAGGGGAGGGCAAGCCACTGTCACGTCTTTTTATGGTCCCCATGGCAAGGAGATGTACACAGCTGTACTAAGACCAAGGTTGCCTTACCCTACACTGCCAGGGCCCCTTCCATCCCACTGCCTTTACAGGTATTGAACTTTTCAGAAAAGAATTGGTACAAGTTTCCTCCTGATATTGACCCCGAGCCCTGATACGTGTTACTTGCATCACTAGGTCTAAGCCCAGACAGTTCTGTTAGCATATGACGACTCACATACCCATGTACAAGTTGTCCTCCGCAGGATCATCAAGGACCTGTAATTGATAACAGAGATAAGGGGAAACAGGAAAAAGAAAAAGAGCAGGAGAAAAAAAAAAAGATATTTTTCATCAAATAACATTTTACTGGTCCCTGTACACTGTGCTGAACTGCAGAGCACTGAGAACGACTTAGGTTAATATTCAGAGATTCCTGCAGAGAGGGGGGCTTTGAAGGACACGGATTTTCTTGTCTCCAGAAAAATCTGGCCTTCTGCCTGTATTTGGAGAAACAGCCTACCAATAAAGACACTGCTTGTCCTAATCTGGCCTGAGCCAATATTGAAAATGGCACTGAAGCCTTCCACTGTGCATCTTCCCAGGCTTGTCTTGGACAAGTTTCACTGGTCCAAGCTCGCTGTTATTTCTACCAGCACAGCCAGCTGCCTTCTCTTGGGCACCAGCCCAAAGCCCAGGATAAGCATGTCAGTTTGCCGTTTATAATGGGTATGATCTTGCTTGGAATCACCAGCCTAAGTTTCTGAACAACTATTTTAAACCAATTTTGACTGAAGTGTGAACAGTTGAAGAAAGATCTTGTTGCAGTACAAACAAGACTTGTTTCAGTGCAACTTAGGGTGGAGAAGCAGCTCACCTCTATCAGCTTAACGATGTTGACATGGTCCAGCTTCTTTAAGATGGCTATTTCCTGATAGACTCTGTCCAGTGGCGCCATGGGTTTTGGCTGCTCTCCGGAGGATGCTTTGGACCCTCTGGGAGGAGGCCGACCTGCAATCGTGACAACATGGTGAAGAACTACTCATTTTTCAGCAGCACCTGGCATGCCCGAGTGGGCAGCCACTGGCCCCTTTGTAGATACCTCCAGCTGTTCTGGAAGATCTTATTGCCTTGTTATCATCCCAAAGCATTACAGTCTCCACCCAGAACAGACATCTCCAAGCCCAGTTCAGACCAGCTCCTACTGGCTTCCCAGCTGGTCTGTTTGCCAGGTCCCATGGCCCCACCTCTGGAGCCAGGTACTATCTGATGGGATAGGAGAGCCCCTGGGAGCAGGGGGTCTACCCTGCCTAACTTCCAGCACTTAATTAGGCTTCATAGATGGTGAGTATGGAAGAGTCAGCTCTTCAAAGAGCCTCAGAAAGTCAAAGCCAGGAACCTAATTAATAAGCGTGTCGAATTTCCCTGTGGTTGCCCCTGCCCTTTCACTACCCACTGCATTTTAACCAGCCCCCCAACTACTTGGGCAGCTTTCAAATGAGGCCAAGTTCTGCAGTCCTTGCAGACAACATTTCTATGGAGAGATCTGCCTGGCTGAGGACAACAGGCAGACCTCTGCATGTGAGATACCCACGTGGAAATCCATACTGCTTCAAGAGCTTCTTTTTGGAGAGGACTTTCATAGCCTGAAGGAAGAAGAAAAAACAGTGTTAAAAGTGAACAAGAGTGAAAGCGCTCACTGCTGTGACTTGGGAGTCTGCTGGGCATCAGGGACTGGCTCAGGCCTATCTTCAACCTAGAGAAGAAGTCTTCTAGTTAGTGGTGGCCATAAGGCACACAAACACGCTGACACAGCTTTCCTAAAGGTGCTGCTAACCATTTGTTTCATGAACGATGAATCAATCATGATGACGATGATTGATAAATCCCATCTTCAACTCTTTCTCATGAAAAAATTGTTTTCATTTATTTTTAAATTGGACAAAGAAAAAGGAGCCAAATTCCTGCACCTGTGGCAGGAGCTTGAAGAAAGAGGTAGGTTCCTCTAGCTGACCTTTAAGTACATGCTGTTTTGGATGATGCTATGGCCATGCCGCAAGTCAAAGCCACTTCAAGGCTGCTCCACTTGATGTTTTGCTTTGCCAGAGGGTCTAGGAAGGCAAAGAGCTGGAGTGTAACAGCCATACCACTAACACCCCTCCAACCTCCATCACAGACCTGGAATAGGGTAGGGACACAGCCCTTCCACTAGTTCTGCACTGCCTGGGGGGACCTTTTGTATTCCCAGAGACAATTTTTGCCCCATAAACCTCTTCCATGCTGCCAGAGCAATAAGGAGCACCTGCAGCGTGATCCAGCACCATGCCCGAGACCACAGACAAAACATTTTGTGGGCATTTGTCACTGCACCATCAGAAACGACGAAGCCGGCTCCGTGCAGGGGCACAGCGAAGGCACAGGGAGGGAAGCGGGTTTTTGCCAGTGGCTTCACTCGCTTCTTATACACGATCGTACGCTGGCACTACTGCAAACCCAGGCAGCTGAGGCGTGGGAGGGGCTCAGGGCAGTTTTTCCTGCCAGCCAGTTGGCATTAGCATAGTGGCAAAAGGCAATCTGAATTTAATAAACAGTCTCTGCACCTCCATCTGCTCTGTGCATTAATAACCTTTTTGAGGGCCACTCAAACAACCCCGAGTGGCCCAGCATATAAATATTTCTTAAGAAACCAGCTCATGGTACAGTTTGCTTAGGAAAACAGTCTATGCTCCCAGGATCTGGGATGGTTACTCACTCCTTCCCCTAGAAGAGCTAATTACCCCTATTAATTAAGCATCCAAATCTGTAATTCACACTGGAGTGACCCCTGCAAAACATAATTAAGCAAGGGCTCCCGCAGCACACAGTCAAATGCCAAGGAATTTTGCATTAATACCACGGAGGCAGGCTCTCTGCATGCTACCTGTTTTTAACACATACCTGAGGAACCAGTCACCAAAACCATTTCAGCAAGCAACTTCCCAAGCTGTTTTTCCTGGCAGCGATGACACCCCACGCCCCAAGATCCCTACCTCCCATCAGTGCTCCTGCTACAGCCAGGTTCACAGCTCGCTGAAAGGATTGTTATTTTTGGTAATGGTCCAGTGAAGTCCTCTGGATTTGCACCCGTGTAATAGAGAAGAGACTCTGTGTAGCTCTCAATCGTGCCTGACAGCTCCTGAGCCAACTGTTGGAAACAACAGTGTTGAGAGACAGGCTCAGAAGTGCTTATATTTTACTTAGCACAGTGTTGTGTCCAATACAGTCAGTCAAATGATTCATAGTCTGCTGAAAGAGGGTCCAAGATGTGCACAACCACCTCCAAGGATGGCCAGGACCAAGCCTGGAGGACAGACTTCTTACGCTCCCCACTTCTCTCTCCATAATGAAAATTTATGGGAAAAATCATAGGTGAGCCAACTGTAAACCACCTCTATGGCTTTGGAAGAAGCACCAGGACATGCTTATACCAACTTCATAGCACTGGTATCTCCTACTACATAAGCAGGGCTAGATCAGAAGAGAGGATCGGTCCCCACTGTATTTTTCAAACGCAAACAGGAGATGAAGAGCAAACTTCATCATGCAATGGGCCAGAGCCACTTAATTATCACAAGAGCAGATATGAGAGCATGTAGCAGTGAAGCCTCACTTTAATTACAGCACAAGCTGGCAGGAGAAGGCCTCCTCGCTGAATTGTAACTGTGCATAGTAGGAACAACACAGGGATGCTTCAGCAAACCTCTCCTTCTGGGCTCTCATGCATGAAAGAGCCAAAGACATTTGTACTCACAGGCAGAGCTAATTACCCAGATAATGCCTTTCTGATAAAGAACCAGCTCAGAGCCAAGCCAAGGGATTTTCCCTTTGCCCTGGCAAGCATTGCTTCAGCTTCCTCAGGAAAAGCAGGAGCCTAGAGGAGATTTCCTCCACACACATGCCCTTGCAGCCACCTTCCTTCCAACTATTGAACACGTGGACATGGGTCTTGCAGCCTTTCACAGAAAAATGTCAGGAACCATGTGCTTTTCTTTGATGTATGTTTACTATCTAAGTTTACTGCTCTCCTCCTAGCAACCTTGCAGCTGGAAACCACAGGGAAGCCACCGAGGGAAATCCCAGGTTTATGGGGAGCAGGAATGCCTGGGGGACAGCAGCTTTCACAACAGCGAGACCTTGAGCCCGCATCCTGCTGCTGGTAACAACAACAGCAAAATGGCTATTAGTTGCAGGAGGAAAGGGTGATAAAATGGATCAAGCCAGGGGGATTTATCACCCATCCTTTGTGACACTCTCACAGCACTCGGGCTGTCATTTTATTTGCTGACAGGGAGGCTAGTATTGCTAGGGCAGAAGACCTGTGCACAGTCCCTACTTGCAGCTCTCAGGAGAGTGGGACGTTGCTCAGAGGTTGCTACTAGCCACTCTGCTAGTGCGTGACAGGACCCTGCGGGAATGCTGAGCAGACCAGAGAGCTTTTCCTGCCCTTCCTCACCTGTCTTGTCTGACAACGACATCCCTCAGATAAAGCGCCTAAGAGGAAAGCTCTGCTGGGAAAGACTGCTACGCACCAAAAGAAAATCCTAATCCAGACAGGCTTAGCTGCCGTGCCCCTAAAATCCTGCTCCTGCATTTGTCACCTTTCGTCCCAGACACCGTTTTTCACCCTGGCAGCAGAATTACATCGGCAGGCCGTGTCCCAGCCACGCTGTGACACCACAGCCAGCACGTCTTCCTGGAGCGGCCGCGGTCTCCTGCCTCCAGCCGATTCCCGGAGGCTCGCTCTTTTACTCTAGGTGACCCAGCTCCTCACAACCCTGCTGCTGAGCAGCACAGGGGGTTAAAGTAAACCAGAGGTCCCTTCCCTGGTCCTCACCACACCTGAGCACAGCTGGCAGTGGTTCAGTAGCTGTTACGTGAGCAAGAGTATGAGAAACATGGGAGCCGTGCCTTCCCTTCCTGCCTGGATGGCAACCAAAGTGGGCTCTCCAGGGGCTAGAAAGTTCAAGGCTTGCTGCTGGCCGCCACCTCCTCAGCAGCAGCACTTTGTTAAGCCACCTCTTTTCATAAACTTGGAAGGAATTTCTCCCCGTCATTGAGAGTTGGTAGAAAACAGCCCTCCATGCAAAGGTTTTGAGGTACAAACAGAGGCAGAGAGCGCAGTCACACAAATCTTGTTTCTTAGGAAACCAGATTAAAAAAAGAAAAAAGAGAAACCCACTGACAACCTACAATGTTATTGTTTTTGTCCAGAAGTAGTATAACAAATGTCCATCTTAACTACTCTTTGCAGGCTGATTTAGAGATTGAAAATAGGAAGGAGACATGACCTGAGGCATCACAGAATCAAATTCCATCAGCACCATGACTCCAGACTAGATCTCCACCTGGACACATTTGCCTTTGCTTTTTATTTGCTGCTTTTTCACAGAGCTTGGCTCTTCTTCCCCCCCACCCCCCCAGTTACTGTCAAAGCATCTCCTGCAAACTGAGACACTGAAACCTTTCCAGCTGAAAAGGGTTCCTTGGCAGAGCCCTGCAAATACTCCTGTAACAGCTTCAGGAGCCCCAGCAGCAGCAGGGACCAAGTGCAGGGCAGGGAGCTCTGCTCTGGGAGCCAGCTTTGCATCCCGAAGGGGTCTCCTCCTTGCAGGGGGCACTGGGTCATGTACTTGGTGCTGAAAATTCAGTTTCCTTGGTCTAATACATTCCCTGCATCCACTGATGTATGTCAGCACACTTTCACAGCCCTCCACGGCACTGCGGTTGTTCACAGCAATGAAGGATAAAGCTCTTTGAAGCACTCTCTCATCTTTAATGGAAGGTAAAAAAACCCACAAAGTAAATAAAACCCATCTACATTTTTCCCAAATGTGGTGATCAGCTTTTTTTCTTCAGAGTTTTTCCTAATTCTAGGCCACATCCAAAACCCATTAAAGCAACAGAAATATTTCCTTTTGCTTTGAGAGGAGCTAGGTTCAGTTCCTGGTGCCTATAAACTGCCTTTCTGAAGAGAGCTAGCAAAGGGCCCCATGCCTCAGCAAGAATCAGGAGTCACTCTGAATTATACTCCAAAAATAAAAATTTTCTGCTTTCTTTAAAGTTTTGCTTCTTTTTATTGCAGGACATTGGCTTAAAGAAAATAAGGCAGCAACACGCTGGCCTCACGTTAAAACACCGCACGTGTGAATCAGTTATTAGGGACTGCTCACTAAAAGCCAACCAAGGGCTGACTTCCTCCAATTATGTGTTATTGCTTTTCACCACTGAGGCAAAAACAACCCTCCAGAGCTAAATCTGGGGGAAAAGAAACACACAGAAAAGATCCGATTCAGACCCTGCCTCAAACCCCACAACAGGAGGATGGGGGCGACCCAAAGAGTGTGTCCCTGCAACACTGGCAGTAAAGGTGACAGCCCTTCCCTCTTCAGCTAGTGAGGATGAAACCGAAGCACCCAGGCATGGGGGCCACCCTCAGGCTGCAGAAGCTTTAAAGTGTTCGCTTAGATTAGAAAAAGAAATGGAGATTAAGTGGGGATTAACTAACACACACCAGGCTAACCTGGACACAGGCTTTCACTCTTGGCTTTGGTTTGATGTCCACAGCATTAATCTACTTCCAAAACATGGGCAAGAATGCAGTAGGCAATGCTAACCTAAACCCACCTCTCCTGAGCCCAGACAGCTGCCCTGCTCACCCTGGGCAGCCTGCAGCACAGTGCCAGTGTTCCCAGCACAAAAGGGCAGCGCCAACACATAAAGATTACAGTTTTCAAAGAAAAATATTTTCAGCTGGAAATAAATATGATGCAATGTGCTCCCCACTCTGCACTGCTGGTCCTGGCACTGCCTACGTTGGCAGGACACACGGATCAGGCAAGGCACATCAAAACCGTCCTGCTGCAGGGCAGAGGAGGGAGGACTTGGAGGGCAGTGGAGAAAAGGAGCCGTTGGAATCGGCAGCTGCTCCGGTGCGGAGGGTGAGTCAGCTTGGAAAGCACAGGGGATGGAAAGAGTTGTGGTTCCTTTGCTTGGCCACTTCTAGGGCAACTTGTCCAGATTTTTGTCTCATCTCTTCCATCCTTCATTTCAAGATATTTCTCCTGCAATTTCATGCCTGCTGGAAGCGTGGAAGGGCTAACAATTACTAACAGGCATGCAGCTCGCACCCGGTCATTCCAACCTGGTATGTCACCTGTAAATTCAGGAGTCAGGGAAGAAGAGCTAGTAGGGGAGTAGCAGGGAATGAGCATGCTTTACACCTCCACGGCATATTCTTATTCCCCTCTGTGCCAAGGCCAGCAGCTCTGTGCACTGGGCCAGGGAGCAGCACACCCATCTGTCTGGGTGCTCTGATGGGCCTGTTTTCACCCACGTGAGGCCACTCCATCAGGACAGTGAAAGCAGAACGCCTCTCGCCAAACACAGTACGGAGCAGCAGCTGAGGTGCAGGACCAGACCAGCAGGGGCTCAACACCCTTGCAGCCACCCAGCTCTGCTCAGCACATACCCACCCTGGGATCCACCAGAAACTCTGCTCAAAGCTGCTTCCACAAGCCTTCAGGCTCAGCCACAGCCACACACAGCAAGGTGGTTTTCCTTTTGCCAGCTGCCCAGCTCCCGCTCGCAGCCTGAGCAAAACTTGCCACAGGGCAACTCCAGGGACATGAGCATATCTCCACAGGCAGATTTTGCAGGAATCCGAGCTGGGATGGTTAGGATTCCCTTGCCTCTGAAAGGGGAGGCACAGACAAGGAGCCTTCAGTATAAGCAGCCTTTTTGAATTTGAAACCCTCCAACGCTAGCTTCAGCTCAGCAACGGATTTAAAAGCCTAGACCTGTCTTCTGCCCTGCATCCTACACCTCGCAACCTGACAGCAAGGTCCTGTTCAGTGCACGGGGAGGCATCGCACAACGGGGTAAGATGCAGGGGAGCCAGGCACTGCCCAGCTGAGCCACGCTGTTCAGCATCTTTCTGATCAACACCCCCATTTCTTTACAAAACACGCCTGCTCATTCCAGGCCATTTTTCCAATGCACAGCAGGTGCTGAATACCACCACCCACACGCCTCTAATTTCAGGTGACCTGCTTCATAGCTAGAAAATGTCAAGACAAATCAGCGATACACTTCTGCAGCCTGCCTCCAAGATCCCCGCCTGTTATATAAGGCAGCCCACCCAATTTCCCTCCCGCTCGGTACCGCACGCAAGCAGGCGTGCCGGCAGCAGCACGTTGCTCCGTGCCCAGCGGGGAGGTTCGATTCCTTGCATGCCACCTGAATCAGAAATTCATGTGCTAAAAGCTGCAAGGCAGGGGGGACCTAGCTCTCAAGGGTGCAAAAGAGAACAAGGAGCAGCGATGGCAGTGAGGAGCAGAGAGACACTTACGTAATACTTGTCATCGTTCTCATTGTAGGCCAGTTTCACAACACCGTAGGAACCCTAAAAATAAACACAAATTGCACAGTCAGTTTGGCATCTTCACTTTGTCTCCTCGCTGCTCAGGTACGGTAGACCATGGCCTTGCACAGTGGGGAAAAGAAAACCTTCAAGGCCCCAGGCCATACCTAGCCTCGAGCAAGGTCTGCGGGTGATATGAACCCGCAGCAAGGTTGTATGTTTTGGCAGCTCTGTTGGAGCCACAGGGCATCTGAGGATTAAGTATGTCTGGAGGAGTTGAACGTTAGCCCGTCGCCTCCTGCCCTGAGCCAAAGCCACTGTGTCTGTCTTAACTCAAATGTGGATGGAGAGAAGAGAGAATAATTTTCAAGCACATGTTTTGTGCAGGTTTGGAAATTCTGCATGGGCATCTTTCCCATACTTCTGTGCAAGACCACTTTCAGCAGGAAACCTCTCCATCTCTCAGCAGCAAATGGACTTCAGTGCAGACCAGTTGCCTACTTTCTTCCAGCTACCTCTTGCCCAGGCAGATGCAGGCTTGGATCACCGCTGTATCCACAGCTCCAGTGACAGCCTAAAGCCAAACTCTATCTGAACCACTGTTTTTTTGCAGTTCTGTATCAAGACTATACATTTTATGCAAGCAAGACATGACACCATGGCTAGGTATCATCCCTGACAGATGCCTGTTGAATAAATGAGTGGAATGAACACTACAGCCTTCAAAACATTTCTCTTGACTTCACTGAGAAACAAAGGTCCAGGTCTCAGAGGAGACTGACAAGCCATCTGGCTGATCCAGGAGGACAGCAGGTCCAGCAGACACCCCCACCACCTCAGGCTGCTGATCTGCTCACTGTGACCCGCAGGTGCAAATCCACCAGATGGGACAGACACCAGAGATAAGGCTTCATACTCTCCTTAAATCATACTTGAGCCAACGACAAAAGCCGTAAGTGGGACTGAAGCTATGTATGGGTTCCAGATGACGACCGGCTGTATCACCAGCAGTGGTATCTCAGCCTCGCACCCCCACTGCTGGCAGCTGACCGCTCAAGCCCACTGCGCACATGGGAAGGGTGCCTCCTCCCACGGCCCAGGCCCTCTTGCTTTAGAGGGGAGTTTGGGCTAATGAAACTTTCGGCGAAGGTCTCAAGCTCAGGGTGCAGTCCCTTCTGACTGCAATGTTCCGACTGCAAAGGTAGGTACAGCTTCCAGACAGCACCGTCACTTGTGGACCCATCTGCAATGGTGGCAGACATCCAAATGTGCAGGTGTCTGAACTGCTCACCAGCCAGACTTCTAAATAACTCTGGAGGAATCTCTTCTGAATCATTCTGCAGCTTTTAAACATGGGCTAGAATTAAACTAGCATTTCATTCATAGACAAAAACTTACACTAGTCCTGACGGGGACCAAACACCTGCCCTGATCTTTTTTTTTGGTTTTCTTTCCTTGTTAGGTTGTATTAATGCATCAAAGGCCCTTAGCGCTCCGTTTGGCAAGCAAACACCTTGGAAGGGAGCCAGCTTAACCACCTTCAGAGGTTAATTTAGATTTCAGAAAATAAATTTAGATTTCAGAAGAAGTAGCTCCACTTTGACCTTGAACAAAACTTGCTCAGACTAATAAGGCAAAAACCAAACAAAAGACCCCAAAACAAACACAAGTTGCAAGGATTCTCAGCCAGCAAGATCCCTTGGGCTGGCACAGCCTTTCCACCCGTACCCACGCATGTGCATGTAGGTTGCTTGTGACAAACATGAGCTCCAGTGACGTACCTTGCCTATTTCGCTCTGCAGCTTGTACTGGTTTAATTGCACGCAGTCCTGCAGATCAAAAGGAGAACATAATTAGAGTATTGGTAAAAGGAAATGACTGTGTTTGAATCAGTATCAAGTAGAGGCAGAGTGCTGAATAATGAAAGACAATCTTATTTAAACCAGTCTACCTTACGCTATAAGCACTGCATTTTTTTTTTTGACAGCCCAGGACAAAGCAATTATGGGCTGAGTTCTGACTCTGGTTGTGCTGGTATAATGCCGAAGGCTCCTCCACCCCAACTCCCCAGCACCGCTCCAGGCTCAGCCCGGTGAACCTGACAGCAGCCCCATGCCTCTTTAGACGGACTATCTGCATCAGACTGTGTTCAACACCATGCAGAAAAGCATCCGTCCCCAGCTCCACGGGACTCTCATGGCCTGGCAGCTCCCAGCACCCAGGCCAGTCCCAGGGTCGCAGCATCAGCCTACACCCATCCCAGCATCAGCCTGGCAAAGACAGGGACCCTCTCCAGGCCAGGTGTGAAGGCTGGGGCTGCACCCAGAGGAACCCTCACCCGGACCGTGGGCTGCTCTTTGAGGAGAGCGCACGAAGCCAAGCTCCTCTGCAATGCAACACAAACAATATCAATTCCCTTCAGCCAGTACAGTATTTTCCAAAATAAATCACCCCTAAGCAGGCTGGATCTCCGTTTGCAAGCTGTCCAGCTCCAAAACCGCAAGGGGAGGAAGGGTGGTGAACGCAGACCCCTGGCAAACTATGAGAGGGTGTAATGACAGGGTGCTGAGTTACTCGACAGATCGGGAGCCACACAGGGAGTGACGGTGGCCCCAGGTGTCAACTGCTGGAAGCCAAGGCAGGCCGGAGGAGCCACACGGTCACCTGATGCCAAGCCCACCATTTCCTTCAGTACTGTAGAACCTAACGGAGAACACTTTCTTCCACAGCAGCAGCAAAATCTCCATGGCTGCATTTCACTTGGAGCCGACTCCTCCTTCCTCGTTGATTACAAGAGGAAAATCCCAGCTGCCACAGAAGCCCGGGCGAGAGCCACAGAGACCGCGAGCGCCGTGCCCTGCCCGCACCGAGCTCTCCTTGCGGCTGCCTGCGAGCACCCAGGGGACCTGCCCCGCTCGGCCACTGCGACAGGGTCTGCAGGACAGCACGCGCCTCGCTGCAATGGAAAGCTCCTGGCAGAGCGTCGGAGTGCTCGGGGGGGATCTCTGCAGCGCTGGCAGCCGGAGGCGTGGGCTGCAGTGCCTTCTCCCTTGGTCCTGACCTAACAGACAGCACTTAACTGCATTGCAGGGGAGGGGACAGCCCCAAACTCTGGGGGGTGAGGGAAGGGGGGAGTTTCCAACCACAGCGCGTGGTGTGAGCTGAGCCTTAGACAGGCCACGCTTCCCCAGACAGCATTTTAAAACAGTATTTCTCCCTGAGCTTGCCAAGCACTAAAGCAGGCTGGAAATTCACTTCCAACCTCTGCACTGGGCAATTCTTTGGGAGCAAAGCTGATATAAAACATGCAGGCAGGTAGATTAGCCTTTCCATAAACCTCAAAATAGCTGTGCAATCTACAGAAGCAGCTCCAGGACAGAAAATAGTGCCAGATGCCTTCAGTCCATTTGTAAGAACAGGGGGTGTTATGGCCCCGTCCCTGTGCAGCACCCTCGCTGAAAGCAACACTCCTCTGCCTCTCAGGATGCGTTAAAGCACAGATGCAGTAGATGATAATTTTGATTTTTCCCCATCACCAACCAGAAAACACTCCTAATGCAAGCAATCGTCACACTGAAGGAGAATGAAGGAATGGGAACTGATGTCTTTTTAAGCTTGCAAGCAGTGGCTTGTCAGGAATACGAGGAATGATTTAAATCTTGATCTTGTTTCTAGTGAAGAAAGATTTTTTTTCCACCACCCTGACAGGGAGGAAGAGTAATGGGGCCATAGACGTGTATTAATTCTGCTGCTAGCAAAGCACATGTCTTTCCAAAGGCAAAAAACAATCCATCAGAACTAGGAGCAACAAGAGAGGAGAGAGCATGACCTAGCAAAAGCCAAGAGGCAAAGCATAAAACCACCAAAACATATGGAAAAAAAAAGCCCACTGAATTTTGTAGAAAGGACTCCCCTCGCCAAAGGAGGGGGCAGCTCACAGGAACCCAGGGTACGGACAACTGCAGGACAAATTCCCCTGAAAACCCCGTGTCAGCAGATTCACTTCCCAGCGAGAGGCTGTGCTTTGCATCACAGTGATTTTCACAAGTTAAGCAGGAACAGTTTTCTGGTGATGTCTCCCACCCTGGGTTTCCCCGAGCTTCGCTTCGCACCCCTTGCCTTGCCCTGTGCAAAGCTGCAGCGATGGGGAAACGCTTGTGGGAGCGGCTGGGACAGGCAGGAAAAGTGACCACCCCTCTGAGGAAGCCCCCAACCACCTCAGTATCTCCTGCTCTTCAAAGAGCAAGCTGGCAATGCCCAGGCCCTGTTGACAGGCCTCCTCCCCCAGGTAGTGATTACTCGGCACAAGTAAAGACAGGCTTTTACATGTGGCCATATACTCTCGAGTTTGCACTTGGTATCTTGTTTCCAGCCAAAGCGGCATCTCCAAAGCACAGAGTTTGCTGCTTCTCCTCACAAACACACTGTCCAGGGGGTGACAGTGGAATTTTTCCCTCCCACCTGAAAGAGCAGAGCCCTTCGTGTGGGACATCATCCGTCCAGCTGGGCAAGCTCCCTCACAGAGCACTAATATTTAGTGCAGCTGTCTGCTCCCTGTGTCAGAGGCAGCAGTTCCTTTGACCACCACCTTCCCACCATCCTTCTTACCTCTGCCTAGAAACTACCACTTTTATCCCACACCAGACTGATCACCTGAAGCATCACTCTGGTTTTTCTCTGCTGTTAAACAGAGCTTGTGAACAATGCCAGACACCTGCTTTTGGGTGATGGTTTTTCAGAAGGGGTAAATACTGAGATGGTGACTCGCAGAGAGGCTCTGAGGGAAGGGCGATGGCAGGTCTGGGCTCCAGCTCTGCAGCAGCCTCAGAGTTTCTGCTTGCTATCACCGCATTCCTACCCAATCCACACCGCCATTGCTCTCCACTCGGGTAATTGCTGGTGAGAAGCACTATCACCTTCGCTTCTGTGGTGCTTTCAGCACTTGAGCTGAACACAGCAAAAATCAAACCAGATTATAGGGTGCTTTCCACCTTTTTTCCCCCCCCCCTTGCAGAAAGGCCATCATTCACATCCCAGGTGACTGCTGCCACGTGTCGCTGCAGACTGGCGGGGTTGTGATGTTGTTATTTGGTCCTCCTGCACGAAGTGGGATAATTGTACTATTCTTTTATCGTAGAAAAACACCTATCTTTGGGCCAAGTGTTTCTTAAAGATAACATTCTACAATCCTTTTGATTTCATCACACCAATGTATTTGCAACTGCTGATAAATACGACCAGAACAAGAACCTTAATGAGATCCTTTAATGAAAAGCTGTCAGCAAATTAGACTGCTGTGTCCGTCCAAGTGTGCAGTAATTGCTCCCCCTTGAAAAACACGATGCCCCATTTGTTAGCATGTCCAAGGTATTACTTAAGAGAGGGAGGAGGGAAATAAATGCCACAGAAAGCAAAAATTTATTAAAAAAAAATCATAAAGCACTGCTAAGTCTAGAGTCCAGGCCCAATTCCATAAATCCACTGCTGCCACTGCTGTGCGACAGAAACCCTGAGAAATTAAGAATTGAGCCTTTGCTATCCAGGGGGACACCTGGACGGGAAGGAAGAGCCAGAGCTGGTTTCCAAAGCCAGACATTTCTAAAAATAATCAGACTGTCTACATACATTCATATAAAATGGAGAATTTTGCCCCTTAGAAGATAACAAATCCACCAATCTGAAAAGAATTATAAGTTTCAGCAATTCAGAGATACACTTTAAAGAGAAGCATGGGAAAGAAAATTGGGAACTAAAAGCCAGTAATAAAGACAATACTGGTTTAAACTCATTCCATCTGGAAGAGGAAGTTTTAGCAGTTCTAAAAACAGACAAAATTAAAATAAAAGCCAGAAAAGGGGCACTAGGGACACCAATGAATACAAATTAGAAAGTTGTCCAGGGAAAGAGAAAGACATACAGGAAGCCCAGAGCTCACCGAAGTAAGAAAAATGAACAGATTTTTAAGCAACATCCAAAACCAAGTGCGAAACTGGAAGCCCAGCTCCATGACTGGCAGGAGCACTAGCCACAGCTGGGCAGAAAGTGCTGCTGTCTGAGCTCACCCACCCAAGACCCCAACGCTGGATGCAGGAGGTCCAGCACCCACTGGGTCCCTGGGGTACCGTTTGGGAAGCGGCTGGAAGAATAAAAGGGGACTGGGACCAGTGGGACAAAGGCAGCCCCATTCCAGCCCCTCCGCAACTGCAGTTTGGGTTTTCTCCTTCTCTCAAACCTTGCCCTTAGACAAGTGGGAAATGTAACTTTAAATAAAGGTTAATTAATCCAAGGAAAAGAAATTCGCAATGTCTGTGGGGGATGATTCTTTGAAGAAATGTTTTCCAAGCATCTTTGACCTTTTCAAGAGAGCTCTAGCTTGAGCACCACACTAAGACCTCTAGAATAAACTAGTTTGGGGGACTCACAGTGCTGGAAGGGGAAGCTCTCCAGCCTGTGCTGCGTAGGAGCTCAGTCCCCGCCACTGCTCTGGTCCCACGTGGGTTTACCTTTGCGCATGGCAAGGAAATCACAACCTCATGAAGAAAACCAGGCAGCTCTCAGACTGGAGGACCATGAGACCTGGATCAGCCCAGCACTGAAATACTGCCTCTCAACACCAGTTGCTTCAAATTAGTTGGCCAAACAAGCTAGAGGCCTATGATAAAGATGTGGAAAGACAAAGAAAGAAATGACAAAGCAGCAATTTATTTTCCGTGCCTCTGGGATAAGCCATGGACATCAAGTGTAAGAAAATACCCTTTGTCAGCTCATCCTCCTCCATGCATTCTCCGGCTAGTGACAGCACAGGGAAGGGAAAACACACTGGCCTGACTCATCCTCTCCAGTCCCGCTAAAGCACACACAGCCCCAGCCCCCTGCCACGATGTGCAGGGCTGCTCAGGCAGCAGGGAGCTGGA
Organism: Phalacrocorax carbo; assembly: GCF_963921805.1. Classification (NCBI taxonomy): domain Eukaryota; kingdom Metazoa; phylum Chordata; class Aves; order Suliformes; family Phalacrocoracidae; genus Phalacrocorax; species Phalacrocorax carbo. The sequence goes on from NC_087529.1 coordinate 9,658,724, forward strand.
ACGACCTCCTGCTCATCCCACCCAGAGGTTTGAGGGACCATGCGGACACCAGGGCTGGAAGAACCAGGCTGCCAGAGAGTGGGTGGATGCAGGGGAGAGAAGAGGAACGTGTGAAAGAAAAAGGACGATTTAGCCAGGAGAGACTGGAGAAGAGAAAATAAAGCAATTAACTGTGCTGGCAGTCTGGCTAGAAGAAGAATAAAAGATGTCTTTTTCCAGGCTTTCTCCCCACTCTCTGAGTGAGTTTTTCTTGGCTACCTAAAAAGGTTGGTTTGGGACAGCAGAATAAAAAACCCCAGCACTGCATTTTCAAATGCCACTTTCCAACAAGCAGCACCTCTACCCTTTCACAGCTACAAGCCCTGCCATTTTAGGTGGGACAAGCTCCGTTAACCATGGTGACAGGACACCCATCCGTCTGTACGAACACATTCACAGAGTCTTGCCCTGGTACATACAAGCATCTGAGCACCATCCATGCAGCAAAGCAGAAGCTGCTTTTAGCAGCCCTGGGAAAACCCTCTCCTCTCACCACGCTGTCAGCACCGAGCAGGAGCCAGGAATGTCATATCAACAGAGGCAATGTGGGCCAGCGACCTGAACTCTGGGGCCTGTGCCTCAGCTCTTCAGAATTATGTGCCCTGAATAGCTTCAGCTTAATCACTCTGTGACACAGCTAAAGGCAAAGCCATACCCTCCTTAGAGCAAAGCACTGATGGGCAGCAAAGGCAGCAGGAATCCCACCAGCCTAGCAGGCACTCCTGCCGGAGAAGCTGGCGCTGAAAGGGCCTTCCAGGCCGTGGCCCATGAATTACCTAAGAGAGGAGGGGAAAAAGCAGGGAATTGGTCTGTTTTGGACATTACAGATCAATTTTGATACAGATGTGACAGATCAGGTTAATTAAGAGCACAGTGATACTGCCAGGAGAGCAGAACAGGTTACTTCTCGTGCAGAGTTAATACTGCAGATCCAGACTTGTCAGCAGTGGCTGCAAGACACCACCAGCTGCCAACTCTGCCTCTCAGGGCAATTAGCTAATTGGTGGCTCTGGTCAGTTGATTGGGAACTGCCTCTGTGCTAGACAAGCAGCCCTGGCTCCACTGCAGCCCTGCTGACCCAGGAGCCATAGTCTTCCTCAATAACAAATCCAAGAAACCCCACTCAGAAGGCGGGCATGCAGGGCATCAGACCCACGGGACGGGGTGGCATGATTCACTGCTGGCTCACAGCACCGTGTGAAGCCTCCTGCAGCATTGTAGGCTCAGCTTCGGCTCTTGGCCCTCTAATCCCTGAATACAAGTTTACCTCTCAGGCCGTGAACAAATATTAAACCAGCATAAAAAAGCTCAGCAGCATCTCTCTAACTGAACACATGTTCTCTGTTGAATTATGGAAGAACCAACAGAAAATGCACCCCTGCTATATTCCCATACCCAGTCTCCCCATAGCACCTCTCTCATTTATTTCTCCAGATCAGTCTAGGATACAGAACTGCTGTGAGCAGTGAGCCACCGCTCCTGCTACCACTGGAGAGAGAAAGTAGATTCAATTCTAGATTACTATCAGCATAACACAGGAAATTTTGATATGCAGCCCATCCATCTCAGCTCCTGATGGACAGCGCCTGCACGTGTGCCGCTGATAAAGCCCAAATGCTCTTGAACATCATCTTCATTTTTGCACCAACTCAATCGCGCAGCGGCTGCGAGCTGGAGCAATGGATGTCCTGCCACCTGAAGAGCTCTGACTGATGCCGAATACTCAACGCAAGGTGAAAGGAGCAGTTCCAAAATGGCTTCAAAGCAGGTGAGAGACATGGACTTGAGTACGAATGTGCAGCTTGCCTACAACAAGGTGTGTCAGAGACTCATTTGCTGGGAGATGAGGAGCAATGCCATGGTCAGCAAGTTGGATCTTGTTGGAGCGACCTACCAGCTTCCCTGTTCACTGAGGGTATGAATATCAAGATGATCAACAGGAAACACAACAGCAGTTGCTGCTAAGTACACCACGACTGTATTTCTCATCACGGGGTTATTTTATCCCCCCCAGTACCAAAAACTCAACACAGAGTCCCCTGTAACTCCTATAAGCCCTGCCCTACCTCCTGGCTCAGCACAGCCTTCCCTGCCCACATACAAGGCTCTGTTAATTGCTTAGAGCAAACGCACTACACAAATGCATGTAGCAACGTAAGATCAGTTCCCCGTTTCTCTTCCGAGTTCCCTGCTGTATAGCTTGTATTTGGACTGCCAGTCTCTCACAGCCACGAACACAACCATCCTGCAGCCACCGCTTAGCAGCAGCTGGCAGGTCACACACAGGATGCTGGGCTGCACGCAGGCTGCACACTTGCCTTGCTGTCACACTCCTAATATTTATTTCTCATTATTCAGTTGCCAGCCTCAAACTTCATCCTATAAACAAGCATGCATCTTCCTAGTCCTTTTGCTCTTCCTTAGAAGATACAGATACTGTCCCTATAAGCTGGGAAGACGAAGCATGACTCCCAAGAGCACTGCTGAGAGAGAGAGAGCACCCACCTTCAAAGACAAACAGCTCTTGCCTGGGCTCCCTTCCCCCTCCTACCGCAGCGATTCGCCATTAATATGAATGATGGCTTCCAACGAGCGCTGCTTTGTTAAGTATGTGGGATGTACCAGAGCAGGTCTCTAAATAGTTATATCAAAGTGACCACTAAAAACACAGCACTGCATAACAGACTGCTGCAGGAGCAGCGAAACGAAGGGCTCCGTATTTGCATTTCCTACCCCAGGGCAGTAGCTATTGCTCCCCAAGATGCAGATGCTGTGGAAAAGGACAGAGTATTCTGAATTTGCCTGCAGATGGGAATGTGCTAGTCACACTCGACTGCAGTTGCTTTGAAACAGATTTCGGACAAGCCCCACTCCTGGCACAGTCAAAGTACTGCAGGATGGGAGAGCTGGCACACAAGTCACATCCACTTCCAAGAACCGGCTCCTCTCCCTCCCCATCTCCCTTATTAAAGCATACGGCTGCCGTCAAAAGAAGCTGCAGTCTCTGCAGTGCACCTTCTGCAGATATCCTCTTATTGGCTGGGGATGCTGTGACCCATCTCACAGCTAACGCGACTTGCAAAACTTCCCAGAGGACAATGGTTCATTTGCCCGTGCACAGCACCTGCCCTCTCAGATGTGCAAGGGGAAAACACCCACTTTTCAGGAGGGAAACACTAAGCCACACAGGTGTTAAGCTCCACGTCACTTAGATCCACACTGGCAAAAGTCTGAACTCCAGTGCTTTGGGTCCCTTATGGCACAGGGCAGGACCACAGTGGGATTTAGGCATCGTAGCTGGGAGCACCACGGTGCCCAAGAGCAACGTGTCGGCACAGTGGCACCAGCAGAGCCACGTTTGGCAACACGCTGGGTGAGGAAGAGTTGGATGGGCACTTCTCCTGTGCCCCCAGCTGCTGTCTCTGTCCTGCTTCAGTGCCCCAGCACAGCAGCTGAGGTGAATTCACTGGGTGAGCATCACTGCCAGCCCTAGAGATTGAAAATGCCCATGGAAATGGCTTACTTCTCACCAGAACAAGGCTTATGGCCATAAGATGAACCAGAGGCTTCTCCTGGGCTCACCTCCCATGGCACCAGGGCAGGAGATGCAGCCCTCCCTGCAGGGCAAGGCCAGCAGGTCCACACTACCACCGCTCCTGTCTCCAGCACGCTGCCTCCTCTCTGTTACAGCACCTCTGAGCGAGACCATGGAGTGTGGCAGGCACTGACATCTCCCATTCCTCCCTCTGTCCTGCCCCATTCCCTAAGAGCAGAAACACAAGAGAACCATGACTGGGAAACAAATTCAGTCCAGAGAAAAATGGCAGGGCATGGAAAACTTGGTTTTTCTCCACAAATAGCAAATAATCTCAAGGAAAAGGCACAGCGTGGGCTTGGGGGATAATTCAGGTATGAGTCTGTGTTTTTTCCCAAACCAGCTGCCAGCCCTGCTGAAACGACGCTCCCTCTCTGGTACTCCAGCCAGCCCATTCCCTACTTAAAATACTTCCCCAGCTAGTAGCATTTTACAAAATATTTTGCCTTCACAAAAACACCCATTTACAACACCTTCATCAAGCCCAGCTTTCAAAGAAATCCCTGCTGCACACCCTTTTAGGCATTGCTGCAGGCTCAACATCTTTGGCATGACACCAGACAGCATGGTCCAAACAGCCCCCCTCTCAGCACGCCATCCTCCCCACGACAGCACAGCACAGGGAATCGCAACCAGCAGCCGCTTCCATCAATACCCGTGACCACCAACAGCGTGTTACACCTCCAGGACAGGTCTGAGCCCAGCTCTGGTACCGGGATCGCAGCTGCAAGACGGACAGCGGGAACAACCGCAGCCAGAGACACCCCTCTGAAGGATAGGAGGGTCACAGCCCTCGGTTACCAGTGCTGTTACAAATGCTTTAAAGACAGAGGAAAATCCTGACAGGAGTTGGAAACTCCAGTGCATTTAAGCTCTTTATAAAATTAAATCACGCCTTCAATAATGGCAAAACACAATAGGAGATACATAATCTCCAGAAGCTTAAATCCATAAAATACCATCAGCAAAAGCTGCTGTGACTGATAAACTCGCAAAGAGCACATACAGCAGGGACAAGAAAGCAAAGCCATCTGGACGCAGTCCCTTCTCTGAACAGCCTGACAGGCCTTCTGCGTGCTGCCGCCACACAACAGGGGTCCTGACCCCTTAATGGGACTATCTCAGGCAGGTGAGGGCTGAAGGAGCTAAATGTCAGGACCAGTGCTACACCCAGCAAAGGCCAGGGGGATGGATGCAAAGGTGTTCAGCCATTCCAAGCTAATATAATCCCTGGTTTCAGGGACTTCTTCCCCCCCCTTAGAAAAAACAATGCTGTCAGGTCTACTGCTCCAAAACGCTGAAGACTTCCATCAGCAATTAAGGAAGACTTACCTTACCTCGACACTACAATTTATAGGGGAGAACATGCCTACCTCAGAATCTGATATGGAGACCCGATTGGACTCTATCGTTGGTCGCCTCATTATACGTGGCGATGGCCCTGTGGCATAAGGACCATAACCTGGTGTGTTGCTAGAAGCCAAATAACCTCCAGATGATCTTTCTTGAAGAGACAACTTCCTACTTGATAGGACAGGTCTAGTGAGAGGTCTCTTGGGAACATGCCTCCAGTGAGCATCTTCTGACCGTTGGGAAGGCAGAAGTTCATTCATTCCCCTGTCACTATTGACTCCATTTCTTTGGATGTCTTTTATGTTACCAGAAAAGACTGTGTCATTTTCTTCAGTGTTGTTTTTACCACTTTGGTCACTTCTGTCTGGGCCAACGGCCACATCTATGGCTGCCACCCGCTCAGCCAGTTCAGTCTGTGTGTCTTCGCAGCATACGTCTATGCCTCCATCCATGGCATTTGTTGGAGAGTCCCCCATCATTGTGTCCAGCTTGTATGGTCTCAGATGACACTGCAGAGAGCTGCGATCCTAGCACTCATAGAGAGCATGTGGCATAAAGGAATCTCTCCATTAAATACCTAAAAGGAAACACAGAGGTAAACTGAATGATAATGTTCACTCAACACAGACATAACCAAGACACCCATCTCTGGCTTCTTCCAACGTAAAAGAAAGTGAAGGCAAAACGTTGGCAGGCTGTAAAAGAGTTGCAAATGCTCAGGAGGAAAGACAAACCCAAGCATCAAGCTAGATATGAAAGTGAGAAAGATGAGTTTTTATCTGATGTGCAACAAGTGACAAAGCTAAAGAGAACTTCTCCTTCCGTAGCTAGACTGACGGTCAACCAGAGCTTACAATAAAGGGAGAAGTACAGCTTCTTAACAAGCCAAGGGTAAAGGGTCAAACTTTTGACCTCTACAAATCCTTATTTATAGGGTCCAAGAGCTTCTGGTATGTATCCAAACCCAATGCACATAACAAATCCACAGACATTTCAGGCTCCACAGTAGTCTCTCTGTTGCTCTGTAGGGCCCTAGAGAGCGTCACAGAACGGCCTGGAAGCCAAGCCGTGGCTGCTGACTTCCACACTCTCAGTTATTTGCAACAGCAAAGGCAGAATTTAAAAGCAAGTCTGGTTCCAGGGTCATCCCTGGACCCCCTACCATTGCAGCCTGTGTGCAAACACGCATTAACCTTGCTGCCCACCACATATAAAAGCTATATTGAGTTGCAAATCAATAACACTTAATGATTACCAGCATGCGGGAATCAGCTTTTGCTTTGGAAAAGACCTAGAGAACATAAAAATGCAACACAAAGCTAAAACTGCTGAATAAAATTGCTGCTTCCTGGGTGCTAATTTCGCTCTCAGTTTCAAACAGATTTCAGTCTTGCCAGCATGGCCCAGAGCAGGAAACGGTCCTCTGCAGCACAATGCTGTCATCCCTTAATCACCTCTGAAGACGCAGCGCTGCAGGACGCATCATCTCATCCCTCTGCCCAGTTTCTGGGGGCAGTAGGGAAGAACTTAGTCTTAGTCACAGCATCCTGAACTACATCCAGTGAATTTCAGTGTCTGTTTAACTCTGAAATATTGCATGTAGAGAACCAGAGGCCGCAAAGCAGGTTGTGCACAGCAACCCTGCAAGCCAGGTGACACTTGCATCACACTGGTTTCACGCTGGCTACATTTGATTTACAGGAGGAAGGGTAGGAGTGAGCAAGTTCCAAAAGCCCCATCCAGCATCAGTCTGGGAACACACACAACACCCTCGTCAAGGAGCACAGAGCAAAGGTCGAGCCTGGCTCGAAGCTGCCCAACAACACTCGGCTAAACACACTATGGCTGAACTCTGCTGCAAAGAGAGACGAACGACCTCCCAAGTCACCTGCAGAAGTGCAGCAGCCAAGCTCAAGCAATCTTTTATAACAATAATGAAACTAGAGAAAGATCTGGACGGAAGGCTTCACCCTAGGTTGCGTGCCAGTCATGGGGGACACGCGCAGTGTCACAGAAAGGAAACATCCAAATCCACCATGTTCCTGCCCACTGTTCATCTCCTTCCCCTCTCACATATTATCTTCCCCCCTTCTCCTACCTTTTCTGCAGGCTTGTTTGAAACAAATTGACAGACGTGTCATTCACTCAAAACAGTGATGAAACGGTGAGATCAGCTTTAAAAGTTTCTGTTAAAACTATATTTAAACCCTTCAATCCCAAAGCACACATCCCTTTCAGAGCCAGGATGCAGGCACCACGAGGTAGCTTGCAGCAGCAAGGGAAGGTGTGCAGGGTTTGGTCCAGCACGCACTGCACATGGTCCCACAAACTCACAGGCAAAGCAGCACGAGCCTCCCTGCTCCCCCAAACCCAGGCTTCAAGCTAGAAAGCTGGCTGCAGCCCTGCGCTGGCTCAGCAATGATCCTGTCCTTCAAAACCGATTTCCAGGAAGCCTGCAGAGGGCTTGCTGTCTGCAAAATGCTCATGCAAGGTTTGCACTTGGAAAGCTTCTGGGATGACCTAGGAGCATCGGGTCATGGCAACTGTAAGACTGCAGCCACGCTGCTATCTCTGAAGAGGCTTTCCTTGTGCTCCAGAGCCTGTGGAACAGCACATTACCCGACATAACGCTCGCAAGGACTCCTCAGGGGATGCCTTGCCTGCACACTTGGCTTGGGTGAAGGTCCGCGCCTCAGCTGCTGGGAAGCACAGAGCAGCCTCCAGCCCTGCCTGTGGGACAGCAGCTTCCCAGGGCTGCTTTGCATGGCCAGGAAAGCACCACTCCACATCTGCCATCAGCAGCTGCCCTCTGCGCCACTGGGAATGGGCTGCAGCTCTCCTTGCAGTCCAGCGCTCCAGCCGGCGTGTTTCCTTCAATCAGGGAAACTTTTTTAAATGAAGGGAGGCAGGGAGGGAGTAAAAAAGCTTTCACCATTTAATCCAGCTTGCACAAGGGGATAGGAGGAAACCTCTGGTGTCCCCCTGCGTTAAAAGCCTGGATTTGCTCTTCTGCCTACAAAGAAGCAAACCCAAGGCCTTTCCTTACAGAAGCTCTAGCTTCTGGACAGTCACAGCTCACCTCGCTCCTAGGGATCATCAAGAAGAAAATCAACCTGTGACTGAAGTCTGCAGCTCCCCCACCTTCTTCCCTCCTCCTGCCTCAAGGTTTTCCCCACATGCCGGAGCGAGGGGAGGGAAGCACCTGCCTATGTTGCTGCGTGGCTGGCCGTGAAAGCGCTCACATCACTCCCCTGGACTGAACACTTGGGTGTCTCGCACATGCCCTCACTGCTCAGCCAACAGGGAGAAAAGCCAGAGGCGGCAGGGACAGCAGTCAGGTCCCAGCAAACATCGATGCTTGTGTTAGCCGCCTCCACAGCTCTTCACTGCCCAGACCAGGCACCCTGGGGTGTCACAGCACGCTCGCGCAGCTCTAACCTGCAGCTCAAGCTGCAAAATAAATCTTCAGCTAATTGACAACTTAAATAAACTTAAGATAAACCCCATAAATCAGTTCATCTGATCAAAACAAAGAGACCCATACAGCATTACAACAAATAATACGCTGCTGCTGGAAGTATGCTAAAAAATCCAGCAAGACAAAGAAAATCACGGTTCATCTGAGGAGCTGGGCTTTGTTTCAGATTCTGCAGTTTTGAAGGATTCCTTTTCACTAAGAAACCCTCCAAAAGCATACTGGAAAGCAATGGTTTCTGAATAAGCAAATCAGTTACGCACAGACCAGTCTTACTGTGCATAAAACTCAGTACAAAAGGCAATTATTTATTTCTGCAAGGCAAAATCAATGGTGGATTTACCATTTGTGAGGCTGTAACACAGCTGCACCTCATTGTGATGGGAAATCCCAGCACAGAGACACCACCACTACCTTCTTCTACCAGCTTTGGACCCAGTGCTCTTCACTGGGTCACCAGCCTGACCCCCCACAACGCTAAACACCTGCTGTAGATCAGAGGATTATGCTGCAGACATGAACTAAAGCTGCAAACAAGCTTATATGAGCAAAATTAATTTACTTACACATATCTTATTTACCATTTTCCCCTGTAGCTATTCCTCTGCTGCAGGCAGACTGCCACTTCAACGGTGTCTTCCACAATGTATTTATCAAATGGCTGCACATGTTTCCCAGACAGGCGCTAAGCAGAGCATGGTACAACATATCCTTTTGAAAGGAATATGATTCTGGAGAAAAATCTCTGTATTGTACATGGGAGCAGAATATGAATGAATGCAATTAATTTTGCTGCTCAATAAAGTATTTCAAAGCATTGTTTGAAAAAAAAAAAATTGTAAATCTAGTTCATTGCTTGGTCCTGCCATTTGACTAACTAGAAATGTTCCTATGAGGAAGGACAGGGAGGTTAAAAGGCCCTGGGTCTCAGCAAATCCAGCTTCGTATCCTCATTTTGCTACAGGCTACCCAGAAAAGCGACTTTACAGCTTCGTCTGTCACAGTTCCCAGGTTAAGAGGAATGACGCTGCCCTCAGCCTACCTCGTCCTGCTTCCCCTTTCTGTCTCTGAGAACATATCTGCCCTGTGCTGAGGCACAAAGGGCCTTTGCAGTAAAATAAGTCACAGTGAATCATGACAATAGCAAGCGTTTGCATGGAAAGCATTCAGACAGCAATTTTGCTGCTGCTTAGTTTTGGAGACTTCTTCAAATGCCCGTGGATGGCATCCTCCACGCCAGCACGAGGAACATCAGGGATCTCACACTGAAACCCTGTTCGAAGACTGCATCCATTAGGTGCCTCTTGACTACACAAGGCACTCTCACAAAGAGAGGTCCCAAAGATCACAGAAGGCTTTAGTCTGCTGCTTTAATATACACCAGCATGGTCAGGAATCAGGCCAAGTTTTTTAAATGGTTCATGCAGCCACGTACCAGGGCTGCAGAGGGGATGTCATCTCCATCACCAGCATCCTTCAGCTCAGGTCAGACCCCCCCCCAGCAGGAACACAGTCCTGCCTTGGGGCAGAGATGGGCTGCACACCCAGCCCTACCTTGTTTCACCCTGTGCTTGTGTTGTGTTTCCTTCAGATATTCCCCCACAGCAGCACAGACGGGATGAAGAATCTGCTCTGACTGCTGTCAACCAGCACCAGAAACTCCCTTTAAGGAGAGAAGCAGCAAGTCCTGAACTGGGCTGCCAAGTCCTGAACAGCTCCTCAAATGACATTTTTGAAATATTAGGTCAGCAAGTCCCTCCAGAGCCTGAGCTGTCTCCCCACACCAAGCAATAGAGCCCCTGACTATTTCCATCCTGGATTCTCTCCTGTGCTCCCTGTTCTGCAACTGTGTCTGCAGGACTTCGGGTACTCAGTCCACTACCCTGACATGAAGGAGATATTTCCACACCCCCCACCCTGACCCCATCAGCTTTTTATACACAGGGGAGGCACTTGCCCGAAGTCCAGCCAGCTCACACTCCAACACTTTCAGTCTGGAGAAGCTTAAGGGGGACTTACGTACCACCGCCATGCACCAGAGCAAGAGCTGAGCTGCCACGAGCCCTGCAAGCACAAAGTGGTTTGAAAGGCGAAAATTTTCAGATCTAAGGAGCCAACTGCTTACAGGTCTCATTGCTGTGGCACGCAGCAATTCGGATCATGTTGGCCTTCATTTCAGCTCTGCTACCCCCAGCACACCGGGTAGGGCACCTGAAGATGGGGTTGCCTCCAGCCCACCTCCATTCACACTGCTGCAGGAAGGAATCAGGCCTTGGAGCAAGCTTCTTTGTATCTATGAAAACCACCTTCAGACGTCCACTGGCTACAACACAGCCCAAACCAAGCGGCTAAGAACAATGAGAAGCTGCAGCCCTGTGAAGCCAAAAAGAAAGCAAATCCCTGCAGCCCTTGCAGAGATAATCAAGACAGATGTACGGCAGACCGGCCATTTGGACTGCATTCTCCGTGGGAAGAGGGTAATCACTTTTGGTACAGATTCCTGAATAGAAGCGGGAAACATAACACAACCCAAATAATAAATAAGAAAATACTGTTTGTACTTTTTGCATACACACCATACATTTGCTTTATCTGCAGCTTACAAAGCTCTTGTTTCAGAGCACAGACAATCGTGTCTTGCTGAGAAATCACTCGATCCTGCTATAATCACCCTAGTCTTTTTCCCTCTTCTCTCCACGCTTCTTGGCAGTGAGTCTGGCTGTTGTGCCACAGCTGAAAATTAGATCATAAAAGCAAGGCACGTTGGTTACTTCTGTGAAGCTCCTAGCACAGCTTTAAAAGTAACCGCTGAATGACAAAGAACAGTATTTTTGCAATTCAAGCACTGCGTGAGAAATTTGAAAAGCAGGTTCAGGCCCCTTCTCCTGCCAGATTTCTCGAGCGACAACAAACATCTCCAGACCACGGTCTGGAAAATGCACCATTTCTACCTCCTCCTCTTTAGTCTGTATATGCCGTACCAAGGCAGGGTGTTTTCAATAGGAATTTCAGGGCCAGTTCAGCCCCTGAGCTAAAGACAATGCGCAGGCCGAGGACCCGCCGCTCCATGCTTGTCCTGCTCTCCTCCTCTTCCCCATGAGACTCCCCAGCTGCAGACTGGATCCAGGGTTTGGGTCCAGTGCAGGACTGAAGCTTTCCTGTCCCTGGGTGTAAAGCGTGGTTGCTGATGTAAGACAGCAGGGCTGAGCTCAGCAGCGAGCTCCTGATATTATCACACAAAAAATAAGAGATACACACCTTCACACCATGAAGGCCATGTAACCAATTTAAGAGCAATTAAGAGTGCATTTTAAATATGTTTTGAAACTAGCCAGGACGCTGAACTAAAATCTCCAGTCTACCAGCCTACAGCACGAGAGATAACAACCACCTTGCGCACAGAGCAGTGAGCTCAGGAAGTTTTACAAAAGATTTCCCAACTGCATTATATTTCATCCCTCAGTGTTCTAATTATACGATTAAATACATTTGCATAAATCAGATGCAATTACACTAATTGCATATATAAGCAATAATCAACCAAAAATTACTCCAAAGAAAAAGTTTCTACTTAAGGAAATTCCTGTAACAAGAAAACATTGAGGAGTGCCAAAATCTATCTAAGTGAGAGCGATATTAACATTAAACACTCCAGATAATGGCAGTGAAGCAGGAGCCCTGCCAGAGCACTGTTTGACTGGGGGCAGCTACATCTGCATATTTTAACCGTGGTTTCGGTGGGGACAACACCAATGAATCAAAGAGAAGCTGTGCTCCTTTGTATTCAAGCCCTGGCTACAAACTACTTTTGTATGGCAGGTTTAGTTGCTGTGTTTTATAGCAGAGAGAGGTTCAGCAAGACGTGGGGACATCAGACCCTGATGCTGGACTACATTCGCTTCTGCTTTAGTTTTTTAAAGCTGTTTATCAGTATATGAACACTGGAGGCGGGTTTATTTTGCAAATTACAGCTGAGAAAGCATGAGAGGCACTCAGCCCATGTGTCCCACAGGTTTTGCTTGCAATGATGCTAAGTGCTTCCACCCACGGTCTCTGCAACTTCCCAGTAGTGACCACAAACCCAGCGCATCCATACACCCAACCCCGCACATCCGCACCGTCCCTGCAGACAACCTCAGATTATAACAAATCCTGTTTGCCCTTTCGACAAGGGACACAAAAGCTTTGTGGGGGAAGGACCCCGGCTGCTGTGCCAACCTGACGTCCACAGCGATGAAGGACACGAGGATGGAGGAGGCTGGCATGGGCAGAGAGCACAGAGATCGGTTGTGCTGCGTGACCATGCAGCAGCTGTCCCAGCACGTCCCCAGCCATACCAGATGGTTCGTCCTACCTCCAAGTGACCCTCGGGAAAGCAATATGAAGGAATCGGGCTTGTTAATACGCACACACAGCCTGGACAACATCTGAATCACTCTGAGGTCAGAGGAGAGCAGAAGAGAGGCCCCGTTTCCAAAGCGGCTCCTGTGCGTGCTCCCATCTGGCACTCAGCTGACAGTGACCCTGACCTCGGAGCCTGCCTACCCCAACCTCCTCTACCAATACTCACCAGGAGTGCAGGAAATACCCCAAATGCAACTTGCAACACGCACAGGGAAAGCCGAACCCCATAGTGCACTGGAAAAGCAGCCTTCAGACCACCAACTACAAGAGTACACGGTGTTACAGCTTGACGTTACACAGGTGGGCATGGGCAACATCAGCTCACACAGAGAGGTTCCTCGTAGGGTCAGTGCAGAATTTATGCAGCAGAGGAAGCAGGCTCTTGGGGCTGAAGCTGAGCAGGGAGGAGGAGGAGGAGGAGGAGGAAGGGGAGTCACAGTTGCTGTCCCTTGCTGAGCTGAGGGGCACGTGATTCCCAGGAGAGGGGGCAGCAGTGGCGGGGAGCACAGCTTGCTGGAGATGGCATTTAAACAGCCAGCGAGGGGGTGCTTAAAAAAATAACTGAGAATGGCAGATTACATGAGATTTGAAAAGCTTAAATTATTTGTAAAATATTAATGAGCAAGGCAGTAGCCAGACCCTATTGATTCACAAGCAAAATAGCTACCTCAGAATTAGGGAGCCTTTAGTATTTACGGTCTTCATTGCAATAATGACTTTTCAAATGTCTGTACCATGGGGAGGTAAATGGTAGGTTAAAGGAAGAAAAAAAACCTTTGGAAACGGATTAGTCTCAGATGAACTATCTTCTGCTGCAATCTGTAATGATACCTCAAAATTGCCACAGAAGATACAGTGATGAACAAATGAAAAATGAAGAATTCAAGAGGACCTGAATGGCATATTAATCTGCAAGGGCAAGGTCTAACCCTCCACAATGGCCAAATCCCCTCTGATCTCACAGGAGCAGAACTGAGCACTCAAATCAAACCTGTCTCTAAACCACTGCGGTTGCCACAGCGCCTTCAGGTAACTGTGCTGTGAACCAGAACACATCCGATCAAAACGGGCCCAGGGCACTGTTGAGCAGCCTACGGAAACCATCTCTTGTGGCATGGAAGGAAAGGGGAATATAAGACAAATAGAACCAAAAACAAAAAGCACAGCAGTGAGCACAAGCACAGGTTTGCATGAACAGGCACAGCACGAGGCAACTGCCCTCTGGTTTTAGTGTAAATTCTGAGTTTTATTTTTAAGCCTTATAAGCCCAGCCTGCAGCAAAGGCTTCAGGAAAGCAGAGGGGTCTGCCAACCAGGCAAACCAGCACTCAGACACCAAGCTGTGACCCTGAAAAACAGAAAACAAGTGTATACAACAGCTGATCTGCTGGGATTGCTCCCTGGTGGGGCTACAGGCTCCTACCCGCACCAGAGTGTGATGAGGTGCCTGCATTAGGTGCTTGCTTGTGTTAAACCAGAGACCAGAAGCCACAAGCACCGCACATCAGTACAGCTGTGCCCACCATCCACTGACCACCAGGAACAGCCTGCCTGCTCCCTTTGCAAGGCAACTTTGTTCAAGGATGGCAGCCTCCATTCAGCTGCTTGCTATGCAGTTAAAAACAAAATTTCTTTTTAAATGGCATTTCCTGTATTTCAGTTTGTGCCCATTGCCTCTTGCCTGTTCCCTGGGCACCACTGAGGTGAGTCTCCCCCCATGAAGCATTTACGCACTTGGAGAAGACTCTCTCTCTCCAGCCCCATCCCCTACCTGCTGCCAACATCTGCCACACATGCAGGAACCTCACACCTCCGAGGGTTCCTCCCCTCTGCCCAACTAGACTCAAAAGCTGCAGAGAGGAGGAGCAGAGAGGAAAATATGCCACCTTCCTCCTGCCAGGAGTTTACAGAACTCCTGTAAAAAACCGTTTAAGCAGCATTGCTTTCAGCTCTCTGCATCAAACCTATGCAGATGGCAAGTGAACCGAGGGGCTTCCCAACCACAAACGCTGCCAGCTCAACCCAGGGCCTACAACTGGTTTTCTGCTCGAATTCCCAAGTTTCTGGGATATATTCTGCAGCAAGGCCCTGTGAGCCTGAGCAGCGTCCTATGTCCTCAACAGGGCCCACGACATACACTAGTAAATAAATAAATTAAGGAGGAGGGAAGAAACAACCCGAAATTGTGCAGACAGGCTGCCGCTTCAGCGGCGGTGGCTCAGCCCACAGCTGCACATCGGCACCCAGCAGACAGCCTGCACACTTCCACACTGTTTCTTTCCCCCTCCCCAATTCAGTTAATTCACCAGCGTATTTCTCAGCCCTGCCTGCCTCCTCCCCTGCCCCCATCAGCACCTTCCAGACCAACTGCCGTGGTTAACTCTGCTTTTGAGGTGCTCACGGACGCTCAGATTTCCTGTTGCTGCACTATATAAAAGAAATTAATGATGGAAAAACAAATAGCTGCAGAACAACACTGGTGTAGTTTAGGAGCAGAAAAGTGGGATCCGGGAAAGCACACATATAGATCATCAACACAGCGAAGTAATTCAGTATCAAGATACCTTTGCTAGCCTCAGATCTCACAGCACAGATGAACACTGAAGTTAGTGGTGTTTAGAAAGCATCCACAACAAACGCAACTAGCCACCAGCCAGAACAAGTTCACATTTACACTTGTCAGTCTTAGAGGTTTATCTTCCTCCCAGATAAGGAAAAGGCTTTCAGCTGCCTTTGAGAGATCTGGAGGTATTTCAGGGGATATACTGAGTTGCTTAGAGAACTAAGCCAGCTCCCGTGAAAAGTCTTTCTGGCATTTTAAAAACATTAATTTCTAGCTGTTCCATGATTGCCAATCTACAGTAAAAGCATACAGCACAGAACACCACAGGCTTTCTTTTTCCCCGGTGGTTCAAATATGGGTGGAGATTTCTATTCCAGGTGATCTCTGCAGAGTTTTAAACAGGGAAATGATCCCAGCACCCTTCTCTAAGTGTCTATGGGCAGGAGGTGTTCATCAGCTCTGCAAACCTGCGTACCCCAAGGCAAGAGGCACAGCACAGAGCTACACAGGGCAATACAAAAAGCAGTGAGCACTATAAGAAAAGACAAATACACTTCAGATTCAGAGCTCAAAGTATTTGCTGTATTTCCACATGGAAAACTCCCACCTTCTGATAATCCTCACATCTTTTAGAAACCCCAGAACTTGAAAACACGGCATCAGCTAACTGCACAAAATCAAAGGCGGTGGCAGAGAGGCAGTCTGTACAGAGGGAACAGGCTCCAGAGGGGATAAGCGACAGATCCCACAGGAGTCAGAACCAGGTAAACCACCCCTACAGTTACCCTTGCCATGCACACATAACCCACACTGCCTGGAAATTTAAAGGGTTGCAGGCTTAAGCTTTAGCTCTTTAAGCCAAAATGCACTTTCAAAGCCCCAAGGTCAACGACTGGAGATTATCCAGCAAGTCACTAGACAAAGGCTGCTGGGGAGAAAGCCTTTCTTTTGAGTCACTGCAATGCTATTCCAAAAATTTCAGCTGGTGATCTCAGCATTTGTCAGAGCATGAAGAAGGCTTTGCAGCACCAAAGGACCAACAAAAGTTTTCAGGTGAAGCTTTACTTGGAAAAACAAGCGTGAAAATGGCAGGACAAGCACTGTGTGTCATGCTCGACCAGCCAGACGCTTTCTGAAGCATGAGAAATGATGCAAACCCATCCAACAGCTCACCACTTCTGCAGAGCCCCAGCAAGAATAGCAGAAAAATGCACATTTCTGGCAGGTGCAGGAAGAGAACAGGACTAAATCTGCGGGCAGGGGACATCCCCTGCTGAGGAAGGTGCAGTTTTTAACAGCAATATGGGATTTAGTCTCGCTTTGCATGCCCAGCAGCACACTGAGCTACAGGAGGAGCTCCCCAGCTGAAGACATAGGGAGAGAAGAGACACGGCCGATACCGATGGCAGCACGCATTGGGCCATCTCTTTGTGGAATCAAAGCCTCCTTCCCAGCCTCCAGCTATGGCTGTAGCACCCTTTTGCACACAGCTGGCAAAGCTGAAGAACATGCTGAAAACCCCATGGCAGTTAGGAGCCAGCAACCCTAGATGGTTTTAGGCTTGTTTCTGCTCTGCGCTCCACTGCAGATGATGCTACTTCCAAACAGAACCTGAATTTGGCAATTTGGTGCCAAGGAGAAAGGCAAATACATTCAGAGGAAAGCAGGGAAGGAAGTAAGATTTATGCAGTTTAATAGCAAGCAGAGACTTGTGGAAAGATAGGATGTGGTTTACAAATATAGTTTGAGCATTGCTCGTGCAGCCTGGCCTGCCCCAGGCCCAGGAGAACGCAGAAGAGAAAATCTGAAGCCAACCAACTTGGGCACTAGTAGCAATACCTGCTCCTGTCAGTCTTCCCATGTCCCGTGAGGCACCCTGCAGTACAGGTCAGGGTACTGCTAGCAGATGAATTACACTGCTCTGGCTACTCGGATATCCTTCTCTAATTGCCAGGGGAAAAGAAATCAAAGAACAAAACTGGTAATGGCATAAAAAAAAAAAGCATATCATGTTTAAAAAGCCTTGCTGGCTCCCAGACAGGGTGCTCAGCACCTTCCAGGATGCGTCTCAGAACAATCAGTCAGTATGCAGCCACCAAGTTTCCCAACATACTGCTACTCTGTGATGGAGATGTCAACTCTACTCCAGCAAAACATTTAAGCACATACCTGAACTTTAACTATAGTCTCAAGACATTAAAAGGGACAACGTTCACTTGCCGAAGTGTGAACAACACTGCAAATCTCAGCCTCGAAAGTGTGGAAATACTTATGTGAGTGTCTTGGGTGAATGTACTTCTCATGTGTCTAAACAAGAGAGCTGCCCAGTTACACTGGCGCCATCTCAGGGCTCTCTTCCCAGAAGCAGAGGAGGACAACAGCATTTTCTTCTACATTTGCATTTATGGCTCTTTCTAGGCTAGCAGGGCTCACATCAAGGAAGGACTGGAAATAATTCCCATTGCATCCATCCTCTTAGATAGGGTCCGCCTCTATCCAGCTTTCTCCCTTCCGCCTGCACAAGCTGCAACACAAAAACAGCCACCTTGAGCTCTGTGTGGCAAGTGAGGGGAGAGCACGGCAGCACCACCACCCTGGTACCAGCAGTCCCCAGGGCACCACACACGCCACGGAGGCAGGGCTGGGCTCAGTCCAGATGAGCTTGCAGCTGCCTGCACACAAGACTTGGGGAGCAAGGACGCTAGCCAGCTGGGGGGAGGCAGAGGGCTGTGGGAAGGTCTTACCCTGTCACGCAGATCAGCTATGCTCAGATTGAGTCTTCCGAAATCGCTGCTCCCATGATAGATTGAAGATGCTCCAGCATCACACCTGGACGCAGCTCCTGCTCAGTTCCTCTCTCTTTGTCCCTCTGTGGCCCTAAACTGCAGTGGCTGTTTACTTTGCAGCTGCTCAAGCTCATGAGAGGTGCAGAGAGGGACAGGGGGCACGGGAATCTCCTGTGCTTTCCTAGTTACTTGTTGATGTCTGGGAGGCACAAAAACACACACGCTCATTTGGAAAGGGATGCCAAAAACACCCAATATCATCAGCTCAACACCAAGCAGAAGTACAAGTAAACCCACAGAGGTAACGCACTTGGACGCAGCTTGATGCGCAGGGAATGCAGATAACGTTCCAGGTGAGGTTAGTTTATCTGTGCAGTAACACCACGAAATTGTAACATTTGCCTTTACCATGTATTAGTTTAATTCCTCTGTCTGTGAGGTTTAGCAACAATCTTGTAAATTATTTACTTTTAAAACAGAGGACACAAATTTCTTCTGAAATTAAAAGAGGCAAAACCAACTGGAAAACTTCTTGATGAAGTGATAAATTCCTCTTGACTTGAATTCTCCAAAAGGGACTGCTGGTAAAATCCTCCACGCTTGTGACCCTGGTGATCTAGCATAGACAGTTATAGAGACCTTAAAGCCTACAAGCCTGTGAATTACTCTCTAGTACCTGACAGAGGACACTCACAAGAAAACTATTTTTGGCTTTCCTTTCACCACTTCTGTTTAACAATAAAACCCTATTCTTCAGCTTCCTGTTTTTGAAATTTTAGCCGAATACATTTCGGTGGGAAATTCTCATTTACATAGTACCTGTCACCTGCCGTGACCTACCCGTGTTTCACAGATGGTGCCTATTCACCGAGGGCCAAGGGAACATCTACAGAGAAGAGTTAGGAAATGACACACTTGCTCAGGGTCACCCAGACAGCTCCGCAATGCTCAGTAAGAGAATCCTAAATTTCTGATTCCGAACCTCTGGCTACTTCATTTGACTTTGTACTTTCCCTGTAACTGAACACACTGTTGTAAAAGTAATTCCAGCACCATTTTTAATAACAACACTACATCATCATTCCTGACAGAATCTAAACCTCTGCACTGGACTCATGCTTACAGACCTGTTATTGACAGCCAGTGCATTCCCATTTTCAAAATCTGAAGCACTGATAAGAGTTTAACCACATCCAGCTTAGCAAAGCCTATGCCTAAGCCAGCAGGAATGCCCTGTGTCACCCCCTGCATGGCGCTCTGGCTTTGGCTGCCGCCCAGCCATGCGGGTCAAGTAAGCTACAGAGATCACACCGTGCCACCCTTGAGCTCACCTAATTCATCATGAACCTGGTTAGATCAGGAATAGCCTATGTTATATTTGTTACAGGATGACTGAGATTAGAAAGAAAGAGAAAGATTAGGAAAGAGGAAAAAACCCCATTTTATTTGCTGTATAGATAAAACTGGCAGTGGATTACAAAGTAATTTTTCATTGTTTCCCCTGGTTCTCAGATATACTATTCATGCTTGCTTAAACGTGCACTTTTCTGAACAATCAGGTTTCAAGTCAACTTCTTCAATATTTTGGTAATGAAAAATATAATTACATATAAATAAAATTTGAGAACAGCAGGGTTTTATTTGCACAGCAATCTTCAGTGTTTCAGGGGCCAGCTTCCATCTAAGGACGCTTTTATGTACTGCTGGTGGCACAGGAACTTGAGAATAGGCTCAGATTTGCACCCACAATATGGACTCACTTGAGTACTCTGAAACCAAAGCTTTAGAAGTCTGATTTGAAGCATGAGATTACTCTGCCTGACCAGAGAGCAAAGAACAAAACTAGTGTCTCTCAGTGCTTTAAAATTCAGTCTAAGTACTTGCCAGATAGAACTGTTTCTTCTTCTCTCTGATAAACCACCCCGTCCTGTTCTTTCCAAAGGCTTTGATTTTATTGTATTATCTTCCCTCCCACAATCATTCTGTTTTTAGGTTTTTGGGGTGGGTTTTTTTTGAATTATCAAAAGGGGAGGTGGAAATTTTAAACTCATTGCTACCCATGCCATTCTGGAAGCACCCAAAAAGGGAAGCACTTATTCTAAAAGTGACTAAGATGTGAGTCATCTGATGAGTAATCACACTGGCTCTAGAAGTCTCATTCAATCCATGACCAAATCCAAATCATTTCATTACCTAAATCACTTGTCCATTTCATATGGTAATGCAGCAGCACTCCAAGGTCAGGAAGGGGCTCCCACTTCCCACACCAGTCTAATTGCTGCTGCTCTTGTCATGCTAAGATAGACACGAGCACTGCTAGGAAACCCTGTGCTGAAACAGTGGAGGAAAACCACATTGAGAGTTGCATTTTAAAGTGTTCCGAAAGTCAACTTTGGAAACGCCTCCAACCTCAGCTAACACTTGGGTTACAGTTTGGGGATCTTATAAATAAGACCTTAAAAGAACGACATACCATCTGTGAGGCACAGCCAGCAAGGCTTTGCGGTGTTTTGCCACGGTTACCTGGCAAGATTGCCTTCTCCTCCCTGATCGCATGGTGCCCTGCTTGTTTGCAGGTGGCCCCGCTTGAGCAGGACGGTTGGACGACACGACCTCCAGAGGTCCCTTCCAACCTCAGCCAGTCTGTGATTCTGCGGTTCTGTGTACAAGCTGCTGGCACCAGCGGATCGTGCAGCTCAGCCTCCCTGCAAATGCAAACACAAGCCCTGCTCCTGGCAGCAGGGACAGGCAGAGCCTGGCTCCAGAGCCAGCGGGGCTCGGAGCAGGCAGGTGCCAGGACTGCAGCCAAACTCTTTCAACATCCTTCTGTTACTCTCGCAAAAGCTCCTATAGGAAGCTGCAAAAGCATTAAGTTAAACCACTTATGGTACTTAAATATCTCTCCATTCTGGAGGAATCGAGCACCTCGCCAAACAAATGCACTCACCTTCACATTCACATGGGAAACATTCACAGAGAGGTAAATAAAGCACTGAGGAGCAGATGTAATTCCCATAAATACTTCTTAACAGACACCTTGACGCCTTTGAAATGCTAGCTTAAGACCTGACAGCAGGTCTGTGGCAGATGTCCCTCTACCCTTTTCCTAAAATCCAGGTGAGGACATCAGTCAGCAGGTCTGGTCTCCGGTCTCTCCTCCAAAGCCCCCTCGCACCACTGTGCTCCATCGGGGCAGCCACAGGCGAAGCAGCAGTAACACCCCCAGAAATCATTAGTGTGTTCAATCTGTTTTACAGTCCAGTGCACAGTCTTTCTGTGGGGCTGCTAATTTCTCTATGTTCAATTAGCACAGCACAAAAAAAAATTACACTCGTAAGTGGAATAACTTCACAAAACCAATTTAAATTGTTCTGCACCGTACAGCAGGCATCACACTGCGACCAAAGTCTTGGTACTGCGTTTCCACAGTTTTTAGGTTTTCTGTATCTTTCAACAGACCTACAGGAGAACACAGCCAGGGTTTTCACCTGACTGGCCAGCCCTGTCAGCGTCTGCCCTAACATAAGCAAATATAAAAGAATAGAGAATTCTCACCAGGGAGTGAATTTGCAATTTGCCTGTGCTGGACTAAAGGTGTTAACAGTCACCAACACCCACCTGCTTTCCTCCACAGAGCTAAGGCTGCTTTGCCTTCACCATTCCCTTTGGCCCAGAGAAAAAACTTTGCACCTCTCTGCGCTAAACCCTGTGACCACAACTCAAACATCTCATGAACTGAGGTCAGATAACGGGGCTTAATTCCATAAAGATAGTCAGCCTTGGCTCCGCAGCTGCTGTGCCAGAATGTGGCAGTGACCTTCCTCAGCTGAAACATTAGACCGTGCCTGCCCATACCTCCTGGCCATCTTATATGCCCCGCTTCCCTCCAAGAACTTTATCATCATCACTGAAATAATCTACTAACACAGAAAATGACCCATCCTGGGTAGCAGAAGGGAAGACAGCCCAGATGACAGGTTGGCCTGAGGAGGGAGAGCCTTACACCCAAAGAAACAGCCCAGAAAAACAACTGCTGCCTGCAGGTGCGGGTACAAGATTAGCAAATGATAAGCCGGTTTTCAGCATCACTACAGCAAACGCTGCTAAAGCTGCAGGTGGGCTGAGACACACCTCTGAAGGGTTTGGATCGGGGTCCTTGGGATTGACAGCTCAGCTGTGACCACAGCCCAGCTGCTGCCAGGATGGCACACGCACTTACACACACCTCCACAGACACGTGTGTACACATATTTAAGCAAACAACTCAGATCCCTCCAGCACATCATCATCTATCGCTCTCCAATAGAAGGTGATCGTATCAGATGCACGACAAAGCCTCCAGGAGGGAGGAAAACCCGACGGCCTTCAAGAAGAGCGCACAGCAGCTCCACCACGAATCCACTTCACACTGCTGCAAACACATCCCCTCTCCCACGCTAAAGGCATCCTTCAAAATAAAGGATAATTACCAGCTCTTCTGCTATGGTTATAACATCATGAGATCTGTCTGCTCCCTGCTGGGATAACCGCTCCGTGTGTCTGTCTCCATTCAAGCCACTCTCCCAAGACCCAATGAGGCAGCAAGACTCCCCCAGCCGCCTCCAGCTCTCCTGACCAACACACACGGCACTCGCTGGCTGCTGGAGGATTACAGACCAACACACCTCCACGGCACTTTGAACTGAGGCCTCTGGCACTGCTGAAAAGCAAACCCAAAGACAGATCCTCTCAGCAGAGGAATAGCTGTACCTTGGGGAAAGAGAGGCAGGCAGAAAGGAGCTTACTCTTATCCTTAATCCCTTTCTCAAGGAGTCTGCTGCAGAGATGTAAGGACAGTCTCACCCCTGGAAATATTCCCTCAGCTGTTTGCATCTAACCTGCGGGCAAGGCAGGTCTGCCTCCGGGGTAACCAGCAACACACTGATGCAGATCTCTTTCCTGGTAGCTGAATTCAAAGGGGACTGCAGAGCAAAAAAGGAGTAGGAAAACACCCAGAATAAAGCACTTTTTATAAAGACTCACCCGTTACAAGCCCCTGGTTTCAGGCCAAGAGTTTCATCCTGCTCCAACTGGAAATCACTGGTGATATTTCATTCACCCTCTGCTCTGTGACAGCGCAAATCCCAGAGAGGTTAGCACTTCCCATGGATTTCTCACTCCCTGGGAAGACTTCTTCCCATCCCGCCGTAGCGTGTTAAAGTCAGTAACGACAAACTCCCCAAGGATGGAGCTGTGCGCAGCCACCACCGTGCTGTGCCCCTGCCGGCACCGGATCTGCTCCGCAGAGGACTGCCAACTGCAGCCAAGGCAACTTCATCACCACTCTGTTTTTAAACAACCAGAGCCCTCTGAAGTCATTAACTCGTACAAGCATTTCCCATATGTTTAGGGAGCTCCATTTTTACAAGCATTCATACATGAAAAGCAATCACTGAGTGCATTCAAAAAGAGGTGAAATCAAGAGAGGAAGAAGCCTTTGCTACAAATAGTGGAACATTTCTCTGAGTGCACGTTGCGTAGCCTGGTTCTTCCAGCTCTATGTCACATTGTATTTTGTGCCATGCAGCCTTTAAATCCTGTTACCTTCAACATCTGCATCTCCACTTTAAATATCTTGCTTCCCCATACTGCTGCTGTATTTTTCAGAAAGTCAAAGCCAGCCAGAGCATGTGTGGCTTGCCCAGGGGAGACACCAGTCTGACTGGCTAAAAATTTGTGCTTTCTCCCCTGCTTCCCCACCCTTCTCCCCTCTCCCTTGCTATATCTTGACCTTTAGACAAGAAGTTTGAGTCTGGGTCTGTCACCAACTTTCTTTGTACAGCACCAGCGCGACAGGACTCTGCCCCACCATCCCCACAGTATGAACTGTAAGTAACAGAAATGCAAAATTCTGCTTGTACAGGGTCTGGTCGAAAGCTCATTGGAAAGGTGAGCTTCTCTCTCTCTTCAGTGCCATGCGGACCAGAGCCATAATACCAGCATGAGCAAAGAAGAGCTATTTGCAAAGCTAACTATTTGGGGAATACGATAATGCAAAAACATGATCTTCCAGCAGAATGTCTTTGCACTTTCCAACAGACCAAAAAAGCGTGTGCACACGTGTATGTTTGTTTCTATCAAGCATTTTTGGAATAGGAAGCATTCTGATGCCATGGTGATGGGTGCTCTTGCAAACCCTTAACATAATAGATACAGATAAACCTGAAGCTAATTCAGAAAGCATTACTTCAGAAAGCTAATTCAGAAAGCTATCCTTACACGATCCACAGCTACTGTGAAAGGGACAAAAATTTAACTCTCATCAAAAAAGATCAAAACAAAAACCCAGCTCCACTGTTAAACAGATTGATCAGGCTCTTGGAAAGCTCATCAGGGACTGGGTTCAATCGCTGCTGCTGTTATTAGCATAATCCCTGTACAGGAGCAATAAAAGACTCACCTAAGTCCCATGCCCTAGGTTTACTTTGCAGTAAGACTCTGCTCAGGCTCACAGCACTTAACATACACACTCTTAATTAAGGGGACAGGGCCAAGAGGAAGAATTTGACTGAAATTTACACTGCAGCAAAACAAACCTCTTAATTGCCCTTTTTATAAGGGTAGGACTGCCAGTCCCTCCTCTCCTGAGGAAGGCCAGTATGGGACAGGAAGGAGCCCCAGTGGCAGTGTTGCTTCCCCTGACCCAGCAGGGTCTGGGCATGATGCTGTGCGGGGACCCGTGCTGCTGCAGGCGAGGCACCAAACCCACATACAACAAGAGCTAGTCCTTCCCCAGACAGCCAGAGGAGAGCTGGGGATGCTTGTATGCAAGGTAGGGAAAACCACGTCGCATGGGCAGGAGCGAGCCCGGAGCTGATGGGCCATCGGCCGGCTCAGGGTTGGGCAGCACTGGGCTGTGCCCAGCCTGTCAGTGGCAAGCCACAGATGCCACTTACAGCAGGAAGGCTCCTGCTCACCAGTGCAAAGGCACAGCCAAGAAAAACAAGCCAAAGGACAGGCCCAAAGTGGTTCCCCGCAGCTGCAGGGACTGGACGGGGCATCTCGTGCGCTGCCAGCTTCTGGGAGAGGCTGCAGGGGTGTGTTGTGGGAAATGGCTTAATGGCATCCAAAGAGAGAAGTCTCTGTGGGAGTGCTGACAGGTAAACAGAGTGTGGGAATGACAGCGTGCTGAGAAACAACATCCTGCACCCCTCCTTGGGCGTCAATCACGCGCTCCCAAAAATCCCCAAATTAGAATTAAATACAACGCTGCCGCCTCTGCACCAAAAATTATTCATTCCTTAAAAAGCATTTTCCTCCATCTCTTTTATGACTCTTCCATTCCTCTCCAGGCCCCCTCACTCCTCTCCTGCAGGAGTCATTTGACTAAGGAACTTTTCTGATTGTAGCATTCTGCAAACTCTTTTTTGCAGAAGGGTTAAACGAGCGTATCCCCGTGGGGATGGCCGACACTGGAGGAAAGGGCCCACCTCTGGCTCCACTAACAATAGCCAAGGGGATTCCTCCCATTGCAACTGAGCACCGCATCTACTTTGCTGAAGGCAGAGGAAGTCTCACCACCCCTTCCACTGTGTTTTGATCATATTATTCTTCCAGATGTGCAGACGAGAACTAAATAACAACCTCAACACATTGCCTTATTTGCTTAGGTCTTGTTAGAGCTAAGCATATGCTTAAGAGCATGTATTGCTTAGGGAAGAACCGCTGGATGGGATCTGTGCTTTGCTCACCCAGTGCTTTGGCAGGGCTTCACATGAATTAAAGAGGTTTTCCAGCCACAGCTCAGGAACCCGGGCAGGAGGAGAGATGATGGCGCACAGTCTTACAGCGAGTCCAGGGAGAATGTGGAGCCAGCAGGTTGCTGCACAGTGTGCCCTGCAAGCCCATGCATTCAGAACCAGCAGCACAACTAGGACAGGTAAGAGTCACCTTTTTTCAAGCAACTGCGCTGCACTTCTCTATTCCAGTCCAGAGGAAGAATCACTGCTGTAGAAGCAGGGAGCCCAGGTCTGTGCTGGCCACCTGATTCTTTACAGCCAAGTTTTACTCCTGACTGTCATTACTTCATCACATGAACCCCACCTTGCTACTTCTCCCCAAAATGGGGCCATCAGCTCCTGGGGCTGGGAGGACTGAGCCATCACCAAGTGTCTCACCGGTCCCATCTACTTGCAGATGTCACTCACTTCCACTGGTGCTTGCACCAAGGGCGACGCTGTCATCTCCCACTGTCCATAGATCAACTGCAGCACTTTCATCTCCTGCAATGTTTAACTGGGACAAATGCCAGCATATACATTGCTGGAGCATTGCTTGGTGAAGAGAATACGAAGCCATAACACCAACCAGAAGGTTTCAAGTGGTAATTAATCAGCTACAATAATACATATACTTTCAAGTGTTTGCTCATTTCCTGAACGTCCCCCATAAATACCTAACCAGTAAAGCATGCTTTGAACAGTGACATTTGTGTCTTTTCCCTCCTGAGCTAACTCTGTCCTATTTACTTAAAATAGCAAATTCAGTAGGAGAAAGACAGGTTGAAAGGTAACGGGATTTTGGAAGTATTTTGAGAATTCAAACCTGCTCTGAACAAACACTTAATAGAAGTGTTTAATCTTTTCTCAATCTTACATTATTTCATAGACAAATTTTATACACCTGTTTTAATCCTTTCAGCCAGACAGGCTGCTGGTCAACAGCCTTCATCAGCAAGCATCACATGTGATGCTCGCTGGTCAGGCAGCACTCCTGCCAGGGCAGAATTTGGGCATGCAGCCTCATGGAAACCAGCATCAAGATAAAAGCCTGGCCTAAGAAATACAGCCCAAAGCAGCCTTCACTGAAGTACAAGAACTTGGCTTTTCATTTAGATAGAATTTCTAGTTTAGTCTTTTGAAACCAAGTATTATGTTAAGAAAAAAAAGAAATTGGTGAAAATCTCCCCCAAAAAGGAAAGCGGAGTTGTCAAAACAGCTGGAAAGCTCTCCACAGCCTTCGGCATTTGCTAAAGAAGGGGTTGGAAAAGGTCAATGTCATTTGGCTCTTAGCAGGGCTTAAATAACCTTCAGCCCTTTAGGCGGGGGTTGGCCAGTCTGACGGGGTTAATTTACAATACTAAGCCCTGGCGCTCTGCATGACACCCCAGCATAGGCAGTTGGTGCCAGAAGCTGCTCACCACTGCCGTCCTCCCAGGGAAGCTCCTTGGGTGACACCGGTCTCGCGCTGGCCTCTGCGCCACATTGATTCTCTTCTCTGCCACAGCATGGGGATGCTCAGCCGTAATCACCCATCCCATCAGGGCTGAAAGGGCTTTTAAGCTACATATTTAGAAGGAAGGTGCAAAAAACCCTACCTTAATATTCCATCTGGTACCTAATCCCTTAAACTCTCCTGGAGAGGTGCTTTTCATTTCCAAAGAAAAGTGAGTTAATGTTCTTGCCAGTGCTGTTAATCAGAGCAGCAAAGCCTCTTTTCATCACGCAGGGCCCAGGTGACTGTTTCCAAGGGATTAGCTGTTACTGCATTTAGTTCAGTAAAGGGTTTATCTCAGCCACGTTTACAAAGGCCAACTATGAAGACATTCGGCTGCCGAATTCCCGTGGGTTGACACCTCAAGCAGCCGCAGGGCTCAGAGCGCACCTGGGGAAGGCATGAAATGATAATTGCTAGGAATAGGGAGTTTTCCCCCGGTCTCTGGCACAAGAAGCCAAGACAAGAGACAGCTCTTCGAGGGATACATCCACCGCCAGCTGCCAGCAGACTGGGCTCTCCAGATGAGAGAAGGGCGAGAGAACTGGGGGCAGGAGAGGGAAGGCTTTCAAAGCCCCCCTCAGGGCAGGCACCAAGTCTTTCAGCAATCCGTCTGCTAATGGTCACAGCAGCTGCCATGAGGGATGTCTGGTTGCCAAACTCATGAAACGTATTCAGAGAGCTTCTGAAAATTGCATGGGGTGAAACCATTGGACTTTTGCCACCAACTTTAATCTAGCGCTCAGTCAGACTCTGCTAAACACTGCGAGTAAGGAACAGTGCTAAATGAAGCACTGGTGTCTGCAGCCACCCTGAAGGTTTCAAAGGAGACCACCAGTTAAACACCCAGGCTCTTCTCAAACCAGAGCAAGCTTCCAGCCAATGAAAATCCATCATGTTTTAAAAATCTCCCTCCGGCGTTGATCAAGCATTTTGATTCCTAACTCACTGCCTGCTCCATCCTCTTGAGCAACGACTCAGGTTTTCATTAGTGCCAAGGACAAACACCAAAGCTTTGTGACTGCTTCCTAAACTCTTCAGCAGACCAGAGGGAAATTCATATTTTCCCTCTTCCTCATCAACAAAGCAGGCCGGGGCGGAGCTGGAAAGACCTACAAAGCCTTGGGTGTCCAAGGATAAGAAATTCCACTCTGATGCTGCCTCTCCTGCTCCCCCCCAGCCTTGCAGGGGGCTCTGCTGGCACCCCACAGCAGCTGGTAAAGCGCTCACTGCCTGCATCGTGCCAATACGCTGCCCGCAGCCCCAGACAGAGCTTTTATGACAGCAGTGCCAAGTGGCTGAATGAAAATCTATCAGAAAAGAGGGCTGGAAGGAGAATGCCTGAAGATACCAGTGCGCAGGACATCACCGGACATTTAGAATGACAAAGGCAATTTTCACAAATAGAGGGGGAAATAAAGGAGAAATGAAACTGGAGGTTGAAAACAATTTCCTAGTGTTTGACATGCTCTAAAATTAGTGCTGTAATGGATCTCATCAGCCAGCATTTATTTTCCATTCTAAAGACAAGAATTCAAATAAGCAAGCTGCAGCAAGAGAAGCTGTTAGCTGAACAGACAACCTTTAACACAGGCAGCAACACAAACCCAGCTATTCCATTTCTGCAGTCTCTTGCTCTGGATTTTCCTGAAGGACAACTCAAGCTGGAGACCCGTTTTTGTTTGGCCACATTACAACCCCACCATTACCCAGGTGACAGAGCCTCCGGAGCAGGGAGGACCAGGCTGCCCACAGCAGAGGTGCTCCAGAGGTTTGCTGCGTTCATCAGCTGTATGAGACAACGGACGGAGTCCCCATATTATCCTGCCTGGATAGGACCTGAAGCAGCAGGTTATGCGCCCCACTTTGGGACTCCCCTGATGTATCTCACTCCTGCTGCCCCCAAGGAACAAGCCCTGCCCAGGCATGAGCTAGGTGAGCAGGGAGACCCTGACTGCTGTGCCATCTTGCTGTGACTGCACAGGGCCAGCTCTCACCCAGCTGGGCTCAGATCCACTCCAGCCCCCAAACCCCACACATGGGTTGGTGCAACTGGCCCCCAGGAAGAGAGCAGGGATGCCCACTGGTACGCATCAGCATCCTGCTTGCTACTGCAGTGATCTGCAGGCCTTAAGGACCTGGTCCACAATGTTCTGGCACGAACAAAGGCTACATGCTTTTTAATTGAAAAAAGCAAGCAGCAAATCACTACAGGCACTATGTTGCAACTCTCATAGTTACCCTCCATCTCTTTCAAACATACATACACACACCAGGTAAAGGTACCTAACACACCATGAGGCCGTGGAGTGCCAGGGACACGCAGCACTGCCTGGGTACCTCTGGAAATGCCCCGAAGCTCGGCTGGGATCAGCAATTGGAGCACTGATGTGATGCACCCATTGCTCTTTCAAAGTTTCAGAACAACTCCCTGATAGCAGAGGAAAACTGGCAGCACCACTCAGCTATGAGGTGTCAGAGATATTTCAGGCAGCCAGATATTCCCATGCAGAAACCCAGAAAAAGTCACCTCCTCACTCCCCCAGCTGCCTCTCTTTGCATTATTGCTAACATGGATGTGACTCACTAGAGTTGGGTTTATATTAAACTCCTGAAACAGATTGTTTGGCTGTTATGTAAATCCAGTAAATGTTAAATACTAGAATAAATCAGTCAAGCAGTTACCATAGCCAGCTCTCCAAAGACATCCAAGAAATTTTTTTTTTAAAGGGGAGAGGTGGCAAGAGATGAGAGAAAAAATAATAATTAAAAAAAAATAAAATCACAGCAGCCTTTCAGCAGAGGGAGAGCTGTGCCGGTGGCTGCAGTACCCCCACCAGTGCTGCTACCAGCGTCGTGCCCAGCTATATGCAGGCAAGTCACTCGTGGAGTCATGCAACACCACCTGCACAAAACACAAGCTCTATCAGCAGGGCTGCTTCCTTTCCATGCCACATGAAACAGCAACGCGACCTCAGGGGAGGTCAGTATGAGAGTACTGATGCTGAGGATGCTGTTAGGACTTCAGCCACACTATGCTTTAAAATAAAATAAACCCAAAACTGGGCATGAAGGTGCTAACTTCCCACTCTGCCGCTGGGAGGGGGGTTCTGCTTTAGGAGCTGCCCCACTCCCACGGAGCAGAGGGCATCTGCCACCGAGAGCGAAGTCGCCTGCTCACAGTGACATCACCAAGCAAGCACAGGAACAGATTTTAGAATTTGCAAACACAAGTTTTTTTACCAGAAACCTGACTCCAGGATTTCAAACAGTCTACAGGCCAAAAGATTAGTCAGAAAAATTATCTGGCAAATAATCTGCAACAATAAGCAAAACCAGAGCACATCACCATCTGCTCACAGATACCTTCTAAGACAGAAAAAACAAGCCTTTAATTTAAAGTCTTCACTTTCCATCTAACTGCTGATAATCAAGCCATGATACTCCAAATGTTCCTATACCTACCTTAGCCACGAAAAATTAAACAGGTAGAAATTAGGACCCCAAATCTTAGTTGTAATGCAAAGCACGTTAGTTGAGCTGCCACTTGAATGGGCCACATCCAGCTTCAGAGGCTGACAAGCGCCATATTACCCATCATACTAAAGAACAGTCTGTGGGTCCCTAAATACATGAGCCCCTCCAGGATTAGCACACTGTTGGGCACATCTGGACAGGCACATGTGGGCAGGAGACATTGACCCGCCTGGCCTGTGTGCGAGCAGAGGACAAGCTCCATTTCTAACTGCCCCAGAGATGTGACTGTAGTCACAGCATCGAAATGAAGCGGAAGAGATCTGAGTGCTGTTTAATTAAATATAGTCTGGGAAAGTCTCTGCTTTTGTTAAACACTGCCTCAAAAGAACAGAGCTGAGTAATCCACCAATGGGGAAAAACATACTCTTTAGTTACAAGGTGTTATTATTATAGGCTTAATATCAAAATGGCTTGTTCAGCTTATAATATTAGACTGGAGCAAAGGCTGCCAGCCTTGGCAAGACTCAAATACTACAGATCTACATTACACACCTACACAAGCACTCGAGGTTCATATGGAGAGGCGTCTCTCCTGTCTGGAGGCAAGGCATTGATTTGCACCAAGTTTCCACGGCACAGCAAAACTGGTTAGACAGATCAGCAGGAGAGCGTGCATGTTGTAATGGGCACCAACAGGGAGGGGAGCCAGCACTGCAGCAAGGCCAGCAAAAGCCATGCAGGAATTGATCTTATTGACCAGGGCCAGCAGCATTACATGTGGGTGGCTGCCAGAACTCCAGGCACGGACAACGCAAGCACAGGCCACAAGGGAAACACTCCGCAGATGTCCTGAATACTGAGGGCACCTTGACCAGCACCATATGTTCGACACTGAACTGACACCCTGCTTAACCTCAGGCTACTGCTTCCTCACTTTCCCCTTCTGCAAAACAGAGGTGATCACATATAAACACTTAGGTAAAAGGCTTTGCAGCAGCGGGTTAAGCAGTATTACTGCTACTGAGTCTGCCCTTGGGGAATCCAACCCACAACAGCAGCCACGGATTGCTCCTTGCTGCTGCAGCACTGCTGGGGCTGGCGAGGCATTGCTGCCACCAGCACCCCCTCACCTCCCCACAGGTGCGCCCAGCCCCGGGCTGACTCCCCCCTCAAACACCCGAGCCATCACAAACAATAATTTTAACAATCAGATTTCTGAGAAACCATGACATTTAAGGCTCTTTTCCAGCATTCAGTGAAGAATAATCTCTCCCTTCTCAAGTTGAAAAACAAACCCTTCCTCTGTCTTTTATTTGCTAATTAAACATGTTCATTGTATTCAGATCTCATTTTTTGTGCATAATGTTTTGCCCATCTGTTTGATTAAAAAAGAACCCAACCACCCAGCTTCATTAAGCTAATTAGACACATTCAGCCATTGGTTAATATTCTGAAGTACTTTACAATTATTCTCCCCAGTTATTAAATCTCCTCTGAGGATTTTATTTTCTGTGCTACACTCTTTATTAGCCAGCACCCAAGTCAAACCGCATTTGCCCACTCCTCACCCACATGCAAACGTCCCACCGACTCCAACAGTTTGTGATCTAAGACATGCCGATAAACTTGAGCCTGGATCCAACACCATTCAGTTCACTCCGACCTCGAAGCACAGCATCTAGGAAGAGGCTCCTCCGTGCAACATGGCTTCATCGCTGCCTGCCCAAGGACCGCTGGAGGATGATGAAGTGTTAAAAAGAGCACTACAAAATCTGTTTCCTGGGGAGCTGTGTCCAGCTGAAGATGTATGATTATTTATCTTTCAGGGATTTCTCTTTTCCATATTTACTCTCCACGTGAACTTTTAAAGGGAAAAATTTGTCTCAGAATGGCTGGGGCCCACAGTCCAAGACAGACCATCTACAGTGCCTTCTTGGAGTTAAGGCTTCTGTAATAAGTTGTGATCAGGCAAGCTACCTGCATTCTGGACCTCCAACGTGCTGGTCCCCCCAAGCTCTCTGCCCATCACCGAAAGCACGCAGGAGCTCTGAGGCTCAGTCTCCACATGTCCCAGCATCACTGCCCCACTGCTCCTCCAAAACAACCCAAGCTATGACCAGCACTGCACCCCAGTAGCCCAGCCCCAAACTGGAGCTGTTCCAGCTCAGCCTCAGAAGAGATCGTAGGACAAGGATCCTTCAGGACTGAGCAGCACAGGCGGGCAAAGAGAAAGAATAGCACTAGAAGGGTGGCAGGAAAAAGACTGAAGATGAGAAAAGCAACATGAAGTCACATTGTCTTGGGATGACCAGAACGAACGACTGGAGTCCCTCACCATAACATCTTCCCCCTCCACCCAGCCATCCAGTTCCATGAAAGCTTGTAACAATACACCTTTGAAGCCTTAACCACTGTGAGACACTTGGGTCCAGGAGAACAAAGGCTCCAGAAGCTGATGGGTAGCAGGGTGGGAGACAGGACTGAGAGATACACATAAGGTCTGGTTTCAGAAAGAAACCAGGTTAGAAAAAATTTGAATACATTTCTTTTTACAGTTGTGATTTACATGGTTCTGGCCCCAGCTGACACCAAGACCTCCCACCTTGAGAAGGAGGTGCAAGAGACAACAATGAAACTCTGCACTCACGCATTATGGACTCATGACTGCTCCTTCCTTCCTGAACCAGCACTAAGTTTGAGATGTAGGTCAAGAGCTTCTCGAAAACAAGCCAGCAGATCATTTATAGGAAAAGCCACACTGAGGCAGGCCCCATATCCACCTTGCCCTGATTTCTGTCTCTGACAGGGCCAGTAGTGGATGCTTGGAGGGGTGCTGGTGCAGAAATTAAGAGCTTACAAGTAGTAACGATAATCAGGAAAAGTTTAGAGATTGTCCTCCTGACAGCACCTCCCAGCTTCAAGCAGTCACTCGAGGAGCCCTGAGAGAGCACCTCTGAACTCATCTACCACCATTTTGAAACCCTCTATTTTTTAGCCTCCACAACACTGGGGAATTGAACTCTGCAACGTGACAAGCACTGCACAGAAAACACTATTTTTGCCATACCTGCCAGCCACACAGGGAAGTTCAGGCACCCGTGGTAGACCCTGACACAGGGTCAGCAGGAAGCCAACACAAACACTCTGTACAGTGTTACAGAGCAAGGAGGAAGAGCAAGGGAAGAAACTGTCCTATTTCCTTCTGCAATCCCAGCCCAACGTCTATTATTTAGATTTAGCGAAAACAGCCAGTATTCATTCTCTTGGTATAAAAGATGGTTACACTCGCAGGAAATCACTTGGTGGTCATTTAACTGAAGGAGGAAGAAATTCAGAAGTTGATGCAGCTGTGATTTGACATGGGCTGACCTGGGGCCTGAGGAGAACCTTAAATACATTTCCTTCAGGGCAGCCTGTTCTCCTTGGTTCACACTGTAATTAGCTTTCCCTTTTTCACGTCCAGGCAGAGAGCCTAGACCAGCACTTGAAAATTTGGCCAGGTTATTAGAACTTTTCAATAGCCTGGCAACAGCACCAATTAATATAGAGCTCACTGCCCCACTGTGTTTAATGCTGTAAGGCACACTGAACGGCAAGCTTTGGCTCAAAGAGCTTATAATCAAAGCAGCTATTAAAAAGAGAGCTTAAGAAACCAACCCCAAAAGGCCAGTGCATTTAAGTGAGTGCTGAACTTCCATGAAAGTCTAGCCCCAGCTGGCCCCTGCACAAACAAGCCTACTATGTCTGTTTAGGAACAGCAGCAAGGAAAACCCTGTCAAATGACACAGGGCTATACTTTGAGGTGTGATTTTTTTCAAAAGGTTCATACAATATACAGCATCTGCAACTAAGTGAATGAATCATACTCCCAGATTAAAAAAAAGAGACAAAAAAAGACATTTTCCTCCTTCCTAAATGCTTTCTTTCATTTGTCTTCCAGATTTGGAGCCTGCCAAGTTCAAGGTTTAAGCCATTTCTCTGTGACCCCAAGGTATTTCCTGCGTGCCATTTATAAGTGACAAGGTGAAAGTCATCCAGTTACAGGCCTCCAGCAGGTCTTAAAGGCACCCAAATACAAGACTCAGAGCTCTTAATTTGGCTCTGTGAAACTTGCCCAGGGAACATGACACAGAGAGCTTTTTCAGCCGCAGGCAGGACGGGATGATGAGCTCCCCACTGCCCCTTCAGGGGTCCACAGCTTTTGTGAAAACTTATTCCCGCTCAACTGAACAGCCAACCGCCCTGCAGCCCTCAGAGAGGGAGGGATGTAGGATCAGGCCTCATTCCTGACAAACTCTGCCTCCCTGAGCATGTGGCTTCCCCTGGGGACATAGTCAAAACTAAAGGGAGAGCACTGAGGGCTGGATCCGAGGTCCTGGGAAACACAGAACAAGCTGCTCTTCTGCATCTCCCCTCCCCCCATCACCAGCAGTATTTCTTTATCTTAGCCTGAAGGAGAATTAAAATTGCCAAGGACTAATTCAGGCTGTTCTTAAAGTGCCACCAAGGAGTTGGTGAGCTCTGCTACACATCCCACCGGTCACACAGGAATCGAGGGACAAATGGGGCTGGAAAACTACCGCCCATGTTAGTCAAACTCAAGAACAGTGCTGGCTTCAGCCAGGGTTACTCCAGATGTGCTGTGTCCTGCACCATAGGCTTTGGCTGCTTGCACCCTGCTTTCCTCATGTCCACAGCAGGGACAATGATCTTGTTCCTCTGCTGAAAGGGCCACAGGCCCCAACAGGAAAAGCACAAAGCTGCAGATTTCCAAAGGGACAAATCCAGTGCTCTGCTTCCCTAAATCCTCTTTCTTTAGGCAGAATACCCCCTCCTGCCACCACCTCCAATCACTTTCCCACTTTCAGGGAATCCGGTCAGTACCCATGGGAGTGGGAATCACCACCCCACCCACGCATTTGGGAAGAAAGCAGCCTCGCAAGGAAAGCCATCCCCCATTAACCCACACAACACCAACAAGGTGGTGGTTGGTCCCATCTCCCTACCACCCGATGAACACTGTGACCCAGCCAAAGCTAGTAACAGCCCCATAGTGTTATCTGGACTATGGATTTACATCCTCCAGTGAAACCACCAACCCACCCCCCCAAACCCAAAAATCCCTTCAGTGGTTTCTTCCTGGAATTGGCCAATGCACCAACCAACCCAGAGGACAGAAGAATGCTACTGCCTGGGAGAGGCGTACAGCAGTACACAGATGCACTGCCGAAGGGACACCTACCCTTCAATTTGCTCCCAAGCTTCCTTTTTGTTTCCCTTAAGATGATGTCTGCAGCTAAATGAACACATTACAGCAGAAGTTTTAGTCTTAATTTTTCCCTTGGGTGTTTTGTTGACCCTACCAAGAACTATATTTAAATGTGCAGTTTCCTGGCTAGGCTCATTTGCAGTCCCTTCCCCCCAGCTGCCTGTGCAAGTCTGGCCCAGAATCCAACTAGCTACTACCACCCTTTAAATCAAAAGAATTAAACTCAAACAAGAAAAATAAAATTAAGGATTTTAATTACATCATTCTTATTATGTGTCTAAATACTTATAATTCCCATGCTCTCTGGGAGGTGAGCTTGAAAGGCTAGAAAAGTGACAAGTTTCCAAGCAGACAAAATTGTAGCCAGAACAAATAGTTTGACAGGAGAGAGACTCTGCCCACCCCCATCATCAGAGCATGTCTGGTTTAATACGCTGCACAGCCAGATGCAGGACCTGCCTGGCACGGGGGGAAGGAGCAGCTGCTCCCCAGCTCCTGTGCTAGGTGTGCCAAGCCCAACAGCTTCCAGCTTCACATGGGAAGGAGCAGCTGCAGTTCATCTGGTGTTAACGCAAGGGACCTCCTTTCATCAACATCACCCCAGATGCCTGGGAGGTGTTACTGCAGTTTGCAGGGGAGTCTGAAGGGACCTGGAGCCCACAGACACTGTGGGCATCCCTTCTACTAGTATCACAGCTTGTGGCAGTTCTGGTATGGGGACTGGGATGAAGAACAGCAAGGCTGTTGGCTGCCTCTGATCGACTGTAAGTATCTCCCACAGACAAGCCCAGAGAGCACCCAGCTCTGTTTCAGAATACGTGAGCCAGCAATCAGAAGACTGGTTTGCCTCTGGGGTTTTGCTGGTACCACCCTTACTCCTCAACCAGTTTCATCTGGTCAGTGACAGACACCGCAGCAGCTGTACTGTGCTCCCAGCAGCCCCAGCTCTGCACGGGAACAAGGCAAGGAAGGTGTGGATTCCCAAGGACATATAGCCCAGGTCTCCACCACAACAGAGGGGTGTTTCACTCCTGTCACTTTCTTTAAGGCTCCAGCTTTTGCAGGTCAGGTTCCCAACTGAGTGTTGCTGTGGCTGTTCAGGCTTAACAGTGACGTCAGGGCATCTTCAGAGTCCCTTTAGGGCAGGCTTCTCCATGACCCCTCCTGCTCAGCAGCCTGTGCTCCAGCTCTCAGCTTCCTGCCTGCCTCCAGGAGCTGCTCAGCTGATCCCCAAAGCCTTTGGCTCTGGTGAACCTCCACAGAACAGTCTAGCCAGAGGATAGGCCTGTGCAAGGCAGGAAGAGCCAGGCCCTGTGAGGTTGGAAGCTATCAGGAGAGCAGACCTGCCATTTGCCTCAGAGCTGGCTGACTGCAAGCGCCTCAGCCTGGACGCCAGAGTTCCCAACTGCCAGCACTGCTCAGCTTGGGAGACACCAGGGCTGCAGAAAGGTTCAGAGGAGGTCAAGGACTTTGGAATAGCCAAGTCAGTGCTGGAAATGCTGCTTCTCAATGTCAGCAAGTAAGGAGTGGCTGGGATGACTCTGCTTCAAGGTATTAACTATCCAGGTAGAAGCAAGCTGCCTTCAGCTGCTGGCAGAAGCTCAGTCTATCCTGAACAGTGCAGTCACCTGTACCTGCTCCTGAAAAAACAGGGGTGCTTCACTCAGGCCTCCTGCCCCTCAGGAGCCACACCTGCCACCAGATCAGGGGACCACAGAAATCCCACAGATGAAACAAGCCTCTTATGAGAGACTGATAGACAGCTCAGCCTCCTGGAAAATGGAGCAGGAAGGGGCTTAGGATGAGGCACAGGACTCTTGCCAAGAAAGTAGAACAAGAACTGCAGAGGCACCAAGTGATCCACAGGTCATGACAGCGGAACAGCCAGCTTCAAAGAGGCTCAAATCAGTACACTTGCATGGTGGGACAGGGATTCTCTACAGGAGAAAGCACTGCCAAAATAAATTTATTAAAGCACATCGATGAAATGTTTCTTCATTGACTCCCCAAACCCACACCCTTCCTTTAGAGGGGAACATATACACACAGATAGAGCTGTCAGGCACTTTTTCAGAAAGCCATCAGCTAGGAAGAGCTAATTCCCCAGGAGATTAACAACTCAGAGCCATCTTCCTCTTCTCTTGCATGCAGTTACACTGACAACTTGCAAAGACACTCTGCAGAGCTCCCTAACATGCTAGAAACCAGTTTGATGGTGAAGCGTCAGCACATTTCTAGGTTAAGAGAAGCTGGGGCATGGGAGGAGAGAGGGAAATAAGGATACTGATTGTCTTAGACTGGAATGGATTTCACAGCAGAAGAATGTTTCAGGCCAAGGAAATATTTCTTCATACCTAAAGAACATGGAATATTAAAGACTCTGGAAGTTTTCCTTTCCTCCACAAGATCTTAGTGGAATGAAACTCTCAGCACTTTGCAGTAACCACAACACACACTCAGTGAATCCTGGCGTTTTTATCCAGCTCACAGCAAAAACTCAAGTATACCTTGGCATCGCAGCCATGCCATTAGCAGGAGGTTGGTGCACCCACTGTGAGCAGAAAGCAAGGGCAAGCAGCCTCAGCCCCACGAGCAGTGAGCACCAGGGTCCTCTGGGTATGAAGGGAGGTGGCTTCCCCAGGCAAGTGGGGCAGGCACAGAACCAAAGGCACCCCAGCAACACGCTACTCTGGAGTCAAATCAGAGACATCCCTTTAGCTAGCAAACAGCCCTTAAACCTTGCGTCCCCAGAGCATCTGCAGTTCTTAAACTCAGATCTGGAGGCTTATTTTCCATTGCTGTGGCATTTCAGACAGAGTTATCACCTGTGCCTGATGCTGTACAGAGAAAACACTGGTCCCTACTGTGAAGTTTATGCTCTTAACACAAGGAATAATGAGGCAAGCAGACAGATGTTTGGAAGAGCATGGGGAAAGCTGTACTGGTTTTGCTCATTTATTTGGTGGCTGGGGGACATGCCACAGAAGAACTTATGCCCCACCTCTGGGAATCATCTTATCTTGCCCTTTTGCATCTGTGACAATAATTCCGGACGGCAGACAGATACAGTGGCATTCAGGTGGAGCATAACCACTTTTTGGCTCCTTGGAAACAGCAAACCCTGAAAACTAACCAAAAAATGCCAGTTCCATTCCACAGTCTGACTTAAATCAATATGATATTACGGAATGGACTCCCAGCAATTGCTATGAATAAACCATTCCTTTTTACTATGGCTTCAAGGCAAATTACAAGCACTGCTAATATCAATACTGTATGAGAAAGGAAAAACCAGAAGCCTGATTAGAGTGTGGAAACATGCTGAAGAGATGCCCAATATCTCTAAGATGTAAGCACACAGTAGTAACATAGCCTGATTTGCCAGCTGGGAGCTCCGAAGTTCATGACCACTACTACAGGACGATGGTGAGCAAAGCCTAAATCGCACCCTTGAACCGACTGGACTGACCTGACAGCGCTCTAGAGAAAGATACAAGCCCTCTCAAGTTTGCATAAAACCCTTCCTTCTGCCTCTTTCCTCAGATGTTCACACTTCCCCAGCCTTTCCTCTGCCAGAGCTGCGCACATTAGACAAGCTGAACTAGACTTTGTTCTCACTGTTCCAACAAGTCACACCCCACGCATACAGTAACCCCATACCCCAGCCCTGAGGCAGAGGCACACGTTTCTGTTCCCTCTTTGCTCAGCAAGGGTTGGTCTGACAAGCTGCACTCAGACACCTTCCACTCCTCCAGGCCCACCTCTCAGCCTGTGGATGAGGTGCTGACACAGCAAGGCTAAACCACCTCATCTCAGGTCTGTTTTACTTTCTGCCTCACAGAGCTCGGAGAATTCAGATATCATTACCTTTGTCAGCCAAGCTACCCGACAGCTACAGAAGGGTCGGTCTGGACTTCAGCAAAGCATCTCGTCAGTAAGGTCAGAGGATGAATCTTCTGTCCTCATACTGCCACTTGAAGCCGGCACACCATTAGTACAAGTAGACCCAAACTCTTGGTTCCAGCACAAATAATACCACAGAACAGAGCTACCCAGACAGCAGTACCAGAAGCAGGTGTTAGGAAAACAGGGAGGGAAGCTCTGAAGAAGCAGAATACACTCTTCCAAGGCAGCACTCAACTCCCTTGAGGGTCAAATTCATCCTTTTTCTTTCATATTACCATCAATCAGTTTTCACATGTTGCAGCAAGGAAGCCTCCTTCCCTAATGGAGCTATGATTCATACTCAGATCACATCCATCCCAGGCTCCTAATAAGGAGGCAGCTCACACATCTTCCAGCCTCTTGTCCACAAAGAGGCAAGGACCCAAGTGCTGGGGTTGTATGAGGGGAAGGGAAGGTCTGATAGCAGACACCCAAGCATGAAACAACAGCTACAGATCCTTTTCTAGCAGGGGTCCCTTTGAGCATCCCAATTTCTGAGAGCCCACATCAGAGCAGCAGATCAGACCAAAACCACCAGCAGCACTGAGCACGTGAGGCGGTCCAGAGGCAGGAGAAAAACTCTAGTGATGCCTGTGTGTTGCCAGTAGCGTGGTGAGGAAGCACAAAGACAGGAGCTAGTTGAGAGTAACTTGACAGAGCCAGGTGCAGCAGCAGAACAGCATGGGAGCTGGTAATTAGAGCCAGCACAGGTAGGTATGCATGCACACAGTACTCTGCAAAGCTGTGCTCGCACTTTTTTTTTCCTGCTGCTGCCTGATTCCTTCAGGTTTATCTACTGTAGATGTGACAGCTTGCAACTGTGGGCTTTGTGAGGCTGTGCCCATACTACTTGCATATTAAAAAATCCTATCCTCACCAGCCCTTTTGGGGTTTTAGGACTCACGTCTATTCTATAGACTAGAAACCTGAACTACTACCTAGAGTAGGGGCAGGGGGAGAAGAGACAAACACCCATGATAAAGTCTCTCATGACTAGAAGGGATCAACAGCAAAACAGTCTGAGTTAATACATTCCACAACAGAGGGACAGCTGAAGGATGACAGCAGCATCTGGCTGCAGAGCACTGCTCTGGTACAGTAGCAAACTGGCAACCATAGGCTCTAAAGTCCAGGTCACTACAGTAAGATGATCTCACACCCCTTGGTATGACCATAGTCACAAATCCAACAATAACATATCCTCAGAAGGTGTTACTCAGCCTGGGCTTCCACAATGCAACTTTATTCCTCCTTTTCCCACCCCACCTAAGCCCCTCATGTCTGCTCCTCCTTTAACACCCATGCTAAGCACTCATTGTTTGGGTCTACCTGTGAACTGGAGCTCCAGGTTACCAAGGAAATTTGTAGGCAGAGGAAACAACTGAATGAGTATTCTTTGTGTTA
Organism: Phalacrocorax carbo; assembly: GCF_963921805.1. Lineage (NCBI taxonomy): Eukaryota > Metazoa > Chordata > Aves > Suliformes > Phalacrocoracidae > Phalacrocorax > Phalacrocorax carbo. The sequence goes on from NC_087529.1 coordinate 9,700,285, forward strand.
ATTTCACATCCTACATACCAAATCATCCTTCTCCCATTGAAAGCCTTGTGGGTCTGCTTGCTTATACACAGCATGCTTAGAGTTCAACAGCCATACCAGAAACCTGTGCAAAGTAAGAATACTGGAGACAAGATTTTTATTTTTTTTAGCTCTGAAACTGAAGAAAATGTTATCTGTATAACTGTGCAAAGTCAGGAGCCTTGCCCTGCACAGTTTCCCCATGGGAACAGGGACCTAACATCCATCCAAAAATGTGTCATTAATGCTTCATCCTCACAAGGTCACACAATTATGGAGCCATCTGGCTGAGAAAAAACAATCAGCACACCCCAGATACATTCACGGCATATTTCATTGGAACTGCAGGTTTCAGGGAGCTGCTCTTTCTCCCACCTTGGTACACAGCTCTATACTCCTGATGGCTTAATGCAGACCCCTCTGCCCCACCCCTGCTCTGCAGCAAAGACTCCCATCAAAATCCCAGGCTCTGCTGCCAGCTGAAAAGGCAAGAACATAGTCCTCCTCACTTCTGCCGGTGTGAGTGAGTGGAAACTACTGGAGACGGGGAATTGCAGAAGGTAGCCAAAAAGTGAGGTAATGAATTTGGCTCCACTGACCTCAGGGGAACAGCTGCCACTCAGCACCACTATCAGCAGAAAGGAAGGCTGACTTCCATGGCCTTCCTGCTTGTCCAAGACACACATGGTGCTCTGCAAAGAGTCCAGCATGGGAACAGGAGAAAAGGGAAGGATGCCTATATCTCAGAAAGACACATATTCAAGTGCTGCTCCAGCAGACAGTGGCACATCACAGCCTCACTGTTTACACTCACACCAGAATAATTAGAGCAGTCAATGTTAACTAGCTAACAGCTTCACCATAAACTCTGAACAATACTGAAGAATTAATGACAACATTTCACAGCCTTCCCTGAACACAGCCACCAATCTGCAGAAGCAGTGAAACCACCCCAGAGTCAAACAGGCTAAATTAATCCCACATGGCTTCTGGCAAAGGAACTACAACTATTTCAGAGGTGCTTGCCCTAAAATAATGCCTGCCCAGGGAAGCAGCCCAAAAGAAACAAGTCCTCAACAAACCACACCTTTATCCACAAGGCATGACTCAGCTCATATGCTGGGTGCAATCAAGAAATAAAATACAAGTTTCATACTCAGCCAGGTTCACTCCCTAAACCAGCAGGTTTCTGGACTAAGAAGTTCCCAGCTGCCGTGGGACAGCCTTCCCTTTCAGCTGCAAGCCTCAGGCCACTGAGAGGCTGTGTCCCCAAGGGGTCTTGACCTTTCAGGAGAACTTCCCCATCCAGGGACACCAGCACATGAAAGCAATAAAATAATCCTCCAGTGTCATGTACTTGACACTTATGACAGATATTTACACTTCTGTTTCAGTCCATATCACTTATGCCAAAAATAAAAGGCTGCAATGGAACAGGAAAATGTTTCTAAAGGCTTAACCCAGTAGGAAAAGTGACCAATAAATCCAGACTGCAGATTTCTAAGCAAGTTAGAACTGCAAGTTATGCTGCCTGACTGCAGCCCATTAATTAATGACAAAGTCTATAAAATGACTGTATTTGTATAGGGTACGGGGAAAAAAAAGAGATTGGAAAACAACAGAGTAGCTAGAAACTAGGAAAACAGGAAAGTCTGAGTCAGATTTCCAGATGGATTTTTTGATAGCCCTGATGTTTGAATCCAGAAAAAAAAATGCTACACTTGCTAATTCATAGCAACCCTTGAAGTAAGGTACAAGTCTTCCCTAGGAGCCCATGAGCTACCTCCCTGCTTCACCATATCTCTGGTTTCATCCCTTCTCCCCCGTGCCTGTCACCAGGTGCCACTTCTCACCCAGACCAACACCAAGGGCTCCCACGTGTACGACAGGCAGCTCTGGGCCCAAGGCACACTACACTTGCTGGTACAGGACCACCACTGCCACCCAAGGCCTGAGCAGCTCCGTTTCTTGACAATTCTGCAACATCCTCCAAAGGAATCTGCAACATCCCATCTGGTGCAGATGTCCCTAACTGAGCGTGTTTATCTGTGGTTAAGGACTCAGTCCTTAAAGTCACCACCTGTGGCCAGCTACAGAAGCCTGAGAAACATCTGAGTTTGAGGAGCTGGAAACGTTCATGTATACTTACACCTCACCCACCACCACAAATCAGCAGCCACCCTCCCACACATCCATGAAGTCACAGCATCTTCTTCCCACCATTATCCTTCAGTTTAGTATCCTACCCCAATTTACCAATTATCAGGATTTCTCCTCTTTAAATTTCAGACAGCTTAACCACTGTCTTAATTACAGCAACATGCTTGGCTACATGACATTATTTGATATCTTTCATTTATCTGCTGTACCCAGTACTTTGACGCTTTGTCACAAACATCACTAACCTTCAGATCTGCCATGACGACTGCACTACATCAACAACTGCTTCTATACACTTCAATCATCCCCACCGCTTTACAGCCAGCTACCCACATTCATTCCTTCAACCACATATTTTCTGATGATGGGGTCACCTCCCTGCATGTTGGATGCTTGCTTCTCAAAGCAAGTGACATCCAGTGCCAAAAAAATAAAAGGACCGAAGACCAGAGAAGAAACCATAAAGAGAAAGGCATATGAGGAAGAATTTTGATAAGGGTTACTGCATACCTAGTTTTCACCAGATGTGTCTGTTTTTCTACCTTTTAAGGCACAAGGCAGTAACATTTTATCTCCTACCAACTTTATGCTTGGCTTTTACACTGACAGCTCAGGCCTTACTTTTGGCCAGAAGCCAAAGGGGTGGCTTGCCTCCTCATGGGCCCTCAGCAAAGGGACAGGCTCAGCTTCCTGCCATCACCAACTGCCAAACTCCAGCAGCAGTGGCAGGGCTGAGCAGAAGCAAGCACCTGCCAGAGGCAGGCAGGAAGAAATCACCCACACACACAAGTCAGAGGGGGGGTCAAAACCCACCCAGAAGCCTTGTTTGCCCACCCTCCTTCACACTCAGGAGTCAGGACAGCTCCTACTGCAGCCCAATGCTGCCCAAACCTGGGCTCTGCTGCTGTTCTCGCACAAACCGTTCTCCCTCCCACCTTTTGCCGACTTACACTGCCTAACACCATATGCTCGGCATCCTCACACTCCCGAAGCCAAGCACAACCTCCACATAAGCAGAGCCTACACCCCCCTACACCCAGTGCTTGGCAGTGCTTTGCACTGCTGAACAGACCCATCGACACTCCACCTGCGCTTCAGGGCAGTAATGGGTATGCTCTCTCCAGGCATCCTCCCAAGGCAGAGTAATTGCACATATTGATTTCAGATGATATCAAACAAACTGCCTCCCACAACTCCAGCACAGGCACTATCCTCACACGGAGCTCCCCACCAGCACACATCCTTTCCCCTCCACTAGCTTGGCATGCCCCGATTTGCATCAGGTCTATCCTCTCTGCCCCTCAGCTGCGTAGATACACGCTCTGGAGACCCAAACCACCCTGCTAACAGCCACAGAAGCCATCCAGCAGCCCCAGCCTTTTTCTCAAGCCTCTTACAGAATAAGTTTCTCCTTCCCCTGCTCCCGGGTAGCAATGAACCTATAAAGGCTCTTATAAGGTCAGCACCGACACTTCAAGAAGACTTGGCTTTCAGTCAGGGCTTTTCTTTCCACAGTTCGAGAGCCTGGTATGAACAACTGGGTTAACACACCCTTCAGTAGCCTCAGGAAACAAGCATCAGCAAGAAGCAATGGTGTACTCTGGCAAGCAGACCCTTGGCCGAACTAGAGTGACACTCAGCATAGTGCCACCTCTTCAAACCCAGCCAAGGTCTAAGCCATAACATATGCTCTTGTGGTGACTGCTACCCAAGAGGTGCTTCTTCCTCCAGAAAACCAAACTGCTTCACCATCCTTCCAAACATCTTCTCTGCCCTAGGCTGACAAGATTCCCACCGCAGGCACCCCACATGAGCCCACAAGAGAAGAGTAATCCCACAACCGCTTCCCAGCAGAACAAAGCTGGTCCTTTAAGTTTGGTTAGTGCAAGGACCATTAACTCTGCCAGGTGAAGACATTTAAGGTTTAATGAACAACCCAGCACAGGCTTTGAAAGCCATGGCAGAAGTAAAGCACCCACAGGCTGTGTGAAGCCCTGGGGGCACCTCACCACTCTCTAGGGCAATGCTGGAACAGGTGAGGTCCCCTTGCAGCTCAGCTCCAGAAGAGACTGGATGAGCAGCTCTGGCCAACCTCTCTGGGCCAGGAGCTGCCCAGGGAGCACATACACCCACATGTATCCCACTCCAAGCATGACAGCTCCAACCCAGAAGAAATATCCCAAAAGCAAGGAGAAGAAACAGCTGGAGACAGTTCCAGACTGAAAGCACTTCATGACAGCAAACACAGCTTGCCTCAAAGAAGAAACCTATAAAGACCCAGTGACCCAGCACCTACTGTGACTTAAATCCCAGCCTTCATACCCTATCAAACAATAACATGCCTGAACTCCTCGCTGGAATGATAAGAGGCTGGTGCTTACGCTCCTGGTTGCTAAGACCCAGCCTTCTCCAGGCAAAAGCCAAGGGAGCAAGCTCAGGAAAGCAACTTATTGCTATGCCTGGAGATTAATCCTATTCACACCGTGCACCCCAGCCCAAGCACGGGGTGCAGCACAGCATGCCGCGCCATGTGCAGGGACATGTTGGAGCACGGCCCCAGCGCACTGGCTTTGGTTTTTCTCTTCAAGCAACTGAGATAACAGCTCTCCGCCTGCCTTATCCAGTTTCAAAAGCAACACTTCAAAGCCATCCCATGTCAAACGCCAGAACAAATTGAAGCTGCCAGAGATGCCTCACAGGGAGGAAATTAACACATTATGAGAAGTGGTGCTGTAAGCTCAACTTGGAATCACAGACTAATGTAAACAGAAAAGCAACAGTTTCCTATTAAACAATTTTTTTTTTTTCCATTAGGTTACAACAGAACGGTAATTTCAGCTTCATCAGAGCAGCTGAAGAAAGCAATATCCCTGCAGGATCAGCAGTTTTCCCTGTTCACGGCATACAGGCCTCTGAGGGCTGCAGTTTATTCTCCCTTGGCGCCAAGGTAAGCAGAGGAGGAAAAGCCCCTCTTCACGCCAGCCTGGCTGCAAGGTGTGTGCTCTGAGACACGGCCAGGGCAGCACAGCTCAGACCAAAGCACTGACCCAAGAGAAAATCCAAACGGAGGAGCTTGGACTGATCCCCAAGGGCAGCAAGGGTTAGGAGGCAGAGACAGACCTGCGTGGAGTTCACCTCACTTCTTACCTTCTCCTCTGCCCTCTCCCTCCCTCGAAAAACAAAGAAGAGATGATTGCTGTGACAGAAAAACTGCTCAAAATCCCGGGTTTTGGAAAGAGTTTTTTCTTCTTATTTATTTCAGTGTTTGGTAAAAGCAACCGCTCCGGAGCCCCGGCTGCCCGGCTCCGCTGCGGCGGCCAGCCCCTCACAGCCCGGGGGAACGAGGCAGCTGCCGGCCTGGGAGAGCCCACCCGCCCCCGGCCGGCGCCCACCCGCGACACCCGGAGCTCGGACCCCGCCCGCGCCCTCCACAAACCCGCGTGTGTGCGCGTCCGGCCCCCCGCGCCCACCGGCCCCAGGCCGGAGAGGGGCCGCCGCCCCAGGCGGGGCTGGGGGCGGACAGTGCGGCCTAAGGCGGCCCCTCACGCCGCCCGGCGGCGGAGCCCCCCCTCTGAGGCGGCCGCGGCCCGCGGAGGGGAGCGCAGCCCAATCCACCCGCCCGCCCCGCTCTCACCTGTGCTCGGCGCCGCCCGGCTCCAACGTGCCTCTGTTTGCGGCGCCCGGCCAAACTCCCCGGCCCGCGCCCTATCAGGGCGCGCCGCCCCCGCGCCGCCCGCCCCCCATTGGCCGAGCGGGGCCCTGAGCCTCCCCCCCTCCCCTCCCGCCCGCGGGGTGTAAATAACCGCCCGCGCGCCCGCTCCCATTGGCTGGCGGCGGCCGCGCCTCCCGGGGCCCGCGCGGCACCCATTGGTGGCTGCCCGGCGGCCGCCGTGTGGCCGTGAGGGTGAGACGGCGCTGGGCGCCGGGCGAGGGCGGCGGCGCCTCCCCGCTCTGCCGGGCGTGGCCGCCCTTTTGAGGCAAAACCCTTCTTTTTCGGGGGCGCGTTGCCGTGTGGTGCCCAGCTGTAAGCACACCTAGGCTGGGGGCAGGCTCTTGGGCAAAAACAAGGGGATTTTTGGCTGGTATAACCCCAGTGGTGCCGGCAGGGCAGGGGGCGGTGGGTGCGTTCCAGGCTGAGGGTCAGGGTGCGAGGTAGGGGACAGCGAAGGGACAGGCTGTGGGGACGGGGCGTGAGGGACGCGGTGTGGGGACAGGCTGTGGGAGACCCCGGGGGTGTGGGGACAAGCAGCAAGGTGGCTGCTCCCTGGGTCATGGGCTGCAGGTGCGGGCGGTTGTCCCTGTGCCAAAGCGCCGGGCCATGTCCTCCCCTGGCACCAAGAAGGCGGCGGTGAGGGTGGCCTTGTTCTCTGGGGTGCTGGCACGGGGGTGCCTGCTCGCCCTCCACGTGGCCAGGTGTCCCCTCATCCAGGCTCTGTCTCTAGATTATTAACAGTCAACCCTGACCGCATGCACAAGCATTCTCTAAGGCTTAGAGCAATGGGGAGAAACGCTGCACGTCAACTCATTCCACTGCCATCACTCAAGGAATTCCTACAAGCAAATGCCCTCTCTGTTTCATGGCTCGTGTTTGGCTTTTATTTTTTCTCTGCTGTCTTTTACCTATTTGGCTCACAGTTGACCGTGCCCCTGGGTCAAGGGCTTCCCACTGCAGCCCCACACCCTGCTGTGAAGTGTGTTTCCTGTGGGGTTCGTGAGGACGTTGATTTTGTGACAAGCGACTCGCGAACGGGCTTGCTGGGCTCTGCTCTGACCCCACTTGCGGTCAGGGTCCCCACCAGGGGATCCTGGCTTTAGCTGGAGAGCAAGGGTTGGATTAAATCCACATTCTGACTCAACCCACTGCTGACTGCTGCTCCTTCCCGCTGTGACAACAAGTGGATAGAAATGCCTGTGCCTACTTCCAGTGGGTCTCAAATAATCCTCTGCTTTGGAAACTAATTAATTTCTTACCATGGGTTTCATATCTCAAAACAACTCAAGATATTAGTAATGCAGCTTGTGGTTTACTACCAACTTTGTTTCCCTTCCCAAAAAACCTCGCTCAGGTTTTCACTGTGTTTAGCGAAGTCTTAAAATGTAATTAAGCGACACTAATCATTAAAACAGCAAAGTTGTCTCGTAAGCCTTGCAAAGACCATGAACTTTTTCACTTACTCATTCTGTGGGTATGTGTCTTACCGTCAGACATACCCTAGTGCAATTTACCATGTGCATCCAAGTCTTAACGTTTCCTGCAGAAATGTGCTTTGTCACCCTGGTTGGTCACAGGCAGCGGAGCAGCTCTTTACAGATGAACAGGTTTATCCAGGGCTAATGCCCTTTCACTTCCACCTAAAATATTTGTCTGTTCTCTTTGCCAATTTTCAGTAAAAAATAATTTGAACTGAAATGTTTTGAATTTCACTTGAAACCTTTGAGACCTTATTTGCCTACTGTTAATCTTTAAATTGGCTAATAAAATAATGGATCAAATTATATGACCACAGCATACTCTGTCCCTTTATTTATTTCGCAGGAAAGAAAACAAAAAAAAAAAGTGGATTTTGCTTTAACCAGCAAGCTAAAAATCCAGTACTTGTGTGGTTCTAGTCTTGACTATTAAAGAGTTGTTACATTCAGTGAAATGATCCCTGTTAGAAAAGTAGGAAGGGTTGTTCGTTCAGCTCATTGGAGAGAAAATCAAGGGAAGATGCTCCATGAACGGGAAACACTGGGGCAGAGGAGGTAAACAGCAGTGTGACATTAACAGCGGGAGGGCGGCAGAGCCTGCCATATTTTAGAGTGACCAGCAAACATGTTTTCTAGTTTTTCCTATTGGCAATTTGTCAGTTAGTCTCCTTCAAAGTATTTTATTCATAATTCTGATGGTGTTTCCGTAGTTCATGTCTTTAACTATTATTTCATCCAGATTTACACTTCAGGTATACACAATTCCTTCCTGCGGCAGCCAGAGCAAAGTAACCAAAACAAAAATATAAACGAAGCATTAAGGGCCCATGGTTTTTGAAGGAGGATGGTTGGGACAGTGTTTCTCCACCCTTGGATAAACCACTGGCAGCTGAAAACGCTTTTTCATTCCTCTTTCCATGCAGAAAGCCTTTCTGACAGATATAAGAAGGCAAGAAAATGCTAAGGTTTATTTTCAACTCCAAAGCCTGGCACAAAAGGTTTCCGGCATCTCGTGCTACCCAGGTTTTCTGAGACCTCTCCCTTCCAGCCCAATTCTGGTCTCCGCTCAAGGGAATGGAGCTTCATTTGGCTAAAACCCAGGGCATTCAGGAGCAGGGAATTGGCTGGTGTTTCTCTAGCAGTTCCCTGGTTCCTTTGCATGTCCAAAGAAGGGCAACAAAGCTGGAGAAGGGTCCGGAGCACAAGTCTTACAAGGAGCAGCTGAGGGAGCTGGGGGGGTTTAGCCTGGAGAAGAGGAGGCTGAGGGGGGACCTTATCGCTCTCTGCAGCTGCCTGAAAGGAGGCTGTAGCGAGGTGGGGGTTGGTCCCTTCTCCCAAGTCACCAGTGATAGAACGAGAGGAAATGGCCTCAAGCTGCGGCAGGGGAGGTTTAGGTTGGATATTAGGAAAAACTTTTTCACTGAAAGAGTTGTCAGGCACTGGCACAGGCTGCCCAGGGAAGTGGTGGAGTCACCATCCCTGGAGGTATTTGAAATGTAAATGTGGCACTTAGGGATACGGTTTAGTGGTGGACTTGGCTGTGCTAGGTTAACGATTGGACTTGATGATCTTAAAGGTCTTTTCCAACCTAAATGATTCTATGATTGTAACAGGACAGCAGAGAGCTTCATCACCTCAAGTTCATTCTTCCAAAGCTGTTGCCTTCTTCCAGCAGCTCTGGATATTAGCTAATGATCACCAATTGGTTACTGTCTCAAGACTGCTCATCTGATAACATTGGTTAGATATCAGCACAAGGCAGCCACCAGCCTGAGCTCCTGGGCTGTCTGTTGGCCATGGTGGACTCTCAGGAAAAGACAGACGTGCCCATGAGCAAAAGCAAAGCCTCCTCCCAGCCCTGAGCAGTGAAAGTCCCAGCAACCTCCTTCTTGGCTGTCTGAGTCTAACGGTCCAGGACCCAAGAACATGGCTGTGCCTGTGGAGAGACCATGCTCCTGTGGCTCCGGGGCGTGAAAGATGCTCTTTAAAGACCATAACATATGTAAGGTAAAACGTTGACCTGTTTCCCAGGAGCTTTCAATCCAGCCAACCAGGGCCTTGCTTATACAGGGACAACTTAGCTTCTTTCAGCCTCCTCCTCCTCTTGCTGTAACTACTGCTGAAGAGTATTTTTAAGGGTTTCAGAAGTCATTTGGGCCGATTGACATTTGGCTTTGAGATGCCTAGAAGAAGCTGACTGCTTGGAAAGTGATGCTGAGGATTGTCCCCTAAAGACCTGTCTCCTTTAGCATCAAGCAGTTTAAATCACCAGTGACATCTGAAGCACAATTTTAGCACCAGCATCAAGGTTTGAAACTATTGCCTCTGTCAAAGACTGCTAGCATTTGGCCTAATGAAATACCCTGGATAGCTAGTCTCAGTCACAAGCTGCTATTTCTTCCAGAAAATTAAAAAAAAAAAACCAACCACAAACTAAACCATGTGCCTCAGTTTCCTTTTTCATAATACACAGGTGATTACACTGCAAAGCAGCAATGACCAGTGCAAAAAGAGTCCCAAATAATGCCTCTCTGATGCTTATACCGTGATGGCTATAACAATGTTAGAACAAGACTTTGGTATTTCTGTTCAGTAATGATGGGGTGTAGCTATTTGGGAACTGTTATTTCCCTCGTGTTTTCTGGGTGCAAGGACTGGGAGGGTGTTTATTTAACCTGTCCTTGAGTTACAGTCACAAGAGGAAGACTTTACATTTCCCCAGGCACTTCACAAGTATGTTTAGATAAAAAAGGATTTGAGCCCATCACTTCTTTTAAGAACAGCTTGGGCCAAATCTCTTTGTGGTGCCGTAAAGCTGAGCAGGGTCCATGCTTGCTACCGGTAGGCAGAGCGCTGTTAGCTGAAACTATCCTGATTCACCCCTGTAAAAGATCCCATCGGTTGACTGCACTGTTGCTATATTCAGAATCCATTTGGACGCATTTGACCTTTACACTTTCTAAGATAAGGCAATAAAGCATTTAGAAATAGGTAACAGGAGAGAGCACTTCACCAAAGAAAGCAAAAGAAAATAGCATGGCATAATTAATACAGAGCTGGCAGCAACGGAAATGAGCTGTAACCACCGTACTGTCACCAGGAGTATGACCGCAGGCTAAGCTGCAGATGTCTGAGGCTGTAATGGCACAGGGTCCTTTTGCCACCCAGCACAATCTGGCCCGAGAATTCACATCTTTGGGACAGAAGGAAATAAAAGCATCATTTAGAGCTGGGAGGACATAAATGTTCCTGTCAGTCCTTCATTGTGTGTCAGCCAGAGGATATATCCAACTGAAAACACGCTCCCACATCAAAAGAGAAAGGGAATTAATATAACGAGAAAGGCAGGCGCTTTTTTAGGGAAAAATCCAAGAATGGCCTAAGTGGAGGACTGGGTTAAAAATAAACGGGAGTCTGCCATGCCAGAGAAAGAATGAGTGGGCTTAGAGATAGGAGAGATTGCACAGGGAAGGAGCTATGTCTTTCTTTAGTGTTATTCATTTTTAATTTGCATTGTTATAGTGTCTGGAAGCACCAGGTGGAAATCAGGGCCTCATTGTGCTGGGAAGTGTGCGCAAACATAATGATTAAATGTTGCCAGCTCTGGAGAGGTTGAAGTATAATTCCTCATCTCTGCAGCATCACTAACCAGCATAATTATTGCAGAATAAGTTTTTCTGTAATTGCTTTTCTGGAATATCTGTGCCACATGATTTCTTTCAGAGTAACCGTGCCTGAGGGGGTGAAAAGATACATTCGTGCTAGGTCCGACCTGGTAACCTTCACAGATAACTGTTCAGAGGCAGAATCTGCTCAACACACCTGCATACACTCTCAGAAATGATTTGCTTGTGCCTCTGTTTCTGTAAAATGGGAATAGTAACACTGCACTCATGGCTTGCTCCCTTCTTCTGCCAAGCGATCGGACAAGAGTCCTCTGTTAGACCCTTACAGCACTCCACTGACAACATCACATATGAGGGCTTGTGAGCGCTGGTTGTAATGATTAGGGATTAGCTGGAGAATATATATGTTTTCTTATGTGTTTTCTGGCTGAAAGGACCGGAAGTAGTGTTTGATTTGCTGAAGGTTCCTTTTATATTAGTACTTTTCCATTAGTTAAATAACCATGTGAAAAGCAAAATGCAATTAAACAAGGAATTTAAAAACCAAACCCCAACCCTCAATTGTCACAGCATAAACAGGAAGCAACACAGCAAATTGTCATTGAAGGGGTCTTCATACGATGCCCAAGTCCCTTTGGGTTTCTGTGACACTGGCTCGCTGCTCAGAGGTCAGGGAGCAGCAGGATACACTGGCCGCGTTTTTACAGCTTCCAGTACAGTCGCTTTCTGGCCACCACAGATGCCAAGCACAGGACATTCTTCCCTGACCGTAAGAGCAAGAGTAGGTCAAACCAAGAGGAGGGAAGGACGGCCCTGCTGGTCACCCACACCTCCCCGGGGACTTGCGGGTGGGAATGGGCAGACCAGCCCTTCCTCCTTGCTCTCCCACCCCTGAGCACCAGCTCCAGCCCCTCTGGCAAAAGGAGGGACCAAAACAATTGCTGTGGGCTTTCCCTGCATTTTCATACTGCAGAGGGGACCCGCGTATGTTAAAATTAGAAAATTGCTCAGTTTCCTCAAGAGAGCTCCCACTTTGCACGGTACCCACCTGAAGGCCACGGGCCCTGGGGGCCCTGTCTTAGAGGAGGCGCTTGTTTTGGTGGATGAATTAAATTACAATATATTATTCTGCTGTTTGCAGAAATGGCCGGTGAATGAAAAGCAAAAAAAAAAAAAAGGATCCCCAAATACTGTATATTTTAAAAAGCAAGCAAGGAGATTAAAATAAACACTCCCACGATTTTCAAAGCAGTCTTGGGACTTTTAGAGATCCCAGCTCAGAGGTTTTGAGTAGCAACTACAGGGGATCATTTACAAGTAGCATTTTCCCTAATTTCCTATCCTGCCTTTTAATACTTCCCAGGATAGAATAGGGGCTTTGCATTACAAGCAGCTTGAAAGACTAAGCAGGCAGAAAGAACCGCCTGCCCTACCTGCAGCCTCACACTGGTTATTTTAAGTTATGACCAGAGATTGACCCTGTTTAAGTGGGTGCAAAAGGTTACCTGAACGCTCTTGCTTCACTGCCTCTAATCTTTGGCAACTCAGTTTTCCCGAGGCATGTCTGTGTGAAATGGTCTTCCAGTCCCCTCTGCTGGCTGCAGCTTGCTGGAGAGCTGCACCGTTGCACAGAGGGTGACTGTGCAGCGCGTCGCCGGCCGAGCGCTGGAGGAGCGTGCACGCTGCGTGGGGATGCCACCAACCCCGCGCCCTCAGCGCCCGCTAAGCAAGCACTAACTCCTCCAGAGACCAGGGAGCTCGCTCTCACCCTCACCTCTGCATCTTTAATGTAAGCACCTGGCACCTCTCTTACATAGGACAGCACCATGAGCAAGGGTTAAAAAAGTTAGCTAAATGGATAATCTTAAAAAAGAACCCCTGCCTGTGAAAGCTGAGGCATCCTCTCGAGAGCAAATAATCTCCTCAAGTGGGATGTGTGGCGTGAAATGTTGAGCTTATGCCCAAATATCACCTGCAACGGTTTGTGGCACGTGCCTCTGCGTCCCTATGAGCCCGGCGTGGTGCGTCCATCCTGCGGGCAGCTGGCTCCCGCTGCCCACCGCAGTCAGCAGCCTTGCAGCCACAGGCCGAGCACTCCCTATAGCTTCCTTGCTGACTTTCCCACGGCAGCTGGGGTCCAGCTGTGAAGCGACCAAGGCAAAATTTCCTCCAGAGGGTGGCAAAATGACATTCAGAGAGAGACTGCGCAGAAGGTCTGTGCTGATGGATCCTGCAGAACTGAAGAGAGCCAGCAGCATGGGGCAGGGGCTGCCCATGGCGATGTGGGGCTTGGCCGTAGTTCGCGATGTCCAACTGCACACACTGAGTCGTGCAAATCTTCCAGCAGAGAGGCGAAGTTTTGTTCCTGGGTGCAAAGAGCGGGTTTGCGAGGTGACCAGCGAGGTCAGTTCTGACCAGCCAGTGCAGACTGGTGAGGGCAGCAGGAGGCAGAGCTGGCACAGGGCAGCTGTTCTCGATGGCCGGCAGTGCGCCAGCGCTCTCCGCCAGCCAGCCTGTCTGAGGAGGAAACCCAAGTGACAACCCTGATAACAAGCCCTGCTCGTGGCTGGAGGCCCAGGGGCCCTGCACGGGAAGGCAGAGCCCGGGGGAGCCTGCACCGAGCCCATCGCAGAGGCCCCACGCTCCAGCCCGATTTACAGGATTGCTTTGCATGCACAAACCCCCCAGTTCCAAAAAGTGCTGCGCACCCCACGCCCCGGGGCAAGCATGGGCACCGCAAAGGGATGTAGTAGAAAAACTAAAGGTTTATTTCTTTTTTAATAAAATACATCCTTACAAAATAACCATTTTTCTCCCATGCAAAGGGACTGGGCAGGGTTCTTGCCAGCTCTCCTTCCCTCCCCCTCTCCTCACTTTGGCACTGTCCAAGGGTGCTGCTGGGGAAGGAGAGGCAGCGATGCTCTCTCCTGGGGCTTCAGGGTGCGGGATGCCCTGGCACAGCCCTGGCACAGCCCTGGCACACCAGGCAGAGCAGCGGAGCCCTTCAGAAGTGCCTGTGAAGGTGGCAGGTCCCAGTGCCCTGCAGCAGGGCTGGCGGAAGGCCCTGAGGGTGCCTTAGTGGCTCCCTAATGCCCAACGCGAGTTTAACCCACCCTCAGCATTGCGGTGTGTGCCACCAGAGGCAGAGCGCCCGGCCGGCCGGACCCTGCCCTGTCTGCAAGGACGCTACGTTCCCATGAGCTGGTGTTGGACACTGCTTCTGCTGGCCTTGGGGCTGGTGCAGGCTGGTGACAGGGGATGACAACCGTGTTTTAGGAGAGGAGGAAGAAGAGGGTGCAGGTTTGTTGGTCAGTGTGGATTCTGCCAAGAGAGAGAGGTCCACAGTGATTTCTGGTGTCTTGCCCCCCACTGCCCCTCTTCAGGCAATGCTGTCATCAAAGATGCGATGTCAATCCCACATCCTGCTCCCAGTCCAGCCCTAGCACCTGCCTGCCCTGGAAAATGCTCACCCAGGTTAGACATTACAGCCCACAGCTCAGATCTCCTCCACGCCTCCCTGGAGCCCTGCTGCCTTCCCAGGGGCCTTGGGATAGCCCCGAGACCCACAGCCCTCACCCCTGCCCGCTGTATGCTAGCAGGGCTGGGGAAACGCCACTCACCTCTCACTGTGTGTTGTCCAGCTCCTTTCCCTTCTTATGCAACTTCGACTGGGGGTTAAATGAGACAAAACAATGATTCTTTTACAGACCTGCCCCTTTCTAATGCTAGGGAAAAATGTCGTTGAACAGCAACTTCTAACCCCAAATGGATCAGCATAATTTTAAATTAATTTGAGGGGAGCGGTTTTTACATCCTATGAAAGGCCATGAAACATGCCACAGTCATGGAGATGTTCTCAGAAAGCAGAAAAGGGGACATTTTTCCAGTTTGCTAAAGCACTGGTCTGTCTCTGCTTCCCTTAAAGCAATGCAAGTGTTAACAAATACTGGAATATTTGGGAATAAAGGAAAGGGATAAAGCTATTAGTAGTGAGTCACACTCACTACTATAATTTTGGAGAGGAGATTCATGGATCCTAATCTCTGACAGTCCCATGGGCTCAGGAAGGCACCTGGTTGCTCCTCGATATATTGTATAAATGCTGTTTCTGTTACAGCATGATTACCCATGCACACATCCACACTCACACCCACAAAGGCTTCTGCAGGGGCAGGACATGCTATTACTTACAGGCTCCTGTTCTGCATATTTGAATTTCTTCTGCTTGTAATAGTCCCGTCCTTGGAGAAAATGCAGCAGGAGCAGGTCGCAGAGGACAGAGGCCTTAAAGCAAAGCGCAATTAGGGTTGGGGCTGCCCTCCCAGCTCACCTGTGCCACCTTGTGCTTCCAGCTTGTTCCAGTTTGCCCCACAAATTAGGGTCCCTTCTGCTTTCAGCCACAACGTGGCAGCTGATAAAGAGCAAACAGCCCCTGAACATCCATTTAGTACAAGTGAAGTGTGTTGGGTTCAATACTGGGCAATTTAAGTCAACAGAAGTTAAGTGCTTCCATTTTAGGTATCTGCAGAGCACAACACCCTTTGGGTCATAACCAAATAGGATATTTGCTTTCTGTTGTGCATGAAATACTGCCTGTCACCTCCAAAACCCCCTCAGTACCGGCTCTGACTTGAAACTACCAGGATACCAAGTCATGGCCTCTCCACAAGAGCCTGCTTGCCCTCGATCAGCAGGGCAGCGGCTCCTGCTAGCAGAATTCACATCCGCCCATGGGCAGCAGGAATCTATTTTCCTGAGCTAGTGAGGCTGGAGAGCACCTCCTTTCCCTATTTTGCCCATCCACTACTGCCTGAGTGGGACCAGTATTTCACGGCTGCTCAGGGACACTTCCCCATGGGTGTCACCACCAAGGAGAATAATTTGAGATACTCCATATAGAGGCTGGAAATATCTGAACTTACCACTCCAAAAATACCAATTCCAGAGCCGATTGTGGTCATGGTTGGGATGATGTCAAATTTGCCTGCCTGAACAAAATCAGAGAAAAGAGGTGATATGTTAGAACCACCCCTGGGGAAAAAAAAAAAAAGAAAAAGGTGCCATGGCTATAGGTTTGGCTATAGGGGGGCTCAGCTAAAGCGCCTTGCAGCAACCCAAGACACAACCACAGCACAGAGAGAAACAGCAGCCTGGTGAGAGCTGGTTTTAAGCTCATTGGTCAAACAGTAAAATAATGTGGGTTGGTTTTAGCCTGACACAGATTGAAGTTACTTTGTTTCCTGTATCTTTAATTTAAAAAAAAAAAAAAAAGAAATTATATCCTTTAAACATTCCCAGTGGGGACACAACAAGGAAAGCCTTCTCTCCCAGGGGCAAGAAAAAGACAAAATAGGAAAATACGGACATTCAGCTTTTGGAAATATTAGTGAAAAGTTTTGACTTTCCACAATTCCCCCCCAACCCATTGTGATGGTTTTTTTGGACAAAACCACTGACCCAAGGAAACCACTGGCATTGGTTTTCCTGGCCCCATGAGCCCCCGGTGCTGTGTTACAGACCTGGTACCTGCCTGAGGAAGTGGCACTGCTGTCCTTGGGAGCTGGGGACAAACCCAGCACCTGGCCACCCTTACCTTGCCATTCACCAGAATGTCAAACCGGATCCCAAACACCTTGTAGAGCGTCCTCTTGTCCATCCCGTCTTCTTTGTAGTACTTGGCGTATCTGTGCAATTAGATGGTGAGCATTAATGGCCTGCCAGGGTGTCTAACAGCCCCCTGCAAACCAACAGCATCAGGATCTTGGCAGGAGCAGGACAGGGGGCTGGGAATGCAGGCACAGACCTGGTCCTGACCCTCCCCTTAATCCCCTCGAAGGAGCTGGGCAGCTGGCACCTCTCCCCTCTGTACCTCTGTTTCCCTGCCTGCAAGCTGGAGCTAAAGCTCCTGCTGAGGCTGGTACTTGGTGAGCCCAAGCGCTACGCGACAGCAGGTATTAGCGCAGCGCTAGTGGCAGTTTCACAAAGAGCAGCAGTCAGAGCAGCAGCTCATGCCGAAATATCATGCTGTGGCTGAATGCTTTGAAGTGTGGGAACATGTGAGATGACCTTGCACCATCTCCAGTGTTTCAAGGGGCTTCCCAAAAGCTGAGCTGAGCAGGAGAGTCTGCAAGGGCGAGGAAAGGCAATGGGATAATTCTGAGGCCAAGGGATGGGTTATCACTTTCCTCATGCCATTCTAAAGAGAGCACTGACACCTGCCACTGCAAAGGTAGTGAGTATTTTGGAGAACGGTCCCTGATCTTCCACCATCCCTTGAGTGCTGCAAGATCCTCACAGATGTCACCTCTGTATTCTGCCTGGAGAGTTAACAGGGGTCTCCTTACCTGAAGTTGAAGCCGGGTGAAACGTTACTGTCATCGTTGTAAAGGCCGTGGAACTGGTAAATGGGTTTGCAGTACCGGACGGGCCAGTCGAGGTCACAGTTCCAGTCTATGGTGATGCCCACCACTCCACCCTGCAGCCGGGAGAGGAGTCATGAGGTTGCTCCTCTTGGCCCAACCTCCTTGGACCTAGCCTGCATGGAGAAACTCCTTCTCTCCTCAAATGTGGCCTTTCTTGATGCCATGAGGTGCCCTGGCTCTCCAGGGTACACAGACCCCACTGCTGTCTCAGCCCTCCCGGGCAGCCCTAGCTTCATGCTCTACACATCATCCTATGTGGAGACACTTGCTTCTGCCCTAAATGCTGGATACACAACTAAATTCATGCCCTCTTGTTCCTGGTCAGCATCCTTTGCCCAAGGCACAGTCCTGAGAATCAGTGCCCACTGCAGATCCCCCACGGTCCCAGTGGCACAGCCTTTTCTTGCCTGATTTACCCATAAGATTTGCCTGCCCTGTGGCTTAACCCTGCCATCAAACCATTAACATCACAGGGAATATCAAAGGCAATTTAACAAGGTCATAGATCCTCAATGTCAAAATGACCCATGAAAATCAGAAGAAAACCTCATCTAAGAGGTTTTCTGCTAGGAAATGAAGCAATCTCTCCTGAACTCAGTCCAGGTTGCAACTAGCTGTGTCCCAGAGGCTCATCTTTTTGCACCTTTAATATATCCAAGCCTCTGACTTTACTTAATGCCTGGCAAAGTTAGCTTAATCCTCTGCAGTGCAGAACTAGCAGATACTCTTGCATACCACCCTGAGAAGCGTTGGGCAAAGCTGCGTTTCCGAGCCTGGGCAGAAGCTGTGGTTTGCATTGTGCAATGACCAGTATTTGACCATCTAGCTAAGGTTTCCAAGCACAGTCAGATGGGATTTGGCCACGCAGCTCTAGAGATTCATTGCACAAATTAAAACAAACTGAACCCTGGATTTATTGCCAGTGGGTCAAGTCTTGTCAATCTTACAAGGGAGTTTCCAAAAAAGGCTTAAATATTAGGCCATGCCCAAAAAGATTAATAATCTTTAAGAGCTAATTCTGACACTGCCTCGAGTCCTTGAGAAAACAGATCCCTCACTTCTCAGTGAGTTGGGGTCGATTGCTCTGTTGGTGTCCCCCTCCCCGTGTCACCAAGAAACATCATTTGAAATTGAAGTACCTTAACAGCCAGGAAGGTAAAATTCTGACCCGATTCCTTCACTATATATCCCAGGTCAAACACGGGGCATAAGGAATCAGTGACTTTGTGATAGGTGCATTTCTTCAGGTACTGTTTGGTAACACTCTCAACCAAGTTACGCCTGTGAAGGAAAAGAGAGCGAGAAAGAGTCTGAATAACCCAATAATTTGGGTGGGAAAGGACCTCTGGACGTCCGTGGTCCAACCCATTGCTCAAAACCACGTAACTTCAAAGCTCAGGGCTTCATCCTCCTCCCCCACGTGCTCAGCAGACCCCGCACATGGAGCGTGGGCCCTTTCCTCCAGCCCTGCCTGGTTTTTCCCACCCCACCAGCAACTCATGTCCCCTGAACCTCCTCTTGCAGAGGAAGCCTCTCTGCTGATTTCCCTCCTGCAAATGGTCTCCACCTCTGCTTTGGGCTTGCTGTTTTTCTTGCTACCCAAATGCATTTCTTCAGCACACGTCTGCCTGTCCTCGCCTCTTCTAGCGACCCACTCTCTTGTTCCTCAGCTTTGCGAACCCTCCTGTGGCCTCCACCATCCCTCCCAGCTGCCTCTCCTGTTTGCATGTCAGCTCGTCAATGGGTTCTGCCAGGCAATGCTCCATGCACCAACAACTCTCATCCAGGATAGCTCATGGATAGCATATCCCACAGCTTTTACATTTAGCTGGATTATGCCATCTCCTCCAGAAAGGGTGAAAAGGGAAGGACAGTGTTTTGCCTTCCACCCCGCTCTGCTCTATTGCCTAAAAATAATCTTTCTGTGAAGCTTCTGTGACCCAGATGGTTTTGTAAGCTTTGTGCCTTGCTCAACCCTGTCCCATCGTTTATGCTCAGCAGTTAATTAGCAGCAGTGATCAAAGACAGGAAGTTTCCCCATGACACCAGCCAGCTCTGGCTCAGCCCCTGCGATGGCAGCCAGCCCAGCCGCCATCGCCTCCCAGGACCTGCTGTTCCTCATTGCATCCCACCCCCTGCCTGCCCTCACTCAGGTTGCTGCCTCTCCTTGCTGCTGGTGGGGGATCCCCTCTCCCAGCCATCTCTTGGGGTGCAGCTTGAGGCTGGCTCAAGACTTTGCCAAGCATGCCGGGTGCCAGGGCATTTAACCTTGGCTGCAGCTCAGGGACTCGGTCGGCTTAGGGAGAGGAATCCACCATCTTCAGCACAAATAGCTTCTGTTAATTTGTTCCAAATCAGATATATAATCAGTGTTATCACAAATCCTCTTATGTGCGTGCCTTCAGCTGGTGGCACCATATCCAGTGCTGCCTGGAAGGGGCTGGTCCTACAACTGCTGCAGAAACAGGTGGGAACTGTGATGGTAAGAGGGACCTCTGCTCATTTTTGGGCAGCAGGCTTATCCTGGATGCTCACACCCCACTGAGGCATTTAATATTTTACTGTTATCTTTGGGAAGGAAAAGGGAGAAGAAAAATGAAGAATCAGAGAATCTGGGTTTTTTTTAAAATGCATCATATGAGGGTAACTCAGGGGACATTAATTTCTGAAACCATTTTTCCTGTAACCACAGCTATCAGCTGAGGTGGGAGAGACCTGGGAGGGAAAGCCTCAGTTCCTATCAGCTAATCTGGTGATCGGTGCAGCAGTTAGAGTAGACCTGGGCATGCTGGTGAGGGACAGAATCCTCTATATCAAGCATCCAGCTACACTCATGGATTCCCCTTAGGGATATGGTTGGGTGAACTGAGCAGAAGCTGTCCCCCTGAGCCTCCTCTTACCTGGACACCTTGAACCTGGGGAAGGTGATGCTGTTCTTGATGAACAAAGTGAACTTCTCTGCTTCTGACAACAGGGCAGGGCTGAAAAACACAAGTGTTGGCATGTGTCCATCACTCAGCTTGCCAGCCTCTAGCGAAAGCCCCATTTGGTGGAGACTCATCCAGTCTGGGACAAGATCTCATCCCTGCCCTTTCTAAGTGAAAGATCCCAACAAGGTTCAGAAAAGCCCCAAGGAAGGAGGGAGGTGCTTGTTAGGGTACAGGGATGGAGTTAGATGCTGGGATTTGAGTTAAAAAACTGCAAAGCACACTGAGGTGGCTGGAAGAGAGCTCAAGGGCCCTGGGTGCTTCCCTGGGCTCCTAGCAGTACCATGGCTGTCCCTGCACCCCCGCTGTGAGGAGGGGAGGCAAGGAGTAACAGGACTTTGCATCTACCAGGAGGCGCTTCGCAGTGGCCAATGGGAGCTGGAGGTGGAAAACATCTCACAACTTTACTCTGAGGGCGAACAGGATAGATGGGGGCTACTGGTCCATGCACAAAGCACCCAGCAGAGATGGGGTGATCCACCAGCAAGGTGGGGAGCAAACCATGCCAGGAGAGGCACAATCCACCTGGGGACACCAGGCACAACGTACAGCCGTGGAGTATGCATCAACCCAGGCTGTCCTGGCAGCAACCTGCAGAACCCTGTCTTGCTCTGCACTGAGTGCTGCTGGTTCAGCTGGGGTGGGAGCAGGCTGGAAAAGGGGGCAATGACATCATTGCTTACCTGGGAACATGGTCATCAACTTCAACAGGGCACCAGCCAAAGATCTCGCAGGTCTTCACAGAGCTGTTGAAATGCACACACTTGCCCGTCATGAGCCCTGCAGGGAAGAGAGATGGCTGCTCGCACCCCTGTGCACTGGGAAATCCCAGCCTCACACTGGGATGGATGGGATCTGGTTGGAGTTTCAGCCCTGCCACAGACATCCGAGGCACAAAACACTCAGGGCTTTGGTGCCCCTTTATAAAAAGGGTAATTAATTGTGGCCTCTCAGGTCGGGGCAGTGGTTTCTCTTGCACTATTGAACAGCAGAACAACTGGGCATTTTTCTTGCTGAAATACACCTCAGAAAATGCCTAGCTGTTAGAAAGATAGCTGTTTGGGGGAAATGTTTTAGTATTGATTAACCTTCTATTGGGAGAGCTTTTTACGGCTCAGATCTCTTTTGGAAGACGAAAGCAGGACCAGCCCAGGTGGGACCCTCATGTGGGATGTCAGAGGCTTTCCCCAAACCCCATCAGCTGGTGGTCCAAAGCAGGTCCCCTGGCCAGACACTCCAGCCCTGGGGCTTCGCTGGAGCACGCTGTGCCCAGCGTGTCTCACCAGAAATGCCGGTGCTGGAGCCTCAGGGCCCTGTGCCATACCTTGTCCCTGGCGGCTGTATTTCCCTTTGTTGCAGTCACTGTCCTGTGAGCAGGGCCCAGCATCCGGCAGCTGTTTGGAGAAAGCAGGCAGCCGCCTCTCAGCATCACACCCCGCGGTGTCGGTCCCTCCGTCCCTCCTGCCACACCACACAGTGTTTTCCCCAGGTTAAATGCCACTTGGCTGCAGCCAGAGCCTCGTCTGTACACCACTTCCCAACAAAGGATGTCCAGATTAAGGAGGAAAAAGGGAGGATTTCTTTTTTAAACTCCAGGTAGATGCTTTTATTCAAGCCTTGAGCCTGCTTTGCTTGATCATCTCGAAGGGAAGAAAACTTAATGGATGCAGGCTGTTTTTCATCAGAATAAAAGCCTTCACATTGCACTTGCAAGTCAGGCGTGATAATACGGGGCCAGGCTGAGGCTTTCACCAAACCTCTCAATGTCAGCGAAACTTCCCCAGTGCCACCACACAATCCCCCTAAATTACAGGAGCTGAGACTGCTGAAGGAAGCCAGCGTGTTTACCTCTGGGCAGGTTCCTTGTTTCTGTCCGGGGGTGACAATGAAGTTGGTCATCACCACGAAAGAGCTGTCCCCCTGTGGAGACACAGCCAATGAGTTCACAGCTGGCATGGCATTTTCTGATGGGGTCTCTGCGAGGAGCTTGTCCTTGGGGCAAAGGGTAGGGCACCCAAACCACCGGGGCATGCCCAGGCAGACAGCACCTTTCTCCCTAACTTTGGGTCCTCTGCCCTCCCTCTGACACAGTTTGGGAAACTGGTGGCGGCCCTTGGGAGCTGCAGTGCCACCAGCCCCAGGGACAGTGGAGGACCCCCCCTTGCTGCCTGAGATGCTCATCTGGAGGTACCAGAGGAGTCTTGATCCTTTTGGAGGCAGCCTCAAATGTGCCCCATCAACCATGGTGGGTCCCAAGCACCAAATGCTCCCCAGGGGTGATATGTGGGCAGAGGTTAGTGGCAGCAGCAACCTGCTTTCCACCACAGGGCCATCATGTCATGGTTAGCCCCATGGAAAGCCTACGCCCAGGAGCCCACCTGTATCCCAGTGCGTGGCTAAAAGCAGTGGTCAAGACAAAAGCAACACCCCCAAACGCACCCATCCTGCCTCCTTACCTGAGGTGGGAAAACATAATCCACTACGTCCCAGATGTGAAGGCCCATGACGCTCTCGTTGGTCAGCGTCAGGCCTTTCAGCTTCACTGAGACCGAGCTGACGATGCTGTCCTGAGACTGGTAACCCTTCTCATAGAGGAAGACCCACCTGGATGGGGAAAGGTGGTGGGGTGAGCATGGCCACCAGTGCTCATCCACAGGAGCCCCAAGGCCCCAGCACATTGCTGCGGACTGGGGCTTCTCCTACCAAGTCTCACCTGGGGGTTTATTTGCCAAATTTCCTCCAGCTGGCTGAGGGACCTGTTGCTGAGCGCTCCCACCCTTTGCCCAAGGCATGCGGTAGCTGCGGGACCTGACATCCATGGTGGGATGGTTTATTTTTGGGACTGGGACACATTTTGTGGTTGAGGGTATGTGAAGGCAGGTAGAGCAGGGTGGCCATTAGCCGTTTGGGATTAAATCCTACAGTGAGTTTGCAGCTTGCTGGGCTTAGCAACCTGCCCAGACCCTCCTGATCCACTTCATAGGCACTCTCCAGAAATCAGTGCCTCCAGGGCCAAGAGAGGGGTAAGCCTGGACATGGCTCATGTCCAGCGCCAACCATTCCCCATCCAGCAAAGGGAACCATAGAGCCGTGGCCCTGGGTGCAGGGCTGGGGACTCTGCGGCAGCCAGCACAGGGCTCTCCCTGCATTTCCCAGCCCATTGTGCAGCCATTAGGGCCAGCTCCCGACACTATTTAACCTACAGCATAAACAAGCTGCCGCTGGATTAACTCTGACTCAGGGAGACTATAAACATGGGCGAGCAACCATTTCGGGTAGCGCTCCCAGCAGCGTGGAGTGTTCCTGGCGCTAAAAAAGGAGTGATCTGGTTTTTGTCCCCACCACTGTGGCACTGGCCCTGCTGGCCTGACAGAGGCAGCGTGTTGGCCATGGGATGGCCTGTAACGCCAGCCCGGCATGTCAGCCTGACCGATGGGCATGGAGGAAAATGGGGAAACCACAGGTGATGCCCAGAGGTCTGCCCTACGGGTGCCTGATCTTATGGGGACTCTTGGGGACAGTGCTTTTTGCCTTGCAGCCCCTTTGGCATCCTGGGACAGGGGGTGAGGGGACTTCAGGGGTGGCATCTGCCCCAGAACCTGGGGATGGGAGCAGAAATTCAGCACTGCTGCCGCCCCAGCTGGGACCCCCAGGTCCAACCTCCTCCTCCAAGGCAGAGGGCCGTACTGGGTTACACTGGGCATCTTCCTAATGCCCTCAGGGCTGCAGGAGGCTGTGAGCTGGGCAGCACCGTGGTGGAGCGTTTTCCTAGATCTGTCTCCAGTGCAGCCTCTGCCACTGCCTGCTCATACCTCCCAGGCAGAGGTGACTGCGGGCATACAGGGCTGGGCACCCCCCTGTGACACAGCCTCCCGTGGCAGGGCAGGATGTGGCCCCCACCCTGCCACTGAGCCATGGGCTCGGCCAACAAGGCATCATTTCCCCATCATGCTGTAAATGCCACATCGAGCCCTGCCCAGGTGATAAAAGTCTGCCGCTGTCACTTCCCGATACGGCAGTCACCGAGCCCTCTTCCCTCACTGGCCCCATCCTGCGGCTCAGCCCGCAGCCTCCTCACATGCAAGGTTTTCAGGAAACGAAAGCCAGAAAGCGATGTCCAGCCCGGGAGCACCCCGCATCACCTGGCCAGCAGCAACACCGCCTTATCAGGGCATCATCAGAAAGACGAGCTGCTCCCCAAGGGTAACACCGGGTCTCTCAGCTGGGTCAGACCCACATCCCTCCTCTGCAGTGACGGCACTGCCACACATCCCTCCAGCACAGCCATGCACTGGCACGCATCCCCACCTGCATCCCACGCCTGCTGCCAAGGGAGACCAAAGCTGGGGTAATTGTAAATAAACAAATATCTGCCTGCCTGCTTTCAAAGAAGAGACAATCTCAAGCATTGTGGCTTAGTGAAGGCAGGGAACCAGAGGCAGTGCTGCAGGCAGCAAGGGGATGCCGAAGGCCCGTGGGGCTATGGGCAGCTGCACTCGCAGGCAGCCCCTTGCTAATGGAGCCTGACTCCACCAAGACAGCAAAAATGTAGGAATTACAGCAACTTCATGCCAACCTCCTCCCCTCTGCTGTACCCCCCAAGGCTGCTTCTCTTTTTGGTCCCTCCAGGCCGCCTGTCCCATTTTAGCTGGGTTGCTTAAGCTGCGTTTCTTTAGGAAGTCCTGCTCTGAGCAACTGTCATCTGCAGAGGCAGCTGCCCCTGGCTGGGTTTGCTGGAACCCAGGGGTTTCATGGGCTCAGCCCTTAGCAGAGCCAGCACTAGGTGCCCTGTGCCCCCACAATACCCACTTTTTCCAGTTCATGCCCAGATATCCCCTTGCCCTGCAAACCTGCTTTGGAGCCCATCCCAATGGAAGGGGTGTCAGTCTCTCAAGCACTGAGCCCACAGCAGCCATGGGGACACAGCAAAGATTTTTATCAACCATCGCATCCCGTAGCGCAGCACGTTGTCCCACACCGAGGGACAGGGACTGAACCGCTGCGGCAGGAGCAGCGGTCCCAGGGCACCCGAGGACACACATCCTTGCACAGCTCTGAGCCTCCCTGCTCCACTCACTGCCTTGTTAAAGCAGTTGCTCTTGCATGGTGGCTGCTCTCAGGGCTGCCCCCTACAAGGAAAGCAAACCAGGGGTTTGGAGAGAGGCTCTGTCCCAGCCCTAGCTGCTGGGCTCGCCCTGCCTCCCCAGTAGGGCAGTAGACAGGGAGATTTATGGTCCTGTCTCGAGCCGCTTGGGTCTCGCAAATCACCACGCTGGCCCCAGCTGCCTCTTAGTTAATATAAATGAAAATAAAAATAACAACAGATTCTCAGGCCACCGTCCAGCATCTTGAGCAGGATTTGGATGTGGCTCAGCAAGGAGACGGGGCCCCGGCACATAAAGCAGGGCTGGGCAGGGTTGAGCCTCCAGCCCGCACATGCAGCTGCTTTTGGGGAGGACATGGGGACCAGGCAGCTGTCTGGAAGACCCATGGTGGGACACTGGGCAACACTGGCGTGGCCACAGCCAGGGTTATACGATGCCATCAGCAATAAACTCCCCCACATCGGGATATAGGGGATATATGAGCCTCTTCGTCTCTGTAGCTTTTTAACCCAGCAGTAAAGCATTAATACGGGGAAAGCAGGCGCCGGGGAGCCTTACCCGATGATGTACGCCAGGACGATGAGCTGGATCAGCCGGAAGGTCAGTCCCACCTTCTTGTTCCTCACCAGCACCATCCTGGGGGTGTCATACTCGAAGAGGAAGGAGGACACCTTCTCCATGCACTTCTGCCCCATGGCTGCGCCAGGGCTGTGCCGCAGCTTCTCACCAGCCCCGCTGCTCACCGCGCCGTGGGTTGGGCTGTGCCTGCCGCCACTCCTGCAACTCCTCTGTTTGCAGAGAGGAGGGAAATAAACCAAAAATTAATATAAACGCTATCAGCGTTGCTCTGTGCGCATCTGGGCTGTCGGATTTCCTCCTCTGTGCAGGGATGGGTTTTCTTCTTCCTATAAGCTCTGGGTTGGGTGCAGCTGGTGCCCTACATGGTCCGGGGGTGGGACAGAGTGCGGGAGGGTGCAGGGCCACCCTGCTGCCGAGCCCACATGCCACCAGGACAGAGCCACCCACCCGTGGGGGATGAACCCTTTGCCAGGCAGGGACCCTCCCTGGGGATAGAGGGGCTGCAGGCAGGGCTCAGGGCAAGCAGGGCCCATGAGGCATCCCTGGGGGCAACATTGGGATGGAGGAGAAGGTGGGGGGTCCCAGAAAAGGGTTTTAGGAACTGGGGTTGGGGTATCAACTTTCTTCCCCCAGCAGCTACCTCAGGCTGTATGGGTGTCCTGTCCTTGTCCTTAACCCATGTCCTGCTCTGTCCTGCAAAGGCTGCCCCAGGAAGAGGGTCGGGAAAGGAGAGGGTGGGGCACAGAAACCCCAGCCCAGATATTTGGAGCTGACCCTCAGGGCAGCTGGGTGCCCGGCGTGGCCCCCTCCCGCGGTGAGGCCGCCCAGCTGGGGCTTGGCCAGCTCCCAGCGCTCACACAGGGCCAGGCTGGGTGCATTTTGAAGCATTTTCAACATCTCCAGCATTTCCTGAAAGGCACGGCCATGAGCAGAGCTGGGCAGGCAAGCCTGGGTGACAGCGAGGGATGCTCAGCAGGGTGGTGCAGGCACCACTCTAAGTGAGTGTCACTGAGAAGGGGCTGGATTTCTACCTGCCTGCCTGAAGTCTGGGACCCAGCATTGCTGCAGTGGGAAGCTCTGGTGGGGGGCTGGCTCATTGCTGGGGAAAGTGCAGAGAGTGTGGACAGGGAACTCTACACCCGCACTGCATCCTACTGGGCAGCCTCAAGGGCACAGCCCCAGCGGGGTGAGCTCTTTGCTGGGGATCACAGAGCCTGGAGAGGGTTGTTTCTGGGGGCAACAGAGAATGTTTCCCCCCAAAAGCCCAGAGCCTAGCAGCGTCAGTGTTCCCTGTGAGAACAGGCCCCATCCCATGAGTCCCAGCTCGTCCGCTGCCTCCCATGACCTTGAAGGAGGTGCTGTCTGCCCATCGCCATCAAGGCTGGGACAAGGTCCCTCTCTGTAGGGGAGAGTGTTTTTGGAAATATGGAAAAGTTTAACCTGCTGGGATAAATCTTTCCTTTCCAGAACATTTCTTTTAACATCATCACCTTTCATCTTCAATTGCCCTTCACTTGGCATCACGTTGACCTATTGACTCAATATTTTACAGACCTGACAACCGTGAAACGAGTGGAATGAATCGATTATCTTTGCTGGGCAATAGGGAGCATGGGGGAAAAACCAGATGAACCATTTATCCAAATCTTTTGGGCATACCATGAACCTTGGGAATCAAAATCAGATGATCCCACGTTACAAGTGAGATGACACCATCCCAACGACCCAGTCCTCAGCAGCATGGAAAGCTATCGGACAGGGATGCAAAAGCAAATACAAGATGCTGATGCTAATCATATAAGATTGAAGGCTGATACTGCTATTAAGCAGAACAGACAAACCTTATAAGCTTAGATATCTGTCACGAGAGAAGCAAATAACTTACTGTATGAAACGAGGCCTTTTAGGGAAGGCTGCTCACCCTTGCCAAAGCCATGGGGATAATGAAAATAGGACAGCTAAATTTAACAGCAAAATGACTTGTAAAAGAGTCACTTCTAACCTTCTCTCTGGTACTTGGAGTCAATAAAATGGTTATAGCATGGCTTTAGCTAAAATACTTTCCATTGGGAGATAATATGCATCTCCCATTTTAGTATCTCTTGGAGCCATGTTGCAGCCGGTGAGCAGGGCCGGACCCTGTGGATGCAGCCAGGGTGATGTGGGGAGCAGGGGACCCCGGCATGGGAGCACTCGTGGGGTCTGGGTCTTCTCCCAGGCTGCTATCAGAACCCATCATGGGCACCCCATTGGCCATAACAGCTGAATGTTTGAAAAAAAATCACAACCTAAACCCTCGTGGACTCGCACACCGCCATCGCTCACACCTCTCCCATGCCTGCACCCTCCCTGGGTTTGCCACGCTTTAAATTACTTTACAACAGGGACGTTAATAGGTTTGGGATGGCATTGCTAAGCTACCCGGCCCCACACCAGCGATGTGGGTGAGCAAGCGGTGCCAGCTGGCCGGCGTGCCCAGCTGCCTGCTGAGGCTGCATCCTGCACACCCCGTCTGCAGTGCTGCTTCTCCCAGTGATAATCTGCGTGAGCTGGTATCTCACCTCTGCACCCCGGCCAGGTGGTTTTCGTGGGGAAGTGCTCTTCGTGGGCTTTTAAAGTGTTAGATTACCTGCCCAGACAGGGTGGTTGCCTGCCAGGAGGTGCTGAGTTCATGGGGCTGTGGTGCTCTCCACTGCGTCCTAGGAGCTGGGCTGTCCTAATGCGAGGTCAAGGTTTACGTTCTGTTTGCAATAATCTGCTGTGATAATAAACATATTTCTGTAATGCCTAAATGAAAAATAAAAATAAAAGAAGTATTAGTGGAAAGAGGGCTTTATAAGCCTACTGTGTAAGGTGCAGCCCAGAGGGCTGCCCACAACCCACTGCGCAGCAGCTGTGCTGCTGGGGATGTTTTTATCTTTGGTTCCTGCAGACACAAACTTGTGCGATGCTGCTGATATGCTCAGAGTCATTTCCTCTAACCAGCTTTTGCATCTCTCAGCCACTTTCAAGCAGAGCGGATGGGAGGCCCCAGGGGGTGCTCTGCCTGATGTGACGAGGTGCAAGGACAGTGGCTGCTGCTGGAGGAGTGGCAGCAGCTTGAGCTCAGCTGCAGCAAGTCCTGGGCACCAAAGCCAGGTTTGCCCTGGGCACAGAAAGCGCTAAGCTGGGCTTAACCCCAGCAGCACGCAATCATGCGACCAAGCAGGGTGGAAGCAGGACAATGTGGAGACTCAGAGGGCAAACCCAGGTAGAGTTAAGGAAAATGAGCCTATCTAGACCCAGTGCCCACAGGAGGTGAAAATGGAAGTAGCAACAGCAAATGAGGCACTAAAGCTCCTGGGTTAGTGCCCAGGGTTGCAAAGCCCCAGGGCCAGTTTGCCCAAATGCTCTCCTGGGTCAGCCAGCATTGCCTGGTCCCCAGACCCGGGCTTGGCCTCATCCAGCATCTCCTTCAGCTGCAGCTGGGTCAGATGCCAAGGGCATTGGGGGCTGGTGACCCACCAAGGGCATCCCCAGCAGTGCTGACGTGGGCTTAGCACGGGACTCAGTCCATGGCTGTGAAAGCAACTCCTTCCCCCCACCCGTTAAACTAACTCAACCTCTGCTTGGGGCTGACGAGAGAGAAATGCAAAAAATGGTATTTTTAAGGGAGACATTTGGAAATGTGAATGCATTCTTGCTTCGAGCTGGGACATGGACCCAGCGGATGGAGGAGCTGCTGGGGCATAAAGGGGGATGGGTCTGAAAGTCTCTGCCTGGGGCTCGAGCCCACCTGCACCTAGGAAAGCAAAATCATGATAGGCATAAAAGCTACCAGGTCTTTCCAGGCTCTCAGACATTGCTTTTCCGAAAACTTCTGCGGGTGGGGGTGAATAATAGATGAAGCTCATTATACAATCCAGACTCACACTTGGCAGCTTCCAGCATAGAACTCTGAATTTCAGTGCAAAAATGTGCAGCATGCTGCAAATCTGGGGATGGGGAGGAATAACACAGTAGCAAGTAGATTTAAAATATGATGGTGAGTGAAAAGGGGACCTGCAGTGGCCGAGGTCACCAGGAAGAGCCCCTGCAAGTTGGTGGCCCTTCCCAGAAATTTTGGCCACCACGGGCCCCCTTGCTCCCACAAGCTGGAGGAGATGCTCACACTGCTCCGCTGGCCATAAGAAAGGGGGGGTGGGGGAGGAAAAAGCTGGCAGATGAGAGCAAGCAAGGTCCTACGAAACAGCATGTTCAGTTTTCTTTCCAATTTTAACTTGTCCTTGACCTCCCTTCGCTCCTTCCCAGCAGGGCTGGCTCTGCTCCGTGCCCGTCCCGCGCTGTGATGCCCTGGCGCAGACAGATGCTTTTGGTGGTACTCACCCCACAGAAGTGGCGTTTCCATCCCGGTTGCTGTGGCAACACGTCTCCCTGGAAATACCTTGGCAGTGGTTTAGCCAACACCAATGCAAACACACAAACCCAAGATGCTGGGGGTGCCAAAGGGCGTGAGCAGCCCTATGCCCATCGCAGCCCCTGGGAGAATATCACACACACCCCGTGGGGCAGCTGAACATTTGCCAGGGTACAGGGACCCTTGGGAGTTTTTTCTGGGAGGGTAACACCTGTTCTCTGAATCATGCCCCTGAAAGACATGCGTAGCCCCAGCGGTGATGGTCCCCAGTGATCCAGGGATCAGTGCAACAGCAGGTGGGGAATTTGGGGGATTTTGCTTTCACTGCCAGGTGCCAAGACAGTGCTGAATCCTCAGGAGGGGCTGGTATGGGGCACTGGCTTGGGGGCCACCTCCAGCCACAGCTGGACACCAGATCTGCATTTGGAAAGAGGAGGCCAAGCAATGGCCCCTTGCAAAACTCAGTGTTTGCCTGGGAGTCCCACATCCCTCTTTGTATTCCCCTTTGGGTTACAAAGGTTTTGGGTTACCCTGAGCAGCACCTTTCTCCTGCTCGTAGTATTGAGAAGGGGAACATGGGGCCATAATCCAGCAAAAACACACCATGGGCAGATCTTACCTTAAACCCAGGTTTGCTCCATAACACGACCCACAGCTGCAGAAGATTTTCCGCTCAAAACATGACCATGGGTAGAGCTCCGGGCGGTGTGGAGATGGAAACGCACCCCTCAGAGGAGGCCAAGTTACTTATTATTTATTTCATAATTATTTCTTGTAGAGGTCATTTGCAGAGCTTATTTAAGCTTCCTCTCTCAGCTGGGGGAGATAAGGTGAGGACTATTCTGGATACAGTCAAAATTAGCACTGTTATTTGTATTCTTGTGCCCCGAGAGCAAATTAGCTGGTACTTTAAAAAATTCCCAACAGTCATATCATGCCACTCCTTTCACTTCGCCTTTGTTGTCCCATGCCAGAGACAAGCTTAGCTCCATTTCTAGTTTGGCTGCTCTGAAAACCCACAAGAAATCCTGATCTGGTGAGCACAACTCCTTTTACGGCTGAAGAATGCCCTCAGGCACTCCCATACAGCTCCATGGGCTCCCAAATGTCCCCCAAATCGGCCACAAACAGGGTAAGAAAAGCACAAAAAAGAAAAAAAAAAAAAACAACAAAAAAACCCCACCCAAACCCAACAAAAAACTCCAGTCATCCAGTAAAATTGCTTTTATTTCTGTAATTTCATAAGTATAAAACAAATCAGCCCAATATTGTGTGAACAGAGTGGATTGTATGGATTTGACCACAAGGAGCCTTCCCACATCTTCACAGCACACCTGGCTATTTACAGTTGGACAAAGGACACGATTTAGGAAGCAGTAATTTAGTGGAAAAATATCTCTCATATAATAAAATAGGAAACCTTGTTTCTTTCAGTTCTACCCCTCAGATAACACCCTCCCGCCCCCCCAGGATATAATATTTTACTTTTTGCTATGAAGCACAAACTCAGATTTCTCAATTTGGCTGTTCAGGCATCTCATATTAAAAAAAATAAATCAGCATATTCCCAGACTGAAGCCACTAAGGGCACCCGCAGCAGCTCAGCGGTCGCCCTCCTCTTGGTCCCAAGCACCCAGACTGACCCAGCAGCATCCCCGGTTTGGACACCAGCGGCAGTACCTGTGTTCCCATCACTCCAGGTGCACACAGATTTAGGCTCATTCAATGCCCCACTCATACCAAAAGCTGAATGGCACCAAGACGACAGGCCCAGGGAGCACAACTCACCCTCTGTGTCCTCTTCCTCGCTGCAGCCCTGTAAACCCTAACCCAAACTGTGCTATGCAAGCTCTGCATGGGCTGAAGCCCTTCTCCTTCGTCCCAAAAACCTGACCCAAAACCTTTGTCCCAAAATCCTCCCTACTGGGGACAAGCCCTGCCAGAAAGTGCCACTGCAGAGATGGGGGGGGGAAGCCCAGGTGGGACTGAACAGGGACAACTGAATCTCTGGCATCTTTTATACAAGGTGATAGCCATGCCAGGTATGGACCAAAAAGCTCAGTAAGCCTTGGGAGTTGGTACAGGGGAACTCCTGCGTGTTTGAGTTTCAGGAGTAACGTGATCCCACGGTCACTGAACCTCATGAACATCTCCCACCAACTGGGAGAGCATTAGCCCTGCACAAGAGTTATTTGATGAGTGTTGTGGAGCAGGACCATGCCTGGGAAGCAGCACCATGGATCTGACATACTAAAGAGGGACCAAAAATTGCTGCCGAATTGCCCTAGTGCTCCTCTGGCTACTTCTGCCATGCACACCATGACTCCACTTCAGTCCCAGATTTGTTGCTGTCACAGGAACGCAGTCCCCCAGCCCCTGTAGTAAAGCCTGTCCCTCCTACCCCTGACTTCTCCAGTGCCTGGTGGTACCATCCAGCCCTGGCTGAGCACAGCGTCAGAAACACACGTACGTCTTCACAGTGCCAAAGGCTCAAGCACACAAATCAAAAACCTCATCCAGACCCTGAGCCATACAGTGGCCACATGACAGAAATAAAACATAGGTTGCAGTACTTTGCTTTGAAGAGTATCTCTCTTCTTCCTTTTTCAACATGCCTCCCGACAGGATCACGCACCACAGGGGAAAGAGCTCATCCAGTAACTGGCCTCCATGACGTGACAGCCCAAAACAGCGCAAAAGACTTGTCCCAGCGGCTGCCCAAAGCTGGCCCCCGGGTGCTCACTTCAGGGACACGGGACCGTCGCCTCCCACCTTGGCTGTAACCCAGCACAGTGCCCGGCCCCTGAGAAAGGAGTATAAAGTGCTTGCGGACAGCCCCGTGCTGCCATGCTGGTGCGTGCTCCGCTGTGCATCTCACATCGCTGCTCCCCTGCACGGGGGAGGATCTGTCACAGCAGCCCAGCGATGCTGAAGGTCTTGCTGGAAAGACCTAAGTTTTATTTTAAAACTTTGAATATGCCAGGCAGCACCATCAAAATAAAACTAAAAAGGAAATAATTCCTAAACTCTCTTGTCAAAAAAGCAAGGATCCCAGAGGCTTTGCCCCTAAGCTGCCTTTTTTAACAAGCTCTTGGGCAAAACAGCCACCCGGTGTCCATCTCCCTTGTATTGCACAGAGTTGGATGCCTCGGTAAGACACAAGGCCTGATCCCAAAGCAACGGTCTGAGCTCTGGGATCTCCAAGTTTGCACAAGAACATGCTCCAGCCTGTAAAAGCACCCAGCACGCTGCTGGTGGCACACATGCAATAAATAACTACTCCATGACTTGTCCTGACCCTTCACCAAAGCATAAAGGAAAAACAATTAGATCTATGGATATTTTTCTACTTCATTAAAATATTTGAGCTATAAGACCCTGTAATCAAAAAGCACGGAATGAAACCTGTATTCCAAGTAATGAAAGGATGGGGGGAAAGAGAGAGACATGGTCAACCATTCAGAAGGGGAAATAGGGGTGTGTCAAAATGGTCCCTCCTAGCAATGGGGGTGCCTGCCCAGGTAGCCTTACTGCAGGTTTCCTGCATTATTTTTCAGGTAGATCTAGAGGCTTACAATGTAAAGGCAAATGCCATTTGCTGCTGCTGGGAAGAACGAGCCTTTGGCTGGGACACAGCTGCGGTTTCTTGCCTGCGATCGCTTGGGTTTTGGTAACTCACAATTGCAACCCAACGACTGCACGGAGAGACCAACACTGCCCAGGCTTGCAGCAGTGTGCTATCTCCTCAGCAATAAAAGAACAGAAACTCAGCATCTCTATCAACAAATACAAACTCGGCATCTCTTCACACAGCCTTTCGCTTAGTGGGTTCAGAGGGTGCCTGGTACAACCACCCCCAGCTCTCTGCTGTCAGGTGAGACTAAGGAAAATGTACCAGCAGGAATTTAAGAGCGAGTTAAAATTTCATTATTTCATCTCTGCTCTGAAACAGAGCGTTTACTTTTTCTCCTTTTAAGTGTCCTTACATTAGAGACTCCCATCCATTATTCAGTACTCATTAGTTGGACCTTTTCACAAGAAATTCTTCCACACCCATATATATTTGGGTAAAATTAAGAATCCTACGCCAGACCTTAAGCCCAGGGAAATCAGTTTAACTCGGGTGGTGCAATACAGAGTGGATGGGCCACGCAGGTCCCCACAGGCACGATGGACCGAGGCCACCATGTCCCACCGAGATGCCATCGGGCAGCTGAAAGCCCTGCTAGACCCTGCGAATGGGGCTGGGATGCTCTGAATCAGGACCAGCCTCTCCCAAACTGGTTTTCAGCCTCAGGGAAACACAGAAGTCACTGAGTCACTGGATTAAATTCCCACTGGCTCTTTCCCGGCACAGAGACCTGGAGATGATCTGTACTAAAAGAAGGTGAAGTCTACCCTTTCAGGGAAGGGCAAATCACGTGTCTACAGCGTTAGTCTTCCTGAAGCCTTATTTTGAATGCTTAAGCAGTACCTGGGTCATGCCCTGGTCCTCTGTGCCAGGGCGAGTCCCATCCACAGTGAAAATCTTTAAAGAGGAATTGGTTGCCCCACGGGATCACCAATTAAATCAATTATATATAACACATTTGAAAAATAAAACTTCAAGACAAAGTATAATATTAAAAAAAAAATCAGCAACAACCTTCTAACCACAGAGTATCTATAAAGATCTGTTTAAAGAGCTCCATATTAAAATTCCTTGAATACATTATATATTAAATACAGTAACAACATTTCATGCAAGGTTTTCTGTACAATTAAATCAGCTCAGTAGTATAACAATTCTGTACATTCCCATTGGTCTGGGGGCTCTGCTCATCTTCAATGCTGGTGATGGAGAAAAGAAAGGAAGGATGGTATTTGGCACCTACTGTAGTGAGGAAGAATAGCTCTTGCCCAGGTGAAAGAGAAACAGAAAAGCACCGGAAACTTTTAAGAGGCAAAAAGTAAAAGAAAAAAAAAAACAATAAAACACCAGTGAAGGAGCAAAATGCTATCCAAATCCCTGGCTCTAGTGCTGTTGCTGGAATTTAAGAGAGAGGAAAGATATAGGGTCTGGCTAACTAAATATCATCAGGACGGATCATAGGCAAACGTTAAGGAAAACAGGAGGGAGGATTTGGAGAGCTGGAGAAGAAATCACCCAGTATCAGCTCCTCAGCTGATGCAGCTCAATGGAGAAAGATCAGTTTACTGGATCCCAAAATCCACTCCTGATCCACAAACTCTCGCTGCAGCCTGTGTCACTCCTGCTGCAGAAAAAACCCAAGAGAATAAAATAAAGTTGGTGCCTTATAAAAAGGGATGCCACAACAAACACTGCTCACAGAGAAGGACTACGTTATGTACAGCATACATTCATTCCTGTCTCGAAGGCAGATCACTGGTGTCAAGGATGCCCTGTGCAAGACAGCAGTGTCCTCCAAGGCAGAGGACATGAACTCGTGGACATGCTTCCAAGGACTTAAGGTCTACTCCTGCTAGGGAAATAGTTAAAAACCAACTGAGTACAGAAAGCGTGACCAGGAGTGAGCAGCAGACATGAGGAATGCAAAGTCAGTCATCCCCATGCTTTGCTTTACGTGGTTGCCCCTGCGAGGAAGATGGCTATGGCTTAGAGTGCGGATGGGATCTAACAAGATGTCGGACGGAGGAGAAGAGACAAGACCATGTCGCACTTTGGTGTCGGATGAGCCTGAGAAGGTGCAGAGCTTTCCACATCACAGGGATCAAACAGGACAGTGTGATAAATATGGAGAACTTCACCGTCCACCGCGTGCACCCGGCATTGACATATTAACAGATGTCCACGAGCTCCACACCACCAGTGGTCACACCTTGAAGCTGTTTTCAGCTGCTGCAGTGCCCACGGGCACTGTGGCCACCGGAGCAGAGCACAGCACTGCAGTGATGGGCCCACCAACACAGCAGACGTCATCGAGGGTCGGCGACCCCCAACCCACAGCGCCCTCACCTCCCTCCCCTGCCCACCCACCACCAAGCGTTTCCCAGCCCCACGAGCTGCCCTTGCGCATCCCGCCCCGCTGGGGGACGCAGCCTCCCGCCCACACTCAGCATATTGCCTAAAATCCCGACTCCCCGCCTTGATCTCCCATGAAAGACGCCTTGCCTGAGCTCAACCCGTCAGGGTGAAAATTGGAAAGAGGGTCTCAAATTTTGCAGGAACAAATCACCAAGGAACCACGTTACAACGACCCAGGTCCACACAGCTCTGTCCCCAAACCCTACACCAGCTGTCCAGTAATTGCACTCTTATGTACAGGAAAAAGAAAGCTACGAAACAAAACAAAATCAGTATTTTTCTTTTCAACGATTCACCCGCATTTGTCTGATAGTCGGACACATGCATGTCCTGCTGGCTTCTAGCGATGGTCATGCATGCAAGACTTCAGTCCGAGTTACAAGTTAGGGATCCTTTAGTTAGGAGTGTTTCCTTTGTATCATTCATTTCTTGTCCTCTTGTCCTGGAATGAAGGGGAAAAAGAGAAGAAAAAGTATTGGTGAGTGTTCAGAAGCGAACTAGCTCCCTGCTTTTGTTCTCAAGCGAGGTTGCTCCCGGGTCAATCCCGTCTGCGCAGAGCTGGCCCGACTGCAGCCGCTGCAGCTCAGGGTGCACCAGGAGGAGGATGCTGGTCCCTGGGTGAGGAAGGGCTCAGCACACTCAGCCTGCAAGAGGTAGGAAGAGGGATGAGTCGGAGCCGTGCAGGCAGGAACAGCAGGAAGGTGAAGAGGCAGGGATCCCTTGTTACTGCTCCTAACGAGAGCATCAGGGAGCAACCCGGGGAAAGGCAGTGGTGCAGAGAGGAGGAAGCCCTGTCCCTGCCACAGCCAGGTGGATGGATATTGCTCTGTGAGCTGACGCCACTTGCACACACTCTCTCTGTATATATATGTGCATATATTTACATCCATTTATACCTCTGGAACAACTAGCAAGGACCAATCTACCCATTGCAGTCGCTTCTCCCCACCCTACTGATGGATGGAGTCAGACGTGGAAGGTAACAGGCAACATGTGGCCCAAAGGAAAATTACTGTGTTCAGCTTGAACTCAGTGTGAGCAGCCTTGAAATTTCTGCCAGAGCTTGGCTCACACCAACTAGATCCCCAGTTTTCAAGGAGTCACCAGCAGCGTCTCCGGGTCCCCCAAGGCAGCAGCTACTCTTCAGCACAGGGTGGGAAAGACCCTGCTGGCAGCTCTGTCTGCCCACAGCACACAAGAGTTTTTCTAAAAAAAAAACAACCCACAAGGCAGCACTTTCTGAGAAGAGTTAGAAAAAAAAAATCACTTATCTTAAATCTTTCAGCCCTATTTCTCTATCTTTCAGCACTGCACACACCACCAAACACATCTTGCAGAGGACCACTGTTACTGTGCTCTTGATAAATAGGGGTCCTGCCTGGGGTTACCAGCGAGGCTCAGAGCCTGCGCTGCCAACCCTGGTGCTGACAAGCTTCCAGGGGAATTAATAACTAACAGAAGGAGGAGAGAGAAAAAACTTTTTCGCAACTTCTGCCAAATTTTCTTCCCAGTGCTGGCTGGAGAGCCCAGCCCTCATGTCCTGAAATAAAATTGATTGATGCAACGGCAGCATCCCTCTGGACGACTTCTGCACCACAGGCTTCAGAGCAAAGCAGGGATGCTGGCGACTGCAGTGTAATAAACCCCATTGCAATGGTCAAAATTCATCTCCCCCACGTTCAGGGGTGCCTCTCCAGCAATTCCGGCAGTTAAACAGTCCTTACCGGGTAACACAATGGCGGTTATTTGCCAGGCACAGCGCTTCCCCTAAATGCTTGACCCTGTGGTTGTGCAAACAGGGGGGCGGCCCTGCCATACGGTGGATGGGGACAGGAAGGGGACGTGGCTGCAGCACCAACAGCGAGAATTCAACCACAGCAGATGCTATTCAAAATGTTACTCTTAGGCCTCTAAGTAACGCCCCCAGCACAGCGAGTCGGGTGTTTCCATGCGAACTCCAGTCAGCCAAGGGTCCGGCGCCCACTTCGCTTTAATAGGATGCAGGTCCCTACACGCCAGCATCTGGCTCTCCTCTCCGCACACTGGTCCCAGGAGCAGGGGGGATGCAGGGACCTCTTTGCAGGATTGATGGGGTGGCCACGATCCAGCTGGATCCTGCCTCACACCAAGTTTCTCAGGCTTGTCACAGCCCTTCAACTCTTGCTAACCTGCAACCGAGCAATGCGAGCTCATTTCCTACAAGATACGCTCCCCACCAGGACAGCTGAGGCTTTTGGGGAGTTTTTCCTTATTGATTTTGACTCTCCTCTTGACAGGCTCCCGTAAAAGGTGATGCTGGAGGGATGCAGACTCCAGCTGCCAGCCCAAACCGTGAATCGCTGCCTCTGCTGAGGGAAACCCTGCAGCCCTCGCAGTTCTGAAAATTGCACATCTCCCCCATTGCACCAGGGCACCCTGAGCTTCAGCCGCGACCCTGGACCCCAGGAGAAAACCGAAAGCGAAATCCTCCTCCCAGAGCAGCAGCACCGAGAGCTTCCCTCTGCTCTTACGTTTCTAAAGCATGGCGCACACACACCCACCCCAGAAAAATAACCGGGGGGGGGGGCGGGGGGGGGAGAGGGGGCAGGGAACAAAAACCAAGGCAGCAGAGCTGTAGAATCCTGTCTGGAGAGATTCCGGCAGCAGAAGGTGCGGTGCCGCTCTCCTTCAGAGCATCCCACAGCTCAAGCAAACAACTTGGCCCATGGGGACGCATTCCTCCCGCGGCGCCAGCGCCCAGCCAAGGTAGCTCCGTGCAGAGATTACCCTACAAGGGCAGCCACGGCCACGGGCACTCGCTCCCAGCTCTCCACTGTGCTGGGGAGAGGGACGCCTGCCTCCTCCACAGGGAAAGCGGGCGGCTGCAGAGTGAACCCCTGGCAGGGTTCAGGGGCTGCCCTAGTCCCCAGGTGCGGGTGCACAGGGGAGATGAGGGTGAGTGGCTCTTTTTCACTACGTGCTGGAGGGTTTTTTGTGATGGGACA
The DNA here is from genome assembly GCF_963921805.1 of Phalacrocorax carbo. Classification (NCBI taxonomy): domain Eukaryota; kingdom Metazoa; phylum Chordata; class Aves; order Suliformes; family Phalacrocoracidae; genus Phalacrocorax; species Phalacrocorax carbo. Next base: position 9,739,798 of record NC_087529.1, read on the forward strand.
CAGAGACTTTGGTCCCTGCAGACTTTGGGCTGTCTCGGAGGGATGCGGAGCCCTGGCTGGTCCTGACAGGGAATGCGATGCCCTTGCCACTGCACAGCCACCTCTGCCAGCTGCTCTCCTCTGGAAGGATGTTAAAGCATAGAGCTGACACGGACTTTGCAGATAAGAGGCCAAATCTCCCCTGGCAGCAGGGATGCTCAGCCAAGGGTGCAATCTCACCTAGACATCAGCTGCGGTGGCAGGAGGCTGCAGAGCACAGTGCCACTCACCAGGGAGCAGAGAGGTACCTGCTGGGGACAGGTACCCAGCGCTGTGGCCACCACCTCGCAGCTCCTGCAAAACGGCCCAGGGGCTGCTCTCCTCAATGGGCGTAAGGACAAACGGCTGCATAAACGCTAATCTGCCACAAAACACACCGAGACAATTCTTGTGCATCAAAACTTCTGATCTTCATTGGTGCTGTTGCTGTCGGGGCAGTTGCGTGGCTGTGTTGCGGAAAGCACCCGCTGCTGGACTCACCCCTGTTTTTACCATGGCATGGGTGAGAAAGCGTGAAGCCTGAGCACCCAGGCAGGGCCTGCTGCTTAACGTGCTGAAAACGAGTAAAAACACCATGGTGGCAACACTAACACCTGCGATGGGTTTGCTTCAAGATGGTGAAGATGAGGAATCCCAGGGATGGTGCCAGGAAGGCTGGATGGGAGCAGGGTGGCTGTGGCAGCAGGCTGACAGTGCACAGAGGGGCACGAGCACTGGTGTTCTCTCTGTCCTATCTGGATTTTATATGCTTTGGAACCACTCAGAAAGGAGACTTCTGCAAGGTCTTGCCACAGATGCCTGGAAACTTCCCTCCTGCATGCCACAGGGCTCAAAGAAATACACTTAAATGTATAAAGGATGGCAAATATTAAAAATACTAGGGCAAGAGGGCCTTCAGGACAGTCAGCCCTCGTGAGCCTGCCAGCACGTATCTGTGATGGGCACCTGAGTGGGTCTTGGAGACATCTCCATGGCCAGAACAGCTGCAGGTCCCACCGAGCCAACCTAGCTCAGCCATGCACTTGCATTGTATCCAAAACTGAGACAGCAGAAACCTCAGAGGGGCCAGAGATGGATGCAGGCAGTGATACATGCAAGGCATGCAAGACAAAGGCTAGGAGTGACCGGGATGATGATGAGAGGAATGTAAAGCACTGAGACCACGGTGAAAACTGAAAAGTCTCAGCTTTCTGCCGCTTCAAGGACAAGGAAAATGCAGCATAATGGAAACACAACTTATCTAAATCTGATCAAAGGAGAAACTTTTCCATGCAAAACCTGAATCAGCAGAACTCACAGCTATACATTTGCATCCTTCAACTGAACACCCTTGGCCATCCCTCAGATTTTGGCCTCAGAAGGTCTCATGCCTTGCAGAGACCAAGCAGTAGCCTGGCCCCTGACCAAAACTACCACACAAATGGCTGCTTCATGGGCTTTTTAGACCTTATTTTGAAGCAAATCACAGAGGCCAGCGTTGGAAAGGAGTCCCTGTCCAGGTATGGAGAGTCCCTTGGCTCCATTATCAGCCGGTTTTCCAAGCCACATTCACCCAGACATTGTGCGAGCAGCTCCCCACCACACATAAGCAAGACTTTGGAGGAAGCACGGAAGTATGACACTTGAGGATGAGACACGTAAGAAAGCCAACCCTTGCTCTGGAGTCCTGCAGGTTTTCAACTGGTGCTCCCCATTCCACGTGTGTCTTACTGTCCTGAGAATGCCTGGTAAAAAAAACAAAAAATCACAATACCACATTTAAAAGTGGCTTTTGGAGGGTTTCTGTCTGCTTTTCAAAGCCCCGAGGAATTTGGAAGATGCAGGATTTCAATTATTTCTTTCAAATGTGATGATTTAAGCATGATTTTGCCCCATAGCCATGACTGAATAGCTGTATGGGACACCCTTGCTGGATGAGACACAGAGCAACCCGCGAGCATCAGCAACATCGTGACCATGGGGATGAGGATGGCTCAGAGGATCCAGCATGCTGGGAGCATGGCATGGGAGGAGAAAACACTCTGAGCTGGTATGATGGGTCTCAAAAGGGTCATATGCCAGAAACCCTGCTGTGCTCAGAGCTGTGCTGGCAGAGCTGAAGAAGAGCCCATCCTCCAACAGTGCTGAGTTTTTACAGAGAAATGCAAAGTGTGGGGGAAAGACAGACTCATCCTCACATCACAGATGGTGAAGCAACAACCAAGGGCATGCATGGGATGCAACAGCCAGGAATTAAACCAGCTCTCCTACACCCCAGCCCAGTGCCACAGGCTTGTAATCATACGATAAGACAGACCTGGGTGATGCAAAGCACCTATCGGTCTGTTGAGAGATGCAACAATTAAACGAAAATTAGCTAGAAACAATTTCTATCCGGGCTGCGAAAAATTGAAGCCCCTGCACCTCCACTTCACAGCAGAGGCTTCACTGAGCACTCGCTGTGGTTATGCATCAGCTCGCTGCAGAAAGAAAAGCGGACGCGAGCACCCCCAGAGCACTGGGACCCAGTAATGGGGAGTGCAACCAGTTTGTGATCGTTTCCTGCTAGCAACAATTTCCCATCCCATATTTCCAGCTTTGTGCATGGTTCTGCTCCACAAGAAACCAAACAGAACTGTTACGATGCCCCAGATTCCTCCCTGCCAGAGCTGGACAGACCTGCCTTCAGCCCTGAGAGGCAAGAGTGGCTTTGCGCAGTTTTCTTGGGTCATTTATTAAAGGGTGAAGGTAAAAGGAGGAGCTTGCTAGGATGCTGGTTGCCTAAGGGGTGGAAAAGGTTTGAGCAGGGTGATGCTGTGGAAAGACATCCAGTCCCCACGCTCAAGTTGCTCATCTGCCCCCCAGGGCCACCAAATCTTCCTCAGGCAAGGACGGCGTCTCTCCTGCCCTTTTTCTCCCCGCTATCACTGTCAGAGCAAACACACCCTAAAAAAAAAAAAAAGAATAAAACCTGTTTTCCTGGAGAGCGGCCAGCCCTGTGGCAGGCACAGCACCGCTCAGCAGCCACGGCCCCACAGCCGCTGTGGGGAAACCTGCAGGTTCAACTCAGCAGCGAGATATCACCCACAGCACCATCTTTTGCAAGAAATGAAAGAAAAGATATCATCTCTTTGGAGGGCTGCCTAAACACATGCTGTGATTTACAGCACGCAGCCCAGGAGCACACGGGAACCGCTGCCACGGTGTCACTGGAGCTGCTCCTCCGCTGCATGTGCCACAGGACGGATCTTAAGAAGTGCTGGCCAAGGGCAATCCCATCATAAACAGTTTATATGGCGCTCAACTCTTGTCTGATCTTAACGCAGAGGTAGCAAACACAAGATAAGGATGGCCATAGACGGGTGGAAGGTTGCAGGGGAAAGGAATGATTCCTGTTAGAAACCAGTATTTGATTTGTTTTGCTTTGTAAGGGAAGGGATCCAGTACCCAGAGGTTTGAGTGGAGCGGGATAAACACATGTGGCAGATTTATCGAGTACTCCAGCTCCTGAGGAAGTATTTCAAGCACATGTAAGAACGAACTGCTCTGCCTGGCATGGTCCCCGGGAAGGAAGGGAGTAGGAAAAAAAAGTCATTTTTTCACAGCAAAGGTGGATGAACATGCAAGTGGAGGAGGTAAGCGAGGTGTCCACAAAGCCCAAGCAAAGCGCCATGGAGCGAACATAACCCAGCGCGGTGCAGACCATGCTCACCGTCCAAGTGGTTGCGGGAAAGGTACTTGAGTCCTTCGTCCAGCAGGATAACAGGCAGGGAGATTTTCATTACAACCACCCACTGCGGCCAGCTCAGGGGGGTTACCTGGAAGATGAGCTGCAAGGCGGAAAGGATTGGACATGTCAGTAGGGAAGGAGGTGGGATTTTTTTGTTTGTTTTAAAGATCAGGTTGTTGTATGGCACAGGGTGAGAAAGGGTCATCCCAGGTACAAGGAGAGAGCATCCAGACAGCCCAAAGAACAGGATTTCTTCAAGGTCTGCCGTGATCAGTCAAAAACAATGTCCTTCATCTCTTCTGCAGATGAGGAAAGTGAAGCACCAGCTAGGACTGTATGTGCTCACAGGTGCTTAGCAGCAGACAAAGGACAACATAACCTCCTGGGCACAACAACTCACTTCATCTTATGCACCCTTGGGCATCAACTAAGGCATCACAAGCCTTGGACTGCAAAAGGAGATGACGCCTCCAAAAGGAGCTGAGATATCCATACCCATTTGCGCTGCCTTTAAGGAGAGCTTCTGACTTAAGTAAAGGCTCACTGGGGCAGGATGTCTCCCAGTCCCCATATTGGTTTGAGTCACCGGACCTGGTCTGGAGGGCACATGCTGGGGACAACCATCCCAGAACCTTCTAGACCCAGGAAGATTGCTCCAGGGGATGTCATCACCCACAGGACGAGCCTCCTGGGCTGCACGCGGAGGTGGCACGGGGCACTCACAGGCATGGGCTTGACGTAGAGGATGAGGAAGTGCAGAGCCATAGACATGACGATGGCCCCCAGCAGCCAAATGTTGAGCCATGGCGGCATCCGTAGCAGTGACTGGTTCTCAGAGACACTGTGAAAGTGAGGGGACAGCGTTAGCCCCAATAACCTCCTGCTCCCCCTGCCTGCCCAAGATGGGGGTTCCCACTCCTCTCCAAGGCTGTACACTATAGCCCATCTTCCAGACTGTTCATCTTCAGGCTTTGCCACGATTTGGATCTGGACACCCATCTCAACGCAACCAGCCATGCATGGGTTGAGACTGGTTGTTAACAGGGCCAAACTGCTAACGGATGCAGATCCAAGTCCTTCCTCCACTGCTACCGACAGCAGCACGCTGGCTCGGAGGAGTTTATTTACAGTGAGCCCACTGGTGCTCTGCGAGAACGCTCTGAAGGGCTCCTCTGAGTCAAAGCAAAGCCCTCAGCCCACCAACGGCTGCCCAAAGAGACCCTACATAAAACTGGTCAAGCATAGAGCATACAGAGCAATCCTGTGGCCACCCTACCTGTTCAGAGCGTTGCACATTTCGATTGTCACCAGCGCAGACAGAGCCATCGTGGTTGGGTATCGGGACTCAAAGATCTCACAGTCGATTCCTTCAAAGATGGGGTTGTCCTCGGTGCACCTCATGAAGTTCCTCTGTCGGCACAGGAAACCGCTGGTGAATACACGGCAGAGCAGCAGTGTAGGAAAGGCAGGAAGGAGGAGGAAGAGGTCGACTGGTTGGGGGGCACATGGTGAACCTTAATTATTAGGGGTGCTGTTAAATATCCCACAGTTCAGAGCAACTGATAAAACTGTCTAAAGTGACGCAGCTTCTGCCGTCATTGGGGCTTTGGGGTGGTGGCTAGATAGCGGCTTGGAGATTTTCACATGCAGTTAATAAGGTGTTTGAGTACACGTGCATCTCCATCAAAAATACACCTTCCGTTGCATGTGACATTGGGTGCAGCGGCAACCGCTTTCTCGCTACCTTGTTCAGACCTACAGTAATGTAAAAATCAATCCCTTTCAACGTGGGATCAGGTACAGGAGCTACTTTCAGCTTCTTTGAATCAAGTTTTTCTGACCATGCTGGTGGCTGGCAGAAGCAAGGCTGGAAACATGACCCTGAGGGAGAGAATTTGCTTTTATTTTAAATTATTGTCTTCTCCACCAAGAATTTGGGAACACTACAACAACCATAGAAGACAGGTAGAGGAAAGACCCCAACACCAGAATCCATGCCCTCTCCCACCTGCTCAACACATTGGTCCATTCCCCTCCTGACTCACCAGCTGATGGAAGGAGACCTGCGGTCCCTCGGCGTCGTACAAGAACCACCAGGTCGCTGCACCCACCGTGGCCAGGCCCACGTACACTGTGGCCAAGAGAGACACCCTTATCCCCAGCACCCAGCAAGGAGCCCGCTACACCATGCCTGTTCTTGTCCTCCGCCCACCAGCAGCACCCGCAGGGGCTCACCTCCGATGGCCAGGTAGCGGAAGAAGAGCCAGCCGCTGATGAGGGGCTCCTTGGGGTTGCGGGGAAGCTTGTCCATAATGTCCAGGTCAGGGGGGTTGAAGCCCAGTGCGGTGGCCGGCAGCCCGTCCGTCACCAGGTTCACCCACAGCAGCTGCACAGGGATGAGGGCCTCGGGCAAGCCCAGGATGGCTGTCAGGAAGATGCTGCGGGTAAAAAAACCAGAGGTGCCAAATCAGATGAGCTCGAGGGCAGCCAGAGAAAGTGTCTGTGTTGTGCAAGGGGAGAGCAAGCAGGAGCCCTGGATCCGAACACCCCAAACTGAATATTCACCCAAAGTCCTGCAGATGAACCCACAGCACCTGAGTCAGGAGCCTGAAGTCCAGGAGTGAATTTTGCAGTGAAAATCTCTTCCTGTTGCTATTAAAATTTGCTTTGCAGTCAAAACCCGACCACTGACGCCCCCACGGCCACATGGGTTCCTGTTCCCAGCACAAACACGCCTGCTGAACCACAAGGGCAAAGGATGCCCAAGTGATCCCGAGGCTGTGCCCACTTGCTGAGGACAGCACTGGTTTTCTGGGAGGGATGGGCAGGGGACAGGGGGAGCTGGCCAGGACCTGATGCAAAGTGCATCGGTGCGACCTAGTGACAGCAGCCTGTCCACAAATATCCGCTCCCATCTTAGACACTGGCATGGGCTTAAATAGGCCATGCATTAATAAAACAGCTCCTGGGGAGTGGTGTGTTTATAAAACCACAAGAGAAAAATCTCCCTGTCCCTGGTGGACAACGCAGAGCTGCTCGGTTTGGTACCCGGGGTTACAATTTTGGGCACCTCATGCTGCCAGGGGCAGAGAACACAGGCAGGTCACCTGCCCCGAGAGACGCACCCCCACTACTGCTCCCCGCAGCAAGGTGCCCGGTGCAAAGGGCTCTCACCATACCACCTCCCCAACGTTGGAGGAGATGAGATAGCGGATGAACTGCTTCATGTTGTTGTAGATGGCTCTGCCCTCCTCGACGGCTGACACAATGGTGGAGAAGTTGTCATCAGAGAGTACCATCTCGGCGGCCGACTTGGCGACGGCCGTGCCCGACCCCATGGCGATGCCAATCTCGGCTTTCTTCAGGGCCGGGGCATCGTTGACGCCATCACCCGTCTGCATGAAGCAGTGATTAATGGGGTGCAAGGGACTGGACTGGGTAGAGAGGAGGGGAGTGAGGGGTAGTGGCGTGTCCCCGGAGGACTCACCATGGCGGTGATCTCGTGGAAGGACTGGAGGTACTCTACAATGCGGGACTTATGCGCCGGCTCCACGCGGGCGAAGCACCGCGCATCACGGCATGCCTGCCGCTGTGCCTCGGGGGGCAGCTCGTCGAACTCCCGGCCCGTGTAGGCTTTGCCAGCCACATCCTCGCTCTCTGAGAAGATGCCGATCCTGCGGCAGATGGCCACTGCTGTGCCCTTGTTGTCGCCAGTGATCATGATGACACGGATGCCTGCCTTGCGGCACATCTCGATGGAGGTGGTGACCTCCTTGCGGGGAGGGTCCAGCATCCCCACGCAGCCCACAAAGGTCAGGTTGTTCTGCAGGGAGACAGCCGCAGGCCCACATTAACCCCCAGGGACGCAGCTGGTTCCCTCCCTGCTGTGAAACCACCCTGGGCACACAGATCTCTCCTGGGAGGAAACTTTCAGGAGGTTTCCTACAAAGAGCCCCATGGATTCACCCTATAGCCCCAATGCAATGGGATGTTCCCATCCCTTCTGCTGCTCCTCACACCTTTCCACTTTGCTCCCCCCCTCCCTGTTCCTTTTGGTGGTCCCTGGACCCCTTTCAGAGGGATGAATACCACAGGGATGAATGCCTGGTGGGACAAGGCTGTTGACCTCAGGACCGGACCCCGCTGCTTGCAGCTCTGCACCAGGGTTTGCAGAGGAGGAGCCAAGCCATTGCACTGCCCAGTGGCCACAGAGAAACCAGAGAGAAAATCCAGCTGAAGCAGCTGGAAGTGGGTGGAAAAACTTTGAGAATAAGGAAAAAAGCTCTGGGAGAAAGCCGCTGGTGCTGTACCTCATAGTGGATGAAGGCGGCAGAGTCATGCAGCTGCATGGTCTCCCTGCGGACGGGCGCGTCGTGGGTGGCCAGGGCCAGGCAGCGCAGCGTGTCGATGCCCATGCCCCAGTCCCGGATCCTGCCAAGGATCTTCTCCCGCACCGGGGGTGTCAGTGGGACCCTGGCAGTGCCCACGCGGACATGGGTGCAGCGCTCGATCACACTTTCCGGGGCGCCCTGGGAAGGAGCGGAGGGCTTAGGAGCTGGAACGAACCTGGAGGATGAGCATCTCTTGCCAGCACCAAAGGAAGTGCTGGAAGGAGGGAAGGCACCAAGTTTGGGCAAAGGAGAAGGAAACCTCCCCCAGCTCCAGCGCGCGCATCCGGACACAGCGGCTCAGCGCGCTAGATGGCAGCCTCCGACCGAGCACACGGGCACCGCGGCCGGGAAGGACGAACCCGCGTCAGGTCACCAGGCAGCAGGGTCTGCTCTGGGGGGGATCCATGACTCCTGCAAAACCCACACGTCTGCCCGGGACACTCCCACCCTGCGGGTCCCCTCTCAGACCTGGAGGGGACTAGGGCTTTAAATCTCCGCTGAAAAAAAATGTGCTGCCTGTGGGATGCTCAGCAGATGCTTGCGATGCCTTTGCAATTCAGGAAAACATGTCCTTTAGCATCACAGCATCTCACCCCGTCCCTTCTGACCTTACCAAGGAGCCCCAACATTGCTTTTTAATATAAAATTTGCAATCTTTCTATTGATTGTCTCAAAAAAGCTTGCCCAGGGCCGGCAGGACCACAGATGCGGTGGCTCCAGAGGGTTCCAACCTGACCCGGAGGACAGAGTTCACCCACCCAGAAGATATCCCAGTGGGAACAGCAATATACAATCTTCTCAGAGTCAGCAGGGGGAAATTCCTGCCGCATCTCATCTCTTGGGAAGAAAATGCCCTTTAAAACACTACTTTATTTCTGGTTACAGTGGAAAGCTGGACATCACATTTTGGGCATTACTGGCATCCGGAGGGTCCAAGCCTTTAATAAAAGCAAGTGCCCAAGTTTTGCACAGGGTCAGTTCTCCCCTGGCCCCAGCACCAGCCCGCTTAGTGCCTTTTTCTCCTTCTAAATCATTTTACCTCCTTTTTCTCCTATCAATACTGCAAAAACTCACCTCCTCCCTGACCACACCAGTCTACCTGCTGCTCCTGGGCCCCCAGAACAGCTAAGGGAGGAGACAAACTGCAAAGCATCACTTGCCCGCTGCGGTAAGGGCCAAATCCTGCTGGAGAGTGCATGGGGAAGGATCCTGCAGGGTGCTGAGGACCTTGGCCCCTACCTTGACGAACATCTTGCTGCCAGAGGCGTTGTGGCCAGGGCCAGTGGGCGTGCAGTACACCGACATGGACTTGCGATCGCGGGAGAACTCCAGTGTGCACTCCTTCCTCATCAGCTGCTTGATCACCTGCAGGGACAGCGTGGGGCTGAGCCGGGACATGATTTTTACTCTTCCGATTCTCTCCCCCATCCCACCAGGGGGGAGTGCGCGAGCGGCTGCGTGGGGCTTGGCTGCCGACTGGTGCTAAACCACAACGCAGGGACGCAGCAGCTGGTGCTCTCCATCGTGGCTAACAGCCCTGCGGAGCCGGCACAGCACCCATGATGGGAGGAGAAAGGCAGCCACAGGAGCCAGGAGGGATGGGACTGTGCAAAAAGCAGAAGGAGATTTGCCTATGCAATTTTAAGGAGAATTTTAACCCCTCTGACTACACCATTGCTGCCCAGCCTGCAGCACACGTCAGCATGTGCCACACCTTGATTTTATTGACCCCACATGGGATGTCAAACAGCTGCTGTAGCCTAAGATAAAGCCCCATTTGCCAGGGAGGTGGGGGAGACATTCCTTGGCATTGGGCTCTAGCTGCGCTGCAGGAAGGGGAATTGCATCCCATTCATTACAGCCGAGGGATTTGCCTTGATCCTGCACCCACAGGGGTCAGTGGGAGTGGGAGCACCAATATCGTCACCTGAAGCTGGATTGGTTCCCATCAAATGAACTTGTTCCACAGCTACGACTAATTAGGCTCATTTCAGGACACACTAATTACCCTGAGGGCTGCCAGCTAAGCAGTAAGAGTCATTCGTCCAAACGGTACCCGCAGGTTTGCAGGGTGAGGACAGAGCAGGGGCTGCCCAGCGCCTGCACCCCATGGGCACCGGCAGTGCCCACAGACAGGCTCCTGCACCCCAACGCCCCCCACAAACCAGGCTCTACTATTGATACTAGTTAATTACTTAAGGAACTAAATGCCCAGCAAGACAGCAGCCAGTTCTCCTCAGACCGATCCCTCTCTCGTGCATCCACATCAGCATCACGGCATCTGAGCCCGGCTCCTGGGAGGACATGTCTTGTCCCCGAAAAGCCTTTAAGTGAGCAGGGCATCTGGGCCCAACCCAAAGCATTTTCCGGAGCGGGCAGCAGGGACAATGAGACCACCCTTGTTCTGCGTGGCTCAACTGCTTACACGATTATTATTCTTTGTTGCCAGGAGGGTGTTGCTTGCGATGAGGACGCAAGCAGCTTTTTGCCCAGGACTTACAGCAACTTAAATCTAAATAAATCAGTGAAGGGGGCAAAGGAAAAGAAAACTCCTTTTGGGGTAAAAACTTGCAAATTCAGAGTTAAAAAGGATGCTCCTACTGCAATGAAGCTGCGAGCAGGGGCTGGGGAGGTGGAGAGATGTGCAAAGGGGATTTGCCCATGCAAAATGCGGGCACTGTCTGTGGATATACCAGGCAAACCCCAAGGGGCTCTCAAAGGCCAAACCCAGCATGGGGTACAAGCAGTGATGTCCCCGCTGGGCATTGCACGCTCAGCACAGCGGCAAGGACACCTAGGAGCAGCCAGCTGCTGAGGAAACCCTGAAATCCCACCAGAGGTTTCTAAGCACAGAACCACTGGGAGCAAAATCAAGAAGCAGTAAAGAAACGCTGCCAGGAAACTCCAAGGAAGGTTTCTTTTTTTTTTGTCCCTGCCCAAACACAAGAGTAATGGGAGAAGGACCAGCGACCGAACCCAGCCTGGCACCTGAATGGAAGGGCAGTGATGGGCCCACATAAAGCAGCAGCTGCGGGACTGATGTACAGCTGGGAAATTCCATCTCTATCAGAAAGGAATCAGGGGATTTATTATGACCTGCTCAGACCTATCTGGGGAAGAAATAGCAGAACAGAGATCCTTTACTTTGAGCAAGCAAAGACTTTATAAGATCTAGCAGCACGATACCAAAGCCGAGTAAATCCAGACATGAAATAAAGCGTATTTTCACCAGGAGGACAGGGACACACTGGAGAGCTGGAGTAGGGGAATAGCCAGCATAGGAGATTTTCACATCAAAAATAGATGTTTCCAAAGAGCAAGCCTCCTTCAGGCAGGCATGGCTCTGGGGAACGGGGTTTGGTTCATGCTGTGGAGGATGGCTGCTGAGTGCAAACCAGGCACCTAAAGATTTGCTGAGGAGCTACAAAACTCCAAACCTCCTCGTCTCAGCTGGAGCTCTGGCCATCACCAAGGAGGTCTCTCCCAGCTGAGCAGGAACTGGGCTGAGTTTGAGCCTCGGGTCAGCTGCTCCGAAGCTCCACATGGACCTAGGTTAGTCCCCATGGCCCCAGCATCAGCCCCCCCAGGGCTACGGCACTACCTGCTCCAAAAACAGCTCAGCCCCCTGCAAGCCAGGAAATTGCATCCTTGTGGCAGATCTTAGATCATCGCAAGTGGTTATTATTCAAATAACAGTCATCCCAAAGCCCTCTTCTCCCTCCCACCCCCTGGCACCGGAGCTCACGGGGGCCTCCCCACCACTCACCGAATTGCAGGCGTTGGCTCGCTCCACCTTGGACAGTTTACTAGTGTCAGTGTTGAAGACGTTCATCTTCTCCACCAGGCATGTCAGGGCTGTTTCAGTGGCTTCCCCCACCTTCTCGTAGACTTTTTTGGACTAGAGGGCAATAAAGAAATAGGAGCTTAAGCTTTAAAGCACATCGCCTACCTGCTGCTCCGACCCAGGATGCTGTCACCCACTGCACCATCCCAGGGCTCCCAGAGCACTGACCTGGGATGGGCCGAGCCAGAGCAGGGGATCCCAAGGGACAAACCTCTGCTGCAAAGGGGGCCTGCAGCGAAGGGAAGAGCATCACTGGTGCCCCACCACCATCCCAGCCCCAGTGCCCCCCGCACCTCATTGTAGTCCAGCGAGGAGTCGTTGCAGAGGGCGCAGATGGTGGCCAGCTCCACCAGCCCGTCGTACTGCCCGCACTGCACCGGCTGCTCGTCCTTCAGGCTGCAGGGAGAAAACAAACCCCAAAGCCTTACACTTCCCAGGTTACACGTTCAAATAATACTTAGTTTCTCCTATATACCCTTGTAAAATTTTCTGAGAAGAGGGAGAAAGAGCCCAGTTAAAGCCCCAGGCTTGGCAATAAACACCTGGGTTTGGATTTTGTGCTTTATCAAATGCGGCAGGACTAGTTGCAAAAAAATATCACAGGAGGCAAATAAACTCTGGAAGTGCCCCAGAATAAAGGGGGGGCTGCAGAGGAGCTCGAAAGAGCATTGGGCCTGAAAGCAGGGGCTGTCAAAAGGCTGATGATGACGGATGAGAAAAGGGGCAAAGAAATTCAAGTTAATGTTCACTCCCCCAGGGGTCTCCAGCTGCTGAGGATCCAGAGGAGCCGCAGGACCGGCAGCAAGTCCCTTCTCCACCCCGTGATGCTGCTTCGTGCTCTGGCGAGCCTGAGGGCACCCAAGGGAGCATTTAAAAGCAGCAGACAAATTTAACAGCTGCATTGCTGTGGCTGTTTCCAAGCAAGCGGCAAACTGCTGCCTTTGCTTCCTAAATAGCAGCTCTTTGCTATGTATAGGAGCACACACGTCACTGGAAAGGAGCAGCCCTGAACACACCAGTCAGGCAGGACGCTGCTTTGCACCCGCTGCCCAGCGGCAGAAACAGCAGCGGTCATCTTCAGGGGAAATAAAAAATTACCCCAACTCCAGGAGAGGTAACTGCAGGTTAGAGCTGTATAAACCCAGCCGGTCATCTGTTTGCTGGAAAAATAATTTGTCAGGCATTTATTAGGATCAGTTTATTCCACTGCTGTTTCCCAATGGAAAGAACATTTTGGAGCCCTTGTTACAGCTCAGAAGCGGAAAACAGGGAGCAGCCAAGAAAATCTGAAAAATCTGTTTGCTAAGGGACAAGAAGCCGTGCTGGGCTGAGCACAGGCAGGAGAGAGCTGCTGCCTCTTGCCCAGAGGATGCTGCCCGGCCCTGCCTCACGGGCAGGGAGAAGGCAGCGGGTGGAGGAGGGATTCTGCAGATGCTCTGGGCTGGGTTTTGATATTTGGGAAGGTGGAAATACCAGGGTTGGCTTTTGCAGCATGTGATCCCCTGGACACTGCTGGGAAGGGATGGGGGGATGCATCCCCATTGTCAGCTGTCCCTGCATGGAGCCAGGCGAGATCTGCGTGCTAGGAACGGCATCAGCAAAGGCGCTGCTGGATGGGTGCGGTGTGGCGACGCGAGCAAAGCCGAGGCCAAACACATAATATCCCCCACACCAAGACCAGGCTAAAGCAAGCTGCCAAGTCCTCCAAGAATTTCAGTCCCACCAGCCCCAAGAGAAACGCCCCCATTCCCTTGGTGACACCTAAGTGAGCTCTTGCGTCCCACTTGATGTGCAGGGCAGGCACAGGGCTGAAACAAAACTCAAAAGTAACACGAATTGCTGCGGATGAAGGCAGAGCCTCACCACAGACAGTCCCTGGAGGAGAGGGGACACTGCAGCTTCAGAGGTTAGCAGGCACGAGTTCAGCTTTCCAGTCCTCCTCATTTAATTGAAACACACTGATTGATACCAGCTTATGACCTGGCTCACTTTTTGATGGAGATTCCTAGCCAAGGATCAAATTAGCTCTATAAATATTCATGAAATTAAGTCTGAGGCTGGGATGAATTATAGTCGCTCGACAGATGAGCAGAAGGGACCGTGGTGAAGAACGTGCCCGGGATCACACAGCAAAGCGAAGGGGAGCAGAGAGTGCTCCAACCACTGGCTGAGCTTCTCATCTTCCTCCTTCCCAGACCTTCCCCACACTGGGGAACATCACCTCCCTTTGAAGGAGGGGGAACAAACAAACGCAACAGCAGAAAACCCCATTTGTGTAATAACACACCAGGGAATAGCTCCGGGCTTCCACTCCCCACCCTTGGCTGCAGCTCAGCAAAGCCCACGTCTCCCCTGAAATGTGTCCTGCATCGGTAGGATCATGCCCCAGGCACAGCAGCCATCTCGGCTGTCCCTGCTGAGGATGCAGGGCTCAGGTAGCGCTTTCCTGCCGGGATTTGCAAGCCCCTCGGCGCATTGCCAGCAGCACGGCTCCCAGAGAAGCTGCTGGCCCTGGGTCCTGCTTGGGCAGGGGCAGCAGTTGCTGGCTGATACCAAAATGCACAGGCTTCAGATATTTGGAGAATGAGCACGTTCTGCAAAAACCCTCATCCATCACTATTCCCACACTTGCTGTCTTCTCTGCTTCAAAGCAGGCTCATTTTATTAGGATTGCTAACGAAGGGAGAGCTGAGCGCGCAGGAGCCCCTTTGCTGAGCAGTGGGAGGACGGTAGGCAGAGCCGGGGCGCGTGCCCTGCAGCATCACGTCGGTGAGGAGCTGGTGATGAGGGACGGTGAAACAATTGCCCTGGCTCCCACCGAAAGCAAAAGGCTGCCACCTGATGCTTGCAAGCCCAGTGTGGCCAAAAACCAGCACCTAGCAGGTATCTCCATAAGTAGGGGTCGGCATGGCTGCAAATGGCCATAGAAAACCCCCCTTTCCCCCCAGCTTGCGGGGCCTAGGGTCCCCCAACTGTGGTCATGAGCTCAACCCTCCCACCTGCCCCCGGCCGTGCTGCCAGTGCAGGGCCACCTCATGTCACCCCCGAAGTAAAGGGGACCCGCACTCACATTTGTCCCTCGGGGGCGTAGGTGGAGCCAGTGATGCTGAACTCGTGCAGGCTGCACTGGGCACCCTCCACACTCTCCATAATGAACATCTGCAAGGAGGAAAGATGGAGACAGAGCATTAGGCAGTGATTTTTTGGTACAACCTACTTGCCCTGCCTGGAGACCCTCCAGTCGGTACCATCCCAGTGATGGCCACGCCAGCTCTGGGCTCAGCCCCTCCCTGGTTGCCCACCGCTCTTGGCCATCACCGACTCCTTCCAGATCTCCCCTGCCTTCTTCATGTTCACCTCCTCCAGCTCTTTTTTTTCCATCGGAGAGGACCGATGCTGAGCCAGCTCCTGAGAAGGTGCCTGTGTTTTTCTTGGAGCAGAGAAGGAGCCAGGTCCGGGTTTCTGCTCCTGCCCCAGCTGCCCTGGAAAGCCTCCGCAGGGCAGGATCCGACCAGCCAGGAGCTGCGGGAAGAGGCTGCCCCTGCCGCCCTTTTCCAGCCAGCTCTCAGCCACCAGCTCGCCCTGCGTGTTACCGGGATCACAGCTCGGCTCCGGGCCCTGGCAGCACGGCAGCTCAGTAATAAAGCCCTGGGGAGCCATAAAAGTACCACACGCTCCATTTTTAGTGATTTTTGCCTTTCAAACTCCTTCCAGTTTCTCTCTTGCCTATATAGTGAGAGCAACAAAATAAAACAAAGAAAAGGAAATAGATTAAAAATCCCCCTTCTCCCAAGCTCTCCCAATCCCCCTTGCACAGCCCACCCTGCAGGGCACCTCCAGCGGCAGCAAAGAGCAGTGCCCGACCCCAGCTGGGGCGACAATTTGGCGACACTCGTTTCTGCTTAATCATTATTTACGACCCGCGCTGTAGCCAAAAAGAAACATAATAAATAAATAAATAAGATTGTTTTGACAAATGCATTTCTCCAGCCACAAGCGCGTGCGGGGAGCAGCCAGGAGGGAGGATGGCTGCAGGGTGAGATGCCCTCAGCTCTGCAGACCTGCTTGACAGCTCCAGCAAGTGGGTGCAGGAGCAACTGTCCCCCTCCACCCTGTCTCAAATAATTTATTTTCCCTATTTATTTTCCTCTGTTCATTTGAAATGTTCCCCAGAAGCAATCAGGAGACATCACGAACACCAGAGCTGCAACGGTGCTGGGTACCATCCACTCCTCTCCTCTCTGCACTTCCTCCAGCAACAGACAGAGGCTAATTTACTATTATTATTAACCATTGTTGATAACACAAGGGCACCCCACCAGTGCAGCCACACTGGCTGGTGGGTGTGAGACCCCCCCATGCTGCCTGGTATCCCCTGGGACAAGCTTAGGACCAAGCCAAGGGAAAAGGTCAAGCTCAGGAAAGCATGTTTATGGCAGGTTTAGCACCGGGACACCTCGGCAGGTTTTCTCACCTCTATATTTTGCAGGTTTGGGCAAATCAAAGCAGGAGGTTCAAAGCATATGTCGCCTATGTAAATACTTCTGAGCCCAAAGCAACCTCCTCACAGCCCCACAGCTTCATAGCTATTTGCAGATACCCCATTTGCTGGCCTATTGCCCTCAGCTCCCTTCCCAGAGCCCATCCTTGAGGGCCCTCAGCATCCCTGAAGGATTTCAATGAAAATCATAAGCCAAAGGGTTGCAGGAGAGACTCAGGACACACCGGGCCCTCCGCTGAGTCACTGAGCTCCTCTGGCAGGAGCTGAAAATTCTAATACGTGAAGGACCTCGATAAGGAGAACCAAAACACATCACATCTCTTTCGGCAACTGAACCGCCCCAAGATAACCGACTCCAGGAATAGAGGTGAAGTGTAGCTGAAATTTCCCAAAGTGGAGGCTTCTACAATACCAAAAGGGACCTTCAGAGCGTGAGCATCCTCCTTCTCTTTTTGAGATGTCCAATGCTACCGGCCTTCCAGAGAGCCATAATCTCCTGGTCTTTTCAGAAAATGGTCTCCTGCCCTCAGAAATGCTGGACGGACTCTTATTTATTAAAAAAATCTGAAAGCATTCACCCTAGCCACCACTGGTTTTGCCTGATACGGGCCTGTTTGTTTTCAAACGCTCGCAGCTACAAAACAATTACTACTTTCACAATAGCAACTTTCTTATTAGAAAAGGAAAAGAAAAAAAAAAAAAATCATTCCAGGCCCTTTATTTTTCCATGCCTATTTAAAAAGGTGCTGCGTAACCCACGGCAACCAGAGGTTATATCAAATTTCCTGCCTGCTCCCAGCTTGTGTGACTGGCAGAGCGAGGGGGCGGCCGGGGGATTGCAAAGGTGTTTGCGGGTTTTTGGCGCGATGCTTCGGCAGATTGCCAGGCTGAAAAGGGGGCAGGTTGGAAGGCAGTGGAAACAGTCTGGAGGAAATAGCTATGGCTTAATCCGTAAAGAGGATAAGTAAGGTTTCCATCCTGAAAATAATAAAAATAATAACAGAAGTAATAGAAGGAGGTGGCAAAGCTGCGCGCCGCAGCTTGGCCGGGCAGTCTGGGGAGACTGCCAAAGAGATGCCCGCAGAGGGGCTGCCTGACCCCCTGCATGGCCATGGTGAACACCAGCTCCAGCAAGGGGAACTCACCCAGCACCCCTCAAGGGCTTCCTCCCGCTCACGCCCCTGCCCTTAACCCTTTTAAAACCATGCTGGCAATTTGTGGTTTTAATGTAACAGAGGGAGAGAAAGGAAAATATTACTATGTGCTTACGAAGAGTGCACCCTGCTCCTCCTGCCCCGCAGATCTCACCTGGCCCCAGCGCTGTATCACACAGCTGGATACTGCCAGCGTGTATTTTTAGAAAGCAGAGGGCACTCATGGATGCACCGTCCCTGGAGCAGCACAGAGCAGCTGGCTGCAGGCTTGCAGGGAAGAGGGTTGCGAAGGATACATCTCCACATTTCTGTATTTTCTGTATTATCTTTAAAAAACTACTCGTCAAAAGGCAGACAAGATAGGATTGCTGTCTGGAATAGTAACAGGCTGTAATCATCAGTCATTTACCCATCAATCAGCCCACGGAGCAGCCCCATTCTCCTCCTGCGCCGGAAGCAGCCCCGGATGACAGGCACCCACCGGCAGCTGCCACAGCCGCCAGCTCGGCCACAGCCTCTGGGAAACCCCCGCTAAGGTCTCCCATGAATTAGTGACTGTTTAGATAGGCAAAACTGCCACACCAAGGCACAGTGTCCTGGAGATTAAAAAGCAAACAGCACCCGCACTCCTGGGTGGCTGCACCGGGGATGGCAGTTTGCACATCCAGGCTCTGCTACAAGGTTTAGTGAAAATAAACCCATTTCTCCCCAAAACACCAGCCATCTCAGAGACAGCCACCGACCACCTTCCTCTCCTGGATGTGGGGTGCCAGCATCTCCCCACTCCAGCCCTGTCCTGCTCTGCCCCACGCAGCAGCAGCCCCGAGCCTGCACAGCCACACTCGCATCTCTGCTTCAGGTCCTGACTTTTGGACACCACCCTCATGCTCCTGGAAAATTAAGTTATCACACATAAAAGGGTGCTCATCTTTTAGGAGACTGATTTAAATGTGCAAGAGCAGAGCTGCAATGCCTCTCTGCCCCCTTCTCCCCCCGCCAGTCTCCCATCACTCCCACCTGCATGGTTATTTAATGGTTCAGAGAAGGCTGTCCCTGGTTGCTCTGCACCATGGACTGGGGGAGATGGTGATCTCAGAGACCCCCAGTTGACCATAAGGTGAGTGACATGAACCACGGGTTTAATCTGATTTACTAAGTGGGTTTGTGGCTTTACTGTGTTACAGCAGAGCTGTAACCTCTGGTGGACTTGAGGCCAGAGCAAAAGGGCCAAAGTCTTGGCCACCCCAGATGGACAGGGACCCTGGCACGAAGCCCTTCCGTGGGCACTTAACGCCCACAAGCATTTGGGGGGGCACCCCTTCTGTGCTGACTGCATGGCATCCATATGCACCCAGCTGAGCTGGCCCAGCCGGCGCTCTGGCCACGAGTCCTGGGCACCGAGCGGGACGCGGAGCCAGCGGCGCAGCCTTCGGAAAACAGCTCAGGGTTTTAGAACAGGCTCAACACCTTTCAAGAGTCACTTTAATGCTCTACAGACCTGACACCGGCAGCAAGACATAAAGGGCAAGCACCGCTCAGCAGCATACCCTGTGGCCAAGCAGCTGCACCCACCCAGATTCAGTGTATGTGTTAATTAAATGGCACTCAATTAATACATTTTTCCAGGTTATTGATAAGCTTTTGTGGCTTTTGCACCTCTGTAGCTGAGCTGGCTGCTCGGTGCAGGAACACATCCAGGACACGCCAACGGCCGCCCAGCACAAATATTTACCCACCCGCCGCTCGGCAGAGGCGCCGGCAGCCTCTGTACTGCCTGCGTCAATGCGGGAATCCCTGTCTGTTAAACATTAACAGCCGTATCTGTGTGTCCTGAGGCCAGCCTAGCTCTCGGTATCACGCCTTGGGAGTCAGGATTCAGCCAAGTGAATAACATGGATATCAGAAGGGGGTTGCAGGGAGACGGGGCAGAGGATACGTGGAATTTTGAATTGAATTTTCTTTTTCCCCAAACATGCTGCTTTGCAAATCTTAGCTTGGGCTAAGTTAGGGCTGATGGAAGCTAAAAACCTCATGAGCGCTGCTCCCCAACCCCATCCCCCACCTGCCCTCTCCCCGTCTCAGCATTACCGATCCTGCCTCTCCCACGCGCACCACGCTGCGGGAGACCGTGGCACTTCTGCCCTAGTTCAGATCCTCCAGTAGGAAGTGGTTTGGGCAAGACATGATCATGTCCTATCTCTCCTTCTGCAGTCTGCAGAGCTAAAGAGACCCCCAAACGCTGGGGTGACCCTTTACTTCCCTGCATCCCTGGGGCAGAAAATCGGCAGCATCCCATGGTTTGGCTGGGGGCAGCACGCACCCCTCTGAGCTCCACACTGCGGCAGCCCACCAGAGCACCTGTGCTTTGGCTGCTTTGTCCCAACAGCCCGAAAATGGAAACCCAAAAATTGAGGAGGTAGGAACAAACTGGCCATTGTCCTGGCATGAAAATCAGCCCATAAAAATAACCCCTGGTATTAACACGAAAGCAGTGTGAGCACGTGCCTGGGAAAGCCCTGCTGATAAGCAGGCAGCATTGACCTGTCCCGGCAGAGCTGCCTTTCTGGCACCCACCCGCCCCATCAGCATGGGCACCAGAAACCAGAGGGGTGGCAAATGTGACACGAGCCGGCCACGTCCCCACAGCCCCGGGGCAGGACCTGCAGCCCCTGGGCTGCTTTTTGGGAAGGGCTGGTGAGAACTTTCTCTTCACACAAGATGTGGGCAGCTTGATCACTGTCTTGTTCCAGCGGTGTCTCATTTTAAATCATTTACAGGGCAGAAATCTCAGACATTTCCAGTCATCTGTAGTTTGTGCTGAGCAAGCCAGTGGCCAAAGCCCATGGCCAGCTTGCAGCATGGTCATGGCTTCCCACCACGCTACCCAAGTGTCAGAGAGGAGGGATGGTGGCCAGGTCCATTTTTCCCCACAGCAACACATTTTCCAAGGTTCTCCTATAAAACCAACATGCCAAGGCCATGAAAAAAAGCTTTCCTGAGACTTGAGGATTAATGGGGAAACTGAGAAGTACTCGGACGGTCCAGGCATTCCTGACAAGTCACCTCCCCGTATGGTTAGGCATGCAGGAGCAAAGCTCTTCCGTAGACCTGGAGCCTTTGACCTCTTCGCCAAACCACCCCAGGGCTCCCTCTGTCAGAAGTGCTTTTTGGTCCGAGCCCAGCTGCACACAACTGCAGGTGGCTCTGACCTTCCGCCGGGCGAGGACCGGTAACCGAAGCACTATTTCGCCAGGTTATGGACAGCTTCTCTTAACCCTGGATTTCTGCACAAGGTCATCATTGCCAGCTGGACCCATGCATTGCACTGGCCCTCCAAGTTTTGGCCTCACAGATCCAGGCTTTTCCAATTTTGCATAGTCCAGGATTTCTCACTGGTTTGGTTAAAAACGGGGGAAATGGGCAGAAGAGCAGAGGAGGCTGACTGCACCGGCTTCTCCAGGGGCTCTATCTCAATGCCACATCCCAGCAGGAAGAAACGCTCTCTGGAGAGGGAGCCCTGAAATAAGTCTGCAACACGGCACCCCCCAACCAGTGTGCTCATAAAAGTGAGTTTTCCAACTACAACCATGCCAAGAGGAGCCATAAACCTCACTGACCCTGGTCAGGCAGAGAGGAAGCTCAGGCCTTCCTACAGACCATCTTCCACGCTCACCTTCAAATGCCTAACATGAACCAAGTCTGGCGAATACAGAAAACCCACCACCCCAGGACGGGGATGGAGCGATGCAGAGCGCTCGAGGGCTCACAAAGTGACCCCCTTGCACCCTGAAACCCAAAAGGCCCCTGGCACTCACCCGGCACACGGACATCTGGTTGGTGGTGAGGGTGCCAGTCTTGTCGGAGCAGATGACAGAGGTGCAACCCAGGGTCTCCACCGAGGGCAGGCTCCGGACGATGGCGTTCTTCTTGGCCATGCGGCGTGTACCCAGCGCCAGGCAGGTGGTGATGACGGCCGGGAGGCCCTCGGGAATGGCGGCCACCGCCAGCGCCACCGAAATCTTGAAATAGTAGATGGCCCCCCGAAACCAGGAGCCACCGTGGACAGGGTCGCTGAAGTGGCTGACATTGATGACCCAGACGGCAATGCACACCAGGAAGATCACTTTAGAGAGCTGCTGGCTGAACTCATCCAGCTTCTGCTGCAAGGGTGTCTTCTCGGGCTCAGTCTCCACCATCTGGTTTCGGATCTTCCCGATCTCAGTGTACACCCCTGTTGCAATGACGACCCCTACAGCCTTCCCAGCTGCGATGTTGGTGCCCTGGGAGGGAAGAAAGGGGCCAGAGTGGATATATGGGCATGCAACCTCTTGGCCTGAATGGGGAAATGTGTTGCTTGTTGTGAAAGGAGAACATGAGATCTTGGTTAAGGGGAAAATGAGACATCCTAGGACTTTATGCAAATACATGCTAAAGCAGCAGGAGACCCCTCTTGAGAGCTCTCTCACCCCTCAAGGACTTGGCTTCTGTCTGAGTGGAGCATGACCAAGGCAGAAACCCAAACCTGCAATAGCTCCAGGCTCAACCACAAACCTTCTCCCTGTCCGTAATGCCTCCTACTTGATGGAAAACCCACTGAGATTACCCAAAGCATTTAAAGGCATCATGTGCCACAGTCCAAATGAAATCCCATGGAAGCACATTCCCATTTTTATGGGTTTAGGGGTCTTTCGCATGCATGCATTCACTACTCCCTGCTCAGAGACCTCCTGTGTCCTCTTCAATTGGTGGCTCTTTGCAAAACCACAGGAGAGGTGGGGACAGGCATAAGGGACTTACGGAGAAAAGCATGTTCTTCTTGTCCTGGTTGACAGCCCGGGGATCGGGGATGGGGTCAGCATGTTTGATCACCGACACAGACTCCCCTGCCGAGACAAGAGCAGGGAGATGAACCACCCATGTTTCCTCTCCAGCCCCCGCTTGCTGCTGTTATGAGCCTGCATCACAAACCCCGTGGCTTCTTCGAGCAGCACTTTGCCACCATCAAAACATCCATCATGGGGATGCCAGAGCAGAGCCAGGGCACTGTGAAGATGAGGGCTGCAGAAACACGACCTGTGCGGATAGCTAGCGGCCATGAGCTCCCGTACAACCCAACGGGATGGGGTCGGATCCCCGTGCCAGGGAGCCTGCTGGCTTGCGGCACGGGTCTGCACAGTCAGGTGGGGTTCATAGGGTAGCACAACAGGAAACATGCCCAAAGTCCTGCTGGAGGTTTTTATTTTGTTCTTTGCAGAATAGCCCCTTTGCTGCACCTCCCTTTGCCCTTGGAGAACTAAGTTAATGCAAAGCCACTTTTCAAGGAGACTGGGCTCCTTCCCTGTCGTTTTAACATTTTTTTTCTGATTGCTTTTCCTTCCCTGCTGCCATCTCCTAACTCGATGCCCTTACAAAATCATGCACAAGAACTGAAATACCATGCCATGACTTTTCGATGATCCTGGGACCTCCTCAGGTCCTCAGTCTCATTCTCCCACCTGTTTCGCACGCCAGCAAAGCACTTAGCCGCCCAGTATCAGACCCGGAATTTGGCTTGGGGCAGATGGAAGAAGGAAAGCTCTGTCTTAAGCAGCCACCTCCGCCCCCCCCACACCTGCACGCACCTGTGAGGATGGACTGGTCGACCCGCAGGGTGGTGGACCGTATTTCGATGATCCGGATGTCCGCCGGCACCTTGTCGCCAACTACAAGGGCAAGAGCAGAACAGCTCTGTCAGGTGGGACTGGCAGCGCCCGCCACCCCGGCAAAGGGGGACGGCAAACCCTGATCATGCCAGCACAGCTGGGCTCTGCCCCAAGGACGGGGCCACCAGTTTGCACCTCGGTTCCTGCTGTCTCCCCTTGTTCTATTTCAGCTGTCTGGTCTCCAGGGCAGGCACTGGCTTTTGCTGAGAATCGGCACGTCCCTATGGGGTGCAGGCACACAGCAGCACCCAGCCTGCAGCAAGGAGGGGTCCAGCCCGTGGTAACGCAGCGTCCTGCCCTGGGATGCCTCCTTTCTGCATTTAAAGCTTAATTTTGTATGTCTATAATTTACAAGTCAGAAAAAGAAAGCTGGAAAGACGTACCATCAGTTGCAATGAGGCTGGGCAGAAAAGTGACAGAACCTTGAGGAATTTCTGATTTTAGGGTATTACCTTACACAAAAGCAGACAGACCAGGGGGTGGGCAACAGCACCAAGGCCAAGGGGGTTACTCATGCTGTCTCCCATGGACCGACCGCATGTTTCAAGCATCGCCTCCTTGTGCAAAATTCGGCAGGAGCGAGCACTGCCCCATCCCTGCTGCACATGGATGCTGCCGGGGGGGGGGTGTGACCTGCCTGCCAGCCCTGCCCATCACCTTCCTCAGCTGCTACCCAAGCAAAACTAACTGTGGTTCGAGCCAGGTTTGCCAGGACAAGCAGTAAAGGCAAGAGCTCTGCACAGGGCAACTGGGTGAGCAGAGGACCTGAGTGGGCTCCCGGCAAGCCCCCACATCCCACCTGCCCTGGCTGCATCTCTGCAGTGAGATGCACTCCTCCGCTGTGGCTGGAACCCCCTTAACCATCACAAGCAGCAAGCACCCGCATCCCTCCTACCGCCAGCGAGCAGCCAGGAGGGCAGGTATCTTTTCTTTTTGGAGAGGAGCTGCCGCAGTTAGAGGCGCAGGCACGCAGTCCTTGGGGCAGCAAGCATCACACCCTCTGCCCTCCAGCCAGACCCCGGTGTGGCCCTGCCTGCTGCCCCGCATCACCTCAGCTGCTATGTCCCTGTCCCTCCTCTTCCCTGCAAAACCCCCACAGCACCCCCATCCTGCCTCTTCCCTGCAAAAACCCCAAAACATCCACATTTTGGAGCAGCCTGAGCCTCCCTGTTTCAGGGTTCTGGGGCTGACTGGAAGCTGTTGAGACTGGAAGACCTTTCGTGGGCAAGACAAACAGCCGTCCATGGGTCTCCTGGCACAGCACAGTGGTTGCGGGTGAAAGCAGCCCCATCAACTGACAGCCACTGATCACCACCCACCGGGGCACATGTGCTTCCTTTAAAAAAGGATTTAAAGCTGCTTTTCCCACTGGGTTTCTTCCTCCTGCTCCCTTATCGGCTGGATGCAACCGTGCTCCTGCATTCTGGAAAGACTGAGGCAGAGAGCGCCCTGGCTCGCAGCACCTTACATCACGTTACACAACACTGCCGGCTTGGCCGCTAATGATCGTCTCAAATCCCAGACTTTAACGAGCACTTCCTCCCAGGGCTCGTAAACCTCCCCCCCCACCCGAGTGCAGCAGGAGGGGGGCTGGCACTGCTCCACTGCTCAGCCATTTATTCCAGCTGCAGATGCGAGGTGCTCTTGGATGTGGCATGCAACATCTGCTGTCCATCCAGACCTGCCCCGCTCTCCATCGCATCCGTTTTTGGGGCACTGAGCTGGGGGGTACTAAGCACAAGGACTCACAGATGCCCCCAAAATGTTTCATTCACACTTTGCAACTGCTCAAGGGAGCTGGAGCACCTTAAAGAGAGCAAAGAGCAGCTCTTCCCGCCCTGGGAAAGGCGGGGAGGGTTTGCAAACATTAGCTCAACCTGTAGATGAAAGATCTGTTGCCAGCCCCTAGAGACAGCGTCAAGCCCTGGTGCCATGGGGGTAGCATCCGCTCAAGGGTAGATAGTGCGATAGCATCCCGAGAGACTCACACGGTGCAGGACAGGTGTAGGGACCTGGCAGCCGCTGTTAGCCAGTTATTGAACATGCGCTGATCACCCGAGCCCTGCAAGTCTCCCCCATGCTGAAAGCCGAGAGAGAGAGAGAGGGGGAAATGGGAGGCCACGCTGCCTGAGCAAAGCAGGAGCAGGCAGGTGGTGGCAGCACCTGATGGAGCTCCCTGGCAATGCCCTGTCCCCACTTTCTGGGCAAGGCAGAAAGCTGGTGCTGCAGCCAAATGTAATCCAGCTGCCCGTCTGCACAAGGAGTCATCTGGATTGCATTGGTACAAAAAGGCAAAATTCAGCTGGATTTAGATGGCTTACCAACTTGCAGCCATCGTTCCCCTCTTGTCTCGGCAGCAGGGAGCAGAAAACCTGCTACACTAAATTTATTGCATTTGCACACGTAAACAGGAGCCAGTCCCTCCTACCTGTGCTGTCCCCAGGATGTCACCTGGATGTCCACTGCACGTTCAGAGCTATTTCTCCTGGCGCGCTTTCCTATCACGTAGCCTGGCAGCATCTGCACCGCTTGCTATAACCCCCTAAACCCACAATTTGCAAATTAATTCGCAAACCCTTCCAGCTCAGCTCTGTCCCTCCCAGTCGTGATGCTGAGTGTGCCATTAAAAAGTAATATTCAGCTTCTGATGGGCAGGCAGAAAGTACTTGATTTGGGGAAAGATGGCAGAAATTAATTAATAATTAATTAATTTAATTAAAGGCCAGGTCTGCAGCTGGAGTGAATTGCCGGAGCTGGCTTGGGAGCACCGCCAGCTCGCCCAGCTGAGGATCTGGCCGGCGCTCCTCTGCTTGATCCTCCCCACATTATTTTTATGTTCATCTTCCAGCTGAAGCCTAACTGGAAGACATAAATAACAGCAAGCTGGCTGCGCGCGGGAGGAATTGCAGCATGTTTCCACTAGCAGGGCCACGTGGAGGAAAGGAGAGGATTAGTTTTGCGGCTCTGGGGGTTTACGGCATCATTTAATGAACAAACAAAACGGTACAATTGGAATGCATCCTCTTTAGCCCTGGTGGGGCAGGCAGGAGACCCCCAGGCATCCTTTGCTGAATGCAAAACCCCGACAGAAGGGCTGGCGGGGGACAACCTGACCAGGGAGGCAAAAGCAACCTGCAGCTGGTTCCCTCTGCCTCTCACCCTTCCCAAAAAACAAACCCCAGTTACCAAGGAAGCCTGCCCACGCGGGCAGGACCAGCGCTGCTGCCTGCAGTGTTGAAAGCCCCCACGCTGGCGGCAGCGCTCGCCGGGAACTGCTGGTGTGGCACCCAGCACTGGCCCTTCACCGCGCCTTCTCCAGGGGATGCGCGTGGGAGAGCTGCTTCCAGAGAGAGGGAATCTTGGTGGAAAATTAAAAGTCCTTCCAGCTCTTCCAGAAAATGGGGAAACCCTCCCAAGACACAAAACCGGCGCCAGAAATATATGCTTTTTTTTGTGTGTGTCTCTTTTCTGCTGTTCTCTAATGCTCTATGCTCAGGGCGAAGCCTCGGCAGGCTGATAAGCCCCAGCTTCGGCCCAAATAATTTCACTTCTCTGGATTTGAAAAGAGAAACTGAGATCTCGAGCGTACAATGAGGAGGTGGCTCAGCAGCAGTGCCTCCAGAGGAGATGCACCCGGACGCCGCAGCAGAGCCCTCCCGCCACAAGGACCACAGGGTGCTTGTCACCAAGGCCCCGCTGGCCAGCACCACCTCCCCATCCCACCCCAGGCACTGGGGTGACAGCGCCCTACCTGCCACCTCCACGATGTCCCCGGGGACGATGTCTCGGGCGCGGATCCGCTGCACCCCACTGCGGTCGGCACGGATCACCTTCCCCATCTCAGGCTCGTACTCCTTCAAGGCTTCAATGGCACTCTCGGCATTTCTCTCCTGCAAGCAGAGGAGCAGAGCTGCTGGTGGTGGGATTGCTCATGCCAGCAGGCTCCTTCCCCACCCACGGCAAAGACAGAAGCACCCAAGCCCCAGCCTTGGTTTTGGCATCCATTTGCACCATGGATGGGGCAAGTGCCACATCTTCTTCAGCTGCTCTGAAGTGGTTCCTGCTGGCTTAAATCACACCAGGTCCTGGACACTACATGGGCCTTTGGGCTTGAATTTCTCATTCCTGGTTCAGGAAGCAGCGTATCCCACCCAGACGTATTTCTCCCCATCCAGCAACCCCACCTCAGATCAAGCTGCAGATAAATAAATGGCCTTAAAGTGAATATATAGACCAAGAGGAGCATCAGTGTCTGAGGCATTTGCTCATCCCCCAGGAGGGATACAGCAAAGCGAGAGGCAACTGCCACCATGGCTTTCTGGCGGACAGGACAAAAAGCTTCCCTTGGAAAACACATCTGGGCACAGCCAGGAAATAAGCAGCATTTGCCTACATGGCAAATAAGTGCAAGATCCTAAACTCCAGACTGCAAAAGCTGCCAAAGAAAGATTGAAGGAATGAACCAAGGGGCAGCCAGTGACTGTGCTGGGGCACGGGGCAGCACAGCCGACACAAGAAAGGAGTTTCCAATGGCAAGAAGCAACCAGACCTTCAAATGAAGCTTCTCAGCCGCGTGGAGCAGAGACCTGCAGGGCAGGCAGGGTGGAACTGCAGCTTACCTGCCACACACCCACCACGGCGTTGGCAATCAGGATCATAATAATGACGATGGGCTCCACGAACGCCGTTGTGGTCTCCTCTCCTTCTTCAAACCAGGCCAGGATCTGGTAGGGAAGAGGAGGACCGCAATTTGGTTAAAACAAGCAGCACCAACATTTTAAGGAGAAACAACAGCCAACCAACACATGGTGTTTGCTGGAGAGAAGACAACCCAGAGTGGTGGCCAGCCCCATGTGGCTTGGTTAAAGGGTGGACTTGCCATAGCCCACTGCTGGTGCTTGACTCAGGTGTCTCCACTCTTCTGCTGGGGATAACCTAACGCATCAAATAAGCAGGGCTGGAGCAGAGCAGGGACTGACCCTGTGGCTTCTTACCACCCTGAGCCCCCTCTCCGTCCCACAAAGACCTCATACCATAATACAAATAAAGCGCGCACACACAAATATTTTCACTCCATTTAACTGCTTGTCGACCTACGCTGCGTCAATATAGCAACACCTCGCTGCCCTGTGGCAGAGGCACTGGCACAAAGGACCTCTGACACGGGTTCACGCCTGCTTTACCGATTAGCAGAGCCGCTGCGGCAGACTCGGCCATCAAGCAGATTGCAACAGCTCTGCAAATTCACCAGCAAACAGGTCACTGCATGTTTATTTGGTGATGTATCGAACCCCACAGGGGACCAGCCGCCCTCCTTATCTGCCCACGAGTTGTATCTGAAAGGAGGGGACATGAGACTGGGCTGTGCCATCCCACTGCAAAACACCCTGAGTTTACTTTGGGCCCCTCGGGACAAGAAGGACCTTTGAGTGGCTGGAGCGTGTCCAGAGAAGGGCAATGAAGTCGGTGAAGGGTCTAGAGACAAGTCTTATGAGGAACGGCTGGGGGAGCTGGGGGGGTTTAGCCTGGAGAAGAGGGGGCTGAGGGGAGCCCTTCTCGCTCTCTGCAGCTGCCTGAGAGGGGCTGGAGTGAGGGGGGGGCTGGTCTCTGCTCCCAAGTCACCAGTGACAGAACGAGAGGGAACGGCCTCAAGCTGCATCAGGGAGGTTTAGGTTGGATATTAGAAAAAACTTCTTCACCAAAAGAGTTGTCAGGCCCTGGCACAGGCTGCCCAGGGAAGTGGTTGAGTCACCATCCCTGGAGGTATTTAAAAGAAGGGTAGATGTGGTGCTTGAGGATATGGTTTAGTGGTGGACTTGGCAGTGATAGGTTAGCGGTTGGACTCGATGATCTTAAGGGTCTTTTCCAGCCTTAATGACTCTATGATTCTACTAAAAAAATAAGTATTTTTCCAGTAGCTAAGTAGGAAACATCTCCTCATGCAGAGTTGCTCCCAGGGTAAATTGTGGGCAAAACTGAGCTAACAGCTCAGTACTTGGGCACCACAGTAAGGCTCAAATCAGCAATCAGGGAGCGAGGTGACGCTGATGATGAGCATTTCCAAGGCACCACGGAGTGCAAGTACAAAGGGGTTCATATTGCAGTTACCCAGTGCCACCCATAAAGGCAGCTTTGCTAATCACACGGACGTTGAGTTTAGCTGATCCCACATCACCTCTCAGCATTATTAAGAGTGGAGGAGGCCAGCAGCGCTCGCGGGTGCCGGCTCACGGAGCCTGGTGATGCACCCACTGCCAGCTGACTTTGCCTGCATGCCCGGGGCGGAGAAGCTGCTCTGTGATCACAGCAAGTGCTGAGGGTGAAACACGGCTCCTCCTGGGGAAAGGCGCGTAGGGATGCAGCCGCTCTGCTGGCGAAGGCAGAAGAGCCCTACAGGAGATGTACCACTGAAGAAGGAAATGTTTGAAGATGAGCAAAAACATGATCAGAGGAAGTAAAGGCAGGATGGCACCAGGGACACCCTGAAGGCACCACACTGACAGCTCTAGTGGAAAACCCAGCCCTAAGCAGCTCTCCGACATTAGCCGAACGTTACATCACGTTTTCTTGCCGCATGACGCACTGGGAGGCGTATTTTGGCAGCAAATATTAATCCTGCCCCACACACACAGGGGTAAAGGAAAGTTGTATGCCCCACGCTGTGCCCAATCGTACCCGAAACCTGCCCTGAGCATCGCCAGCCCGGGATCTCTGAACCCTCCCAGCCACGTGGGCAGGACAGAAGGCAGCGGACGGCAGGCAGGAGGCACCTCCCACGTGGGCAGCAACGCTGCCAGTCCCGCTCCGCCAGAGGGAGGGGAAAAAAATAATTTAACAAGACTGGATTTTCATTTTTTAATTGAAAATGTGAATGCTTCTGTGCAGCGGCAGAAGGGCTCTGGGAGGGAGATTTCACTCCAAGGAGGGCAGCCGCACAGGGTTTGGGAATGCTCCCAGACCTGTCTTCACCTGCATGTGCGGACGCACATGCTTTAGGCAGGTGTCTGCCCTGCTGCCTGCACCCCAGCGGAGGTGAAGGTGATATATGGAGTTTCTGAGTCAGCTTCAGGCGCCTGAAGCACCGCTCTCACCTCTCATCACCCATCACCCAGCGCTCTGGCCAAGAAAAAGCATGCCGTGCGATGTCCTAGCAGCCTCTCTGCCAGGACTCCCCAGCTCCCAGCACCTCCCAGTTCCCCGAGGATACGCGGCTTGGCTGTTACACCAGGAACGTATCTGCACTGTGGACACACAGGCTGTGGAGACACTATGCGCCAGAGACATTGTCCTCCATTTCAACGGATCCTGACATGGAACAGGTCATGCTGACACTTAATACTTTCAAAAACATTCAAGGAAAAATAAAGATTAAAGGAAAAACTTCCTCCTTCTGTTTTAACCATCTATACAGGTTGAGGCGCAAGACAAGTTTTACTGGATGAAACATGGCATTGAAAAGCAATCAGTAACAATTAAAATCAGAGAAGGGAATTGCAAAAAGGCTGTTTGGGTCCTAACTCAGTGAAGAGCCTGAGTGCAGACCTCAGTCCAGACACCGGCCATGACAAGAAGTATGGGAGACAGGGAAGCTCATCGCATGGAAAGTGATGAAGGGAAAACATGTAATAGGTTTGAGGGAAGCTAAAGCAGATAGTAACAAAGGTACCTTCTAACCTAAAAAAATAGGAAACTCTGTTGATAAAAATCTTGCAATGAGATAGAGACACATCCAAAGGAGCTGCACTATCTCAGGTTGGGTCTGCAAACAATGACAAAGATCTGTGGATCACAGGAAGAAGCATCCCAGGACTAAAAGCTTTGGGCAGCCCCCACCTGCCTTTGGCAGCCCCTTTGCAGCACCACTCTCGCTGGGGCTCTGCACTTGCTCTCTCCAAACCCTAACTCTAACCCTACAGAGTGCCCAGGCCCAACACCCATCCCACCCGGCATCCCACCAAAATGTGCCCAGGACTGAACGTTTCATAGAATCATTAGGGTTGGAAAAGACCTCTAGGATCACCAAGTCCAACCGCCAACCCAACACCCCCAGGCCTCCTAAACCATGCCCTGAAGTGCCACGTCTACGTGCTTTTTGGACACCCCCAGGGTTGGTGACTCCCCCACCTCTCTGGGCAGCCTCTTCCAATGCCTGGGCACACCTTCAGTAAAGACATTTTTCCTAATATCCAATCGAATCCCATCTAATTTCCAATCATCTCCATGGCCCTTTTCTGCCTTTGTCTGGTACAGTCTTGGTGAAATAGAAAGAAGTCCAGGTAGTTTTTCCGTATTGCTTTTGGGTGGATCAGCATTACTGAAAAATCCTACGGTTTCATCTTTTAAGTAGATACAATGATATTGTCAACTATGTTCCAGAAAACCACTGCACTGCTGCTACATTTCCCTCATCCAACATGCACCTTCCTCTGGCTCCTTTGCAATCTGGCTGCCAGCCGGGTCCGTGCGTGCCCTGGAAGGCGCCCGTCCCCAAGCCTGGGGTACTTACGAATGACAGAAAAGCTGCCATCAAAAGGATGCGGACGAGGAGATCTTCAAACTGCTCCAGCACCAACTCCCAGAGGGACTTTCCTAGTGAGAAAACATAAAACCAAGTGCAGTCAGTGCTGAAAAAAACCTCAGAAGACATAATTTAAACCACTGAGGCCACTAAGGCCAACAGGATCCCATCCCCTGCTTGCAGCAGAGCTGCTCCAGTGCCCGTTGGCCATGGGCACTAGTGAGGACATCCAGCGCTGCAACAGGGTATTTTTCTCTCTAATATTAAACACCTTCATTTTTGGTATTGGCCTGGTTTTACAATGTCTGTTTTTAACTACAGAAACCAAATCCTCTGTGTCCCCATTCACAGCTGGTAGCCCTGCTATCACAGGAAAGCTCCACTGTCAGACCAGCTTTCTCTGGGATTAAACCCAAGATTAAAAGGTCTGAAGACTCCCCCCTCCGTGTCCAGACTTATCCCCCCCTACCCAGACTCAAGGCACGCACCCGCCCTCACCTCCAGCCCGTGACTTACCTTCTTCTGCAGGGAGCTCTGTGGGTTTTTATCAACAGCCCAGCAAGCGTAACAAAGCAAGAAAATGATAAAAATAAAAAGATTAATTAGTGATTTGGGCCTAGACTAGCAATCCCTTCCCTTATGCCCCAGCAGTCCATTCAGTACCCCAAAATGCAACTTGTCCTGCACATATTCCCGCATCAAGACAGCTCGTCATCGAACTTCTCTCTGACACTAAGTAAGCACTATATGCTCTCTGCAACAGGGAAACATCATTTCCCTGCTGCAAGTGGCTCCAGCAGCATTTATTCCTGCACTCAGCCTGCCTAAAAAATACTCCTCGGGAGCTGCTCTCTCCAAATCCAGGACACAAAGGTCCAACCATCCCATAAAACACCTTGCCAGAAACCCAACAGAGACGTGCCGGGGACTGGAATTTTCAGACGACGTTTCCTTTTAACGAGTTGTACTTTACAGCCTGCAATGCTCTAGGAGAGAAACCCAACGCCGATGCTCAGCTGGTCCAAGCCATCCTCCTGAATCCGCCTCTGTGAGTGCACAGCTTCCATCCACACTGCTCCCAGCCCAACCTGAGCCCAGTCACCTGCACAACCTGAGAAAACCCCAAGGGCTCCCAAACACCCACCATGGTCTCCCAGAGACTCCCACGTCCCCAAGGGATGACTGTTACCTTCGCACACCACGTGCATCAAAGGGTCCCACGGCCACTGGGCAATGCACAAACCCCAGTACCCACCAAGGGCATCACTTCTGCTTCCTCACCCGGGCAGCAATGGATGCGCTGGCCCTGCTGCGGGCAAGGTTTGGCACCCAGGGATGGCTCAGGAGTGAGCTCCCCCCTTCGGTTTTGGGTGCTGGCATGGGTGGGTGTCTCTGTCTGCACCCGCTGTCCCTGCATTTGGGGTGAATCTTTTGGCTGCCTGCAGAGCAGCTCCCAGGGGAGCTGGCAGCCAGACCAAACCCTCCACCAGCTGCCCCAAGGTGGGGAAAAACGGACATCGCAGCTGTCCAACGGAGAAGGAAATCCAGGATTCACTGAACACAGCAGAACTTGCTGGAGATGGAGAAACCAATGCCGGCGCCATGCAGCAGCAAACCCTCGGGAGGGGTGTGCCGGTGGCTCAAAGGAATTGCACAGCGCTGCAAGGGACCGCGGGGTACCAGCACTGAGGTGACACAGCACCAGGGCAGGAAATCCACTGCCTCCATCCTTTGGCGCTCCGGGGCAGGAGGGGACCGGACAGGAACCCCCCAATCCCAAACCGGGAAAAATTCAGGCAGAAACCTCCCAAAGAGCTGTCCCAAAGCCTCTGCTGTCTGCCACCTACTTCTGCGCTCCACGCGGTGATAATAAAACAAGATGTTCCTCCAACTTCTTGCATTTCTGGGAGGGAATAAAGGACTGGCTGAAGTTCAAGAGGAAGTGACCCAAGGTAGACACACTTGATGGCCCATTGCTGGACCAAACACGGGGTTGTCTCTGAAGCACCCCCAGCATGGAGCCCTGAGAAAGAGCAGGAAGCGAAACTGGCTCGGCTGTTTTCCATCATCTATTTTCATTCAGAGAAAAAATAAAAAGAAAACCAAACCAAAACCAAACCCACCTTCACTGAACAAACCGGTGAAAACAAGAAGCCTGAACGTGTTTATGCTTCAACCTGCATCAGCTCCTCAGTGTTTACAGAGACACTTACTATGGGTTGTTTTAAACCCATGTCCCTCCTAGATAAGGCTGCTCCAATCCTCTGCCATCACAAGGAGCAGACAGACCAGCACGTAACGCCTATAATTACTCCTATAGCAAAAAAAATAAAAATAATCTTGGAGTGCCTTCAATGTTTCGAATCACTCTGCAGAGAGTGTCAGAAGGAAAGTGGCTCTTCTCCCTTTTGCAGCCAGCTCCTCTCCACCCCCGGCTTCCTCTCCCCGGCCCAGAGAGCCACCAAATTAAAAGTAGAAGAGATCTGCTGCTGCTATTTCCATCCAGGCTCCATTTTAAGGGTGTGAACGTGCAAGGTGAGAGGGCTGGGGGCAGGCGGGGTGCCCCGAGGGAGGCAGCTGGGGCTTCCACAGGTCTTGGCTCTGCTGGGGTGCCCAGGGGTGACTTTCCACCCCGAGCAGCCACCCGAAACACCACGGTCCTCTTAGAGCTTCTCCTGCGTGGCGTTTGCACGAAGAGCTGCAGCGATTCCGTTTGCAGAGCGGGGACTTTGCATGAGCTCTTCATTAAAGCATGAAAATGGGTTTCCGTGAACTCAGAAGGAAACTCGTGCAGCGGGGCGGCCAGCCGAAATACCACTGGTAGCAGAGAGACACTATGCCATTGCTGTCACCAAACCCCAAACATTAGCAACGCTGCTGCAGGCACCTCCCCAAAAAGCCCAATTTTTAGTATCCCGAGAACCAAGCACCTCCCCTGCCATCAGTGACTCCTTCCACAGCCCTTCACGTGGCAGCTCAGCACGCATTTTGCACCAAATACCCAAAGAAAAAGGGCAGAAAGTCACAATAAACTCACATTATTGGGTCTGGATCAATCAAAGCCACCAGAAACCGGAATATTTTGGGGTTGGAGCCTTCCCCTCTCACTTCCAAAGTCTCACTAGAAATAAGAGGGTTTGCCACTCACCGAAAACTAAGTTTTATGTGAGTCGGCCCTGTGGCACCAGGCAGGGCAGCAGAGCTGGCACCGCTCTGCCGAGCTGCGGCACTGCCATGACCCAGCCAGCCGGGAAACCCACCGTGGCGGCAGGGAACCAGCAAGAGTCCGAATCTGCAGTTCCCTCGGGACAACACAGTGAGCGCAGACAGGCTGAAATGGAAACTCCCGGCTGGCACCTGAATAGCCCCTTTCTTCCGTTGGTGGCTCAGAGCTCAGCACAGAGGTCCTGCTCTGTGCCCAAGCTCCCCAATATGCCCAGAAGACAAATGCAATAACATTACCAAGGACAGAAAATGACAGTGGTTGCTCAAAGTGTCCCAAAACGGGGCCACCCACTTGCACCATAAATTTTCAGGTTTCCCAAGGTGAGCAGTCCCCGTGTGGGACCTGCAGCTTGCGGAAGCGTATCTGCAATTTCTCTGCTCCTGCTCCTCTGCACCGCAGATTTGGAGGGCACAGTGAAGAAAGTAGAGGGTGATGGGTGCCTGGTGGCAGCCCCTGGAGGTAACAGGACCATTCCCACCGGCAGAGGAGCATGCCCTCCTCTGCGTTGTTGAGCAGGGCAGGCAGTCCTGGCTCCACCACAAAATATTGATACGAGATGCTCTAAGGGCATGCAACCAGCCTGGCCACCCTGGGCAGATGTGGGGCTGGCGTTGGGCTGTTTTAGCTGGAGGTTGATCTCCAGCTCCTGCCAACTCAAACAGGACCGGCAGCCCACGGGCTGGCGCCTGCAACATGGCAGGGCACGGTAATCGGGTGATGAAAAGGCAAATAAACATGGGTGCCACCCACGAGCAAGGCGGCATGGGTACAGGCTGCCACCCCGGGACTCTGCGACAGCCTTCGTGTCCCCAAGGAGACCCTGCCCTGCTTTCCAGGCCAAAGCAAACAAATAAAACGTGGCAGGGTGGCACTGGGGTCGCTTTAAGGCAACGTTTGACTTTCTCCTGCTGTAACAGGATCAAAAACCCCCAGAGCGGCACAGCCCCACAGCAGCTGGCGTTTTTTACCATGCACTGAGGTATCGCTCCCCACTATGCTTTGGGGGAAACTGAGGCATGAGGCGACACTCTC
Source organism: Phalacrocorax carbo (assembly GCF_963921805.1). Taxonomy (NCBI): domain Eukaryota; kingdom Metazoa; phylum Chordata; class Aves; order Suliformes; family Phalacrocoracidae; genus Phalacrocorax; species Phalacrocorax carbo. Next base: position 9,775,914 of record NC_087529.1, read on the forward strand.
CCAGGCCAGCGCATGGCAAAGCAAACCCTGGTGCACACTCAGGCCCAGCGTGCGACCCACAACAGCAAACATCTTGCAAGGTGATCACTGAAATACCATTTTCCCCACCGTTTCAGGAGTTTCCCTAGAATAAAATCAGATTTCCCTTATGGGAAACACTTCTGACACCAAGTGATGCAGGGAGGGTAACAGCACGGTGCCCACTGCGGGGGATCATGGCGAGCATCATGCCTGGGCTTTAAGCCATAATTCTATATTGTAAACTCTTTTTTTTTTTTTCCTGCCTTTAATTTCTTTTTCCGTATGCAAGGAAAGGGAAATGGATGGGCAAAACAAGGGACGCATCCGATTCCCAGACTTTGCCAACAGGCAGGAAAAAGGGCCCAAAAAAGCAGTGAAAAGAGTAAGAAAAACCCTAAAATACCCCCAGCAGGGAGAGCAGCCCCCCCCTCCTGTGACACAAAGCAGAAACCCAGGCAGGGCTGCTCTGGGATCCTTCCACCATCCCGCAAGACACCGGGCAGCATAAATTGTTATTTTAACTGGCTGCCTTTCCCAGGGCTGGCTGCGCTGGAAGGATCCCATCCCGGAGGGAAGTCTGCTCTGCTTCACCCCCGGTGACAGCCGGCACCGCTGCGCATCCCCAGCACTCCGCAAAACTGCCGGATTGCACAACCAGGAAAGGCTTTGCCGGGTGGTTTGAAAGCAAGCTCAGCCCATCACCTGCTTGGTGTAAATCCCGCCTGGGAATGAAGGCATGAAGCCTTGCCACAGTTGCACTTGAGCTGCAGGAGTGTAAAAAACCCAGTGTTTGCAAACTAACCCCCGGTGTTTTAGCGTTATCTGGGATGACAAACACTCAAAGCCTAAAGGTGCTAATGCTAGCCGATGTTCACAGAGGACAAAGCGTAGTTATCTACATGCCTCGACTTTGTATTACTTAAATTAACCCACACATCTTTGCTTTTACATGCAGCTTCACGCCTGAGCTTCCTGACCGCTGCTGCACCCCTGAAGGCTGTCCTGCACCTCACCTCTCGCCCAGGCTCCAACCACACACCGGGGCAGGACACGGCCCGTGAAGAGCAGGACCTTCAGGGTGCAGTTAAAGGGACTTTCTGAGGTTGCTTCAGCTTCTTGAGAAGAAGCCGGGCTTCAGCCAAGGTGCCACCTGTACCTGCCCTGGCTCCGCTTTGCCTGCTGGAGCCCAGCCTGGCTGGAGGGGAGGCTGGACCCACGGGCACCATGTCCTATTGCAGCAAGACGGGGAGATAAGGCCGCCACCGAACTGAACTAGCCCTTTACTAAAAAGCCCCATAGTGTAAATCCGCCCGCAGCCACGCGCTCGAACCGCGGCGGGGCAGCCCCATCGCAGGGGGGGCTCACCGGCCCCGGCCGCAGCAAGAGGGGCCGGGGCGAAGGCGAGGGCAGGCCGGCAGAGCGGCAGCTTGCACGCCCCAACCGCCCACGCACGGAAATCGCGCCCGCGGGCGGGTGCAGCTGCGGCAGGCGTGCGAGCCCGCCGGGCTGCGGCAACCGGCGCCTCCGGCTGCACCGAGCGCCCGCCACCCAGGGGAAACAGCAATTAACCGTGCCTTGAAAAGCACCTTGCGGGTGCAGGCGCGGCACTGGGAACATCCCCATCCTCGTGCTGGGACTGAGCTCTGCTTTGCACCGCGACCCACTCCCAGGGGTGGGCTCCTCCCCGTGCCCTCCATCATCCCCAAGGAGCCAGGCCCAAAGCCACAGCTGCTTGTCCTCCCATGTCCTTCCGTCCCGAGTGAAGGCGGCAGCGGCCCTGGCATGCCATGGGTGGGGGAAGCACCTCCGGCCCCCATCACCTTATTTGCTTACCGCCTCGCAGCTGCTTCTTCCTGCGCGCCAGGCAGGTTTTGGTTACGCTGGCTGCCGGCGACAGCCGCTCGCTCAGGGCTGCTTCAAAACGTGGCAGGAAGATAAAAGGAACGAGATACAGCCCCCAATCCCATGGCAAACACCGGCGGTTTGTTGTTCCTGTAACTCCCCAGGGCTCGTCCCTGCTCGAGCTCTGCCCCATGTTTGCAAAAGCCCTTTGCCCCTCCTGGCCGGGGGACCCACAGCCCCAAAAATCAGCAAATTTGGGGCCAGAGGAAGCACTGGGGATGGCAGCAGCCCGGGGTGGGCAAGGGCTGGCAGGGCAGCACATGCGGATGGTTAGCAGAGGTTTAAGGAGCAGAAACGTCCTCGCTGTTTTCCAGGTGGTGCTTTAGGGTGAAATGATCCAGCAGGTATTCTGGCTGGCACCTGGACACCGTAAGTGGCTGGCAATAAAATCAGCCCCCAAAATTTCTGGTTTGGGTTGCAGGGCTTCCCGTGGCAGTCAGGGCTCTGGACCAACTGCTCGTCCTACCCTCACGCTGCTCTTCCAAACCCATCGGTATTGGGCCCAGCCCAACACCACCATCCCTCCAGGATGGCGACAGGGTCCCAGGGGAGAACGGGTGCATTCGGGCACCCACAGCCCCCAGTTGTGGTTGGAGGGGAGAAGCTGAAAGGTTCATCTGTCCCCTTTCTGGCCAGATAAGCTTATCTCTGCAGGTCAGGGAATAGGAAACACCATTATCCCGGATATGCTCCTCAATGGCAGCAAAACACTGTGCAACCCAGGCCTGCCATACCTCCTTTTCCCCCGGAAAATCAGCACGTCCCCGTGCTGAAGGATAAGCCGCCACCACCGCGTCCTGCTGCCCGGGGGGAGAGAACCAGGGATGGAGTTGGGAGCGTGGCACTGGGCCGATGGTCCAAGGAGCTGAGTAAAACAAATATGGAAAAAACCTGCCCATCCCACTCCAAACTTCCTTTATTCTTGGAAACAGCTCATCCCCAAAATGTTGGATAGCTCAAGCTTCCCTCCGCCGCGGTGCGGGGGGTCCCAGCGCCAAGCATCCTCCTCCTGTGCCACGGCAAGAAGCAAATTGCTTCCCTGTTGATAACCCAGCTTTTCTTCATGCTATGAAAATAAGGGGAGAAGATTTCACCCGTTTTGCCCCCAAAAATGAGCTACCAGCTAGGCTTGCAGCTCTGGTACCCACATGGCGTTTGCAAGAATAAAGTCTTGGAGAAACACAGGGAAAAACCCTGGGAAAACAGGGATGTGAGTGGTGGCCTTGTCCCCCCACCCCTGTCCCCACTGGAACCCACAGCGGATCCCTGGGCTCGCTTTGGGAGTGGGAGGGAGCGGGGCAGAGGAAACCCACAGCTCCAGCCTGGGATGGATTATTTGAGCAAACTAAAAGCAGTGGTTTGTTCCCTCCTGCACCAACGCAGTGGAAAGAATTTCCAGCTCTGGCTCCCGGGTGGAAAAGCTAAAAATCTGTGTTTAAATAGTAACAGGTTTTGGAAAAAGAAAAAAAAAAAAAACAACCACCACCACAGGAGCTTAAATAAAATAAAGCTTAAGCTGGGGTGGCTTATTTTAGTTTTGGGGTTGTGTTGAGGATTTTTTTAGCTTCTCCTTATCCCTGCTTTGAGCAGACCCTTTCCATAATCTCAGGGAAAAGCGAGGGAGAGACTCTGCTGCTTTTGGGAAACTTCTGCCAGAATTGCCACAACCCCAACCCAAAGGGCACGCCGCAATATCAGTATATCCTCTTCTCGCACCTTACAGATATCATCTTATTTCCTCCTTTTTTGCTCTAAAACTATTTTTTCAGCTAATTTCCTATTGACACCACAGTGGTTACTGTGAAATAAATAGGGGATTTTTGCCCAGCAATGGTTTTTCACCCTTTAGGGCTCCGCTGGAGCTTCCTGCCCTCGGCCGCTCGGCTTTCGGCTCCCCCCCGCATCACGACCACGATGCCCAGATGCCAAACCCCCTCTGACCCAACATGGTGGCACAAAAGCACCATCCAGGCCAGAGGAAAATGCTATGGTGAATTTGTAACCCATGACAGACCACCACAAATAGGCCACTCGCAGCAACTTCGACACCCGGCGACAGAAAATGTGATAACATTTTCCTGGCAGTGCCGGAGAATGGTTTAGGAAACCAAACCGCGGATTGGTGGTGCCAGGAGCCCTGGCGATGCCCCACGCTGCCGGGTCACCCCAGCCACCCATCCCTGCCTGGCCCTGGAAAAACATGCATGGCCCCAGCAGGCTTCAAATGTCCCCTGGGAGGAATTTCAGCACCGAAAACTGGGTTGTACCTTTCAGCTGAATTCTACAAGACCTGGGGAAGAGCAAAGTGGAACTGTGTTTGGGTTTTTTTTCCCCTTCCCTAAAAAAAAAAAAGAAAAAAAAAAGAAAAAAATGGATATTGGGGCTGAAAGGCAGGTAAGAAAATGAGACTAGGATGCATTTTCAAAATAGAATGTGTTTGCTCCTAGAGGACAGATGCTGCTCAGCACAAAGCAAAAGGCTGCTGTGGCTCGGTGGGGGGAATAGCATCCCCCAAACTTGCCACCCCAAGGATCTGGTGAGTGTTTACACTGGGCTGAGCATCTTTGGTTTTTGTAAGGCTGTAAGCAACCACTGAGGACATCACACTTGCTTAGTATGCAAAATAAAGCAATAAAATAAATAGTAATTAATAATTATAAGTAATTAATAAGATAGTAATAAAAATTAATAAGTAATAATAGTAAATAATAAATACTAATAAATGTAACTGAAGTATTCCACTAGCCAAGTGCTGTAGAAAATGTGGGTGGCTCCTGGTTGCTGCATCCAGCACCGCCAAGCAGCTCAGGTGCATCCCCCGGCAGCATCCCTGCTCAGGGGACGTTTCTCCCACTGCTCTGTGGGGCTCAGGGACCAGCCGGTCCAGGGGCTCTCGGCATTAAAGCACTCGGTATCTGCAGGGGAAGGCAGGCAGGGGAGGGGTTACCTTCCTCCCCGGCATAACCCCAGCTTTTTCCCCACTGCAGGGTGCCCACCTCAGTGTGCGACACCAAACCCTCCCATCCCGGACCCTACCCTCAGCGGGAGGGGAAGCACTTTGACATCCCACCCCACCTCCCGCGTTAACCTGCCGGCACAAAACAACATAAACCATCCTCCCTTTCCCCTAACAAGGGGCTCACTCTGCAGCACTCGTGGCACGGCACAGCAATTAATTTGCTTCGCCGCTTTTTTTTGCTCGACATCTTGCACTTGGCAGGTTTGGGGTTGAATTGCCACCGTGTGGACCCAACTCCTGGGACGCTTGTAAGAGCTGTCCCACAGGAGTTTGCAAGATGAACCCCCCAAAAAGCATAGGCCCAAATCAGTAACCTCAATTAAGAAAGGAAAAAAAAAAGAAAAAAACCCACAAGGTATCGCTTTTAAATCCAAGCGGCATTTTCTCCCCTTCCTTGCCAAGACGGAGAAGCTGCTCGCTCTCTCTACTCCAAAAGCTGGGGTTTCAGTCGATAATTCAGTCGATCCTGCTGCCACCTGTAGCTGAGCCTCAGTGCCTGAGCTGGGCTGGGTATTTATGGGTCAGGAAAACCTGAGCTTTGCACGCCGGGTTGGAAGGAGAAGCTGCCCCAAGCTCGGGGCCAAAGTGAGCCGACGCCATCCCAAAAGCGCAGAGCTCTGGAGCGGGTTGGGGCTTGGATTTTTTTATTATTATTATCTGCTTGTTTTCTGGAGGAAATGCCTCTGCCACGGCAAACCTTTGAAATTCAAAGTTTGACTAGCACATCTCAACCCATCTCCCATCTGCCAGTAAATAAAATCAGCCCGATAAAAAGCAGCTAGTGTATCTGCGGGGCGGTACATCCTCTGCCCCGACCCACATGGGTGCTGGTGAGCTGATTTTCAACTCAATTAACTCAAACTGAGATTATTATTATGAATTTTTTTTTTTTATGGAACTTCTTGCCCTGGCTGACCTGGCTCCCCACACACACACACTTGCTTTTTCTGGTATCTGTTCTCAGAGCACGATCTATTTTCAGCAATCCTCTTGGATGGGTTTTCATGGAAAATGAAGTGTACACTGCCCTTAGTTTAGATTATATCAGAAGAAAAAAATTTCTGTAGGATAGAAAAGATCTGTTCTTCTGGATGGGGAAAAGGGGCTAGTTGGACAATTAATACTTTTCATGGATGAACTCTCTGGGGATCACACATCTCTCTGTAGCTGAAGCAGTTCCTTTCCTGGAGTGAGTTACTCAGAGATCCCTGGAAACATGAGTCCCATCTAGGCTTTTTCCGTAATCTCCTTCCAACTATGTATAATATCTGTCTGCGTGTCTATAAGAATGAAATAGTTTTAATATATATAGGTATATATACATACATACCTACATATGTTCGTGTATAAGGATGAAATACATATTTGTACATATACATGATACCTATATACATTTTTGTATATGGATAGAATATTTTATATTTATATATGTATATATACATAGATACCTATATATGTTTATGTCAAAAAGGGTGAAAAGGGAAGAATAATTTGAATTGGGCTTTTATCAATAAAAAGAGGAGCCCCAAACAGGCCTGAGCCAGCACTGCAGAGCAGCCCCATCTCCTCCCGGGTCACTGCAGGACTCCCCTCCGGAGGGGAGCAGGCCAAAACCCTACTGCCCCTCTGATGGGCTTTCCATTTATCTGAAGGCGACAGAGGGTCCCTCATCTCCAAATCATGCAAAAGCACAGAAAACCATCAAAAACCCAAGGGACACGGTGTTCCCAGGGGAACCCTCTGCAGTGGCCGGAGCGGGAGGGCCAGGGACACAGCTCCATCGCTTCCCCCCTCCCACCCCGCACTGCTGAGCTGGCCTTTTTTATTTTTATTTCTCCACTCATTCCCCACATTTTCCTTATTTTAGACTGTCTGTCGACTTGGAGGTCGCAAAATGAAAAAAGAAAGTAGAAACAGGCAGGTAAATGACGGGTTATCCTGACCTCAGCTGCCCAACTCCCAGGGACGGGTGCTGCCTGCTCGGCAAAATCCAGCTAAGCCGATGTCTTACAGGGCAAATCCCTGGAGATTTGGCCATCACCTGCTGCTGGAGGGGCCAGAGTCACTGCTCAGCTAATTGAGTTCCTCCTCAAGGATCTCTGTGCTTTTGCTCCCCATGGCGAAGGAAGCAGAAGAGAGAATCTCCCCCACCCACTCATCCTTCCCAAAAAATAGCTGATTTTGACCAGTAACAAATGCAAGAAAAACTGTTTCCAAACCAGAAGAAAAAAAACAAAACCACACATAATAAAGCAAATATATAACATACAGAACACAGCCCTTGCATTTGCTCAGAGGGCGGCTCTGCAAGGACCCCAAGGATTTTCCCCAATGAGTGGAGAAGAAAGAAACAAATCAAACCAAACACGCCCAAGGATTTTGGCCTTCCATCCCCTCAGGAGGGCATGGACTGGCTCCCAGCATAAGGGACAACTTTCCCACCCCGCTTATGGGAGCGGTATGGCCACGGCCGGTGGCTTTGGGAGCCTCACGGATGCGCTGGAGGTGGTTTTACCAGGATGGAGCAAAACCCATCAGTGCCAGGGCTGTCCCTGGCACCGCGCCCCCCACCGCTCCTGCAGCCGCCCGACACAACCCTGCCCGTCGGCCTGAATTAACTCGCATCCCTTCCCCGCCTCCCCCCGACCGCTCGTTTAAAATACACGTAGTGGCTAAATAGCAGGAAACACCCAAAACAAAAATACTGTGGACCGGAACCCAGGGGCACAGGGGACACGCAAGAGCAAGAAGCGGATTTCCTCCCCAGAACATCACACCTCTGATGCTGACGGTGACCCTGCCACGGGGCCAGGCTGGGCCATCAGCGCGGTGTCCCTCATCCTCAGGTGCCTTCACCCTTCAGCCCTGCAGAGCCCGAGACGGGCTCAGACCTGTTAGCTCTTGACAGGGAAGAAATAGCTTATTATTGTCTGGTTTTTGCTTCCTCTCCATAAAGGGACCTTTTATCCAATGATGTCCCACAGTGACTTGCAAATGTTGGGGGGGGGGGGGGGGGGGAGGGGGGTATTACATATATATATATATATATATAAAAATCTCAAATGGTGTATATAGATATATATGTAATCTCAAATGGGTGATTATATATACACATATATAAATAATCTCAAGTGGCTTCATGTGGGAGCACAGGTGACAAAGCCAGGACCTCCATCAGTATATCCAGAAGGTTGCTGAACATTTAAAGTTTAGGAGAATTTTGATGATCAGAGCGGAGACACTACATTTAGGCGTACTATAGGTCTAGACTTCAAAAAGAGGTACAAAATTTCAGATTTCAGCCACCACGAGCCACAGAGAGATGCCATTGCGTGCCCTGAAGAAGCCTGATGCCTGAGAACGTGTTGGACCAGGCGGCACATGGGCACGGACCCCGTCCCCGGAGGTAGACGGGGCTGCTACCAAAACACAGCCTGACCCCAGACTTACCACCTCTGCGGGTGAGAAAGAGAAAAGGCTGTTACAGTGATAATGAGCAGCCAAACCTCAAAACCTGGGAGGTTCCCACAAAAAAACTAGCAAATACTAGTTATACACATGAGGTTAGTTGCTAGCAAGGATTAATTCAACTTCTTTTCAAAAGAGCACCACTTTGGACTCAAATCTGACCTTCCTTTCACAAGATGACTGGCTCAACTCCGGTAAATCACCCACCTCGGAAAAGACCCATTAGCGTTAATTGTGTTAATCCTAGCAGGAATAACAAGTCTCCTGTCCCAGCATTGCTCATCACCGCCCGCGCGGTCATTGCTCAGACGCTGGCGGAGCAGGCAGCTGCCTGCAGCCCTGCCTGTGAGGGGTTAACCGCCCACGGAGGAGCCTCTGGCGCACGCTCACGTCATGGAAATACTCAAGTAACCACAATTTTCTCTATTGCTTTTTGGCTCTGGTTCTTCAACATTTCTACACTTCTAGCCCAGATCTCTGCTACCTGTTTTCCAGCAAGGTAATTGGTACAGACAGCAGCTCAACCAGGCAGTCGGTAATTTTTTTTTAATATAGGTTACTGTTATACTTTCTACCTCCAATACTACCAACACTGAGATATAAAAAATGATCATGAGTCACAATACCAGGGAAAAAAAAAAAAAATCAGATGCACAGTAATAAGTGGAGGTGGGATGGGGGGTTGGTGCTTTCTCAGTTTTGCTGGGTATTAATACTGCACCAGGTTGGACTGAGCCCCAGACAGCTCTGCCCTGCTGCTGCCTGCCCACCCAGCCCACCCACAGTGGCTGTGGCCCCCTCTCCTCTATCCCTCCCACCTTCCCCAGTCCTCCCACCATCCCCAGCATCAGCTGTTTCTCCTGCCCAAGGTGTACCAGCTAACCAGGAGAGACTGCCCTCGTTGCCTTCAGCCCATCTAAGATGCAAAGGGAGGTCCTCCATGAATGCTACGTGAGAACCAGGGGAACGGGAGGGAAAAAGAGGGGAAAAAAAATAAAAAAGAAAGGCAAGATAAAAAAGGCAAGCAGAAAACCCCATCCCTCTCCTGATAATCACAGCCTGCCTTAATGCTTCCACCGTGTAATTGAGACGACGAGCACCAGCAACGCTCCCGGAAAACATCAGCCCAGCGGCTTGGCTCCTGGTCCCCATCCCGCTCCCAAGCGCCTCCCCCTCCAGACCACTCTGCCAGCCGGTTACTGAACTAACCCACATCAAACCAGCCAGCCCTGGAGACAACGTCCTCCTCTTCACACCACCACTGGTTGTGATTAGCGGATCGAGCCAATGCGCCGGGCGGGGAGCACTGCCCCGCGTGCCGGGGCCGCCCAAGCGCCCTAACAGGCTTTCCCCAGGGGAGAAAAATAAATAGGAGCTTTAGAACATCCCTGCGCAATGCCAGCACCCAGACACCCAGCCTGACCCGCCGAAAGAGGTTTGCCATTCTGCTTTTACTGCCCTAATTCCCCATGGAGTACAGCTCAGGTGGTGCTCGTAACTTCTTAATACTCCTTTTAATAGCCCTGGAAACATTAATGGGGATGGGGCATCCACTGACCCGCCAGGTGAGCTCAAGGAGCCATGAGAAGGACTTTGTGGCTAGCCTGGACACAGTGATGCTCGCAGGGAGGAGCCCCTTCTCCAGGAGCGGGACTGGGCTAGCTGGGAGAGAGGCACAGGATGCAAACACTCGACATCTGGCTCATGGTTTACAAAGAATAACCTTAACATGTTGGAGGGGCACCAGCATCCCAACCGACTCTGCAAATGCTGCACCTAGGAGAAAAATCAAAGCTGGCTCCTCCGGAAGTTTGGAAATATGAAAACGCATCACATCATCTCATTTTTCAGGACCAGGAGAATGAAAGTATCTCAGGGTGGTGTGCAGCCCCACCAGGTTTCTGATGCCTTTTGATAACCAGTTCAGATCCCCGCTGCAGATTGCCCAAGGGCAATGGGAACACTGCTCTCGGGGTGGGGTTTGTGCATCCCTCCTTGCTGTAGCTCTCCAGTGCTGCACAGGGTGGCTACCACCACCAGAAAACAACAGCCATCTGCTTTAAGTTGCCTGAAGTCACCCGTGCTCAGCCCTGCTTCACACCAGCACCTGCAGTTTTGGGCACTGGGCAGGACGTCCCGCCGGGGCGCGTGCCAGAAGCACTGCCTGGGCTGAAGATGTGCCAGGACGACCCGACCCACAGGACAGGGGTGATTTAGCAGCAGCCAGGAGCCTCCTGCTTTCACACCATCCCATTTGCAAGAGATCAAATACAGAGTGAAAAGGCAGCAACTTGGATGCTTTTCAAATTAAAATTCTCCTTGATAGGAAGAAAGCAAAAGCAACACTAGGCATCAGGTGGTGCTTTTCACTCAAGAAAAAAATGGTTTTGAGGAGAAGCTTTAAAAAGAAAAAACAAAAACAAACATACTTGCAACATAAATATCAATAGTATTTTTCAGAGATTTAGCCTGGAGGAAGATGACGATAGATATTCTACTCAATAGCTTAAAGTCAGATCTAGCAATTGGAGAAGGCTTAAAACACACAGAAAGACCAATACCACTGAAAAATCAAAGAGCGAGCAGCCACACAGCTACATGGAGACGGCGAGGACTGCACCAGGTGGGCCAAAAACTCTCCGCTCTGGGAGGAAGGTCAAAATAGGCACCTGAAATACTGGGGAAGAGGATCAGCCTGCTGTATTTGGAGGACCCCTTCCAGCCCCTTCCTGGAAACGGCGCACCCCAAGCCGGCGTCCAGGCATCCACAGTGCATTCGACTCCTCCTAAATCAGTGTTTCATAGCACCAGCTCCACCACCCCCAGCTTTAAAGCCAGCAATGAAATAAAAATATTAATGAAATAACACTTGTGCAATAGGGGAGGCCAGCCCCAGGGGTACGCATGAGACCTGCACGCAAAATCTCTTCCCACCCAGCACAGTCCCTGCCTCTCCTTGCCCTGGAAATTTTCCTTCCCTGGATCCTGCAGCACATTAAGAGGAGACATCAATTTTTCTGAACGTTGCTCTTCAGTCATAATTTTTTTTAAAGGTAGGCATGAAAGCGGGTGACCTCAGAGAACGGCACAGGGGTGAAAATCCCAAGTTTCCTCTTGTCCAATTCGAAAAATTTTGTGTAGTCTCTCCCCAAATTTGAAGGGTGCTCACAAGGTTTCAATGCCTCAGCATTTCTCCTAAGGGAAAGGATTTGGAGAGGGAGGGAAAAAAAAACGTAGCATGTTTATGAATCAGACTGTTAAGCGTGTGTTTCGGGGGTGGAAAAGGTGGGCGATGCGCAGAGGAACAGAGAGCAGAGTTAGATGAGTCAGAAAATGCTGCTTTTCCTCTCCTTACCAGCATCTCAAATATTTCAGCATGAAATAAAATTTCTAGTTTTTTTTTTTTTTTTTTAATCCTCAAGAGACGGTTGGAGCACAACCTTGGCTGGTTAGCAGCTGCCGGCAGCGAGCCCCACGTCAAGTAACGCACCGCAATTAGAGTACGCGCAGGGGTGCGTGCTTGCACACGCGTGTGCCGATGGACACACACGCACACGCAGCCCTGCGTATAGGCTAGGAAAAGGATGGAAATAAATAATGTAACAGTGGTTTTTGCCTCTGCTTCTAGCAAAGCCGGGGCTTGGACACGTGCTCGTGCTGAAGAGCAGAAAGCTCCTCGTGAATGAGCGTTGGTGGGTTTGGGGATAGAGGCAACGCATCACAGGCTGGATTTGGGCCCGGGGATGTCACCTCCTCCTGCCCAAGCAGGCTCGGGCACACACACACGCAAAAATACACACAAGGGCTCCGAGATCCTGAAATAAAGCTTACGGAGGTGCAGAGGCTGTAGCACTGCTCGCCCAGTGCTGAGGCTGCCTTGAGTAACACTTAACCAGCCATCACGTAAACACTGTTATCGTTGCGCCTTGCAGTGAGGCGGGAGAGGTTCTGAAGAGCATCGCGTAGCGTGCTGGGGGTCAGCCCCAGCGGTGGCGAGGGTAAAGGAGGGGATGGGCGAAACCCCGAGGAGGGCTGGCGGGCAGGGTCTCATCCTGCCCAGTGCTGTTTCCAACCGCAGACAGCAGCGGGGCTTTTGCTTTGGAGTCAGAAGAGATGAAATGCAAGAAGAGATAAACGCCCCTATACTGCAAACAGCCGAGCACTTGACTCCGCTGACATTCACAGTCCATTTAGGTTACTGATGAAGCAAATAAAATTATGCATATGCATTAATGCTGGCAATATCCTGCCTGAAATGTATCCTCATTTACACATGGAAATCCATTTAGAAGAGCAAAATCAGAGCTATATTTAAAACAGAAAATCACTTGACTGTCCGCGGGGCAACTCCCATTTATGTCTGTCATTCCTTGGCAAAACTGAAATAATTTCAGGGTAAATCGTGCCCCTGGTTTTACATTTAGAAAGAAAACGTTTGCACCCCTGCATCCTCCTGCTCAGTCCATTATAAATTAAGAGATGCACATTTTTTGGTTTAATATTTATTTTTTAAGTGTTGTGGTCTGAAAGCAACCTGTGGAGCTCAGTGCTGGCAGATGGGAGAGGGCGTAGGGGAGCGTCTGCCCAGCACACACAGAGCACCACAAAGTGTTTATTAGTTAGAATTGACTTGGGAGATCCGGGAGCCTTTTGAAAATCGCCATGGTGAGACCTAAATGTTCTGCGGCTTCTCCAGTTTCCTTGGCAAATGAAATGGCCATGCCGACAGTGCTGATGACAGACCTGAAGCTAGAACAAGAGCTCTTCCTAATGGAGAAATATCTTCTTCCAGTCCAGTAATCTATATCTCACTGCCTGGCTGCCAAGCCACGAACTGGAGATATTAAATAATCAGTATTGCTCTCTGTTTCCTCCTGCAAATGTAAATGTGAGCACTGGAACTGAAAAAGCAATTTTAGGCTCCAAAATAATACCCCCGCCAAAAAAATATACATTTTTTTAATATAAAACATGCCAATGGCCACTGCTTCTCTGGAGCTCATTGCCGCTCCTATTTTTGAAATGCATCAACACAATAAAAAGCAGACAGCAGCACTCTGAAGTACGTCGGGAGGCAGTTTTTAAGAAAGATGATGTATTTTAGATTGTGATTCATGACCACACTGGCAGTTTGATTTCAGGTTTAGAAGGAAGTGAATGAACGTGAGACAGGAGGGTGCAAAAAGTGAAACTAGCTGGAGCTGCAGATCTGCTCTGCGCTTCAAGCCATGCAAGATTTGAATTTTCTTCCCCCTTTTGCGTGAGTTCAAGCAAGTCACAAAACTGCCCCACACTTCCGCTGCTGGAGCTTAATTTAAGCCTAAATCAAAATGCAATTTAATATGGGCCATCTTCAAGACCGGCGCTCTGGTGCAAGCCCCTCTCACCATCCCGCGCTGCTCCCCGCAGCAGCTCTCCGGAACAGGGCACCCACGGGTACCCCAGCACGGTCGGGGAGGTCGGCTCCTGCTGCCGCAGCACAGCCTGCAAGTTCTTGCCATGCTGGAAAAAGGCTATTTGCTTGATATCAAGGTTTTCAACCAAAACAAAAAAATCCAAACAAACCACACAGGCTCCCATTCTGCATGATTTTCAGATGTACTAACCTGTCCACATCTCATCCACACCACAATAAAAACATAAATAATGCACAAAAATGGCAAAATTTCATAGTTCTTAAAAATCTTCAACCACATTTTCATGGATAGTTGGACCGCTCACGTTACTGCTCTCACTGTCTGTGCACAGCACTGTGAGCTGTATTGTACAGGAGGTGCAGAGCTCTGCTGTGAAGGCAAAAGCCACGGGACATCCCAAAGTAAGAAGCTCTTGCGAATCAACAGCCTGCAAGAAACCCAACACTGGACTGTATGGGAACCATAGAGAGAGGCAAGCCAGAGCCAGTGCTTGCAAGAGGGGAAAAAAAAAAAGCTAAAAGACAAAGTAATTGCCACCACTAACTCTTTGCTTTGCACCTACACCATAGGTCTGAGCTACCTTTTCAAGGCAGAGAGCCCAGTGCACCGAGCAGCCAACGTGCCTGACTCAGCAGTGATGATTCACTGGGCAAACAGGAGGTTAAAGCCACCAGTGATGCCTGTAGGTGACACACTACTGTACGTAGAGGCCACCCGTACAGGCCATGACCCCTACGTACCCCTGGGGTTGAGGGATGGCACAGAAACGTTAGGAGCAATTATACCTTGAAACCAGACCAGCACACCTCTTTGTTAAGGACGCGTTCTGTGTTTAGGCCCCCAGAGCAGAGGGCTCACCAGATGGGTCCCCAGCTGCCCTCCTCCAAAATCGGGTCAGACCAGGGCACGTGTGACGCTCCGTTGCTTACGCCTGGTGCGGATGCTCCGTGGTAAGAGCTCACGAGTCCATCCCTGGCCACGCTGACTCGGGGAACGGAGCAGAAGCTGCCCAGTGCGGGGAGCGCTGGCGGGAAGGGGGACCCGGAGCACAGCTCAGCACACGGGACTGCTGCTCGCACGGCTTGTCTGGGGGAGGCACAGTCCTCCCCGTGAGCAAAGATGCAGAGAGCAACCCTGCCAGCATCCACTCGAGCTTTCCTTAGCCTCATACATGAGGATCAAGTGAAAAGCAGATGCAACAAGCTCCTACCTAGAAAAGGAGTTTACACGCTTATCTCCCTGCACAACTTCGAGAAAGGACTTGCTACTACAAAGCACCGGAGTAAACTCACCCTAAAACCCTCCTGTTTCCGCATGCAGGGTTAACGACCTACCTACAGCTACAGCTTGAACAATCAAAATCACTGTTTCCCCGGGTAGTTCAGGCACCCAGCGAGTCCCTCCCGTACGCACCGAGTGCATTTAAAAGACGAGTTTAAAAATCCCCCTCAGCCAACCCAAGCAGATGCCCAGCTGCTCAAAGAGGGCTCCCCGGGCTCAGCGCAGCGCAGCCGGCGCACGTCCCGTCACCCCATCTCCCCCTGCCACCCCCTCCTCTTCCGCAGCAGCACCCCGCGCCCAGGCAGGGCTGCGGTGAGCCGGGAGCGGCCCCCCCCCACCGCAACAACCCTCACCTCGATTTTGGGGCTTCCCTCTTTCACCCACAGGCAACGGAGGAACTTCCCCCTCTCTTTCCTGGCGACATATCCGTGTCCCTCCCAGCCTTCAGGCGCTCCGCCAGAGGAATTAACACCCCGCTAATTGCCGCCCGTACCCCAGTAATTAGCTCTTAATCCCCCTCATCAACAGGTGTCCCGCGGGAAATCCCCACGGCTCTGGGGGGATGCTCCGGGGGGTCCCAGGGCAGCACCCGGTCCCGGTCCCGGTGGGATGCGGGGGTCCCGGTCCCGGTCCCGGTCCCGGTCCCGGTGGGATGCGGGGGTCCCGCCAGCACTGCCCCATCCCGCCCTCCCCCCCGCCAGGTCCCCCAGCCCCTCCCGTCCCCACCGGCAGCGCCCCGCCGCACTAACCATTGGGGCCGTACTTCTCCCGGCTGCGGCGGACCTGCTCCGGGCTGAGCCCGCAGCTCTCGGTTACACCGAAGCGGCGGAGGACGTCGAGCACCGGGAGGCTGTGCGCCGCCTCCATGCCCCGGCGGCGGCCCGGCCCGGGGGGATGCTCGGGGCGGGGGGCCGGGGAGGGGGGGGTGTGCACGGAGGGCACACGGGGCGCCGCTCGCACGGCGCTGCCTCGGCACCTCTCCGCCCGCCGCGGGAAGGGGCTCCCCGCCGCCGGGCCCGCCTCCTCCCGCCGGTACCGCCCTGCTCGCCGCTTCCCCCGCCTCCCCCGGGGCCGCCGCGCCCGGCGCCGCCCCCCCGCGGGGCAGCCCCGGGGAGCGCAGCGGCGGGGAGGGGGGTCCCCGCGCTCCCCACCCGCCCCCTGGCAGCCCAGGCTGGCCCCCTCCGCGCGCGCCTCTTCCCCTCCCGCCTTTAAAATAGCTTTAAAATGATTTCCAAACTTCTCGGAAGTGGTGCTGGCGGCCAGGGAAATCCTCCGGCCGGAGGGGAAGCAGCCCCAGCTTGCTGGTTGCGCCTTCAGCTGCTGGGACATATGGGGAGGGGGGTTGCTCAGGGCCTGCCCGGGCAGAGCGTGGGCTGTGCGGGGAGGGAGGGTCCCCGCCATCACCCCTCTTCCAGCTGGAAGCTGGGCTTGCCCCAACCCTCCCGCCCCGCTGGAAGCAGACCAAATCCGGGTCCGTGTTCCTCGGCGGGGCCAGGGGCAGCGCCTGATGGCAGCGGGAGCCCTGGGAGTACGACTCGCTGCCTGACACTTGTTAAACCCGCTACCAGCACTGGCCCCATCGATGCACCGTACCCGAGAGAGGCAGCTGAGCTGCGCCGCCTTCGTCTTTTGAAACGTGAAATGTAAAATGTCACCGTAGGGAGACACAGGGAGGAACCGAGGCACCTCACACCTGGTAAAACCTGAGCATCAGTCTCACAGTGCGTGTCCGGGACATCCCAGGGCATCACGCTTCACACTGCTTAGCGCTCCTCGTCCCCGCAGCAGAAGGCAGAGTGTCCGTATTCGAGCAAACGGGCTCCTTCTGGAAGTACTCGTGGTTTTGCAATGATTCAGCACAGCAAGGCTGGCCTGGACCCCTCTCACCACCCTATTTAACCAGGTCCCTCCATCCCCTTCCTACTCGGCTCAGGAGGGCCCAGCACCCCGGTTACACAACACAAGTGCTTTACATCGCCGCCTTGCAACACTTGCTTGCAACAAGCTGCTCAGATGACTGTTTCTAGTAGCAAAATGACTGTTTCTAGCAGATCTGCTATGCAGCAGAGACCAGCAGCAGCAACGTGAGGAGTTACCCTGATCTGGAAAAAGAAGGTTGCCCCCAAAATCCATGGGTGCAACCCCTAAAGGTAGCGACTACCCCTCCCGTCTGTGGAACTTTGCCACGGAAAGCACCTAACTGGGCTCTTCACTCGAGCAGTTTTTCTGTGATCCAGCTAAAACCCGTTCCCAGCGACTGTCCCCACGTGAACGCCAACTTCTGACTTTTCAGGTACTTCCAGTTTTTCCCCCTGCACCCGCTGCTGGAAGAAGCTGACGGCAACCGGTGCCGCTCTCCAGCCGCGGGAGCAGGAACAGGCCGAGAGGTGACGCAGCTTGGGGGTGCCGAACCCAACTTCTGCAGAACCGTACCCAAAGCAGAGCCCGGAGACAGCGGCAAGCGCAAGGAAGTGGCAGCAGACATCTCGGGGAGGAGCTCTAGCTTATTTATTTCTATGTAGATTCATTTATAGAAAACGTTTTGCAGCTCCCACTGGAGCAGAGGTCCTGAAGGAAACGTAGGTTCATTTTTTTCAGTTTGTTAAACTCTTTTTTGTTTGGTTCACTGCAGCCGATGGCGTGGGAGGCGGAGGGGTGCTCTCGCCGAGCTGCAGCCCGGCGGGCCCCCCCGAGCGGTGCCGCAGGCCCTCTTGCAGGAAGCAAAGCTCCCAGCCCTGCGGTCTGACCTCGCTTCAAGCTCTGTTATATTCATCTGCCTTTTGTGACCGTTTTGGGGCAAAAAGTGGTGTTTCTGCTGCTGAGCAGTGCTGCCCTCGGCTGGGGTCTGCCCAGTGGCTCTCTGGCTCATGGGGCTGAGTGGTTCCACCAGGTGCCTGGGGAGAACAAACATAATCTGATATTATTAAAATATGATGTGCTCTTGACAAGGTGCACAGAGGACTTGATGCAATAGATCATCCCCGAAACTCGGGAACTGCCCTCAAAGCAGCTGCTTTAGCAGGGGGTCGGACCGCGCTCCTGCGTCACCCAGCCTGCAGCTTGGACAGGAGCCCTCTTACAGGCAGCTGCCCAATCCTTGTTACCCTGCCCCAGGGTGAATGTGCTGCTCCCAGAGCAAGGTTTTTGGAAAGAGGGTTCTTTGTGTCCTCCTAGACATGATTTAGGCAAGGCCCTACACCACAAAGTGCCTCCATCTGTGCCCAGGAAGGTGAGGGTC
This sequence comes from Phalacrocorax carbo, assembly GCF_963921805.1. Lineage (NCBI taxonomy): Eukaryota > Metazoa > Chordata > Aves > Suliformes > Phalacrocoracidae > Phalacrocorax > Phalacrocorax carbo. Next base: position 9,794,260 of record NC_087529.1, read on the forward strand.
TGATTTAATGCTCATTGTTCAGCTGAAGAACTGAGGCAAGGCACACTGAGGTCATGCTGCATGACCATGTATGTACAACCAGGAGACCCTCGTTTCTTTCCCCAGCACCTCCTGACCCCTCTATCATGTTCTGCAACTGCAGCAGTTCAGACCATGGGTCCCTCCAGCCCAGCAGTGTCTCCCCAGCAGTGTCCCACCCCATGTGCGAGCCCTTACCACTGGGCAAGGTGCAGGCAGGCACCACTAGCACCCTTCCAGTGTTTGAGCATTTTATTCAGTAACCTACAACAATGCCTCCTCCAAGTCCTCCTCTCAGGTGCCCCTGGGGACATGCCACCTCCCTGCCCACACCATGCCCCTAGACAGGGCACCCCACAGCTCTGCTCAGCACCCCATGAAGACCCACTCCTGTTGTTCCTGCTCCTCCCAGTTTCATCAGATGCTGCCAGTCCTTGTACTGGAAGAGGGTATGAAGACAATGTCCCAGCCCCAAAAGTTAAAGTTTGGCAAAGCTGGGAGCAATTGAGAACAGAGTTACAAAGGGAACATCTGGCAGCCCTAGTAACAGGCAGCACCACCCACCCCACCTATAATTAAGCAGTCCATGAAAATTATTAGCGACTTGGAGCCATAAATCAGTCAGTCCAACAATCACCAGTGAGGGAAAAGGGTCTGGAGTGAAAGCACCGTCAATATTGTAAGCAAAGACCTCGTGGCCACTGGGGCAAGTTGGGCTGGGGGCAGTGGGGCTCCATCCCTTGCAGCGCCCTGGTTTGGGGGATTCCCTTCTGCAGGACATCAGCCCTGAACCAAAAGGCAAACCTTATTTATCTTGGCTTCCCCACAGCAATAATTTTTGGAGGTAGACAAGCTTAAGAGGGTCATAAAAAGAAGCGAGGACTGGGTTTAACACCTCCCAAGCTTCTGAGGAGGTGTTTTTAGGCCCGGCTATGGTGCGGGAGGGGGAGCAGGGCCCAGCTAGTGCTGACCAAGCGCTGTTCAAGGCATGGAAGTTGACAGCCGGTTTTGATTTTGATCTTGTTTCTACAAAAGGGAATTGGGACTAATTCTCCCGAAAGCCATGGCTTTGCACTGCTGTGCTCCTGGGCTGGGGGCAAGAGGAGTGGGACAGCCAGAGCCGCTCCAGAGCCCATCAGAGCCAGCAGAAAGGCTGCCAGCAACGCTGAACCGACGCCACGCTCCTCGCCCCAAGGATTTTACAATCCATGGAAGATTAATCTTTTGTCTCCACTTTGTTCCTCGGAGATGAGGAAAAAATTATATTTGCTGGAAAGGCTGAGAGAGCAGCCTGTGTGCTGGTAACCAGCGCCTGGGCTCCAGCTCCGGCGTGTGAAGTAGCGGTGGATAATGCACACTAACGGAGCCTGAGTGCAGGCTAACCACGGGTTTAAGGACTGTCAGCAGCAATTATGGCTTGAAAGATGGGAGAAAATGTACAGGACTTTTGGCTGACTGTATTTCATCCTCTTTGTTTCTGTGGCAACATGGTTTAGGGTCCACATCTGCACTCCCCGCTCAGGTCAAGTTCATCTTAATTCAGAAGGGAGTTACAAGTGGGTGACAGATGCAGGAGCCAGCCCTTGGCGTGTGCATTTAACACCACTTCAGGAACCTCACTGGCACCCCCTGAGCTCACCTGCAGCTGTACACCCACATGCCCCCGTGGATTGCTCCCAGGAGAGGAGCAGTGAGCGTAACAAAAACAAATTCAGGGTGAACTGCCCCAAACAGAGAGGCTAATGCCACACAAGGAGGTGCAAATCTCTTCTGTCAACAACTCTCACCTTCATAAAGCAACCCCGGGTTATGTGCAGCTGCTCTCTACTGCTCCAGCACCCTCTCCGGGCTCTGGAGCTGTTAACACAAAGTGGAATTAATTAATTAAAGGTGACGGTGCCACTGCCATTTGCCGTCCTGCTCCCAGGCTTTCTCCCACAGCATCCCCCCAGTTCATGTGCAGCAAATCCCCATCCACAGGGGAGAGTCAGGAACAGCTTTTTTTTTCTGCAGCAGCTTTGATATTTACTTTTCCAATGGAGGAAAAAAAAAATCCAAACAAGTCCTTGGAATAACAGTTTGAGGCTCTTCTAAATGTTACACGTCGACCGACCTTTTGGAGCCAGGCTTAGGGGTTTATTTTTAATCCCCCAGCCAGGACTCCCAGCAGCTGTGGACGAATTCTCCCTGAGGGCTGGATCCAAAGAGCACTGAAACACACTTAAAGGCAGCATCAACCCTCACTGCCGCGATGCTCAGGGTTGGAGCTCTGGTATTTCTACCCTTGCTGGAAATATATGCCCTTGGCTGTGTGTCCTGTGCACCTTAAGGTGATGTAGGAGCATGGTGACCATTGGCTTCTCAGAGCATAAACACAGCCGCTGAAGGTGGCAGGGGAACACCAGCCCTGCCATGGGTCCAGCCAGGGCACAGGGGATGACGTGGATTTGCAGCACAGGGCTGCAGCAGCCCCAGCTCTGCAGAGCCCGCCTGGGGCCATGGATGCAGAGAGATGGAGATCCTGGAAACACCTGGCCAGCACAGGATTTCGAGGCAGGCAGGGTTACATCTAGGGAAAATGAGGAGGAATGGTCCACCCAGACAAGACTTCTGTTGGGAGGCGATGGACCTACGGGGCAGTCGCCCTATTTTCCAACTCTGCTCCCACTGCAAATGGCTACAAGGAATAGGATTCCCAGCGTCAGTCAATATTTACAGTGGCAGCTATAAAGCATACACATTGAGGTTGCCTTTCTGTTCATGGCTGTGTCTGTAATTAAGCTGGAAACGGGGCTTTCCTAAGTACAGTGCCCCGATCAGGGCATTTCTGGACCAATCACCCAAGCTCTGCCAGGCAGGATTTGAGTGAGGGTCCTGCGGTGTTTCTGAACTCCCTGGAATTTCCCCCACAGCCAGCAGCAGCGCACTTAGAAGTGTCTGTTTATGAATGCAGACCTAAATTGGGCATTTTTTTTTTAAACTGTATTCCAATCCCTTTCAAAGGTAGGAAAATACATTAATATCCTTCAAAGGGGGAACACCATGACACTCGCTCTGACGCTCAGATGGGTTTTTCCCTGATGCAAAATAGCTCCTGGAAAAAAAAAAAAATTGCCTTTGTGGTGTGTCATTCCCAGGGTTTTTGCTGGAGTTTAGGAAACAGCGAAAGCAAATATCACAACAGGAGGCTCCAAGGCCGCGCCAAGCAAGCCGAGAGCCCTGCACATACCTGGGGCTGGGCTGATGTTTGAGGTGGTTAGTTCAGCCCTCTCACTACAAGCAAAATTTCACTCCACATTTCCCTCCAGCAAAAGCAGAAGCCAAAAATGGAAAAATGTCTGGTTTTAACTAGGCGGAACGAACGATCCTGGCTCTCCATGGAGATGCAGCGTTCACCAAGGGGAGGGTAAGAGCTGGACGCACGCTCGGCGCTGAACCAGCATCAGAGGGGTTTTGCCTCTCTTTCTTTCACATCTGCGGCACCTTTCCTCTCTCCTACCGGCCGGGAATCGCACAATATCCCAGCACCAGGAGCCGGCCCCCTCCAACCACAGACCTCCCTCGACAGCGGACAAACACATCACGGCGGCTTCGAAGCCCAAAATGCCCACGGGAGGTGGCCCCTCCGGCCGGAGGGATGCAACCTGCGGTGCAAACCGGCCCCAGCGCTGCCCGAAGGGGTGCCCTCATCCCTCCTGCACCCCGGTCCCGCGGAGGGGTGGGTGCTGAGGGGCCGGGGAGGGGCTGCCCGTCCCAGCATCGAGCAGCCTTTTTGGGAGCAAAGGGGATATTGGCACCCAAACGCTGCATGGGATGGTTTGCTGGTGCTGTTTTTTTATTGTGCGCTTTCTTTTTAAGGCTGATTCCCAGGTCTGGAGGGTGGGAATTGGGGAATCCAGGGGTTTCGTGACAGCACCAAGTCCTCCCGCAGTTTCCTAGGAGATTGGAGATTGGCTGCCTGTGCGAGTGATGCTGAAGGCGGGACTGGAGCTGGCCCCCAGCCCTGCACCGTCTCCCCCTGCCTCCTGTCCCCCTGCAAGCCACCAAGGCCACACTGCTGAGCCCTGGGACTGCCCTGATCTCAGACAGCAGCTGAGCTGCACAGGGAAGAAAAAAATAAAGCAATCTAAAAATTTTTTTTAAATTAAAAAAATACCCAAACCACTGGGGCGGCCTGGCCCCATGCGCTGGCCAGCGGGACACCCTCCTCGCAGCAGAGGAGGGGAAGCGGGATGTGCTAGCTTCAGCCCTTCAGCTGCGGAGATCCCACTGTGGCCAGCACATCCCGACTCCGAGGAGGGAACCCTGGACGTGGTTCACTAGGATGGAAAATAAAACCCATGCACAGCCCGGAGCCAAGCTTTGCAGGGCGGTGAGCATCCCTCCTTCCTCTAGGCTCTTCGCTGCCCCCAAACCATCAGAAATATGCCAAAATGGGACATACAGTGACATATTTTCAGCAGCGGGGCTCGGGGAAGTGACCTTTAGCGAGGACGGGAACCCCGGCCCAGCCAGCCCTGCTATTTTTAACTGAGTATCAGGCCGAGCGATGGCGGGTTTCCTTCCTCTTTCTCTTTTGTGAGCACTGAACAAAGGAAAACCAGATCAGCCTCCACAAACCCTCCGCTCTGAGGCAGGGAAGCCCATGAGAAAAAAAACAAAAAAAAGGAAAAGGTAACCCAGCACGTTTCTGCGCAGCGTTGGGATGGACGGGTCTGGCTGCAAACTTCTCTGCGAATCAGTTAAAAACAGCGGTGACTTTACTGATGCTTTTTTAGCAAAAAAAAAATGCAACTGGGCTAAAAGGGACTGGTTTGACTGGGGAGTCAAGCTGGAAGGAACAGGGGAAAAATAAAAAGCAGCAGTATTGTTTTTTTCCAGGAGTCCCAGGATATTGTTCCAACACTTCCTAAACAAAAAAAAGATGAATTTTTCCCTTTAAAGCAACAAAGATTCAGCTCTGTTTAAGAAGGGTAGGAATAAAAAAAAAAAACAACACCCAAAAAAAGAAAGGTTTCATTTGTTGGAGCTTCCTTTCCCAAAGTTTTTACTTTATTTTTTTGTCTTGAAAGGAGAAGCCAAGCCACCACCACCCCCAATTTGATGAAGAAAATTTCTCAAACACCTCCTGAAAATTCACTTTGAATTACCAACACACTTCTACAGCTCCAGGACACCTTATTCTTCTGGGTGCATTGATACCCCGAAACGTATGAGCCGCAGCCCCGCCTGCAGGATGGGCAGGAGGCGACCAAACCCCCTTGCCTTTCCCTGGAAAACACAAAAACATTTTGCATCAGAAATCTTTAGAGACTCGGCTAGTGTATCGTCAGTGGCTGGTGTAATGACTGTATTTACAGCTTCTGATAGTGTCTGTGTTTTGCAGGTAGTCTGCAAAAAAGTGGAAACATTATGTGGCGTGAGATATATGTGTATTTAGGTATATATAGCTCGCAAATATACCGAGCGCTACCTACGCGCAACGTAAAAGAAATTGTTTGCCAAACACTTAACATGCTGCTGTCGGTTTCTCTGATTCTCTTCCCTGAAAAAAAACATATCCTACATTAATCAGAGAGCAAATACATAACATGACAGCAACAGCTTCTGGCTCCGCAAAGGAAGAACATGTGCGACTGCTCAGTTCATTTTGGTTTGGATGCCGAGCCCAGGAACGCTGAGGCTGCTCACGCTGAAGGTGGTGGCCTTTGCGGGAGATGTAATGCTTTTTTTCCACCATTTTTTCCTGTTTTTTTCCAGCTTGAGGAATTGGTGATGGTTTCCTGGCTCAGATGTCGTGCCTGAGCATCCCTCCAAATCAAGTTGCTCTAGTTGTTCTTACCTTCTCGCTCGACTTGGACCGAGTGGATTCAGGCTGTGCTTGCGCCCTGCAACCAGGGGGTAAGGAGGTAAAAATAAAGAAAACAACCCAAAAATCCAACCTTTTTAAATTCTCCTCTTTGCATGGCTCCAGGGACCGTGTCTTTGGGAGCAAACTCATTCCTAAACGTACGGTAACATCATGAGCAATGGCCCTACTGTTGCCTCAGCACCCGGCCCCCGCTGGGATGACCCTGGGAGAGCTCGGGGGGACTTGCCAGCTTCCCGCAATGCAAGCCACATCTTGGCCGTGTTTGTGTGGCTCCAGCCTGGGACCCCAGCCAGGGCCACCACGGCGGGCACCGCTCCTGCTGGCAGTGGCTCAGGCTGGCGCTCACCATCCTGCAGCCTCCCCGTGGACCCCAAACCTTGTGCAAAGCCGTTGTGGCTTCTCCAAAGAGAAATGTCACATCTCGTCCTCCTCACGCCATGGGCCAATTCTGCCTGCTTTGGGGGGTTTATATATATATTTTTTAAGAAGGCATGACTTGCTTTGGACTCCTGCCCTTGCTCACCTGAACGCAGCGGCTCTGTCCCAGTGGGCTCCCCCCATTCCTGGGCTTTCCCAAAAAATACCTTTCATTTGCACACAATTCCCTGCCTTGGCGGGTGGCTCCCGGGGATCTCCGCAGTGCCACAGCCGTTGGGGCCATGCACGGATGAAAGTGGGGAGCCAGCAGCCAAGAGGAAAAGGCACCCACGTTCCCCTGGGTGATCAAGGGTCTGCAAAGCAAATTAGCTGCCGAGATGTCCCCCCAGGCCCTGGCTCGTTGGGCAGGGGAGAGTGGGGGCTCTGGGATGGTGGTGGGATGCAGCCAGGCTTCGCTTGCCACCCCCGGCACCGGCACGGCAGAGGCTGCCCTCAGCGTGGCGTCACTGCGGTCGGGACGTTGGGAACAACCTTGCCACAAAAAATGGAAGCCGGGAATCTGAAAATAAAAATATCACACATGATTTCAGGCTTGCTGAAAGCATGATTGACTGTTTAATTCCACACATACACACACACTTCTTTCCTCCTAACCCGTGTGACTCAGCCCTGGCACAGCCGTGGAGGCTTCTCCTGGCTCCTACCCTCACCGCGAGAGTGGGAAACGTACCCTCTCGTAAACGCCGGCAGCGATAATCAAGCCCAGCGCTCCCAGGGCCGATCGACTCCTGCCAATTAAAACAGAGCTGGCAGCACTCTCCCACACTCAGCCTGGGCGGCAAAAGCACCCGCTGCTGAGAAAACGCTCTCCATCACGCCAGGATGCCAGTGATCCTGCTGAGCCCCAAAGCACCGGGTCCGAGAGGCCTGAGGACACGGAACAGCTCCGCTGCTGGGCACGGGCACATGAGGCAAAGGCAGCTGCCTGTGTGACCTGGTGGGGTGGGAAAGCCAAACCTGATGGTATCTATAATGCCACCTGGCCAGAGTGCTGCTGTCACGGGTTGGCCTCTGCTTCCAGCGATTGCCATGGGAGGTGCTTCCCATCAGCCCAGGTCTGTGCTGGGCTCAGCAGGACCGGGTGCATGGAGGAAAAGAAACCCCAAAGCTCAAGGGAAAAAATGTGACCTATGGGATAACTCATCTCCCAGAGCCACTTCTTTTATTCTTCTGCAAAGCTGCAAATGCAAGCCAACAACGTGAAAAGCATCGGTCCTGCACCAAGGAACTAGAAAAATACTGTTAAAGGAAAATGGACTTCTTGGAGGCTGGCTTGATGCAGGGCTGCCTGCTCATCTGGGCCATCAGGGCTGGGATGTTTTAGGCTTGCTTTGATTATTTTTAGTATCTGTAGGTCTTCATCATTTACTAGGCAAAAGTAGCCCACTACAGGTAGGGAAATAAACCCTTGACTGGCCCAGCAATCCTAAACAGAGCCAACCCATCCTCATCCCTCTGCTGTTTTATTTACACATCCCAGCTCTAATTTTGCTATTCTATTTCTGCTCATCCTGGGGCTGGGCAAGAGGATGCACTTTGCTCTCAGCTGCCACCACATTTCCCCACCTCCTCTGCTTTGTGCGTCTCCCACCGTGCTGCGGGCAGCGGTGTGGGATCCCCCCGGTCCCCCCGCAGCTCGCCTGGCATGGGTCAGCACTGCGCCCCGGCACGCTGCAGCCCTGACAGCATTTTGGGGCTGCACTGGGCCCCCTGTGCCAACCTACAGGGTTTTGTGCGGGTCATGGGGTGCTGCATGCCTGCCTGCCTCTTCTCCTGGAAGCCTCTCACGCCAGTCTTGGCTTTTACATTATTTTTACACTCCAAGTTTCTAGCTGTAGACATGCAGCGAGTGCTCTCCAAATGCAAAACCCAGAATTCATACATTTAGAATCCAGCATTTAAAAAAACCAAACAAACCACTAACAAATTCATTGCTCTAAGGCCCAAACTCACTGCTCTGGAGGGAGCACCACACAGGGCATCTCCTGTTACCGGTGGGATGTGGCTGTAGGACTTGGCTTTCTTCATCCCCCCGAACAGCAGCGCCTGGCGGGAGCTCGCCTGTGCTGGAAGTTCCCGCGTCTCCGAGGGATCGCCGGGAACCCAACCTTGACCGCTCTCGGCCTTACACAGCAGCAGCAAAAGCTGGGCTGGGAGAGACCCTGTGGGCATGACAGAGATTTTTCCACCGCGGGTGGATTTTCCCGGGGGAGGTTTAATGCAGCAGGGGAGACGTTTGCTCGGCGCTGGCCAGACCGCACTGCTTTCCGCAGGCATCCGAAGGCCCATGGCTCTGCACAACAAAACACCCCTCAAAACTCAAAAGCAAAGGCCATGGTGTTTCCTTTCTGCTTTCCCAGCTGTAAAATGACACTTGCCTATTTTCAAGCTTCCCTATGAGGCCAGAAGTCCTCTTCCCCCAGTCAACCTCATCACACAAGATCATGAGTCCCCAAGTGCCCTTTAAGTAAAATACAAAGAGCCAAATTTACTTTGAAAGCATGAGTATCCAAAGGCGCATAAAGCCTAAGAGGGTTTGCAAGCCACCCAGCCTGCATCTCTCTGAAGACGGAGTGGAGCTGAGCCCTTGTCTCCCACATCAGAAGCAGCCTGTGATAAAAAGGAAAGAAAAAAAAAAATCACAAGAACATTTGCTGCTGGAAACTGCTCATGGGAAGGGCGCGATGTCTGGAAGGAGCCTGTGCACATAGCGTGCGCCAAGGAACGGGACGAGATGTGATATCTCTGCATCTGCGCTTGGTGCAAGACGCAAAAGACATCCCTCAGTTTGGGGCCACCCTGGGCTCCCGGCCGGGCACCACGGTGCCCACCACCAGCACCCCGCACGCCAGCCCGGGGGAAGCACAAACCAAACAGTTAAGTAAATTTAATTTTAACACGGTGAGGAGGCGGCTCTCTGCAGATGGCATCAATACCAGCTTCACTGCCAGCTCCACGGTGTGTCATCGGTTCTGCTCAGCCTTAAGTGATGCAAATATAGAAAACAATGTCATTGTTGCTAGGATTTTTGGGCTCCGGCTGCCTGGCCAGGCTGAGAGCGCACAGTGATGCTGGGGAAGGACGGCCACAAGGAACGGTGCTATTTCAGATGAAGAGGAAGATGAGTAACTTTTCCAAAGGCTGAGTCCTTTCAGTGCACAAATGCATTTTTTTAAACGGCTCAGCTCTCAGTTATCAATGATGTGTTCAGCTCCCATGGGCCCAAAGGACATCAAAGTGTGGGTCTGCTGTGGGTTTTGGGATGGTGGTAAGAGCCACCCCAAGTGACCCAAGGTCCTGGGTTTGCTCAGCACCAGCCCCGAGCACTGAATTCACAGAAGCATCTCAATGTCAACGTGCAAAATGACCAGAAATTCATATTTGTAATCCACCAGACATCCCTATTTGCCCCTGAAACTCTCCCACCGTGCCAGACTGACCACAACATCAGGGCAGCAACGAGGGGCAAAAAGCCCTGTTAACCCCCTCCCCATATCTCCCTGCTGCGTTCCACCACACGGCCCGCACAGGCGACATGGCACAAGGCAAATGCTCCAGCAGCGGTGACCCCGTCCCAGGTCCGCTGCTGCTGCCCGAGCAGTGGCAAGGACACAGGACCGTGGCTTTGCCATCACCTGCCCACACGGCTGCCCCAGCCCTGCCTCCCGGCATGGCATCCTTGGCACCGCAAGAGCCGGCCCCTGCCCCGAGCTGCCCCAGGGCATCTGCGGCGGCTTCCCACCTCCGCAGGCTGTCCACAGGCAAATGCACCTGCAACAAAGGATTTTGACTAGTCTGCTCCCCAAAAGCCATCAAATTCCCCCACTTCAGCCAAATTCATCTGGCTGGAAAGCTCTACTTTTCTCCTTGCTGTCCTGCCTGCCCAGGGGTTGCAGTAGTACAACAGGCAGCCTTGGAGTTCCCGTACCCCTCAAACCAGCCGTGAATACCCCCCCACCCTGCAAAGCTGTGCCAGCGGGGCCGTTGCACAGCCCTGGGCTCCAGGCACAAGGACCACCAGAGTTTCAGGGCTATTTACACTGCCATGAGGCTCACCATGCTCACGATGCTCCATCCTGAAGTATCTAAAGCACCTGCACAGGATCCACAGGTGGTCTGGGACTTTTTTGAGCCTGAACCAGACTCCTTCAAGTCCCCGTTTTGGAGGGGGAGTTGTGGGCAACACCATCACTCCACTCAAAAATGGGATTTCTCTTTTAAAAGCTCTGTGCCCCAGAACTACCAGCTCCAAAACCCCTTGGAGGGGGGCACATCTCCTGGAGGTGATGCACCCTCCGTGCACGCCCCACACGCCTGGCCCCACTGCCTGCGGCAGAGCCCTGCTGCAGGGAGATGCCAGGAATATTGATTTCCACCTAATTAACCCACGATCCCCTGTACAGCCTGGGAATAGCAGCAGTCAGAGGATGCTTTGGCTGGGAACTACAAAGCATCTCCGTCCACTGGCAGCAGGACGCAGGGTGTCCCTGGCGTGGGGCCGAGAGGATGGGGTTGGGAGAGGCGAGGGGAACAGCCTTGCACAGGAAAGCCTGCAAGCGTTCTGCTGTCCAAACATCTGACATCCAGCCCCAGCCCAACCAGCTTCTTGTCCATGAAAATACACAACTGTGACCTATTTCCAGGGAATGCGAGCACCCATTTAAACAAATCCCTGATAAATGAACGCAAGAAACCATTTCCTCCCTATTTCCTTCCATTAGAAATGAAACACTGCCATTAATCACCAATAAAGAAATAAAAACCCCGAAACAATCCGCTAGCGACTGCATGAGTCAGATCCCTCCCCTCAAGCTCACTGCAGACCTGACCCCAGGCACAGCAGGGCTAATTCTGGCCCCGCTGAGCCAAACCATTCCTCTCTCCTACCTTCACTACATTAAAAAAAAACATAAGATAGGTAGCTGTTGTCCCGGGCATGCCATGTGCTGGGGTTAGCTGATGCTCAGTCCTCTATGCGCGCCCTGTCTTATTACTCCAATTAATTTAATTTTTTACTCCAATTAATTTTTTTTTCCCCTCCAGGAAAGCTTGTGTGCAACAGCCCTTTAGGAAAGTCAGTCCCCAGATCAAATATTAAGGCCTATAATATAAGAGCTGTTGTTTTGCAAAGCCTCCTGCAGCCTCCAGCCACAGTGACCCTTTCATCCCCCTCCCTGCCTGCTCCCCCCTAAAAGAAAACCCCACCTCTGAGAAGGCAGCGAGCAAACCTCTTGTCGGCTGTGATGGTGCTACGGGGGAAGCAGCCGGTCCCTGGGACACGATGTCCTGGCCAAATGCTGCCAGGAGCAGCTTGCTGGTAGACGGAGCAATTATCTCCGGCAAGGAGGAGGGCAGATGCTGTTTGACAGAGGGTGAAGGAATTTTTCCTGCATTTGCAGACTTGGCTTGCAAAGATAACTTTGGGCTGGTTTTTTTTTTTTTTCTCTTTTTTTGAGCCAGATTAGGATCTTTCTTGTGCACCACACGTGGGGCTGTTTACTAAATGTTGTTGGCAAAACACAGCCCACCACAAACCTCAACGGCGGCTGCACTGGATGCACGCAGCTCCCAGCACCGGCTGCAAGAGAGGGTGCAGCATCTTCCTGCGCTCCGACATCGGCACCGGAGCCAGCTGGGGCAGAGGGGTCGTCTGTGCCCCAGCAAGCGCCGGGCATTAGGAAATCACTCAATACCTGCGCCAAGCGAGCAAAAGACTCCCTTTCCCCGGGCAGATCGGCTATTAACAGCGATGCTGTGGACACTGAGCACAAGGAGACATCCTTCTTTCTGTAGCTGGTCAGAGCGATACCTGCATTCCCCGGTGAAACGAGGGGACTTGTCTCACTGGAGTGCTGTGAGGGTGAGCACAGGACAGACCATGGGGTGCTCAGGCCATGACGCTTGTGTTTTACCTCCAGGGTCACAGCCAGGATGGTTACGCGGCCGTAGGATGGGGATGTTGGCAGGTGCTGCCCTCCTGCTGCCTACTGCATCCTCCAGTCCCACCATACCCACGCTGGGACTGTCCCCAGGAGGGGACCGCGCAGAAAAGACGTCCCTGGGGTTTGTCCCAGGGACGTCCCCACCACTGCCATCCCGTGGGCAAGGTGCTCGGGTGCTGCCCTTCGGCTTGCAGCCCCAGCCCCCACCATGCCAGGGAGCCAAAACTTGCTCTAGCCCAGCACAGTGTGAGACGCTTCCTGCTCCGGCGCTTATCTCCATGGCCAGGCGGCCTTGAGGAAGCCGAACACCCTTGCGCCGTTGCTTGGTGGCTGCCAGCCAAGGGTGCACTTGTGTTTCGCACAAACACAGCAGGGCCAGTCGCTCCCAGTCGCTGTGGGTATGGCACACGGGGTTTGGTCAGCGGCATCCCCGGGCGGCAGCGTGCCCCCGCGAGCACCGCAGACTGAAGATAAATATTTTTGACCTGCTCTTACTCTTACATCACGCAAATCCTCATGGACACATCCTCGCCATGCAACCAGCAATCCCGGCCCCACATATCCTGATGCTCCCCTGGGGAAAGCCTTTGGGGGCGTTGCGGGTCTCATGGTTCGGCAGAGGCAGCATTGCAACCCCACATCTGTCGCTTCCCTGTGCCCGGTCCCTCCCTGGTCACCTCCTCACGAGCACTCCAGAGGATGCCAGCAATGGCCCCGGGGTACAGATCAAGCACAAACTGCCACCGTTGTGTCCCAGAGGGGCAGCAGGGTCCCTGGAGATACCCTCGCCTGGGGCACAGGCACAGCCCCAAACACCCGCCGAGTGTTAAACCGCGCACCGATGCACCCAGTGCGCCTCCCACTTGCACAGGGCTTTGCTCCTGCCTGAGAACTCTGGAGGGGGAGAAGATGACCCAGCCCACGTTGTGTCCCTCATCCCCCACTAAGGAGCTCCACAACCCACTTCACGAAGGTCCAGCAGCATGACCCCAACCTCAGGCAGCTCACGGGACGCACGCCCACAGCACTTGCTGTAGCCCATGGATGGGATTCAACTACTTAGCAAGTCCTTGCTCCTGAAGAGCGAGGCTTGCTCTCCTGGCACAGAAGCCACTCAGCTGCTGTAAATGTCCAGCCTGGGTCCAAAAACCTTCCTGGGAACCAGTTCAGTATTGCTCGAGCACGCAGCAGCGCCTAGCCATGATATTAAATCCACTCCAAAAGGAAGAAAGACCATGTCTCCAATGGCTGGGGTGAATCCCCGGGGGTTTGGGCCTGCCTTGTTGCATTGGGTGACCCCAGCATGGAGGCCAGCGCACCCTGACACACACTGCTGAGGTGTTTCTTGAGGACATCCTTGGGTACAGGGCACCAAAGCAGCCATCCCTGCCTGCACGCCCACCACGAGGCACCTTTGCATCAACCTCTGCACATATTTTTGCAGACACGGAGAGATGCAGGGTGAGAATATCAGGAGGAGATGTGCTGAAGGCAACCCCTGTGCTCTGTGGGTGAGGTCTAACATGTGAGGTCCCCAGGGGTCCCGAGGCCATGTGAGTGATACAGAACAAGGGATACACCCCAAGCTACTACTGCAAAGCCTTCAGCAAAAACTACAAGCAACAAACGAGCACAAGCCGCTCAGCAAACCCCAGCTGACAACTCACGAACAGAAATAGCAGGGTATGTGCTAAATAAATGGTGCTGGGGGTTGCTTATCTCTATTCAAATACCCATTCACAGGGGATGCACCCCTGCAAGGGCCCGGCGGCATCGGGATGGCACGGCTTTCAGTGCCACAGCCCCTCGCCCCTGCGACGCCAGCTTTTTGCACTATGCAACCGCCCCAGGGGCATGAAGAAATGCCAAGAGTGTGCAAAACCTCGATAAGGTCAGTGGGTAGGAAACACAGCCGAAATCCTTGAGTTTCGTAAGGGGGTTGACAATAGCCCGGAGAGCTGCCAACTTTCCTTTCATGCACCGAGCAACAAGTGCGCTCAGAAACTTCAGGCTCTCTGCAAAGAAAAAAGCTGAAAAGAAAATAAGTGTTGCTGAAGGAGCGAGTTTTGGCAGGGTTTTCTGAATTTCAGCTAGTTTTGCTCTGAGATGATGAGAAATGTCCCCTCCAGCATGGCTGAGCTGGGGGCTGTCCTTGCTTGTCCCCAGCCCAGGAGCGAGCAAAGGAAATAAACATCATGAAATTCAAGAGCAGAGAGAAAACACAATGTTTCTGGGTAAATATTTAGGCTTTTCTATATTCTATAAACTCCCTGCTGCAATGTCTCCCATCACAGCTGGGCACTTTTTGCATTTCAAAGTTGGGGTTTTCAATGCAAATGCTGCTCAGCAGCCAAACCTGGGCCCTGCCGTGGTCCAGGGGACTGTGGGTGTGAGGGCACCCTTGGCTCTGCTGGCCGCCAGCCACGTGTTTTGCTCATGGGAAAATCCTCGGTCCTGCTGGAGCATGGGATGGGGGTGAAAATCCTCCAGGGAGTTTGCTCACGGAGGTGCTTGGGTGAAGCCAGTTCTTGTCCCTAATGGAGATGGGGAGCTCCGAGGGTTGGAGAGGTGATCGCACCACCCTGCTGGTGAGAAGGCAGCTTTAAGCCAAGAGTCTTTATCTGGCAGCATAAATGGGTGAAAAAGAAGCATATTTGGGAGCTGAGCTCTGCAGTGGGTTTGTGCCCTAATAGGGGCTGCAGAGACCCAGCTCCAAAACCCCAGTGAAGCATTTGGGCCCCTGGGAGGATGCACGGGTCCCAAAATCCTCCCTGAGCTCCCTTGCTGGAGGCTGGGGACCTGGCATGGCCTTTGTTTTGGGCAGAGCCAGGAGTGGCCACAGGGCCACAGCACCCTATCACCCCCCGGCGGGGACAGGGGTCCCGTCCTGTCCCTTCCCAGGGTGGCAAACAGCATTCCCAGCCCTGGCAATTAACATCTGCATGGATCACTGGGTTTGCAGAGTGTTTGGGATTTGCATTTGATTAAAATTAAGTGCTAGGAAAATGAAGGCACACCAGTTCCTTATTGCAGCCAGGCCAGGGCGAGGAGGGCGAGGTCCGACGGGTGTGACCAGTGGGAGGGAAAGAGGGGATGAGGAGGACAAAACCCCCAAATTCACTGTGAAAGGGGGGTGAGGGCAGGGGCTGTGACCTGGGGAGGCTGAACAGCAGCCAAAGCAAGCACGCCCAGCGCCTGGGACGACTCGCAGAGCTTCTTGGGTTCTGTCCTGTCCGCTTTGGCGCAGAATTTGTATATGGAAAAAACATGCCAGGCACACGACAACAGACCCACTCCGTCTGGATAAATAGTTAACCGAGTAGTCAAAATAGCTGGTGCTACGAAACAGCTGCTGGGACAGGAGACAGCAGCACAGGAGAAGCATCGCTGGAAAAATGGGCCGGGAGGAAGGAAGCGTTTGAGCGAGGGGAGGTGCCAGAGGGGAGGGGGAACAGGCAGCCGCAGATGGCCCCGCACGAGCCGAAACCCCATGGCACTGCCAGGGCACCCCGGCAGCCTCCCGCCGGCCTCCCATGGGCTTTGCTGAGCCTCTTCCCTGCAGCATCCCAAAAAAGGGTGCTGGAGGCCCTGCCCCAAGTGCTTGTGCCAGCTCATGCCACAGGGCCGGGACATGGGGGTGCCCCACAGCAACGTGGGGGCCATGGTGGGACCCCCTGTTCACTGTCCCCCCCAGAAGCTCAGCATTGCAGGGCTCCCAGAGGGATCAGTGCTGGCTGCGGCTGCACCCACAACGCTGGGGACCCTGTTTGGAGGCCCCAGATTGCAGCAGCATCCCAAAAAGCTGCACAGAGGACTAGAGGTCTAGAAAACCTGCTCACCAGGAGAGCTGGAAGCAGGAAAGGGAGATGCAGGGTGGGAGGCAATGCTGGACCCACTGGAAGCAGAGGGAAAGCTCACATGTGCAGCGCTGCACATCCCACCCCAGGCAGGACATCACCAGGGACATGGGCTCCCTGCAGAGGCCCTTTAAAAGAGACAATGGTCCTTTTCCATCCTTGCTGATTAGGCAGGGTTTAGCCCTATTCCAGACACCCGAAACAGCTGCCTACACCTGCAAGCTTGGATTAGCCCCCCCCTCCACCTGATGCACAAAGGGCACCTTTTCACCAAAAAGGAAGTTTTCCAGCAGAAAGCTCACAGACAATGAGCTGCCTGTCCCCAAACCCGCACCCTGGACCCCAAGCGAAACCCACAGCCCTGGACAAGACGTGAGCCGGGAGCTGCTGATACACGTCTTGGGCAGGTTTTCCCATGGTCGAAGCAGGGGACAGCCCCGCCGGCCGGAGCGGCTGGCCAAGGAGCTTCGGCAGCCCCAGCGGGTGCTGAGCCCCCGGGCCGTGACGCCCAGCCGTGCGCATCGTTGGCTGTGGGACAGGCCCAGCACCTCAACGGTGACCTTTCTCGAGCGCGTTCCCGGGGACAGGCAGGCTCAGGCTGCCGAGAAGGGGCTGGAGCCTCGGCTTCGGTCGCAGCAGGGAAGATGTTAGGGTTGGAGGAGATTCGTGTGCGGGACCTGAGGGAGATTTTGGGAAGGAAAGGCTTAATAGGGATTGCAACACTGGAGTCGCTGCCCTGGGGACAGGAGTGGCATCACGAGTTTTGGGCTGCAAAGCACCTGTGTCCACGTTGCTGCAACCCGCACCAGGGTTACAGGGACAGTCACTTCGATGGGTCTCAAAGCCACCTCCCACAGGAAAACCTCACGCTGGATTTTGCCATGATGTGCTATCATGTGGGTAGTTAAGAGCCATTTCTGAGCCTGCACCCTTCCTGGGACCTCTCCCATCCCTCCCCTCTCATCTATTGCTCCATGAGAAATACGGAGCGTATTCCCACCGCGGGCAGGGATGCAGCCACTCAGCCCTTGCCTGGCCCTGTTAGTAATCATATTCCCAGCGCTAATTACCCCACCCTCTCCGATGCAAGGAAAACAACTGCAGCAATTCATACACTTGGAAGGACGTTACAGCATCCACCTAGGGGGAAACCGCACCCGCGCTCACCCAGCGAGAGATGGTTTTGCAATAGGAAAAGATTTTCTTTTCAAACGCTACTTGCAAGATCTATAGATGCTACCTGCAGCGCTCGTTTGTTGATGATTTTTAACTAATTTACCAAATTACAGCAATGCCACCGACAGGAGCAGCAGATGCTCGGGGTGGGTTTGAGCATGGTGGTAGGAAGCGTCGCAGATGGCTCCAGTCCCAAGATCCAGGCAGCGCAAGTGCCTGACGGATGCCAAGGATTGATTAAAAATTTATTAAAAGATTTCTTATTAAGCCTTTGAGAATTATTATTCAATGCTGTAGCTGGACAAATGGGAAGGAGAGATAGCTCTGAAATTTCTGAGTTGGAAAAGGCCCCAAAATGTCAACATTCCCAGGGACAATTTGGAAAAAAAAAGTCATTCTGTTTTGGCCAAAACATTGTATTTCTGCAAAATCACTTTGTTTTCGTTGTGATTTTTCAAAGTGTGGTAACAGAGTGCAACATAAACCAAATTATTTCCAAAGAAGAGTAACTTGAAAACGAAGAAATGTAAATATTTGTCCTGATGGAGTGAAAAGGGCTGCTCCAACATTGTCAAGATCTTCCCTCACCCCTGCTCCCCGCCCAGCGTGTTTTGCTTTAGTTTTTGTGAGAAATCAACAGTTGGAGAAAGCTTTTGGATTTTCCAATGGAAAAGAGCTGGAGGAACGCTTTTTCTACAAGTTCCGCCAATTAGCGCCTGGCTCCCCAGCCCCGCAGCTGCTGTGAATTTTCCATTGCTGGAAATCTTAAATATCAAAACTGGATGTTTTTCTAAAAGACAAATCCGACTGTGAGGCGGGTCAGCAGCCGCTGCCACGCTGCACGCCGCGCTCCCTGCAGCCCTCTTCATTTACAGAAACATCCAACCAAGCGTGACCAATGTCTCCTGAAAAGCTTGTTTTCCACCCAATGGCAGCTCGGTTTTTGTCTGACTGCGGGGCAATGAGCAGCGGAGAGCCGGACCATCGCTGAAACGCTCCAGATGTTCCCTCTACCCTTCCTGCTTAACACACCCCGAAACGGCTCCGTCCCTCCCGGAGCGGCCGCCCAGGTGTGCCTGTGCTCCAGCTGCGCAGAGCTGCTGCGAACCCGTGGCAGCCCTCGCACGTGCCCCCACAGAGCTGGCATCGGGGGCACGGCTTGTTTTATAGCAGATCCTAAATCGTGGGAATTTCAGGCAAGCTTTGACAGATGCAAGACGGCGCTCGGGGTCAGGACGTGCACGGGGGGGTGGCCAGCACGGGGCCGGACAAGGTGCAAGACCCTAGCGGTGTTGCTAAACCCAGCCTTATTTTATGAACGTCATTAAGGTCTTTTTTTCCTTTTTTTTTTTTTTTTTCAAATGGTAACACACATACCAAATACATCACATTAATCAAAAATACAATTTCCAACACATTAAATATTTAGAAGTGACGCCAAAGCAGCAGGAAAATAAATAGCAATAACATTCGGGTGAAATGAGGAGGTTTCATGTAATAATTTCATTGCCGGCTTGTGGCAAAAGTAAGGTCAAATGCAGGAAACCTGCTCCCTGCCTCCAGCCCATCCTTGTCCCCGGGGCCATCGCGCCTTTGAGCCCATCCAGGGCTGCGTGACCCCGAGGCTTCTCCCCTCTCCGTTTCAGCATCGCTCTGGGTCCCAGCAGAAAGGGCTGGAGCTCCAGCGCTGTGGGGTTGCACCTCGCAGCCTGGGGGTGGATTTCCCTGCCCGGTTCCGGAGGATCCTCGGCGACCTCGGCGCGGCGGTGGGTCAGCCGGCAGCGGAGAGCGTGACTCAGCCGCACCGAGCTTCGGTGCACGGGGCAGGGAAAGCAAGGTCTGGCAGCGCGGCCGCGCCGAAACGGCAGGTCCCGTGGCCCCAGTGCCAGGGGCAAACCTCAGCTGCGGCTGGTGAGGGAAGAACCGAAACGCGGGAAAAGCAAAGCAAGCTATTTATGGTCAGGTTGCTCCAATAAAGAGCAAGATAAGCTCTTTGCTCATGGAAACGCTCTTGATAGCCATCATAAATTGCCATCCTGAACCTGGTGCAGGAGAAACACCTTGCGCAGGGGAAAAGTTGGTAAATGAAGGGAAATTCCCCCAAGATCATTTCCACCTCTGGGCGTCTGTCTCTGGGCACACGGCAGCCACAACTCATGAGGCTGGTATGTGTGGTGCTTTTTAATGCCCCTAAAGGGTGACACAAGCCCTTGGGAAGGCTCCTGGTGCTGGGGACAGCACAGGGCTGGGGCGCTCCGGGGGGAAAACATCCTGCTCCGTGCCGTGCTGCAGCCCGGGAGCCGGGACGGTTCTTGTCGCCCAAAGAGGTGCACAAGGCCAATATCCCAAAAGCACTAATTTGAGGGGTTTTATGCATGGTGGGGGGTGGGGGAACCGTTCAGTGAGGAAACCCCATGGTGTAGCTGCAAAATTCCTGCTGATGGGCTATGGGGATATCACCATCCCTTGGCCTTCCCAAGGCATCTGCTTCGCCCCGGGGCCTCACTGCAAACCACAGTGTCCCCAGCCCCGCTCCACAATGAGCACCATAATTTTAAGGGTAAAAGACAGAAAACCAAAGCTGTGCTGCGGGGCCCTAGCTGAGCAGGCTGGTTTGAGGCTGTTGCCTGCGGAAAACCAGTCACAGGGGAGCAAGGAGTTTCCTTATTCGGGAAGGGCGACGAGGGGGCACAGCCAGGGCAGGGTTTTTCTCAGTATTTTTATTTAGGTGGCAGAGAAATCTGATGGCAACAGAAAGGAGCTGGAAAAACAAACAGGTGTGTCCGGCAGCAGAGGGGCTGTAGCTATAGCAATGGGACAGGCCCTGTTGACAAAAGGCTGCACAAAGGACCTTCTTTAGACATTAAAAGCTGTTTACGATCTGGCAGGGCTCCCTGGGAAGGCACTGGGGCTGCTACCAGGGCTGTGGGAGGCAGCGGCTGAAAAAGCAGGGACGGGAAGAACATGCACCAGGCACAAACCTGCCACCTTCAGCATCCCCCCGGGGCCTGAGCTGGGGTGGGATTCCTCGGTGGTCCATGGAAATGGGGTGGTCGTGCATGGGGCTGCTGCGTCGCTCCCAGCACCACAGCAGGGTCCTGGCTCCGCTGCAGCTACTCCAAAGGGAACAGTTTATTTTGGGGATGCCCCCAGCTCTGCTTACCAGGACGCCGCTCTTCCAGTGTCACCGTTTGTCGGCACAGCCTGGGGCGAACCCTCGCAGGCTTGCAGAGGGCTCCAAAGTTTGGGTGGGGCGTTTAGGCGCTCTGCCTCGTGCCCCAGCGGGGTGCTACCCTCCAGTCTCCCTTGCGTCCATCCCAGGCCCCCGCGATGGGAGAGGCAAAATGCTGCTGCAGGGTCGTGCCGCCGCTCAGAAAGCCCCGACGGCAGTGCCCAAAGCGGAACCGTGAACAACAGCAGGTCGACTTCATACCTGAGCCATCACGCTGCGTCTGGGGGTGCAGCATCCCCAGACAGCCCTGTCTTGCCCTCCTCCTCCTCCACCCCCTGAAGAAAGGGGGTGCTCTGTCCTCCTGGGGTATCTGAGGCAGCCAAAGGAGGCCCGGCTGAGCCAGGAGCTTGGCTGTGCCACCAGAAGAGAGGATCAGAAGGCCAAGCTGCACCGTTGCGAGTTCAGAGCAAGCCTTGGGGAGCTGGGGGCTTGCTGCCAGGGGCCGGGTGGTGGGACACAAAACCCAGCCTTTGCACAGAGAGGTTCACAGTCAGGTTGAGCTTTGCCGCAGATGAGGGCTCCCGAATACTGAACGGAACCCCTCGCGGTCTGGGGCTGAGCCACCGTTGTCTTTGTTGACTTATCTGGGACTTACCAAAAGACTGGTTTGTAATTAAAGCCATAGATCAGCGCTGACAGCTGCGTGAATCCACATACAGCCGCTCAACACCACAGGAAGATGCCTGCAGCTCGTGGCCGCCCGGGGTGAGAGCGTTATCCCAGAACGCGGGCTCGTTTGCCTGGAGTGCAAAATGCCAAACTCCACACAGAGCGGAGGTATTTTATTTAATTTATTTTTGCGCAAAGATTGGTGCTGGGTTGTAACCCTCAAAGCTAGCACCCCGCACCGAGAAACTACGAGGCATTTATACAGTTAAATGTTTTGGTCACAGCTAATATTCACACGCTTCAGCTAATAATCAGTTCATTCCTTTCTCGCTTCGATGTAAAGGTACAGCTCACTTTAATTTACCACGCATGCTCAGAGAGTGAGGGACTTATTAGAGGGGGGTCAGTTTCTGGCCTATGGGCCTGATTTTTAATATTTTAATGAGGATAGTTCCCCTAATGGGCACTTTGTTTTAGTTGTTATCAACATCCCAATTCGTTATTCTCCTTGTGTATACATTTTATCACCCTGTTCTCAGAGTCTTCTGAGGCGGGATGTTGGCTTTGATCAGTCTCTCAGCTCTCCTCAAGTATAAGGTCATAAAACAAGTGCTTCTCTATCTCTCAGTTCCCGTCTCTGGCCATCAAACTCTGTTTTGCCGGGCTTGCCTAGTTCATTGTTATGGCTTAGCAAAAAATTCCCAAAATTCCATTTTCTTCAGGACATCAAGGGGAGCCCAGAGCTCACCAGCAAGCAAATCTTCTATTTCAGGACTAGTGTGGGAGCCTGAGGGATATGTGAGGGAACAACTAAGTGGCGATGCCTCTGCCTTCAGGATCTGGCAGCCAGAGGGCTGCCCAGAGCACAGCGGCTCTCGGCACCAGAGGTGCGACATGGGCAGCCACGGGAACATCGCGGGAACGGGCCCTGAAATAGGAGACCACAGGCAGCTTTGTGGGTGCAGCAGGGATCTGCCTTCTTCCCCTGGGAGCCTCCCAGTGGCCTCCTATGAAGGGAGGTGTAAAAATCAGAAGCCTTAAATCGAGTTAAGGTGGTCACCCGCAGCTTATGCCTGTGCAAGGGGAGCAATCGCTGCTCTCTGGCCTCAGCTCAAGCTGGGCCGAAGTTTTGCTGAACCACGTGAGGGTCCGCGGTTCTCCGAAATCCTCAAAGCAGGAAAAGCCTTAAAAGGAAAAAAAAGCCAAAAGCTGCCTTAGGCAGCCGATGGGTTGCAGGCATTGATTGACAGCCCGCAGCAGCATCGTGACAGCGTCTGTCAGGGCAATAAAACTGCTGGTGGGCCTCTTGCGTGTGGGGAGCCACATCCCGCACAAGGCCAGGTAAGGCCGGTGCTGCTGTGCAGCGTGTGGCATCCCAGGGCGAGGAGTAGCGGCTGCTGTCTGGGGGAAATCGAGCGCAGGACTTTCCCCCAGGGAAAGAAAGCTCCTCCTGCTCAGGAGCCCAGGAAAAAACCACATGCTGTGAAGGGCAGAGCTGTCCCGGCAGTGACACACACGGGCTTTGCAACTCGTAGACACTGCAGAGCTGCTTTTAGCCATGGAAGCCAGTGCATCTCCAGCCGACCCTCGCTCAGACCCCCCGGAGCCCAGGCAGGCACCCGGCTTCCCCCACGGTGGTCCGTGGGCAGCGGCTGGCGGGGCCGGGCAGAGCTGGCAGCGTGCACCCAGCCCCGCGGGGCCGCCGGCAGCCGCTCCGGGGGCGGCCAGCCCTGCCGAGGCCGTATGCCCCGGCTGTCGCCCTACCAAGAACAGGCGCTTCCCCATCCCCACGACGGGACACGCTGTTCCCAGCTGGCGAGCCTTGGTGCTT
Source organism: Phalacrocorax carbo (assembly GCF_963921805.1). Classification (NCBI taxonomy): domain Eukaryota; kingdom Metazoa; phylum Chordata; class Aves; order Suliformes; family Phalacrocoracidae; genus Phalacrocorax; species Phalacrocorax carbo. The sequence continues at coordinate 9,817,235 of NC_087529.1, forward strand.
GGCTGCCTGGCGAGGGCTCTGGATGTGCTTCAGGCAATGAGCTGGGAAGTAAACGCGTGATTTTTTTTGGAGAAGAAACCCTCTAACAGCAGCGGCTGCTCACGTTGTGGCAAGCAATAGCACTGATGGCTCTTCTGCTGTGTGCAGCTGCCCTGCAACCCTTGCTGGCCCATGGGGCACGAAGGTGCGTTGACCATTGGGAAGAAAGCAGGCAAATACCCCCAAGGAACTGGAGGGATCTTTCTTATGCCCTTCCAACATTATTTTGGCTGTGAACAGACCTCATGGAGCAGAGCAGCATCTCTAATTCCTATAGTGCCTAGCCAGCACAGGGGACGGGCAGTGAGACCTCCTGGACACTGGTCCGTGCTCCTCATACAAGGATCCTCCCATCAACCTTTGTGAAGACTTAATTAAAGAAAAGCTATAACGTCTCATCAGCAGTCTTTGCTGGTTTTAAGCATTATTAGTGCAAAATTCAGGAGGGGTTTGCTTTACTCTCAGAGAGCCTTTGAGTCTCCGGTAAATAAAGCAACTATTTTCAGCTCCCCCCGTCCTCCCGCGACCGAATGAAAAGGCAGAAGCCGCTGCAGCGAGCCAGCGCGCTGGGGAAGGCGGCAGCGAGCAAAGAGCACACCCTCCGAGATGCCGTCAGCTTTGAAGAAGCTGAGACGTCTTCTGCAGAAAAATAAGGTGCCAAAGATCAAAGGCATCACAGTGTATTTTGAGACTGGCAAATGAGTGGAGGAAAATGCAATTTTTCAGAGCAATGTAAGAAGGACAATTATTGAAGGCAAAGCGATGTCATTTAAAATCCAGCAGCATATTCAAAATTGACCCCACAGAGAACGAAACACACTTTTCTCTTTAAATATTAACACTGACAGTATGAAGGAACAAAGACGTTTAAAAAATAGAAAAATACAATTGGCGGGGAGAAAAAAGCTCCACCTGCCCCTCCGAGGAAAATAAAACCCAAGGTGTGAGCAGGGGGGGCATTTCTGCGAAGCCACTGACATTTTTGATTAATGAGTTTTCTGTGGGTGGTTTATGTAAAGGAGAAGGGTAAGAAACGCAGACATGACTTATTCTCCAGCAAGCCGACGAGACTAAAGGTCTCCTGACTCAACAGTTCTCCTGACTCAAGAATTCATCTTTTTTTTCTTTTGCCTTTGTAGGTTTTGCTGGATGCAAGAGAAAGCCGTACAATTTGTGAACTTCATAACAACAGTGTGGTCTTTTTAGGATCCAAAACCAATTTAAAGCCTACCTTTAAATGCTTAACTAGATGAGTTTATGATTACAGCTTAATTCCATATTTAATTTAATCTAAGCTAAGCATGATGATGAACGGAAGCCGAAATCAATGTCTACCTTTATACGTGTATTGAAGCCCTCCTGTCATAGGAATTGTACCACAGAAGACAACGTGTTGGAGAGAGAAAAACGTGTATAGGATGCTTTTACGGATTAGAAAGTATAAAGTCGTAAAAGGAAGCATTTCCTCTGATTCCTCAAGCCATTAACATGGAATCTTTCACCTAGAAATTCAGACTGAGCTTCAATAACCAGCGGTTGGTGGCAGCAACCGCCCTACAACCCATCCCTGCCCAACGACCCACGCCTGCAAAGCCCCCCTGAGCAACGCTCAGCAGCTACCCAACGGCAGGGACAACCGTCAGAGAGTTTGATCTGGCTGAAAACACACGGGGAATATATTTAAATCAAATAATTACCAAAACACGCTGCACACCCCTTCGCCTCTTTTCATTTCGCATTTGTCTGCATTCCTGACGCGGCAGCAACGCCACCAGAGGAGCAGAGCTCCTTTGGAGTCCAATAAGGGGTTTTGCTGGTTCCTAGAAATGTTATGTGGTTGAGGAGGTTAGAACCTTTGGGTGCCTTCAGGCACCCAAAGCTGAGCTCCCAGCCCACCTCCACGAAGGTGTGTTAAAGACAAGGGGAATGACTCACTACCAAGAGCTAAAAACAATTTTGTGTGTCAGATATTAGGCACGAAGCAGTGAGAAGGTGTGATGCTTAGCACCGGCCTTACCAACGCCTCCTGGAAGGGCGCGCACCGCCTGAGCGCAGCAAAGGGCTGTCTCCAGAAAGCAGCAGGAGCCCCGGCGGCAGCTCGCTCCGCACCCCCAAAGCGACGCTGCACGTCTCGGCCAAGCCAAGGAGCCGCAAAGCGGGGCTTTGTGGGGAGCCTGCAGGGAGGCGCAGAGACGGGCTAAAGCGGGTCACAGGAGGCAACCGAAAACGCATCGCTGTAGTCACTGCCCAGCGCCGCCAGAGGAGAAACCACCACCAAGCTCACCCCTGTTAGCCAGACCCCACTCTTCTGCAGGTCGGGGTGGGGAACTCCCTCACCAGAGGGCTTGCGAGGGGAGGAGGGGGCATTCGCTGCCGGACACAGCTCACACCGTGCGTATGAAATGGAGCACCTCGTCTAGCACTCACTCACGTGCACGTGCAGGCATCAAAACGGCTCGGAGTAAGCACGTTCGAGGATACAGGTGCTGGGAGATGCTAACAAAGCGTTTTGGGAACCAGCCTGCGAGGGAAGGTACCTTTGACAAATATTTGCAGGTGCTTTAATTTTACATTTGTTTCGTTTACATCAAATTGACTTTTTCCATGCAATGCAAGCTTAAATATTTGTTGTTCGCACTGCAAATGTTAAAAAAAAAAAAAAAAATGCAGTAAGATTTATGGGAAGCCAGACAGTGAAGTGGGGAATAGCGGCAGGAAACCAGCTTAAAAAAAACCAAACCAACAACCAACCATTAAAGGAAAGCAGAAAAGCATTAGTTGGAGAAACTCCCCAGCAAACCGCCTGACACCTAGGTGGAAAGACCCTGCCTCCAAGACAGCCCAGTTACCCCTTCTCCACTTCCGTTACCACAGTCCCTAAATCCAAATGTTCTGAGCCCTTGAATATAAAAAGAACAAACCTCTAACTGCTGGGGACCGTTACAGAACCGTCTGAGGTTTTAATGTAGTTATCAGGAATGCTTGTTGGGATTTTCAGTTGGAGGAAATAAGGTTGGGGTTTTTTTTTCAGTGTTCATCCCTCCTTAGACTGCATACCCATTTATGAGCCCCAGCCCAATGCTGCAGCCTGGGTTTGAGCTTTTTATTATTTGTGCTTTCTTAGGTAAAAATTAGGAAAGATTACTGCAGAATAGACCTCATTAAATTAGACCCGACCATCATGGAAAGAATGAGCTTTAATCTTACTTCCTTCACCTCTTACTTAATTCCTTCCCTATTCACAGTGGATTTCTCTCTTATTCACTTGAGTTGGAATCGGCTTCTTTGCTTTAAATTCAGAAGTGGGTTCTGTTTCCCCCCTACAAAGCCCAGCGCAGTTCCTGTTTTTCCAGGCTTTTGACCAATACACAGTCTTTGTTCCAGTTATTATCCAGCCTGGCCTCCCACGGACTAAGTGACCGAGCGTTGAAAAGCATCCTCTTTAATATATTAATCTGTTCTCCACCATTCAAGTAGCTTTACCTAAAGACCAGGTCATGGTTCTTATAGGCTCCCATGGCTGCGGTTGCTTGTCCCCTGAAAACAAGGCGTGACGCTGTGCTGGTGGCTTCCCCAGGAGATACCCAGCCCCGCTCACCTCTGGTTGCACGAAACCACTTTCATCATTCGCAGGGGAAAGGAAAGTAACGAATCGGATTATTGGGCCTTGCTCTGCTCCAGTGCACCCTCATTTTACAGCCGGGTACCTTCGTGGATTTGTGGACAGTCATTCCAGGTTTAAAATGGCGTTAATGGGCAGGTCTTGCCCTAATGTTTGCCAAGATACAAGATCCACTGGAAGCGCTGCATCTCAGGGCATTTGGGCTGGTTCTCTTTTAAGCATAGAACAGCCTTCTCCTAAAAGTAGGTTAAAAAAAACTCACTCGCTTTTAAGTTAGCTTGCAGCCTAATTTTGATCTCTTGGAAGAAAAACAGCCTTAATTACCTTGATCTGAAAACCAGTCGTTCTCAAACATTGTGGTTGGGAGCTCTGTTACATTCCAGCGCCTGGGAGCAGACGAGATTGAATAGCAGATTAAACTGAATTTGTTAAATTTATTACCTTGCTTACACCGGGTGAAACCTCAAACCTGGCTGTCTCCGGGAATGGTCCCCACTCCCCCACAACTCCACAATCACACCATTTATTTGTATTTAATAAAATTACCTAATGAGAACATTCTCTGAGCACGTGAAACCGGTGGAAACGACTTACAGCTTTAGGTAAATACAGCAAGATGTCAACTTCCTCACGCTTCCCTGAACAACCTTTTCCTCCAGCCAAACCCAAGGTAAATAAGCTTCTAAACTAAGCCCACGGGACTAGGTAGGAACAAGGACCATCGCTGATAAACACCACTAATTAGAATCAAGAGATACTACCACAAATCTCAGCTTTACATAAAACATCTGGGGTCCCAGCTGTTTCAGGTCAGAAAGTAAACACACATAGGCACTGAAACCAATGGATATCCATGGGAAAACTTCAGTTTTAGGACAAGGCCACTGGAATGTAAACAGCAGGGCTGGATTTTAAGAGAGCTCCAGAAGCATGTATCTCCGGAGCATGTATCCTGCATAGCTCGACCCAACATCAGGCACAGGCTGATCACAGGAGGAAAAGCGCGTTCGCTGACAGGCGCTGAAAATGAAGGTTCGTTAGGGAAAACCCTGGCTCTCGCTGCAAATTCGTGTGTTTCACATTCACTGAGGAGAGGAGAAAAGCAAACAAAAACCAGACACGGTGTTGTACTTTTTTGTTTTTATAGATTTTTTACAATATATTTCTCTTCATTTGCATATTTTACCCACATCTGTAGCTTTCTTTATACATGTTGAACTGAACTGGAATAAATCTAAAGGTTTGATATATTTTAAACAACTGATAAAAATTGCAAAGTAGTAAACCCGTAAGAAAAGAAATTATAAAACTCTCTTTTTTAAGTGTTTAATGAAAGCGAGTCAAATGTATCATTAGGAACAATATGGTTTGTTTTAAACACATCATAAGTGATTCAGGCAGGACTTTTTTGTTTGTGATTTTTTTTTTGTTTGGTTTTAAACTTTTTTTATATTAGGCACATTTTTTTCAGCATGCCTGTTTTCCAGACAGTTTTATACTATTCAATAGTACCATCCATATCCACTTGGAACTGCTGCAGGATTTGCAAAATGTAATTGATTAGGAATATTGATTATTGGTGTTCTCCTCCTTTCTTTAAAACTATCAGAATAAAATAAAATATCAGTGTTTCTTGTCTCTTAAAAAATCCATAATGAATGATTGAGTTGTAAGGCAGCAACAGATTCAGTGTCAACTGAGGTCACAGTCCTTCAGTTCCATCTAGTGGGTAGAAATTATATTTAGTGGACACTGTTCCTAGACAGTCCCTTCAGGGCGAGACGACTGACTGACAAGGCCAGTTACTGCTGGTAGAGTAAGTTAAGTGGTACACCTAGAAAGGAACACCGGCCACTCCTGTGTCATCCTTGCAGCCTCATGTCTTCACACAGCAAGCAAAAAGTCAGTCCAACGGAAAAAAAAACGTGAACATGATAGAGCCACGACAGGTTCTATGAATGGTTTATTTACAGTCTTCATCCCTGATGTGAGAAAAGAAAAAAGCCTTCTTTAACTAAACCAGGCAGATCTCAGCAGCATGCTACATGCCTTCGCAAATCAGCCCGTCGCGTTCCCTGACTGCTTAGCCATGGATTCACACTGAGGCAGTGAGTAGAAAGTCCTACTGCTCAAGAAGAGCAATTTCAAAATGCTCACCTGTCCCATCGAAACGTCTCCCTAAAGTAGACTCAAGAACGTCTCATTTTGGTGGAGCAACTCCCTGTTCCCAGGATCTGTTCGTGCTATTAAAGTGTGAAGCAGCTGGTTCCTCAGGGATCTCTGAGACCCCTGCAGTGAGATTCCAAACTCAAATACGTCACTCGAGTGTGGGAACAAAAGGATCCATGAGTTAAAGATATGCCGCAGCTTTGATAATTCCCTTCCCATTGTGATCTCACTGAGGAAGGAAGGAGGGCTTTAACCTTCAACTACAGTATGCTCGAGGAGGGGTTTCAGAGCAGTATCTCTCCGTCTCCTTTCAGTCTTTGATAAACAGTACATTTTTCCTGAATTCTGGCATTCTCGTTTGCTAAGAGGGCCACTCCATTCCTGAAGGCAATGTCTTCAGCATAGTGCTTCTTGGTCTTCAGTTTTAAGTCTTTCAGGCAGCATAACCACATTCTGATTCAACCTTATTCCCTGAAGAAGCACTCACTTTGCATTCACCTGGCTGAACAGAAGTCAAAACATCTTTAACTAGAGCAGTAAAGGCCATCCAAAAAAAAAAAGGGGATGTATTACTGCATGCTTCCCTCTCAGAGGGAGATTGGACCACCCTTAAAATTCCAGCCCCAGCTGACGAGACCATCAGTTCAGAGGTCGTCCCCTGAAGTGGTGCTCCTGTGCACGTTGCACATTGCTATTTAGGCACCCTTTGGACAAGCAAAGTCAAAAAGCGTATTCCCTTCTGACAGAGCCACTGCCTTTACACAACTTGCATTCAGTTACTACTGAAGCTCTTGGTTGCCTTTTTTTCAGATCCTAATGTTGAGGTGCAGAAAGGAAGAAGAAAATAATTAGCATAAGAAGTTCTCTGAATTAATACTTGACAAAGACCAGCTCTACATACTGTATAACGGTATACAAAATACACCCCCAATTCCTTCTATGTTCTTTTTAACTCTTTGGAAAGGGAATAATCAGCATAGCTGAGCAGGAAGAAAGCCAATTTATTTCAGCATAGAAGGACTGCAATTCATTCCATGTTCACTAAAAGTAACGCAGTTATTGCTCTCTAAGATAAGACTGGATTGATCACTAACCCCCATCCTAAGTGCTGGGAGTCCGGGTTCCCAAGATTGCCAAGAAAGACCTCCTAAGTCACTAGTATGGAAATAATTAAAGAAAAAAGCCTCATGAGTAATTTCTTGTAAAGACATGATCTTCAAGAAACATGCAAGTTTCTCAGTTCTTCATATTACCTCTGCTTTGTCAATGGAGGCCAGCCTCTGCTCTCTGCACTAGAATCACGTACTATTTAGAATAACACATCAGAGATAAATTAAGAGTAGATGATCCGGCTGATCAAATCAAAGAACAGGAGAAATGTTAATCTCTTGCACAGGGATGCTCTGAAACTGAAATCCTTTAACTGCTATGCAAGTCACCCAGAATTTTACAGGTTTTACAACCTGTAGTTTAGTAAGAATTAAGGTTCTTTTCCTTGGGTAGTAGCCTTCAAAGCAAAAGCAAACATGACAGGATTCAAGTGTGGACCCTTTCTGCATCAGCCCACCAGATTCTGGCTTGCCTATTTCACTTCAATGATATATAATAGATGCTGCTGACGGCATCACTCCGAGTTCAGCAGTATTTTCAAAGCCGTCACGTTCCATCAATCAAGTTCCCTTGGAGGCAGACGATACCAACGCAGGAGCCTTCCATTCTCATACTTCAGCTACCTTCTTTCATTTACTTCCTCTGAATAAAAAAAATATTGTTCTGTTTACTCTAACATGCTACAATATGTGCATACATAACTGTAGGCGACGCGTGAGTTACTTCAAGATGTGCTTTTTCATTGAAGTGCGCTTTTACTTTTACAAATTCTACATCAAGGTGGAAGGAAGGAAGGCTGCAGAGTGCTCATACACTGAAGCTGAAGGAACTTTTCCTGAACGAAGTTAAGATGTTTGTTCCAGTGTCCTATGGACAAACTACTCTATCCCATGCACTCCGGCCTGAGCCAGTATTAAACATTCCAGAAACTTGTTGATTTGTTTGGGTAGTTAATGGCGAGGCTGATAGCAGCAATGTTTTTCAGGGCCTATAAGAGAGAAGGAAAAACAAAGTCATGGCAATGAATCTCCTCAGTCCCAACCTGTAAAGAAATCCTTGTATGAAATTAAATAGATAAATAGCCATCCTGTTTCTACCCGGTCATTTCCTCGCAGTGCAGTCATGCCTGGTCATGCATCCAGGCAGTTTTGGCAAGGCAACTGCATTTCCAGTTGCTGAAAGTCCTTCCCCGTTCCCATGTTTTGGCCATTGAGAAGCCAATTCGGTAAAACAGATACAGCTGATTACACCCAACGGCCAGTCTGTGGCACATCATCTGACTGTTAAAGGAGAACAGCATTTGTGTGCAGTTCATTCACAAGTTTCAGAGGCCTATTGTCACAGTACTGTAAAGCCCAAGTACATTCATATCTATTTTCAAAACTCCACTAGGCAATCAGAAACCACTTGTTATCTCTATCTGCCAGAAAACTGACAAATACACACATCACTGGGATTGTGCAATCTTATTACCTGTGCTGTGCAGCGATGAAGATGATCTTCAGTATTTAAGGCAAGCAAATACTCCTGTAGAGACCCAAGCTCCTGCAGCCAGAAAACATTCCATGAACACCAACGTTTCTGCCAAAGGTGATATCCTACTAATTAACATTAAAATGCCAATCATCATAGCAGTCCCCGGGAACCAAAGGCATCAGAACTACACCCAAGACTCTCTTGAACTAGAGCACAGTTTGCGACCACAGAAATCAGTTAATTACAGGCTGTTCATATGTAAGGCCTACTGCCTTAATCACACAAGGAGTCACGACTATTACTTAAGGGCCCACGACGGATAAGGGAGCAGTATGCCCCTCTATTAGAATTCACTACCAGACTCCACAAGAGAAAGTTGTTAATGTTTCTGAAGCATTTAAAGTTTCTAAAGCTCTGATGAACTTTGCCAAGAAAAAAAAGAAAACTGCATTTAGTTTAACACTGAACCACATATCATTCCCAGCACTGGGGAGAGGAGGGATACAAATACATGAACTACTTACACTAACTCTGTTTTCTGTAACAAAGAAGAGTTCTGCAAGCGCACGATGAAGAGGAAGGAGAATACCAGGCTTGGTCATGTCATGACACAAGTTGTTTTCCATATGGGTGAAAAGCTGCCAAAGTGGCTTCAACAAGGTGAGGTCACAGTCCCTGGAGGGAAAAAAAAAAAGAAAAGGTAATTTAGATGAAATAGTGAGTAACCATGATGATTATGCCTGTTTTGGGGGAATGGGGGTGAAGGGGCAGGAAACCCCAAACAAATTTCAGAGACCAAAAACATACAGTTTTGACAGTTAGATGTACAGATGAAGGGAGAAACACAAGAAGTATTTTAGAATCTAAATTCAGTCAGGTGTTTCAGCACAATGAATTTCATCCTGAATCAGTGAAGTAGAGAAAACCTGATATCCATGAATATGTCTAAATGACTTTTCTAAAACTGAGTGGCCTCCTGAAATGAGGACTTTAAAATAACTATATACATCACTTTGCTAAATGCTCTAGCTCCACTGCTTCGAAGTATACCGTACCGAACTACAGCACCGAGCAGATGATGCCCTTGTAGAAGGCAGACAGACAAAAACTGATATATAGCTCTACAAACAACTCCAACCCTGCCTCCTTCCTACTCCTGAGTTAAAGCTAGCTAACCCAAATGTCACTTGTCATACAGATGGGATGACAAATATCACTTAGTGGGGGGGGAGAAAGGGGTAAAGTCCATTTCAGAACCTACCATCTGATAAACACAAGAAAAATATTAAATATTACAAGTACAATGGAAACTTGATATTTTAGCAATTAAATTTGTTGTCCGCATGACAAGGCAGACATTTTCTGAATAAAAAAAAAACAAGGGAACTTGAAAAAGTAATAAATCCGTGATTACAAGTAATACCAAAATCAGTATTTCAGACTTGCGTGCAGATCAGTGTATCTAAAATTTACAGAGTCAAGCAATAGTTTTATGTAATTGTTCATTTTTATTACTATATGTGAATATACTTCTTGACTTCTCCTTTATCGAAGCAAGCAAGTAGGATGCTGTTATTGACATGATTTTGCTTGCTCTTAACTGAGAAGACATAACCGAGGTAAGTGTCCAGCATTGCTGCCTTTGTTTCCAGCATTTCTGTTGAGTTAATGCGACTATACACATTTGCAAAACACTATAAAAGCTCAACATTTTTTGAACACGTACTTTCATAAGAAATACCCATGCCACACATTAGCACACCTATCCCTCCTAAAATTCAATTACAGGCTTAGTGGTACAACTGAAAATAATAATTTAAAAGTTATTTACTTTATAGAGAATCAGATCATCATTTCACCAGTTTATTATTCCATCCTCACCTTAATTCTGAAGTACAACTAATACAAAGAGAATATATTTCTAGAAAATTACTTGAGATCGATTTTTTGACCTGTATTGGTGTGATTTTTTTTCCTTTACTACAACCACATTTGGATTCATGGGACTTTTTTAAAAGCCAAAGAAGAAGAGAAAATGTTTTTAAAAACTGCTTATAATAGTTTTATAACTATTATAAACAGATAGTTTCTGCTATCAAGGCACTGTGAATTTTATCTGAAAGGCAAATTAAGAATACCTACTTCAAATCATGGGTTTCTGGCTTCAAAACAATACCAGCTTGGTCACTTTTTCTTCGCCTGCCCTTTGCCTTCTAGTGTGCAAGGCAGAACAGTGCACTTACCTCTGGGCGCTGCACTGCACTACCTTCAAGAGCAAGTGAATAGCCTTCAAACGCTGGTGACCGGTCTGACGGCACGCTACCCCGACCTGCCACTCCCAGATTTTGGCCAGTGGGAGGTGAGGAACTACCCTTTCCTCGGACAGCATCTGCTTTAGAATTTCAAACCCTGGGGGGGCGGAAAAGATTCAAACAGCTGTTACTTTTGTAGGGACCAATCCTGTTCATATATTCAGTTTTCTCTTCTCCGTATACTAAGAATTGCTCTGCCGAGCAAGAAATATCAAAGAAAAATACCAAACAAAAATCTGAGATAATTCTAGATTACATCCTGACATCGCAAGTCTTTTCTGGGGCAAAACTTAGATAATAATTAGAGGGAATCCTAATCTGAAGTTAAAGTTTTGCCCAAATAAGGCAAACAGAACGCAGGCCCTCACTATTATGTGGTATGCAGCAGAGTTTTGCTGATTGCAAGTCATCTACCGGCTTCGATTTTGTTAGCAATATTTAAGCTCTAAAGTAAAATAACAAAACCTTTTATGCTGTATCCAGACATTAGGTCCAGAACCAGCCTAATTTAATGGATGACTACTTTTTAAAAACACAATTACAATCATTTCTTTTTCCAATTACGGCACCTTGGAGTGTTTACTAAATCCTGCGTGCAATTACTGTCATATCATAAGACTTTGAACGCAAATAACATTATTGTAATTGTTATCTCCAAGTCTCTGTGAAGATTTGGTATTTCTAGCATAAAATCATAGCAGGTAAGAGACACTAGTCAAGTTTCAGCTTGAACAAGCCTAATTACGTTATTTCCAAAACACTGGAGAAAGCAAATTTTAAATAATAAAAAAAGGGATAAACACAAGTCTGTCAAAGCTCAGCAAAATAACTCCAAAAAGTCCTTTCCAATACATTCTGAGCAGTGCTTACCTGTCTGAAACCTTCCAAGGTGACCTGCTGTCACTGTAAACTTATAACCCCACTCAGTGTTACTCATGTCAGAAGTAAATCGGTAATAGAGTGTGTCTCCTGTGTACAGGGGCAGGAGGAAAATCAACATTACTACCTTCTGAGTTAGTTTTGCTACCACAACTACAATTCAGATGAAAAGTCAGTCATAAATTAATTCTAGACATCACCATTCAAGAGAGGTGATCTTTTACTTTTTGGTTAATGATGAAATGCACCGAACAGGGTGATGAACAGAAGGCTGGAGCAAAACGCAGCATGGTTTCCACTGGATAAAGATCGTTAGAAGGATAATGTCGCTTACATTTTGGCAGCTACATAGAAGAGGGAGCTAAAGAAACTCTATAATGTACACACAGCTAAACTTCACTTTTCCAGTTGTGTTATGGATCAGTTACGATTTATGAAAAAAGAAGCCAAGTTCACAGCCCATTAAACAGAAGGTTAAAAAAATGTGAAAGTAAAGCTGCACTGCTTTTACTTGTCAGAAAGTTAAATCGCACACTTCTACTCTACGGAGCAAAATTGCTAAACTTAACCACTTGAAAGTGGAAGAACCATCAAAATGTTTCACCATTTACAGTCAGGCAGTGGAACATTCACAAAGTTATTGTCACTGTAACATCTACAGCTTCACAGAGTTAAACAGGTAGTTAGCTGTAATGCTAAACAAAACAAATCCTTAGCTATCATGCCCTGTAATATTAGATCTGGTTAAAACTTAGAATTTCCTTCTGTTCCATGAAAAATCCTATCACCCTGGGACAAGCATGCTAGTTTAACTGGGAAGCAGAATTTTCAAAGTTTCATGAAGAAGAAAAATTTTTAAAACATATTTTAGGATTAAAAAAAAAGAAGAAATCTGAAAACCTGTTCCTCTTTACATCATGAAATGGAGCCATTGCTCTCTCCTACTCCAAGGAGCCTTGAGAAAGCCCTGCCGTCAAATGAAAAGCCCAGAAGCCTCCAAATGCCTGGTTCCAGCTAAAGCCTGCTGAGTGAAATCAAGAGCCTTAATCCAGACACCCTTGGCTGGAAGTGAAGTTTCACAGGTGAAACTCAAGTTTCACAGCCAAGGCTGCTCCAAAAACAACAGGCCTCAAAGTTCAGTTTCTTGGCAAGCCTCTACAACTGTTTGGGAGGAAAAGGAGGACAGAAAAGAGCATAAAAATTAAAAATATTTCTACAGAGCACACATTTGTTTCTAACTAGCACCTTGTAACCCAAACTCCTTTGCTAAGGAAGTTCTTAAATCTATTTACAGCTACTGACAGTACTCGAAGTCAAAAGCTTCCTGCAATGCCACAGTGCTCAGTGGTTACAGCAACTTAACCTAAGCAGCATGGGACCATGTGGTCTTCCAGCTCACTGGCATTTGCTACTGTGTTATCAAAAACGTGCTTAGAGAACAGAGACTGAAGCTGTCGGTCAAACGACTGACTTCTTTACAGCTATGCTCTGCAGCAAGCACTGGAGATAAGGCATTGGCATGCACTCTTTATTTGCTCTGAGCACTAGTACAGAGACAAAAGATAAGCTTTTTTTTTTTATTTTCTGCTTCCTGTGGAAAGTAAGACAAGGCAGAAACAATGTAAGTGAATATCGTGCAGAACAAGGGCTGTGCTGGAACAGAATCAAGATCAAAATTTGTTTCCAGTAGCTAAGTGCATGCTTTGAGTGAGGCGTGGAAAGAAAAAGGTCAAGTAGCAGAACAGCAGATAAGCCTACTTATAAGAAACAAATGCAAGAGCAGCACGTCAGAGCAAACAGACTGGGACAAGAAAGCGGTTCCCCCTCCTCGCCTCAGGAACACCTGCATTTAACTGTCATCTTTCAGCAGTTTCCCTCAGGAGTCCTGGATACTACTAATATCCTACACATTTGCACTGTAAAACACTGCATATTCACCTGGAAGCTCAAAATCATTCCATTTCTGCGGAGACCCACTGAAGCTGTGCCGATCCTGCTGGAAGTCACTGCTGCTGGACATGAGCAACTCATCACAGCCTTCTTCTGTGTTACACTGAGAGTCAAATTTGATCGAGAGGTAGATAGCACCGGGAATGTGAACTTTATCCTGAGAAATAAACACATCACCTTTGTATACTGTAATACTATATTACCTGCCAAGAAGCCACTTAACTTTCACCATCCAAACAAGGGAGATATGACAAATATTACAGCATCTCCATGGGGGAAAAAAAGAGTCTTCATTATTTTTATTGGGAGCTAATTTAACAAATGTAAAGCACGGTCTATCGTTTGCATTAGCTGTTACAAGTGTAAAAATTAATTGCTAGCAATGCCTTAGTGGGTTTTTTGTTGTTTTTGTTTGTTTGTTTTAAAAAGCTGTAATTGTTGCTGACATTGATCTCATTGCCAGAACCTAAAGGTTTATATCCATTTTAAAAATAAAAAGCTGCAGTGCAGTTAAAAATCCCAAGACTGCCCAGAGGCAATAAATACTTATAGCAAACTCTAGCAGAAAAATGGTTTCAAACAATACGAAGAAAAGAAAATCAGAAACTGTTTGTGTCAGGACAAGACAGTCTAAAACGAGAAATACAAGAAAAAAAAAGACTCCTCTCCTAGCTTTCATCTAGGAGCACAAGGAAGTAACAGGCCAAGTGAAACAGATCTTTGTATGAAAGGGTAGAAATATTTGCTCATTAAGGCTCTGAAACCATTTAAGTATATGATCTGCTTCAAACTCATGCGTAGTAAAACCCTTTAAGTTATGCACTTTCCACATGATTGAATTAGGACTGCAGTAGTGTGCCTTACACAACACATTCCTTACAGGACAAGGCCTCAGTCATTTGGCATCAGCCTCTTCAAAAGCAAGACTGAAAAGGACATTGCACAGGAGCTTCAAGCACAGAAGTCCCACGGGTATACACACAGACCATTAATATTTTTCAACCAGCCTTCAAGTCATGCAAACCCACTGCACTGCGATACATGTGTACCTTACCTCAAAATTGGTATTGTTGTTATACGGATGTTTAGATTCGCGCATCTGGACTGCCATTCCGGGTTCCTCCATGAACTGGCAAGCTGTCAATGCCATTGTTCCTAGCATGCTCTCATTGCACCCATGGAGTACTTTCTGTAGAATCTGGGGAGAAGCAACACGTCATGTAAATAGAATTTGCTATCAAAACATTTACAAACTTACATGCTGGTGACTGACACGAAAGTCATTTCTAGCCTCACCATGTTTCCCAAGAGAGGATTGAGCTACTAGCAAGAAACAAGACAAATTCACAAATTACGTCTCCAAGTGTCATCTCTGTAAGTGCAGAATACTTCACTCTGACCCAGACCTTTCAGTCTTTATCTGATAAAAATGCGAGAGCTATTAGCTACATCTCCTTCCACAAATGCTAGAATCAAGGCTAATCCATAAAGCATTTAACAGTAAACTAAAGCTGTAAACAACGAAGATGTTTTAAAACAACTTTGTTAACATAATAAAAAGACACCTCTACCTTCCATGCCTACAGGTTTTGATTTGAATAGAATGTGTCACATGTTTTAGCCTTCAAAATGTACAGCTCCATGTATAAGGAGGAATGATTAAGTATCAGTTAAGAGGCTGCAGAGTTAGAAAGCACTAGGTGCAAGAGCTGCGTCTTGAAAAATACAAAAAAAATGCTATTCAGTCTATCAGGACAAACTAAATGATAATTCAGAAAAACTTGAGTCTCCACTTTTTCCATATTTTTCAAAATTGCACAAAAGCTCTGAATCAGGAGTCCTGTGACTTAAGATCTTCCCAGCTCATTATAGCAACCCGTTACATCTCTTCATCTGCAATTTTCTAACTCCTCCTATAAAACATAGTGCAAGCTCAGACCAAAAGGTTCATCTCCACATCAGCCAGGAATGGATTTCTTGGGGGAAACGAGTTTAAAAAACAAAGGCAGTGTGTACCATAGTTCCCTGAATGCGTTCTTTGCCTCCACACACTTGCAGAACAGCCTAAGACAAAGGCTATGCTTTTGTATTTAATATGCCCTAACACATTTTTATTCTATCAGTTCATCCTGTCACTTTCTGAACCTATATAAACACCCTGTGGCAACAATTTCAATGACATACTGTGTCAAGAACCAGTTCTTTTGGTTTGTTTTGGACCTGCTGCTTATTACCTTAATCTGACACTCCTTTGTTTTCTTACTGGGAGGGCCAGTGAATAATACTTGCTGGTGACTTTTGTTTGCTGCTTACTGTTTTAGAACTACAGAGAAAGAGGAACAGACTTTTTCATTATTCCTCCTCCCTCAATGCCCCTACAGGGCAAAGATCCAGGATGAAGAAAATCAGTTGGTTCCTCATACTGAAGTTATTCCATGGCTATAATAATCCCTGCCACCCTTCTCCAGATCTCTTCCAGTTGTACTTCATCTTTTTTTTTTTAGAAGAGACAAGGGAGTCAGGTCACTCGCTGTAGTCCAGGTGAGAGCATACTAGCAGTTCAGTGGCATACTGATGCCTCTGTTTTATTTTCAATTCCTTCTTTGAAGATTCCCAGCACTTGATTTGCTTCAACTGCTGTGAAGCGTTGAGCTGACATTTTCATTACAACAGTCTATTGTAATTCCACAATCACTTCCACCACGGTAACAGTCAGCTCATCAATGGAGCAGCAGGTATTACAATATACACACCAAGACCTAATAAAAAGCAACTTTCAAAACAGACTGCCTATTCTACCAATTTCTCTGTAAGACTGGCTTTCCCATATAGCTCTTTCATAACTGAAAGATTTGTCTCCACGGAGCTAGTTTTTCCATTTTCTGTTACCAAAATCAGTCCATTAAAGACACTGACAGATTCCTACTGCTTTTCCAGAACTAATTTAAACGTTGGAGTTTCAATTTAGTTTAAGAAAAGGTACTGCAAGTATTTTTGTTAGTTGGTCTCGTGGCACGTAGGCACAGGGCTTGTTCACATGCATGAGTGAAATCCACTTACTTTTTCCCATAACTGCTTCTCCTCTAGCTGCATAAGCATGTCCAGTATGTATGTCATATGGGCTGGGCCACTAAGATCTAGGATTTCCTCATTTATTGCCACATCATCCGGCCACTCTGCTAACAACGATGCCAGCACATGCCTGGCATAAAGAACAGCAGTTGCCTCGTTTACACGATACAGGTAGTCCCTCACAGCTTTTTTACTTCTAGAGTCCAGCTCCTTGTGCAGGAGTATCGAACTTTTAGTGCGACGTTGCTTGGCATAACTAAGCTGTAGATCACTCTCTGTGTTGGTTATCAGCTTCTGGGCGACCGGATTGGTTTCTTCTGTTGCTTTATCACAGAGCGCAGGCTTTGACTGCAAAAAAGAAACACAAGTTTGAAAATAGGCTCTCAACATTTCGCTTCCTTACGTTTGGATATCTGACCAGTCCCTCAGACTGCAAGCTGAATTTACAAATTCATTTGTCTTTTACATACTGAAAAACAGATGCATCAAAGAACACAAAAGCGCGATCTCACACACACCTACAGGGACAGAATTCCTCAAAGACACTGTATATGTCAGACTTCACTATACACTGATGCATTCATGACTGTACACACGAGCAGAAATAGCAGTTACAGTTCTAACCAGAAGCGTTAATTTAAACTGACCTACAGAGGTAAAGCAACAAAGTGCCATGCTATTTGTGAGACCTAATGAGGCAAGTTGGGAGGGACCTCTGGAGATCATTTGGTCCAAATCTGACTTAAAGCTGAGCCAACTTCAAAAATCAAGGCTTTGTCCAGTTAAGTTTGTAGACTTTCCAGGGGTGGATATTTCACAGCCTCCGTATAAGCTGTTGTAAGGCCTATTTTATTTTTTCCTTATAATTATGTGAAACTACTTCAGGAAGCCGTTGATCCAGTTTGCTATAGAACTGTGCTGGTGATACCACGCAGCCAGGAACCAGCATCAAAGATAAGCCAAAGATCTGTGGGACCACGCTACTGAATGCAAAACATCAAGCTTCCAAGTGCAGTCTCTACTTTACAAGACGAACTCTTTGCTTCCTTGTACTGCTGAAATTACTGTAAGATAACAATAACATACTAAAAGAGTAACACTTAGGCATAAAGCTTACAGTAATTGGATACAATCTCTCTCGTATAAGGAGAGGAAATTACAGTGTGCAGTCACAATTTGTCCTCTTACTTCCTCTGAAGGAAGAAATTACAAGGAGGAAATACTTGCTTCGTGTTGTACCTGCTCATTCATTTTGATGTAAAGCATTAACAACAGATTATTTCAGATGTTAAAATGAAAAAAAGCTAGCTCTCAGGTTTGAAGTTACTAAGCAAAACTGAAGTTATTCAATGCCTAAATTAATTATTTCACAAGTACTTCTTTTTGTGGAGATGTACATACCAAACAGGGTAGGATGATCATATCTGTATCTACTGCTTTTGAGCTCTGCTCCTCCAATCGTAAACGCTTGCTGGGTTGCCATTTCTGAGCCAGTGTTCGGATCCTCTCATCTGTTGTAATTACATCTCCATCAAACCTTAAAAGAGGCAAAAGGAAAAGAAGCATACAAATGTGTTTTGGAAGTACTGAAAACTAAATAAGTGCAATTAAATGCAAATTCATCTTCCCACCTTCTGTTTTAGGAAGATTCATTAATCTCTACCTATTTTTATCATATTATGTTAACTAGCTTCCCTGTTCTAACAAGTCAAAGGTTTTACATGTTATAAAATTGCTCATCTCTGTGGGAAGATGGTGGCTCCACAACACGCTTTGATTACTAAAAGCCACAATAAGGTCGTACGGTCTCCATACTTCCTCAGTTTGGATAATTTAGAGACATAGTAGATCTTCATATGGGAGTTACCATACTGAAAAGAAAATATGATGTATTTCAGAAGATAGTGACTTGCTTCCATAAATACAACTTAGCAGGAGTTTATTTCCTTACTTTTTCACACATGAAAACCAAACATATCCTTGAACAACTTCTACTTGGCACCTATTAGATCTTAGGGTACCACCCACATCTAACGACTTTGTTTTTCTGCTGGACCCAGTCTTTCACATACCTCTTTTGAACTTCCAGGAAGAAAGAATCTGTTCTTTTCATTTGCAACTCATACATGGCTCGAAGAATATGGAGAGGTGCATTGAGTGCATCATGTGTCATCTGAGCAAGGAGAAATAAAAAATAAATTAAAAAAAATTACATTACAGGGGAAAAAGAAAGAAGAGTTTTTTTAAGGATGACCTAGGTATTGTTTACCCACTTATCATATAGGTACCAAATTAATGAACCGAATATCTGGTTTAGTAAAAATTAAAAGCAATTTGGCAAAAAGCTTTATAATGATTTTGTAGCGTTTATTAAGGTAGTTCTAGTTTATTTCCTTTAGATAACAATACATTGAAATCATTGACCCGTATTTGGTAAATTTATAAGAAAAACAGCCACATAAACTATGAAGTATTTTATGCCACTAACAAATTCACAGTAACTTCAAAGGAGGTAAAATTAAGTTTAACTACCAAGAAGCATATTTTGGTGGCTTCATCCAAACCCTCCAGAGGATCAAGTTTGTTCTGCTCTAAATCAACAGGACCAACGACGGGTTGCTCCACATCTTGATCTTGTTCCCTTTCTTCCAGTTCAGTATCCTCACGTTCAGCCAGGGAACTGATCTCTTTCTTTGAGGAATACAGCATTATTGACAAAATCTACATAGAAAAAAGGTAGCATATGGTGTGACGGCTGTAGATATTATTAGTGTATCTGCAATCAGCATTTTATAAGAACATTATAAGACTTGGACAGTGGTTAACACATCCTACTCTAAAAAGAAGCAGCACCTAAAAAAAAAAAAAAAAAAGGGGGGGAGGGAAGCCCAAAACACAAAACCAACCTGCTCCCCACTTCACAAATGAGTTACACCTTCCAGGCAGCTATAAAGGCAACTTAAGCAATTAGCCATAAATATAAAAATTTGAGACAATAATTATTTAACCATTTCATTACATCAAAGGTTTGAGGATTCTTACACAAGAACGGAGCAGAGGTGACTATCACCAAAAAGCCAGCGATGCCCTTACACACTCTCCTCCTTTGAAAACGTACGGTTGGCTTCAGCACAGCCAACACCACTAGTGCTTGTACCAGGAAGAAAATAACGTTACACACTTCCTTGGTCCTCCAATTTGTGCCAGCCTCAGTTCTAAGGATTAATGCAGGCAGAGCTATGGAGAGACATTTTCGTGCTCAGAGCAGAACACTCATTTGGTACGATGCTGCCCAAAGGGGAGGAAGGTGGGACACCTCTCTGAGCCAGGGCTGGTTCTCTGGCTGTAGGTCAGGAGGCAGCAAAACCCCACAGTCCAGATCTGATTCTGCAGTATTTCTAACCAACCACCTGGGGCAACTTTTCAGAGGAATTCCAGGGCATCTCTCTCTCTCTTGTTGCTACCGTCCTAAGTGCAAGTTAACACAACTCTTGCCACTATCTTCCAGCAATTAACAAATATTCAGAAAGAATTTGCCCACATGCATATTGATCTCCCTATATGGCACTGCAGTAATACCTTGTACATGTCAGTGAGTAATGCAAGTAATGTTTTTCTTTGAGATTATTTATTTTTTTAAAATTGAAGAATGGAAATTTTCAAGAACAGGCTAAATAAAATTCATAAAAGAAACTGAGCTGGTGGTTAATGCCTCATCTTGAAAATTTCTTTCAAATACCAATCAGATTAATTAAAACCAGCTCCTGCTTTAGAGAAGTTAGACTATGATCTACACAGTTATGATTGACAGAGGAAGACAGATTCAGGGATACAGGTAAGCGAACATTTTTGTAAAGACTAACTAGAAATACTATTGATACTTTCTTCACGGAAGGGAATTGCAGTGCCGTAACCTTTCACACCACTGTGTGAAGCCTGACTTCTTACAAAACGTAATTTTTCTTACCTCCAAGTCCCTCAGAAGCCAGGTCTTACTGAAACCAGTTCCTTTGCTACATTTTTTCACTAGAAGCTTCAGTAAACCAGACTGAAGAAAGGCAGCCTGGATCTCCTTAAAGCCATGAATCTACACATAGACACACACAAGTAAGTAAAAAGGGAATGATGCATCACAATCCTTGCAAGGCCTTATCACACAGCCTCAATTAAACTTCCTGCCTAGATGAATTACACTGGGAATCTTTTTCTTTCATTTCCCCAAAAGACCCCAAAATACAAATCCCCACTTCAAATACCTTAAGAGTATCACTTATGACACACACAGAGTAGTAACTGGATATCTGTCTCGCTCTGACGGTCCAAAAAAATCCAGACCCCCCCTTCAAATACTTCAGGAGTAAGAAAAGGGGCAAGTGAGCTTCACTCCATAAAGCGCTATTCCTACAAATTTCTTCTTCAGCTTTTCACGAATGGTCAGCCCCCACAGAGTAAAAGCCACTCAACTTTCAAATCTGACTCACAAATGCTTTTTAAAGCCTCGCAACCATTTCAACCCCCTGCCAACAGGGGATAAAAGGAGCCAGCTGTGAGAGAATGAACTTGTGTTAGTTCCCCAATGTGCTTAGTCAGTAGCCAAGTTCCTGTAGCACAAGGTAGAACACGGACTTTTATTTATCTATTATGTTCTACAGGTCAGGCAAAAGATACCTTAAGTGTTCTGTAAAGCCCCTTCAGAGCGAGCGACAAGACCCAAGTTGCCTCCACTGCCTCAGCATAGCTGCTGTCCATGCTGGTTTGCAGAAGGTGAGTGGATATAAGAACAAAGTGCTGGAGGTACTGCCTCAGCTGGGTCTGGGAATCACTGCCTTCTTGTCCACACTTCTGAATCAACTGATAATCTTTCACTACAAGAGAGAAAAAACACAGTTCACTATGTTCCTCTTAAAATGTTGTGAAATCATGTCTTACCAGTAGATATGAGTAGGCTGAAACAAGAACACAATCCATACGTGAAGTACATTCTAATAACCACAGTCACATTAAAGAGACTGTAGAACCACCACATATCTGCCTTGCTGTGACAAAATTATACTCTTGTACTGAAATTATCTCAGATTCATTGAATAGTCAAGAAAATATTTCATTTTTCTGTGCAAGTTAAAAAACCCCCAGGTAACTTCTGGCAACAGCTGACTGTCTGCACATATTTGCACATAAACAGTACCACATACAAAGCAGCACATGTTGTATTTAAAATTAAAACGGGGAATATTCTAACCTGCAATTGATATGATTAAATAAATCTTGCTGATCTTACTGTTGAAAATGTCAACCATAAAAAAATCAGATATAATACATAACACAATAATTATAAAATTATATCCACAGCTTTCAATACCAAAAAAGCAGTTTAGTCTGTTTATTTTTCCAAGTGTCTTTTAAAGAACTTCATTAGTCAAATCTTAGGATAACCTTTTCTTTATTAACTTCACAATTATTAAGTTGTGTATGCCAAAGCTGAAAGCCCTCACTCCCACAAAGCCAACTGATTTGTTATGTTAGGTGTTTGGCTTGACTAGCTTTTAAAAGAAGGTGAAACAGAGGAAGAAAATTCTCTCTTGTACAACGAATGTGACTCAGGAGGCAGCATCTAGCTCTGGGTCTTTGTTGTTGTCTTCTGGTGAGTTTTATTGTTGGGTATTTTTAATAACCTTTAGACACCATAATAGCCAACACACACTACCAACGTGCCCTAGAAAGGATTATTCCTAAATGTCCAGACACACATCCTGGAGCATACACTATTTCATGCCATATAGCTCTTTTTACATTTTTGTCTCAAATTTTAGGGGTATCCAAACTGTTTTGAGAAGTTCTTCCAGACAGGAGGAAAGCAGAGAAAATAGACTCCTGACATTTTATAGAGTACATGACTAAAGAAGTTAGGCCCATCCTCACAGCACGCTTTTTTACACGATCAGTTGAAAACAGCCAATACAGCATCACTTCAGAAGCGATTGATCGATGATGGGTATGTTTGTGTTTGTTCTTAGTCTTCTTTTGCTAGTAGGTAGCACACCTTGCCCACAGTGGAAACAGGCACTTCATAAAAATTCAGAATATTTTTTGAGCAATAAAATGGACTACCCCAAAAACGTTCAGGCTCTGAGTACCTTTCCTTTATATGGCAGCACCTAACTACAAAGATGCTGCGTGTGCATTTTATAAATTTGCAGTTGCTGTTTTAAAACACTAAGCACACGTCTGTAAAGGGTAAGAGAGAAGCCATGAGCAAATCTTGAAACAGAAACAATTGCTTAATCAAAGGCCTATTTCTGAGATTTCTCAGTTAATAAAATGGTCAACATTCCTTTTCTGAATAAAAATAAATGAGTCTCCATCATCTTTACTGCAGAACTTCACAATTTGGCTTAACCTACAGGCAGAAAATCAGGTGACTTAATAATGGAAGTCAAACTCTGCAGACCTGCATCAAGCAGTTTAGTTAAAATATGGTTCTGGGTGTCCACAAAAAACTGTAAGGAAATACTCTGTGATTCTTTGATAAAATAAAAATGTCACAGAACCTGTTTTTCTCTTTCGGGTTTTGATGTCTACTACAACTGCCCTGTTTTTCTCTGTGAAATGCTTCAGGATGATCACGTTATGAGGCTCATTAGCATTGTCCATGTACACAGAACGAGTCCCCATACACAGCACCTGAAATTGCAGCAAAAGTTGCAGTTATTGTTTGGAACACTTATTTGTAAATACACAGTCACCTTTTCTATTGGTTACCCTTGCTTATACTTGGTATTGCAGTTTTTAGCTGAAAAAAATCTGCTCTTTGCCAGGTATTTGCTGATCCTTAGAAAATGGCAGTTCCTTTCTATAAAAGTAATGCCTACAACAAACAACTTAATGCTACACAGGCAATATATCAGAGTTATAACTATCAAGAGTGAGACTGGTTTGTTTCGCTAGTATAAAAAGCTGGTTTTGATACTCAAACATACTAAGCTGGTTTTCTCATGATAGTTACAAGTAGCACTCAAAGAAATACAAGGCAAAACCAGCTACGTTGTTATTCATTAAATAACCATTAACTGTGTGCAAGTGGAAAGATGTGAACTCTGACATACACTGTGTTTTCACAGTTTATAATGGATGTCCCCAGTTGATTAAATGCCTAGTGTTTAGAAGTAGAAACCTAAAAGCTCTAACCAATTTTTGCTTCCTTTAGCATCAATAGGCCACTTACCTCAGGGAACCCAACCAGAACCAATAAAGTGAAGATATTGGTGTGCTTTAGCTGGAAGGGCAGTTGCTTAATGCAATGGTCAGTGAAAGCAGCGATCACATTATGCCACTGCGCAGAAGAGTTCAAAGATCGAAGAATATCTGCCATGGAACTTGCCCAGTCCAGACCTACACGACTGGAAAGCAAGAGCAGTCTGTATTAGGAGGGCTGACTACATACTTACCTGAAACTATTTTTCCCCTCAAGACAGCGTATCACTGCCAAATCTGTCATAGCTAGAGCTTTCATATCATATATAACTTCTTCCAAATATTTGAAGCTTTCAGGTTAGCTGACACATGAATTCCATTTTGTTTTTCATCACTAGAGCATAAATACTACTCTGTTTTCTTAAAGGGTTTACAGTCCCAAATCAAAGCGTTCCTGGACATTGTCACCTTTAACTCCTAATTTTAGTTTACAGGCCAGAAGTTTTTCTTTGCACAACAGCAAATGCTTTAATTCCCACCTATGTAACTACCTGCTTTCTCTCTGTGGACTACACAAATCTAGAGACTGGCCTCCTTGCTCTAAAGTTAGTCTTTGAGAAACTCCTTTCCCTCAGCTGATTCTCTGGATATTCTGCCTTTAAATTTCACATGCTTTCCAATTTGTTTGATTTAACAAGTGTGATGTTAACCTTAGAATGCTTGAGAGCTTTCTCAGGGTCTTCAAAATGGAACATCTGCCTTGCCCCTCCTTGCTGTTTCCAGTGCAATTTTACTATACAAAAGTCTCTAACACTTTTACATAAAAGGGCCAGATCCAGACCACAGCACTGGTGATGACACACTCTCCACCTTTCCCAAGTTACACAAGAGGTATGTAACTCAATGGGAGATTATTAATGACATACAAAAAAATATAGGACTGTATTTTGGTTTTCCTCGAAGCTTCCAAACCTTACTTCTTCCGCCATAACATGCTACATAGGTAAGCCCAGGAAAATTAAGCCACTCTTCAACAACCTTCTTTTGACGGAAATCAAGAGGTTCTCACTGCAACAAGGGCTGCAGGTGCTAAGCCCTTCCCAGAATTAGGGCACGGGTTTAACCAACTTTGTTAAAAAGGCTCTATGCGTGAGGCACACATAAAAGACAATTAGCATTAAGTCATCAGAGAGTAACTAATAGGTTCAAATTAAAAAGCACCTGTCTAAACACACAGCTCCCAGACTGAACAGAAGATGAGTTGTCTTCCAGCCTTCTGGCACTGAAGATCCATCTCCCGCAGCAAACAAATTATGTTTAGCTGAAAGGACTTTAGCCACTGCAGCATCCACTTCTGCAGGCATAAGCCGCAGGATTAACTGGCCCAGAAGTCCCAGTGTTAGATGGTAAGTTTCATTTAGGTGGCCAGCATTTGAGATTACAACCTGAAACATCAGTGGAAGTATCTGTTCCAGGTTAATCAAAGACATTGTGGAACCCTATGAAAAGAGAAAAATCTCAGTAAGACAAGGAAATAAAAGACTTTTAGTCAAAGCCATAGCACACATGAAAGATTCTGTTCTAATGCTCTTTCGAGTGGGACAAAAGGAAATGAGAAACTAGGTTGTTTCTTCTGTTGTTGACTAGTTGAGCTGACCTGACACACAAACTTAGGTTGATGGTTTAGAATTTGCAGCTGTTGAACAGTTAAGATAGACTGCTCTACAGATAAATTAAAATTCCCTTCCCTCTCCCCTGACCAGGAGAAAGCCCTTACATTCCTTAGTAATGTGAAATGTCTCAAGACATTCTGATTCACGTTTTATAACATGTAAGCAACAAGAGCCCACCTCCCACATTTAATTTGCTATGAATTCCATTCATGTTACTTGTGACACCTAGAAAACTACAGATTGAGAATAAAAAGAACTCACTGATTTGAAAGGTGGTAACATAGCTGCCAGCAATCCTAGGATCCTCTTCTGAGAGCATTCAGCAAAAACCTGTTCCTGGCTAGGTATTAAAACCTTCTCTGCTTGCTTCTGGGTGGAATCCTCCAAAAGGTAGTCATCTGCTTTTTAAATTAAAACAAAAGAAGAAAATGCCCAAAATTACATTAAAAATAAGATAAATAAGTTATAGCTTGATTTTATAATTACAATCTAAGGATAAAACTCCTTTTAAAAATTTTATTAAAATTTGAAAAGCAAGTTTTTATAAATCTGTATAAAGACAGCAGGTAAAGAGATCTACACCATCTATTCAAAACCATCAAGGACAGTACTATGGACAGATCCATTTTACCATCAAAATTCTAAAATACTAGTCTTTAATAGAATAAGACACTTAACTTCTGGTTCCAAGTACGTAAGAATACACCAGTATTGTGTCAGACCAACAGGAGCTATAACCTCTATACATGGATATATATTGGTGGAATTCTACTCCGATTTCTATGATCCTTTAAACGGATCGCAAGGTAGCATTTGTTCAAAGCAGTATGCTTGGCAGGTTTTTACAAAGCAGACAGCTCGCTTGCGTTAGAGACATTTGCAAATACACAAAAATGGGTTAGGAACAAAAAATACAGCTGTCTGCTTTGCATACGAATGGATATTCCTGTGACGGGGAAATGAGAAATAGTCCTTTACCTGTTGGAGAAACATTATCATCCACAGACAAGTCTGACTCCTGTCTCAAAACAGCTTTCTTTGCAATGACAGCTTTGCTTTCACTTCCTTGTTTTCCTACTTTATCTTCTGCAGGAGACCGAATTTCATTGCGAGCATCTCCTTTCGCCTAAAAATAAAACAAAGACACTAAAAGATTAAAAAAAGAATTAACACCTGCAGAGACAGCCATGGAAAGAAGCAGCCAGTCATCTGCAGTCAACAAACATTCTCCTTGACTATCAAAACATTTTACTGGTTAAGAACTTCTTGATATATACACGTCTTAAGCTTCCATACGGTGAAAATATATTTTTCTATTTCACTCGTATCTCTATGCATAAAATTATTACAGTGTAATAGTTTTATACACTGTATAAAATGGTAGGAAACTCGTTTTCCTACCTAAACAGTGCTAACAACTAGGGGAAACGACAGTCCTTTCAGAAAGAACCTCCTTTGCCCCTTCCCTCCAATGCTTTTGTGAATCAGTTGCCTGTGAGAACATAAGATGCCGCCTTTGTCTTTGATCAGCTGGATCTAATAAAAAAAAACAAACCCCAAAACGAACCAACCAACAACTGTTCCCTTGCCCTGCAACTTTTACCAACAAATGAAATCATTACTATCCATTATTTCAGTTACCTCTACGGAATAGGATGTTTAAGCTTCTGAAGAACACACATCTAACTGGTATCAGAGGTTCTGTACATAACAGGTACTTACATTACAACGCATAAAAGAGCGTGTGCTTGGTTTCTCATCTCTTCCCTCCACTGCTTTATCACCAGTATGACTTTTTGGAGCACCATCTGTGGGAGGACCGACTGAAACAGCATCATTCTCTGAGAAGGATTCACCTTCTGGCAACATGCAGAGGAGAGCTAAATTTTTCAGACCTGAAAGCAAGAAAGTTATAAAAGCTATTTAGCTGCTGAGTGGCAAGATAGGCAAAAAGCAGACTCAAAATGTTTTTAAAGAGAACTGCAAACTTCCCCTCACACACTTCTGAATATCAGCTCCATTAAAAAGATGTTCCCCATCATGCTCACTTAATTATGTAGTTCCATTAAATAATAGTGATGAACAGGTGGTGACATTTTCCACCTCGCAAAGATACCATCAGGGTAGGAGTCTTAATTAATTTAAGAAAGTGTTAGAGAGACCTTCCAGCAGCATAAGTTATGAAAGGTAAATGAAGTTTTTCATAGCTTTTAATCTTCTGACCATTTAAATACCTATACAATAAAACTGTACATTAAAAACAGATTAAATAATGACCGTGCATAAGTATGTGTTTGTGGTGGCGGCGGCAGCACTTCAGCTGTATTAGAGCTGCTCAAAACAACTACCAGTAAATTTATTTCACCTTGAGCCTGCAATTTTTGATACATTCAACATAGGTCTCTATTGTATCACCCTGTTTTCTGTAGTAGGTCTTAGTTCAGAAATCCCCATTTCCAGAAAAGGGACAGCATCCCCAGAAACTTATCTCAGACCACAAATAAGGTTAAAAAATTCTTGCGAAGAGATGCAGAACAAAAAACATTTTCCACCAAGTCATTTGCTTTCCTTCAAGTCTTTCAGTTGTCAGTAACATGTTAGTAACAGAACATGAAGCTATTTTGATTGATCCCTTTAAAACGTCTAAGATGGAAAAAAAAAACCCAAAGAGTTGCCAAGTTGTCTCAATATTTATGTAAGCATAAAATTAATTTTCTCAAGCACTCTGTTTTCCATGTTCCAGTGACCCTGAACGACACTTGTTCTACATTTGCTTTCTACATAAACAGTTATGCTCAGTGAAGTACACAGTAGCTTCCCCTTTCCTTTGGAAACCTCAAAGTGAGTAATCACAGACTTTTCTGACACTTGCTAGAAACCATTGTTTCAGTGAAGGAGGAGCTGACTCACCTTTTCCATGCTGTGCTTTCATCAAGCAGTCTCCGATGAGCTGTATGCACTGATGCTGCAGAACTCTGGCATGACTGAGGACCTGTGAATCTAGTTTCTCTCCTTCTACTTCCTCCCCATTTGCCAGATCTGCACTGTAGAGAGTCAAAGCTGCAAACAACAGCCAGGAATAATTGTGGACATATGGCTGGATGAGCCTCTGTCGGTCACTGATTCGAATAGTCACCATTGGATACACTGTGATGCTGTGAGTGGGCAAGTGACTGAAAGAAGAAGGTACATGATTTTGAAATGCAGCCATTTCTTGCTAACCAGTGTAGTTAGTAACACGCGACACCTCTGCAGGAAACTATGAAAAACCCAACACATTCCAGAGTTTCAAACTATAGACCTTCAAGTGCTGTAAACTGTCAGAGCCTCACTGACTTCAGCAGTGCTCATTTAACAGAACCTGAACTGTCACAAGAGCTCCTGCTCTAGAAATGAATTTTTTTAAGATCTTTGGTGTCAAGCAGTGAAACCTATGCTGTCTAACCACAGCACTGTGAGTTTCTTCTATCCCAGCATTCACGGCTGATAACTCCCTCTGCAACTTTCACAGCCACGGCTAGAAAACAATTGCTACTAAGTTACTTCAGAGGTTGGGGCAGGTTTCCAAACTGCAGAAGTTTTTGCTGAACTGGCCCTATATTTGTTATGTTTCCCTGAAGGACACCAGCTAGATGTTCTATGTCAGATGCTGCCTTGTAGGAAGAGACATGAGAGTGACTGTACTTAGTCACTTGTTCACTGCCAAGTGAAGTGAGTACAGAAATCACGTATTTAATACCTGTCAGAGTATTTCTTTGCAGAATAGCACCCATAGCAAAGGTCAAAGTCATCACACACATTGCAGTTCATTCTCCGACCTATGATAACTCCTTGACAGTGATCACAGGCGTACTCCATGTTAACCATTTCATGGTCATCCTCATGTCCTTCAGGTTTAACTCCACCTGTAAAGAAATATTTTAAGATTTCCCTGTAAATCCTTTTTGATAATGGATCTTTCTTAATTTCATGTTCAGATTAGGAAAAGAAAAGCTTAACATTTCTAAAATATCCAGAAGAAAAGTATTTCACTTCATTTTATGAATAATTTGTAAGATGCTATTTTGCCTTTGAGTATAGGGGTTTGAGGGTGGTTGGTTTTTTTAATGATTCTTACCAAGAAAACAAGTTTTACACAGATCCATGTCATTGCATTGCAGGCAGCGGTAGCGATGCCATGGCGCAATTTCATCACAGCCATCGCAGGATATGTCCACGTTTAGCAGGTCACAGTAACGAGCGACAAACATGTGCATCTAGAGCAATAAATGGACACAGTTTACTTGAGTATTATTTTCTGACTTTGAGAAAGCTCTCTTTAGACAGAAAGCAGAACACTTCCCCTGCCAAAAAAGTATGGGGATATTTTAATCATTTTCGACTTTTGAAGGCCTACAGGGAACCAGGGATCCAGCTCATGAAAAATCAGTTTAAGTTAGATTCCTTTCTCTCCTTTATACTTTTAGAAGTCTCCTAATTACCCCTTCTTCAGACAAATAAGCAAATCATGAGGTCACCTTTCTCTGCTTCTCTGGGTCAGCTTGAGCTATCTTTTCATACCAGGTCTCAAACATTACATCCTGACATTCATCCATCCACTCACAGTTTTGCTTGTAGTCTGCAATTTCATCTTCTTCACTCCACTGACTGAAAGAAAAGCAAGCTCAGAATTCAGTTGGAACGCAATCAGGCTTCCCTCTAATGTAACTTGAGATACTTTTTTTTTTTTTAAAGAACAAAGTGCTGTAACATGCTAAGAAAAACAGAATTGTGAGAACTCCAGTTCACTTGGTTAATAAATGACCATACAGACATGTGCTTCTTGCCTCCGTGACCAGTTCTTAGATACACATGGGAAGCAGAATGCAAAGTCAGAAAAATCCACTTACAAAACTGTTCATGGTAATGCCGGCAGATCAGATGGCAGATTTTAAAAGCTTTTTGGCCTTTACATTTGCTTACGTGTAAGAACTACAACTACTATAAAAATGAAATATGCAGGTGTTAAAACATTTGGCATTTATCAAGACAAGAAACAGCATTATCTACCTCCTGCTGCACTGCCTAACCGAGTGAAACGTTCCAGCAGTAATCAGGTTAAAGATAAACTTTTAATAGTTTTTGTGCTAGTAATGCTGCAAAAATTTTCAAATACTTCAGTTAAGCCCTTGGATACCGGCCAAAATTTTGCCATACTTCTTAGTAGCATTTTTTACTGCTTGTTCCAGCACAAAGTTCAGGAGCCTTTCTTGGTAAAAACGGTATCAATAGTTAGTACCACGTGCAAGTTGCGTTCTTCCTGACTCACCAAATGACACTGTCATGAATGCTTATGTTTTCTTGTGATGTAGTCATGAGAAGCTGTGGTAGTTGGATCTCAACAAAGAAGGAAAGATCGCTCGGTTCCCAGCTCATATCCAAAAGGTGAAGGAGAGTTGTCTGCACACATGATAAGGCTGGAAGCAACGATCTAAACAAAAAACAAGACAACAGAACATGACTGCTCTAACCTAAAGCTGAAATTGCGTATTTGGGGATCAAGAGGGAGACACTCGCTGTACACTGTTTTCCAGGCTTTACTCTGCATTAAGTCAACTATGTGGCAGAAACTCAGGTTTCCTAATGCATAAACTTACACAACTTATTAAGAAGCACAGCCAACACAATTTGAAGTAAAGATGGTATTTTTTATGGATTCAGTTGAGATAGAGCTTGTACTATTGCCTGAGCATGAGCAAGAGGGTCTGTTTCTTCTCTGCAGTACATTTTCCTGATATTTGCAGGAACTGGTTCTCTTTGAAACCTTTGCCATGTTCAGTTGAAACTAGACAAAGGACTTTGAAGTTATTGGCAGGGAAACGGACAATATAATATAGTCATGAAATTCTCATTTATTTAGGGCACCTGGCTATAAATCCCAGCAATTCTAACCAGGATGCTACCAAAACATGAGCTTTAACATTAAAGCATGGCTGCAGAATTGTGACGTTTATTATGGCATTACTCTCGCCGAAGTATTCCACAATAAATTCGCTATTTCTAGTATTTTACTATTAAGCTTCAGAAACACACTGCAGAACTATAACTACAAAATGCCATAATAAGTCTGAGTTTTAAGATTGATAAATTTGTTGTGCTTTCCTGCATAGTATTAATAAAGGAGTAACTTTGTATTTTTCATCACAAGATCAAGGTTCCATATTTAGTTCTGTAAATTATGCATGGCATAGTCAAACTAAATTAAGACATTAAAACAATAAGTAACAAGGGAAGAGGTGTGGAAGAACAGAAAAAAATAATCTCACGTGAGTAATGCCAGCAAGGTACTGTACCTGTCATTAATAGCACTAAATCCCTTCACAGAATTTACCAGGAACAAAACAAGCTGATAGTAGGACTCTCGAATCTCTTTGTGTAGCTCAGCACCACAGCCTTCCAAGTTTCCAAAGTAGCTAGAAATTAAAGACTCAGTTTAGTAGTCTAGAATTCACTACTACATTTTAGGTAGCATGATTTGTGCAAACTGACAATCTTTTAAACACTCCCCAGAAGTGGGAAGGATGTTAGTTTAGTTTAAAATGCAATCTGCCACTTTCAAAGGAAAATAAAAGAATCTGTCCTAGGTTTCAGAAGTTAAGAAATAAAATAGGCGAAGAGAACATTCTCATGGCATCAGTGAAAAAAACATTCCTTCAAATTAGGTTTTTGTAAAGCACCCTTTTAATCAGGGTCTTAGAGATCAGCGCGCTGCACCATATAAAAGCTCTTGACAAGTGAGAAACCAGCCGACAGAGTGGCATATATCCATATATTGCAATGTGAACAACAAGCATAGAATTGATATGATTTTTTTTCCCATGTGTGCGTGTGTATTTTGATCTGGTTGGAAATGTAAGCATGCTGCTAGGTATTCATGCTGATTCTACCCACTGGGTATGGGTAGCTATAGGTAGGTATAGCTGTACCACTAAGTCTCACTTGAAAATAGGTCTTGATTTTTTTTTAAATGAAGCACACAAGGTATGCATAGTAGCCTAAAAACTAATCCTCAGTCCATATTTTTATTACCCACATGGATTAAAACCAATAACTTTGCACTGTTTTCAACATACATAACTGGGAGAACACAGGGACTAAGACATTAGATCATGTGGCTGAGACTTGCCTAAAAAATTACTTACTTTGTAAAATCTTTCTGACAGGCCAGAAGTTCTAAGAGAAAAAGTACACACGGTGGCTGAAAACAGTGTGGCTGCCCAAGTGAGTCTAGGCACTGGCGGATTGTCTTGAGCACTTCCAAAATACTCTGCCCTTGGGATTTTCTCAAAGCAAGGACCTTTAAAACACTAAGAAGAGCAAAAATCATCTATGAGAACTTCAAAACATCATGCTTAAAATAATCCAAATAAATCACAATTCAGGAAGCACTTGACCAGGAAGTTTGGTATCTAAATTTCCGGTTGTAATTTGGCAGTGGTATATTGCAGTTGGAGTGAGCGATAATCTATGGGTGCCCCATCCCTAGAAACATTCAAGGCCAGGCTGGACGGGGCTCTGAGCAGCCTGATCTAGCTGAGGATGTCCCTGCTCACTGCAGGGGGGTTGGACTGGACGGCCTCTAAAGGCCCCTTCCAACCCAAGCCATTCTATGAGTCTAAAAAGCTTCAGCCAGAATCCTGCACCAGTCCAACTTTTAGAGCCTAAAATAGACAAACTGAGAATTGGAAATCTCTCTTTTGATATACATTTTCAGAATATCAGGCAATTTAATGAGGTGCAACTATTGTATATTTGGTATCAAGGATTTCTAGTACTGCTATATCATGTCTTTGCTGTTTGTAGATAAGAAGCAAAACGCCACTGCAAACAGATCTCAGGAAGCCAGACAACAAACAGACACGTCCTTGTTTTTCACATTCTGAAGTTCTACATGACAGAACTGAATCAAAGGAAATAATACTCTCTATGAGCCCATACGTGGTTGTGAATAACTGAAGTTTGATACATAAATCTGACAACTATTTACGTACAACATGATTTTCAATGCTATCTTGCACATAAAAGATGTTTTATTCCATCTGAAGAGGTCTGCAGACAAGCTTCTGTATTTTATAATTGGCAACATTTTCAATTCGCTTACCTTTCATGTGAAAGTGATTGATCCTTAATAAAGTCTAATGTGTTTTTCAATATAGGATATTTCTCCTTCACAGTAGGCACAGCTCTTGGCTCTTCCATTGATCTGAAAGACAGCAGCCTTAGTCTTCCACGGCTGAACTGAGATTTTCGTGTAGGAGTAGAAGGAGGTGATGATACATCTTGCTGTGAAACTGTATTCTCCACAGGCTTACTATGAAGTGCAGATGCTTCTTCTGTCTGGAGGGGGTCTGGAACTTGTTTGCTCTTTGTATCAGATTCTGTCATTTGGCCCCCGTCTTTTGAAACAGCATGAGTTACTCCATTGGAAGACAATGAGTGTGCTGCCTGGAAGTCTGCGTCCACAACAGAACCTTTTCTTTGGCATTTATCACTGACATACTGTTGGATATCATCAATATCTTGGGCTTCCAAGCTGTCTGAAGCAGCATCTTTCGTCTTTGCTCTTACAGGCAAAAAATTCAGCAACAAAAGGCTCTTCTGCATACAAAGTTTTGCTGCAGCATACAAATTGGAAGAATTAAAATCATGACAATAAAATGCCAAACTTGCCATCTTCTGCTTAGGAAAAAAAAGTTATTTATCTTGTTTCTTCTGAGCCAAGACAGCTAGAAAATACTGTTTTTCTTATTATATTGATCACAACACTGTCAGTTACTTAATTCTAGACTTCCAAATGCTAAATTTGAATGATCACGCTGAACCATACGAAGCACACACCAATAAATCAGAACATACACACCAATAAATGAGAACACATTTTATTCTAGTAACAGTCAGTGGCTCTTCTAACATCAGTTAATTGTGGTAACAAGTATTTACAAAAATAGATGAATGTAAGTTCAGAACCAGGTGACCCCAGTGAGAGGTCACTCCCTGCAGGATTTTCCCCTGAACTATTTTCTGCAAAGAATAGCAGAACACAATCCCAGTTAGTTCATGTAATGTGCACTAGTTTATCTCTTCAAGTATTAAAAAACACCAGTTGCTAACTTATCTTTTACAGCAAAAATACATGTCTAAGATTCACAAGGCAATGCTTTACTAAACTACCTGGAATGCTTATACATTTGGAAAGGCAACACTTACCAAGAGTTTCTGGGTTCACCTCACTTGCTTCTGTGTTCTGCTTCTCCTCAGTATCATTTCCCCTACCCATTAGGGATTTCTGCTTCATTTCCAACTGTAGACAGGATGTTAAAATAGTTAAAATATGACTCCCCCTGTGTATCTATACAGCAAGGCAGTATGAAGACTACATTGCATTAAAGGAATTTAATCTCGGGAACAGATGACAGTATTTACCATCCCCTATTGCAGAATAAAACACCCAGCTGTCTGAAAGAGCAATGCCTAACCTATCCAAGCAGATTACACAGCCTCATACAGAGATGCTCAAGGTTTGTAGGCTGAGAATCTTCCCTGTCTTGTGACTGGATGTGCATCAGCCCTCCAAGAGAAAGAGGGCTCCCCCTTTATCCCCAGCACTCAGGAAAAGATATGTTTAGTCATGAGGTGAGATTCTCCAGAAGCATCATGTAATCCAACTTGTGAGTGCTGTCAGATGCAAACAGCACCCGTCATGCAACAGGTACAATGCAACTACTCATCTTAACATGCATCTGCACTCATTGCACCTCTGGCTATCAAGCTGCCAGGAATTCTTGCAGGTAGGGGAAGAGGAGGAAGGAGGTCACAAGATGCTAGAAGTTAACCGGCCCACATCTGAAGGGCTCACAGGAGTAGCAGAGAAGCAGGCCATAGCAGTCTGAATTAGCTGTTCTTGAAGGCCACACAGTTGTTAACGTTTAGAATCTCCTGCAGACTAGCAAAATCTAACTGAATTTTGACTCTCCGTAACTGCAGGTGATGACACACACACCTCTCACCAGGATTTTTGCTGATGACACCAGCTCTTGACATAAGGCTTATGTTTCAAGGAAAATTATGTGCAAAAAAAATACTCTGAACTGCAGCCAGTTACTTGCTTGTCAAAGCAGCAATTATTTCCTTTTCTGTTAGCACTGCATTACTGTGAGAGTGATGTTTAAGACAGATTTCTTTCTATGTTATGCCTCAAAAGAATTCCAACTGCTCGTAAGAATCTCCCTAATAAACAACATGCTTTCTTATTGAAAAGTAACACAAACGTAACAGATTTTGAGTAAAATTCAGTCCTCAATACTCATGATGACACATCTGGGGCTGAGGGAAGGAGGGGAGCATTAGAATGCATTTAAATGTTTAAGTTCATAGTTTAGAAGTGAATGTATGTTCTTCCTAATCGAAAACAGTTAACCTAGAATCACTGAAGCAAAAACATGGTTCCACCCTACTCCTTAACATTGCATTGTAAAATATTAAGCTGAATGACATTAACAGACGTCCTCCTGAGTGATCTTACCATCCATATTCTAATTGAATCAGCCAGGGAATATACTTGTGCAAACTCATCACCCAAAGGCACCTTGCCTCCACTGTTGACTGGAAACGAGAGAAAGAAAAGTCCTGTTTATTTACAGCTCCATTTTTTATACAACTTGACTACTTAACTAAAATTATGTTAGAGTCTTCCTTTCACCTCTTAGTCAATACTTGGAATTATGCCTGTAAGAAAAATAAGGAATAAAAACTGCCCACTTTCATATGCCTTAAATACATAAATTGCACCTTAGAGTTATTTGCAAAGTTAAATTATTAATACCTTTCTCATCTCTTCCCAAAATTGACACCTGCAGCCATAGAAAATAAAAAGCTCTCTCTATACGTGCAAACATTACTAATGCAAACTGATAGAATAATCAAGAAATGCTTAGTATTAACTTAAAGCTCTATAGATTTATTTATCATTTTTTTTCCCCCTTTTGTCTTATGCTATGAATTCCTTGAACAGACTTTCAAGATCAATTTACAAAAACTAAAGACCTGACAAAACAGTTTCCATCAAAACTGGCCTGACGACGACTATGGAG
Source organism: Phalacrocorax carbo (assembly GCF_963921805.1). Classification (NCBI taxonomy): domain Eukaryota; kingdom Metazoa; phylum Chordata; class Aves; order Suliformes; family Phalacrocoracidae; genus Phalacrocorax; species Phalacrocorax carbo. The sequence continues at coordinate 9,853,857 of NC_087529.1, forward strand.
AAAGATGTTCCTATGTGGGGTCTTCCCTTTCCCATTCCCCCATTTTTTCCTCCTTTTCAGCACCACTTGTACGTACTTCACACAGCATAGGTGAACATGGATCTTGAAATTAGTCTGCCCCACCAAGACCGACAGATGAAGCTATTAACATAATAGCAGGATGGATATCTTATCCACCCAGTAATGCGTTCCTCAGCTACCAGAGTTTTCAATCTTACTCAGAAAATCAGATCAATTGTCAGACATAGACAAAATGACTAAAGGCAATAACCAATTTAGTCATCAAGTCAGTCTTTGTGTCATTTTTACCCATAACTTTATAGCTCAAAATGTAAGGTGTTTAGCTTCAAAATTGTGACAGAAAGTGAAAGCCTAAAATTAAACGTTTCAAAATCAAGTAACACCTTATCCAATACTTCAAACATATTAATAAGCTTTATGGAAGGATGGTGTAAATTAGATAGTTGTTCATTTTACCTTCTGAAAATGCATAAGCTGCAATACAATGGACATTATACAAGTTAAAAGCAAAATATTACCTTTTATTTTTAAAAAATATATTTTGAGGATGCCAAGGTTAATTTCCACGGTATAACATTCTGGGAGGTAATTCACACCTCCTCCACCCCCAACATTTAAAAACATATTTAAGTTGGTGCTGACTTTTTAGAAAAGATACACTGAGAGTGGAAAATGATATAAGAACCTCTCATCACTGGGAGCCACACTGTTCTGAATTAAAACCCCAGAGGACATCACTACTCTCTTTAGGTATATCATTGTAAGGCTTAGGCAGTGGCTGATGATGGTTTATTAGTATTTGGACAGAGCTCTGAAGATAAAAGCATATACTAATAAAAAAAAAAAAACCAACACTCTAGAGATAAGGCTTACCACGTCTACCTAAACAATGACTTCTTTATACAGAACATCTTTTTCAAAGTGTCACACTAAACTGATTTTTCAAAGTTTATGAACTGAACTATAAGATAGCCTTTTACAAACTTTATGTCTTCATTATTAAGATAGTCTAATATTAGAGTTACCATATTTTTGAAGCTTCTCATACAAATCTGGAGTGAGATACACCAAAGCAGCAAATGTTGAGTTCACAGCTTGATCAACAGTAGAACCAGCAACTATATCTGTCTTTGGGGTCTGTTTTTTACATGCCTGTATAAGTCCTTTGAAAAGTTCAGATTTTTGCCCACTGAAGTCCTGGGCAGGATCTGATTTTGCAAAGTCGATAAGAAAGTTACGGCAGTCGTCTTGGTGAGAGCTCCTAGCCTGGAAAAAATGTTAGAAAACATTTACCTTTAATATTACCTGAAAAGTTGTTGCAGCACGTTTCTATAATTAAGTTAACTTGCAGTATATGCACTGCGGCTGAGCAACCGGATCTAACGGAACATGTCCCTGCCCAAGGCGGGGGTGTGTGTGAATTAGATGAACTTTGAAGGTCCCTCTCAGCCATTCTGTGGTTCTATGAAAACTAATAAAGGGCACAGAACAACAGTTTCTTTCCTCCTTGATATTTGAATTAAACAGTGCAACTGATGACAACTTTAGCACAACAGCATATGCTTAAGGACATACCAGCTAATTAAGTCTGAATGAAACTGTATGATACACAGGGATTTCATGCCAATGAAACAAAAGCAGTGGTGTAAGTACCTCTTTTTTATCTTGGTGCAGTCTGCTGCTTTTACTGGCTCCCAGGAGTGCCTCAGGACACATCTGATGCCTGAAGACAGGTTTCCACAGAGGAGAATTAAGAACTGATGTTACTTTCAAAGCAGGCAGGTCTGCTTCACTACCTAGTTCTGCAAGAAATTCAGAACAGACACTTCAGTTGCTAAATATTTTTGTTCATTTTTACAGATCAATGAAATTAATAAAAGTTAAACGTCCAGTGGCAGGAGGGGGAGGTAATGCAAAAAGACTGAAGTAGTAATATAACTATATTCTTTAACTTCTGTTTCTCTAATGTGGTGCAGAAAACTGATGTACCCTTTCTTTAATGATAGCATCAATATCCTATCATATAGTGACAATATGTTACATCATGGAAGGACTTCAATTTAAAATTTTTGCTGTACTTATACCTCTAGAAATTTCTGAACAATTTGCAAGAGTTTAAAAGCTTTTTCCTCCTACGAAAGACATAATAATTTGCTATACGTAAGGTAGGTCATAATTAACAAAGGAGAAAAATATTTTATGATAAGAACACTTCAGTTAGTTCCCTAAATCCACAGGTAAGTATCTGCCTAATTTTCCAAGGTAAGTAGTGACCACGTGACTGCAGCAAGAACTCTAACTTTGTTTAATTTCTCCAAAGTGGTGAGCGAATTGCCATTTAGGAAGCTAGCTAGAAGTGTTCTGGTTTTGAAATTAAAGAATAAACAACTGTCTCTTTTTTTAATTATGGCACCCATCTCACATTTTGTATGTTATTTATCTTCAGTGGCCCCGATCCTAAGAGTGCTTAACTTCTGGAATTAGCCAAACTTAACGTGACTGGGCAAACTGTGATATTACTTCATAAATGTAATTCAGCTTAGTACGACTACTTTCAGGTGTCCACCTTTTCCTAATATTGGCTTCTGACTACTAGAGAAATCAGTGATCTCTGGGCCATTTTCAGAGTAGTCCCACAGAACAGAGGCCAGGCTTGCTGCACGGAGGCCACAAGAAATGGATAAGGCTCAATGACCGCACGTCGTTAAGCAGCAATACAGCAAGGCTTCCATCTTCAGTCAAGGCAGGAGTACAGAAGGAACTTCATTTTCACAGGGGATTCGAAACATAAGGTCCTTGTATCTTCTATTTACAGGGCACCACAACTTCTGGAGCTATTCAGTGCACTCACCTCGTAGAGATTTCAGTGCCATACTTCGGGAAGCCAAGCGCCCCATCAACCGGGATACAAGAAGCTGTAAATCCAAGCCCCAAGAAACGGCAACATCTGGTAGGCCATAAGCAGTGACGGAAAACTTGTAGCCCCACTCATTATTACTGCTGTCAGAGTGAAAGAGAAACTGCAGCCGTGGGCCAGCCTTAAAGGTCACTTTCTACAGAGCAACAAAACAGTCATTTTGCCAAATGTACATGACAGGAAGACGTTTCAGGGTAATGAATTTCCTTCAGCAATTGTGGTTTTTCAGTATTATGTTCTGACCATAACAGATCTAATTTCCCCCACCATCTGAATGAGAAACCCACAATACCAAGCAGATAAAATTTCTATTCAATAGCTTAATGAGAAATATCATAGATGATTGAGCTTTAGAAGTTGGAGCCATAAAACAGTAGAGAAGCATCCCATTCGAGTAGGTGTCATTGAAGAAAGAGTAGCCACAGGAAGAATTACGCTCATCTCATGGTGTAAAAAATTGTGAGGGCAGAGCGTCAACAAATAAGTTTTACCAATGTAGTTACTGGCAGTTAAACATGATTATTACTTTTCAGTTTGACTGGCTGCTCCTTTGATAACAGCAACAAAGAGGGATTCTTTACTCATCCGCTCCTTTTGCTTGCATCATTGCCGAATTTCTTCCCCACCTCCTGCCCCCAACACTTGAGAAGCATGGATGCATACGTGCTTTTAGACAATAGTTTTTCCACAAGAATCTTAAGAATTTCTGAAGATTGGATGTATCCCTTGGTTCAGAATTTTAAAGGTGCTCACCTTAGGCCACTTCTCAGTGCCAACCTTTGTATCGTAACGAGTTTTTGCACCTCTGGCATCAGTAAACTCCAGGTAATCGTACCTGTGAAAATTGCAGTTCATTACTTCCAAATTTACTCTTTAAATTTTGGGAGAATATGTTTGCTTGTGGATTTTCACAAGTGCTGCACCTCAGAGTACCCTGTCACATCTGTCTGAACCACATCTGCATTGCTTCACATGACTGCTAAGGAATTTGTTTCATGTTTCAATGCAACGGTCTCAGCAAACACAGACCTGCATTCCTGCAGAACTTTCCCAACCCTTCAGAATTGGTAATGGGTGCCAATTTTAACATCTGGCATATGCCTTAACTAAGCAATAGCTTGGTATGTTACCAAGAGAAACGAAGCCAATAGTTTTGGCTGAAGAGGGCAAAATAAATACCACAAGCAAAAACTGTGGTGGTCACAGCAATATTACAAAACAGATCAAGGCCAAAGGAAGCAAAATTCTTACGAAGAACACGTCTGTACATTTGCCAGAAGTGGCTTTCAGCGTGAGAAGTCATTCAAAATAAGACGCTGCATATTACACAGGACAAGGAAAAAAATAGAAGTGGCATGCTTGGAGTGCAAGAAGTATTCCTTGCACATTGAAACATGAATTTCCCCTCTGCAAATAGTTATTTTAATCTTGTGCTGTGTTAGATTCAATTACCTCCTTTCAGTTTCACATTTTTCATCAAACTCCACCTCAAAGTAAGTTGCCCCATGACACAGGAAGACTGAGACCTCATGGCAATTATTTTCATAGTTATGAGGCGATTCCATCGTCCACGTCCGCAACACTACAGGCTGTTCTTGCTGCCAGCTTTCCATTTCGACCTGTAGAACAAAAATGTATTCCTAAGATACAAATGTAAAGTATTTTAAAAAATAAAATTACCACACTAGATTTTTGTGTCTATACTTTCAAGTTGCCACATGTACATACAAGGCGGCATTTACGAGGCTACAGCACTGATTTACACCTCAACTAGTTATAGACACCCTTGATAATCATGGTAAAGAGGCATTTCTAAAGCAAAATTCATCTACTCTACCAGGGAGGGGACAGACTCACCCCAGAAGAGCCTACAAGTCTCCAATAACAACAAAAGAGTCTGGATGACTAATGCAGATTTAAACATCTACACTACAGACATCCAGACTTTATTTGCATCACCGCAAGGAAGCTAAAAATGTTAAGCATGTACTATTTTTAATTTATTTTCTTCTTTCATCCTCAGAATCCTTCCTTCCTATCTACATTCTAGGCTTCCCATTCCAGTTGCACCTTCTGGTTGCTTTGCTCATCTTCCATATCAGTATAGATATATTTCTAGTTCTTCACTCAATATTTCATTACACATCACATGCTTTTAGAAGCTTTGCAGCTCCTTTCAAACACTCACTAATGGAATCACCTGAGTTTTCTATGTCTTCCTTGCAATTTTGGTGTTGTTTCACTGTACTTGATAGTGCCTGTATCTTTAGTTACCTTATGAGGCTCATTACAAAGGCTTTTCAGTGGTTCTATCAAAGTGCTGAATCCCTGTAGCAGTGTACAGTATGGAATGTCTAAAGTGCAAAAATCCAACAAGAAGATGACCTAGGAGAAAACACAAGTCTCATGAAAACACATGTAACCGCAGACATGCTACCCGGGAATAGTACAAATCCCAATGAGCACTTACCAGCTGACGAGTTGCCATAGCAAAGACAGAGTTACTTATTTTTTCTACTACTGTTTTGCCACTATATTGAGATAAAAGTGACTGCAAAATCGTTCTGATATTTGACAGGAACTGGCCCACATCTAAAGAGAAAAAAAACCCTTAATAGCCACTTTATGGATTTGCTACCACAACCTGCTTTATCAAACACTTAAGTGCATGTTGATGTGCACAAGAAGAAAGACAGCAGGAAACGCATCTGCTGCCCCAAGGCAGTGACACTCAAGAGCAAAAACAGTTCAGAGAAGTTTTCTGTGATATTTCTATTGTGGAAACAAGTTACACTTATCAATGATATTTTTAAAAAAATTATGAGTCATTTAAACACTCCAAGATTATTTCAACAATCTTAGTATATCAAATAGCCTCCTCTCCATGTAAACTTATGTGCAGCTTAAGTAACAATGGGGCTAATAATTCTTAGCTATAGTCCTGCTCCATTTTAAAATATATGACAGGAACACAACAAACTTATTTATACACAAATAACAAATATGAAGTAATTTTACATAAAATTACATCTCCACTAAGGATTTGGCCCAATTAACTACTCAATACTAAGCTGCTGCATTAAAATGCTGTAGCAAAACACCCCTTAGAAGTGCCCAGTTTCTTAAGCTCCTTTCTTCTTGCTATTACAAGCATCTAGGAAAATACATATGACCTCAGAGGAGCTTATAAAAATCAGGGAAATATAAAGAAATCAAAATGTTCAAATGAAAGTCTGTAACTCCATTTCCTCCCCCCCCGAATTTGACACCCAAAACTTACTGAAATGTTTTCTGAAGATTCTCCCAACATAAAATTATCAGTACAGTTAAAATTCTAAGTTGGTCAATACGCCTAGAAAGTCCTTCCTAAACACCTTAGAAATGCTGTGACAGTTACAAGTACGCCTCGGGCAACCACTGATGAACCCGTATTATACTGCAATTTGCAAAACCACATTTTGAAGTCCACCACATCTAATTCTGTATTTAATCCCAGCACTTACAGTTTTTAAGTATTTCTACAGCAAGATCCTTAGCTGAATTGTCGCTACCCTTAAGTTGCAGGTAGCACCAGGAAAGGAGGCTACCTTGAACAGACCAGAATAAGGAAGACAAGACTGTGCCACTCTCCTGCTGTGCAACATCCAGCATCATCATTTCACACTGAAAAATAAAGAACATAACACAAGGATAACCTCTTCTGCTGCAGAATGACACACAATGTGTTCTGAGTAAACTGTGATGGACATTATCGTCCCACTCACCCCACAAAAAAGATTAAACGCAACTGACAAGCAGCATATAACACCACGAAGCAACTAAAGTATTTTGCTCTGATAAATCGCAATTTTAAGTAGGAATAGCTACATATGAGTCACTCGATGTTCTCAGCACATTTTTTTTCTGCATATGTAAATGACCCTCCTCCATTTACACCTTCTGTAGTGGCACGACCAATTCTAACCTCTCAATATGGGAAGATTAATTCTGTTTCTTAGTCTTGATTGGGTGCCATAAAGGCTTCTCAACGCTACAGGAAAATTCCTTGTCTTATACATTACTATTATGAAACATTAATGCTTAAAGGAAAATATTTCAATTGGTTAGAAAACCTAATCCTACAGATCTGAATAGCCATGAATAGTTTTATCCAGAAAACCAGGAAAGGTAGTTCTTTAGCACACACCTCAGGCATGCAGCTTGTGTTTGAACACATAAAATCACGGCAAAGAAGTAGAAAGAGAAACAGTGCAAAGGCAGTTACCTCTCTTGCTGCCACTAGCAGAAGGGTATCCATGACTGACAGCACTTCATTTATGTCAAAATTTGCAGAAACTCCTTTCTCCGGTAATAATAAGAGTCCACCTGGATCTTGATCACTACAAAACAAAGATCTTACTGACCAACAAGTAACAGTTTCAAAATACAAATTTAGTTATCTTTGTGACAAATCTGCAGAGATCCTACTGCGTCATTGCTATGAAAATCAGCAGCGTTTGGGTTCTGATGACTACCAACCATCACCATGGACAAACAATCATTTAAAAAAAGCTGAAGGACAGCCCAGGAGAAGCCTGTGAGCGGTATACTGCGATTTCATCTCCAACTATTTTCCTTGGGCAGTGTTTTATATTACTATTTGGTTAATAAACATACTAAGTAGTAATATTGTCCTTCCCAAGGCAAAGCCTGTTGGTTGTTTTGAAGAATTCTTTTCCAGAGGAACAACATTTCTAAAAGGGATTAAATATGAACTTATTAACAGACATGGGGTATCAGACAATTATTTTCAATTTCCAGACCCCTTACCTGAAGTGAGTACACAAGGATCTGAAGGCAAGATGCACAGATTGCTTATGTTCTTGTTCTGTGATGTTTTTCTAGAAAAGGAAAAAGATTTATTTTTATTTTATGTTATGTTTCCCTCCTCTGTGAGAAAGGATTATAATTTCTGCAGTGTACTATTAATTTTTGGTAAGAAAGGCAGGGTTAGCTCCTCTTTCTCTGAATAAGCTGCAGGGAGAGAGAGAAGGGGGTTAAAAAGAGGCAAAGAAAAAACCCACATTTTTACTTTAATGGGACAAAGTATGCAATATTTGACAACAAGAGCTCACATTTGTCCTCTTTTCTGCACAAAGAAAGCAGGTTCTAATCAACCAATTTCTCATTTAATCATTTACCATCATGGTGAAGAGCTGGTGTCTCCTGGTCTGTCTGTCTGGGAAAAAGATTGCTGCTCCACTGAGTAAGGTGTTCTTAACTTCCTCTTTTAGCATTTTCATTGGCATGAAGTTACTGTCCCCCATATCCACTACTGCTCATACAAAAAGGAAACAAAATTACAAGTTCTAATTAATACTCCATCTAATAGTCAGAGGCATATTTCAATTAAATCTGTTATTTTACACAACTTCAGCCCCTTGCAACCCCATTATAAACACACAAAGTGAGGGGTAACTTTTTGAACTTCTAGCAAGAATGATTTTTCTACGGATATATTTGTTCATTGAGTAAGTTAATTCTAGGAACATTATTAGCTTTGGTAGTTGTCAAGTCTTAAACCAGTTTATATAGGATCTTTCACATCTGGAAAACATTATCTCCAGCTTGCTTTTCAGGAGACTGTGAGGTAATTTAAAAAAATGTACACTGGAATAAAGAGGACACCATCCTACTTTCAATGAAATCTAATTCCCATTCTCTTCACTGGCTCCAAAAGCTTCCCTGCGTTTCTGTAAACCTCACAAGGCTCCTTGAAAGTTTATTTATATTTATACGAAAGATCAGAAATAAATGAACCCCAGTAACAGTATAGTTAAAAGATCACACTCGCTGCTGGTTTGAAAGAAGCTTTCTATTGCAGCTGTTTCCAGACCACTTATTGTCACAAAGTCTATAAAACCATTTCATTGGGTCAAGGAAAGTTTCACTGCGATAGACTAATTAGCACACACCAACCTGAAGCAGCAAAGGAACAGTACTGACTTGGCCCTTAGGAATAAATATCTTTCCCACATTACAACAACTATGACATGCTTGTAAGCCAGAACAGACAAAACAGTTAATATAATTCAGTGTCAATTACCTTCACACAAATGTCTATAAAGCTCTTCTGCAGCTTCTGTGTGACCAACTGTTTTGCTCTGAGAAGTTTCTTGAGGTTTAGCAGTTTTATTGTCTCCAGTAAGCACAGAGAAGCAGCTCTGGAGAAGCTGCAATAGCAGTGTTTGAGCAAAGACGCATTCTTCCCTTGGGCTGTAAGAAAGCATAAAACAATCAGAAGCAAAAACTAGAAAAAGCAGCTCTTTTGCACCAAATAGATAATGCTATGAAAGTCACTATCTCGGACAGATAAAAAACACTGAGTAGAGAGCACATAGCCAAAAATATATAGCTGCCAGCTCAATTAATCTACATCTCAAGCTTCTACATTATGTTATAGTTAAAAACACATATGGCAGCAATAGAAAAGTGTTATTTATGTGAATAATGTAGTTTATGAAGAAGAAACTGCTGCAACTAAACTAAGCGTACTTTATTTATATGTACACACACAAGTCACTTACTTTTGGTGAAGTTTATTGTAAAAATTCCAGAACAGCTGCAAATCAAGGCCTGCAAAATCTAAAAATGACTTGTATTTTAATCCAGTCTCCTTCTGTTGAACCTTAAAAAGTCAAAGAAAATGCAGGATTGGAAAATTAACTCCATACAGAACACGCTTATAAGAAGTAAATGCCTGAGCACTGGGCTTAAAGCAGCCTAGTTTCCTGTAAATTTGCACCCAACATCAATTCCAGTATAAGTTCTTTCATGGATATTCCAGTGACTAAATGTGACAGTTCATGCGGAAACCTTCTCCTTCACAGAGCTACTACTAAGGACACTCTCTCCACTTTCCAGATGTCTAGTCCCCCATCCCTGTCCTCCACCACTGAAAGACTTTACAACTTCTACCTCTTCATCTAATTTGACTGAAAGTAAGTAATAGCCAAAAGAAGACTGCCCATGATTCAAAATTGAAGTTGAAAAGGCACAGATGCATGTACTGTATGAACAAAACATGGTTTTGGCATGTATCCTCAGAAGTATGGTGCACCATACCGACCTACATCAGCACACATCAGCCACATCTCTTAACTATGTACATCTCACCCTAGATATTTACAGAATTATTTCCAATAAAAAGAGGATGTTTTAATCTATGCAACTTTCCTCCTAGCTACCTCTCCAAGCACTTTTCCCCATGCTTGCTTCAGAAATAGCTACTGACAGACAGTAGAGCATCCTCCTGTTGCATGTACTTCACCCAGCATTGTAACCTGATGCTGAAAAATGGCGCTTAACTCTCTCTTAGACCCAAAGCGAGCATATCCCTATTCAACTTCAGTAAAAGTATAAAGAATGCTATTTTTCAGACACCATTTTTTCTTCTCCACAGCATAGTTTTAAAAGTCTTGCTACTAGGTACTAGTAACTGTTCTTTATCCATTCACAATTACTGTTAGCATAGCCTTATTACTTTTAGCACAGTAAATACATGCTTAAAGGGAACTAAAAAGTAGAAATACCAGGTCCTGTGCCAACTGCTGGATGAAATTAAGTGTCTTCAGGAGAAGAGTTGTGCCACAAATTGTATCATCATCAGTTTTCCTGCACTGCAAGCAGTTCATGCTCCTATTTGGCTCGTCTCGCATAGGCCGAAGATAGCCAAGAACATTCAGGCCTTGAACTCCAAGTCGTTCTGCTGTGTCTTGTCTTGTGCACAAGAACTTTATCATCAAATACTAGAAGGATATAAATGCAGAACAAGATTTGGCTTTAAAAGTTAGTCCAAATTTGGCTTTTAAAAGACATGAGTGCACATATGTGAAGAGACTGCAGGTGGGGTAGAGGAGGGCAAGCCTTATTCACTGTCAGTGAGATTCAGGCTAAGCTTGAGCTCTCCCCACATCCAAAAAAGTCACAGTGATTCTGCAGATGCCTGTAGAGGTCACAAAGTTAGCTAATTCAACATCAGTTCCATTCATTCTGCATACTCTGTTCCTTGGCTCGATAGTTACAGCATTTTTGCAGGTTAAAAAATTATTAGCCGGGTTTAAAAGCAAGCAGAGGATCCATATGTAATATTTAAAACATACTTTTATGCAATCTGTCCACAGTGAGGTACAGAACACAAAGCCGAAGGGAACAGCAAGTTCTGCCATCCAAATGCGCTTAGTAACTGCACACTAAGAAGTCTCAGGGACTAAGGGTTACACAGACAACAGCAGAATGTCTTAGCAAGCAGTGGCGGCTTTAGAAAAATTCCCAGCTGACTTATAACTGTGTCACTGCTTCTGCTGATTTCCACAGCACAAAAAGGATTGGGGAACTACAGAACAAGTGACTCCAGAAACAAGATAAAATGCAAGATCTGAAAAGCAATGTTTCCTTCTTAAGCACTACAAATCAAAACCCATACTCTGCCCCTCTTGAAATGGGAAAGTCCCACATTCCTCAAGGAAATTAACCTGGCGGAACTGCTTAGTAATCGTTTGTCCCTTAAAACAAGGGTTGAAGAACATGGCTCTGAAAGATAAATGCTATAACTATGCAGTGGTTAATTCATCTAGATATTAAAATAAAGCAAGTCATGTAATCCTTTTTAGAAATACTTCCCCATGATAAAAGCAGTAGCCTGCACATCATAACATAGTTTTGCATTAAATTTGATCCTGAAAGCACCATTTAACTACAGCTACATATGTGTACATACAGAGAAAAAGAATAAAACTCAGAGGACAAAAGTTGTGTCATTCATTTAACTAGAAGCCCATGGATTTTTACCTCTATCCAGAAGAGTTCTCCTTGCACAAAAAAGAGTTATGTTTATTTCAACTGGCATTACAACAAAGCACAGAAATGAGCCCACTGCGGCTGGGCCAATGGGTTGTCATGAATTCTCACCTGGGAAATTCTGCATTGCTGCATTCTGACATCAACTTCATCCCATTCCTCTTCCACTTCAAACCAGCCGATGGGATCATCATCTCCCAAATCATCACATGAACAACTGCTTCTATGTATAAAAGAATGTAACAAACTTTGTAAAGTAGTTTAAAGCAACTGCAAACCTGTTGATATTCTACCAAAATATTTTAGCATGTTACGGCTATAAAGATGAGAAACAACAGAAACTTGCACAAACTCTATCACATGCAAGGTAAGAAAATTCAGGAAATCTTTTTAGCCATGATCCCTAACCTCCCTTAACTCCGAAGCAACAGTTCTGAGAAAGTAATCTAATAAAAGCTAATTAACATATGATCTTCCTATAAATTGTTTGTTATCAGTGATCTGCACCTCAAGTAGAAAGTTTGTTTTGTAATATCCCTTTTTAAACAGGTCTTTAAATCAAGAGGTTGAAAACAACAGCTATATACATAATTCCTCAAACACATCAAATTGAGGCTCACTAAAATCAAATAAGTAAAAACGATGCATCATTTAATTGTTAAGTCATTTGGAACAATCTGCAGTGTCGCTTGAACTACCGAGGAAAGATCTAATAAAACATTTATTTTCCATGTATTCGTTAGAAAAAGTCCACCTATACCTGTTTTTTAGAAATTGTTTGAATTCCCGCAGCTTCCATTTGTCATAGCTTTCAAATCTTTTGAAGTGTTCCTCTGCGTGGAACTTTTCTGAAGCACTATTGTAAGCAAACACCAGCCCACACTGGGCCCCAATGGCTCCTCTTCGGACCTAAAAGAACAAATCCAGAGCAAAGTATCAAAAAGTTGACAATAAAAGAAGGTGTTACTTTCACAGAAAAATAAGTTATGAAAAGCAACTAAATGCTGACGATACTGATCTCTGGAATTGCACAGAAAAATGAAACTTGTCTAGAGAAGTAACCCACTGAACCAGGATCATGTACGTGTACGTGGTTAGTATTTGCTACATTTATCACCCTGCTACCACCCTAACATGAACTGGAGTTCCACGTATTAATTCTCATTCAATTTTTGTATACTTTTTTATTTAAAAAATAAAATAAACCAGAATTATGCATCCCAGTATCACTACACCGCCAAACAGCTTAGCTGCTTCTCCGGCTCCAGTTAGAATTTACTTGCCAGAAGTCTGTCCATGTATAATTCTCTTTGACATTGAAATATGCATCCCTGTTCCAGGAATTAAACTACTGCTTTGCCTTAAATAAATAAATAAATTCAGCTGCAGAAATCTCAGTGACGTTTTGTCCTGCCCATGAGATTTAATCGTAAGATCTTCCTTTTAAACCAGATACAAATGACACCAAATGTTCAAATTACACCAATGTCTCTAAAAAGAATTTGAAAGACCTACATTTAATCTGAACTCACATGCTACATATCTTGAAACCTGCTATTCACAAGAGTCAAAAAGTTATTTTAAATGTAAGATATAAGATCTTACATATAAATCCATATACTTTAGAGAGAAACCATTCACCTAAGAGTCACCGGCTTGAGTATATTGCAAGATACATACAAAAGCAATATAAGATAACAGCCTTTACTACATGCTGGGGGCACCCTGGAATGATTTAAGACCTCCCTTTCCTTAAATTCCTGTGGCTTACACCAAAATAAAACCCTAAAATAACACTATTTCATGATGAATTTAAAATTTCAGTTCATACAAAAAGTATTCTAATTTGACTCTACCACTAGGGACAAAAGTAAGCCTCCTACTTTGAAAACATATGGGAACCACATACCTTTATTCTAATTTGTGTCACTTGAAATGAAGATTCAGTTCCAGTAGAAAGAATGATACTTGCTCTGGTTTTCCCAGTTTCAGTAAGAAAACCTAAAGCAGCAGTGGGAATAGAATGAGGTTGGAAGGACTGCTAGTGCACACTGTTTGAAAGAGAATACTAATAGCGTGGACTAAAGGGGGGGGGAAACAAAAACACAATGCTTTTCTAGTGAAATGCTCATTAGTAAATGTTTCCAAATAAAAGAGTGAAGTAAAAAGGTCGTATTTTGTTAGTATACACTCCCGCAAAGGCACACAGAGATCTCTGCAGCCAGCATCTCTCTTGGGACTGCAATATCTGCAGCAGTTTCAAGAGTATCTCCCCATTAAAGGTTACTAATAACTCCCAAATGTTACTGCAGCTTGTGGCTCTGTTCACTGATACAACTCACTGTTTCCCAAACAGTGGTCCACAAAACAACAGAAGACAATCCACAAGATAACTAGAAAATAAACTCAAACAATACACACGAGCAAACAGAGGGATAAACATTTAGAATGTGCCTGATTTTCTATCGCAATAACAATCATTTAGTAGTAGCACTGCGAGAGACAATACACAATTTTTGTAAAAAAAAAAAAAACGGTTAGGTGGCATCTGACTTAAAATGGAGGTCAAGAAACACAAACCTCTTTGTTTAGGTTGTATCCACTACATAAAAACATTGCATTAACGAAGTCCAGCTTTCAAGGAGAATTAATGGTTACATGCAGCCAGTGCAAATTTCAGTGATTTCTACCATCTCTCTCCATCAGTATTTGGGAAACTAGCAGTGGATGAGTCACGACTTCAATCCACAAAATGTGCTTTAGTATAATGTTCTTTGTGACAGTTCATTGCTGACTTCCACAGAGAATATCAATAATTGTCCCCAAAATCCAATCTCTCTTTTGTTTGTCTTGTTTTAACAATAAACTGACTCCTGAGGCATCCACCTTGTTGTAAAATAGAATTTACATATTGTTTTGGTTTCGGTTTTTTGTTGGTGGTTTGTGGTAGGTTTTTTTTCAGTTACGGATCTTCCATATCATAAAACTATTAAGTAGCACCAAATATATATAAATATATATGGAATGGCACCACAGCCTGTTAAAATCCAGAATATTCAACCAGACACAAAGGCTGTTAAGTCCAGGCTCTTACCATCCCCAGTCCAAGGCTCTACAAGGAGGTTTTCAGGCCCTGATTTATCTTCTTTTCCCTTTACATCACACGCTTGCAGAGTTAGTCGCAAAGGTTTTCCTGTGTAAGAAAATCAACAGGTTTATCAAATTCATAAAAAAACCAACCTGGAACTATGCTTTCTGAAGTTCTTCACTCAGAAAAGAAATGGAAGAAATGATGATACTATGGGACTTCTACCATTGTCAGACAAAAAAGGAGAAAGAAACCGGAGTACAAGAGATATGTTAACCTAAAATAGCCGAAAATTAGATACAGGCAGAAGGACAATGAAAATCATGACAATTAACCTTCCTTCAACTGCCTGGGTGGTTTGGAATTCACAATACATGAAACGCCACTCTTGTCTTACAAGAAGCAGCAGTTGCTCCAGGAAAAACAAAGCAATTTTCAAAACTTTTGAAAGTAAATACTAATATTATAATTATAATTAATGTATTCTTTGGCATAAGCCGAGAAGTCCTGACAAAACATACTATAAGGCAAACAAAGGGAAAAGTTCTTCATAAGAGACTAATGATAATTTCAGAAGTCGACACCTGAGAAAATACAGATTTATCAAACAAGTACAGTCAATACAGCAAAATCTTACTACCTTATGCCAGACCATGCACAGCTCTACACTTACGACATACTCAGATTAATTATATTAATTAAGATAGAATTAATTAATATAGAAGTGAAACTAAAAGAACCGTAAATAGATGCTAATGGCATTACATTTAAAACATGTCTTAAATTTGTACACGAGTCTGCAAGAGAGACCACGTACTGAGGCTAAACATACAAAAAACTGTATTATTGGAAGAATAAGAATAGTTAATGTCATTTGCCTTTTATAGATTACAAACACTATCACCATCTTGACATAGGGGCCGCTACCTACAAAGTTCATGTTTTCTCCCTCAAGGTGATGTCACCTGGTTCAATTCTTAGACCACAGAAAGCTGATCTAATCACCAGCTTTTAGGGCAGTTCAGCTTCACAGGCTGTCTTCTTGGTAACAGTTCTTAATTTAGAAGTCCTGTATAATTTTAAACCCCAGCAGAACAAGAAGTAAAACAACTCAAAGCTGCATATTTTCTTAAGTACATACAGTAAAGGATCCAACAATTATTCATTTACCGTATTTATACAGCAGGTTCTGTCTGACTGTTGCCATGGAAGCAATAAGGGATGAAGCCTTGTATGGAGTGTCCAGGTGATCACTGATCGTACAAAGGGAACTTATCACTTTAGCGACACTCCCCCTGGCTAAGGCAAAGGCCAAGAGTGTAAGTTCAACCTCTGGAGTAGTACAACAACTGGGGAGGGAAAAAACCAACAGTATGAAAAGAAAACTCAAGACACTTTGCTTTTAAATAAAGACAAATAATGCTCGCATGATAAAATCTAAGGTGTCTGTTTCTTAATGTCTTTTAATTTTTCAAGATACCAAAAAAAGAGCAGGTGAGTAAAAATGAGAAGTTTGCCATACAAATCCTTCTAAACCATTTTCCACTGCATCAAAATACATCAACACGAACTCACCTTGTTATTCTTATAAGGAAGCTATCTACCTCTTCCAAAACATTTGGAGATAAGAAGCTTGAAAAATCTGTAGAGCCCGGTGTTAGGGATAGAGGTGGCATGTGCTGCAGTGCTTTCCTAGTAAAAAGGACAGAACACAACATCAGCAAACCACACAGAAATGGAGAAAACAGCCTGCTAAAATGAATTAGACATTTGAATCTTCCTGGTTTTTGCGAGCAGGTCTCAACAAATAGCTTCCAAGAGCAGAAAATCTATTTACACAGAGAATCTCTTCAAAAGGTAAACACAGTATGTCATTCTAGGCAGGGAAAGTTCAATGACTGCTAGGTAATCTTGAATCTAGCCTCCTAATCTCAGATTTAATGAGAGAAATAAATCAAGGGCTTTTGAATTAAGTCTGTGACAATATTATAAATAGCTTAGTGTCCAAGTACTGCTTCATTTTAAATCGTTCTAGAATTGAGCAAGAGTCCGTTAATAAAGGGAAAACCACTTTTAATTTTTTTCAGAACAATTACAGAAACTAAGAGAGAAACTTGTTAGCTCAGATCAGAATTTCTGTTTGATTTCCAAAGATAATGTAATAACCCCCAAAAAGATGAATTCTTAAGTGGTTTCAACGAAGTCATTTTATCCAATCTAAAGTTTGGGACTTTGCTTTATAATTCCAAACACTGAATATTTAATTCCTGAAAGCGTATTTTTAGTCCAGATTTCTCCATTATAACTTTTTTTAGGCTTTATTAGCTCAGTATTCATGTTAAATTTCTAAAAAAGTATCTAAACTGTAGCAAAACTGAAGATCCTCAGTTTCAGTGAAGTTCACAACTATGAACCTTCCTTAGACATAAGCACATATAAATTTATCTAAACTTTAAAGAGGTTTCATAGATTACACAAATTAAAAGGTAGGCTTAATGGACTTTAGCTTACAGTATTCATTAACCTAATGACAGCAGTGCTCTTAAGTGTGGTGCCATCATGCTAACTAAGCTCTATAGAAGTTGATGTGGGTGTGTAGCAATTTTATTAGGATTCCAATCCTTCAAGTCATCGAGCAAAAGTGTTTGGCAGCCAAACAAGGAAATGTTAGTCAGAAAACGGCCAATCACCACCAGCAAACATCTCCACAGAGATATTGCATATGCCCAACTATATCCCCGTGTAATGCATGACAAGGCGCTATACAAGCGAAGATTTGCTGCAAATGAAGCTAAATTAAGCACCAGTCATAAGTGGAAAGTGTCCAATACTTGTAATCGATAAAATTAACAATGAAAATCAATTAATTTTAGGCTTCTCAAAATTACTACAAATCAAAGGATAGGTAAAAAAATGTATTTTTCAGCGCCCGTTCAGTCACAGCTTAACCACTAGATTAGATACAAGAGCTAGGAGAATTACACTTGTTCTAGTATGTGCAAATGGACAAAAGAGAAATACCAAAATTTAAACAGTGTGATAGCTAAAAAAATGTTGAAACACCTTGATGGAGGGAGTGAGCTGTATTTAAAAAAAAAACCAAACCAAAACACCCACACAAAAACACCCACCAAAAAACCCCAAAAACCAAACAAACCCAAACAAACAAAAAAAATCACACGCCATGGAATTTTGGTACTTACTGAGTATTTTGTAAAATAGTGTGAACAAATGCTGGATTTGTTTCCATGGAAGCTGTTACCAGAGAGGTCAGCAGAGACCAGTACCAGATAGCTGAAGCATCACACACAGAGACGCCCACCTTCTTAACTCTTTGATAACCAACGGCCCTGAGTCCATGGATTCTAGTGTCACATCCATCACTAAGGCAACGCTTGATGTTGATCTGTACATCTGTCAAAACACAAAATAGAATTTTTTTCCCCATTTCTTCTGCTGGATTAGATCTAGAACAATCCAGATATTCAAAACAGTAAATACTGCAAAACCTCTTGGAAAAATAGCAGCAGATATATAACAGTACACCCACATATAGACAACTACACACATTTCTTCACCGTGCACCCTACATAAGATTTGGAAAAATTTAGCCTTTGAATGGCCTATGTGATCCATTATATTGGACAGCTAGATACTAGGGGAAAAAAGGTAGTAAGAGACCCTCAAAGTAGAAAATAGGTTATTTCACCAGCACGGTTTTGCCTACATACATAGGAAGTATATTGGGAGTGGTAGTGGAGAAGACACGGAAAAAGATTAAAGCCTAAAAGGAAATTTTTAAGTTATATGAAAATTTTCACATAAGTTCTTGACCATTATGCATAGCTAACGCTGTCTAGTCACTTTTGAGGAACAACATCCCTGCCACCCGCTTATGTGGCAGTGAAAGTTCAGCTTAGCGAAAAGCACCAATTTGAACTGAAGGGACAGCATTTCTGAAGCTGCAGAAACCATCTTAGCAAGGAGCAGCTTCCCTCTGATTGATTCCAACACAGCACCTACAGATCCACCAGACTTAAAAATAACACTACTTAAAACTCCTTAGCATAAAACCTGCTTTACAAAAATCATCTGACCAGCTTCAGAGTTTTGCTAAAAAAAAAAAAAGTTGCTCCGAAGCAGATTTTTTGCTAGATACTATTATCCAACATATGCTTTCGCTCTGCAAGCAAAGATATTTTAAAATTGCCCAGTGCCTTCAGACTGAGAGGCTAAAACTGCATCTGCTGTCAATCTAGCTCTTCAACCCTTAGCCCAAGTTAGACAGACACCATGAGAAAGACCCAGAAGACTCTCTTATAGGCTAGAAATTAAACTGCAATTAAAACAATTTCTCTAACCCAAGGACGAGGTCAAAAGTTTCTGCTCTAATGACTGACATTTCAACACATCGTTCTGTGATCTACCCAACCTTTCACCTTCAAAAAAGCAGCAGAACAATACACCAATGGTATCTTTATTGACTCACACATCTGACTAATGTTAGCGTTTTCCAACAGTGTTACGTAGCCAGTGATATTGCTTGGAATGTGAACATCTCGGACCTCCTGAAGACTGCTGGCATTCCTTCCCACTGCCACTGTAACTTGCTGTGGCATGTAACTCTGGTCATTAGCTGCCACCGCAATGGACAGATGTCTCAAAACAACATCTGGTTTCATCTTTAAACTGCAAAGCAAAGAAGATAAAACAGTTCTTGCAAAGAGAGGGTAAGTCGAGCACTTCACTTTTAGCTAAGCTTCACTCAGTTTCCACTTCTACAAACACAAATAAATCCACTGGAAATTACCCAATGCTTCACAGGCATTACCAACCCCGTATCATGGTAGATGAGTTAGAAAACTTGTAGCTGACTTGAAAGACAGTCATCTCTGATAGTGAGAATGTAGAATTTTCTATTGTTCAGCTTTTCAACTGAGAATTCACTCCGCAGGAATAGAAACGTACTGTCATTAGTGACCAAAATGAGACTTTTTTTTTTAAGCATATATTCTATACGTAATACCAAAATCCCACTGAACATTTCTGTTTCATGGAGCAGTAACTTTCTAGACAGCAGCAAAGCACTTCTGTTCAAGAACTAACTGCTGCACCTGTAATACTATTTGGAAAGCTTAGCCACCTAACAAGACAGTGTGTCAGCATGCATGTATTTTACAGGTGAACACTTTTACTTGGTGATTAGGCCTTATACCCCACTGGCTGTCAAACCTATGGACTAACAACCCCAAAACTCAGCTGTGTATCGCGTGCCGCTCACCGTATCCAATGTGAGCGAGCACTCCCATCCGACTGCCAGAAGGATGTAGTTTCTCCATTTGTCATCTTGTCAATATCAGCAGAATTGGATGAGGTTTCTATGTGAGTATAGCACTTTGTGACAGACTTCAGTTTGTCCGACTCCTGATTACCATTCAAGTCACTGGGGTATTCTGCAAAGAAAAGAAATCACTCATTAACATTCTTCTTTTGGTCATTTTTGAGAACCATTATACCTTTCTAATAATTATCTCATATAAATGAACTTGTTGGCACAGAACACAGCTCCTGAAGAAGTGTTTCTGACAGAACCTAGAAGACAGCAAAGTTTCATTTCAAATGAAATCACAATAATCTCAATCTACCACTTGTGCTATGAAAACACCTACTTTGCCTGGAGTTCAGTAGCCTTTATCTCCTTTCATTACTGGCCTCACCAGTGCTTTATTAGTATTATTATGTCAAAATACAAACAGACGAGACGAAAAAGTAAAATACGATGGCAAAACCCTCAATTCAGCTGTTCTAGGGAAGGGACAAAGCAGACTGTTTCCCCAAGTAATTTGATCTGTTTCAGTACAAGTGCAGAGATCTGAAAATATCAAGTCAAGCTGTGAAGAAAAGGAGCCCTCCCTCTAGGGAGACAACCAGGACAGTCCCATCTAGAATACAATAAAAGATTCACTACCTCCACCCCAAAACAATAAATTACTTTTTAATAATGAACAATCCACTTCAGAAAACATTCACCCTCACATGGAAACTGCTTCCAGCAACTAGCACCGATATTTGACTGAACAGAAAATATTGCAAATCAGTAATCGTTATTCTGAAACAGGTCAGGGGAGAGCTGAAAGACACCCCAGTGTGTTACTCAGATCGCTAGGATTGCTAGGCAGTTCAGACATTAATATGTTCACCTCAAAAAACCCAATAAAAAATCCACAGAAGCATGCAGATCAACTTCATAAAAAGTATGCCTGTTAAAAATCAAACAGGAAAGAAAGCTTTTTATTTATCTGCAATCTCTTCTTCAAGCTACAGTTACACCACCATCCTGGAGAAAAAAAAAAAAAAGATATTACATACCTCTCTCTTTTAGGAGAAGTCGATCTAAAGAATCCTTCAATACAGAAGACCGCATCGTACAGATATTGTTGAAGTACTCCAACACTGGATAAGGGATGGCAGTACTAGAAATCCGATTGCGGTGCAAGAATCTCAGTATCATTGAAGCATGAAGACCAAGACGCTCTTTTGATTCAGAAAATATATCAATAAAACCTAGAAAGAGACATTATTTCTACCTCTGTGGCAACATCTGACGTGACCAAGTCATCATTTTCCCCCTCTATATCTTATTATTAGGTAAATCCAAATTAAGCATGGCAGCCAATATGGGGACTACATTCCACCACACAAAGTAGATCAAGTCTGCAACCTCTACAGGACTGTGAAAGGAGTACACAAATATTTTTGCCAGTTACTTGAAATGCCTGAAGGGCTTCAAAAAAATTACCAGAAATCTTCATTCTTATGCTTATTTTACTGCCTCAAAAGCTCCAAACCCTTAGGTGAAACAGATGCTGCTTAGCTAACGAGCCATGGTACTCATGTCACGCACCTTGAGCTACGTTAAGCATCTCACTTTGGCATTATGGATTATTCCCAAAAAGGTTCCTAATGCTTTCCACCAACTTCATCAGAAATATCAGCTCCTGAACAGTGGCACTCTGAATCACAGTGCATTTAGATGTGTAGAATACCACCTCATAAGCACTCTCCTCTGACTTATCTATTAGCCAATTCTAACACCTCTTGTCTGATCCTCTAAGGCAAATCCCCTTTAGCCACTTAACATCAAAAGCTTGGAAGGAAAGCCAGTAACTGATACTTATCTGAGAAATCAAATTCTAGAAGCTGACACTTTCCAAACTATACGCTCTAAAACATGAATTATGTTTTAGCTGGATTTCAAATGCTAAATAACAATATAACAATAATAAAGTATATGACTCATCACCTGCAACAGACTCAATGGAGGATTTATTCCTCCAGTTAGCAAGTACAAGACTGCATTAGTGAGGCACTCACCAAAATTTTGCAAGGAACTGTTTTCTGTCTGTGAGATAAACTAGACAGGGATAAGAAGCCCCCCAGTCACACGGAGAAGAAAATATTGGTTATTTATGACAGTAAGTTAGCAGGATGTAATTAAGGGAAACTTAATTTACAGCAACTTCATTTGTTTGATACTAAAGAAGCGAGAATGACTTGGACTATGGTTTTGAGAAGATTAGGACAAACAACGCTATGAGAGCAATTCATTGAAGCAGCACTCCCTATATAGGGCAGGACTTGGGAAACTATTTGCTTTGTCACTTTGTTCTCATACCTGGAACTAGTGAGCAAGCTTGCAGTTGCCTGATTACATGGCTAAGCTCCCCTTGAAGATTAGCTCCACTAGAATTCTTGAGAGCCTCCAGCATATTCTCCACATCTACAGTGCCATCTCCTTCAGCATCAAATTGTGCAAAGGCCTGAAGAGGAACAAAAAAAAGAAAATTTATTTCAGTTTATTTACTTAAAGCGGAAATTAAAGGTATTTCATAGAAAACATAGCAGTAAACATCGTAACTCTGCTAAATAAATATCAAAGTAATCTGGTTTTGGTAGTAATGAATTCATGGCAACAGGAAAAAGCCTGGCTGGAAATCTGTAGTCTTCAGCAAGTTTTTAGGCATTTGCACTGCCTTCCTGTAAAAGTCAACTGTAGTTATGTTTAAGTGGAGAAGAAGGTGCTCTCAAAACAATACTAAAAAGCTCTTCCATTAAAGGGTGAGTTAGTTCTAAAAGCCATACCAGCCATTACTCATTACTGCTGCATCCACCTCACACTGCATCCACTCAAACTCTTTCAGGTTTTAAATATTTTCTTTAATTAAGAAAGTGTCCTTTGAACCAGAACACTTTTTAGATATGGATTTCCTTCCATATACTGTCCTCCCACACAAAATACCAGTTTAACAGAGTTTGTCAAAGTATTTGTGAAAACAATGGAGAGAGAAAATTTTTTTCTTATTGAAGGGAACCATTGCCAGCTTTAACTTTAACCTTAATACAAATTTTTAACACAAAATGTTGTGTTGAGCATGTATAAAAGTCACTCAACACAGCTATGCGCTTCACATCTTTCAACTACAGAAGTACAGGAAATTTTTATTCAGCTGAGCCTATAAAACCGAACCAAGTTCATAAATGTAAATTTTTTAACTAGCTACTTCAGAGAACTCATGATCCAGTGACACACTACTATTATTAAAAAACCACAGCTCTATTTTGATAATCGTATTTAAATTTTGAAACAAACTTCTGTTTAGTTGCTAGTAAAAATTGAACATACCTGAAAAAGAAATGCAACATTTCAGGAACATCCATTTTTTCATATAAATTGGGAATGCACTTACAAAAGACATTTCTGTACAAGCAAGACTTCAGCCTCCCAGCCCTGAACTTGGTATTTCAAGTTTGGCTACATAGCCAAGTAAATTTGGCCTCTAAGAACAGATCATCTCACAAGTGTCTGACAGAGTCAAGAAACCACTGCTGTTCAGGAGGATCTCTTGGTTTGCTACCCGATTATCAATCTCAACGTACCATTAAAAGCAATATCCTAGAGAGAAGTAATCCAAAATGACTAGATCAAAATAACCTGCCAATTAACCATGACATAAATGCATAAATACACCACTTAAATGAGAGCGAAGTCCTCAGAAGACAACAGAATCAAAATGCCATATTTTCACTGACTAAGGCTCCAACAGCACTTCTGTGGCACGGATCTGAATTTTAGCCCAGCAGTTCTACAAACTCTTGTTAAACATACAGCTGAACCCACGCTAACAACTATCACCTTTAAAAAACTTAGTAGCAACGAGGACCAGTGCTGGGCATCCAGTAGCTACCACAGCCGTACAGATGACTGGTGCTGGGCATCAGGTAGATACCAAAGCCAGAAACTAAGACCTTTGCTCGAGGACAATAACACAGAGGGAATTAATTTTAACAAACATAACTCAGTTGCCAAAAAACTTTAATGTACAGTTTCGTACCGTGCCATTCCTGCCATTATGACTTCTTCTCACATTTGAAGTCAAACTGTGCAATTACTAAACTATGAAGTGAACAAGTGAGCAAGTATTGTGATGTTACTAGTGGAAACAAACCACGCACAAGGTGACATGGCTGGATCTGCTGATAGCTACTTTAAACCAATTTCTTATACTTTCACGTAAGGAAAGATTACCATATATATTCTTTTCTTTGCATATTAATGCAGTATTTTGATATTTTATTTTTAAACTCTTCCCAAGATCTCAGGAGACTGCACCAACCCCAGAACTCTAAAATTATTTTTTGACTGTTCAGTATAACTTTCTATCTATATTTAACAGAAAACATACACAATTTCCATTGCTCAGACAAGCTGCCTGTGCAATACTGGTATAAGCAAAGAAAGAAAGAAAGAAAAAAATCAGTATGCAAATCTGCACCCAGAGCTTTTGAGTTGTGTTCACAACTCGGACACGACACAAATGCAACAGTAGCTTTGCCACAACCCAGCTGCATCCTGCTCCTTAATAAAAGCATCAAGTCCATGCACTTTCTACCTAGTTCAACACTGAACATGAAGAAACATAAAAGAAGCATCTTTCCTGGGAAATGATGGCTAAGGTGATCGCTAGGAACCACGGCACGTGGAAAAAATCACCTCCTCATCTCCCAGGGAGCTCAGGGGTTGGACAGCACCTCAGAATATCTAACATGTGACTTGGGAAAACTCTATTTCATTCTTTGCTCTCACTAGAACTGAAGCATTAATGTTTCAAGCAAAAGTTGGATAATTTACACGATAGCTGCTGAAGCATTAATGAATAAAAAAAGGATTCAGAGGTTCAGCTTATCTAAAAAATAGATTTTGCATTTAAACGGAGGTTCATTTTGTCCATAGAGCATTCAAAGTACGTGGTTCACAAGCCCCACACTGAGAACAGAAAAACTTAATGGGCAGATCAAAGCTTAGTCTATGCCAGCCACGATTCTATAAACATTAAAAAGTGAAGCTTATTGACCTGCCACCCACAAACTAACCTCTCATCAGTGTAAAATACATCCCGGAAATATAAAATACTAGAGCTCATGGGCTAGTGCCAGTTTTAGAAACAATGACATCAAGGTTTTCCACACAACTCCCAGCATTTCGCAGGATAGACTAGATGTGACCACATATCCGTAACCGTGATAAATCCTTTGACAAGTTTTTTCCCCACTCCCAAGAGCAGGGAAAAAACCCAACCAAAACATATCTTCTTCATGCAGAGGAAGATGTGCAATACAGACAATCCTCAAAATATTTCCGCAGCCCACAAAGCTCAGTTGTTTGTGCTAACAGAAAGAACCCCGACGTACTAATTTCACTCTTGCTGTCATTACCAATTAAGAAGTGTTCTTTATTGGCTCTCGTAAAGGGAACTGGAAATGGAGACAGCGTTTTAGTAAGCTACTTAAAACAGTCTGGTATAAACACCTATCTGCACAACAAAATCAATCTCTTCCCGGTTTCCAGTAGTTTTGTGAATATGTCAGCACCGATTTCAAGGAGCGTATGTGCAATTTAACAGCTTACCAAGTTATTCTGCTTCTCGGGAGCAATGCAAAACAGAAGGAAGTCCCTGGTGAGACTCAGGAACTTCACGCAGTAAGAAATTCAGCCATAACCACTTTCTCAACTGAGTGTGAAATTCCCGACAGGGTATTCTACTGCACTTTAAACGCTGGCTGAAGAGTAAAGCTGGAGATCAGATGTTCTAGATGTCAGGCAGAAAGGAGACTGTCCTCTCTTTTACTATTAAAACCTTAAGACCCTCTGTCTGTGGAAGGGGAACTCTGTTACACTGCTTTCTTACAAGTTTTCGAAAACTCTTACTTTACAACATGTAGTAGGATACCAACAAGATACCTGACAATTTCACTGCTGGTTTTGAAAAGCAACAATAAAATTAAGTCCAGTAAACTTAGACCTGCTGATACCATTAGGAAGTATCTCAGAGGAATTCCTCACACAATTTCCTATCTCTGCTACCACCAGCTGTGCTAGCGGCAGCAACAGCAGAAATACTGTTGTAAAGGACCATTTTACTCACAAGTGAGCACGACCACGGAGAACAGGCATAAATTAAAAGATGTCTGCAAGTTCACGGCCTGCCTATCAGTAGTGGCAGCCACTTCTTTAACCTCACTACAGAACCCTCTGGTCCGGCCTTGCCCGGGCTACCAGGGAGGGGCGTCCGGGATCTCCACGGTGGTGCCAAGGGCCGCGCTAGCGGCACCCCCTGCCACGGCCCTGGTGCTGGCGCGGGGAGCCCGGGGAGACCCACCCCCGGCGGCGCCCCGGGGCTCGGGAAGCCCCCCTCCCCGCCTGCCCCCCGCCCCGGGCCGGCGGGTCCCTCCGGACGCGGCCCTCCCCGCCGGTACCGGCCGCCCCTCACCTCCTCGCTCTCGCCGCGGGAGCCGGCTGCCAGGCGGGAGACGCTCTCCAGCACCTCGCAGAACTGCTCCAGGCTGACGGCCTCGTCGCCGCGGCTGAGGCGCTCCTCCAGCCATCGCACCAGCGTGCTGTGGTGCCGCGACACCAGCGACTCGGGCAGCGCCGCCTCTCGCAGCCGCGCCGTGGCCTCCCGCAGCCGGGCCTGGTCCAGCAGCACCTCGGCCGGCGGCAGCGGCGGCGCCGGGCTGGCGGCGGCGGGCGGGAAGGGAGCGCCGGGCTGAGGCGCGGCGGTCGTCCCCTCCATGCCTTCCTCGGCGCCCTCCTCCTCCTCCTCCTCGCTGCTGTGGCTCGCTGCCGTCCCCATGAGTCCCTCAGAGGCGCTGGCGCTGCCACCCGACGCTCGGCGGAGCCGCTTCTCCTCCTTCCCCCTCCGGCCGCCGCTGCCGCCGCCGCCCCGGCTCCACCCGGCCCAGCCCGGCTTAGTCAGCAACTTCCCGGCCCGCCACACCTGTCAGCCCCCGGCCGGCGGCGGCCGCGCCACACTGCCGCCAAGCGACACCGGGCAATGCCGCAAAGCCCCGCCCCGCCGACGGCGCGCAGTGGCCGTGCCGCGCGACACTCGCCGTAAAGCGGCGCCGCGGGAAGGATGGCCACACTGCCGTCAACCGCCGCCGCCGCCGCTCCGCTGTGAGGCGAGGAAAGTGTCGTGAAAGTGTCGGGCGGCCCCGCGGCGGCCCCATGCGGCGGGGTGCGGCGGCGGCGGCGGCGGCGGTGCTGTCCCTGGGGGCA
Organism: Phalacrocorax carbo; assembly: GCF_963921805.1. Lineage (NCBI taxonomy): Eukaryota > Metazoa > Chordata > Aves > Suliformes > Phalacrocoracidae > Phalacrocorax > Phalacrocorax carbo. Next base: position 9,881,337 of record NC_087529.1, read on the forward strand.
GCCTGGCTGCTGGGTCGCGGGTTCGAGCCCCGCGCCTGGCTGCTGCCGACGCCCCACCACCGCTTGCTCAGCGCTGCCGAGCTGGGCCGCCACCGTGGGGCGGAGGGCGATCCCGGCCTCTACCTCGCCGTGCTGGGCCGCGTCTTCGACGTGGAGCGGGGCCGCAGGCACTACGGCCCCGGCGGCGCCTACAGTGGCCTCGCAGGTACTGGTGGGCTTGGGCTTGGCTTGGGCCTGGGCCTGGCTGGGCCCTGTCAGGGAGCTGGCCAGCGACTTCACCGCCTGCCTGCCCCACAGGGAGAGATGCCACCAGAGCATTTGCCACCGGCGACTTCACCACAGCCGGGCTGGTGGACGACGTCTCGGGGCTGTCGCCGGGCGAGATGCTCGCCATCCGGAGCTGGCTCTCCTTCTACAGCGACAGCTACGATCCCGTGGGTGAGCGGGTCTGGCCGGGGTGACCGGGCACGAGGGGAATGCGTGCGGGGGTGGGCGAGGGAAGGCCAGAGGACGCAGCGCCATGTTGCGCCTACGACGCGCCCGCCTCGGTGAGGGTGTTTCGCCTGTGCTGCTGGTGGCCGCTGGAGATCAGCGCACTGAAACCTGTGAGTGATCGGCTGGGCCTGCTGCTAAATCAGACCTAGCTTGAGGTCCGCTTTCCTCCAAGGCGAAGCTTAACAGTTTTCCTGCCCTGGGCTGTCAGCCGCAGCTCTCTGCCCTCCTTTTATTCATCTCTGCTGAGCAAAAGGCACGGAGCCAGAGCTGCGAGTACTGAAATTAGCAGGACTCGGGAGACTGTAGGAGCAGCAGTGCAGGGAAACTATTTTGAGGAATGAGGCACATGGGTGGGAAAGACTTCTGGGTTCTGCAGCTGAAAGTAGCATTGACTTTGCAATCTTTAATGAGGCCATGCCTGAGCTTGTCCTGCGTGGATTTATCCATGTGGGTAAACTGCTGTGTGATCCAAGAATGGAAGGGATGTAAAATTGGGCCATGGTGAGATCCTCCTTGTTTTTTTTTCTTTAAATAACAATTAAAAAAAAACCAAAACACTATTCACTTTCCTTGCCTGGAAACACTGTGGTCTTAATTGATCTTCTCTCCCAGGGAAGCTGGTGGGCAGATTCTATGATGAAAACGGGGCACCGACAGAAGCCTTAAGGCAGGCTGAGGCTGCGATTGAGGAAGCTCTGAAGTTCCAAGCAGAAGACGAGCAGAGGAAGCAGCAGTTTCCACCCTGCAACTCAGAATGGAGCTCTGCAGGGGGCAGCCGATTCTGGTGCTCCAGACAGAGGTAAACTCTGCTTTCCTACCATCGCTCTTGGGTCTTTGGAGCAGAGCGTTTCTGCCCTTTTTTTTTTGGACGCCCTGAGCTTTGTCATTGCCTCTCCTAGCAGAAGTGGCGTAGGAAGATGTTGTGGCACCTGCAGCCACTGTGCTCCATAGTCCGTAGGTGAGGTCTGCTGACTTCTCTACAGAAACGCACAGCTCGGTCCTGATGTGCCAAATGCTGGCATGGCTAGAATCTACCAGGCCTGGTCCTTTCCCCTGTCTGCACTCCTAAGGCTGTGCTTTCTGACAGAGGCAGAGCCAACCGGCAAGGAGCAGCAGTGCTGTTCTCCGCCATGCCTGGCTGAACCGCTGCTGCTGTGTGAATCAGAGCCCCTGGATTTCCTCTGCCAGTCGAGCAACCGCTGATAGCCTCCACCCAGTCTGGAGTTGCACAGAGGTGTAGGTTGGGCTAGTGAAAATGTTCTCAAGCATGAGGTAATGCAGGGGAACTCTGCTAACTTCCTGTGAGCAGGTAAAAGGAAAATAAAGTTTCATCCTAGTTATTATCATTCTCCACAACTCCTAAAACCTCCTAAAAAACGCCTAAAAGGAGGTTGTAGTGAGGTGGGGATTGGTCTCTTCTTCCAAGTAACTAGTGATAGGACAAGAAGAAATGGCCTTGAGTTGCATCAGGGGAGGTTTAGATTGGATATTAGGCAAAATGTCTTTACTGCAAGAGTGGTCAGGTGTTGGAACAGGCTGCCCAGAGAGGTGGGGGAGTCACCATCCCCTGGGGATGTTCAAAAAACATGTAGACATGGCACTTCAGGGCATGGTTTAGGAGGCCTGGGGGTGTTGGGTTGACACGTGGACTTGATTATCTTAGAGGTCTTTTCCAACCTTAATAATTCTATGATTAACACTTTTAGAAATGTTATTTCTGAGGCAAAAACTCTTTTCACAGAATCCCTGGTTGGAAGAGACCTCAGGGATCATCTAGTCCAACCTTTCTGGGAAGAGCACAGTCTAGACAAGATGGCCCGGCACCCTGTCCAACGAGGCCAAGCCAACCCCTTCCCTGGGGAGATTTGTGTCTATTTCCCCTTGTCCTCTCCATGGGACTCGTATAAAAAGGGAGTCTCTGTCTTCTTTGTAGCTGCCCCTTAAGTCCTGGTACGTGGGGTGAGATCCCCTCTGAGCCTCCTTTTCTCATGGCTGAACAAACCCAGCTCTCCCAGCCTAGCCTCGTATGGCAGCTTCGCAGTCCTCTGATCATCTTGGTGGCCCTTCTCTGGACCCCTTCCAGCCTGCCCACATCCTTTTTGTACAGCGGGGACCAGAACTGGACACAGCGCTCCAGGTGTGGCCTGACAAGCGCTGAGTAGAGTGGGGTGATGACTTCTTTATCTCTGCTGGCGATGCCCTTTTTGATGCAACCCAGCGTCCTATTGGCATTTTGTCACACTGGAATCAAAATCAGGTTTCAGAATTTGCCACATGTGCACATGATCCTCCTGTCTTCAGGAAAACAGGACAGAAATCCCACTAGGACCATCTGCTGCATTCGAACAGGTTTTCATGCCAATCAGGAATGGAAGGATTAGCTCGTGTTTTTCAGACAGCTTCACAGCCTGTCACAGGCTACTGCCACAACAGTTTTCACTTAAAACCACATAAAAATGAAGTTGAGCTTTGAATAGTCATTTCCTTCTTGGCCTATTTAGTTGTATTTCCCTCTCAGTTTAGGGACTATTTTGTCTGAAGGTGAAATCATTTCACAGGCCACATTGCAAAATGCTCGGCCTTCGTTTTGGCACAGTGGTAGCACTGCCTACCCTGGGGGATCCGCATCTATGCGTGAATGAGCTTGGGTGCAGCCCCGGGACTGGGTTTTGTGTGGCAGTCGCTTACGTAAGAGTTTAAAAGATGCAGTAGCTGGGGAACAGGCAGGATTTGGCCCATGAAGCAACACTATGAAGTAGCTGCGGAAGTACTTGAGACTTTTTTTGTTCCTTTTGCCCTAGTTCTCAAAATCACTGTGTTCAGTCACGGCACAGAAGGCAGCGTGTGGTTATCTGTGAGCAATTAGCTACCCCCAGAAAAGGCATTTTTCCGTGAGATGCTGTGCTACATAAGCTATGAGTCCTTTTCCAGCAATAGAGACGTGGGAAGCAAAAGCTGGTTGCTCCCAGAAGGGTGAGAGCATGTAGCAGCACTGATGAAACCAGGTTCGGGCCACAGGTTTCTGAAGCACAGCCAATAAAAAGGTATCAGAAAGCTGTGGGATGTTGGCTATTGGGATTAAAGTCTACCTCTGTGAGTGTATTGTTAGTTCCAACTCCCACCACATTGTCTTGTTTTTTTTATTAATGATTCTCTGTTCACTGGAAGCATTTTCACGGGTTTGAACTGTAATTTATTTTGATTTTCCATTCTCAGCGGGGGAGTGAAGAGGGACTGGACTGGGGTCCCCCGGAAGCTGTACCGACCTGGTTCGAAGGGGAGTCACTGCGTGTGCGTGAGGAGTACTGGTCCCCCGTGGGGCCAGCCGGGCTCCACCCAGCACGGTGACAGAGGCGATTTGGATAACCCCCACCTGGAGGAGTACAACGGCTGCCATCCGCTGGCCGAGCAGTGCGTCCTGAAGGCGTGACGCCGAGTGCTGGGTTCGAGGTGGGTGCAGAGTCCTGCGGCAAAACGTTGCGCTTTGGGTGGGCAGTTGCAGCTCCAGCGCCATTCCCTTCCATCTGTCTGTGCGAAGGGAGCAGTAACAATTTCATGTTATTTGTGACTCTTTTTTAACGTGTGGAGATGGAGTTGAGAGGAGGAGAAAACACTCGAGCCAAGTTAGTGGCTAAAAATATCAGTAACAGGGCACTTGCTTTCTTAGTGCTTTATTCCTGTCGTATTTTTACATTGGCAACATACTGTAAGATGCATGCCCTGAATTATATCTAAAAACTGATTTCTTACGCAGTCGGGAAAGAGGTGTTTGTGGGCACGGCAGCGGGCGCAGCGTGTTCTAAGGCAGCGAGGTGGTGAGCGCAAGAACTGCAGCATCAGTGGCCTCGGTTTATGCACAGTTGCTTGAACTCTGCCTACTGCACTGTAGTGCTAACGCTCCTTCCCAGTCACTGATTTACTCCACAGAGTTTAAAGGTAGCAGGGAGAAGCCTCAATTTCTCCTACAACTGAGGGACGTAGTATCTAGGAACTCGTGCAGTTTAATTATACATAAGCTTTATCAAATTCTTGGAGTACAGAAAGCAAAGGTCACAGCTGTATTTCCTCATCTAGTGTTTGTATTAGATACTGTGCAAAGAAGATAATGGAAGCCACCTACGAAGATCATTGTTTTATATTAACCCCACTATCCTGGTCCTCTGAGTCACTGCTTTTAAACTCCTCAGGTCAGGAATTGGTAGTTTTAGATAGGCAATAACAAAAGCTATGTGGTAACACGACCACCCTGCTGTAATCTGCCTCCTGTTTCCATTCTGGTGTATGACCTCCTCCCATCTGGTATGCATCCATCAGACTATAACCTGAGGCTGGATGTATCCTCACAATGCCCAGCTCCCTGGAAGTCTGTACGTATTTTATGATAGCTGGCAGAATTCAGTAATGTGAGTGACTCCCAGAAGAGCTGGGCAAGTTATTACCCTTCCTCTGTGGGGCTGAAAAGGCCAAGGGAGTACCTGCGTAGGGCCTGGGTGCTGTGAACCCCAGCCTGCAGGGGAGCAGTTGCTGGTTTTGGTAGAGTCTGCTGTTGGAATTAGTTTCTGGTGTAGCTGCAGCCTCAAGACACCCAGATTGCACAGAGTCCAGCAGTGGCACAGATCTGTGCTGAGCTGCACTCAGTTTTCCTTAAGGCAGCTGCCACCTATTTATAAACAGCCAGGAAGCATTTATAAACTCATTAATCTTAGCTACTAGCACCTCTAAAGAAAGTCCCACAAATCTAAGCAACTAATTAATAACTAGTAAGATTACAGGAGGTGTGGCAGCACTGCTTCAAAGCAAGAGTAATCACTTCATTGCAGTGGCGGCAGGACCCATGACAGCGCTTTTCACCCATGAGGTTTAGGTGAGGCTACAGCTGCCGTGGATAGGAACCATGCAGGAATTTAAATGTGTACATGTGTACTGTAATAAGTGTTTGGGGCTGTGGGTTTAACCTGGTTCTGTTGTGTTTCTGTTCCACCATACCTTGAAGAGAAGTCCTCCAAGGCACTTTCAGGCAGATATGCCGACTCTCACCAGCCATCAGTGGAAGTTGTGTGTGTGGAGGAGCAGCAGCAGAGCCGTTTCCATCACGCCGTGTTCAAGCCCCCAGTCACCCTTTTAGAATTGAACTCAGCTACAGGCCTGTGCCACCTCTGGGAGCTGCAGAGCAGTGCTTCGTCATCTCCACAACTGAGCAGGCATTGCAAGTGTCAGCACATCATTTGCTTTTGGACACATCTTCTTTAACAAGGGCTTGCCCTTGGGGACAAACTGATCAGTGTCTTTAAAATGGCTTTAAATGTTGCTCCAAATTCCAGATTATTAATACTTACAAACTACTTTTTAAAGGGCAAGGCAGTGTCACCAGCTGTAGTCCTAGGGAAGGGGTATCAGCCACGTCACTTCTCAGCAAGTTTCATCTTGTTGTAGCACTTGAGCACTATGGAGATAGTGCTGAACGGCTGAGGGGATGGTTTTGATCTTGAGCTACACAAAAATCAAGTAAGCAGCTGCAGGAAGGCAAAATGGGATGGTGTTGCTTTAAGTTAAGGTCGCTTGAAAACCAAGTCACATCTTAGTCCTTAGTTTTTTGTCTAGAAACACTAGGGTGGGAAGTTTGTCTTGCACTAGGAATAAGTCATCTGTTAAAGCAAACAAGGAGACCCCCTCCCTGACCTCAGGTGCTCCAAGATTATCTTGTTTCTACTCCAATTCAAGAGCTCAGCCAGATTCTCCCAAGGTAAAAAAAAAAAGGTGGGAAGAAAAGAGCGATAGTTACACAGGGGTCAAGTCAACTTAAGACAGTGCTCTAATAAAGCTCACCATTCATCTGTACTTCAGTAAATTTTATTAATAAAAGACTAATGCATCACAATCTCACGAGGATGTTTTGGTTGGTTTTGCTATTGCACTGGAGCTTTTCTTTTCCTGAAGTAAAGCTGCAGCAGCTACACGCCCTTCGAGGAGGCTAAGCTGCCCACCAGTATACAATGCAGCTCAGCAGGGCCAGGTCAATGGTTCTCTCTGTGAGCCAGCTCTGGCCTGCAGGAAGTGGGACTGTTCCATAAGAACCATCATCGACACATCTAGGATAAGGCATTGAAGATGACTATATGGTATGAACTAGAAGACCAGACCCTGTCAGCCAAAAGAACAGTTGTAGCAGTTCCACAACATTGAAATGAATGCCTGGAATAATTCTGGAACTAAGACTGAAGTGGTCATGCCTAATTGAGTATTAGAGCCCTGGTTCTCCTTGTGGCTTCTAAGGGATAGCTTGCAGAGGGGCAGCTGGCGCTACAGGAGAAGCTACCTTCTTAACAAGGCTTCCACCTCACGATGCATTATCTAGTTATACATTTTATTACAAGTAGAATCATTACACAACAAAGTAATGCATATTGGAAAAATACATTTTTACAATGACTCCAGACAAACATTGCAAATAAAATGCCATTGTTCTAAGACTTCCTTTTCTATTTCACAGAGGGTAGTAGAAGGTTCAGAGTTACTTTTGTCACTCATACATGCTTTGATTTTACCCAACTCTGCTGGTTACAGGAAAAAGAGGACTTGCCTATTAACATTTGATCTACCATAAAAAAAAAAAATCCATTCTTGGCCTCTCATATTGTTACCTGTTAATTTGTAAGCACTACATGAGAAGTTGTATAAGCCATTGATCTCCAGCGCAGGAAGTCATTAAGGCATCTGTCAGCTTTCAGCCAGCAGCTTGCTACGCTCTGTTAGTACCTTCAACACTAACGTTCTCACTCCACTTAGTGGTGTGAAACAGTGACTACGCCTTTTTCAGATACACATTAAAACTTTAGCCAGACTGCATTTTGTGCTTGTGTAAGAGTGCTGGATGACTGCAGTCAAAAGGAATCCAGTCTAAGAACAAAAAGCTACAGTATGAACCACCACAGACTTCCCATCCAGCCCTGAAGTGCCCGAAGCCTGGTTTGACAGCATCACTTCCCAGGGACAGGAGATGTTTTTTTTTTTTCCATTTACCCTTCTGTTCAATGCTTGGCAGACTTGAGGCGCAAGTTAATAGATACCCCTGCTGTCTCTAAGTGGTAAGAGGGGTGGGGTTTTTGGTCACAACTGTAGTATGCTACAAAAAAAAGGAGGAGCAGTTGTTTATGGAGATAGAAATGTGTTGACCACTACTACGTCACCAAGTGCCTCCATTCACATTTGTACCCTGCAGCAGAGCATTGCCAGCAAAACTCCCCCCAAAAAATCTAAGAGTTCAGACCAACACTAGGCAGAGCATAGACTGACCCCCCCCAGTTGTCTGGTGGGGTCAACCTCCTTAGTTGAAGAGCTAGAACAGAACTAACTTGGGTTTCGGGTCAAGTTGTGAGCTTTTCCTCTTTAACTCTGGCAGAAGCTATTTAGAGTTGGCTGGAAGGAAACTATCTCAAAGGCACTTTGAAATGATCAATTTTGCTGAATCTAGTTGCTTTAGATTTAATGAACACTTCAGGCTGTACATTATTGATAACCTTAACTTTCCTTTCAGACTTCAGTCAGAAAGAAAGCTGGTATAGTATTGGCTGTCAAAAGCCAACTAGGAGCATCATGTATGGTTTCACAGAGTTTCAGGTAGTTAGAATTAATAGTCTACTTTTAAAAAGAGCAACTCGCCAGCCTTAAACTTGCCATTCAGTTAAGCTAAATTATGACCAGATCTACATTTTATATCATTTAAAAGGTTGCTTATTCTCTTAGAACTGAGCTCCTTGTTCCCTTGCCCCTTCCATCAGGGAAGTCACTGAAAAAGTGATGTTTAAATGCTTTAGCTATTACAAGTTGTGCAGTTTTCCAATTAGGTTGAAGTCTAGAGGCTGTGGCCTTGGAAGAACACTCTTCTACCACTGCATTTCAGTACTCTGAGCACACACTTACCGCGCCACAGCACTGCAGCTCCAAACCAAGAAGGAAGCCAACATGTTATCATGGGATACACTATAGTCAAGACTTCTTTCACCAAATGTACTTTCCATCATTATCTTTCATTGCTAGAGACTTGCAACCAGTGATATTCTGAAACATCAGAAAGCAATGGACTAGAAGTACAATGTTTTCCATCATCTATTTCACTCAGAAAACACTGAACTAGCTTGCAGCTAAATGCTTCAGACACCATTATTTTCCACCGCTTTCACCTAGAGTGTAATGCCAGAGATGCACCATTTGTACTAGTAACTGTGTTACAGGGACCAGTTGTGTTACCCAGGGCATTCTGTTGGAACATGACAGCAGCAGACACTAAAACAGTGAGGCAAATTTGTATTATCATCCATTATTCTCCTCTAGTGTTACAAGGGTGAGATTCCAGTTATAGTATACGCATATGGGAAGATCAAAGTGCAGATAAGTGAGACTTGACGTGAAATTCATCGTGCAAATGTCAGCAGTTACACCCTCTCCCATCCTTTTCTTGTACAAGTTTGAGGTTTTTTTCAAGCGAGCCTCCCATAAAAGCAGCAGTCTGGTTTATCGTCTCATCTCACTATAAAACTGACAAGTCACTGTTCCAAACAGGGCAATGTGTCACCAATTTGTTCTTAATGTACACAGGAGATAACAGTCATTAAATAAATGCATACCAGTTCATGGAGTAGAGATGAGGAATGCTGAGTTGAGTCTAAGTTAGGCTCATCTCTTGGGATGAAAACAGCTTTAACATGGCATGTAGTTTTGCTTAAGTACATGTTTTTTTTTTCCTGACTGAAGCCTTTGCCCACCAAATCACAACCCTGTCTTTCAGCCAAGTACTTTCCTGTTTACGTAGACAATGTGGTGGTAGATTTTTATAGATTCAGCATGTTTAAGAGAGCACAACCAGCCTAGATTAAAATAACGCAGCTTAATCCAAGTGTCTGACACCACACTGCCAGTTCAGAAGCCTTCCTTCAAGGCCAGAGGCTTAATCTTAATAGGAAGCCTCCGAATACACTCCCACTCACCAGCAATCCTGCTGAAAATGGACCCAAATTTAACATCTAGAGGTGCAGCACATTCTACACTGGTAGGGTTACTGACTCTCCTGCAGCAGTTAACCAGGGTCTTGAAACCAAAGGAAAGTGCTACTCTCCCTCATGGGATTCATAATGCACTTCAGCATTTATTGCTGTATCGCAAGTTAGACTACTTAATCAGTTTTAGTGTTTCTCCACTTAGCATATGCTTAGGCCTTTCAGCACACTTACGGTCATTTACACAAGTTTCATGAGTTGGAAGGACTAGCAATGTAAATATGAAAGTGCAAAGTAGACTTTGACAGCTCTAGCAGATACAAACGAGTATTCACTGGCTAAAACAATCTTGCACTTCTCTTCAACATGCTAAAGCTAATGAGACATTTACTGAGGAGGTATCAAGATGTGGATCTGCAATTCTGACTGCTTTGCATCAGATGTTGTAAAGCTTTCTATCATAAGGCCACAATTCTTGAGCTATGCTTAGAACTAATCCCATTTTTGAAGAGTTTCTGGAAGTCAATAGTGGTTGCAACAGCTCAGTCTAGCTTCACAAGAAGGGAAAGGGAGACATTTCTATTTAAGACAAAGCAAAGAAAAGGTACCTGGTTACCCTGAAACTTAATGCCATCTCTACTAAGCAGCCTGAAAGCCACAGGACTTAATAGAGTTGCTCAGTGCAAAGCACCATGTCAAGGACAGACCTGTTTTATGTCGATTCAAACATCAGCCTAACAATTCTAGCTTCCATATCCCACTGCAATTAGAAGAGGGTCTAAATTCTTTTCACTTGTTTCAACAATCCACTCGAATTCCTAGTGAAGTCTATCACAGCCCAATACATTTACAGTCATACTAAGTCATTTATACCAGAATATATCATAACAGGGTCCTTAATTAGCTCAGTCTATTGCAGAAGACAATTATAGGCCTCCTCTTCCCTATCCAGAGGGCTTGTAAGCAGAGCTGCTGTCAGGAGCACTGACTGGGAATCCCTTTACTTCCAGAGCATACTAGGAGACTCCTCCCAGAGTCAGGACATCAAAGCAGATGTTGCAAACTCGAACTGGCTTGTTCAGATCAAATTTTATGATAGGAATCTCCTTTGTTGAGCACTTATGGCAGAGCAGGCGTCCACAGTGTCGGCTGTTGATAGAAGAGGGGTGGGAGAAAAGTGAATTTACTCATAATGAACACCAGGCGTTTACTGATATTCTTTATCAATGATAATATCACTAAAAAGGTATAGTAGCAATTTAAATGCTGCATTTTTCTTGTATCTTCTGATCTCTCTTGTATAATAATCGAGTACTAATGCCACAGGCACATGCTGCTTCTATACTAGCCAGTCACCGAGTACTACTTCAACTGATGCACGTTTCGTTTCTCTGGAACACTGGGCTAAGAAAAATCTCAGCTTAACATCCATCTAACCCAGCATAATTTGTGGAAATTCAGACTAGCTAGGAAAAGGCAACTCGTGTCTACACAAGAGCAACTCATGCCAGCATCTTCAGTCATTTCCACATCGCAAACAGAACCCCTAACCTAAGATGGCAGCAGCTGCCCAAGTCTGTCACCTGTTTCAGAGAAGTCAGGATCTAAATTTTGTTTCACCACTGAAACTGTAACATGATTTCTCATTTCCAGAATATAAAGTGCACAAACTGCTTAAGATATGATTTTAGTCGGACCACAAGTTACTGATCTAGGACAGGGCAGAACATTTCAGCAGGATTACTGGTCATACACCTACATTAACATGGACGGTTTCTTAAACCACCAGAAGGAACAACCCTAGCTAAGTTTGGAAGACAAATCCATTTCCTTGTAACCACAGCAAGATGTGTCATATTACCAGTGATGTTTTCTTGTCGTAACTCCAAATTTGGCAGTGCATTCATAGCAGTTGGAGCCATCACACCAAGGGGGTTCTTTTGTCAGCATATCTGTTAGAGGCAAAAATGTAAAGACAAAATGGGCTCAGACACCTCGAGTACCCTGTAACATTAAGGCGGCTTTTTCCAGTTTTAGGTTGCATCCAGTATAGCTGTCCACAAACAAGACTGCAGCTACTGCGAGAGTAGTTAAATCAATGTAGAGTTGCTTTCATCAACATCCCTTTCTCCACAGTGACTATACAGTACAAGTTAAAAAGCAGTATCTAGGTTTTAAGCTACATTAGACTATGACACCAACCATGAGCCTCCAAGTCTATCCTTCTAGAAAAGTTAAATATTTAAGTCTGGCAGGTCTGAATCGTGCAACTTTTCAGCTGATCATGAGAAAAATTAGTATTTCTACCCCCAGTTAAATCAGTGTAATATTCAGAAGTTCAGCCCCTCTGAAGTTACTGTCATCTAAGTCAGATGTCCAGAGTTCTTTCCTCCACAAAAGTATTTCAGAAGCATGAGCTTGAAACACTTTCCAACTGTAGCAAGTAGTACTTACCCAGCAGTCTGAAAAGAAGCTGTTTTGTAGCAACTTGGTAGTTGAAGATATTGACTCCCTGATTATTGTTAACTCCAAGACGAGCCCCAGCTCTCACTATGGCACGACACAAGTTTGCATTTCCCTTCATGTAAGCCAACAGGAGCACTGAAATATAAAAGCCAGACATTTCCCTGCTAACAGAGCGGTAGGTCTTGCATTCCACTCAGTCCAGAGTAGGATATTTAGGTCTTTTAAGTTTCCGTGTAATGTCTGCATCTTACTGTATTTAACATACTACTGCCAATTATTCCAGCTTTAAGAGTGACAGACCATTAATACAACTTGAGTGACTTTCAAGTTCCATAGCTATTGAATCTCACCTACCTGTGTTTCCTTCAGCATCAGGTTTGTCTAGAGGGTATTCTGGCATACACTCCAAGAAGAGGTCACAGATGGCTGCTGCATTATCTTTCCCATATTGTCCCAAAATATGCATTGGTGTCTGGCCTCTGGGGAAAAGAGTTTGTTATCCTGATCAAAGTCTGCTTGCTACTGCAGTTACTCATCCAGCTCTCCTTGTTTTCAAGTTTGGTTCAGACCAAAACAATGCTACACCTAAGTAACTCCGTACATCACCCACAGCTGCCTACTTTAACTTCCTTTTCTTAGTATACATAATTTCCACACCATTTAGACACAGCATGCTTTGCACACTTCACTGTAATATTAGTGTAGAAATACTATAGTCCAAACCTTTGGTGTTTTTTATCTGGTCATACCGGCACATATTTCAAAAATAGACTGGGTTTTTTTTTTAGTCTGTTAAGACCAATTACCTAATATTAAAGGCTTCTGCATCTACATTGCACTCTGTGAGGAGGACCCGGATATTATTTAGACGGCCATGCATCACTGCCAGATGAAGAGCTGAAAAGTAAAAGAGAAGCTTCAAGAATCTGAAGTAGTTAGTGTCAGCAATAAGTACAGCCTGATAAAATTAGGCAATCCCTTCCATTTGTCCCGCCTTCCCTGTGCAAAACTCCTTCCACCAGCTTTAAATTCTTGGACTTTCATTCTTTTTCACCTTTGAAGAGTGAACCCATTCAGTGGGCTCTACCACTAGTAGATACCATTAACAGACCTACTGCAGTATTTGCATCTATTGTAGAACTTCAGATGTTTACCATTATTTCCATTTTCATCTACAGCTGCAAAGTCTACTCCATTCTCCAGAAGGACTGAACAAATTGTGGGCAAATCTTGCTGGGCTGCTAAGTGAAGAGCAGTCTGACGATGCTTCGTCAGTTCATTCACCTGGGCACCTGCAAGCAGCTGTCAAGATGCAAGAAGGGATATGTTCAAAGATGTTTTCAGGGCTATTAGCCAACAGCTTATTTCTGCAAATGAAGCACACAAGACTCCGCTGTACAGGGATACTTCTAGGCCTCCAGCATATATAAAATGCTATCAATGCTGAGCTGCTGCAACTTGTGTTCACATTCAAATCTGCAGAAAATGCAAGGTAAAGTTCCTCCTTCAACGTGAGCCACACTAGGTAGTGATTGCTGCAAATCAAACATTCTCATACAAAGGCTACTGATGCAGCTCAGCTAACAGCACAAGCTAAGGGAACTTCATGCAAGTCTGAGTTCCGTCTCAGGAAAAGTGGTGTCACCTTCAGCTGACTCACTCCTCCAGCCTCCACACAACATGCAGTAAGGCAGAATGGGCATTTTTAAGTAGAGGAAAAAAGTGACTCTTCAGTACATACCAGATTACGCACAATGATCTCTGAGCCAGCTTGTACAGCCAGGTGGAGAGGTGTTAGTTTGGAGGCATCCTGGACCCGAGAGTTTACATTAGCCTGTACACTTATCAGGAACAGCACACTCTCAATGTCTGAGTTCTGAACAGCTACATGTAGGAAATTCCGACCTTTATTATCAACCTGTGGCAGAAAGGGCACGCAAAATGAAATCCATTATTTCTGTAGAACAGCAAATTGTTAGGTAGTAGGACATTTTCATCAACAGATACTCGCCCCCTCTACTTAAGGTAAACTGTAGAGCCTTGTTCTTTTCTCTGCTTGACATTAGGGACTTATTTGATAGATGTGACTATCAAATAAGCTGAACTGAAATTATCAGCTGCAACTGCTCACTCTAGTCTGCTTCAGACTACTTTATTTCTATTTTATAAACTTGTCATTTCTTGACCACACACTAGAGAGTATGACAGACAAAAGGTTAACAGCTGTGTAGTAAGTACTGAGCAGCAGTTAATGATAAACTCAGTTAAATGAAACAAACTTGAGTCAATCTGGCAGTTAACACCTGAAACAAGCAACATGCAATCCTGCCACACTGATGCAAAGTATATTCATTTTTTGGCTTAATACAAAGTGCACATTGTTGTTCATCTTTGCCTTGAAGCTGATGTTAAAGCATATTTAGAACTGGCTGTATTTGTAACCACGTTTTAGATATATCACAACAGCTCACTAAGCACTCAAATATTTTCATTACTAGTTAAACTTACATAGGGTAGGAAGAAACTCCTGAACAGCTGCCTGAAGTGTCAACTCCAGAAGCCTGAAGATACAGTTGGAGGTTTTATAGTTCAGCAGTGCAGCACAACATCTATTATTCAGTTATTTTAGGTCAGGGTTTCTATTCTGGATAGCTTTAGGAAAGCTGCATAATAGATTTTCATAGTAGTCCAGCAGAAGACAAGGGTAGAGTTAGAACTTTCTCCTTACATATACACATATGCCTGTTCCTGAATTTACTACTGACATCATGAGATAAGGTTTGATAAGACACTAATCCTTGATGTCCTTACTCACACATAGCATGTATACACCTACAGTTTCCTAATAAATCCTGCTTCAGAAAACTGGCATCTGTCAAATGTCACTGCACATAAAGCCATAAAAGGATAAAGCAGGATTTGCCTGGGGAATACCTGTTACCACAACTGGTGCAGTAACACAACAAGCATGCTTTGAATACTCCCAGCTTACCTGTTCAGCAGCTCCTGGTTCCCTCTTCAAAATTGCTTCAGCTGCTTTGTTATTTTTGTATGTCATAGCACATGCAAAGGGAGTCATTCCTTGCCTGTCACGTACATTTAGCTTAATATCTGGATGTGAAATCATAAGCTGAATGATAACATTATGTTGGTTGCTAATAGCAACATGGATTGGAGTTCTTCCTTCTGCATCCTAGAAGGAAACCAGAAAGTTTGTTATATGAAGGTTCAGGAATACACAAACCCTTCCTTAAGTCTGAAAAGTAGAGAAAGCTTATTGGTTTAGTTCTGTGATATGCCCAGCTGCGACACCAAACAGCTGCAGTGGGAGCACAAATCCACAGTGTAAGTGAAGAAAATTGGTATTTGTTTCTCTAAATAGGCTGACCTCAATCCTTTGCTATATAGCCACTGAAGTAGCTCAGAGTAACGTTACTCATAGTCAGACATTTTTGGGACAGAGATGAGCATTCGGGACCATACACAGGTATTCCAAGAGAATGCCTTCCAACTATAATATTAGTTTGAGGTATTTGATATTAATACTTTATAGCATTAACAATTTGTAGAATTCAGTTTTTATCTGAAAGAACAATGTACAGACCACAGTATACAAACCTGAGATATCATTTCCATAGATTCAGCACTACAGATATCTCCCTAGCTTGACTCTCAGGCACTAGCACTAAGTTTTCTGGAAGCTAAACACTTGAAGTTCCCTCATTGAAAAACAGAGCAGCATCAGGTGTGTTTGTTATGCAAGCAGTATATCAAAGTCTAGCAGATTCAAATAAGGTGTTTAATCGCTTGTCCCTATCAAGCAGCAGTTCACAGTCATGGCTGCTTTGTGGCTATGTGTTCTGCCAGTCATTTTGATGTCATTTTCAATAGCACCAGGACCTAGAAGTGTTACACATTCATTCCTTTTGTTATTTGTCAAGCTTCTGTTT
This sequence comes from Phalacrocorax carbo, assembly GCF_963921805.1. Lineage (NCBI taxonomy): Eukaryota > Metazoa > Chordata > Aves > Suliformes > Phalacrocoracidae > Phalacrocorax > Phalacrocorax carbo. The sequence continues at coordinate 9,897,241 of NC_087529.1, forward strand.
AAGGATTACTGTATAATCAAAAATGAAGTGTAACTCTGTTACCTCACCTCAGTTTACTCAGTAACTGAAGACACTTCCTAAACATACTAGAAGTAGAGTATTTTGTAGTTTTACAATACAGTTGATCTAGTGATTAATTGCAGCAGAATACACCCCTACTCCTGCCTTCAATTCACACTAGGGAGAAAGGAGTTGAATTCCAATCATTACATCGGAAAACTAACACCGCAAGAAGTTTTCTGCATCACTATTTTCCTTCAGTACAGCTTCCTGAATTAACCCATCATAGGGGCAGGTAAGTACTTGATCTGGTAACAAGGGACAGGAAAGAAAGCAGAACTGCAGCCAGTCATCACATTGGCTCAGCCAGAGTAGAAGGATGTCCTTTTTCCTATCAAGCAAAATACACAGCTAAGAGGGCAGTTTGTTTTCACTACATTAGAGGCAAAGAATCAACCTCAAAGAAACTGTGCACAATTTCTCTACATACCTGAGCATTGACATTGGCACCAAACTCCAAAAGGCACTGGATCACCTCTTCTAGCCCCCAGCAGGCTGCCAAGTGTAGGGGTGTCTGTCCATCATGAGCTTCTTCTTCTCCCTCTCCATTCGGGCCTGGCTTTCTGGGACTATTCACGTCACAACCACTAACACAAATACAACACAATGAATTTATTACACTTAATCCAGATTTAAACTGTTCCAAACATAGGTCAGAAAAAAGTTTGCAAGAGCTGATCCTGCAACTACTATCACATTCTACATAAGCACAAGTTCCTGGGTTTAGTTTGCCTCTTGTCATCAGGAATATGATGCTAATATAGATAAGTGAATGTGCCTGTAAGATTAGTCAGACTTCCAGAAGTGCCACCCACCCACCAAAAGTCTAGTGAAGCACATACCAGTTACTAGCCAAAATAGCATTCAAATAATTCATGCCAGGAAAATATGTGACTGCACATTAGAGAGTTTGTATTTTAGAAGGGGGTCTGACCTGCGAATAAGAAAGCATGCTATTTGTTCACTGTTTTCATCGATAGCTCTGTGAAGAAGAGTTTGTAAGCAGCCACTTGGTCCCGAGCCCCAACAGGTTGAATCACATCCATGTCTAACCTGGAAGAAGCAGCACAATGAGGCAGTGACATTTTACATCTCCAGCAGGCTCCTATACTTCATATAGGCTTTGACTAATGCTTCTGAAACATTATCCCTTCGAGATAAAATTTGAGATGCCTTATCTATCCTTGTGACAGTCATTGAATTTCAGGAAACTAATGTCCTCTGGACCATTATTCTATTGCTTTACTATATAATACTTAATTAGGTAGTGTTTACTACAAGTTCAGATATTGATTCATATGGTCCGAATATAGACATCTTAAGCAAGTTTGGGTAATGGTTACCTCGCTTTCAGCAGTGAAAAGCGCCTAAAGTGAGTCAAATGCAATGTCTGCTGATGTTACTTGAAGGTCTCACCCATTTACTTGTTTTCCTATACATTCAGTGAATCACAGATAGAAATACTGCTCCTGGAAAAAACTAATATTTATATTCTTCTACCACAGAACTACTTACTCAAGCAATGTGGCACTTAAGTCTTGACAGACTATTTGCAAGGTTTATACATGAGTAGTTTCAGTGCTCACACAGATTCTTATCCAACACCAGCACAAATGGTCAAGTACAGTTACAAGATGTATTTCTCAGCTCATCAGCACAGCTTTTAAGTAGTTGTCTGCTAGAGACAATAACCGGATATCAGAGACAAAGCTTTCAAGTAACTTCCTTATAAAGGAGACATAAGGTCTACTTATGCCTCCTAAGAAATCTCCTGCTGCATCACTTACACCTGAAAGTAAGTAGTCTTAAAAGTAAATAAGCCTTTAAAGGCTTTCCTGATGGAACTTCAAGATGCAATAAAAATCAGCACATAGTCTAAAGCATAGATATGGGTGTTCAGTATTATTCAGGACACCTATCATTATACAAGCCTGGTACACTACAGATTGATGTTTTTAGTAAATCCTTATTCTTTCCAAAATTAGGAATCCGGATAGGATATTCTATACTCTTATTACAGTGGCTAAAAGCTATTTGGCTATACAGACTACAGTGTTTATAAAAGATTTCCCAAGAAAAATAAACTTCTGGTGAAGAAAAAGCTGTGGAAGTTGAACAGTGGTGTAGAACTACTCTTCTCATGCATTGAGTTTTTTTGCTGATTTGTGCATTTTGCTAGCAACAAAGGGCCAAAGTGAGACTCAATTAAGTCAGCTGACAGTCTTACCAGAGTTGATGCAATATCTTCCAAGTTATTTTCTAAGGCAAGCCATAAAGGAGGATTTCCTTTCTCATCTGGCACAGACATATCTGCTCCCCTGGTACAAATAGCATCAACCACAAGAGGGAGCTGATTTTTTATAGCTAGCTGCAAGGCAGTCTCTCCATCCTGTGTTCTGCAATAGGTACAGTTTGATGCGTGTTACTATTGCAATATAGTGAGGTCTCATGTTACAGTAGTTTATTGGCAAAGCCAAGAATTATCTCCTCATGCATGTATTTTTGCTGTGGTAAGACCTTATCATTGCAGGCAAGCAGACACAACATATTAGTTTTTCATCACAGCTACATAGTTTACCTTTCTTTCTCCCCCCACTTTAGTAGAAAGTGATTGTCTTCTGAAGTTTGAAAAGCACGTTAATGTTCTTAGCTCAGAGAACGCCACTTCCTTAAGTGCAGCCATTACTCGAACAGAGTTCCTTCAGAGCAAGCTTACTGCCACAGAAGTGAACAGCTTTGTCTGCACTGTGGTAACACTTCAAGCAACAGTCAGAAATACCAACTGTTAAGAAACTGAAGTTAGAACAGTGGTATGAGGCAGTTTGTACCCATGACACTCATTACAGTAGAGCCCACCAAATTTCAAAGACAACCTGTCAGTCACAAACAGACAAATGTTTTGTTCAGACAAATTGATATGTTAGACTAGGAGATGCTCAGGAGGCAAGTTCTATCAGAATCTTGTTGCTGGAGCTACATCTAATTAAGAAAACATGCAGCTCCAACAAACTGGCAAATAGATGAGACGATATAAGTTCAGTACCATGCCCCTAGGACTTGAGAGCCTGTTACAGAGGATTCTGTTCTACCTAGAATTAAGTGGCATCTCCCTCTGCAGCCGCTAGAGGAAGTACTGACCAATGGAGCTATATGTAGGTCCAAGTTCACATATGTAAACCCTCAGCCATAACAAGTGTTTGCTTTTTATGGCATTAAATGCACAAGTCATTATTTGAAACCAACTTCAAGCCATTATATAAAGACAGTCATCCCCACCCAGTCCTAAATACATATCCAGTTCAGTGTTGTGTCAGTTAAGATCTTACCTGACGTTTATATCTGCCTGATGTTCCAGCAAGAAGAGTGCACTCTTACTGTCTTGTCTCTGTATTGCAGTATGTAGTAGAGTCTGCCCGTCTGACATTGTGTCATTGATGGACGCCCCAGATCCAAGCAGCTGAGCTGCTATCGTGTGCATGCCTAGAGTTAAAGCTCATTAGTATTCTACCTTCAGTTCTATAAAAGAAACACTGAAGATAAATAAAAGTTCAAGCTTTCAGTTTTCAGTAATTACAGTAAGAGACACTGAATCAATATTAGAACCTATTAAAATTTACATATATGAGCTAAGCCAACTCTGGCTCTACCCAGATTGAATATTCATTGACAGACTTACTGAATATTGATTACTGAGCCCTTTTGATTTTGCTTGAAGGCACAAGATATGGTCTGCTACAGGGCAAAGCTTTCCCATTAGTTCTGCCAATCTAAATGTAGCAGACTCCTCCTTAACTGTACCTAGCTTAATCCTTCATAGCACTTCAGACCTTTGTCCAACATATTAACTTTGGTATTACATTCATAAGCTATTCCCTTGAATATTACTGTATTAGATGTTTATCTTAGTTCCTCCTCCTTTAACTCAGAAGCAGATAAGGGCAATGGTAAGGAGAAAAGGAGAAAGCTACATTTTGGTTTCCTTTCATTGGAAAGGAAAGTGACAAGCCTGGACAGTAAAGCTGGTTGTTACATATGGATGACACCTAGCACTCCTGCACAGAGCAACATCACTAGCATTCAGCCTCCTTAAATCCAGAGTATGAGTTGTCATCCCCCATACAGCTACTGTTTCCAGCTCAGTAGGACTGTACTTAAGTTCAGGAGTGAACACATCACCTCTTTCTTTTGATGATGTCCTGATATTGTTGAAGAGTCACTTGGCTGCACACATCAGTATCTAGTTTTCCCCAAACCATTCCCCTCCACATTTCAAGACAAGAAAGCATCTTCTGATTCAGAATTTCAAGATTCACTCCCTTAACAGCTACTTCAAGTAGCTCACCTTCCCTTTATAAAGATCAGCATTACTGTATTAACCAGCACCTAGAACAGAGTCAACTACAAAGAGAAGATATGTTGATCTCATATGAAAACTACCGGGGAGTTCACAGTGGAACAGTTCTGCAGAACTTCAAGTACAGTTGTGGGTAAGAGGCTCCAGGCTACCTGCTAGTGAACAAGGGAAGCTGTAGGGCTAGAAATCTATCAGTAAGTCAGATGCAAACACTGAGTATTAGAAGCTGAAGGATCATCTAAAGCTCCCCTTGAGAACTTCTCACCAGCAGCACAAGCCAGGACATGAACACACACACACTGTTTTGTCTTAAAAATCTTATCCACATCATAGCTTCCATATCTCTGTAAATTCTCCTCTTGCTTTGAAGGCACATACCTGTCCAAAGAGCCAATCCCAGCACAGTCTGGTCTCGTGAGTCCTTTAGACTAAAGTCAGGAATAATTTGCAAGTTGTTGGTAGCATGAAGAGCATTAGCTGGAAAAAAAGCATAAGGAATTACAGCATTCTTGTTCTTGACCAGCAGATGTGCTCTGAAAGCTGCGGGAGTAGCAGTGTCACATTTTGAAGTAGGCTGCTCCTTTAGCAGTCACTTTGAAAGACCTGAGAACGATATCTTCAGTTTCCCTGATGGAATACTGCTTGGGATTCAGGTAGTATTGCCACAACTACCTGATCTTCATACTTACACTAAAAAAATTCAGCTTTCCAGCTAAGAGGCTTAACCAGCCCCCTTTCTACCTCCATGTCCAAATAGACTGGCATATGCAAAGTTCCGAGAACAAAGAATGGAAGCTGTGCTGCAAGACAGTAGCAGCATCCCTCCTTCTCAGCTCCCTGGGATACTCTCCCCAATTCACCTGCTCCCTCTAAATCCCACTTGTGGCAGGAGACAAAATAGGCCTTGCTTCAGCTGCCAAACTCCCTTCCTGCTGCTAGAAAGGAGAAGCTGATCTAGTAGCATTTAATAAACTTTCATCTGCTGGTATTTCAGTACTCAAGTCTCAACTTTGCTACAATACTGGCATTACTCTCTACAAAATCCTCTTAAAGAGTTTAGGGAGGCAGAAGTCTCATCATAGAAAGATGCCTTTGATTCCAACATTTACCTGAACCAGATGCTTTGATGGGGGAAGAAAGAGGATCTTAGTTGTACAGCTAGAATACAACCTGGGGTGAAGTGTTCAAGTCCATCCTCTACAGTGGAGAATTTAGAAAGACTTATGGGCAACTTAATTTTCTAGTCTTAACAAGCAGATGATTTTAGTTTAAGACTATATTTAGCCAGCCTTACTAATTGCTCTACTTAAACAATGTTTACAGGAAAACATGCTTTATTAGTAGTCTGTCAAAGCACAGTTTAGATACCATCCTGACACACTGATCCTCTACAGCATTACCACAGCCGGAACGAGAAAAACCTACCTTTTTGCTCCAGAATGACTGACACCACATCTGGGTGATTGTGAGCAATAGCCATGTGAAGGGGAGTTTGCAGATAAACACTCTCTGCTGTTGGAGAAGATGCATCCCTCTGACTAAGCACAGCTTCTGCTGTCTGGATGTTTGGATTGGCTCCTTGTTGCAGAAGTTCTGCTGTCAGGTTTGCTAGGCCATGCCTACAGGCTGTATGCAGTGGTGTTTCTCCCTTTAATAAACAGGGTATAGTTTAACAGCTTGAGACATGAAAGTCAGAAGAGAAGTAGCTTTTAAACTACTATGCCCAAAAGAATTGGTGTGAAGAGCTTAAGCCCCGTAGTTGAAGCTCCTTAGAACTTTCAAACTACAGGAGTTAGCCTCTGTTACGGTCTTTATTACAAGAGGCACTGAGGGAAGTGTTAAAAGCATGCTGACAAATGGTAATGCTGCAAAAAAAAAAAAAAAGAGTGCCACAAGAATGCCACAGTTGTCTGATCACTAGCAAATATGTGAAAACATGCAAAAGGCTCAGCAGGTGTTCCAGCTTGCTTTAAGCTAGTTAGCAATGAGAGCTCTCTTATTTCTGAGGAGAAATAAGGAAACTTTCAGACTAGTCTATAGGTTTCTGCTTTTACCCATTTGTTTTGGTGGTTGACTTTTGCTCCATGGGTTGCTAGGAAGAGAGAAGCTGCCTCATTTCCTGCACCAGCTGCCCTCTGAAGCAAGCAGTTTCCTAAAGAAAAATGATTAACACTGTTAGGGTCCTATTCTAACAACACTTTAATACTAACAGTGTGCTAGCACCTTCCCACACCCTTACAACATTAAAATTTGAAGCCAACAAGGAAAATCCTATCTACTAGTAGTCCCCTTGCAATGCTGGGGTGTCTTGGGCACTACCATTTAGCAACTACACATTTTGAAACTGTAAAGAGGATGTTAGGACCTGGCAAGGAGTCCAGATTTTCTGTCACTTCCTGCAAGTCAAGCTCAGCTTGGGACCTGTCAGTGTTCCAGCTCTGGGTAGAACTACTACCACCTGCCATTTATTATGCAGCAAATGCTGTTGAAACCTCATTCAGCTCCTCAGAGCAGTTAGGATTAAGCAATTATCTTGCAAGCCTTCCACCTACACAGAAATACAAGTCTGTTTTACCTGTTACTGTGTCTGGAGCATCTGTATTGCTGCCTCGTTGGATCAGCCTTGCTGCAAAACTGTTCTCATCAAATGAAGTTCCATTTACAACAGGGGCATCCTCAAAAGGGTTTACAGACTGATCAGACGATACAGTGATATACTGAACCGCAAGCCACAGAGCTGTGCTTCCTTCATGATCCTTCAGCTCCAAGTCTAGTCTAAAAATAAGAGTTAATGTTCCCCAATTTATACCTTAAAAGTGGTCCCCAATGCAGCTTAAGTTTCAAGTGTCTGAACAGCTGTACTAGTTTATCTAATACCTCACTGACAACTTCTGCTTGCCAAGAAGCCTACCGTAGCTCCAGTTACTTCAGAGGATTTGTGAATACTCTGAAACAAGCTAGACACCTTTTAATGGCTACCAGATTTAAGCTCATTGCTCCTAGGAGAAGCATGGCCCCGGTACACTAAATGTAAGAGAGGCAAATAAATCCTCTTGTTATTTGAGTAAGTTGTATACAAGAACTGCAAGTTCAACTACAAAGAAACACAGTCAAATGAAGTATTCTGCTTCATTACCCTAAGCAGTCACCTGCATTGGCTTTAAGCAGCACCTAAGTCACACTCAAGAACGTATTCAGACATTAAAAGTCATCTTATTCCTTTTAGCTCCACTACAGATGAAGTTACTGCTACTTTATTTCACCTAGCCCTCTTTGAAAAAAACAAACACTGAGGTGCAGTTTTGCTTCCTCTTTACAGTAGGGCAAAACCTTCTTGGCTTTTGGCATTGATCTGGCATCTCAAGTTATGCAAAGCTTTTACATTTTTGCAACCCAAGCCTACTGCCAGCCTTATAATAAGGCAAAAAGGCATAGAAGTGTTTTAGACCAGTTTTCATACCTTCACTGTACAAGGTAAGCTCAGTGTTTTTTACATTCAAGCGAGACTTACTGTTTGCACTGAAGAAGTTGACTGAATACAGGTTCATTCCTGACCACAATTGACACATGTAATGGGGTCCTGCAATTGGAGCAAAGTACAGTTACGTTACTAATAAGTGAGATGCTTAAGACTGTGGCCACCAACATGCCCCTACAGTGGGGTTAACTTTTGTCTCTCCTTTCAGGAGAAGGGCACAAGCACATCTTGAAAGAGCCATCTACCTGCTTAGTGGACATGATTCCAATTAATTTAGTAGTAGACAACTCTTTACACTAATGTAAGAGCTAACCTTCAACGAAAAAGCAGAAGAGCTTGACTTATCAGAAGTGAGCAGCTGATATACTCCAAGTCTTCTGTATCATTTTATGTACTTGTTTGCCAGCCCAGCCTGATCTGTAAAGCAGTTTACAGGCCGTACACTTCAGATGAACATGCTGCAGATACTGGCTCTTAGAGATAATTTCAGTTTCACTGACAGCTTCAAAGAGAGGTACCTTTCAGGAATACTATTTGTCATCTTAGTTTACTTGCCTTGCTGTTCAGTGGTTCAATAGAGGCAAATTAATTGTGCACCATGTGTTCCAACACAACCAACTCACCTCAGCTTTCTATAGCTGGGCTTAGTAATGACAGGGTACCATTCAGCCTGCACAGCTTTCCTCTGAGTGCTGCCCATGGGTCTCAAACTGCATTAATGAATTAATCTTTCCTGCTTCCAGTATCACTTGTGCTCTGCTGACAGACCTGAGCAGGTTCTTAGTGGGCTGCATCTAATCACTACAGTATTACCTGTTAAACTGATAACCGACTTTACCCAGTATTTACCTTCCTTTGCTGTCTTGCATATTTGGATTGGCTCCTGCCTGTAAGAGGGACTCTGCTATCTGTGCCATCTCAGCCATGACATCTGGCAAATGCTTCTTGGGGCTGTATGATGCCACAAGGTGCAGAGGAGTCTCCTGGTCTCCCAGTGTCGCAGCATTCACACGCGCACCATTTTTAATGAGAAAGTTTGCAGCAAATTTATCTCCTATTGTGAAACAAAATGTTATTTATGGATACACTGGAACCCTATGGACTTGTATAAAGTATAGAAAATGGATACACATGATTTCCCTCTATACCATACAATCATTCCAATACAAGTGTCTGCTTTTAGAATGCCTTGGCAATAGGTAACTTCAAGAACATTTCACTGCAAAGTCAGGATTAAAATATTTTATAACACCCCCTTGGAAAAAGTGTTTTGCCCAGAGGTTACATGTGACTCAAGTTCATGCACTAGTTTATTTGCTATAGTGATTGTGAGTTTTCTAGTTCCTCTACCAAGACAAATCCATTGCTGCTTTAACACACATTTGGACCAATTTGAGACTAAATATACAAGTAGTTTTTGAACAAAGAGTACTATTCCTCAGCATCAGTTTAAAAGTGTGTAGTTGAAGTTAGTCATCATCTAATCAGTATTGCTACATAAATAAGCAATAACACAGCCGTTGCTCTTGAAAGTTTATGCCCCATTATATACAGGGTAAGGGCTTCACAGTCAGGATCCCCCATGCATAGTATTTTTAAGGACTCCCTCTTGAGAGCTTGTCAGAGGTCAGGCCCACTTCAGTACATGAAACCTTAGACTTGAAACACCAAGATGCAGAGTATTATCCCAAAGTCATTCTAATTCCCCTTACTCCAAAGACTACTTTGAATAGATGTATTAACAAGTTGCTTGTCCTGAATGCAAGACTGGAGAACCAAGACAACGGTTTGCCTTTACAGATTGCTGTATTACCTCCACCAGCAAAAATCAAAATCCCCATTTTCTCATTTCCATATCTGACATTCCCACATTCTCCAGTGATCATAAGAAATAACAATCATGTGGCAAGTTCAGACAATTCACTTCAGCTCAATTTCTAGAACATGTGATTGTTAACAGTGATTAATTCACTGAAGCTTTGGTTACTGAGAAAGCAAGCATTCATTCCCAGAGCTCTAGCTTAGACTGAATGCGGACATTAGGACTAGAGGACAAATCTTAGTATTGGATATAAAAGCAGCCTGCCACAATCCTTCTAGTGCTTTGTAGGGCTGCAGCTGTCACAACACTGACCTATGCCTAGAAGGTCTCCTACTCCTGCTGCTGAAGATTCATTCACAGGATCAGACACCAGCATTATCCTGTTTAGATATGTAGGAGATTAAGTGAAGATGTATTTTGAGCTCACAAAACTGAACCTACTTCTAAGATTCCAAAAAAGCTTGCTGTTAAAAATAAACTTATGCTTTTAATTTGTAGCACTACAACACCTACGAGGCCCAGTCACAGGTAAGGTTCCTGTTGTGCTTGGCTTTCTGGAACAGAGCTGCCAAAGGTGTCATTGCAGGCAACCAGCAGCACAAGGCACTCACTACAGACTCCTACCAGACTGGCTATAAGTCAAGATGCTGCTGCTCCAAAGCCTTCAGAGTACTGTGGCCAAGGCAAACAGGTCTTACCATGCTCCAAGTGTCATAAAATGTATTTTCCACTCTAAGGTAGAAAACAGCTCAAGATAGTCACGTAGTTGTGCTTAGACTCCACTCTGATAACTATGCTGGATTATGCTCTGATAACTATTCACCAGAGCTCTGAATATATTCAGACTGGCATAGAAACACCTCCACCTCCTCCTCCTCTTCTTCCAGTCAGTTTTTCCTCTCCTAGAACTGCTATCCAGTAACAAGGACCCTTGCTGTTAACCATAATCACAAAGAAAGATATGCTGCTTTCAACCCAGCTCTAGAAAGAGACTTCATCTTTATTTGTAACTAGGCTCTCATGCTTGATTCAACTATTTGTCAGAAAGACATTGAGCTGTCAAGTTATAATGCTCTCAGTATGCCCCTACATTTCTTTCTTTAGCAGAAAATGCTTTACTAGATTGCTTCTGGATGTCATGTAGTATGAGTCTAGTTCAGCAGCCAACAGGCTAGCTTTCAGATCCCAAATAAGTTTGTTTGGTTTTAAGTTTAAAAAAAAGAAACAGGACAAAGTTCATCCTTGACTACAGTTTTCTAACTGAAGTGTCAACTACAAAGTGACACAGGAATAGACTTTGGAATATAGATTCCACACCGGGAACAACTGCAAGTTAGCACAGCTTCATATCCTATTTACTTACCTCTTTGGATAGCTTTATGTAATAGACTCCAGCCTCTCTTGTCTGCCCGATCTACGTCAGCCTTGTAGTTGACCAGTGTAGTTGCAATGCTCTCCAGTCTTTGAGCAAGGGCTAGATCCAAAGCAAGATCTCCATTGTGATCTAATTCATTGAGCTTCCCAGGAAGCTATAATACAAATTCAGTCAACTGACATTAGTTAAAAGCATGCCCACCGACCCAACATAATATTTTAACAGTCTGTTCCAACTACCTTCAGCTCTAATACCTAAATGCAACACTAGCATTTTGTAAGTGCATCTTACACAGAAAAACAATCAGAAGATTAGCATCACAACATGTGAGCCTACCCAGAGGGCTGTTCCATGAGAAAACAGGAGTTCTGTCTGCAAGTCTTGTTTAACTCACAGGAAACAAGACTAGTACGCTCTTAAAAGATGCTGCCTACATAGGCATATTCAACATAGTACTAGGAAGAGTTATTCAATTACTCCTTTAAGATACCTCAAATCCTAACTGGATTAGCACCTAAGGGTGCTAAATACTGCTACTGAAGTCCCAGCTTCCAATTAGGATTTGAGGCATCTTAAAGGACCAATTGAATAATTTTTGACAATTAATACTTGAATAATTCTTCCTGCCCCCCTGTTGCGGAACAACTTACTTGCTAGTTGTTTAAAGTGTTCATCCAAACACAACAAATGCCTGTTACTTCAAACGTTCAATAGAAGAAAAAGGCATTTGTTCAAAGTGATGTTTACTGAACTGCCATGAAGCAGCAAAGTTGGCTATTATACTATTCAACTTTAAGTGTGCATAGCGATATCAAGTACTGGATTTTATTAGATACAATCTGTTGCAGGCAAGATGTTTACAGAAGTGATTCATAACATTTTAAATTTTATCTTTATGGAGCCTTTACTGCTAGACCTCTACTACATACACAGAAGTAGCTATAGCAATGATAAACATGCAGATAAGAATTAGTGACAAATCAATAACAATGTTCAGACTGGTAGTTATTTGAAACACCAAATTCTACAAGACAGATCAAGTCAGTCTCACTATACCTGTGAATCCATTTCAATAAGATACAAAAAGACTACATCTTCTCTCTCAACTTTAATAGCTTTATGCAAAGGATATTCTGTCTTTGACTTGAACATTTTATACAATAACTGAGCACTCATGCTACTGAAGTCTTCTTTACGCAAGTCATCCTAGAATCAATAAAAAAAGAAAAGGGTAAGCAATACTCTTATTTATAAACAAGACATTGCACAATGTAATTATGAAGTTCACAAAACAAGTTCAGTTAAAAGCTCCATTTTGATAACATCGTAACAAGCAGGAACAATCCAAGATCGCCTTTTAAGACTAGGAAGAAACACTCAGAATGTTTTACATATTACATTTTAGTTTCAAGATCAGTTAATGAAATTTTCCTTTCCTTTTGTCTACAGAGATGGAGAACTAGCATTTTACCAGACATTCCAGTAGATTAACATCTAGCCTCTACACGAATTCTCTATGTGGAGTTAATTCACAGATTAGAGTTTTCTGACAAAAAGGCCTACAACTATTGAAGACTGACAACTCCACGTAACTTTGAAAGACACTGAATAAAAGTAAACAGAAGCTTCAAATATAAAGACCTTATTTTTGAGTTAGCACTCATTTGACTGAACAGAAACAGCCTCATTTCCAGATAGTGTCAAAAGTTAATAGCCAGAAGCAAGAGTCAGAGTGGCTGACCTGCAGGTTCAGATACCAGAATCTTTAATATATTCACATATCAAAGCACTCCCTTCTGTTTTGGCGTTAGTCAAACAAAGAAATATCCACATCTGGATGATGTATTTTGGATTTAGAATAACCTAAATCCTCACACACTGCTCTTGACAAGTCTTATTTCAAGGGCTAATCAATTACACAATTAATCCAACTCTCCTCAAAATAACAGATCAGAGCAAATGAAACTTCCATGTCAGTTGCAAGACTCCTCGTCACTCCCTCCAGCTCAGCAGATGAAGTTGTCCCTGGATTATTTTTAGAAGTAAAAATAGGCCAGGGATTTGTGATCTGTACAGATAGAGACCAACTATGGATGAACTTCTAAGCAGTTTAGAGCCCAGATGTGATAAACAACTGACTGGCTTACTAGACTACAGTCCCTTTGTTTAGGAAAGTAAGATGCTTTTTACAGTGAAGTATTTCCAATGAACAGAACAACTCTTCAGGCTATAAGCTACATCCCCACTGTCAAGACATTCACACCAAGACAGACAACAGACATGACCTCTAAAGACAAAAATCTTAGAGGAACCATTTAACATGCTTTGTTTCAAAGCATAATTATTAATTAGTATTGTAGAGAATACTAAACAACACATAGCATCAAAAGCACGTATTGTAAAGATAACTGAGACAGATGGGAAGGGAAAAGTCACTCCTGGGAGCCCCTTCACTCACACCATTGGTCAGGGCACACAGATCTGACAGCTTTTTATCAACACTGTCACTCCTTTCAAACATACAGGGTCAGTGTAATAGGTCATCTTAGTCACTGAAAGTTATCAGGAATCCATGGAAAGCCCATCCCAACTGGGATGCTTGAATGCTAGCACACCAAGAGATACCCCTGAGCTTAGACAGTACATTAAGTTAATCAGAACTCTACTGATTAAGTTCCTATACTCTGCAGACATTTTTCTTCTTCCTTCTGACAGTACTTACCCAGTGACTGGCAATTATCTCAGCACAATAGTTTAGAAGAGTGCTGGCATTCAGCTCCTCAGCAGTCTGATAGAAACGGATGCAGTTCCTGACATTAACTAGTGACATAACTCCTTTTTCACATCTGTCAAAATAGGAAAGCCAGTGTTCAGCAATCAGGAAAGAGCTTTAATGTAATTACTCTGCCATGCTGGAACAGGGTCCTAAATACTCCTTTTCCTAGATGCCAGTACAAAGTGGCTTGGCCTTGCCTTACTATAAGGCTAAGCAGCATAAACACTTTGATCAAAAGCCCTGCAAGACAGTTTCCATAAGAGCAGACTCCTATTTGAGTCCATCTAAGCTAAGGCCCCATGATAACACCACACATGGCAGGAGCCCGCAAGTGGAGACAGTCATCCTAGTTCTCCCAAGGGAACAAACTGCAGTTCATTCACTGTTATGAAGTAGGGAAGATTTCTATCTTTACAAGTACAGCAGTGATCACAAGCAGCTTTTGTGCCAACACTAGAAAAAGGCATGTCAAATACAGCTATTTGTTTAATAAAGAGAAGGGATAAGCTTTAACAGCAAATCCACCTGATCTTTGTAGGTGTGAAGCTATTAGTTTGAGTTTATGGGAAGAAAACCCAAGTACCTGAAAATGAAGATGAAGTTAAACATGCCAGAGATCTCCAAGCAGATATTAAGACCAAAAAAATGGTAATACTTGTCACCAGGTGCAAACACCTACACCAAGACATATAATAGTTACTAGTAGCATACTGTACACGGACTTGTAACCAGACCACCATGACCAGACAACAGCTGGGGAATGTTTAGGTAGCACAACATGAAGACAGTTTTAGGCTGGTACAAAGCTTTGAAGGCCGTTTTAGTGTTGGCCTTACAGATGTCAGCTTCTTTGGTCAGAAGTGACAGCAGTTTAGTTTGCTTCACGTTGAGTAACACTTAAATCTGTTTCAGTGCCATGTACTGCTACAGTCTGTCACCCCTTGGGCAAGAGATTGTATCAAAGGGTTCTTCGTCTTTGACTAAATTCAAGGCTTCGAAGCTGCCCAAAACTTGAAGTTTCAATCTGTACATTCAGGCTTCTCACTAACTCTAACTGGTTATTTAGAGCACTCTATACAGTCAACAACCTAGTCCCTACTAGAATGACGTAATCATAATCTCAAAATGGCAAAGCATCATATTGTTACGTTAACCTTCTTAATGAATAAAAGTTGCCACCAGGATGCACAGAAGAACAGCTATTTAAGTTTAAAATTTTTCACCTGTGGTATTTTAATACTGGAAGCTACTTGCCATTGACTATTCCTAGCACTCTCATTAACAATCCCTTTCTTGCAACTCTCCAGAGCTTGTTACTAATATACTGATCTCTACTTCCTCTTAATGCCAAATTAGGGTTATTAGTTTGACTGGGAGAGGAACTGTAAAATAAATATAAAAGCTATGAAAAAACCTACTAGTCTAACCATGCTGCAAGGCTTTATTTCCTGTGATCAACCGAATGTCATACTGTATTACTGAAAACCTCAAGACTTTGAAAAAGCAAAACTTTATCCAACTACCAGCAGCTATTCTAGTCAAACAAGATTGAAGACTTCAAGAAGATTCACTGTATTTACCAAGACTCACCTTTCCCTAAGCAGCTGGAGCTGAAATTTATTAGCTAGTTTCATGAGCTCTGTCAAGAAGATATCATCTTCTCTTAGCTCAAGTTCATCTGTGTAGATCCACCGCAGCAATGCCATGGTTACCTCTGGGTCAGCATCTGGTACAGGGAGCAACAGGGGATTCTGTGATTTCAGGTGTTTACAACACTGATCACAAGCCTGATGTTTTTTACACAGCAAGAAAACTAGAGGCCTACACCACAGGACACAAGATGCACATGCCCAATAGCCATTGTCACCTAGACAGTAGTGACAATGCTACTTAAAAGGATGTAGATAATTACTCCACAAGATAAGATCAAACCAACAACAAAAAATACCATTCATTTATAAAAATAACATTGGTCCCTTAAGCTGTTTTGTTGGTTTTCAAAACAAATATACATGTTTAAGACACTGAGATACCCATCCTAAAGCATCTGCTTTACATGGAGGGTTGCCCCAGACTATTTGCAGAGTACCAGACAGTACTTGGCATAGCATGTAGGCTGCCTCCTAAGAAATGGGAGGTTTTAATAAAGCAAGTACCTTTTGCCAAACTTGTAGTCAGAAAACCTATTTGAGCTGTAATATCAGCTCTGCCTTGGCAGAGATCAGAGTTCATTTTCTCCCTCCCAGCAAGAAAACCTGTGTTAATATCTTTCTACTCTTCTTAAGGAATAGAAAATTCTGCAGATTACATGAACTCCAAAAGCACTCAATTTTAAACACTGCCTGTATTTTGAAGTTAGGATTCAGGCTGCCTTAGCTTGCCAGTTCTTAAGAGAACCCCTTAAGAAAACTACCATGGTTTTCAGGGAACAGCTTGTTGCTTGCTACAACTATTTCACAAGCTAATCCTTGTGCCGTTTACTAAATTTTATAAAAAATTCAATTTTACACAGTGGAAAGTATCATTTACTAGCAATTGTTTTGAGCATAATCCTGTGTTTGCACTGTTAAACATGCAAGACTGCAGTTACATTTGAAATTCTCAGACTAGCTTAGATGTGGAGGTAGAAATGCTATAGACCGCCACTTGCAACAAAACTACAATTAGCATAAGAGCTTTTTGAATAATCTTGTTAGCATAGTGCTCAATTTTTAAACTCCCTGGCATCGTTTTCTTGTGGCTGCAGAAAGATCCATAAATCCTTTTGCAAGAAAGCCTATGCTGTCTCATAAACTAGCTTGCTGTGACTTGCTTCTTTCCTCCAGTTTGTCTGCACTTAGGATTCATGATAAGATTAAGTGCAGAATGTAGGGCCAACACTTAATATTCAACATGCCAGCCAGCAAACCTGCTTAGCTTCATGCCTGTTTTTATTGCTCACAAATTGTATAAGACTCTTCTATACTTTTAAGTACAGAAGAAAAGCCTGCCAAGAGGTTCAATCTGCAGAAACCCTGCCCAGTGTAAGTACATACAAGAAACAGCTACAGCAGAACAAAACACCATCTTGTAGAAGACTTTGAGAAAACGTCTCTTCTTCACCTCTTCTGCAAAGGTATCAGAATGCTAAAGCAAACAACTTTTTAATAGCACATCAGTATTTGTATTCATTTCCCACACACCATGTTAACAAGAAGCAAGGTATTTCCATGACACACGTCAGAAATTATGCACACTACCTCAAAAAGCCCTGTCCTTAGAAAGGAAGAAGTCAAGCTCCTCCATACAGATTTTTCCCCCATTATGTTTAGTTGACTTTAGAAAACACAAACAGGCCACCACTCTCAACCCCTGTTCATTAAAGAGAAAGAAGGTAGATTATTGATTTAACTAGCACTAGCACCAAGTTCACAAGCATACTACCATGTTTCAGAGACAGAACTCCATAATTAACGGATTAAGCACCACTTTTGGGGGACAGGAGTAGTCTGAAAGGTACATAAGAAACCTTTTCCCAACAGGCCCTTTCATCAGTCACCATAAAGACATCTAAGCATCATACTACTAAGCAATGCCTGACCTGACAGATCCAGCTCCTCTGTGGAGGCAAGGCTGGCAAGACTCCAAGTATCACTGCGTGCCGCCAAGACAAATTTGTGAGCGCTGATGTGCTTGTCCCCAACCTTTATCTTCAGATCACTGAGAAGAAAAAAGCATATACATGTAAATGCAGGTTCCCCCTGTGCTTAGCTACATATGGATTCAGCATCTTCATAGCATCTATGTCCTGGTACCCACATTTAGGCTCAAGTCATTTGAGACACCAGAATACATTTATTTGCTTACACAGAACATGTTGCCAAATGAAACAATTATTTTTCTAGGGTGAAATGCAATGAGGCATTAATATTTAAGTTATCTGCGGTTTTTTCCTAACCATTTTGGAATGAACTGCAAGGGAACTATTGTAGAAGATAAGAAAATCCAATGATCTTGGTTAAATATATATGTTGCAGTGACCATACTAATACTGTCAGCTAAGCACCAATGGTTTCAGGCAAGACCAGCAAGAGAACAAACAATGTTTGACAGTAGTCTGAGTACAAGGCAGACTCCAAGAATCCCCAGTTCCCAGGAGACGAGCCATCAAGAACACTTTGATTTCATCTTGACCTCTAACACCCAGTTATCCTTTATAGTTAGAAAGTACCTGCCCCAATATTTTAAAACCCCATAGCTTGTAAGTGTTCTGACGGTGTAGGTGTCTTTTCCAGACCATTTTCTAATTCAAAGCACTGCTGTAAACTAAAGTGAAAAACACAGACAGGTTACTTCGCAAAACATGCATTAGGACTTGCTTCCTTTCTCCTTTTATAACCAGACCACTATTCTATGCCTTTAGAACTCAAAAGGCTGAACAGAATTGAAGTGATCCAGCTCTTCTGACATATGCTACCTTTTACCCAGCATGCTATAATAAGTTCTTGGCAGGCACGGAGCCTTTTCTCAGGGAGGCTCACGAAGAGATGTTAGGGGAAGGAAATCTTAATCAGAACTATTATTTTTCCCTTACATGACAGAACTCCTTTACTATATTGGCACCGCTTTCAGTAACAGCAAAGAAATTGCTACGTGTCATTGCAGTCTCAGAACTAAGTCAGTTAAGGGATCTAGAGTATTGAAGGTGATCCTTAATGTTCCTATGGAAAAGAAACCATTAAACCTAATTTTGTGTTGAGATTCAAAGACACAATATCATTTATACCACTAAGTCACATGTATCACTTAGACCTGTTACATCATACAGCCAGACAAGCCAATTTAATTGGGCTTCTTTACACACAACAGGAATATAGAACTGGTTTCAAGGACATATCCTTTCAAAGAAGAAGAGCTTTGCAGTTGGTAGAAGATACATCATGTAATTAAGCCATCAACTAGGTATAGATCAGTTTTAAACTACTTCTTTTCAAAAGGTGCTTTGCAGTTGACAGTGAAAACTGTCAGTTTTCTTTAAACTTGTCTTAAAGGTCAGTCTCCGAGATGAACTTCATAAGAGCTCTTGATTCAAGAATTGGATTCAGTACGCTGCCTGATCTTAGCATGCTCTTCCAACTGCAGTTGGAACAGAGAACCCTAATTACACCAGGCAGCAGAGAAAGAATTTTCCTTGGCTAAGATTAGTACCTACTGCACTCAAAATCAAAAGGTTCCCTTTTCCCCAAAGGGAGAGTTCTTACCTGTACTGCTCCTGCTGATAAAGTTCAGCTACAATGGCAAGAAGTCGACTGATGAAGGTGTCACTGGCATTGTCTCGGTTAGCCTGGGCAGCCAGAAGACTACATCTCCGTTCTGTATCAGCTAGTTTCTTCTGCAGCTTTACATACTCCTGGCGGAGAAGCATCAGGTGCTTTTCCAGCTTGGCCACCTCCTCTGCAGAGGCAGACAGTGTTGCCACAAGGTTTAGACATGCACACCTTTGTTTTGCATCTGAGGGTAACTTAACCCTACAAGCACATTACACATCTAGTTTCATCATGGAACACTCCATTAAGTCCCTCCTCTCCACACCACTTGAGCATCCCACCCCCAATATTAAACCTTTTCTTTTATATCATTGCTAGCCATAAACACATTGAAAGTCATCAGAACAGTGACAGAAGCCACTTACAAAGGAGGTTCCTGAATCCTTGTCTAGTCAGGAATGCCATAAGCTTTCTAAAGCCGTCAGAGTCCATGACTGTGGGAATCAGGGTCGGGTAGAGGACTAAGTCTTTGGTTCTTACCCATATTTTCAGTTTAGTTAAGATGCTGCTTGACTTGACAGCTGAGGCATCAACTACAAGTGAGCATTAGAACAGTTACTGATGTACCGTGTCTACCTCAGTACTTAACTGACCCGTTTACAACCTCTCACACTGTCAGCCAAGAAACACCTTAAGAAATGGCCAGAGTGGAAAACAGATTCTCCCCGAAATCCATGTTTTAAAGGCCAGACAAAAATACATAAAACTACTTACTACTGGCACACACACATTCCTCCATCGGAGGTACTGCACTGACAAGGCATCGCTACGCAGGGTCAGCTCCATGGTAGATATTTCAACCCAGGAGTAGCACAGCAACAGCGCCTGCGAATCTGATCCCTGATCAAGAATCTCCATTCCAGTGCCGAACCCACTTTTCTACCACACTTCAACATCCTGTGGTAAATTAGTTCACTGAACTCAACCCAGGCCACCCATATGAAAAAAACTCTGCTTCACTGCTGAAGGAAACATCGGTACAGGTGCTTAAAAACAGTCCGACTTATTAATACTGATTTATGGCTTAGCTACATAAAAAATAAGTAGCTACCATTGTGCTTAATCCATCATTCTCTCCCACCCCATCATTAAGTTGATTTTCCAAATAAGGGACGAACCCAAAACCAGTCCTAAAATGAGAGGGGACAGGGAAGAGAAATTTGGAAGCTAACCAGTGATTTTAAGCAGGAAAGTTCCTACAAGATTCCTCCCTACCAGCCAGGAATTCGTTGTTCAACAACTTCTCAAATATTTACTAAATGTAAGCCACTACTACAAACAATGAGAAACCAAGCTCTTTTGACCAGTGTTTTCTTCTTGCTTCTGTAGAAGAGTTCAACATAGCTGACCTTGGCCTTGTTCCAACACAGGTCCCCAGGGCAAAGCATCCTTCTCTAGCTCAGCTGCAGACAGAATGCCTCATTTAGTCTTTCCTCTATTGCCTGCTGCAGCAAATGCTCCCTCATAAGTCATTTAACTTAACTACTGTAATGGATAAACAGAAGGTAATTTACCCTATTTTACTCTTCAGTTAATACTACTTAAGCAGGTTTGCCAGTGTACTTCCTTAAACAGCTTCGTCCTTTAGAAGTTAATAGATACCATCTCCTTTGGGATACTTTCCTTATTCTCTTGAAATACACTATGATTTCAGGATTGTACTACCAATACCCACCAACCTTCAAAGATGGTTAGAAAGAAAGACCAGAGCAGAATTTCAACCTAGAGCTAAATGCAGTTTCACTGTCCCCAGAACTAGAAGGACATGTCTCTTGAGCAATGGCTCCTTCCCAACTGATTCATAAGGAAGGTATCATGGGTGGCACAAAGCCAGCCCTACGGTTACAGCAGGGAAAGCAAAAGTCTGACAGGAGCCAAAGAGTGACTGGTGAAAGACACTTCGAGAACCACATCAAAAACAAGTGTATGAACATCACCACTGTTCATACAGCAAGGTTTTTAGGTGCTATATAAATTCAAATGCTAGGAATACAAAGTTGCCTGCTGAAGCTTGTAGCATATATCATCTTAAAGAAATACTGCATCCTCCAGTCAAGCAATGAGTGTGTGAAGGTGGGAATAAAGAATCAGTACCAGAAAGTAACGTCTCAAATACTGTAATTTCACCAAAGTCAGCTCATTGGCTGCAAACTACTCTGAAGTCAGTAGGACACAACACAGAAATACCTTAAACCCTCAAACAATGGTAGCTTAAGCTTTATGCATAACTGACACTCAGGCTTATTACTGCTGCTTCCAGGGCAAGCCAAGACAATCACTACTGGCAGTGGAGGTACCTCAAAGAACCGAAGTTTTGAGGAATCTTGTTTTCAGGTTAACAGCATATGCTTCCTGTAACCTCAGTGAGAGGGATTGATAAGGACTGTCTTATTTGAGACCTAATGTCCAGTTAATCAATATTCACTGAAAAAGAACAAAGCCTCAAGTTTTCCTTGTATACTGTTCATTTAGAGTTCATATTGCTTCAAAAGCAAAACCACTCAAACTCAGGCAGAAGCATCACTTCTGTTTAAAGAGGTGAACTTGGAGTTGTGGTGCTACTATATACAGTCCTCAAATTTGGGAGGAGTGGGGAGGGTGTCACCACTTTTAAAAGTCAATGTAAAATGACCACTGTATCTCTCAGCTGACCATCATTTTGACAGAACCCGTATTATTGCCAGTCCCCATTACGTCTTGCCATTCATCTGGCCATCTCCCAAGTATAATGGGGAAGTACTACATGCATACACACATCTAATGAAGATCCTTGCATGCAGACACTGAAAAGGCAGCCTTACTGGAATGTACCACTAAGTCTCTGGCTAAACATGAATTCACATGCATCAGTGATCAGGATGCGTGGGTTTGGCACAGAGGTATACACAAAGTGACTCCTCTTCTGAGCTCACAGTCCAGGTATAGAGTTAACAGATGGCAAGAAAATAAAAGCAGCATTTGTTAACAGATTTCTCGTAGCTAGACTAGCACCTCATGAACTGGCAGAAGTTTATGTTCCATATCAAAGACTTTAAAGAAGACTTCAGAAAAGGCTACTGTTATTTTCTTATAGAAGGCACAAAAGTACTCAAGAGCAACTAGATAGCTGAATCCAAAGAGATAAGCAGGGAGGCAACAAGCAATGGGGTGACAGATAGCATGTACCAAAAACTAGAGGGAAGGTCTAGCGGAACATGTTACGCTGCCCATCCAAGCCACCAAGAGCAGTCACAGAAGTGATATGAGTAAGCTTTGTTTACTTATGAAGGGGACCCAAGTACAGTACTTCAGAAAAATATATTATTTCCTTACCCCCTCAAGTCCTTCAACCCCTGTATCCCCAAGGCTGTGCAAGTTGTTGCTTTCTCATTCATTTTTGCACACTTATGACCTGTACCCTGACAACCCTCCTGAAATCCTACAGCATACTTCCTGCTGCTCTACACTCAAACAGTAATCCAACAATTTTCACCCATGCCTGCATATAACCTAGTATCCTCTAGTACTGGTGGTACAGAACTCTTACAGAAATTACAAAAGCAAGCTCAGCTCTTGTCTTTACAAACTGTTCAATCAATTTGTAGCTAGTAATTGCAATAAATCCAATTCAGGACTTCTGCACGCAGAAGCAAACCTCCCATAAGAAAAAGCACTCAGCTCCTGAGTAGATGCCCACAGTTTGACAAGCTGCCTTTCTTAATAAGCCTTCACTTTTCAGCTGACTATCCAATACCATCAGTTCTTAACTAAAAGAGTGTTGATGTAGATAGGTACTTCATTTGAAGGGACAAAATAAGCCCTTCCACATAGATATCAGGAATTGAGTGGGGAAAGCTACAACTCCAGCTTATTACTCCTGTTGATGCAGGATCACTCATTGGTCATGTACTTTCTTTAGCCAAATGATCAGAGAATTACTTGTATTGAGAAGTACAGATGTCTGCAGCGGGACTTGCACCAACTGCAGGTTCATTCTGCAGAGAAGGACCCTGAACCAGAACCTCAGACCCTTTAGGATCTCAGTGGGGAAAATTCTACCACCTGAAGACATCTCTAACATCTGATGCCCACCAGAACTGGGTCACCAAGGCTTAAAAGCAAGCCTTAGAGACTCATCAGCTAAATAGGAAACAGTGGTATTTCAGCACACGAAGTTAAGAGTTAAACACCTTCAAGAGTCGCCTGGACAGGGTGCTGGGCCATCTTGTCTAGACTGTGCTCTTCCCAGAAAGGTTGGACTAGATGATCCCTGAGGTCCCTCCCAACCTGGGATTCTGTGACTGCAGCATCCTCTCGGCTGATGCATGCTAGGAGACCAGCACCTGCTACATCCTAGTTAATCTTCCACAAGTGGTTTTAAAATTCTACCACTGTCTGAGAGTTGCACTGCAGAGTTGAAGGCTGTGCTAAAGACTGGAAGTTAGAGCCTGCATTTCCTTTGCAACTTGGGGCATTTTAGCTCAGTTTGCCGACTCAGTTTCCTCCAGGGAGGAAAAGAAGAAGCTTCTGCTTGCAGAAGCAAGTAGGACTGTAGAGACCCAAGTGTTTTTTCAAATCCTATTACCTCAGTTAAATTAGTTTTGAAATGCTGTAACTGGTAGCCTCCAAGCCAAACAAAAGCAGTCTAGGAGCCCTGCAGATCTCATCACAGCCCAAACCTGGCAGAAGGGCTGCCGGCAGCAAGTGCCCCGGAGGCTGCAGCGCAGCCCCCCCCCGCGCCCCCAGAGGCTCCGGCAGCCCGCACCGGGCCCTGCTCCCGCCGCCAGCCCCGGGACAGGCCTCACCGGCGGGTCCCCGGGGGGGAGCTGGCGGGATGGCCCCCCACAGCACCCCAGAGCTACTCCAAACCCCGCTCCGGGCGGGCGAAAGCGCCCGTACCTGGCCCACCCTACGCCCAGGGGCGTCAGGCAGGGCAAGGCAGGGCAGGGCGTCCCCCCGCCATTTCATGTTCCCCCCCAGGGGGCGGCCTGCCCCACCAGCCGCGGGCCGGGCCTGACCGACCCGCTCCCGCAGGGGGGAGCGCCGGGAGCCCCACACGGGGGCTGCCCCCAGCCCCCTGCGAGCGCGGGAGCCACCCCGGCCGGCGGCGCTCCCCGCTGCAGCCGCGGCCCCGCCCGGCCCCTCGCCCGGGCTCCCCCCCTTACCTTCCGCCATGTTGGGGCCGGGGCCGCAGCTCTCGCGAGAGCCGCCGCCCGCCCCGCCGCCCGAGCCCGGCGCTCTCGCGAGAACAGCGCGGTGCGCTGCGGCCCGCTCCGCTCCGCCCCGGGCACCGCCCGCTCTCAGCGGGAGCCCCGAGCACGCCGCGCCGCCCTCCGCGCCCCGCCGCTTTATACCGGCGGCTCCTCCCCGCCTCGGCCGCGGAGCGGCCCCACGGGAGTCGCCCGGAGGACCCGCCCCCCCGGCGGTGCTGCCCGGCCCCTCGGGAGGCGGCGGGGTTCACCCCCCCGGCGGTCTGCGCCTGAAGCGTTTCGCCCCGGAGCGGCGGGAGGCGCCCGGGCTTAACCGCTCCCGGGTTCCTGTTCCCCTGCTCCTGCGAGGCGCCCTGACCGGGGGATCCCCGCGGGGACTGGTGGCCGCCAAACGCGCAGCAAAACGCCGACCGTCGGAGCGGGAGGGCCGGGAAACTGGGAAAACCGGCCCGCAGCGGGGGAAGAGGCACCGGGGCGGGCCTTCGCCACACCTGCATCGGAAGCCGCCGTCGTGCAGCAGCTTTAGCGCACCCCAAAAGCAACGCCTGCCTCTGCCGCTCGTCCCACTCCAGTACAGCTCCTGGAAGCGCCAGCGCGGGGGCTCAATCCGATGGGGTCCCTTCGGCGCACAGCTGTTACTTGTGCCGTCCTTGCTTTGGTTCCCACACATCTGGGGCAGCGGTCCCAGCAACAGGAGCTGTGCCCGCTGGGCAAAAAGTGCGGTTGAGTCGAGACAGGCAGTGACCAAGTGACAGTAACAGGACCGTTTTCGCAGGCCGTGCGTACACCACCGCCGACCTGCTGCTGTTTTTGTCGCTCCTCGTCTTTCCTGCCTAGATGCAACACAAATACCAGAATACTCTACACTGATCCAACAGCAGTTTGTTTGCTTTAAAGAGCAAATTTCAACTAAGTATTTGAATGCATTACGCACAATGTTGATTTACAGACATCGTTTTCTCCAGACTTCACCATTAAATGATCTTTGATCTGCTTCGTGTGTTAAGTCTTCTGTGCTCATCAGATAAAACAGCGAAACCAGAACCAGGCCTGTAGTTTCCATAGACTCTAGTCCTTAGGCATACTGCGAAACATGACCCGTCTCATTTTTCACAACTCAATGACATTTGTCATTGTACAACTAATGTTTATGTACACTGTAACGTGTACAACTTCGCTATGTAGCTAACTTACACTGCGGCTTTGTGGGTGCTATTGATCATCTTGAGTAACTGCGAGGAAACAGTTAGTACTGCCTGATCAGATTTAGTCTTAGTTGAATTTCTGAGCAACAACAGAGATCAGATTTCAAACCTCTGCTGTGTTTTGCATCTGGGGAATCAGCAATCTCATCTTCTGTTGAGGATTTGCCTGGGCAGGAAGCTGTCTTATTACAGCCTCTCTTTAAAACCCAAGCGCCTTCTGGTTTGGTTTGAAACCACTCATACATGCTTCTGAGGATACGCAGAAATTGCAAGCCGCGTGGTGCTCCGCTGTTTGCGTTGTGGTGGCGCCGTGCCAAGAGCAGCGCACCAGATGGTTCAGACGCAGTAAAAAGTCCACCCCCATCAGCCTACCAAAAAAACCAAAATACACTTATAATCACTTCAGAATTAACGTTCTCCATTTATTGATATTCTAGATTCAATAAGCATTTTCTAGGCATCACAGCAGGAAAGAATTTTAGCACGACAGCTGAACAGCCTTTCTGATTTTTACAGATATCTTCTCTGATGCATAAGGGGCAGCATGGAGAAATATAAAAAAGGAATTAGGATGCCCGTACTACTTTGATATTCCATGCTTTGCTTTTCCATTTCCCCCAGTGATGCAGTGTTATCTGTAAAGCAGGCCACCATGTGTTGGGGGGTAAAAAAAAAAAGAGCATAAAAACTCAGCCATAATTACATGCCTCCAGAGAACTAGAAAAAGTGTAATTAATCATCCAGTATGCTGATAACCTAACATAAACCAAACTAGATACGAGATCTCCGTGCAAGTGAAACCGCGTAAGAATACTGGGTTACCTGGTTGTTCAACGAGCGTTCTAGCACTGCTTGTACGTACTGCATCTCTTCAACAGTGTTCCTATCTTGAGGCTAAGCAGAAATTTCTCCTATCATAAAGCCTCACAGCCAGATCCCTTTCACGTGTGGGGCAAGAACAAAAAGCCAGCTGTGATCACAGAAACATTAAATAGGCCATTTCTGTGCCTGCCAGAGGCTTTCTACGACCCAGACCCTAACTGCCTCTTTCAATAAGTCACTGGGCGTTGGCCACACCTGCATCTGAACACGATCCCCCAGTAACGCTCCTCCCTTTGGAATATCTGGGTTGTGTAGAATCACAAACTGCCTGGGGAAGCCAAACAGGAGTGGGTTTATATTTGAGTAATTTAGAAGGAACCAACACTGCTGTGGAATTAACAGTTCTTCCCTACCGCTGCTGGAAGACTATAAAGTTTCCAGGCCTACCCCACAAAGAACAAACAAGCAGCTCTTCTGGAGAACAAATAAAAAAAAATAAAGCTTTAAACTATTTTGTGAGGTTTTCAGATGAGTCAGTTGTGAACTGTACGTGTTACTTAAGAAGACAAAACAGAGGACACCACTGAACTTGCTGAAAGCACAAGTACCAGTTATCTTGACTTGCTGCCAGCTCTTTAGATAGACTATGGAAAGGGAAAAGGAAGGGCAGCCTCCAGGGAAAAGGTCCCCTACTGGGTTTAGAACAGCAGCTTCTTCCTAACATTTTGTTTATGGAAAGAACAGCACCATGCGATGGGGATTCTGCACAGTCCCACTCTTGGAAAAGTGAAAAAGGGTAGCCAGCTAGGGGGCAAGAAACCTCCTCTCAAGCAATTTTAGACAAGCACTCAAAACAGGAACTAAAATCGGCTATTGTGCCTGGGCACTAATAGCTCCAAAGTACTGCACATACCTGCCTGCCTAGATGAGCAGGCTATCCAATTAAAAGCAAATTTAACTAATAATTTCTGAAAATAATTAGTTACCAAATACAGAAGTACTAAATGGCTTTTTTGTCCCATATGGCTGTACTGCCACTAATACCTGTCATCTCCTTCCACTCCAGCCCACCCCGCAAGAAGCCTGTTGGAAATGCTTTTTTAGTATACGCATGTTGCACAGCAAGCTGAAACAAAGTGCAGCCAGCTAGCAAATTAGTACTGAAGGCTTCTTACGAGATGACTCTCTACCACTGGAACTCTTGATTTATTAGTGGGTTACTCTGTGCTGTTAAAAGCTGTGGTAAACCTGTGACAGAGCAGAGAACAGACAAGTAGCTGCAAGTTCCTTTATGAAGTTTCTTTGGTAGAAAGGTATTTCAAGTAGGCTCAGAAAACTCTTGTTACCAGACACTCCAAGATTAGTGTTTGCTCACTGGAGAGCCAATGATGGTTACAATAGGAAGAACGGTATGTGTGTTGTTTGCCTTTTAATTATTTTAATATCAAATACAGTACGTCAAATTCAACAAATGTCTGCTGATGTTATGTTGCTGAAGATGTTCAGGTAAGCTGTGCTCCAACTGCAGTTACCCTTCCTATTCAGATACTCAAGACAGCCAGTTTGACACATTATTATTGGAAAAAATTATATTTTGGAAGAACTCACTACAGAAGGTGACAGAATTCCAAAAATCAAATTACATGAAAATATACATCGCAATTTTCTTTGTACATTAGGTGAGGAAAACTCTGAAGTAGAAGGCAAAGAATATGAAGGGTCACAGAAGAGAGAGAAGGGAAAAGGAGGGAAACTATTTTTGATACCAAACCCAGAAGTTACTCATTTGAAAGCCTACAGATGTGCATGCTTGAACTCAACCTTGAGGAAAAACAAGCCTCCCCCACACACACCCCGCCCCACAAACAGGCAATGAAAAAGGCAGGGAAAAAAAAAGTCACCCATAAAAAGCAGCTCATTCCTATCTTGGACTAACTTAGTCAACTGAACTTCCCAATGAATCACTCAAGTCCCTTGGAAGGTAAATATCCAGCAGGCTGCTCAAGGGTGCTCCATGGCCAGTTTTATTGCTATACCCAATTCAAGAAGTATGTGCAATTGGGTTTAAAAAAGGGGTTGGGAAGGGGAAAAAAAAAAAAAAAAAAAAGAAAAAGCACCTTTGAGACTACAAAGGTCATCATAAAAGAAGACAAGTAATTGATAGCAAATCCTTTCAGGGTTTAATTAGGAAAATTTTAAGTTCTGATGGGGAAAATAAAAGGAAGCACATTTCCAAAAACAAAACAAAAATACTAAACTTTAATAAGCAGGAGATTTTAATTCAGCCCTAGTGGGTCAAAGGACAATTAAAGGGGGGGGGGAGAACCCACAACTTTATCCTAACTGGTTTTAGTTTGACATGCTTCACAAGTTGTTGTTTGTTTTATGTGGTTTTGTTGTTTGTTTTTTTTAAACTGATAGGAAACTATAGGGAGAGAAAAACCTGCTAAAATCTTTAGAATTTACACGATTCTATTCCTAACTACAGACAGCATTATTTGGTACAATGTGTATTTGTGGATGTACATGAACAGTATATATATTATCCGGATCATGTGCTATGTACACATCTTTACAATTCTTCCTGAAGGTTAAAGCAGTTCATTAGATTTCAAAATGCGTAATCATCTTGTGTTGGCACTTGTTAGGCTCTTGTCAGCATTGATAACTGGCATGTTTTATTGCAGCCCAGTTCCAGCCAGTGTTTGCCAACTTGTAACAACAGAAGTCCAGCAATAGGTGGGTAGAGTGCAGGAAAAAAACAGTGCCATGTTTCTCAATTGAAGACCTACAAAGAAATCACAGTTATTAAAATAAAACCCATCATCATCATCAGTTATTTTAAAGAACTTAGTGTTTCAAGCTCAAGGAAGATAATCATTACTTATTCAAGAGCTTTACATACCTCTGAACAGAAGATGCATAAATCCAAAATCATCACCTGAGAAAGACTTGAGTTAGTTCAGCATATCCAAGCTCAACTATCAGACTTTCAGGCTCCTGTTAACTCGGGTTGCTTGTCAAGTGCAGAGTGTGTAAACATTTCATTATTCACACATAGGGCTAAACACTTCTAGATTTATCACTGAAACTTCCGTGCATCACTTACTGCGAATGAAGGATGCTGCTTCAACAGTGCAGTGCAGTACAAAATGGCATAGCGGTGCTTCATTAAGCAATAACACCACAGCTACCAAGTCAGACTCTGCTTGTTTGGAACCAGCTATATGGCCCCTTCTCATCCAATTCATTGCCCATCACTTACTTAGCAGGAGTCACCAGGACTTAGAAAAGCTTTTGCCTTCCAAAAAAGCAACACAGCCAATTACTTAAATATTTGTCATGAGCATTGTTTCAATATGGCCAAGTTTAACATGGCAACAGAGCTGAGGTTAGTTAAGGATACTCTGGAGCGTTACTCACAGTTACTCCCTTTCTCTAAAATAGAAAAAAAAACCCTGTCAGCTGCATTAACAATTCTTACACTCTAGTTATAGGCAGTTGTGTAAGACATTCGGTTCCTTTGCTTAGTCTTTTGATCAATATTGAGCATTTTCATGCTTTCTCTATACTGGAGAAAGTTCTGTTCCATCAAAGCATTTCTGCAGAGAGGAGATACTGAGGTACTAGTTTGTCACAGATGGAGCCTTCCCTCTCCCCAAACCCCCAAAATTCTTACAGAAGCTTAAGAAAGGAAGTATCCCCCCTGTACAACCTTGGTGAAGAAAAACTAACAGGAACATTTAGCAAGCTTTCTAGTCATTCAGAAAGTACAAACCCTTTAAACTACACGCAGTGTCGGTTTTTTCTCCCCACAAATCTTGTATGCTGAAGCTAACTAGTACGTATGGTTTCAGCCTTCTCCAGCTAAACGGGTCAGAGTAGTTTATTTGCCAAACCAACCATTAAGAAAGGGCAGCTTCAACATGAAGCTCTGTTTTGCTTTGAAAAGCAGGAGTGGGAAATTATTAGCTAGTTGAGAAAGTTTTTCCTTGGCATAGCAAGATTAAATACCTGGCCTTTGGTCACTTTAAGGGCCACATTTTTTTTTGATACAAGACCTTTCTACAAGAGCTTATTGTGTAAAAAAAAAGAAAGAGGTCCCATTCAAACTACAGTGGGATTGTTCAAATTAGTGTGTCTTGAGTCAGAAGCTCATTTTTAACAGGGTGGCATAAAGTGTGAATATCACGTCAACTACTTTCAGGTCAAAACTTGTCCAGGCTCTCAGATATACTACAGTTCAGTTTCCAAGCAGAATATAGCTCTTTTTCTGAAGCTATTCCTAAGCCTTCCCCAGTAAAAATTTTTTAGGGCAGCTCAAGAGAACACCACCTTTCTTGGTATCACTGATAGGCAATATCTCAGTTTGATCCTTTCTGATACACTAGTAGACTTTCTATTAAAATTCCCATAGATACTTGAAGCAATCCTTTCCAAATGGTTCCCAACAACCTCACCAGTCTTATTTAAAACCTACATGCAACATCCCACCAACATCTGCAAGATAAACTCCGTATATATGAACTTGAGATAGCAAGACAGGATGCTTTTAAAATTCAAAGGAGCGTTCCTAGCACAACAGCAAACGTGAAGAAATGATTATTCCCTTCTATTACAGCTCTAGTAACCCCTAAGCACTATTAATAAAGCAGGATGAATACTGATAAAGAGAATTTCAACTTCTGAACAGCATAAATACAAGAATACTAAAGAAGCTCCCCAATCTTGGCAGAAGGGGCTGTTACTGCACTTCTTTTAGTCTGTAGTATCAAACACAGCCACAGAACTCCATGAGATCATGGCAGCTGAGAAGAATGGTTGGTTGGTTTGTGGGTTTTGGGTTTGGTTTTTTTTTTTTTTGCTTTTGAGAAAAAAAGTTAGTTCAGCAACACTTAGGCAAGAAATCCTCAACTCAGGTAACTGACTTGTCTTCAGAAGCATACTTACCCTGAAAAAGTGAAGCTACTAGCTGCTGAATAAGTGTCACTCAAAAGCAGTTTCTTGGCTTTTTCTTACACAGCGGGCAACTTTTCTTTTAAATTCTCCATTTCTGTCTTCTCTCCATTCTTTCTGTAATTGAATAGACAGCTTTCAGGTGTCAGTCCTATAACAATGTACAAGTTCTAGGAAGACTTGATGTTTTTAGACATTAGCCATCTAGTCAACACCTAAATTTGCTTACAATCATTGAGCTAGTCACTGAAAACCTGTGACATTCAGGACTTGAAATCTTGCTCTGGATTTCTATGCAGGCTTCTCACAAGACAGCAAGGATGCAGCCTTTCCTCCTTGGGTTTCAGGCATTCTCCAAGACTAACCTGGTGGCTACCAAGATTTCAGAATGTCTAGGCCGAAATCTATTTACTTCAGCCTGCAAAGTAACAGCAAACTCAAACTGTAGACCACAAGCTATTGTTATGGGGTTAGAGAAAATGTCTTTAAGTGCAGCGATGGAAGAAGGTACACAGCTACTGTGGAGCCAGTAGGTATTCAGTGATTTTTAGGGCAGTTTCAACTCCCTCTCAGTCTAGCCAGGACACTCCAGGATAGAAACAGAGAAGTCACAGTATTCAGAAGAGACACAGCAGTATCCTTCGAAAGAAAACACCTCCTAGTTAGCCATGGTTGCAAAGTATTGGCTCCATGAGGAGGACCTTAACAGAATACTCAGCACACCTATGGGGATGGTCTCTGTGACAGGTATCTGATTCAAGAACTGTACAGATGAAGAACAAAGATAAAGCCCAACAGGAAGATAGGCAAGAGGTAAGTCTGAACCCAGAGATGTGCACACCATGGTATCACCAAAACCCACAGGAAAAAGCACAGCCAGTTTTAAGTTTCTTCTGCCAGCCTCATGACAGCTAGATGAAAGCACAGGAGCATTGTATACTGTGACTAAAGTTGACATGCTGAGTACTGGCAAGGAAGTGGTGAGAAAACATGAAGAACCCCTTATTTAATGAAATAACTTCTACAGTTAGTAGTTTTTGATATAAGCAATATATTCTTACTGCAGGGGTGGGGGAAGGGGTTTTAAAAAAAAACCAAACAATTACGCCACACTGTCACCTGAAGCAACCTAACATGCAACACCTTTTCACCCCCACTTGGTGTGAAGGTTGTAGCAAATTTCAGTGAGGGAAAATTAGGATAACTGGTATATTCTTACATTCATCACCTCCAAGCTCACCTAGCCAGTCAGCACGTTGGAAAGCCCAGCATGTCTTATCTTCCCAATGAAAACACAAATAAGGCTACTAATTAATTTGTTCTTTTCAGCAATTAGTACAGCATGCATTTGGTTCCTTGGATTGGGACATAGGACAGCTTAGACAAGATGGCTGAGGGCCAAGAAAAGCATTGAATTTGTGCCCTCCTAGCTTCAGATTCTTAGTTTTTATTTCTACCATTTATGTTTGCAGTACTATGAAGCAAGCGTTCAGAACTGAAGAGCAAGTAAAACTTCCAATTTGACAGCAATCTCTCCAAAACTCTTATTTTAGCTCATGAACTGTTGTATTTGCTTCTCACAATATCTATTCAGGCTCCTGCCCCTCATTTTTCTCCCACTCCAAGAGACAGTACTTCAACATGCGTAGTTCATTTTTCCAGGAAGCAGGTATATCCCTTGCTCCTATAATGCTGTGACCTGCCTGTAACACCTTATTCTCTAGACTCACTTAAAACTAGAAAATAATGAAAGCAGACAAAGTATCTTTTAGTAACTGCCAAATACTGTTGCTGCAATAAACTTGTACTTCATAAACCAAGTAGAAGATGTCTTGATAGCAGCTCAGAATAAAGCACATGAGCTGCTGATTCTTCATTATCCTGATGAGTATTTCTGGTTAATACGAGGATGCAACCTACATCCAGCAGGAGATCCTAAGCTGCTCAAGCAGCACATGAAGTTTAAAAGTTACTTGGAACATCTAATACAACAGCCAGAAAAATAGTTACTGGCATCCAAAGGTTACATCAGTGATGCTTCAGTACTGCCCTCACAGTTGGATTTGGGTTTTAATTTTTGTTCTTTCAAGCTGGGCTAGAAAATGCTGTGTTTCCTTAGGGCATTTTAAACTTTTGCCCTATGATTTAGGTAAAAAAAACACATCATAGTTTTCTGTCTAACATCTCTTTCTGCAGAAGAAAAAAAAAAAAAAAAAAAAATCGCTCCTGCAGTGGCTGGCAGGCAGTGGGATACGCTAAAGATTAAAAAGCTTGTGAGATGCTAGGAAGGTGACAAGCGTACCTAAAAGTATACGCTTTCTCGGACTAGGTCAGCTACATTCAACATACATGAGTCTAAACTGAGGAATTCCAATTGTACTTTTAGCATTTCCTTAATAACTTGCTCCTGCCAGTGCTCTCAGGTTTGCCAACAGAAGACATCTATGTGTCCTGGGTATTTTTGTTTCCACCAGTAACGTGCCAGAAGAAGGGGAGATCTGACATGCAAAAGGATGTTAAAAATGAGGGAATTCTTCACTACAACTTTCTGGTTTTGTTTTCCTTCCCATTAAGTTTGTTCCACATGAGACTTTTCCCATGATAGTTTTTCAGCAGAGCTCAACACCTTTGGAAATACTAGCAGCATAGTAGATCAAAGACTTCAGGAAACTGAACTCCCACCCACTTTGGGAATGTATAGCTAGCTTAACAGAACAGGTTAACACACTTCTAGAAAATACTGCATCTTCTGATTACCATCTCCCTTTTCCTCACTACCCCAGGTAAAAGACCTAGAACTTCTCTTTTGTGAGAGAATATCATGTATTAGTCACTGCTGAACTGCAATTCGAGAGTAATTCAAGGGAAAGTATGTTGGCGTATCTCAGATGAATGGGACCTGAAGTCTGTTCCCCTACTCCCCTCAGAACTAAGATTTTTTTCCCTCCCCACCACAAATACTTATTAGACTAATTGCTATTCTGCTATAAATGGATCTCTTCTAGAGAGCTGATAGCTGTGTTTATACACCCACACAGAATAGGCCGTGCTCCAGAAACACTATGCTGCACAAAACACTTGCATCTCACTTATGCAGAATCCTTACTGCAGATTCACCCTGGTCTTTGACTATAAACCAGGCCATTCTTCCTCACTTC
This sequence comes from Phalacrocorax carbo, assembly GCF_963921805.1. NCBI lineage: Eukaryota > Metazoa > Chordata > Aves > Suliformes > Phalacrocoracidae > Phalacrocorax > Phalacrocorax carbo. Next base: position 9,931,742 of record NC_087529.1, read on the forward strand.
TTAGCCAGTCATTCTAGCCTGGAGCAACACCGCCTCCAAACTTGAGGGCCAGATGCCCAGTGAAGCTTTCAAGTACGTTCTCAAAGCACAGACCTACAGTGTCAAACCTACTGCTTTAACCCATGACGACTGTTGCAGAGGTGGATGCAAAAAGTCACAAAATAATTATACCGAGGGACCCCACCACATTTTCTCCTTCCATTCAAATCAATATATTAGTTAACAGTTTATATTAATGCAGCAAAATTTTTGTCTTGGAAATATACTAACAACATAGTAGGAACCAAAAAAGGTCCTAGAATGTGTTGACTTCTGCAGCTAAACTCAATGGCAGTTCTAACTGCTACGTGTGTATAGCCACACAAGATCCTTGAATTTTCTAAGACTGAAGGAGCTAGAGTTTACCCAGTAAGTACCTCTGTGCACAACTTATTTACTATAAACAAATGCATTACTGCATAGGAGAAATTAAACTATCGCCATGACATCTGACAGCATCTTTCCCTTGTAACCTAGAAGAACTTTCCCAGGGCTATGTAGTAATTGTGTTTCACAACATGACTGCTTCCTTAGCCTGAGATATAAAAGGTTCTTCCAGAAGTTATTGTATTGTTTGTCAAACTAGAAGCAAAACTCCATTACAAGTTCAGGTTTTTACATTGAAGACAATTGGCAGACCAAGAAAAATCTTACCGCTGCATCAACATTAGCAGGAGAATCACCATTGGGATCTGCCAGCATAGAAATAACACTAATCATTATAGTTTCCACTGTGTGAATGGGAAGCCAGCGTTCCTCAGGTTTTTCATAGCCGTATTTGTCTTCTCCAGGCTCATGAAGAATTGAAATGCAGACATCACCATTCTTGTCAACTACAAAACAGAACAAGGCATATTTCAGTAATGAACAACATGCTGGCATTTCTGCAGGGTAGTTACGGAACTGTTAATCTTCACTCCAGCTAGTCTGAAATCACATTGGTGAAGACCCTTTACAAAAAAGGAAAGTAATTAACTATTGCAGAACTCAATCTGTAATAAATAGGGTTTGGTGGAAGCTTGTTATTATGCCTAGGCCTCTGGCAGAGAAGACGCTCAGGGCAGGGAAGAACATAATTCTAACATCACATTGCAGCTTTCAAGACTATTCAGACAGGCTTCCACTAAAGCTTCTTCTGTTAAGTTCAGCAAACTATACAGTCACTTTTTTTTCCACAGCAGCAGCACCAGCTGGATGTTGCTGCAATATACTGGAATATCATTTAAGCTGCTGGAATTAGAAGCTGCCTGACAAGTACTCTGGTATTTCCAGAGCTGAAACTAACACAGCATCAAAACAGTCTCTCTGTCCCGTTTGAGGGGAGCACTGCGCTTGTCTCCTCCCAGTTTTCAACATCTACAATTTCAATAACGACTTTAGAAACCAAAGAACATTCCTCCTTCCCAGTAAACTATTTCCATTTTGTTCTACCTTCCCATCCATGTCCAGCAGTCCATAAGTAAATGAAACATTAGGAGAAGTCGTCTTTGGAGGGACTAAAAGATGCTGTTACTTCCTTTCATGCTACACTGAAGAACCTTGGGCCTTCTATATAGAACCACCAAGTTTGTAATACTAAGATGAAATATTTGAAGGTATAACAAGCAGCAGCTATAGAAGTCAAGTTTCTCCTCAGACCAGAATTTTGCACTTGGGGTGGGGTGGGGGAGGGGGAAAAAAAAATCCCTGAACAGTTACCAAGAATTCAAGAAGCTACTTTTCAGTAGCTTCCAAAAATACTTCAGGAGCAGTCTCTCAGAGCAGCACTATTAAAAACTATGCCATGGTTATTACTTCTTTAGGAAGTGAATATGGCAAAGTAAACGCAGAGTTTCATATTTCTAACATGAACAGAAATGTATCCATTTGTCTTCACTGCATTTTAGTTCTTGGTTGCAAAAAGAAATTGAAACTTTGACATTTCTTACCATTCGGATGCCAGATTTCTGTGATGAATTTCATTTTTGGCGGCCTCAGTGGGTAGTCTTTTGGAAAAGTAAGATGAGCCTTGAAAACACCACCTTCACTGGGGAATCAAAAATATCTTAGTAGAGTTTCTTGTAAGCTTAAGCTGAAGATTGGAACTTACTGATGTATCAAAAGCTCTAAGTTTACCCCTCACACAGCTTAACATCATGTTAGTAATTAACAGTACCATCCTTTCCATATGCAATGCAGAGTTTCTAGATTGAGAAGATCCTTTCATAAGATACTGCCAGTTCCCCAGCACTGTATCTTTTTTAGAATTAGGATGATGTTCCAGAGGGGAAAAACCACACCAAAAATGAAATCTAAAAACTGCCAAGGAATTCACCATCTGGAATTGCAACTTACATTTTTGTTCCCAGTACATTTATTAACAGCAAGAGATCACCAGTAACACCCCTTCTCAAGCACAGCCCAGCAAATACCTGTTTATTCTCCTCCTTTAGATACCGCAGTCCTAATTTCTTGATATCAGCCTGCAGTAGTGAGCCTCAGTGAAAAGTTACAGAAAGCTTTATAGTTGTGTCTACAGCTGTACTTTGTAAAAAGACTTCCAATACCACCTTTTCAACACTAAGCTAAGGGGACTCAGAGAGACAGCGAGGTGTTCTGCATTACAGTTACCCACCAAACTGGAAAACAATAATAAAGAAGAGACATCCAGGTTTTATATGGCATTACAGGCCCATATTTAACTAAGGTAACAGTTTGTTGGGTTTTCTTTTTTTTGTTTTTTGTTGGGGTTTTCTTTTCTTTTTTAAATAACTAGGTTTCAAAACCCAGAAATAGTCCCTTTTGAAAAAATGTGAAGGCCTGTATTAAATGGAAAGCCTTACAGATGGAATATTTTGCTAATGCAAGTACTATAACATTTGCCCTGTTACTGTCATTTCTTGTAATTGAAGTTTGTTACAAAACTTGAAATTGCAAAGGCAGAGATTACAAAAACTAGAACATAACCTCTCAAGAAGGTGCCACAAGATGTGCAGTATGACAAGCTACCCTCAGTAGCCACACAGACAGAAGAACTGGTGCAGAAAAAACAAAGCTGTTCAGTGCAATTTTTCCCCCTCTATTTGTAAAGCAGTAGGAGCTAGTATCCAAATCTCACAGGCTACTGAGAAAATAACAAGTTTTACCACCACTAACCAGAGATGTGCAGTTCTAGCAAGTGTCAAAAAAAAAAAGCCCAACCCCAAAAAGCACTAGATTTAAGTGACTTGGCTCTTAAAGTAAAGCAGTTGAGGGGATCTGAGCCCACAGCATTCATCTTCCACAAGTTTTAGAAAAGAATCCTTGATCCTGGGAAGGGTAAGAATCCTAGGAACAATGGCTATTCTAACATCCATACTAGTCAAGACAAGGAGAGTTAGATTACACTTACTGATAGCCCCAAACCAGTTAAGTACTTTCTTTCAAAGTGAAAAAGTTCTTTCCCTTTTTAAAGAAACAGATCCTAAAGCTACTAGACTGTACCGCATCCATGGTTGTCCCTCATCAACTACATATAAATACAGCTCTTTAATTGGATACACATTAGAACCCAGTTAATGAAGTACAGCTGTCAGTTAAGGGAGATGGGTGCCATTTTTAGCAACATTCCTGATAAAGGGGTCTCTTGTCAGTAGAATTATGCACTGAGTCTAAAGTCTTTTTAGGTAAACTCAGAATAAATGAAGTGGGACCAGGAATGAAACTGAAGTTTGAGATTTTTGAACCGCCTGGTGAAGTTACACGATTATGTTCTACTGCCATCACAAAACGGACCAGGGAGGAAGGATTCAGTATAATGCGACATTGAAAAGCAGCAACTAGGGACTGGAACAGAAGACAGCGTCTATCCAAAGAGCCTCAAAACAAGCTCAGCACCTTATTGAAGTGGGGAAAAAATGCTACTGCAATTTTTAACATATAAGAGGTTCAATTAGAAGCAGTATTTCTTTACTGAAAGTATAAAATGGCCATAAGAATATAATGGAGCCACTACAAGACTGTTCAAAAGAGGTCAACAGAAGTTGGAGAATTCATCTCATGCAAGACTTGAGAACCACAATGTAGTGAGCTTAAGGAGGAGCAAAGCAATTCGATTACTGTGCTTAAGTACTTATTCAGAGGTCTGCAACTTCATGTTGGAACTAAAATTGACCTCAAGTAAATGTCACCAGGCTTTCTGTATCAGTAATTTCCCACTGGAACAGCTTAATGATGGAGAACAGAGTTCATCTTCAAGAGCTACACTTTAAGCTGACCTCTTCTGCACATGGAACCTTTTCCCAGGAGCTAGAGTAGATGATCATATATAATCTCTGTGACAAAGCAAAATCATTCTCTCAATTAGCCAGATATGTTGGGAGGTTTCTGTTTTGGGTTGGGTTTTTTTAAGGTTGTTTTTTCGGGGGTTTTTCAAACCAACCAACCACACTGCATGGGCCAGAATGCTTCAGGTATACAGCAGTGCAAAAACACAGCAAACTTAAAATCCAGGAAAAGAAGTTACTGTGTGAACTGCATAGTTTTGTGTTCAAATGTCAGTTAAAGAACCCAGTTCTTTCGATAAAGACAAGCTTTTCGAAGCCCTCTGTACAAGGTTTGCCAAGAACCCAAATTTGATCAACACTGAGGTACTTTAGGTCACACTAGGAAGTGCTCCCATCTCAAACTGACAGGACTTGAGGCTAATTCTACAGTCTGCTGCAGTTTCCCCAACTAGAACCCTCTTGAATATTTTCCTGCAATCACCAGCATGAAGTTGTAATGGCTTAAAATTGTACTATCAGCTAAACTGGAGCCTCACAGCAATAACAGCAAATAGGTGATTATACCTGCCTTACTTAAATGCGTAAGAAAACAGAAGCTGCCTTTAAGTATAGCCTAATCTTTCTCATTTCTACACAGGTACAAAGGGATTAGTGTTGCATTTTCCCAGGGGAGCAAAGCAGTTTAGAACTTCTATATAGCAATTCAGCCGTTTACAGGTATTTTACTAGCAACAGAAAAGTATTACCTAACTTAGTCAGTACGAAGATTTAGGTTAACTTCTAGTCACTTAGACCAAACTAGAACTATTAAATCCGAGTTCACTTAAGGTTCTGTATAAGTATGAGTACTTACTATAGTGTATCTGGAGGACCAATAATAAGGACTTCCCATCGATAAAGATCATTGTCATCTATTAAGCCCGCTGAAAAGCCTTCCACTGGATTTTTGTTGAGCTCTGTGTAGGAAAAAGAATTTAAGAGTGACTTTAGGTGCCTGTGATATGCATACGCGGTTTTTGCTCATGCCTCTATATGTGACCAAAACACCCCATGACTTTCAGTGATTTGGTGCCTACTGATGGCCTTATGGCCTGGGTGACTTCCCTCACCTCCCTACCACACATGACACATGCTGCCAGAGCTGAGACCGTGGCCTGACTAAAACTATCCATGTACATCATGAGCAGAAGGGCCAAAATAACTCGGAACTGTGGGACACTGTCTCCTAAGGTAGATACCAACAGGTGTCTGAGCAAGTCAGAAAACAGATTTTTTTCTATTAATAAAAAGCCACAGTGCTTTATAAGAACCGTGAGGAACCAGATGAAACTAAAGTCTAACTCTAGAAAATGTTAACAGAAGAAAAAGCCACTCTATGTTTTTATTTAAAGCTAACATCCTACCTCCCTTAAATGATTTTTTTTCTCCAGAATCTGAAAGAATTTGAGACCTGTACCCAGTGCATTCTGGAGATAATGATTTATTACATTCTGAACCACTCGAGAGAGCATGGAGGATAAGCTGTTATGCTGTTTAGGTTTGGGGGGTGTGGGGTGGGGGGGTTATTTTTTGTCTCACAGCTTTATCCACTAACGATAAACAACACAGCAACATAAGTTTATAGGCTACTTCATTTAGTTACTGCCAGATAGAAGGCTTATCTGGAAATAGCTATGCAGAAATCACACCTAGATATAGATTCCACTGAGTTTCTGTTTTCACCGTGCTCCAAGAAAAAGCATAAAATTTGGAAATAAACACCTCGAATGAGTTATGCCTAAAAGTCAATTTGGGGTTGGGGGAAGATGACATCTCTTAACCAACAGCTTCAGGTCAAAAACTAATTTAAATGCCATATTGATGCCAAATTCTTGACCCAGCATTTCCAGAGTATATACAGAGTCCTGATGGATCTTGGGCATTCATGATAGGGGAAGAGACAACATTATTCCTTAGCTAGTCAGTAATTTCCACATTAAATTAGTACAGTAATAATTGTAAAACAAAAAAATTCCTATTTTAAGTCCTGTCAGACATTATACAGCCCACCTGGTTATATTCCACAGCACAGTTAGTCTACTTATTTCCTCTCTGTAAACCCAATAGCTGTATTTTGTGTTGATTTCTAAACATTACAGACTTAAGTTCAGAGGTCCTTATTATACCCTCAGGTACATGCAAAAGAACATCAAGTGAGAAACTCTTATCTTTACAGAGAAAAGGCTACCATTAACTACGAACTGATTTGCCCATAAGCTTGCAGTCAGTGTTTGCCAGTTAAGAACTTAACTATTTAAAACACACTTTAAAAAAAATGCAAGAATAATCAATTCAGGCTCTACACAGAAAAGTCCACACGGGGAGAAGAAAGTGCTCAGCTCACATGAAGGCCCAAGGTCCTGAAGAGATAGATAGCAGGAATATCAATTTTGTCTGGTCATTGGTAATTCAAATTTATCCACATAGATGACCAAATGTTAAAATCCCAAGAAGAGTACTGGAAGGGCTTTTCTGAGAAGCTACTCAGCAGGGGTTTAGTCAACAGATGAGGTCAATTATTCACTCTTCAAGTTGCAGGACAAAGACTTAGGTATTGAACCAAATCACATTTTCTCAAGACAATACCCAAGACAGAAGGTACCACAGGCTATTTAACCACCAGGCAAGCTTCAAAACCAAAAACTACAGCATGGCCACACCTCCACTAAGCAGATCAGTTTTCATGCTCTGGCATCTATGAAAGTTTGTGGTAACAGCTGTATGAGCTTGAGTAACGGTTCTATTTAATTTTGATGAAAGGGGTAGAGAGACTAGGTAAGTATCTCACATGAGGTGAGGAGTTCACCAGCCCCTTACTACCTCCCTACTACAGACATTCCTCCAGCATCACATATTAAAAGTTCCACCACATTAGCAGTTGAATAACATGCTTTTTCATGCAGGATTTTATTTTTTTAAAATTTGTCTATTGCTTATGTGAAAAAAGCCACCTCCATTCAGGACACTTAAGTCATCCTTTTGGATACTATGTTAGTATTGTAACACACAATATTCAGCATGACAACTACATAAGGTGAGATACTAGAATATCTGCACTCTTTCTGTTGACTTAAGACTTTCAGACTTGAATTTAAGCCTCCAAAACAAGTTCCTTCATTTCTGCATTTCCACAGGAAGAAAAGGGTTTATGCAGAGTTCTGTGTAAACTGCTATAACTCAAGCAGCTCACATTTAGGTTCCTTATTGTTTTCTAGTTATCACTTCTCAGTGACAAGACTGTAAACAAGCCTGCCAGAAGTTAAGACTCTGGAAAACTCAGCATGCTTCTTTCTAAATATGCTACACTATTTTCAAGTCCAGCATACACATTTTCTTCTCTATTTCTTGATTTGTGCTATTTTGATTTCTTTTTATACCTGTCTCAGCCTCCAAATAACTTTTTTTAATCCTCAAGTCCTTTGAAACATTTTTCATGTACTTATTCCCAATGAAACCTAGCTCTTACACTCTGACTCATACCTAAAACCTTGCAGCACTATATTGCAAGAGATCTGCTGAGAAGGAATGAGATTGCTAGATGCCAACTCTTATAATGCAGAAAATCTGGAAACTGTGTGAAAGCGACAGCCATTGACAAAAATCCTCAGTTTCAGCAGTTATGGAAATTTGCTTGGTGGATGTGGCCTGTAAAGCAAATTATGATGTTACTTCTTTTACAGGAGGTGGCATCGGTCTCTGCTTATAAGAGGTTCTCATTTTCCTTCCACAGTAGCAATACTGAAGCATAGCTCAGAAAGCTACTGCTTGCACAAATACTTAACTTGAGGTAAAACAATGGATATAAGCTCAGGCACCTTCTCCACTAGAGGTATGCAGAATTACCACAGGCACATTAAAATGAGCTTTTCCATCCAGACTATTTATGCTAAACTGCACATCAGCTAATGGCTGGCAGACAAAAAAGGAAATCTCAGGAAAGTTTTGCACTGGGACATGAAAAACATCATCCTTGGCTGCTTTACCATGGATAGCTAAGAGCTGCTACTTGTTAAAACTTGCAGGCACTGAAGCCTATGGTTGGTTTGGTTGTGGCTTTTTCCCCTACATAAGGGTTAACTAGTAGTACCACCTCTCTCTCCATGAGTAGAGACACAGTAGTGAAACCCATGCACCAAAATCCCAAATGAACAGTGATGCCACTATGGCAAGAAAGGAGCACACACACACACACTATGCTCACAGTCACAGGAGTCAGCTGCTAGGCAGAGGGACTTCTGCCCACCAGAGCCTCTGGTGACACTGACACTGCACTCAAGAAAAGGAGACACCTGTTCTCTGTGTCTGTCATTTCCTACCAACTACAGCAGTTAACTACTTGCAGCCTGAACAAGGGTCTTCCCAGACAAACACGTGGATGATGAGAATGTTTCATAAAGCAAAGGATTCAATTCCCTCCCCCCACCAGGGAGAGGTAAGAAGCCCTTGGTGCAGGTCCCCTACAAATCCATGTTGAAGAACTGACCTACAACTCCTGGAAAAGCAGAGAAGTCAGACACCTATGAAGAACAAAACTGCTCCACATTATTTTTTTCAACACTTAGTTTGTCTTTGAGATTTCTTGTTTATCTAAAGATATTCCGTACTTTTTAAATGTAAATGAGTATATAAACCATCTCCACCATGCCCATATGCCTGAATAAGCGCAATTTACTTGCTACTATTATTACATAACATGGTTTAGTATTTCTGCCAGTATTTTCTGCATTTCTGACAGTTTAACAGAAATTTTTCTTCCCAGAGAAAAAATAAGTTCTTACATTCACTCTAGAAGCAGTTTCAGGTAGAGTCCTTTGCAGCTCAAGCAGCAGCTGACAGCCAAAGCAGCACAAACCCAGACAGCTGCCAAACAGCGACATGCTGGGGAAAGAATCCTGTGGCTGCTTATAAATTATACATTCAGACCCTTTAATCCCAGTCCTGAATCAATACCCAGTTTGGGAGATGAGGAAGACTACAGGCCCATAATCTAACAGAGTTGTTTTAGTCCAGAACAGACTTTAATATCCAATGCCTAGACTCCCACATGATCTGCCAACAGAACACAGTGCTCCTTTAGCGGTTTAGCTCTTACTAAAGCAGAACTAAGTTACCATTGCCTTAAACTGGAGCTAACACAGTACCATAAGCTGTGCTTCCATTTTCAGTGTTTAGCTGACACCAAACTACTGGTGTTCCCACACTCACTATAACTGCCTTTATTTAAGCCAAGAGACTTTCACCAATCCAAAAGCAAAACAGCATCAACAAAAATGACTAAGCAGAAAGAGCCCCATGGCTACATGTAGCAGCTATGTACGGCATCTAAACTTTTCAGCTTGACGTTTCACCCAGCCAGCCACTGCATATGAACGCTTCAGAGTATTTTAAGCTTCATTACAGAGCAAAGCTTTCAAAAATATAAGCTTCTACATTCTTTTTAATAGCAGCCTTTTTAGTAAGTTAGACAGCGGTTGAGTTTTGTGCAACCAGTGGGTTGACTCCAGCACAAAACCAGAGACTGGACAGCCCAAGTTCTAGCTAAGGCTCCTGGAGAAATGATCTAGCCAATTTACACACAGTTCCCAGAACAAGCAGGCCATATCAGAGGTTTACATTTGCTATACACAGGCTTGTTTCTTGGTTGCTTCTTCTGAGTCTCAGCACTAGTCCAGGAGCTTCTAACAACTGTACAGACTGAAAATCCTCATTCTAGACTCCTCTTCTGTGTACCACAAGCCATGACTTCCATATAGTTATATTACTTAACTGAGGTCAGTTATGATTTCCAAGACTTTCCTTTCTGCCTGCATACCAAGCTGTGACTCTCTGATTCTAGAAGATGAGGGCTGAGATAATGCTAAAGTAACATGATCTTGCAGAGATGTATTCTCAGAGCTCTCTGTATTATCTACTTTCATCATGTTCTGTCTTGCTCCACAAGCTCATCCAAAAAAGTTCAGACAAAAACAGCACGAGATATGCACACACTCCTGGCAGCCACTTGGGCAGTGACCAATTAAGACAGAACAGTTTTAGTCTCAGAAGGACACTAATTATTTTGGAGTGAGACTGAAGCAGTAAAGACAAACCTGTCTTAAAGAGAGATCTCTACCAACCAGTTCAGTAGCAGCTCTCCATTTGACTCTTAACTTTAGCCTAGCAACTAATTTCCAGTGCTCCATGCGTCACCCCCTGTTGATAAGGGCAGCATTATAGACTTCTACAGGTCTAATTCTCCCCTCAGTTCAGGGGATTTTTAGGGAGGGTTCTGTTGGCAGCATTAACAGGCAAGTTTCTCACAGAAATCGTCTCAGTACAGTGCTACACGGCTTCGCACGCTGCTGCATCAACATGCTTCGTTTGCCATCTCCTCAGCTATACCTGTAGAGCCTTCCAATGATTTGCACAGGTTTTGGAAGGATGGAGGACAAGGTTGGAGGTTTCTTGTTTGATTTATGTTTTTATTTCCAGTCAACTTCCTAGCCAGGGCCACAGCTCAGCTCTGCAAACAAGAGGACAGCAACACTAGCCCAAAGCAAAGAGGCAGAAGCTCCTACAACTGCCAATATGGGTCTGTTGATTAAGATTATAGCACCAGAGAAACTTGGCTAGAGAGACTCTGAAATTATATTACTAATAAGGTGTCTGTCACATTATTCTAGACGTAAGCTAAGAACCAAGTTTCTTTGTTGTGTATGTTCTGTAGCTCCACATTCGCACGAGTTGTGGCATACCTGAAGACAGACAATTGAAAGTTCAGGTCAGCTATTTAGTTGAAAACTGAGGAGTTCCCCATAGTCCCTTTTTTCCAGCGAAGTAACCACTGACAGACATTGTCAATGCCCTCTTAGACATCAATCTCAACTTCAAGGTCTCAAAGCCAGCTCTCTCAGAGTCTCAATTAGACCACAGATACTGATCTCACCTGGCAACCCAGTTTCCTCTGCTCATGATCCACTCCCATGCACCATTCTATACAAGAGTCATAAAGACAGGCAAGAATAGAAATGACCTATTTTGAGACATTTTCCTTCTGTAGCACCCTTCATACATAGAAGCCTTCCTTGTACACACACTCAAATCAGTCCTCTTCCAGCATCCCACACTTACCATTACCCAGGAGGAAGGTCTCCTTCCCCCTCCCCCTGATGTGTTTACCATTAAGCAAATGTCTACAACTCAGTAACTTAAGTTGCTACAGAGCACAGTTAGAGCACAGTACTTAGTGCCTACTAAGCCCACAAGACTTTTCTCTCAAGATGAAGGTGCTGTTTCAGTTACTTTCCTGTCCAAATCAGCTTCCATAGAACACTGGAAATGCAAGATATACTGATGAAAACCTTTGCATTCCATTGTTTTAAGTTCTGAAATAGTTATGCTTCCAAAATTAAGATTCTCAGCAGTAAACTTAGAACATATGTGCAAATTAATATCAATCATGTATTTTTGGTAGAAACTGAGATAAACTGTTTCCTGAAAAGCCATCTTTGGCTAGACTGCTTGAAGCACACTGTCTATCCCATCACATCAGAATCTAGCACAGTTACATCACCCACGTTAAAATGGAGGTTGAACAGATCTTAAAAAAATTCCTAATAAGGTCTGAATTTGGGTGGGAAGTGGTATGAGGAAGGGAAGAACAAGGATGGTCAAGAGGATTGAAAGAACCCTGATTCTGAAGTCCACACCTGAAAGGAAGCAAGTATCTCACCAGGAAACATTCCGTGGTTTGCCCATAGTCCACTGCAGCACAGGGTCACATTCATTACCACACTCAGTATAACAGAAACACCACCTTCATTTTGTCCTCAGTGTCCAATGCATGTTTCCACTCTAAGAGTCAGACAAGTATCAAGTGGGTACATGGACCTGCCTGTATTTGAGACTGTCACTCTCAGCAGCATTCAACAGGGATCTCATCAGGATAAGTTGTTCCTGAGACTCCATGATTATCCCAAAGCAGATGTCAAAAACAGGTCAGATGAATCACAGTGTGCATGTACTTATTTCTCTCACCTACAAAGGAGCCTACAGAGCTCCAGGTGTCTACTGCCAAATTCTAGCAGTTGTGTGCAATACAAGGGTCATCCTAGGTGCCAGGCGTATTAATGTAGTTGAGTCTAGCATGGACAGGATGAAAAGTTAATTAGCTTAACAGCTGTTTGCAGATTACCAACAGACTAAAGCTACAAAAAAATTTCCATTCAGGTATCTTCTGAGCAGTCATACACATCAGCCCTGAAAGAGCATTGCTGAAAAGAGCCAAGAGCTCTAGGATGCTTGTGGTTTACATACAAGAATAGAACACGATTCTAGGAAATCCACTAGAAAGTCTGTATCACAAGACTGTGCCATAGGGAGATGTTAACATGTGAGTAGTTCATCAGAAGCTTTCTTCATATGCATAAGTTGTTGTGCAAGTCAAGGACACTTTTCCAGCCTGTTTTCCCTCTTGCTTATATTATAACAGGTTTGTATATCCTAATTTGAGCTACATTGTTATTTAGAATTGTCACTTCTCTAAGTGACTCCTGACAGCATCACCTTTTAGATGAGCGTCAAGTACAAGCCAACAAAAAAAAAAAACAGCCAGTCTGACATACCAGGTACTGTGATGACTGCATGGAAATAGGTTTCCCTTAACTAACAATTCACCTACAGACAGACTGTATGTGAAAGCCTTTACAAAGGGCTTCTATCAAAAAGTCTTTACTATTAATTCTAAACCTGTACAAGCACTGCTAACATTCATGCCCAGGGGAGCACTTATTTTTATGAATCCTATTTCATTTAGATTGCTATACTTAGTATTCTTACAAGGTCTTGATATCTGATCTCTGTTCCAGCTGATATACCTTGGACCTAAGAGCAGGAAGAAGAAAATATGAACATTTACACTTGCAGGGTGGCCTGAAACTCAGACCTACTAAATTCCATAAGCAAAAGATCTTGCCAGGACCAGTCTACTGACAGATATGCACACACCACGGAAAACTGAAGCACAGGCCTGCACGTGAAGTGTTACCCAGATTCTGTTCCCATGCATTGGGACGAAAAGCAGACAGCACGAGTTTGAAGAGTCACATGCCCTCACCAAAGCCACCTGCTCTTCTTTCTACAGGCACCTAACTTTGCCCACTCATTTTAGTATTTGGTTAGTTTACACTTTCGGAGCAGCAGCCACCTTTCAGTTTTGTTCCACTTCATTAGAACCCTATCTTTATGCTGGTAAAAACATGCTGTACTTCCACCCTATTCTAAACCAATACTTGAAGCTTACTTCTGCAGAATACTTTAAAACCCCCAGCCTTACAGGTAGCAAACAAGAACACCTAGATCAAAACAGATTGCATTAAACACATTAGAAGAAAATTTAGCAGAATACCTATTTGAGGAAAATAAGTTTTACCTACAAAGTTCACTTCTTTTCAAAGTGTTTAGAATAGGGCATTGGGAGAAGAAAAAAGACAACCTGTACCAATATCAACCACAAGAAGGGACCAAGTAACCCTATCTTAGATGAATATGCGTGTACTGTTCCAAGTCTCCCTTGCATTAATAAAAACACAGAAGAGTCAAGGCAGAATCAGTTATAATTATGTGGTTTTATTTGAGGACTATTCACTCTACTTGATTTACCCCAGATGAAGTTTCTCTTAAACCAAAAAAAGACATTTCTAGTAAATCAACAAATCCTTACAGTTTACATTTCCACAGCAGATAGTTCTTTAGTATTAAAAGTTGGAATCACTATCAATCACAGAAGGCAAGACATTTGAGTGGGATTTGGGTGATTTAACATCTCCAAATAAAAAGATCTTATCAATAAAGTGGGAATTCTTCTAATGAAAGTATTTTCTCAAAAGCTGTTAATTTGCTCCTTATTTCACAGGATCTCCAGCAACATTCTCCCATTCCACCATTCTCTAACAGAGCAGAGCATACTGCCAGATCCAGATATGTCCACACTTTGGTGTAACTTACAGTGCCTTGTTTGGGGGGAGCAGAAAAGGAAAAAACTCATTTATGGTAAGCTTGGTTGTTTCACTGAAAGATTAGTAATCTGACCTAGCCAGAGCCAGCTGGCTGTGACTTTAGCTGCCCCATCAAGGGGTAAGCTTATGAAGCAGGTTGTTATTGCTTCATCCTGTTCAAGCAAGTGGTTGAGTCATCAAGCCCCTCCACTCTGAGGTTTAGCTAAACGTCACTTTCCAGAACTGCCAGCATCCCTGAATTTTTGCTCTTGTGACTGCTTTCATAAATACTCTTTTCTTTGAAGAGGCAGAGTTCAGCTTATTTCTGCAAGAGGAACATTTGAAAAACCTAACATGTGCAGTTAGTAAAGTTTGCCACAAGTCACACCCATTATGTTATTTGCAGTGCAACAGAAATTCAGGCTCCTTATACTGCTCAGACTCTAGTCACTGTAATAAGGCATGTGTTTTAGCAATGATATTATCTATCATTTCAGCATGAGCAAGGTAGCTTTGATGCTTCTGTCAACACATCCTCACAAAAAACAGGATTACTGCATCTGCTGTAATGGGGCCCTACTCTGCAAGAGTGTTAAGGTGAGAGGTACACACACATTGTAATCTAAGCACCCCAAAAAGCACCAGAGCAACAAAGATTGATTGTTATCTAGAAATATGAAAGAGTCTTTTAAAAAGAGGCAGGGAGGTTATAGCATTTTATGCAATACAGAAGTTCAGTTTGACATCTGCAGGACCTTGGAGTCTTAACTATTCAGGATAATGCAGAATATTACCCATCATACAAAAAAAAAACTCTCCACGGTAGCTAACAGGCAGACTAGCATCAGCGCAGTACTTCAGATCAGTGGCACTCAAATGATTATGTTGTAGAAAAACCTGCTGTAAGCCAGTAAATAGCCAGTACTAAACTGTAAACAAAGGCTTCTTACACCAGCCACCCAAGAGATACACCATCTCAGCGTCAATCTATAAAGTGATCTTAATTCCATAATTCCCTTCAGAATTCAATACTGATATTTCAAAAATAAATCCTATGTAACTGCTACAAATTGAACTAGCTCAGCATTATGCTACAAGATTTTTCTACACAAGTAAAAATTTTTGAACTGTCATATTAAGCATATAATAGTTTCCCAACATGTTAGATTTTAATTAGACATTTCTTACTTTGAAATAGGAGCTGTATATACTTTAAATGGAAATACTGCCATGTTTCTCATGTTTGACAAAAATATTAGCGCAGGGGTTTTTTTGTATCCTAAGCTGGAGAGTATTTACAACATAATACAACTTCAGCCAACAAGAGCACAGTTATTCCCGTTTTCAGGGATCCATGTTATGTTAAAGACGACTCGCACTTCTGGTTCCACTGTGCACTACTGATTTAACTGCATTCTCCCTAGATGATTTTCCTGGATGAACTAGACAAGTCTGCCTACTCTGTCAGAAAGGATTTGGCAGAAAAGATGAAATAAAAGCATTCAGAGAAATGCCTCAGTCTGCAAAAACCCTTGGACTTGACAGCTCTGGAGTCTCGAAGAGTAGCTTTACACTCTCAGTTGTCTCCTGCCTCCTTCTAAAGAGCATAAAGTTTTGGGGCTGTACAAAGAACACAGTTTATCCTCCCCTCACTTCCCTTGGGGGGTGACCCCTGCTAATCTAGTGCTATATGAATCTACATACTTGCTGTTGCCTTTTGGTTTTTTGGAAGTTCAGAGGCACTTCATTCTTTTAGTTTTTCCTGCACCTTACCCATAAGAGGAAACGGACAGGTCACGGCTCCTATTTCACACTATTACCAATCCACAACAAAGTGCCTTTCTCCTTCAAAAACAAAAAGAATACCTGTAAGAACAAATATGTTTATTGAATTTTAGGACATTTCCAGATGCTGCTAGAGCTTATAGCAAAGATGATTTGCAGAGAAATGGCCATTTGGCTTCAGGGATCCACAGAGGAGAGCTTCCCTTCAGCCCAAGCCAGTTAGACTAGCACTCTAACTGGCTTTGGTCCCCACTCAGCAGTTCCTTTAAACACTTTAAAAAAAATACAACAAATAAAAACTACCCACAGTTCTGACTACCTTGATTTGAACTGTTCTTGTGCCCAAAGCAGGGCAAGTACACGTCAATATAAAAACAGCTACTACACTATTTCCCTAGTGACATAGCTCAATATTTCATTAGCAAAGGCACTGCGAAGCTACTTAGTATTTGGGATTAAAAAAACAAAAAAACCACATCTAACTTGAAGTTATATTTTATGACCGTCATTAAATATCCCTTCTCCTAGAGCACTATCAGCATCCAGAACACGCCACTTAAGTCGACAAGCGTGTTGTATATATGGTACCGTGGCACTAGTTACCTGCTCAAGTTACAACACAAGCCAGCTTGCTCCAGAAAAAAATAGAAGTCTGTCTTCACACACTTATTGGAGCAACCTGGGATTGCGTTGTCAAGTTTCATTCTGTGTTTTGATAAGACCCTTGGTTTTAAGTCTCACTGACAACCAAAAAGACTTACCAGTTGACCTTCACTTTAACAAAGTCTTCAAGAATCAAACCAACTCACTGAAGTGCTACATGCCACAGACACCTGTTTTCCCCATAAGTCTTTATTAAGAACCAAAGCATATGGGAGACAAGACAGCTAACAGTTCTGAGAACTACTGTTTTACATTCCTTTCTCCTCCTGTCATTGTTTTTTCCTCTTGGCATTGAAAAGAGCTATCCAGTGTCCCACCCTTTAAAGAGCTTCTACATTTCTCAACTGTTCCGCCATTACATGGGTTTCAGACTCCCCCTTCAACCTCCCTCCACTTCTGGGTGTCTTGCTCCAAGTCTAACAGCTCCAACTTCATATCTCTTGTGCTTGAATAATCCTAATTTGACAAGTGAGTGATCTAGAGCAATTTAAACTGGTTTAGATCATGTAACTCATGACCTGTTCACCATCCTCCAAAACCCAACCACTAGGTACAACCCAATGACTCACCACACTCGATATAATGCAAAAGCTGCATGTAGCAGAAGGACTGAAGTATCAGCCCCACCAGGGGAAAGAATACCACACTGCTGACTTTTCTTTTGAGGTAGAACAAGTAGTGTGGATGTAAACAAAGGGACACACTGGAGCAGCTGAGACTTGGAAGAAGACAGTCAGCAGTAGGGAAGGAAGATCAGACATCATGAAGCTCAGTCTCTGCATTGCAACTCCACATAGCCTGCCATCAGAAAAAGCAGTGTCAAGAGTCCAGTTTCAGCTCAGTTCAGATGTTGCTTACGTTAACACATATGGAGGAAACTATTTGCTCTCTCAAGTCAGTTACTCCAGACAGGACTTTTGAAGAGTTCAAGACTCTTCTTCAGTACTCACCACACTAAGTATGCATACTCACAACCACTTTTAATATTGCTTTCAATTTTTTTTAAATACATGTAAAGGGATAGCGAAGACACTAATAATACTTAAAACACAAAAACCCCACAAAAGAGCTGCCTGTTACATGCAATTGATTACAATACTTGAGTCAGCACAGTTGAATCAGCAGCAGTAATAGGGGCAACTGGAAAAGCTTACCAGTTTTTACCATTCCACATGAAGCCTTCATAAGAGAGTAAGCAGAAAGGGAAACAGAAGTTAACCCCCAAATCTCACAGTCTACAAGTCTACCTACATATCCAACCAGCTTGTGCTTACAGAAGGTCTTAAGACCTCATAAGACAAGGGGGGGGGAGGAAAGCTACACAACAAGCAGCTGACAGCTAATACTTACTGAAAGGCTTCAGCTAAATGCCAGACTTTCTTTCATGGAGCACAATTAGTCAGTTAAAAGAGAAATTCCAGGCAACCAAAGAACTGTATTAGGTTACCAAATGCTCATTTTTATCAAGTTAGGGAGCAACTATTCTACCCTATTACTTCCCTAGAGGGATCATTTATAGGAAAGAGAAGCTTCACATCAAATCCCATCTGCAGCTCCTGTAGTAAGCCTATATGTAGTGTTATTAGCATATGCAGACACCTCACTGAACTTCAGCAGTTACCAAGGCATTAAGAGGTGCATGCTTATGTTCAGGAGTGCAGCCACGGTAGGTACAAATTTGTGGTTTGGGTTTTTTTAAAGAATGTCACTTTAACGGGATAAAAAAAATCCTGTGCTAATATTTAACTCCATTGAAGTTTCCCAAATTATCATCAACTAAAACCAGAAGATAGTGCCGGAGATGCAACACATCATCTAGCTTGCTATACCTGGTTATGCAACTTCACCTCCTTACTGCTAACAATATTGTTTTCCACCTTACACTTTCAAAGACATTACTTAAGTCTCTGGCCAAAATCCTCATCCAGGAATTCTTGTGCCACGCAGTGACCCCGTCCCTTTGTATGGCTACTCAGCAAACTTCAGCCAGCGCTATATTTGCCTGAGTTTAGGTACACCTAGCACACATTTCCTTATCTGGCTATGAAGCAACTTCTACATAAGGGACGAAAATGGCAATCAGATTCGCCCAAGGTGCGGGGTAGACCCGTGCGTTTTCGGGGGGGAGATCAGTTTATGCCGGCCGCAGAAAGCCAGAGGGCAGATGCGGGGCGAAGGCGTGCGAGCGGGGGAGGAGCGGCGGCAGGGTCCTCGCCGCAGCCGGCCGCCGGCTCGTTTCTCTTTAAATCTGGCAGCGAGCGACACATGGAGCTGCATTGTGCGCCCCGCCGCCCGGGCGGCCCCGCGCATGCGCGCCGCCGCCGGGCCGGCCCGAGCCAGGTCCCCTCAGCGGCGGCGGCCCAGGCAGGGCCCTCGCGCGCGGCCGCCCGCCCGCCCGGGGACAAAGGGAGGGGGCGGGGGCGCGGCGGGGACTGGCGACACGGAGCCGAGCTGCCACCCCGCTCCCCTCCGCCGGCCTCGGGCCCGCCGCTCCGGCCCTTCCCGTCCTCGAGCCCAGACTCCCAACTCCTCCTTCCCCGCACCCGTCCCGCCCTCCCGCCCCCGGCGGACCCCCTCGCCCCTCCCTGCGGGCTCCCCCCCGCAGCAGGCGGCGGGCAGTCCCGCTCGCCCTCCCCGGGGCCGGGTCGTGTGTGTGTGTCCGTTCCACACCCCTCCGCCCGGATCCCGGTGCTGCCCGGTCCTCCCCCGCCCCCTTCCCCCCGCCGGTGCCTGCAGAGCCCCCGGCTCCTCTCCTGACAACAAAGGGGGAAGCGGCCTCCCCCTCCCGGTCCGCCCTCCCCGGCGCGGGGCACGGGAGGTGAGGGGGGCAGCCGGGGAGGGGAGGCGGGACGGGGGCACCTCAGGTCCCCGCAGGAAGGTGCGCGGAGTGGGGCGATGCACCCCGGGCCTCAAGTACCGTTTCCAGCCGGGGCGGGGGGGGGGGGAAACCCGCCCTCCTCCGCTTCTTTTCGGTGCCCGACTAACACCCCCTGACACCAGGGAGGCTCCGTCCCTCCCGCCGCGGGGAGGAAAGCTCCGGCTCCCTTCTCCCCCTACCCCCGCCCTGGCCCTGGGGAGACAGGGCCGCAAGAGAGAGCGGGGAGGCTGCCAGGCACGGGGCGTGGGGAACAGGGTAGCGGGGCCGCTGCCAGCCCCCACTTCCCTGACGGGACGGGGGCAGCGGAGGAAACGCTCCCCCCCGTCACGACGGCCCTGCGCACCCCTCCCCCCGGCTCCCCTGGCAGCGATCGCCAGGCAGGCTCCCCCTCCCCCCCTCGGCCTAGTTCCCTCAGCTCCCGGCTGGGCAGGAGAGCTGCGGGGGGGGCGTAATCTCCCCTTCCCCCTCACACACACCCCCTGCCGTCCGCCCGCCCCCTCCCCCGAGCCGGCGCCCCCTCCCCCACCACAGGCCCCGGCCCCTCAGAGCCCGGCCTCCGCTCCCCTCCCCGCCGCCCCCCCCCCCACCCGCGGCGGATCGCCTCCCTCCCCCCCGCCGGCCCCCAGCCCGGGTACCTGCTAGTTGTCTCCGCAGTAGCAAGGCGGACTGGAGCTCCGTCATTCTCCCCCTCTCTCTGCCCGGGAAGGGAGTCCCAGCGGCGGCGGGGACGGCGCGGCTCCTGGTGCTGCGAGCGCCCGAGGCGGCGGCGAGTGGCCCTCAGCCCGCCCGCACCGCGCCCCCCGGGGGTCTGGTGGCTCCGCGCCGGCCGCCGCCACAGCACGCAGGGTCCCTGGCAGGGGCGCGCGGCCGTGGCTCCGTGCCGCCCTCCTCCTCACCGCTGCCACCTCCTCCCCCCGCCCGCCAGGAATTTCACTGCACTCCGGGCCGCGGCGCGCAGGCGCACTCCGGCCCGGCCGCCGGCCCTTCCGCGCCGCCATCTTGAGAGGGGCTGTGGGGTGGGGAGGCGGGGCGAGTAGGCTTTCGGCCGCCATGTTGAGAAGGTCCTCTCTTCTTTCCCCCCCCCTCCCCTTAACGCCCTAGCCTGCGGGGAGGGAAGGAGAGCTGCTGCTGAGGAGGACTTTCCTCAGATCCTCAGGATGGGCGTAGCGCGCTGTCCCTCCCCAGCACGGTGGTTCTGCTGCTGGCTGCTTTCCTAGTTGCCTCTGCTTGCACCTCACGGAGAGCTGAGGGGCTTCTAAGGGACAGCTGTTTGCTCCCTGTGAGAGACACGTCTTCCCTCAGTTACCCCAGTCCATGGGACTGTTCTCAGATCCAGGGCAGTAAGTAACAAAAGCTATCTGGGCGTTTTGTCCCTCAAAGCCCTGCTTGTCCTTAGGCTGCAGCCATCTCCCCAACCCAGTTTTTGAGGAGGAGCTAAAAAGCGCAGCTAAAAAGAGCAGGCTAAAAAGAGTTAGCAGCTGCTAGATGAAAGTTGCTCATGCAGGATTGATGCAAAATGTAGGAGATTTTTGTCTGTGGGTGTGATGGGGATGCTTGTGTGAGGGGGAGCGCGCTGCTGCGCTGAAGATGTGCCCAGGAAAGAGAAAGAAGTATAAAAGGCCTAAGTCATCCTCTTGTGCTTGTGACATAACGGCGCTCTCCTGCATTCATTTACCCCTGAAGGACGTAGGCTTGATTCTGGATCTCCAGCAAAAGCCTTCAGAAAAGGAGCTTTTGGAAGACTACAGCAAGTCTGAGGGTCAGGCACTGCTGAGAGGAAGAGCTAAAAATTAAGGTAGTTTATCCCAAAGAATAAAATAAATGGCCAGGGAAGGACTGACAAAAATACAAATTGTCTGTATATTCATATGTTGACTGTGAAAAATATACTGTGATAAACAGGTGTGTGAGACTAAAATAAAAGGTATGGGCTGCTCTACTCCTCTGCCATAAGTTTTGAGCACCCTATTGGATTCTCTGACTTTACATTTTAGTTCTCAAATAAATGCAATTTCTGGCTAATCAGATGAACCATTATAACCAGTAACAGAAAGTAGGAAACTCACTGCTCCATTGTAGAAAGAAGTTACTACAGACAGATTTATTCTGTATCGCTTTGCCAAAAGGTTCAAATCCTTTAGAAAAACAGCTCGCTCTATTTTTTATCCTACAAGGGGCTTGTTTTGTTTGTGAACACCAAACTTGGGTTGCAATGGAGGAAGGAGAACTAGCCTATAAGAGAGAAGTTTTTGCTTGCCAATGCTAAAGTCATTTCCCATGCTGCAATTTGGAAGGCCTAGTATAGACCGAGAGTTTCATTATTGTGCTAGTACAATTAATCACAATACTTTTCCCAGATACTCTTTCAGTTCTGATTAAATCTGTGTCCTCTTCAATGATTAAACTAGGATGATACAAGACATCCCACAGTGTATGCTACCGTTACTGAAATTCATCTCAGAAATGCTGTTCTTAGCCAATGAACGTCTTTGTGAAAGTCTTTCTCCTTTGTAGGTTGACTCTAATTCCTAAATGTATTTTGTATTTGTATTTTATATTGTTTTAGTCAGGTTCATTCAATCTTAAAAAACAATCTATCCATTTAAACATAGAAGGCTATCATGTGCAAGAGCATTTCATAAACTTATGCTAAGAGACAGTCACCCAGATTGGAATTCAGGCGTGTTGATGGGAAGTGACACTATTGTGCATGGTATTTCTCTTTCAGGAATAAAAGGTAGGCTTTGTTCACAATGTCAGTTAAGCCAGCACTAAATTCACTCACTCAACTTTCTGTACCTGATGTCAGTTCAGGCATGAGTACACATTTCTGACAGTTCTATTAATAGAGGACCTAACTGCAGCATTGAAGACTGAAAGGTTATATGAAACAACTCCATTTCTATTACATTATATTAATCAAAATCATCCTGAATTGTTCAGCATTAGGTCACTTGCTGGCAGTGATCTTACTTAAGAAGGGAAGTTTCCTCCAGTCTCCTATGCCTTGTGTATGATTTTCCATGTGAGAAGCATAGGAGGCAATGGGAGGGGAGAAAAAGGATATAGTTTAAGCTGGCACAGCTGACCCAGATTCCTTTATTCTGGCAGCAGATTCAATCCTAGTTTATAAAACTAATACATGTTTCATTATAGGAAGCATTGGCAACTTAAAAGTACTCTAACCTTGCTCTGTCAAATCAGCTTGCGTGCAGCTTCAAAATGTTAGAACGTGGCTACTGCTGGTGAGGGCAGCTGTGTGACCAAGATGTAAACTAGTTTAGTGTTTCCTTACAGCAATAAAGAGTCCATGGAATCCTGTCATCAAAATGAAGCCATCATGCCACAGCAGAGTGGGAGCTCTGTTAGCTCAGTTCATGTTGCCTGTCCTTAAACACAACAAGCTATCTGAAAAGAGATAAAAGCCTTTCCCTGGCTAGATAAAGTGATCTTCTGTTCTGTTAATATCTAGTTTCTGTACTCCCTATGCACAAACACCTTATCTGACTGTTTGCTGAGGCAACATGCAGTACATTTCAGAAGAAGACCTCAAGAGAGGAGAGATAGTTTTCTTAAATTTGTTTTACTGTCTCTGGCACACAGCCTCTCTGCAACCGTCTCTCCCATCTCTGCATTAAATGGAAGGGCAATAGGAATTCAGATTACTTTCTCTTTCCTGAGGCCATTTCTTGTGTAATGAGTGTTAAGATCTCACAGCCATTTGCTGTGGTCCTTACTACATTAATCTTTTCCCTTGGCAAGGGTATATTGTCATAATGGTTCATCTTGTGGTTGGAATAGGAAATCCTGGAAGTTTTTCTGTCACCTTAAAAAGGCTCAAGGTTTCACATTCAGCATCTTTCTTTGCTTGACTATGATGTCTTTTGTTTGACTTTCTCGCCCCATTCCTCATTCATGACACAAATCACAGATTTCACTAGTAGATAGTTTCTGTTCGGTAGAGAGTCTTCCGGCTGGA
This sequence comes from Phalacrocorax carbo, assembly GCF_963921805.1. Lineage (NCBI taxonomy): Eukaryota > Metazoa > Chordata > Aves > Suliformes > Phalacrocoracidae > Phalacrocorax > Phalacrocorax carbo. The sequence continues at coordinate 9,955,343 of NC_087529.1, forward strand.
TTCACACTGTTAGCAACATCTGCTCCCCTACTTCAGCTTCTTGGCAAAAACAAAAAGCTGATGCTAAGATAGACATAGCTCCCTCTAACATGTTCTGCAATGTTCATCTAATTTTACTTGCTGGAGTCAGTGAAGAGACATTTTAAACAGTAGCAATGTGAGGTATCAGTTTTGGGGCTTAAAAAAAGTTCCTGTTAGGCAAACAGGGACCATTTATATGTCTATTATAACCTTTGCAGGCTTGAGTTTCTTGCAGTTCAGATCTAGCAAGCAAGTTATTTTCTTAACAGTAAAGGCTAAGGATTTTTAAGGGCTTATATTTGGGATTGAAATTGTCATAAGGAAAAAGTATCAGTTTGCTGAGCGGTGGTGTATTGGTCTACCCCCTTACACTTGTTTTTGCTGTGCATTCGCTGATACATAAGTAGTTTGCTCTAAGGAGTCTCAATCTGAATGAGCCTTGACTGAGTTTGCTTGTGAGCAGTAAAATTGAAATGACTTCTTCATATGTTGTATGCAAAGGTAATATATGGCTACTACCATATATGTGTATTATACCGCAAATGCTCTGTAAATTCCTTGTTAAGAGAGAATTGGAGAGAAAAGGAGATGATGATTCACTGTATTTTGTCTTTGATTCACAGCTCCTTGCTGGCTTGAATAAGAGTGTAACAAGGACTAAAAGCTGTTTTGTCTCCAGTTAGGTATGACCTATAAATAAAGCAGGGGACTAAACCTGGGCTGAACACATCAGTCTGGCCAGAAGTATTTTGCATAAGTTCAGGCTACTCCTACATAACAAGTTCAAAAGTTTAACTGTTACTCAAATGTTGGGCTCATGTTTCACTGGGAAGTGGGAGTGTGTGTGAAGCAGGGGGGTTTCCTGGAAAAAATGGACCAGTGAATCAGTAGCATGGCAAACAGAGAGAAACCTGGTGCAGGAATTGCTGCAGCTGCTACAACACATCTCTTCAGAACGTACCTCGGTGCAGAGTATGATGAAAATGTTTATATTTACTTGTAGCAATGTTTAGATTCTCCAACTAAGATCAGAGTCCCACTGGGTTAACACTAATCCCTGATGATCTCTTGTAGAGGTATGAATCTCCATTCTTCCGTAAGAGTCCAAATAGTTAGGATGGACACGTGTGGCAGTCCATGGTGCTAAAATGTCTTGCCCAAGATGCCAGAGCAAGCCTGTACTGGAGGCAGAAATAGGAGCTGGTCCTGACTTCCATTCCCTGATACATGAAACCACAATGGCTTCAAACCTTGCCATGTGTCTATTTGTCATTCCTTAATAAATCCAGCAGTATTCCACCTAGGTCACTGATAAAGGTTTCAGTTGTGGCATGAAGCGTGGAAAATGATTGCTTGAGCCAGGGAGAAGATATGTAGATGTAGACTAAGTTTTCCACTGAAGGGTGACACTTAAATGAAGTGTTTTGGTGTGACTTTTTGATAAAATTTCTGGTATTAATCAATCTTGACAGCAATGGTTATGGTAAAACAGTCTCTGGAACTGCAGGAAATCCTTATGGATTTTTTGTGGTGGTGTTGACTCAGACTTTTGGCAGGAAGGTGCTGTTTAAGACCTGGGTAGACCAGAATGACCTTGTTCTAAACTTTGTTTGTATAAGTCTAAACTGTTGCTTAAACAGCTAGCATTCTCAGGTGGGAAACTGAGACTTTGCCTAGTCATTAATGTCAAGGTCAGGATAAAATGCCCACCTGAGAGGTGTTATGAACATAATTTCTTCAGAATACATTTGATTTCTTCCCTCATTATTAGTGAGAAACAGTTGACTTCCAAAAAAAGACAGCAAACGAAAGCAGAAGAAATTAAGGTAATGATGAAAGACTGACTTGAATGACAAAATAGTTAGGGGAAGGGCTAAACTAAAATGCAAATTGCAATTTTCTAGCTCATATGTCTAGAGAACTGAGTATGAGAAATTTTTGCTTTGCTACCTGCAAAGCCTGACCTAATTGACAATCAGTTTAATATACCTGATGGAAAGCAGTCATGAGATGCACCGCTGTGTCAGTTTTCAATCCTTGGAACAAATGTGAAATATGAGGCAGGTAGTAATTGATTTGCCTTTTCTGAAATGCTGGCGTGTTACTGGAAGGAAAAAAAAAAAATCAGTATTCTTACTTGAAGAAAACAAGGGCATGTATTTAAGAATGGTTGTTTGTATATAAATTTGATGCCAGAAGTTGAAATGCTGTTTTCACTACTTCCTTTTTCTATTGTTGGCTGAAACCAGATGTTTAAATAATTGATTTGTGGTTTAAAATGGCAAGCAGGAAATTGTAATTTACATAATTTATTTTAATCTTATTTTACATTTATAATTCTTAATTATTTTCTTAAATAAAAGCAGATTCCTTGTGCTTGGCACCACATTACTTTTTGTCAGTCAGAAGGACAGGAGTAGTCATTGATTTAAGATATGTTAACATATATCTATTCAAACTTCCGAGTTTTAAAATCAAAATCACATAAATCACATAATCATATAAAAAACCTTTCTTTGTTAAGTACTGTTTGAAATCTTTTGTTTATTAGATGCCGTGAGGTTTTAACTGATTATTTCTGTGAAGTTACACTTAGATTGGATTCAGTTAAAATGCACAAAGAAATCACGAATGAGAGATGAAAATGTGTTTTTAGCTCCCCCAACTTCCAAGATATTAATACTACCAGATCTTATCCTCCCACAAGTTAGAGCTAATCAGCCTGCATCTTGATTTTGCTCATAGTTTGGAAAAGGGAAAAACAATCTGGCATCCTTTTTCAAATCCCAGTTTAGTTCTCATCTCTGAATGAAACAGTGATCAAAATGAACTTGTTGAACGCACTGAAATGAAGAATTCACTTTCTTTCTGCACCTGCAGATGAAGCCAGTGCTGTAAAAAGCTGGTTCAGCACTCAACATGCTATTTCTAGCCACTTACCCAGTAACACCCACCAGTTTGGTGTTTTGACTTTCTCTGAAATTTCTGCAGCAAGCCTGGACTGCTTGTATATTTTGTACTTAGTGGATCGAGACTTCACTGTAGTGTAGGCAGCCCTTATTTCACATTTTATTTTAAATAGGGCTGTTTTTAAAAGGGTGGACATACTTAGTTTAAAATAATGACACTTTAAAAATTGTTTTGCCTTTTAATTTGGTAAATTCTTTGCTCTTGCTCACATTTTGCAAAATGTATCATAGTTGATACCAGTTCCCTCAAGTGGTGGCTGATATGTTGGTTAGGAGGTGTATAAAGTACTCTACAACAAAGTTAATTTTTTCATGGAATAATCTAGAACAGTAAACCTGAAGTTCTTTGAGATATATTAGTATGTGACGCGTTCTAGGGCCTTTGCTAGTACGAAATTGGGGCAGTGCACAAAAAGGAAGAAAATATGTATGCCTCATGGGTAGGTATTTCGTAGCAAATTGCCATAGAGATTAACAGAGCCATGGATGTAATTGTAACCTGCAGAAGGGCTGTGCAGGAGCATAAGCAACACAACCTGTATTGATATGTTTCAAGTGGCAAATCCCTTAATGTGAATGCAGATTTACAATACATGAGATTTTAGTCCCATATGGGAAGCAAAATAGGTTAAGACAGTGTAACTACAGACATCTGGGGGCTGTAGTGTTCTTATAATACAATATTTGCCTCTACTGGAAAATTATACTACCATAATTCTCTATAATATACACAGGTACTCTAGCATTGGATTTAAGTTCTACAGAAGCCCGGGTTAAAACTGGGCTTTGAAGCAGACAAGGAAACACCAAGCAGGCCTGTTGCTGGAAACAGGTGAGTGGACAAAAGGGATGAATGCCTCTGACCTGTGGGGTCTGGTAACTTCTTGCTGCCATCTTGCTACAGTGCTAGATTTTTCTGATCCTAATTTCTTTCCGTGTATGACTGGTTTGTTCTTCTGTGAGGACTACACTAGGAACTTCTCAGAGGAGGAGAAAAGTGGGGAGGGGGAATGGAGGCAGTGAAAACACGAGGCTTGAGCTATATTTGGCTTTTTTGAACAGATTAATCACTTTGCTGATTTACACCGTCCTTACTCCGTACTTTTTAACTCCTTCTTAAGGAAGCATCGTAATGAACTAAGTCAGGAAACATTTTATTGACATAAGCCTTGTTGTGAGGTAAAGAAAATATTTTTTTTAGAGTTTAGAAAATCGAGTGACTGCAATTCTTCCATGACTTTGATGAAGCTAGTTAAACTCCTGCAACTGTTCTAGACTTTGAAACAAAGGTCCTTCTTAGCTTCTTTTAACTTAGGGTTTTACAATTATAGATTCTTGTAACATGTTTTTTCAAGTAAATGTACCAGCTGAAGTTGATATTAATGCTCTTATTGATAAGTGTCATAGCATTATGTGGGTATTGCTTTCTGCTAGGTGTTATTTTTAGCTTAAGACAACAGTGTTATGTAACAAGGGAACATGATTAAAAAACTGAATATCAACCATTAATGAAAAGCATCTGAAAAGCTACTTTGAACTTTGCTGGTTGCTGGCTCGTAAGAGCAAAGAGAGAATAGTTCTTTCGCTGAACTTGTGCTGAACTTGTCTTAAGCAAAAGCAGCTACTAAAGCCATGAGAATAAAGTGCTGGTATTAGCAGCCTGAGATTCTGTATGATTATGCTGTATCAGAAGTGTGTAAAGCGTGCAAATGGCAGCATGATTCCAGGCAAGAAAGAAGGGCCATATTTTGTTCATACACCTTTTAATTTTATATGTAAGACCTTCTGAGACCATCTTCAGACCAGGTAAAGTTAGTGGTAGTATAATGAGTGGTTGGAAGGAGATTATGAATGGAATGAAAAGATAGAAGTGTAAGATGAACATATCTACTTTTTAGTTTAGTATTTAGCTAAGTAGTTAATAACTATATATATGTATAACCACATAGTGTGGTTTTATTACTGTGGTGGCAAATTTTGTAAAGAATATTGTATGAAGCCTGAAACCATCTTGTGCATTAACAAAAATCAGATGGTAAGTAGAACTGTGTTTCAAAGTTCAAATGTTTATTGTTTTCTTTCTCCCTTGTCATAATCGATGGTACCATTTGCTTTACAGGTAGGGACTTCAGGTCCCTTTGCTTTAGCAAAGGAAATTGGTAGCAGAGCAGGGATTCTTCCCAACTCTTCATCTCCCAGGTTACCAATATAACTGATAGACTATTCTTCCCACACTTGACATTTTTTTTCCCCATGTTTATGGATTTTTTGGTTTTGTTTCATTAAAAGTAGGCGTTTCACTGGCCAAGGTTTTTACAGACTTCTTTATCACTAGCTGATTAAAATCAAACAGAAGATGCCCAGGAAAAGAGTGACTCTGGCCACTTCCTGCATTTTTTCTCTTGTTGGAGTGGAAGCTACCCTCTGCCTAAGCTGGGTACCTATCAGTGACAGTATAGCTATATTTTAATCCCAATTTCCTAACTAAGTTGCTTCATAACTTTAAGTACTTCGAAATATTTGCACAATAACTGTCATAAACATCAGCATCCTGGGGTTAGTATAACTAAGAGCTTTGAAACAACAAAAGTTTTCTCTTGTTGCTGGCAGAATTTGTTTCCCTGTGCTAATATTTATGCATGGCTATAGGGGGCTCATGTACTTATCCTTACCAAAAGGGTGAATACAGCTTGCACTCACCTCACTGGAAGCATTGAGAGTGACAGTAAATTTTGTTTGTGCAGGACACTCTTCTGGGAAGTAAAGACATTCTCAATACTAAAGCGGACTATCCTTAATTTAAATCTATGTTTATTCAAGTTTTTAGTTAACCCTAACCTTAACATTCTCTGTAGTGATTAAATACTGTGGTCACTTGCAGAATAGTCTTCTCTTTCAGTCTGGAGGTAGCAAGGCTAGGAAGAAAAAAGGCCTCATAGGGAAAGGCCCCCATTTTTGTTCTGTCGATGCTTGTCTGTTTGTTATTACTCATAATAAATGGCGCCTTATCTGTTACGCTGTCTTCTTAATTAAGAGGGCTCTGGTGTATAAAAGTAAAGACTGCAGTCGTCAATGAATGGTTCTTCTAGGGATGAATGTTTCACTGTGGTAGAAAGGCCAAAACATAGGTTAAACAGGCATTTAATTCCACTGTTTTCTTCCTGAATCCATGCAGATTTCACAGCCCTTCTCTGCTGTAACTGTGGCAGAAGCATCCAGAGTCCTAACATGCAAGAAATCCAGCTAGCAGGTGCACCAGTAGAAGTGAGCTTGAACTAACAAAAATGGTAAAGGCGAAAGCAGGTAAATTGGTTAGTAGAATAGTATCATTGGTGCATAGTAACGATAATGCCCCACTTCTCTTGACCTCCATGAGCTGTTCTGTGCTTGAATAAATCTCAGCTAGAAGAGGAAGCTCTGTTCCAGTGATGTGCAGCTTCCTCCTTTGTCTGATGTTAATGCAAAATGTTCTCACTTGCAAAGGTTTTTTTCTTTATGTTATCTTTATTTTTTTTTCCAGAGAAGAAGGAGGGAACAAGTTAATAGAATTGGAGTCTCTTAATCTTTTACTGCTCTGTGATTATGAGCTACAGCTGTAATTTCTTCTGCTATACCTTTTGAGGCAGAATTATATGGATACAACAGAGAAGAATGTTAACTGTGAAATGAGTTATTTAGGTAAGCACCCCAAGAAATTTTTCATAAAGTTGCAGTTTGTTACCTATTGAAAAGGTGTGGGAGAAGAGTCTGAACTAGCCTCCCTGTGCAACCAAAACCATGACCTGCATTCCAGAAAGTTTAAAGTTATATATTGCTTATTTGTCAGTAATAATGAAAAAAGAGGATTTTATAATGTAGAGTGTGTAAATTTTATTTGCTGCTGTCACAAGGCTAAACTACGCTTACGCTGGGTCTGCACGGTGTTTTGTGCTAGTACCCAGGCAATGAGAAAGAAGGCATTTTAAAAGGAAATTCAGGCAGAGGAGCTAAAAAGGATGTGGTTAAGTAAAAATGCAGAATTTATTGAAACTCACAGAACAAGAATCTTCCAAGCAGATATTTTCCAATTAAGTGTATAGTGAAACAGGTGGTCCAGCTAGTTTTCTTGAAGTTTTTTGGTAACAGAAGACTTCTCAAAGTGTACGGGGCTCATAGAGATGGTTAGTCTGGATGGCTCAGTCCCTTACTACATATTTGTTCCACAAGATGCATGCAAAGGCAAAAGACACGTGAAGCAAGTAACGGCTCATACTGTTAGTTCTGCCTGCAAAGGTCTGAAGAGAAACTGTTGGCAATCTAGTCTTGATCATTCTTAAGTCAGTAGCAGTTGCTACCTGCATGTCAATCTTGACTAAATGTGGCCACAAGCAATAAGATTCAACAAACTACAGGTGCAGCATTTCTCAAACTTCCATCAAAGGAGAGCACTCAGATTCCCTCCCTTCCGGCTAGTATAGGCTATATTCCAAGGGAATAACAATTTGGCAAATGTGCATCAGTCCGGAGGACAGAAGTGCAAGAAAAATATACCCGTTAGCAGATGAGTCATCCCTGGAGTTTTGCAATATGGTCTTTTACAAGAATAGGATAAACTACTGATGCTATAATATACCTGAAACTGAAAATCACGCTGAATTTTACGCATGATTACATTACTTGGTTAGCTTGCTCTCGTGTCAGGTCGGTCACAGTCTGGTTTAAACTGTAGGTCAAACTGCCATCCCTCCAGACATGCAACCCAGATACTAATGTCCAGGTCCAAGCTTGTTGTTATGTTTTATCATGGCAGACTGGGTTCAAAGCCAGAAGTGATTTATTGTGCAGCCTTGGTTCAAATAGAGACCACAGTGGCAAACCTTAAAAAACCCACAGCCTCTTACCTAAATCTCTGTCACTCTGCAGCTCTTTTGTAGTCATTATCGTTGTCTTTGAATCTCCTTGGAGTGGAATGTTTCAGGAGGGTCCAGGCATGTATTTATTAAGCTGTCTGCATACCAGAATTATGTTGACTTTCATTTTTTCTGACCTTGTCAGACACTAAAATTACTAGTCTTGCAGAAATCTATATTTCAATTATTTGCAGAATCTCATGATTTATGAATTTGCTTCCATCACAATAGGCTTAAAATATGTACATCTCAAAATGCAGACCCTTCCCATATATGCTTGCAAATACAAGCAAGCACGTATTTTCTTTTGGCTACTTTATGTGCTGTGTCTGGGTGATGCATGAGAGAAGCAAAATACCAAAAGCAGCTTATTTCTTTCTTCCTAAAATCAGTATTGGTAGATCTAGTCAGCAATGAATATTATTTCCATATTCAATTCTTTTATAGACTTCGTTGCTGTTTGCTATTCGGTGGCTTAATAAGCTTCTTTTTGTTACACGTACAGAAATGGTTTTGAGTTAATCGGGATAATGAAATATTTTTCAATTTTTATCTTTCTGACATCTTGGTTCAATATTAATGCCCCTTCTGATGTAGCTTTCTGGGAAAGCTCTGGCAAAACCTTCAGAGCTGTTCATGGATGTGGCAGCATCCACCATTAAAGGATATTTGGATAAAGAAATACATTCAAAGGCATTTTGCAGTAAATACTTGGACATCCTTTCAGGGAAAACTGGAAGCTCTCACATCAGTTGCCTGTAAACAGTCCTCTCGGATCGCAGGCATGACACGTTGGCTGGCAGCATCTCACCTGCATTTAGTTAAACTGACAGGAGTACACCAGCGGCTGGTACGCATGCTGCTTCCACGAGTCTCAGTGGGCTGACGTAGCCCTGCCTTGGAGCGCACAAGGCACCTCTTCATTAGCTTCCTCCTACCCACAGCACTGGCGTGTTTCTTGCTAATAAAAATGCCAGCACAGGGTAGGGTTGTGGCCAAGTAAGGGTAGTTCCTCCGTCTCTCGGCTGGAGCACAGAGTGAGGACCCAACAGGACTGCTGCCCAGATGCTGAGGGGTGCCTGGACAGACAGGACGCTCTAGATTAATAATAGCCAAGGAGAACCTGTTTGAACGCTCTAGTTGAGACAAGCCAGCTTCCTAAGCATGCAAAACTCCCATGGCTTGGCCTGCTGAGTATCAGCCAACCCGTCCTAGCTACCACCAAATGTGCATGTTCATCTGGGAACTCAGTTGCATTTGTCCGTTTCAGCCGTCAAAATGACTTTTGGTACCACATCCATATTCAGAACAGTGTAAGAAAATATGTTGCTGTGTGTGGACTCATGCCAAATGCCTGGAGTAAACAGGTTCTGACTTGCTGCTACCGTAGAAGTATTTAACGGCTGGTGACTTCTTGCATGACACAGCTATGAGATCTCATGCTTAAATGAGCCATCAAGAGAACAGAGCTGGTGAAGGGGACTATGACAGGGATAAAAAGCTACTTTTCACATTGCATGGGCACCTGGCACCCCGGTGTAAGCTGTGGGGGCAAACACTGCACTTTGTTCCAAGCCAGCCAGTCCATGTCCCGACTGACAGAAGTGAACAAATATGGGGGGGGGGGGGAAGAGCTGTACTCTTGGCTAACAAAAGTTGACTTGTGTTGTGTTGTATCATGGCGTTCTGCAGCCCACGCAGCAAAAGTGGGTTGTGACAAAGTTTTGCAGGAATTTTTTGGCATGCCGTTGTCTGCATGAACATGAAAATCATGATGGGAGAGAAGGACAAGTAGGCAGTTAACGGCAGGAGAGCCATCGAGGAGGGATGTCTATGAAAGCCGGCAGAGTAAGGCTGAGACACAGCGGGCCTTTTAGAAGCGACTGCAGACTTGTACCCAGCAGTGAGAAAGAGAGTGGGTGGAAGGTTATGGCTTGTGACACTGAGGAAAGGGCGGGTGATGTCCGTACCAGTAACGGCGGCAGGGTTGCGGTATGCTCGGTGTTGGGGTCCCGCAAGACGATGACAACCTGGCTCACGAGTTTGATGCTGCAGACAGAAAAATGGCCAGCTAGCACTGCATCTAAAAGCATAAAGTGGAAGTGATGTCTGGAAGCTTTAATGAAGGGCAAGAGGGGAATCAAAAGTTTAGGGAGAGTTTAGAACTGGTGGTTTGGTGTTTATGAGGAACATTTTTCTGTTTAAACTGACTCTGGAAAACTGTCAGGTGTCTGTTAAACTGTCTTGGAAAATGTGGAATTTGGAAATTCCATTTTAGGAAAGCAGAACCGAGTTCTTCCTGTAACAGTATTAGTTAAAAACCTGCTTTTAACTGCCTATAAACATCAAGTCCAGCAGTCGATGTCAGGAGTTGAAAGCAATATAGGATGTGCCCCAGAAACCCAGAGGACGTTTAAGCTATCCTGAGTGAGGGTTCAATCCTGACGAGCTGCCCTGTGGGGCCTTCCTTACAAGGTTTGAGATGTGGCTGGGCATCACATACGGAAAATATTCGTACTGAAGGATATAGAGCCCAGATCCACTGCTGCCTTGCTTGTGAGGAGAACAAAGATGCAACCAAAAAAAAAAAAAAAAAGGCCCAACGTGGACTGTTTCACTTCCTGTTGCTAACGTCCCGCCGCGCTGCGAGCAGCTAAGGCTCGCCGCTCCGAGCCTCCAACACGCCGCTGAGGCGCTGCTCCGGCCCGCCGCGGGCCGTGCCCTCCTCCACCGCACGGGGCGCCCAGGCGCAGAGCGGCCTGCGCCGGGGGCGGGGCGCGCCGCGCGAGGGGTGCTGCACCGCGGCGGCGCGCGGCGGCGCGCGGGGCTGCCGGGCCGCTGCTCGAGCGCCACCCAGCGGCGCGGCGCGGCGCTCCGGGAGCCGGAGGGGAGCTGCCGCCGCCTCCTCCCCCTTCTCCCCCTCCTCCTCCGCCTCCTCCTCCAGCTCCTTGAAAGTAATTTTAATGGGTTTTTTTCAGTTTTTTTTTATCTACGGTTGTGGATGTAGCTAAAGTTTTTAATCTCTACAAAATTGCACCGATTCTTTATTGCTCCCAATTATAGTCCACTCTTGTCTTCGTCGGTTTCGTAAAGCAGTGGGATATAGAGATGATACGACATTTACTCAGTAAAGGTTCTATAGTCTATAGTAAAGAAAAAGGTAGTAGTGCTAATATTGGACAGAGAGCAAAATTTGCTTCCTGATAGTTGACACACTCTGAAATGTTTTCACACACAAGGTGATTTACGTGGAGCTCCCTTGAGCAGGGGTAGGGAGAGTTGCCCATAATCTAGACCTAAATCCTCCCTTAGGAATTTGAGAGCTAAGAAGTTACCAAAAAAAAAAAAAGACTGCTCTTAAAAAAAAATTAATATATACTTACCCATGATTAAATTAAACATGCCTTCTGGTACACGAAGAGCTAGATCTTCATGAAATGAAGATACAATGAAATACTACAGTGTTGAGCACGCAAAAGTAAAGAAGTAAGGATTTTACAAACTGGCCAAGAGTCTAAATAAAGTGTGATCAGTACTCATTCCAGTTACCTGCCTCACTCTCAAACTCTCACAGTTCACTGTTAATTTTAACTTTAAACTTTCCAAGCAGGGTGCAAAAAATAAATTACTTTCTGAAGTTGGTAATCCACAAAATGGCTCAAAACAGATGTGACTTGTTACGTGTCTAAAAAATAATTAATATAAGAGGAAAACTGATGCTGGAAGAATTAATTAAGAATACTTTTGCAAATATGAGTGGCCGGAAGAAAGACAGGGAAGAAAGGTATCTCAAAAATGCCTTTCTGTGTCCTCCTTTCTTCCACTTTCTGACCCCTTTTTGGGGGAGAAAGGGGAAGAAATCCCGTTGCACAATTCAGAACTGTGGAATGTCCACAGAACAGTTCCAGCAGGGGTGAAGAACAGTGTTTTTATTTCCATCTCCCTTTCTCTGCTTACGCTAGCATTCTGGTATGGTTTTTGGTTTGGTTTGCTTGGTTGGCTGGTATTCCCGCTCTGAAGCCCCCCCAGAGCAGTGAGCCGTCTGGAGTACGAGCCTTCTGCTTAAATTGGTTTGACCTGAAAACTCAGAACCTTATTGGAAAGGATTTTGTTCTAGGGGTAGATCTGGCCTGTTCAAAGCGGACGGGCAGAAACGGGGGGAAGTGACTGGTGAGGGGGCAGGGACCAGGCTAGGCAGCCCTGTTTTAAAGCTTGTGGGCGTGTGTGTGTGCAGGTGTGCGTGTACGTGTGTGTCAGGAGTAAAGATCTAAAGTGAAGAGAAAGCAAATGTCCAGAGCTGCCCAAGAAGTGGGTGGTAAAGGAGGGCTCAAGTCAGGGGTAGGTCCCTGGTCTAGCAAACAAGCAGCTTTTTTTTTTTTCTTTCACTCTCTCCTCTAGAAAGGTTATTTTTAGCTCTGGCAACTCACTGAGGCCTTAGCAAAGATTATTATTACTTTTGTATATGCAATTTCTGTGAGATCATTGCAAAGTTGTGCACTTTTATTTCTTGGATGCACAATGGATTATTTTGCTTTTGTTTACATTTACTTTTCTTTGTCTTCAAGGTATAGCACTTCAGCACTTTTGCTTTTTGCAAAAACACAGGACTGCAGCTTCTTTTTTTGCAAAGTTCTTCCTACTGCAAGGAACATTTAATTTCAGTTTCTAGTGGTTGGGCTTCATTGCCGGAAATGACCGTAGTGATTGAAGTTCCTCATAGTCCGAACACAAAAATTGACTTGTAGCTTGGGCACTGAGGAAACACTTCATAATCTGTGGTGACTTTCTGCACTGGGAAATATGCAAAACCATGGGGCACATGAAAACATAGGCCTGCAGTCCCAGCCGCCTCCCAGGGAGCAGAATTACGGAGCGACTGCAACACGTGTGAGACAAGGTCCATTTGTGTCTGTGTCAAGGAGCGGTCCAGCAAAGAGAGATTACCTGACAGTTGCTGTGCTGTGCTATGTGAATTTAATAAATTTCATGGATTGGTTCATTGTACCAGGTGAGAGACTATTTTATCCTTCTAAGGAAAAAGAAATTTAAGTTCTCTACAGCTCTACTTGCTCTGTAGTTACAAATTATTTTAAAGTAAGGAGATGCTTTATGTCTTTTTAGTCTTTCTCACTTATCTGCTTTAGCCTCTTGGTCATATTCTGAATGAAACTTCCAATTATAAATCCTGAAAGACCAATAAATGATGTATTAGTTATTGTTAGTAAAATGCTAATAAAATCACATCTGTTAAATGCTTAAGATTTCTATTTTTACATCTAAGTCTCTTATAAGCAGACTTCAGCATACAGAGCAACTAGTCAAGTTGTGTCTGGATTACACAAAAATTTGAGTAAGAAGCTTCCCTTTATTTTATACAGCAGCTTATCAGGCCTTCTTTGGATCTAGTAGATTAGATGTGGCATTCCTTTATCTGAAGCACAGTGATGCCATTTCCTCCATTAAAAGCACAAAAATTATGTTATCTTAGTGCAAGTTTGTTTAGGGGAGGCTTAACTTCCTCATGCTCAGCTGGAAACTGTGTGATTTCTGTAACGAAATGTGTAACATGATGGTGTAAAGACAAGACCCACTTCCTTAAGCATCACCTACCAAATTTACAGTTTGTTTTCTAATAAATAATATCCTTCTTCCAAAATGTGATTATTATTTTTTTTAACCTAACCATGAACAGCAAAGCATTGCTTCTGGTAAGTTGGTGGGAAGTCTATGTCTTTTCCTCCCATGTAAACTGTGGTCTGTGTAAATTCTTCTGTTTAGCATTGCTGCTAAGCATCTACGACACTTGCAAGGGATCTGATTTATAGATTAGGAGGAAACACTTGTTGTGAGCTTGCTATATTTTACTTCTGAGTGACCTGGAAATCACGAATATTTTAAATCCTTGAAAAAACCAAAAGGATGGATTGTTAAATTTGGAATTAATAGCTAGTGACAGCACACAAACTAATTATTTTTATTACTTAGACCATTCAGAAATTTAAGACGTTCAGCCAGTATCTTTAAAAATTGCGAGGCTAGTGGGTTTAGAAGTATAAGCTTTTTTCTTTTGCATACTTCTTAACCACACATATAAGAGGGAAGGAAACAAGTAGGAATGCATGCTGAATGATACTGCAAGACTGTTGGTGAAAAACTTCAGTCTATGAGTTCTATTGTCAAGTAACTTTCCCTGGAGAAGGGCAGGGGACGGGGGGGGATGAAAATGTCTTTGAGCAAGAACTGGGGTGCCAGGAGGGTCTGCACTCGGAAGTATTAAGTGCAAGCCATCATTTGGCCTGTTCCAGGCTTTGAACTATTCTTTGGCTCCAGGGCATGCTAAGAGCTTAAAATTTTCAAGAAAGCCTGGGAAGTGAGGCTTCCCTACTTCTTAACACGCTCTGTCTCTTGAGTGAGGGACATACAAGAATTGAGAGCAGAGGTGGGGATAGTGTCCAGGCCTTTGAAATGCCAAACACCTACTTTAATTACAATATATGACTAAACACTTTTTAGTTAACTCTATGACCTCGTGGGCCATAGATGAAATCTGTAAATTGCAGTTTATACCACAGCAAGTTACTGTCCATCTGCTCGAACTCAGCTGCCTTACCGAGTTCTTGCATCAGCACTTTTGAGTTTGTCCATATGTATGAGCATATTGTTAAATATAATTTACAGGAAAGTGGAGAAGGAAAGGCTTGAGTGTTTGTTTAAAAGTAAGCTGGTGGCAGTTACGAAGTTGTGGTTTCCGGGCAGTTTGGCTCACAGGCTTTGACAGAGTTTGCATCAATCTTCACACAGAGAAGAACAAGCTCTTCCACTTAATTGTCTGCTAGAACTGAGTCTTCATTTTGTTAAAAATGGTGATCAGGCAGACTTTTCCCCCCTCTGATCTGTTACCCTGTTCCAAGCCGCTCAGATCGATGCTTTGTAATTTGCCAATACCTGGTCAGGCCAGTTATTTCAGTTATGTGGAGGCAATACCGTTTTAGTGGTGCTCAGTGTGAAAGTTAGTTTGAGATGAAGTTGTGGGTCAGTTCAAGACTTTTGTTAGCTTTTTTGTTAGTGATTTGTTCTAAATACTCTATTAGTCCAGAACCGAAGCTCCTGTAATACAGTATTTCTGTGTATTGACAATCAGCTACCAGAAAAACTAGATAGAGTTGATTGTCCAGTTTTAATGATGCAAAATGTCTGAATGAAGTCACTTGACTTAAACTTCTGAGACCATTAGGAAAACCCTAAATGCAGAATATGTTCAAGAGTCATTGAGAAGCAGCTATAAAACCTCCGGTGCTGCTGTTAGGCTAGACCTTGATCTACACTGACTTCAAGACACATCAGTAAATAGTGAGGAGACTGCTCATGCTGCAGCCACAAGGACTGTGGGAGAGCATGGATTTAGCCTTAAACTAGCTGGCTCAAGAATGCTTTTAAGTGGCTGCAGGAGCATAGTACATGGCATAACATGTAAAATACACTGTAGGAGCAGAATAGGTGCCTCTGGCTAACCGCACCCTGAGCTCTGTTGTGCTGCAGATCAGCTTCTGTGAACGTAGCAGACAATTTACACAGAACTTGTTTTCTTAAGCAGTGGCTTCATCATCTTAATAATGTTTTGATTTTGGCTATTTTGGCAAAACTAAAGCTGCACGAGAAGAAATTTCTTTTTTTTAATTGGTATCTTTCAACATCAGAGTAAAGGTATGCTTATTCAAAGTAGTATCTTCTGCTAGTTTTATTTTTTTTTCCAGGAGTATAATGCAGAAATGCAAGATAGGTGAGATGGTAGATCTGCAGCCCTGGCACGATGTAGAGATGAAAATGATTTTTGTCTCAGAAGTATTCATGCATCCCTGAGGTGCCAGATCCATGGATCTTCCCTCAGTTTGTTGCTTGTGTGACTTTATTCATAATTTTTGACAAACCTTCTAACCTTTTTCCACAGCTATTGAATGGTTAGAAATCGAGATGGAATTTCTGTCAGCCATTTATCACAAATAGAAGTGATCACTTTTGGTGAAGTTTGTCATTGTCACCATGAAAAATGTTAATTTGTAAATCCGCAGTTATCTCTATCTCATATGATCTCTGCAAGATTATCATGGAAATATGAACAGGATTGCATGATTGGAACCATGATCTGAATTACAGTAGCATGGCTATGGGCTGATTTAGCCACCATTGGCTATTGAGGACTAGACATTTGCATCCTGAAAAATCCAACATCCACTCATTTGAAATCTGTATATACTGAAAATATTAACAGTTATTCTTAACAGAAAGAATTTCAGCTCATCTTAACATGTTAAGGTCATTAAGAAAATTTTAGGATTAGCTGTATGAAGATAGCAATCTCCTGGCTGCAAAACTTTGCCGCTGTTTTGTTCCACATTGTGTCCGTTAAACTTTGAACTGTAAACTATTTATGTGCTCACATACTAACCGTGCAAAAGAAACAGAACAGTTGTCATTGAAATAGTGGGTAAAATGACTCTCCTAAGACCTGTATAGTGGAAGATTATGAATTTTATCTCTAGTGATAAGAACTTTTAATTCTCTTTGTATCTGTGCTTGTGGTAGAGTAATGGTTTACATGTAAACTAGCAGGCTCAATGTGCTGCAGTTCTGGAAAACCCTGTTCTTGAAAGAAATCTTTGAGTTGGCAAATGAATAGAATCACAAGGAATGAGCAGGGTACTTTGCTGTCATTCAGTGTTTGACTCTGTTGCAGGGATCCTGTTAGATATACAGAAATACTTCAAGCTTAACGATGGGGATACAGGCCTACTGCAAACAGGTAATAAAATCTCTTCAGTTCAGATAGTTTACTTTGCCTTGCATCTATGTGGTCTGTTCCTAAAACACAGTCTAGTTACTTATTTCTTCTAGTTCCTACTCATGTGGTATTGCTCGCTTCCACTTGTGGGCAGGCTGACTGTGACGCAAAACTAAAAGTCTTTGGTTCAGGGAAGAGTGTAGTTGAGTCCTTCAATATGTGAATCACAAAAGATGAAGGAATTTCTCAAGAAATACAGAACTTGAGGAATTCACACGTTTTATTTTCGTACAGGTTTTTTTGAATCTCCATTTACCTTTTTCTAAATATCAGTCTACCTACTAGTTCTACAAACTCAGCCTTCCTTTAACTTCTGCCCTAAAAAATAACCTGAGTTTGTCTGAAGGATGAGTGTGTGCGATAAAAATAATTTGACCAATATTGTCTTTGCTGCTTCTTGCATTTCCAGTCTTCATCTTGTGTTACATGCTGGCTGCCCCCATCTTTGGATACCTTGGTGACCGGTACAATAGGAAAATCATCCTTGGAGCTGGTATTTTCTTCTGGTCTGGTGTAACATTAGGCAGTTCATTCATCAGTGAATTGGTATGTTGCTTTTTTAGAGGGTACTATGAAAATAATCTGCATACGTCTTGCAGGAGTTGATAAGAGTCCTCTGATCCCATTTGGAAAAGCTATCAGTGAGCACTCACTCCCCAAGCCTGGAGTAAATGGACTTTGTACAGGAATGCTTTATGGGATGGTGGAGTCCAGCCTAGGCAACGGAGAACCCACACATTACTGTTGCAATTGATGGGATCTTACTTTTGTCCTGAATGTTTGTTGATTACGACCCTAGGGTGTAGCAGCTTGCTCAGCAAGCTTGTGGTCTATGGACCCTATCCTGTAATTCCCTCTGGGTGTCACTCTGAGAAGTCACTACTGTGCAGAAAGTAGAAGGCTCAGCAGTGGAATGCAAGGGAAGCAGGTGTGAGTGGAGGGAATACAGACCTATGCAAAAGGCAGCTGAATTCTTATTTCCTCTGGTGCATTTGATCCACTAAAATGCACCTCTTTAATAGTAAGTTTTCTTTCTTGTGTGGGATTTTTTGGACTGTAATATGTCTTTTGCCTGCAGTATTGCTGGATATTCTTTCTTTCACGGGGACTAGTTGGCATTGGCACGGCCAGTTATTCCACAGTAGCACCTACCATCATTGCAGACCTGTTTGAGGAAGGAAAAAGGACCACAATGTTATCTATCTTCTATATCTTCATTCCAGTGGGAAGGTTGGTTTTCTTGCTAGTAACTGACCCGCCTTTTGCAATTCTGTCTGACCGTGCCTGCAGTTCAATATACCCTACCCTTGATTAGACATATTTTGATGTTTATCTGCATTGGCTCTTGCAAAACAATTTGTCACTTGCTTAGCAGGTTCAAATAGGGCTGGTTAGGCTTATTTCTGTATTTACCTTGAAGAAAACTTTGCTTTTTCCCCACAGCATTTTTTAGGGAGAATCTAAACTCTGAAAACTGTTAGGCTTTGAATAAAATATCGAATAAATTCTAAAAGAAATATGTGCATGGACGTAGGTAATTTATTTCGGGGTTTTGGAAGACAAAAGCTTTCAGATATTTGTTTACTTGACAAATTTTTCAAGAACCCTCCATTAAATGTCTCCCAAGGAAGAACTGGCACTTCCCTCTACTCTTTTAGTTAATTGACATTGTGTCTGAAGAAGAGGTGGAGAAGGACTTTTTAAGTGGTTGGAGGCATACTCTTTATTAGAGCAGGCAGTCAAGGCCAAGCCCAGAAGGCAGATTAAAACTAAAGGAATTCTTGCAGTGCTTAATTCATGTGGCTAGCATAGAAAAGAGTAAACAATAAACTGCTTTATGGGCTGTCTGGTCTGGGTTTGCAGTGTCATTCTGCATATGAATTCCAAGGGGAATCTGTGACATGATTGCCACCATCTCACGCCTGCTCAGAGGAGGTTAGGCTCTGTTTTTAATACTGGCTGGCAAGTAGACTAGCATAGACTGCGAGGGTTGTTTCTGTTTATGTGGTTTGAAAACCGTAACAGAATACTTCTCTGTCCTCTCCTTAGCTGGCAAGACATGTCATTTCAGCCAGCAAGAATTCATTGGTGCCTTCTGATTATTCCTTTCTGTTGCTTACAGTGGTCTTGGTTACGTCCTAGCAGCCGGCATGGCAGATGTCACAGGTGACTGGCACTGGGCATTCAGGGTGAGTTATTCACTTTCACTCATGGGGCTGAGCCATTCACTGTAAAATCAGAATCATCACTGGGGTTTGGATTACTTATGTTCATTGTGTTAAAAGAGGAGAGCAGTGGAAGGACTTTCTACTACCTGACTGGTCATGAACTCAGTGTTTGAGAACTGTTCCTGCAGGACAAGTGGGAGATTATGCCTAGCTCTTGCAGAATGAAAGCGTGGGTGGAATTGCGCAGCAGCCAGGGCAGGTGCTGATGTTCCTCTTACCTGAGGACACAAGACCTCCTCAAAAAGAGGAAACTGTAGGTGACATGATCATTATACTGGTAGCACCAGTATAATTCTTCAGGAAAATACAGAGAGATTGTTTTCTGAAATGCTGTTGGGAACAACTTCTATTATTTGATGGTTTAAAGACAAAAGCTCTTCTGTTCCAGTCATGTCATCATGACGTCTCTCCATACTGATCACCTAGTGCTTTGGAAGTACGTTGTCAGATCCTCCTGACTAATCTGTAAAATTAACTAGCAAGTACAGGATGAGTGGGGAAGAATGTTTACTGGAATAAAAGTAATATGTAATTCTAACACTGAATTTGAACTGCTGTGGCGTTTTCACTGTACAAAAAAAGGTATCCTTGAGCTAACCAGCCTTCTGTCTACAGGTAACTCCTTGCTTGGGAGGGCTGGCACTGGTTCTTCTGATTCTACTGGTCCCTCACAGGACCCAGAGACGGACAGCAGCACACAGAGCACTGAGCATCTCCGGCACAATACGCGTAGCAGCTGAGAAACCAGGTGTACAGAGAACTGCCAAGACTACTTGGTGTCAAGATGTCATATCACTTGCCAAGAAGTAAGTGATTTTAGCAACAAAGGTTCCCTCCATTAAAGAACGACCATTCTGTTATTAGAAATACGGCCATCAAATCCTGCTCGGCTCCTTTGTATTGCATGCCGTATAAAAGATGATCGAAACGCCATTAATAAAAATCTTTCTTCCACACTTTTACAGGAATGCTACATACGAGGTTAAAACTGTCTTTGCTTCTGCTATCCTCCCATTTTGAGGAGGGGGAAGCAGGCAAAGTTATGATGGCAGTGTGCTCCTGTTTAAATCAAACTCCACTTTCTACTAAGTTTCCTCTTCCCTGTTGCTTTAGCGTGTAGGGTCAGCTACATTGGTAAAAGTGCATATTTTGCAGGTGTAACTTTATCTGTAATTCTTAGTGCCTGAGGAAGGTTGGATCAGCATGACTCAGGCAGTCTTTAAGTGGTATTTGTGAGCGCGCTGTGCCTCTGATACAAGAGCCTGTAGGACCCCAGCATGGTTGATAAAATAATTGTACATGTGTTTTGACCAGCTAACCTGTGGCTGGCAGATGACCACGTCCTTTTAACCACGCAAAAATTAAAGTCAATACCAGCTGACGTGCAGGACGAAGTAAAACACTGGTTGCAGCAGGTTTCCCGCTCCCGTGACCTGCGGCCCGTGACAGCCCCGGCCGGGGCAGGGAGGAGGCGCCGGGCCCGGTTTCGAACAGCAGGTGCCGCTGTGCGCCTGCGCCAGACCCGGCCCCGCACTGCCCGCGCCGGCCGGCTGCTTCCCCGGCGTCCCGGCCGAGTGCTTCCGGTGCAAGGGCTTGCTCTCCTGGGGCCTGCTCTGTCTTTGGAGTGGTCTTCTTCGAGAGGATCCAGCGTTTTCTAATCGACAATTAAATTGGATTCCTGTTTGCGGAACAGCAAGTACATTAGAGATCCAGTTTGTTGGATCATAATTTGTAGGCACTATCGTCTGAAGTGAATTAAAAAAATGAACTTTCCTGAGTCAAAAATTAACCTTTCTGACATTTCAACAACTAGGCTATTGTCAAAGTTGCTTTCCTACAGAGATGCTCCTTACAACCTCCAGCAATGTTCTAAAAATAGACTTTAATTTTCTTTTCCTTTAGCAATGTATTTCCAAAGCATAAGGATGTACTGCCAAAAACCAGGTGGTTCCACTTCTAATCAAGTCCAAGAGCTCCTTATCTTTAGAAGATAAAGAATTAGGTTCATATTGTAACAAATCCTCTAGTCTGGTTGTCACCTGGTCATTTGCAGCATTTTTGTTTAGCCTTAAGATTTTGTCCCTCCCTATTGACCTCAAAGGGGACTTTCTCCTAAACTATTTTCTAGAAGGAGACCAATAAAAAGTTAATTTTCTCCTAGAATAAGGCATGAAGGAGACAAGATTTGGATAGTTTTTAACAATGCTTCTCCTTTTGTCTGAAAACTCGCTGTGTAGGCTGAGAGTCTGTTTTTTACTTACTCAGGTAGAGTTAAGGAGTGCTTCAGCCACTGCATCGTAACAGTTTGGAAGACCCAGATGTTACTGTCATTTATGCTTGTTACCCAAAGAACTTAAAACCATCCTGAGGCATTTAGACTTGCACACAGAACACTTTCATTCCACTACTAAGCCGTTAAATTCTTGCCCACTCTCTGTTGTAGTTCTGCTATAAAAAATTTCACAGCAACTGTTTGAGCAAAGGTTGGCAATGAAATCTGCAAGATACCAGGACTGGAATTTAACATGAAATCAGTAGGTCATACTCTTTGCTCTAATCAGTACTTTACTGTTGGGGTTCATAGATAAAGCTTCATCAAAGCTCATATCTTTAAGGGAGTGCATTTTGATAATAAGATGTCTGAATGAATTGGTTTGTTACTGCTTGAAATCCTGGGTATTGCAGGTAGGCTTCCCCTTTTACCTCACACCTCATTCTTTCTAATAGCTCTTTCTTTCTTTTGACTTTCAGTTGGAGTTTTGTCTGGTCCTCGCTGGGGCTGACTGCCATGGCCTTCGTTACTGGAGCCCTGGGAGTGTGGGTACCACTGTTTCTTTACAGGGCTCAGGTTGTTCAGGGCATCGTATCACCATGCCTCCAAGAATCATGCAATTCATCTAACAGGTGAGGTGTGTGTGACTGTGGCAACACACTTGGAAACACTGCACAGTGCTAAATCACAGTTTATTTCCAAAGGCAGAAGGTAGGATGTGACTGTGAACACTTCTTGTGAAGGCAGCTGGGTGAGAATGTTAGACTAAATTGCTTCCTATTTGTTTGTTTATAATCACTTGGTTAACCGGAAAGATGCTGCCAGCCCTATTTCAGTGGAAAGAAGCAGTAACAGGAACACTTACAGGAAAAAAGGAGCAGCTTTAGCAAGGAGACTTCAGTTAACAATCAGCTGTGTGCCCCAAGCTACTTAAATACCTATTTACGTATGTTTAGATCATGTGTTTTGGTAATGTCCCTATTATCTTCTTGTTAGTCTGGTTTTAAAACTCCTGCCCTGTTGGCCAGGTCATTGTGACTCCCAGCATAAAGCAAGCTTGATGAATTCGAGCTAGTATCATATCATTACCTCAAAACAGGGTAATTTGGTCCTTGAGTAACTGCCAGTGCAGCTCTGCTTACAGAGGCTGTCCAGACCAATAAAGATTCATGAATAAGTGTCAGGTGTTGGATGAGCAAGGGGCATTCACAACAGGAGAGGACTTTGAAGTAATCATAACACAGCTTTTTGGAGATCACTTCTCCCCAGCTAGGAAGAGAATTTTTTTCCTTTCAATGTGTTGTTCCAGAACAAGAAAATGTGTTTGGTGTTCCTCTTGAGCATTCATGGCTACCCTCAGTATCAGTGAGGGACACTTCTCTTCTGTGTACTGACTCCCTACCAGTGGCCTCCATACAAGTGTCCCTCCTTTTCTTCTCGAGACATCCCAAATCTAGTTTCAGGCTCTGCCTTCATGATGGATTTCCAAGAACCAACTGCTTACTACATTGCCTTTCCAGGTAAAAACAATTAAAGGGAAAAGCAGTAATCATACCTTGAGCATGTCCTCTGGTAATGGGGTTCTTTTGCTTTTCTGCAATGGAATAACTGAGTCAACTCAAAAGTGGTTTCCGAGTTGTAGCGTAACCAGATGGATTGAATAGTCATCCACAGGTACTTCAGTGGGAAATGCAGTTGTCCTTCTGCAGATGCCGCCATCGGCACAGTCCTTGATAGCAAATAATGCTGAGGAAGGGAGTGAACTCGGGAGTCTGGCTAAGGGTAGGCAGAGAAGGGAAGCTGAACAGTTTAAACTGATCGGCCGTATCTGTTAACAGATACACTTTAAATATTTCCTTTATTAAGCTGAAGGTGTTAGCCTATGTTTTGTTTTCTAACCCACCTTCTGAATTATTATTCCACAGCAGTGTTGTTAGAGCAGACATGGTCTTCAGGGAAGTAAAATGGAGCACCTGATAGTTTAACCTCATGTACTGCTTCTTACAGGGTGCTTTAAAAATAATCTTGGCATAAGCTAGTGCCAGAAGCAGCATAAGGCTGGTTTAGACTGTTATTCCAGAGGGATGTAAAAAAACATAAACAACTATGTTAGACCTGTAGCTGATGGTGCTGGAAGAACTGAGCTGCACATTCCCAGACCTGCCCAGGGATACTTTAAGGACATTTTCCCCTCTGGCTGTTCAGCAGTTGCAAGGCTTTGTTTAAGGATCAGGGCTGTGTCACTTAGATCCCCTGGAAACACAAATTCAAATGGCGCTACTGCTCACTCAGGTCTCAGTCCTTTCAAGGTAGATAAATAGGCAGTATGGAGTTTTTACTCAGGTCTCTGTGCAGACACTTTTGAATAGATCAGACAGATGAGTGAGCATTCTCAGACTCTAAAAGATCCCACAGGAGCCTTTCCACAGGACTAGGCTTCTGTACTTTCCTACTCCCCATCAACTGAACTGTGCTTGGGTTTAATTTTGGCTGTTCCTTTTTCTTCCAGCTGTAGGTTTATTTCAACTGTAGTTTACAACACATGAATCTTGTAAACACAATTCCGTGAATGCTTTGATCAACTAATGTCACCTTTGAACTTGCCTCTCTCAGACAAATCTCTAAAACAGTTATCCGCCTAGTGATAATCTATATTGTCACTATGAAGCTGTGCTGGTTTCAGCTGGGATAGAGTTAATTTTCTTCACAGTAGCTAACATGGGGCTCTGTTTTGGATTTTTGCTGGAAACAGCATAGATAACACAGGAATGTTTTCGTTCCTGCTGAGCAGTGCTGACACAGAGTCAAGGCCTTTTCTGCCCCTCACCCGCCCCACCAGCGAGGGGCTGGGGGTGCACAGGGAGTTGGGAGGGGACATGGCTGGGACAGTGACCCCAGGGATGTCCCACACCATATGGAGTCATGCTCAGTACATAAAGTTGGGGGAAGAAGGAAGGGAGGGATGTTCAGTGTGATGGCGTTTGTCTTCCCAAGTAACCGTTACCCTGCTTTCCTGGGGATGGCTGAACGCCTGCCTGCCCATGGGAAGGAGTGAATGAATTCCTGGTTTTGCTTTGCTTGTGTGCGTGGCTTTTGCTTTCCCTATTACCCTACTCTTATCTCAGCCCACGAGTTTTCTCACTTTTACCCTTCCGATTCTCTCCCCCATCCCACCACGGGGCAGTGAGTGAGTGGCTGTGTGGGGCTGAGTTGCTGGCTGGGGTTAAACCACAGCATGAGCTACAGTGAGTGATAGATCAGAAACCTGAAGATCTTACGGGGGAGTACAAATATGCTTAAAGTTTGCTATTTTGTGTAGCAATACTTTTTTTTTCATGTAGAATTATTGAGTTCTTCCTAATCAGCCAGAAAGAAATTAAAAAGTAGAGGCACAGTAGTTGAAAGGGATGGATTATATCCTAGCTGGTTACTTTGCTTTGCAGTCAGAGAAAGCTTAGGAATATGCACAGAATTTACCAGGTAGCACTCTGAAATATTTAGAAGCAGTTGTGCTCAGAACACAATGCTCCTGTCCTCATTTGTCTCAGGAGAATTATGATGCATTAAACAATCAGTGGCACCACTGGTCTTGTTGCAAGAGACTTGCTTTGTCATTAGGATCTCAATTGGGATAGAGAGAAAAGCATACATGTAAGTCCCTTTGGAAGCTGAATCTTCTAAGCTATTCAAATACATACTTTAAAACATGAACTTGTCATTCCTGGAGAACACATTTGCATCTGCAGACACAAGAAACTGAGCGGCATTTGAAATTCTGTGTTCAGAAAATACTACATGGACCTCCCACTAGTTAAGTATTCAGTGTTCTTTGGACTCTTTTGGGAAGTGGTAGATGTTTCCTATAGTCAGAGAAGTGACTCATCAGCTGTGCTAACTAGAGGGTTATAATTTAGATGTATATAATTCCACATGATAGGATCTCTTCCAAGGCAGCAGATTGTGATACAGAGTTATTCCATCTGTGTTTTAGGGATAGCTGAGTAGATTGGTTCACAGGGTAACCAAGATGACTGTGTCTCCTCTAAATCACTGGATGTCCAAGCCAGGTCATACCGAGAAGGGTCCTCCTTCAGCCTGAGTGCACAACACCTGCTCCGTAAATGGGAAAGTATCTGCTCCACAGGAGAGAGCCTCAGTTCCAGAAGCATAGCTTCAGTGGAGGCTTGGGATTAAATCCATTTGGAAGGAATGTGAGGGCTAGATGAAGTGGAATAAAATTCAAGTTCCCCATTAAAGATTCCTCTAAAACTAAAGGTATAAGCTAAGACCATTCTTTTTCCCACAGTATGGTCTCATTATGCTCAACTGAACCCTTTGCTTTGTCACCAGCCTAATATTTGGAGGCATCACCATTGGGACGGGAATCTTGGGTGTCATTGCTGGGGCAGAAGCTGCAAGAAGATTAAGGAAGATAAACAATAAAGCTGATCCTCTGATCTGTGCCACAAGCATGTTCATTTCTGCTCTGTGCCTCTACATAGCTCTGATGGTGGCCCAGGACAACATCCTTTCCACTTTTGTAAGTGCCAATCTCTCTATCATTATCAAAATGTCTTCTGGGATCCTGGGGAGAAAAGGAAGCGGGAGGAGGAGGCGAGGGGTGGCTTTTGCAGAATTCTCTGCGGTCTTCTAGACCATAAAGAGGTTTCAGTGACTTGTGACAAGGTAGCCTGCCAGCTGAGCACTGTGCATGTTGCTCCAACACTGCCTGGAGCTGCGGTCTGTCCTGTGAGAGCCGCGTTGTGCTTTACTTGGTCCAGTACAAAGGGTGGGCAGGCAGAGCGTTGTAAATTGGGCCTCAGGACCTACAGAGTCTGCCCACACTAAAGAAAAGTAAGCCTATGTAGTTAGCTGCATGAAGCTAATGTCCCTTATCCAAAAATGTAGCTAAAGGAAGTCTCAATCTTATGTTAATTTTTAATGCTCTGTGGCTAATTTAGTATTCTTATATATTTTGCTCTCTGAAGACTTGAAGATTGGTGTACTTGTGACTGTACAATACGGACGGTTCTTGTTAAGAATAATTTAGCCATCACCTTCAAAGCACCAAATCACTAGCTGATCTTCGAAGTCAAGCTTTTGGCAATGCAAACTGAAGTCTGAATCACTTAAATTCTCTTCTCAGTAAAGGGAAAACCAGAAGCTTACTAGGAATGACGAACAGTTCCAAAAAATCCCTGTGAGAGGGAACTGAATGTAAATCTTATTTTAACTGTCATCTGGTACAGCTAGGGAAAGACTCCAAGCTTTTTTCCTGTGACTCCATAGCCACAATTACCATGATTAACATAAATAAGAGGATCCAAGTAAAGTTAATTACAGTAATCAACAGTTCTCTGCAAAAGGGTACTTCTGCAGTTTTTTCACTTCTAAGAAAAACACTTATTCAAAGAGGTTTTCCTTTTGAATCCTCAGGAATGTCTATTCCTGTGGAAAAACACCTTTACACCAAGGGAAAAAAGAAATGGATTTGCATGTCTGAGTGTGTGTACACAAAGTAAAATATGAAATTGAAGATTGTTTTTAGATTCAAGAGTGGAGATCTGAGTGCCAGAAGAATTAGTCATTTTCTTTTTCTGCTTCTCAGGTTCCCACCCAGTCCCGCTCTGAGTATGTTCCTCAGTACTTTTTTTGTCACTGAAGGTGGAGAACAACAGTTTGATTTGCCAGTCTGTGTTAGATGAATGGCTCAATATATTGGTTTTGAATTACCAAAATATACCTTTTATTAGG
Organism: Phalacrocorax carbo; assembly: GCF_963921805.1. Taxonomy (NCBI): domain Eukaryota; kingdom Metazoa; phylum Chordata; class Aves; order Suliformes; family Phalacrocoracidae; genus Phalacrocorax; species Phalacrocorax carbo. The sequence continues at coordinate 9,982,315 of NC_087529.1, forward strand.
ACTGATAAAAAGAAATTTGTTTAAAATGTTTCTCTCCTTGTGTTCTGTTTTCAAGCAGTGTTATCTGGAAGGAAATTCTGAACTGGGATATGGATAATTCTGTTCCTTAAGTTTCTTCCCGTGGCCAGACCTGTCGGTCTTTTAACCAGAGACTTTGCCATTTTGTCTTTTGTTTTATGCACTTGATTCAGGTGTTCCAACACATAACGTCAACAGCGTGCAGTGGTAATAAATTGTATGTAATCCAAGCACCTGATTCTTCTAGCACTTATAGCACTACAGCTGCTTAACTATTTCCTTCTCTGGCACCAGCCATACCTCTCCTTGCTTTCTAAATAAGATCTGACACTGGCCATGCTGGTGTGAGAATTGGAGCGGCTGCCAGCTGGTGCATCTAATTTGAAGGTCCCACTGAAGCAAGTCTTCCATTTGTGCAGGACACTAGCAGGAGACCAGCTTTCCAGTCGCTCGCTACTCAGGCACGCTGACGCTAGCAAACCTGTCTCCATCACTGCACAGCGCCAAAGCTACTGAAGCAAAAAAGCATACGTGCATCAGCGTGCAATTACAGTAGTTTCTGGATGGTGCTTTCCACTGTCTTGAGTGGGTAATGAAAGGGAACAAGACAGGTTTAATCAGTTATGGCCAAAGCTGGAAGAAATGTTTCAAAGCACAAGAATTCTCAAGTTAATGTGGAATTATGGCAGGACATCCAGGGTTTCTGTTGGGGTAGGTGGACTGAAATGACAGGAGTTCTTTCTCCTCTTTCTGGACACGCAGTTCTTGATTTCAAAGACCACCTTTGAAAAGACAGAGAAAAATTATCTGTCTTTGTTATCTCAGAGGAGGCTTTGTCTAAATCTGTTCCTGTCTCCAAACCAAGACGAAAGACGTGCTCTCTGTGGTGCAGCAGTTGCTTTGGAAAGTCGTGACTGAACCCTGTGACTGGGAACCTTGGACAATATTTGGTATTGTAGTAACTTTGATTTAAGCAGAGTTATCTTTGATGGTAATGCTGTATCAGGACACAGTCTTGCCCTGCAGCCTGCCTTTGAAGGAGGCATTCTGCAGCTCTTGTCTCTGATACACCTGCCTGATGTGGGTCTTCTTGAAAATACAGAAATCATTGATCACCTATGGTCCAGCCATACTGATTTCCTACTCCTTTGTTGAGGCTTGTGACTGTTTAAAAGCACAATATCTGTTTGACACTGACATTGATGACAATCTTCTCTTCATATTAGCTTTAGGTATGAATGTAAACAGCCATCTACAGAGCAAAATCCCCTTAAAATTTGGGACATTATTCTGGTTGTATCCTTGGGAGACCAACATTAAATGTTGTCTGTTAAAAAAGTTGGGGATCCCGGAGAAGGTGACAGCAATAAAATAAGTTTCCCTCATTTCTAGGTACACTTAGGACAGAATAGGCATGCCACAAACTTGATTGCACAAATTTAATGGAAACCTTTTCTATATTAATTTAAAATAAGAACTTGAGACAGTATAAGGAATATTGAGTGATGGTAGGAACAGAATGATGCACTTTAAATAGAGCATTGCTGTGTTGTTCTCCTTCCATCCCCAGCCCTTCTTCCTAATCAAGTACAGGACTTCCAGGATGTCTCCACCTGTTTTGGAGACAAGAACGTACAACTCTCTCCTCTTTATTGATTGCAGTTGTTTTGCAGTTGGATGGCTTAGTATGCCAGCTATTCAACCATACTGCATTTATTCTGCATGAGAAAGTATAAAATTGCCATCGCTTTTAGACACAATACCTTGATAAAATCTGTAGAATGATTTATTACTTCCAAAACTGTCTGGGTTAAATTTTTCTGGTGACCCTACAACTGCAGGCCACACAAGACCTTAGGAAAGAAAATAAAAGCTAACAAAGTTGTGTCTCTAATGTTAACACAATTCTGTATGGCATAACTACTCTCCAGAGTATGAGGCCTTAGCCACTGAATATCACCTTTTCTCATCATGGATAATTTTTCACTAATTCCTATTCCTTCAAACTCTAGGTTGAGAGCATAACTTATTTCCTAAAGATTAATTTCACTTCCTTTTCTTGCACTAGGCATGACATACTCTTGTTCTTAGGGGCTTGTAGAGACTAAATAACTTGGAAAAAGTGTGAAGAGAAAGGAAAACTGGAAACAACACTTTAAAAGTGCTAAATATCACAAGATTCCTATAAGGGAGATAGACCAGCCTCTCATTCAATATATAAAGGCAGGTAGTTATCTGTTCCAGTGATGGTATGTAGGAACAGCTTGGAAGTCTTCAGAACCTTCTGCTCCAACTGTTGTATTTGCTTCTTGTTGTATCTAAAGTATCAGCCAGGATTTAAATAAATATCTTTTGGGTTTTTTGTCCGCTTTCTGTTTCACTTTGACCTGCACTATCTCTTGCTAGCTATGGCACAACTGACAGAATTTACATGCCGTTATGGCTGTGTAGCAGGATTCAACTGCACTTCAGCAGTTGCCTGATTCCTCTGTGAGTACGGCTTTGACCCCTTCACAGGCTGCAATTCTAAGCTAAGCAATAGCACATTTAAAGTTTATTTGCATGGAATTGGGGAAAAACAAAAGAGAGGAAGATCCTTGATGAATTTGGATCTTCCGAGACAGTTCAGGGAGTATCAGCTTGAAATAAGATGCTGAAAAGCTAATATTTTCTGGTGGCTACAAGATTTGACATTGTTAGTCCTTATTGCCAGGTGGCTTGGCAAAAAGCTCAACTGTGATACTGCTACCCATGTTAACAAACACAGTTCATTTTGTCTTTGGCCCAAAGTTCTCTAATGAAAGGTGTGTCACTTGCTTTCCAGCTAAGACTTGCATGCAGCATTGTTTCTGTAGTCTATAGACGGTTATTGCAACAGTCATGGAATTGGAGAAGAATGACTGCATTCTGTCTCTTGCAAGGGCAAGGTCTGCCAACGTTCTATCAGTGGAAAGTGGGATGCTTACATCCAAGAGCTAAGACATAGCCAAGGACTATGTGAAATGAGTGGTATTTGTTATAAAGCTTAAAGAACAGTAATTATAAATGGAGAAGTAGATTCAGCTGCAAATTAGGAAACCTATATAAAGCATTTTGAAGATGTCCGGATAAAGGTCTATACCAAATATCTCTGTACTTCAAGGAACTTTTTCTCCTGACTAGTTTGGAGAACAAAACACATGAACAGTACAGACAAGAAACACAAATACAGGTAGGGGTATCATCGGGAGGTGTATAATGGTTCTTCTTAGGAGAATGTAAGCTACCCCTCTGAAAACATCTGATAGTTTGCCACTGTGCCTTTCTTAGGACTGCGTTTCCCTCGACCAGATGCAACATCTTAACCAAGACCTCACCAAACAAGATGCTGGCCCCTGTTGTTATAATGGATTTTATTTCCTAGGTTCTGTCTGACTTTGTGGCCTGTGTCACTAAATAGATTCTGCCTTCTAGAACTGCTTCAGCTTAATAGCGTAGCTTTAATGCTTTCCTCAAGTATTGATTAGTCTGAACAGCCTGCTCAAATCTATGTCCAGGACTGGCTGAAAGGGTTAATCTTTTCTAAGACCACAGCTGTAAGAGCTGTTGCGGGCCGTACCCCTTTTCCTGATGACTGGGCCTCCATCTGTGATGAATTAGGGAATCCCCACAGGGCGTCAAGGCTTTGAGGCTGCCTGTCTCTGGGAGTCCATTTCATTTTGGAAGTTATCTCTCGGAAGGAGCCTATAAGAGTACTTGTTCTGGCACAGAGGTGTTCTGTTGGTTTCATTTGGAAACCTGACAAAGAAAGATCTTTGAGTACTTCTAAAACTGGTGCTGAATGTTTCTTTTCACAGGTTCTTGCTTTCCCCTTCTTGGGTTCAGCAGTTCATCACAGTTTATTTGGGAGGGTGGTATATGTTCCCTGTTTTGGTTCTTCTGCTGAGGATTTGTGACACAAAGCAACCCACATATCTTGTCTGGTTCCTTTCCCCCCTTTAAGATGAAGTAAGTGTTTTTAAGCATAGACAGAGGTGTTTAATTTATAAGTAGATGGGTGTGGACAACAACTTACATAGATAAGCACAGTCAGTGAGCCTGCCTTCATCCTCACGATAAAGAAGGTCAATGCAGTGTGTATAGTCACTGCTTTCTTCTTTTTTGCAGATTTTTATTGCATTTGGAGAACTGTTTTTATCTGTAAACTGGGCTGTTGTGACAGACATACTGTTGGTAAGTGCTTGTGAAACTATTTCCTTATTTCAAGTTTTTCAGCTTTTCTCAATGTAATATTGTTCATGAGCCTGCATCTTAGTGACCAGAAGGACCTCTGCCTTCTAGGAAGAGGTGAATGAACTCTTACTAAGAAGTACCTACTGATTACCGTTACTGGTACCCTGCTAACGTTAGAGGTGTAATCACGTGCACAGTGTAAAGCTGTGCAAAGATGCCAGTAACAATCAAAGTGTGGTGGTGCAGTAGTCCAGGCTCACTGTATGCCCAGACAGGAGCGGTACTGATTTGGATGAAACTCATGCAGGTGGAACTACCTAGTGCTTCTGGTGCCCTGTCGTGGTTTAATCCCGGCCGGCAACTCAGCCCCACCCAGCCGCTTGCTCGCTCCCCCCACCCCAGCGGGATGGGGGAGAGAGTCAGAAGGGCAAAAGTAAGAACACTTGTGGGTTGAGGTAAGAACAGTTTAATAATTAATATAATAATGATGATGATGATGATGATGATGTAATGAAAAGGAAAACAGTGAGAGAGAGAGAGAGAGAGAGAGAGGAGAGAGAAACCTGGGGAAAAAACAAATGATGCAACTGCTCACCACCCGCCAGGCCCCGAGCCACAGTCGCTGTCCCCCAGCCAACTCCCCCCAGTCTATACACTGAGCATGACGCCATATGGTGTGGAATATTCCTTTGGCCAGTTTGGATCAGCTGTCTCGACTGTGTCCCCTCCCCTCCCTGCTCCTTGTGCACCCAGCAGAGCATGGGAAGCTGGAAAGTCCTTGACTAGTGTAAGCACTACTTAGCAACAACTAACATGTCAGTGTGTTATCAACATTATTCTCATTCTAAATCCAAACCAGAGCACTATACTAGCTACTATAAAGAAAATTAACTCTATCCCAGCCAAAACCAGGACATACCCACACTAGTCTGGATTTTCTGTACAGCTCTGTGTTGTTGGATGTCTGCACCAGAAGAAGGGTTACTTTCTTCTATAATCAGAGATTTTCTGTTTGTGCCCCAAAGGTTTGAAAAGATGATCCAAATGAAGGAAAGTCAATATTCTGTAAGCTAATGTTAGTGAATCCATTACAGTTCATTATTCTGTGAGCTATTAGCAAGTCCCCTTATTCCAGAATACAGTACAGATAAATTCCAGTGCTGGCAAGTCAAATACATAAGTGGTGCTACGCTGCCAAAGTGTTAGGCAAGCAGCGATGCTTATGAGGCTCTTGGGGATTCCAGGACTGACACCACAAGCCCAAAGAATAGCAGTGCATTATTTCACTTGAATTCTGTCATCAGTAGCTTTCTTTAGAAAGGAGTGATGTGAAAAGCACACATCTTGTGGCACAGTTAGTCTAGGTGTCAGTGAGAGGCTAGTTCTGTTTATCATTGCAAAGAATTATAAGGTTAGTAATTTTTTAAAGTACTTGAGTTTTTACTCAAAGGAAAAATTTGGCAGCCTTTGGTTTATGCTGCAGCTCCACAGTCACAAATCAGTGTCTGTGTAAAATATGGGCCAGATATTTTTGTTACTATCACTGAACTATGCAGATCGTCACAGCCCTATGAAGTAGTTTATATGATTTTTTTTTAAAATCCATAGTACGAACAAGCTGAATATAGTTTATCAGTCAAATAAGGAAGCAAATGGTCTACCTTGCTCATATCTAGTAATCAGACTGCAGAAAGCTGATTTAAGTACCAAAGCCAGAGCTATTAAAACGATTGCCAATCCTTTTGTTGCTACCCGTGGGCATAAGACAAAGCATTTGAATTGGCACTATCCTTTTCTACAAAGAGTACAGTACTGTATCACAAATGAGACACAGACTCTCGACTTTGAAGAATTTTCTTCTGTGGGATCACTGTGTTGCAGAACGGTGAGTGTGTCTGTAACCCAGACATTTCAAGCAGGATGCTACCTGAGAGACAGAGAGCGTTGAGACAAGCGTGGCACAGCCAAAATGCTGATGCAGTTGGTACTGAGAGAAGGCAAAGTAGGGAAATTTTGTAAAGCCATCAGGACAAGGGAGAGAAGACACAAAGGTAAAGGGCAAAGCAGAACAGAAATCTCTGTCTGCCATCCTCAGGTTAATGGTGGAAAACCAGTGGCTGAGGAAAGCCTAAGCAAGAGTCACATGAGCATCTTCCATTTTACATCATAGTTTTTCATTCTAAGGGAGCTCAAGTCTATTTGCAGATTGCTACTGCAAACTCCACCATCATAATAAATCTTTCATATGAAAACCACAGTGAAAGCATTAACACGTAGCACAACATGCAGCGATGCACAATAATATGTCACAAGAGTTTAGGACAGTAAAGAAAACTTGCAGCCAATGGCTCATGTGGAACACAGTTGCCTACAAGGCTGTCATCATTGCTTGCTACCACAGGAACTGAAATTTCCAACTGAGGTTGCTGTCACTATGGTCTTAGTTGCTCAGATATACAGCTCGCTTGGTATTCCTAACAGCTAACTGAAAACAAGTCGTAGAAAAGCTGAGCAGAGATAAAAGTAGCTCTATTACAGTTTTCCATGTAAAAGGATGTGAAAGTGCATAGCCAAGTGCTGAGCACCGTCTAGTGACAGAAGGGACTAGCTGTGAAGCACTATAGAACCTTCCTTCCACTGACTTGACCTTGCCTTGTTGACATGAGCCTGTTCATCCTCACACTTCACAGCTTGCAGAACCTTCCTTTACATTCTGATTGAGATGAAGGAATGAAACAACTTGTATTTCATGCTTCTTCAAGAAAGCACAGCTGATATTGACTGTTGCGTTATGTTCTGAAGTTACTATTTCATGGTATTGCTCTCTACATGTCAGTTTTCTGCACTCTGGAGTTTTAATTTTAAAAAACCCAACTGCAGTCAGCATTAGTGAATTGGTTGCCTGCTTAAAACCTCAGCCAGCAGCAAGAGGGTTTAGTTTCTTCTTCGACTCTCAAAGAATGCTCAGAAACAATTATCCTATGAGACACGAGCTGTAGCCTTGAAGCAGTGAACAGGTGTGGAAAAACCATCACTGGTCCAAAATGAACTTTTTTATTAGCTTCTATTTCAGTTTATTTTGAAATCACTGGGTTTTTGCAACAGAACCAAGTACTATTACAATTAGCATTCTTTTTACATCAATTGAGGCACCATTAAAGGATTTTAAGAAACATTTTGCAGTTTACTTGTCTTTGAACTCCTACATCTGCATCTTAATTCTCTCCTCTGTCATTGTTAAAGAGAAAGATGACACCACTGAGTTAGATACTGTTGATATACAATGGGGAACGCAAGGCAGGTGATTACTGTCAGCTCTTTCCTTCAATTCCTTTCTGAACCCAATCTGCAAAGTCCGCAAGGAGCTGTGCTTTCATTCAGTTCAATCGCTCAGGTCTCGGCTTGCTCAGGGAATGCTGCATCGTACTGCAGCCTGCAGGAGGACTACAGGGAACGCCATTGCTGTATCCTGGATCCATGTAAATCCAGAAGGGGAGGAAGTTCTCATCTCTCAAGTGACTGACACTCCCCATTTGTATTTATTTTTGAAACTTTTGGTTTTAGGCACAAGCAATATTGCATCAGTTGGCAACAAGTGGGAAGGTGAAAAGTTTGGCAGAGCAGAGCTCTATAGGCGTGTGGTCCCCTGAGAGCAGCCATTGAGTGTATTACCATGAACGTGCTTCGGGTTGGATCTGTTGAGTTCTAAACATTGCTAATTGTATTATCAGAAAAATGGTGGGATTCAGCAGAATTTGTGGTTGTCTGCTCATTCAGTGGCAATCCTCTTTGGAAGCTGTGTTTCATCCTGCTGAAAACCCATGGGTTCGGTGTATTACTGCTATTACATTGGCTGAAGGGTGCTGCAGATAACGACAGTAATTTATCTTTTTGCATTGTTTCCCATGTGAGCTGGTAGGTTTTCTGTTAATGTGGCTGGATTTGCTAATGCATATTCTTATTTTGCCACGAAAATTACTTTTCTTTCTTCCCACATGGCACTACTAGCCAGACAATGTAGCTAGGAATTCATTTATCCTGCGACCTGTGGAGCCGAAGACAAAGGAAGATGCTGACTGAATGATAAGGACTTTCTCCCTTTGTGGCTAATGCATCAAGATGCGTTGCATGTAGCAACCTTTGTGCCTCTTATTCAGCTGTAAATATGAAGGTATCTACTGTACCACTACAGTCATCATGTGGAAGTGGCGAAACGCTGTAGCTGCCTTGCTTACAATGCGCTGGCTTACTGGGAGGCTGTACGTGGAGTGTCCCTTATGAGATATGTTTGCCATCTGTGAGGTAATAGGACTCTGTCTTTTAGGTTTCTGGCAGCTAATAGCATAGGAGGTGCTGGAACTGGAAGCTAATATGGGGTTTGGGAAGGCTACCAGCACGTCCTCGTCTTTGTTTGGAAGTGCCCTGGGAGGTATTGGAGCACTTACCAGCCTGTCTGTTCCATCTGCTTTTTTAGCTGACAACTCTGTCACATAGTCTGCAGGAGGATCTCTAAACCCTCCAGAGTCAGCACGACAGGGTTTGCAAACTATATCTGTTTGGGGCACCCCGCTTATCTGTCAAGGTATCTGGACTGGGATCTCCTAGGAGATGACAGGGTGTCATGTGCATTGTCGACATGGCACGGGTAACCGGGCAGTCACTGTGGGCAGACAGGATGCTATGGCTGTTTCAAAGTCCCTGTGTGTGGCAGTGTTTGATTTCTTCTTTCCCTAGTGAATCCTACAGTGCCTTGAGCTCTTGCATGTGGTTTGCATTGTGCAGAAGAACCTGAATAATAGCACAGACAGAGTTTGCATGGGCCTTGTAACTGTAGAAAACCTCCTACGCTTCTCTTACATTTTTCTTGTTACAGCTTTGTTCCATGTGTTTCTTGTAGTTACAGATATGAGCTATTAAATGAATGTGGTAAGGAGGCGGTGTGGGGCACTCAGAGAGCGAAAGTGCATTTATCTTTTCTCATGCCTGCAATGCCCACAATATGCATAACAATATTTGATTTGTATTTCTCAAACAGAGACTGTCATTATCAAAAAAAACCAAAAGAAATCTGAGTCTAGAAGAGATGACATGATATCCTTGGAGACCCAAGAACCGACAGTGTCCAGTCCAGCCCAGTTGGTCATAGCAAGGTCTACTTCCCAAGCTCAGAGTTTTCGACTGTAGTTTCTTTATCTCTCTGTACAAGAGCCTGTTCCCAAAGTGCAGACACTGAACTGGTACTCCAGGCAGGATCTGAGAAAACAAAACTTGGGTAGGCTGCATGCCCTCAGTCTAGGCCAAAGTGTGCCATGACCGCAGTGAGGAGGAGCCGTTGCACTGTTCCTTCATCCCACGGATAACAAGGATTTCAGCTTCCAGATCAGCTGCAATCTCACATGACTCTGTTCTTACACTGGCAGGGGACTGGATGCAGTGTGATGGCAACATGACATTAAAGTGGTTTTCTGTAACTCTGAAAAGATCTCCAAGACATCCCTGCTTTAATATCTATTATTGTTGAAGCACTCTGTCTAAATTTACCTAATGAAAAATAAATATTCCTTCCGTGGTTAGAAATACCTACATTGGAGAGACCAGGAATGGAAAGGGATACAAGCTAGCTGGATGTGTACAAAGTGAAGAAGGAGGTTGTGCCTTTTAACAAAACTGCATTGTATAGAGTACTCTTACTGGGTGCCAAGATGCTCTTTTAAGATGTTGAGTGATTTGCATGTCCGAGTTTGTGGCCATTTCTGGCTAAGAGGGGCACTGCCGATGTGGACTGGTTCTTTACTGAAACTGGTTGCAGTATGGGGTAAGGGCGACCGAAAGGCTCCTGCTGAATGGAATGGGTTATATGAGCTCTTGAGAAACTTTCTGTCTGAACAGAGGAAATTTGGCTGTAGAAAACAGGATGTCTCTGCTCATTGCAGTGTTTCTGGCATTCCAGCAGGGTGTAAGGCATGTTACTGCTTAGAAAACTCCGTCTACAAGAAGGGTTTACTCGGCAGAGATAAGAGGACAGATTACTGACTATAATTTTTGCTAATTGTGTTGGGGGAAATCTGTCTATTTTCTTTAGATCAAATGCTCTGTTAAATCTAAATGGGATTCATAGCCTCACTTCCTACGGAAACAAGACTTACTACAGTTGGTGCCTGCTTTCTCTTTACGTTTGAAACTGTAGATTTCAACCAGGTTTGATAAGAGTTAGAGACCCCAGGAAGACGTGATTCCATATAAGCCCTGTGAAGATAGGTGACCTTGGTGAGAAAAATTATTGAAATTGGCACCCCCCAGAAGAGCTGTGTTTTAGGGAAAGGCTCTGCAGCACATACATCTTGCTAAACATGAGAGAAAATGTTAGAAATTAGTTTATGAGAGAGAGACAAACAGCATGAAAGCCACAGCAATGGAAAAAGCTTGGTGTGATCCTTAAACTACAAGATGTAAATTGTGCATTATTCTATGAATGGCTTTTTGTAAAAATAATATAAAGATATGTTATTTTTATAAAAATAACATATTCTGAGGCCTCTTTAAACACAAAGAATTATAATAAAACTCTAAGTTAAATGTGAGAGCAGGATCTTTTTTTTTCCTTCTAAATCCAACTTGTCATGCATATTGGTGTTCCTTTAAGGCAGCTATAGAGCCACAATAGCTTATATACCTTGAGTTTGTCTCTTGGTAAAACACCAGTCACCCTATTAATTAGTGTTTGAGACACCCTGAATGATGTTCGAATCTGTTTCCAAAAAATCACGTTGGGATACAGAGAAATGGGAGAATATTAAGCATTTTGTCTCTGATATAAACAAGTGGTTGCAAAACAAAGGTATGAAGGTTTAAAATTGCTTCTGTTTCATTCTGACTGTGAATGCTTTTTTGTATAAATGTGTTATTAAGAGAGACACAAATTATATAGATCCTACTGTACTTTTAGGCACAGTTGATATTCAGGAGCACAGACATAAAGACCTTCTTACCCCAAAATGACTATATTTAATTTAAAAAAATAGTTCTAATTTATGTGATGCTTTGCCATGTTCTGGAAGTGCGCCACATCATCTTCTTCAACTTGTTATTTAAACTGTGTGCACCCAAAAGCATAATCATTTTGAGGTATTGTTACTAGACTAAGACTAGCTATATCTCAAGTGCTATCCAGTTACAAGCAGCAAACTTCTGCCACCAGAGCTATCACTGAAGCACCATCAGCCACCTTCTGGTCTGCCAGGTGGGGTCCCCTCCCTCTATCTTCACGTGGTCTGCAAGGTCTCAGCTGACAACCTTTATAGACATGGCAGCTCCTTCAGGTTCCAGGCACCCCAGTTTCCCCCCAGCAGTCTAGACCATGCCTGCTGACACAGTGTCATAAGAGTTTTTCTCAGAGGCTGCTAGTGCTGAATCTCCTTATTAGTAAATCAGTACAACTGTGTGGGTTACTAGCTGGAGGTTTCTCTTAGTTGCACAGCCAAGTGAATCTGTACAAGCTGCTGTGAGTCTACGAATGGAGGCAGGGGAGTCGTGTTTTTCCTACTTTATTGTCGTTCTGCCTTGTGTGTTGCTTTCTTGAATGGTTTTTTCCTCAACAAAACATCCAGTGTACTCTTTTGCTCTCAGAATAACTCCTCTGTGTCCAAACTTGTAAACAGTGTTTGAATATGAAATACATCAAAATGAATATATTGCTGTCTCTAGGATGTTATAGAAGTAGTTCATGGTATTCACTCTACTAACGTTCATTCTCCTGTGGGTTGTGTTTCGTTTCAGTATGTTGTGACACCAAGACGGCAGTCTACAGCTATTGCCCTGCAGATTTTGGTGAGCCATTTGCTGGGAGATGCAGGCAGCCCCTATCTCATTGGGATTGTAAGTGAATTTTCTGCTTATTGAGCTTTCCTTAGGGGAAAACTTCTAGAAACTGAAAGAGGCACTCTCAGATTGTAGGCACTTCCTGGTCCAAAATTAGAAGTTACTCAAATTGGTGACCTTGATACTAGAATACAGAAAGACATTTTTCTAAACATTTTTGTGTGCATGCAACATCTGGTCCTGTGACACCGCAGGTATGTATAAGATAATGCTATACTTTTAGGTGTGAGTAGTTCCATGCACTGTGTAGAAATTAATTTTTATTTTAAATTTGTAAATTTTTGAAGGTATACATTTTTGCAAAGGGTGTCATGGGCATTGAACTTGGTTTTAAGCACTTTCTGCTAAGTTTCTGAGGAGTTTCATGGAAATTAATCAAATGCCATAAAACCTAAGATTCTTAGTTCAAATCTTGAAGTTTGAAATCTTGCAATTAGTCAATGGTCTCTTGAAAATCAGAACAAGAGTGACGGCAATGGTTGCCTTTTGATGCTACTTGGCATTCAGAGCTCTGGTCTCAAATGACCTTAACCTTGGATTCCCATATTGCTCGAGACCTGATTTCTCTGCCCTTCCTACATTTACTTGATCTTATGTGCTTCTGGAAAAGCAGCCCAGCACTGTTTTCTCCTGGCAGTTCATTTGTTTTAGTTCCAGTGGATGATATCTGTCAGTGTTGTTTCCTTCCTTCATTATTTTTGATTTAAGACACAGTAATTCTGCACACAGTAGTTAACCAATCACCCACTTTGATTTTTTCTGCTTTACTGGACATGGGAGAGAGAGTCATTGTTTTTGTTGTTTTGGTTATGTGGAAGTTTATTTTAAGAAGTTCACCTCAGGAATATCTGCCTTTGTTTGTCACATGTTAACAGTGTTAGGGTTAGAGAGGGCTGGACAGAAATGACTGAGCGAGCTGTGCTTGCAGGCACAGCTGCTGCTGGTCCAGCCAGACAAGAGACCCTCCTTGTCCTCAGCTGGGTGTAAACTGGAGTCTCAGCTGTCTGATCTGTCTGGCAGAGAGGACAGCCCTCCCCCACTGAGAGATTCCTCCTGTTGGCTCTCTTTTTTTGGTAAATGAATAGATCACTTTGCTCATTGGTGTGTATCATGAAACTACTGCCATTGCACTGATTTGGCTGTATGCATGGGGAACACAACCACCAGCATCCCTATGTCATGAAGAATGGCTGAAACGATATACAAAAATGGGAGTATCTTAAAAACCGAACTATGTCTTGTGCATTCACCCTTTGACTATTCTATTGATTTCTTCTTCCTGCCTAAAAGATGAAAATGTTTGTATCTCTTACCCACTGTTCTTTGCCATCTCTGAGGCACAGGCAGAATTGCGGCTTCCTGCTGAATGTGCTGCTGCATCCTGCTAGTAACTGTGTGCAGAATACTTCTTATGCAGTACCTTGCATGCAGTTGCCTTAAATAGATAATTGAAAAGTGTGAAGACAGAAAAAGCTTATACAGATGAGATTAACCTCAGGTAACCTTGTAACTCTGCAAAGAACAGAGACAATAAATCCAAGGGTAAAACTGCTGTATGTCCCAGTGAGGTCCTATGCAATGAGCACACTGTCTGCTGGAATGCTTCTGTGAACCAATACACCAATGCTGCCCACAACCGCTGTCGAGTATCACCGAATCTTCTGCACTCATGTCTTGCCATTGTTTACCAACCTGCTTCAGCTAACTCTTTAGCTTAAAAACTGGCTGGAGAGTCAGGGAATAGTCTTTTTCAGAGTCTGTTTTTCTTCCCTTTGCGCTCCAGAGATTTTCTTACTAAGCATTTTAAAATTAAATGTATTTGTATTTTGGCCATTATACTTGATGTAGCTCCTAGGTCCAATTTAGAGTAGATCTTGCTTTTATCTGCCTAAACTGTCATAAATAATCATACTGAACCCAGCAAAGGTTGAAGAGTCTCATATGTGTGTATTTCAAGTCACATCGCATATTCTAACCATCAAGAACAAATGTGTGAATAAAAATAACTGCATTCAACATTCATCTTTTTGTTTACGCTAACAGGAGATTTCAAATTCCTTCATTAAGTGTTGAATCTTATTGAGTTTTTTGAAATCAGCTTTTCTTTCTGTCTACAAAAATAGTATTCATGTGTATCATTTATAGCTTTTACAACCTCATCCTCCAGCCAATGCAAAAAGCATCTGCCTTGTATCTTCTTCTCAGTTCCTCATAATGTCACTCCATGGCTCCAGAGCAGACTCCACTCCTGTATCTCTAATTGTTACTTGTGCCTGTATTGATGCTAGTCCCCTATTTCTACCCATTTGGTGTTGTTTAGGGCTGGATACAGTTATCGAATAACATCAAGAAATTATAAAGGTCATAAGGCCTGTCCTGTGCTAGCTATCTGGAGATGGGCTAGGCAATGGTAAAATGAGTTAATGTTTACCAAACGTTACAAACATTGGTTGCAGTATTTCCTACTCTTGTGACTGGAGGCATGGAAAGTATAAAAGAACATGGCATTCCTTGACCAAGTGGAAGCTGGACAGCAGTGAAGTGTATCGGGTACTGGGTTTGACAAACTGGTAGCGGGCTTTTCATCCCTATCTGCCTAGTTTTGTTCTTTTCAAGGACCACACTGTAAACAGTCTGCTCAAACCAGGAGAGGATGATGATGTTATCCCAGATTAATGACAGCCTTGTTCACTCCCTAGCTCTCCAATGCTATCCAGGCCAAGAACGCTCACTCGTTCCAGTGGAGTTTCTGGAGCATGCAGTACAGCTTCATCGTGTGTGCTTTTGTTGGTGTCTTTGGAGGAGGCTTTTTCCTCCTGACATCTTTCTACATTGAGGAAGATCGTAAGGAGGCGGAGCAGCTTTGAGGTTTCTGTATATCTTTATACCTTTTAAACCTTTATCAGATTGCTTTCTTGTTTGTACACTAGCCATGATATTGGCTCTGTGTAGTTAAAACACAACTGTCTGCATTAGGTTAATACCACATTATTTTCTATTAAAAAATAAAGGCAAAATCCCATCAAAGTCTCAGATTAAACACACCTCCCATATTGAGCAAAACAGACCGCGGAACACACAAGGAGCAGGGGAGTGCTATTAGACACACCTTCAAAATGCTGCAGTCTATGGAGGTGATAAAATAGCTTTACTGTAGGTAATGCACCAGTACAGACTTCACGGAAGGTGTGGTTCTTTTTCTCCTCTGGTCTCTCTGAGCCCAGTAGAACCAGTCCTAGCTCTCTGTAATACTTCTCCTTCTTCCTTGAAGGATGTCATATTCAAAGTGTAAAAGACTTAAAGAAAACCTGTTGAATTGGATGGAACACTGTCCGTAATCACCTAGATTCTTACAACTTCCTTCTGCTCTGACTTGGTTTTCTAGGTACCAGAAATGAATGCTGTCTTTCAAATGAAGATGAGCTCTGGGGCAAGATTTGCAAAGAAGAATGTCCTCTCCTTTTTCTTTCCTTTTTGCTTAATGAGATACAACTAGAGAAAAGGCCAAATAACAATTCCTCCATATGGCAGAAAATCCTGCATTCTGACTTTTTGGGATGCTTTTGACTGTGAGTCAAAAATTGCTACTCCATTGGCATATGGCAACCCTCCCCCATCTGTGAAACAGGCACAAGTATTCTGTGGAGCTGGGGAGCTCCAGAAAGTAGTGTATAGAGCTGTCACAGGCACGACTGCTAACCTAAACAAGACAGTAGCATTTAAGGCAGAATGTCTTGTGGAGATTAGGAAGGGAAGCCTACGAATTCACAGCAGGATAAGATTTGCCTGCAGAATTTGGAAAATGTAGATAGTACAAAAAGTGTTTTCAGTCATTTGAAATGACCAAGAGAAGCAGAAACTATCAAAGTCAGTGTCAGATTCAAGAGTGGCGGGTTGTGATCATTTTATATGTAATATGTTAATGGCCTCTTTCTAATCCTCTGAGGCTCTTCAGTGTATCCTCAGGCCTCATCTCCTCATGAATGAACAGTAGTAGCTGTAAAACCACTTAAATGCAATGATCCATGTGAGCACTTACCTCTCAAGTGTGTAAGACTTTGGAGGTGGTATCTATTGTCATAATATCGTGCCAGGTGCCAAACAGGACATGGTTACTGTGGCCGACTTCTGTTGTTTGAGGTGGTGTCGTTCCCTCCAGCACCTTAAAGCCAAAGCCTGAGGAAGATACTAGCAAGTGAATTGTGAAGTATTCTGAATCTTGCCTGATTTTCCCAGTAAATCATAAAGCACAATATTCCTGTAACAACTGCAAATATCTAATATCATTATAAATACCATAACTCGGCAACTGCAGGTTTTTGTTTCTCCCTCTGTCTCCCTCATTTTTAAAAAATCTCTTCTGAAACCTGACTTAAGCCCAGGTAGTGAAATTGGGTCAGAGCTTATGCCATTATGGGAAATAATAGAGAATTTTTTTGTGATACTCTGTAAGAGTGTAATAAATGTCTTTAAAATAAAAGTTGGAATTCTGAAAGACTGAGCAACTCTTTCTGGTTGTAAAAACTAGCCAAAGCCATTATACCACAGACTTTTTGGAAATTCATGTGGTGCCAGAGAGCCCATGTCCAGCAAGGGATTTTTACTACTGGGTATGGACGCATCAGCTTGTAGAGGTCCTAAGTGCTTGCCTTACCATTTTTTGGGCTATTTTTAAGCTACCTGGTAGCAATGTTTGGACTGAAACCTCTTGCTTACATTCAGCAGACCTGCTGAAATTTGTAGCATTTGTCTTACAGCTAGAGGGAGAACAATTCACTTTGCAGCAATGCCTCATTGTAGGATGAATTTGGGAGGTCTAAAAACATTCTTTAGGGCTTTCTCAACTCACTGCACACTTGGGGTTGGACTTGCAAGAGCCCGAGATTCACCTGGTACACCATTACTGTACCACGTGCGCCGCTTGATGATACCCACATGGCTCTGGCAAACAGCTCCTTTGTCGAAAAGTTAAATTGTGAGATGAGGTGAAATTCAACAGTGCAATATGCTGTACAGAGATACCATTTGCTGTTACATCACTTTATGCCCAGGAACTGATGGAAGAGTTCTGTGACAAGTGCACATCAGTATTTGAGGTGATAAAATTATTCTGATTTTGTTTAATTCTGTATTTGCTGGTCACAACAGTACCAGATCCTTCCTTAGTGCTTTATCAGAATTGCTCAGAAGCTGCCTATAAGCCTACCGCCATAAAGATTTGCATTGTGCTTCAAGTCTCTTGTACACAATATATAGACGTGTATTACGTACAGCCTAATTCTGAAATTGTCTGGGGATATTGGTACTAGGTAATGATTTGGTTTTGGTAAAGAATTCATTTGATAAGGTAACCTGATACTATGAAAGGAGTTGAGCTTGGATTTAGAGCTGTGAGGATCAGTAATAGAATCACAGGACCCAGCTCTGTTGCCAAACTATAGAGGTAAAGTTTGTGATTGCTAAAATCATTGAGAGCTGCAAATCAGATGCCCCCAACACCACAGCCGATTCCTTGAAACTCAGGCCAAGATCTTGAGAATAATTTTTCCCATTATTCAGCTATGGTAGGTTTTAAACAGCTCGATAGTAGTTCTCTATTGGTATGTTCATGATTTGCTCTGTAAACAGATTATCCATTTATCACTTTTGTAAAGTCAGCATTAAATTCTTAAAAAAAAAGGATCAGAAACTGTTCCTGGAATACTGCAGAGGCACGCATTTGACATATGAGCAAGAGATGCCACATGCTGTTCTGTAGATGGTACATGGAGTCCGTGACAAACTCATTCCTACTCCTACTCTTATCTCCTTTGTGAAAATCAGCGCCCAGGAATTAGCAGCATCACGCTGACTAGTTCAATTCCATCTTTTCAAATGCTTCTCTCTTTTCTTTGTAATGTAAGGGGAGAGGTCTTTTATTTTTGTTATTTTTTTTCTGCATTTTAGTAAGACTAACATTCAAGCCAAGAGGCAGGATGCTCTGAGCTGTGCCTGGGCCTCCCTGGAGCTGCGCTGTCCTCTGTCTTGCTAAGGACCGCTGACTTAGAGGTCATGCAGAGGTGCAGTGCCTGGGTGAAACAGCCCTGGGAGGCTCTGCCTCCAATGCAGGGAAGCATCATTGGTTTGGCTCTGTGTCTTAAGTAAAGATAAAACTTCCTCACTAGGATATGTAAAAGGAGTAGAATTTATTGAAATTTTCTGCATGGCTTGAATTTGCTTCTTAGCAGGTGGCACCAAATTCTGCACCAAGGTGTTACCACAACAGTTTCTTGGTGCTGGCAGGGGCTGTTGTGCACCGTACCTATTTAAGGTATCACACTTTTCACATGCCATCAAAAACCTGTGTTAGAGAAAGTTATGGAGTTCTGTCACACGGCCAGAGAAGGAGCAAAAGTCCTCTTTAGGCATCAGTTGAAATATCAGTTGTTTTCTATGGTTCCAGCTGAGTGGAAGTAGGAAAAAAGTGGAGGACTTAAAGAAGTTATTAAATCTGCTGCTCTATCTAGATTGGAAACAGCTGCTGCTGGAAGTGGCTGGTTATTGAGATAGTTTGTTCTGCAGCATTCAGGCTGCTTGGAATCTATGTCCCTTGCATCAAACAAATGACAATCGAACAAGTCAACAAAACTTGTATTTTCTGTAATTGTTTGAATATTCTCCTCCAACTTTAACATTTCTTCTTTGCTCTTTCCAACCAAACTGGTGGCTAAGACGCACTTTGGAACAGCTCCAAATGGTGAGATCTTATAAGTCCATTCAGGTAATGATTTTGATCTTTTCCTCCCCTTCCCTCATTCCCCAGAGCAGGGACAGGTGATTGGTACTGACCTTTAGTGCTGTTTATGTGGATGTTTTTTTAAAGAAGTTTTAGAACTCTGCTTGGAATAAAAACTGCCTTCAGAGTTGTGATTATTTCTAGCTTCTGCTAAAGGCATCAAGTGAGCAGGACGTGTCTAAGATACAACAGTACCACGGTGTATAACTGCTTCTCCAGAGTGATTCCTTCCACCAGTGATGTTGTGTGAGATTGTTATCCACAGAATTTTATTTGTCAAAGACGTCTTGTGTAACTTTTTCTCTCCCTCCCCCTCTCCTTCCCAAGCAAGTATCCCTGTGCGCTGCTCCTGAAAGGGGTTTTGCAGCACCTGAGGAATCATTTTGCACTGTGGCTGAAGGTGTGCAGATGGCAGACCACATCTTCCCAGGCTACGGATTTGTATATTCTGTCTAGGCTACTCCCTCCTAAGAAGATCTGGTGTTCTATTCCTCTTTGCTCTAATCACTTGTGCAGCTGAATTGTCTTTTGCAAAATATTTTGCAGAACAGCTGTGATTCTTTCTAATGCTACTGATGTAGCCATGGGTGTCAAAAGCATCATTTAGCTTCAAAAAAAAAAAGGCTCAGGGTTGCTGCTGTCATTCTGAGGGACCTGTGCTGAGACTGGATCAGTTATGACAGTACCAACCCTGATGGCTGTTTTACTAATTCATTCCTAACTTCCCCCGAAGAAGACTTCACCACCTTCCTAGGTGGCCTGTGTCAGTACTCCATCAATGACAAAGTGGCAGTTTCCCACTGCTATTCTATTGCAGAATAATTGGCTGAGTTATCTTTTGCTCGTCTCCCCTGCACTTCTCTTCCCTTGTACTCCCTCCGTTGTCTAGTGACTAGAGGTTCACCTAGTTCAGCCTTTATCATTGGGTATATAAGTCCTCTTAGTTTAGAACCTGCAGAATCTGTAGAAACTGATTCCTGTTTGGAAAGTGAGCTAAAACAAGTAGACACTGTCCACCTGACAGTAGCACAATATGAGTACAGGAAGGCGAGGTCAGCCAAATTTATGCTGTACCTGACATTAGTTTTTTCTTAGCAGTCAATCCATCATCTCTGCTTTTCTACCTTCCAGTCCTCACATCAAAATGCAGATGCAGTGTCTGTTGAAATACATTCTGAAATAACAAAGAAACCTAAAAATCCTCCATTATCCCAAAACCTTTATGGCAAAATTTTTCTTCAGAGATCCTTCTGCGGTTTTGCAAACATTGTGCACTCTTCAGGCCTCCTTTGAGTACTGGGTTCTCCTACCCTGCCCGCAATACTGCCAGTTACTGCTGCCTGTGAGGGTGCCTGCGACCTGCAGAGAAGGCACCTATGGCCTTTACCTTGAGGCAGGCAAAAAAAAGCGATGAAAGAACAATGTCTGTGGTTTCCTGCCAAGTGGTGTTGGCATTCAGGTAGCTGGCACTGGCTGTATGCCATTACAAGAGAGCCACTGGGTTCATCTCAGTTCTATAATTATCCTCCCTGTAATGCAATAAAGTCTTGGAAAGGTTCTTAGAAAGCTTTTTATTTATAAGGGAAACAAAGGTTGATATGAAAAGACTCTTGTTCCTAATGCTGTATAGCTGACCAAGGTCGTGTTGATCTCGCTTTGTGCAACTTAATGTTTTCAAAAGTTTTTTTATTAGTATGCAAACTGACTACATAATGTGCAGTAATAAAATGGCTGTAATTTTGAGAGATTAATGTAAGTGCTGTCAAGTCCCATTGTAGAAAGGTCCTTTGTAAATGCACTGTTAAATGTACGCAGGTTTGGAATGTGACTGAATCCGAGTAGGCCTGACTTTGCCCACGGAGCCAGAGCAGGGCTCCATAAAGTCAGGATTCTATACAACGAACAAATGTGACCTGTTCAGGACTCGGCTCATATTGTGGTACTAATATCTGACTTTATCTGCTCATATACTCTGGTGGGTTTTCTCCTACAACTAATACTTTTCTATATTATTATGAAAAATGCTTTTAAATGGAATTGAAAGGTAAATTCATGCATTCACGCTCACAGGTATAATTTTCTTTTCAGTGTTTTACGTGTTGGGCAGGAGGTTTGAAACTGATGTAAAAAGGATGAAGGTCACCATTTTTGAAAGCACTGACTTCAAGCCAGCTATTGAATCTCACCATAATGCACCCTAGTACGTGGCCTGACTTTCTTCTTCATTCCTTGTTTTCCAAGATCCTTGCATCTCTCTGTTCCTAATGAAGGCGGTCTGAGCAGCTGTGTGTTCAACACTCAAGAAAATCAAGCCATTTACTTAAAGACTTAAGTATGGGTTTAGGAGCCTAATCTTAGACACCTAATTTTTGAAATCTTGGTTGTAGGCATTTTTTTCAGGAATCTCTCTATCCTGATAAATGAAAACATCACTTAAAGAAATGCAGGTCTGTGAGCACTTCTTAATCTTCAGCCTGGTAGATATTGCATTTGTTAACTTCTTCATGGTTTTTGCCTTTACAGTTTACATTTTCAGTGAGTGAACTTGCTCTTTGTGTGTATTGACACCCACCACAGAGGACGTGTCACTGGAACTGCTATGTCAGAGCTGGGAGCAGACAGATCTGCAGTAAAAGAGGACACCTGAGTTCTTGCTGAGAATATTTCCACAGTAAAACCAGGTGAAAAGATGTTTCTTCAACCCACTTGGATAACTTTGTGGATTCAGCTGGCAGTGAAATGAAATGTGGATCACAGTATAAAGGAACAGAGTCCCCATTCTGATTTTTAAGAGCATTGCAGGAAGACGGCCTTGTGGTATGATGTAGGAGACACATGTTGGTATGAGCATAGAGGTGAAGAGGAGCGGTGATTGATGAAAAATGCTGGTTAAGTAATACAGTTCCTTTTATAGTAAACATTCTAGCCTGGTTTTTGTATTGGGAATGACTAGAGATGGTTCACCTAGTGGGTGGTTAATGGCAGCTACATAGTGTTTAAGCAATACCTTATCCTAGAGAATTATGTTCATGATCTGTTCTTTACCCCAAAAGCCTCTGCAAGCCAGCAGCCTCTCTTAGTCGTCCCTCCACTCAATCTGGGTAACCTGGGATAATTCAGTGGGAATTACACAGTAAGCTGCTGAGCACGGGACTTATTTTTCTTTAGCCTTTTGCTTTCCTGGAAGTCATGGAAGACAGAGCTGCTTTTTGCTCGATAAAGTGAGGAGGCAAGGCTCCTAAAGAAAACCGCAGTTCTATTTTTAGAATTGTTTTAATTGGGCATCAGATATGCGGATCTCCAACCTATTAAACTGGTCAC
The DNA here is from genome assembly GCF_963921805.1 of Phalacrocorax carbo. Lineage (NCBI taxonomy): Eukaryota > Metazoa > Chordata > Aves > Suliformes > Phalacrocoracidae > Phalacrocorax > Phalacrocorax carbo. The sequence goes on from NC_087529.1 coordinate 10,004,519, forward strand.
ACTGTGTAGTCTGATCCTCCTCTAATAGCCTGTGATTAAATGTGATTCATCATCATCTCCGCTAAGCGCGTGCAAGTGGGAGAACACTGGTAGTGAAGCAGATGCAGTTATTTTCATACCAGCTGCTTTCTCCTGTAAATTTAGTTTGTATTGTTAAACACTGTCATGTTGTCTTTGGGGGTCTCTGCTTCCTGGTCTAGTGCGATGGCCAAATGTCTTTGCTGCACTTCACCAGAGGCTCAGAGTGCTACTGGAAGGGGTGAGACCGACAGAAACAACAGGACTGAAGTCCAGGCAGAAGCTTTGAAGGAAGCCAGTTAGCTATGCCTGGGGGAGAAGAAAATTCTCATGCTTAGTGGGGTTGCCTGGACTTGCCAGCTTTATTAAGGAACTTTTATCGTTTTTTAAGGGCGAGGTATGGGAGGAAAGGGGAAACATTTGGGTTTGCTGATAGTCCATAAAAAGCAAATGTTTAACCAAAGAATAGCTTGTTTAAGTGAAGAGGGAGATCTAGCAGGGGGCTTGTAGCTGCCTAGAGAAGAGGTGTGGCCACAGGATGGGTCCGCTTCAACAGGTGACTGGGTTTTTGTGATCCCAACAATTCCAGAGCAGACTCACTACAGGTAAGAACATTTCGCTTCCTGAGGGTTGCAAACTTGCCTTAAAGCCAAGCTGAGCTGCCTGCTTTAAGGTGCTTAGTTTTCTTCCTGATGTGAGAATCATCTGCCCTCCAATGATGCTGTGGAGGTGCAAGAAAAGGATCCAAATGCCTCCTCCTCCTCCTAGCCTTTAGTCTTTATTTCTAATGGCCCTGGAAAGCCAGTGTTAAAACTCATTCCTTCTGAGGCAGGGTTCGACGGAGGTGCTGTAATACCTGATTTCCAGTGAGTACCTGCCTATGTCAAACACGTTGTACATGCTGAAGGCAGTGGAGATTGCCAGAGGGACAGTTGGTTTGAGCTGTTAGAATTTTCTTCCCAGTCAGGCTTTGCTCCGTCCTACCCTCCAGTAGCCAAAGGCCGTGGCAAGGGATAATGAGGGATAATGTTACTCTTTATCTTCAGGTTCTTTCCAGTAGAGATGCCTCACTCTTCTGATGTCAGCTGAGGAAAGGTAAAGGCACTTGACAAGAGTCACAGGTATCTCAGCCTACCATAAGAATGTATCTTTGCTTTTTCTCTCCCTTAATCCTTGGAGTCATGGCTATAGGAAATGTATTACAGTGGCCGGGGAGCGCTGAGAGCCCCAGACGAAGCTGTCATCCGTGTGAAGGTGAGAGCTACCAGCAGACGAGACTGGACAAGAACTGGCACTTACCAAGGACATGAGTCAGAGGGAGAGAGGGCTGGCGGGCGTGCGGAGGAAGCAGTGGAGTAGGAAGGCAGGAAGCAGCTGGCAGTGTAGGACGCAGTGAGCAGTCATGGGAACGAACAGGAGGAGCAGTAGGGAGTGAGCAGCCTCCTCGGTCGTGCGCTGATACCCAGCATCTCATTCAGCAACAGTGACATCAGGATTTCAAAGAAGTGTCCAAATAAATTTGTTCCTTTAAGGGATTTATTTTAATTCTTTATTAAAATAGGAGATATATGTGCATTTTCTCCTCTAGCCCACTGTTTTAATAAGATTACCTTTAGCATCGTCCCATGGGCTCTTAAATTTTCATTCCGAATCCTCTGTGTGAAGTCGTCTCAGCAGATCCAATCAGGTATATTTCACTGCTCAACAGTAGAGAGGAAATGAATTTTTGTGATGAGGGGAAAGCACAGTGAATAGCTTGATTCTCCTCCCCAATACCATCTGCAATCAGTTTTGTGCTGCAAATGAAGTCAACGTTTTCCTGGGTCAGAGGTGGCTAATTATTCATAGCACTTTCATTTCCAGCAGTAAAGTCATCATATCTCTGCCAATCATCATTCTAACTATTTTGTGTTTGGTTTACTTTGCATCGTTCTTAGGTTTGCAAGTCTAGCTGCTATCCAAACTCGTACTGCTCTTTGTTGCTTTTCCTGCGCTAGCACCAGTTCTCCCAGCTTCTGAAGAGACCGACAAGAGGACTTTGGCACCAGTATTGTAGTTTTCTCCCATCTTATGAGATCATGTCTGTTTAAAAAAGAATGAAATGCGAAGGAGGGAAGAATATAACACTCAGTTCACTTGTAACTAGCCAAAAAAGTCCCCAGCTGAGTAGTATTTCACTAAGATGGATCAGTGTCATCTGTGGGTTTTTTATGGCAATAAAGCCCAGGGAAGTGTATTAGTCAAGGTACAGCTGGGATTTGAACTTGACTGTCTTAACTCTCAGGCTGGTACGTTCCCTGCTCGTGCTTCGTGCTTCCCTCTGATCGGCATCCAGAACTCACGTTGTTGCAGCAACCACAGGTGGGTTTACAGTGTCCTTTAGTCTTGTCTCTTGCAGTTTTGGCCTTGGATTTACAGCACTATTCCTAATGTAGATTAGAAGAGTAACTGAGCTTTACGGCCCGTTCACTGCAGCAAATTGACTGATGCCTTGGGAGGGATGGCAACGCAAAGGAACTATGATCCAGCCTTTTATTTTCATGTAGTGGTAAGGTGCTCTTTGCACAGATCTGTTTAGAAGGATTTTAAGAGGGCTCCAAAGTAGATGCTGATAATTCAAATGCTAATTAAAAATGTTCCCAATGGTATTTGCTGATAGTGTTGCCAGAGCAGGTGAGGCTGCAATTATCTTGCTATTCCTTTTAGAACTAGAAAAATGTCCTGCAGTGAGTCAAGATGGAGTACGTAAGCCATGGTTGCTTCATAGCATTTCAGTGGTGACTTTCCTCCAGATTTCTTCAGTTTCTTTTTTTCATCTTCATGAAAAAGAAGGTGTTTGTTTTGACAATTCTGAATGTGCAAAACAGCCCCCAAGGGAACCTGAAGCCTATCAGCCTCGCAGGGCTGTGAGCGAAGCCACACACGTCTTCCACACGCATTGCATCTTGAGACCGCCTCACCATAGTTACTTGCTGCCATTGCCCAGAGTGGAACTGGGGCAAAGACTGTTCTGAAAGGCTTCGGAATAACAGCCACCAGGGCAGGGGATGTGGGTCTGCCGAGGCCCAGGAGAGAGTGCCCGCTTCAAGATCAGATCCTCACAGAGACTAAAGTAAAGCTTTCAAACGCCCAGGTGTTACAGCCTAAACCAGCATCGAACAGGTGAGTTTTGTCAGGAGGGCTCACAGTTGAGCTCACCGCTCGGCAGTTTTAGCTGGCAGGAATTTAAACGTGCTTAGTGCCATGCCGTAACTTAAAAGTAGGAAGTGGCACACAAAGCCAGGACTGTAACGAAGTGAAAGCTGAAGATGGGAAAATGAAAGGAGAGATGATAGGGTTAGAGGCAGATAGTAGGGACCCACAAAGAGGAGAAAAAGGGCTGCCAAAGGTCTGATAAAAGATATACTCTAGTTAGGTAGAAAGCTATTGACTTTCACGTAGGAATGCCAGGACAGAGACTTGATGGCCCCCGTCTCTTGAGTGCAGTGGTCTGTAACTAGGGGATGTGGGAGTTTCACCAGTTTTTCCTGACTAGATCCTGTATCGTGAAGGATGTGAAAGGGAATTCTGTCTAGCATGGCATGTAAGTTTAAATTTTAGAAAAATGAATTTTCTGTAGCCAAGATGAATCCTGCCTTCAGCCTTGCTCTTGGAGGGTATCTGTAGTGCCAGAAGAAGTATTTTCTGAATCGGCATCTTTTACTGGTGTAGTGTGTAACAGGTGGTGACAGAAGCTACTGGTGGTGTATAGAAAAAGCATTCAGGAAGGATCTGGGAGATGAGGAAGGAATGTAAGAGTGGAAGAAGGTGAACACGCGCTAAGCCAGAGTGTCTGAAGGTAATGTGATGTAAAACAGCTCAGGCTAACGGAGCTTTTAATGAAATAAATTTCTGCTAAACTCTACCTGGAATACTGCACTGCCTCTTCCTGAGATCAAAGTAATTTGTATTCCTCTGATATTTATATGTAACGGTGAAGAATGTTATAATTGCTGTCTGAACATTGTTTTACTTCACACCTTGTGATAACCCCGGGCTGTGCTTGTCTTTTAAAAAGTACGATGTCTGTGACACTCCTTTTTAAAATGGTGTAGGAAGTTTGGAGGCAACTTAGGTCTGTTTATAAAATCAGGGTGTTGTTTAATAAGTGTCTGTTACTGCCTGCTTTGTAATTTTATGGGTACATAAAACATTACAGTCTGATGCTTAACATATATATACGCAAAATACAGTACTAAGAAGATAGATGGACCTGAGCCAGTGGAATAGCTGTAGCAATAAGACACATCTGTATCTCCTCACCCAAGATATGGCAAGTGACAAATTTGTGTGCATCACTCAAACGCCAAAATTATTCAGAAGAGGTACTTCCTGAATGGTTGTGACCACTTGCTCCGAAGAGGAGACAAATAAGACAGGAGTGAAAGGGCTGCATCTACGCAGTGCCTGACAGAAGAAGATTCTCTAGAACTTCGCTGCTGTAGCTCTACAAAGATGACATGTCTTACAGGCTTCACCCACCCTCCTTCGTAGTTAAAGAGCAAGGACTCGTGAGAGGACAAAATCACAGAAGACTATGAAGTTAAAATCAAAGCTCTTTATTTTGCCCTTGCACAACTGGCTCGTGGAACTCTGTTGTCCAAAACTGTCCTAAGACTTCTTGAAGCAAAGCATTTCCCACCACCAAAATAAAACCAAAAGCTAAGACCTTCCTGTGTACCAGCGGTTCTGAGAGTTAACTGCAAAGATATATTTCCAAAGGTTTTTGGTGGGCAACAAGGAAAAAAAAAAAATCCATGAGATGAACAACAGTTACTAAAGTTTCTTAGGGAACTATTTTATTATAAGATTAGATGGCAGTCTTAAAAGCTAGACAGTGTTTCTTGCATTTTTTTCCTGAAGTAACCCAGGCTGGTGCCTGATGGAGGCAAGAGATTAGTTTTTTGCTGGTCTGATCTGATAAAATGACTCCTGTGTCTCCCCAGATTGAAGATGCTGCCAAAATTTCAGTGAAAACATGATTCTTTGTTAATCTCTGCAACAAAATGCTGATACACAGCCATGGTGCGCAGTCTGAGACTAACATTGAATTGTTTGATATTGTCATGGCCTGGTTGGACCGGGAGCAAGATCTCCCTGTAAATGAATCTGACACACGAGGAGTACCTAGATTTAACCACTGGAAAACTCATTGTGCAATCCCTAGGAGCTGCCTAAACAAATGCTGAGTTTTCCAGAATATTTTGTACCTTCAGCTGGGATTGTTACACTTGTGGCCAGGATGGATAAATGGTGCAGAGTAGTTTGGAAAATCTGGTCACTTATTAGTGGAGGGGGAGGCGGAGGGAACCGAGTCTTGACTGTTGCATCTGAACAGTTGAAGCCTGAGGGAAGCATACCCTTACTTGAGTTTTGCATGGTGCTCAGAAGGGCCATCTGTCTCTCTGCGACAGCAGAAGGGACATAGGGAACCCAGAAAAGTGTCTATTGGCCACACAGAGCTCCTGCTTCCAAAACTAATCCAGTGAAAATCAGCTTTAGAAGTATTTTTGTAGAGCTTCAGTGGCACCAAGCCCATTTTCTGTACTGCAGGATAAAACACATATTAAAGGACACACGTGTTGATTACTTTTAAAAATAAATACAGTGACCTGGAGTAGAAAGGGAACTACTGAAGTGGAAAGATGAAATATGAATGCAGATTCATTTCCGTCGGTGGCTGGAGTGTGTCTCAGTCTGTCAAGAATAAACAATCACGCATGGGGGGAGACTTGCCAAACCCAGCAGAGGGTGTCCACTGAACACACTGGTTTAAGGAATGAGTCTTGATCTGCTCTGTGGCGATAAGACTTGTACCGAAGAGAAGCAAAGGAAAAATACATCCACCTGCTTTTAAAGAGAAGACAAAGACACTAAACTGGCTATATAGGACTAAGCTACACACTCCTTGCAAGCTAAGGGTGGTGTTATTTTAACATCACTGTGTGAGTCTGTCTGTCTGTCTCTCTCCACGGTAGGAATTACTCACCTGTGTGATAAAGTCCCAGTTTAACTCCTGGCCTAGCACTGCTGGAGCGGCAGTTCTAAATCCTCCGTGTCACCGAGCGGCTCCCGCTGAGGTGCAAACTCAGGGGTGGCTGGGCATTTATTGCAATACTTCTTACAACAGTCATTTGCAGTGCTGCCGCACAACGCAGTTAAATATGTCATTTAATTACATTTCACCTCCAAAAAGTTCCATGAAAATTGATAATGTTACCTTATGCTTGTGCAGCAGAAACCAGAAGAGGGATATTAAACCCCTGTTACTAACATCCACACCCCAACCATTTCAGAATCCTAATCTCTGACTTAGTAGGGGAGTAGCAGGAGCGAGTATTCAACATCGTGCTCTTGGCAGGAAAACTGCTGAAACCAGAAGTGTAGCTTTTAATACATAAATTACCTATTTTACATACTTGCAAACTATATCTTGGGCTATGTACTTTGTCCCTATTTAACGTACCTTCAGCAATCAGTTTATGTATGTTGCATTTGCATTACTCCTATTTTAAAATTTTATCAAATGCACAATCTTGTCAAGTATTAACTTTGCTAATGCTTTATAAAGGTGTGTGGTGCTCAGGCAGCCTTTTTTTCTAGTTCACAGGTGCTTTAAGTGTTACAGGTGACTTTAATTGTGCTGATCACTCCTTTAATAGCAACCATGTGTTCTCTCTCATTTTACATTAGACCACTGCAGACTTACTTCAGTCTTGTCCTGAGTACAGGTAGGCTTCTAAGTCTTGTAAGAACCAGAGTCTTTTAGGTAGGCTTCTTGGTTATTTTTCTGTTTGTATGCCTCCCTTAGCAGTAAATGTTTCATTGTAAATGACAGATACTTTAATGCTGTTTTGTTTAGGAAGCATTTCTGGTGTGCCATGCTTAGGATATCACTAACCAGAGTCTCCAGCAGCAGGCACGTGTTGGGATGCTCGAGGCTGGCTTAGGACATAAAGTGTTAATACAGATTTTTGTATCCATGGAGAAATAGAAAGGCAAACAACTTCAAGCTCTCAGCCAGCTGTTTGAGAGAGAAGGTGTAAGAAGCACTATGGGATGAGGAACCGTCCTGGGAGGTAAGAGAAATAAAGCATCCTCTGGGTAACGTATGCATTTAGCTACAAGGTGACTGCCGGCTCTAGAAGGGAATCTTAGCGGCGATATTGGCAAATTTTGTTTGTTAACTACGCTTTGAATGAGCTGTTGGCCTGTGGCTGCTTCATCTTGAATACAAAAACTGAAGCTAAAATGTACAGCTGTCTGTCATGTGTTTGGGAGGAGACCCTGCTGGTGTTTATGCAAGAGTGCACCGGTTCCTGTACAGCCTCTGTACCCCCAGCGACGTTACTCGTCTCTGTCCCCCATCAAACTGGATGCTCTTTGTCATTGCTTTGCAGGGGTCTCAGAGGAGCTTTCGGTTAGGTAGAAGGGCTTGGGGTCAGACATAGCTGCTGCTCTCAGTTACGTTCTCTTCATGCCTCCTGTAAAAGTAATACTTAATGAGTAGTACAACAGAGAGGCGAATTAATATGCACCTTGGATGGACACACAAGCAGTTTGCCATTTGTCAGCTAAAAGAGAAAACTCTGCGCAGAGCCGCAGAGCATTTCTCGTTGCTTGCTTACTTTACCTGACAGCATCCCCTCTGCAAACAGGCCGGCTGGACGTGCCTGGCGGCTGCCCTGCTTTGGCAGGGCACCGTGAGCGCCTGCTGTGCTGACCCGCTCGTCTGCAGCGCGTGTCAAACCGGAGCCGCTGCACTGCGCGGGGGCTGCCCGCTCGGTCGCCCCGTCCCTGCGCCGTCGCGGCTTAGCTGACCTTCAGGAGCGGGCTGCTGCAGGCCCCCCACCGCTGGCACGCACCGGGGTTTGACTGTGCGTTGCTGACAAAGCCAAACATCGTCGTCTGGGAAGGCAAGCCCTACTATCATGTGAGGAATGACAATATTGGTGCTGAATCAAGAGACCTAGAAATGTAGAAATCGAGTAAGTGTGGAGAGACAGCAACTGTGTGTGTCTGTGCACGTTGTATCTGCGCTCTGCAGCGTGTCCTCTGTAAGGCTTAACCATAAAAACTATATTGGAGCACTCATTCTCTGCTGATGCCAGATTGTTTCCTATAGTCTTTTTTCTTTAAATATCAGTCTGCTTATAGCTTTTAATTATCTTAGTTAAGTGTATCTGTAGCTTTAGTAAACAGCCTTGTGGATTTCGCTGTGAATTTATTATCTTCCTGATACTCATCATCCTTGTATTCTAATGTTGTTGTACAACTTCTATGTGTCAGCCTAAATATTTCCCCACATACCTTTCAAACCCTTCTAGTTCTCCCTCGATAACCAATCGCTCCAGTCCTTTTAATTATATTTACAGTTTGCGTATTTAGTTTGTCTATGCTGCTGCAGAACTGTCAGAGTTTTCAGTGGCAATCTTCCTTGGACTACAGCTATCAAAACAGCCTGCCAGTTTCCCATCTGCTAGGGAGCTTTCCGGTCGTATGTGCATCACTGTCAATAGCCTGTGTTCAAGAATTAGGATATTGCCTGAAATCCTTGTTTGCCTGACAGGCCCATTTTCTGTAACATCTTGTTTAACTTGTGCTGTAAGTGACATCACCTAAATGAGAACGCAACGCCCGACTGATAGCATTGCACGCTACGTATGGCGCAGCCTTGGTTTAACTCTGTTTCCTCCCTGAAGTACTTTTCTAATAATTGAAGGGCAGGTTGTAGTGGTTGGGGATCTCTCCTCAGGGAGATAATACCCCCCCCCGCCCATGATTTACCAGGGACTTGCTCCGAGCATAATTTTCTGTAACGAAGCACACACACCAAAATGCTTTTGCTTTTGAGTGACAGCAAGGTCCTTGGAGGTCAGGTAAGGAACTCAATAACATACAAAGAGAGTAGGAAATTTCCCAGCTCCGCATGCCCCGTGCAACTGGGCAAAAAGGCTGGAGAAGCTATACAGGCAGCTGGTAGGCGCTGTCCCCTTGAGGAGCGTAATGCAGTGGCTGGTGTATGTCCTGCTTTCTGCTGGCTGCAGTGAGATTAACTGGCAGAGCAGGTTGAAGAGAATAAGATGAAACAGCTGTGGCGTGACAGCTAATTTAGTTTTGTATATGTCTCACTACGTAAGTTATCACTGTAAGGCTCTTCTTTGTCTAATAGTGAATAACAACAGATAACTGGAGATTATGATGTTTTCTTAATCATCTTGACGCCAGCTTTTCCGCGATAATTCACCCATACGCCAGCTGGTGCACGCTGGTCTATATGTGCTGCCATTGAATAACAGGAGGACGATGATGCTGCTGGCTGGGGAAATACGCTAGGATCCACGATTCCTGGATTTTTAAAGACAGGCTACCAAGTTTATTGTGTTCTTTCTTGCCTACTGGAGAAAGCTAATGCCGCCTGTTCAGAGGCATTACACCTGCCTAGAGTCTGCCGAGAGGTCTGATACACTGCTGTAGTAGAGAGGACTTCAGCTCTGGGAGCCCTGCATGTAAGGCAGATCCCCTCCGGGTAGGATTACCAGAAATGGATTTCCTTTTTTGGTTCTGCCACAGACAACCTGTGTGAATATTCCACACACTGTTCTGGGCACGGAGCAGAAAGATCATTTCATCCCCAGCGGGAGGCCACGGCACTGTTGCCAGACCTTGTTGCCTCTCCACTGCCATCCTTAATCTCCATGTAAGTCAGCTGCTTACAGCAAACCTGAGCTTCTCCTAAAATTTATGTCAGGTAAATGCTGAAAAGTGAATTTTAACAGCCGTGTAGATTTGGTGCGGGGAGGACTGATAGCCACTGCCGTCATCAGGCAGTGAGTAAGGCAGTGGAGCTGCTTCCCTAGCAGGTAGGCTACGTAAAGCCATTGGACTCTTACAGGCTTTGTCGCTACACCGATGCTCATCTCATTTGTGTTTCTAGCAATAATCCCTGCAGTGAACGCCGTCAGGATGAACAAAAAGATTCCCTTTAGCATTCATGTAGCTCTTGCAACTTCAAAGCCTCTAATCGTGCACTGCTGAGGTGGGTTGGAGTCCTCTGAATCCTGCAGGGATAACGCTAACGTGTTTCCGTAGCAGATAAAGGCGCCCGAGGCAGATGCAAGTAGGACTGTTCCCCAGCCATGTTTTCATTGCTTTGCCCTGGATCCAGCTTAATTTTGACTCTTATTATAGTGCCATAAATTAAGTATTGGATGTTTGACAACTCCCTGTGGGTCACATTTGCATAGGTTTCAAAACCAGGGCAAAACAAGCGTGCCTTCTGTTAAGCTGATGGCTCTCGAAATGAGTTAGGCACCCGTACCTGACCGAAGGCTGCAACGGCATATTAATTCAGGTTGGGGTGAAGGGTGCTGGTATCTATCTTGCGAAGATCACGCCATACAAAGCGTTCTCTGATTGAGCTGTCAATGTGTAGACTGCTTCTTGCTCATCAGACCCTGCTTTGAACTCCATAAACAATTTGAAGCAAGCCGTGAGAACAGCACGGCGCGATCTCGGATGAGTCTGGGCACACTCGGCGCTGTATGTGCAGAGTTACGGCCGCAGTGAAAGTGCTCTCCGAGGTGTGTCGTTTATTCAACTTTATTGATAAAAATTCACTGCTGCTGTCAAACCTCTGGCCAGCGAAGGGAGCCCGAATGTCTTGTAGTGATCCCCAGCACGCAGGACGATAACCGATGGCGAAGTATAAGCTGTTTCAGGAAGCGGAGAAGTAGCACTGTCTTGTTTATAGGAGTGCACCTCGTGCCTGGCACTGAGGGATCTCTAACCCAAGTCGGTGCCTCAGGATACCACTAGTGCAAGGGTAATTGCAGCCAATTAAAAACTGGAAGAGTTACTTTTGCAGTCTTCCTCTAATGTTGAACTGATCTCTCAAAAGAGAAGATAAAAATTAAATTTGCATTCCAGACTTTGGTTAAAAAGTGAAGAAACTGTTCCATGTCATGCATAAGCTTTTGTTGGCAAATGGTGCAAAGGAGGATTGGATTAGTCTCTTTGAAATCATACGATCTCTGAAAGTTTGCTGTGCCGCTTGCCTCCTCTTTAATCGACTTGTTCTCTCTGCAGCAGCTTCTCTTCACGCGGTAGGTCAGTAGTGCTGCTGCAGGATTGAACCAACTGCGGTGCTTTGTTAAATGAAGGTTTTGCTCCTCAGGGAAATGAGATCACATGAAAGAGAACTGACGTCTATCCTGAGCTCTCGTGTAGTACCTGGTACTGCTTGCTGGCAAATGTTGGATGCTGTTTCTGAAGCAGCCCAAACAATTCCACTGTCTGACATCAGCTTTAAATGTTATTTCCTGGATAACATCTGAGTAATTAAAAAAAAAAAAAAAACACAAAAATTGGATTTCAGCAATCTTCAATGATAATTAAAAGCTCTGCTCAGGAGGGGAAGCTGTGATATTTCAGAGCACAGTTCTGCACATCACCCTTGTGGATTTGTCTTTTGGATTTAACCAAAACTTTTTTCTTTAACCTTTTTGTTTCTTATATTTCAGAGATTAACTCGTGGGTGAAAGCTATTCTTAACCCTTGCCTAAAGTGGATCTAGGGTTAAATCTACGGTCAAGAACAGAAATAGCACAAGTTTGAGCCAGGATTTTCTGTCTAGTACCCTAGCTAGTAGCTAAGTGACTACTTTGGGTTGAGGCTGCTTTACTGGCATGTAAAAGCCTTCGTTTTGTTTCAGGCAAGGATGGAACATGCAAATCTTGACACTTGTGAAGCTGAATTCCTGCGTACTTAATGTCACTGGGTCCTTGCTTAGAGGAAATTGCTACTGACTGGTGGAGTGGTCTTATTTCAGTAGAATACAAGAGTTGAAAGCAGGTGGTCAAATCCCTAGTGCATACAGAACCACCAGCGTGAGGTGTAATACATTACCCCCCGCACCACCAGAAAGAGGTGTCTAAATAGTTAACAAGAGACTTTAGCCTTTGTGAAATGCATGTGCCGTTAAGTGTCTGTACCTGCTCTTCTCCTCTAATTGAAGAAATTCATACCTGTTTTGAAATGCTAGGCACCCTTACCCGATGCACACAGCATGCCATTTGTTGATTACCGTACAGTGTTTATTGTGTCGTGAGTTTAGTGTACCTCTGGTTCGTGCTGATGGCATAGAAGGAATCCTTCCGTGCACAGTGACTTGAATACTGCCTGTCCAGGCACACTCCTGTCATTTTTAATACAGATAATAAAACAGGAATTTAGGAGACGTCTCTTCAAAATACTGTGGTTTGGAGAAAAACCACACCTTTTTCGAGGGCTATATTATCTAGTTACTATCTCCTGCAGGTTTTCTTCTATTAAGCATCGGGACTTCAGTAGCTCATAGGTCTGACCTATTTTGCTGTTCACAGGCCTTCTGACATCTGCCCCCTGTGTTTTCACAGGAAGGTGTAGGAGTTATGTTATCAAGAGCGTAGCGGTTACATTTGGCACCAGTGTTATGAAGATGTCTTTTCCATTACCCTAAATATGTGCCAGGTATTTTCAGTAGTGTGGCATACGGAATATTGAGCTCTCTGGAAAATGACCTTTAAAGGATCTGTAACTGCAAGCCTCTGAGTGGTTTGGAGGGCGGTATATTTTTCCCTATCACCCCTGGAAAATTTGAGACCTTTAGAAGTATTAAGAATCTAGAGTTGCCGTTAATTTGACATGCTGACAGTGATGACTGACTCTAGTCTCACAGAAGACCTGGGCTAAGTAGCGCTTCCTCTCACACATTGCAAGTATTTTCTTGGATCTTGATGACTTCCAGTGTGCCGGAACATCTAGAAACTCCTAAGCTTTCCTCCCATTACTCTTAAACTTCTGCCTTCCTATGAATCTCTGTTTGTGAGCCTCAGGGGTTTGCATGAGACTTTGATACTGAACGTCAGGACACTTCTCCAGCCAAGCTCCTCTCTCTGGGTGCTTCTTGCTCCCCAGCAGATGGTACTTGTTGGCCTGCACTGTTGGACGAAGGCCCTTACCAAGCGCTTGTGCTCATCGCGTGCAGGTGACTTCAGAGGGAGTGAGGCAGAGTGCCGTCCTGAAGGGGACGGAATAAAACATAAATGAAGCAGACGGCGGAGCAGGAAGCAGGCTGAAGGCTCAAGATGTACCAGCGTGCTTTGGAGGGCTGCCTGCTGACTAATGAATAGCCAGTCTAGTCGTAGCAGGGGAGGGCTGCTCTCCCCTTCTCCAGAGCACTGAGTATTTACAGCTTCTTCAAACACACTTAAAGAACAAAGTTAGACAGAAATACCTCCTGTTCCCTCCTGACGTGTGCTTATCTGAGCCTGCCTCTGCTCTCTTCTCTGTGGGAAAGGCTCTGCTGCCAGGATTGCACCACACTGATGTAAACTCTCATTACAACACGCTGTCAGCCAGCAAACAAAACCAATCTGTGTTGTACGCCTCTATCATACATCTTGCCTTGCAAACAGGGGAAAGATGTGGCCTGGTACAAGTTAAATATACGCTCATCTCTAGTGCAGTACGGTATCTGCCTAAAGTGTTTAGCAACTGAGGACATGAAGTTTAGTGCTTCGTTCATCATTAATAACACCTGAGGGGTCTGGGGGTGTTTTGGCAATGGAATGATCTATTGTCACACAGGCTACAGTGTTAGATCCAGCCTGGGTTGCTAGAGAAATGTGCATCTGTGCTAAGGTTGTGAAATAAAGCTCCTTTTGCTATGGAAGAGAGAAGCAACTACCTTGAGAGTGCAAATCCTTCTAGTACCTGACAGTGTCCGAGCCCTGGCAGTAGCTGGCACGCTGAGTGAGCAGCCACGGTGGAGTCCAGAGATTGAGAAGGTCATGGAAAGTGCAGGGAAGTCTTATTTACCTGGTCAGGCACGCACCCAAAACTAGTACTGCGTTTGCCTGCTCTGCAGTTTCAATGTGGAAGCAAGATGGATCTGAGACATCAGAGGCCTTTCACTGGCATCCAATTTTTTTGATAAACTACCAGGCTGAATGTAAAGCTGTTTTGCAAACGTGCCGTTTTCTGCTACTCCAGCTGCAGCAGAAATTTAAGTGTCTCATTTTAAATGATTTTCCACTGTTGGAGTGGGTTTGACCTTCCACAAACCTTCGCTCTAGTGGTAATTTCTAGTTTTAAGTATTCCTGTTGCCAGTAGCGGCGCCTGTTCCCTGCCTGCGCGCTGAGGCAGTCCATACTCCTCAACGGACGCGCTTGTGCAGCGGTGTTAGAAGGAGACAAAACGCTCCTATAACTGGTACCAAATACCAAATGCTGACGGAGCAAGCTCGTAGTGCTTACCTGCTGCTTAAAGGTGTGGAGGAAACAAGCAACCCCTTCCTTTCCTCTCGCTGCCCCACCAAAACCTCAAACGAACCAGGCTGTGAACCATTTGTGCTGCGTTGTAGGTACCTGCACGTTCCTGCCTGCCAGACCCACGCGTGCCTCTGAATCCTAATCAAGCTGTCTCCAGAACCAGGGGTGGGAACCAACATTTTGCTGTGTTGGAAAATGTAATTTAGAGTTGCGTTTCATCAGGTACTCCTCAGCTACTGTTTCCAGTTTCATCATCTAGAGTCAGACCTTCTGCTTTACTAGGATGAAATTGCGAACCTCTTGGCAGAGATCTGAGTAATTCTGGCAGCAGAGGGCACAGACACGAACAGATGCATGGATCGCAATTGCATAGGCCTTAATTCCTTTGGAAGTCAGGCAAAAAGAACCTTTTCCCTCTTTTTAGAAAGACAATACGTGTTGGAGTTGAATGCTTAATAGCGCTATGGTAAGTGGATTAAAAAAACAAAATCAGTTTTTCAATGACTTTATTTCACCGTTATTCTGGTGAATTTTTTTAGCCACAACAGTCTGGCGAGGTTCTGCTTTCCCTGTTACAGCAAAGGGTTGCAGACAAATGTGTCAGACATGCTTATTCATGCTAATGACAGCCATCCGTCTCCTTACCGGCAAAGTGCACTCCTTGCACAGTTTTATTTTAAATCCATGGAAAAAGCCTTTCTCTCCTGAGTAATGTCAAAGGCCTCTCCACCTCTATTTTTATTTCTTTGTCATCATCTTTCATCCTCTACTAGCATAGGTGCATCTCTTTTTTCTTTGCTTTAAGTGAGTTTCAGTGATTTTGACTTATGAATGGCAAGGGTAGTAGAAACTTGATCTTCCATTGCAAAATACATCCCATTACTTCATCATTTCTTCCATTCAGAGAGCAAAGTGTATTTCGTACACACATGGCCTCATCTGCCTGTGTGGTAGAACAGCTTTGTACTTTAAAAAATTTATTCAGTTTCTATTTTGTCTGATTTCACCATTTCTATTGTTTAGTTTGGTTAAGATTTGAAGCCCTGGCAAGTCTGGCTTGCAAAGCAGGTTTCGGTGAAGACTGAGAAAGCAGTTTAGAAATCTAAACTCTAGTCTTATTCTGGCACTGATTTATCTGAGTGAGTGACAGTCAAATTCACCCTCTGCCTTGGCTTCCCCCAGGCTTGCCAGATGGGGGTTGGGACGGTGAATGCGCTGAGAGGCAGATCCTCCGCAGCACTGGGAGCAGTGTGAAAGCTTGCAAGTGTCTGAGATGCGGAGTATCTAAATGCATGGAGAGCGTTGCTTGTTATCGCAACAGATGACTCTTGCCTGTTGCATTCCTTGGGTGGTTGCTCAGTCATTAAGCATAACCTCAAAGCATTTCTTCTCATAGGGAGACATAGAAGGCTCCTGCTGTGATTGTTGTGAAGGGAAAGATTTTTTTCCTTCTGCTTATGATATCAGCATTCCCAAATGCTTCATTAATATGCAGAGCATGAAGGGAAAAAAATCAGTATTTTTGAAGATCTGCCTTATGATTATGATTCTGACGAGCTGCTCCTGGGCCACGGATAAGTTGGCACCACAGCAGTCGGGTGTTTGCAAACAGCAGCAGCAGGGAGAACGTGTGAATCGGACCATGGCTAATAAGGTGTCCATCCAACCAGCTGTAGAAACTGCTTGACCAGTTGTAAGCAGCTGTTGCCTTCTGTGCATTAGGGTGCCCCTACAAGGGCGCAGCCCCTTTCCCATTCAGCTGTCGGGTGAGCTAAGAGTGATTTCAGCCCAAACTGGCCGCCGTACTAGGGACATGGCACGTGCCGGCACGCTGGTACCCTGAAGGCTGGTCCTCCCACTTTGCTGGAGAAAGGATTGAATAATTTCTTGGTCTCCCAATGAGTTCCCACCAGCCTCTCCCCTTCTGCCCAGAAAGGTGTGTATTTTCCTACAGTTCACAGGGAAATCAATCCTGGAGCAGCTCGGAGTAGCACTGGGAGGAAAGCCGTGGACCGTGCCTCGGCAGCGCGCAGATGGGTGAACACGATGCTCGGGAAGGCACGGAAACTCGGTGACTCGCTCCTTTGGGTGGTGATCTTCTGGGTCAGTGCTAAGCTGCTCTGAGTCGAGAGAGCAGCACAGCGAAGCAATGTCTCCACTGTCTTGTCGTTGCCCATTTCTTGGAAAAAAAGATTACCAAACCCTTGAGAGAGTGTCTTCTCTCCCTGCTTACAGAAGTTGGGCTCTTCCTCACTAGTGAAGGGTCCACAGCTGGCACCTGCACGAAGAAAATGCAGTTGTATGCTATACGACGGCTTTTGTTTAATCCCCACTGCAGTGATCAGACAGAGCTCTTCAGTTTCCTCTTTGCCATTTACCAGCTTAATTATATCCAGATAAAGACTGTGCTGGAAGGACAGTTGCTGGGGGCGGGGGGGGAACCTGGGCAGTGAAGACACAATTAGATGTGTTCAAATACAGGAAGCTTTAGCCATTCTCTATCACTCCTCTTCTGTACAGGCTTCCTAATCCCATTGTGCTGACCAGAAGATTTAAGATAGACTAAAACAGGAATTGCAAGGGGCTCCTAGCATGTACTGTTGATACTAGGCAGTCCTTGATAACATTTTTTTTAAAATCTACCAGACACGATTACTAAGGATGTGTCCGTACTACAATGTGCCTTAATCCCAGGGGACAGTTGCAATAAGAAACATCACTGCTGCGCTCAGCATAGCTGGTCAGGCATGTAGTGCTGTCTTTCAGATTTCCTGAGGAAAGAGTGAAGCAGTTAGCAAATAGTTTTAGCTAAAAATGACAAAAAGAAAAAGGACAGCACTTTTAAAATACCAAAGCACTTTGCTTTAAGACTTCCAGTGGAAAAACTGGCTTTTACTTAGGAAATGTCAAATGTGAAATGGAAAAAATATCAACCTTTAAGTGTTACATATTACAAAGGTGAAGTAGAATACTTCATTTGGGCTAGAGAGATGTTCTTTGGTCGAAAGCTAAGGGCTTTTTTCTGTGCATCTGGGAAAACTTGTCTGCTTGTTTATCCCAAAGCAAATCTGTTCTCCCGACCCTGAAATTTGTCTCTCCCACCCCCCAGATTAGTATGTGTGTGCAATTCCACTACTGAAGCAACAAAGAAATCCTTTACTTGTCACCTCTGGGTCCATAGGATCTAAAGGAGTTAATCAGTTCTCATGTCATGCTGATACGTGGAACTGATCCTGCTGCCAGGGCGGAATTGTGAAACAAGGTTCTGTGGATGATTTGCCAACCCCCTTCTCTGCCTGGTCCCATGTGCATTTTGGAAAGAACTGCCAAGCCAGTTGCGCCTAGAGACCGGGGCAGCCAGAACCACTCGACTTCTCTCTGAGTTTTTCCTTTCCTTTTTGCTGAGGCTGTGTGGAGAGAGAGTTTCCCTTTCAGTTACTATTGCATAATTTGAGGTTATCACCTTTCTGAATATTGCTGCCTTATGAAAGCTTCAGTGGTGGAATTACAGGGCTTTTTATTTACCAAGATCTTCACAGTCCCGCATTTTTTTTCACCTTAAAGTAGTTTTACTAATCGTTCTTCTCATGGATTGTTGCCATTATTTGTGTGGATTTGCTTTTCTCCTATAATTTCTGCTCTTATTTGGAGGAGGAAGTGTTGCCAAAGGACTCGGGTTACCCCTGATAGGAAACATTTATTTTGCAGGTTGCTGTGTTTGGAAGGTGCTGTTGTTCTGAATTAAAATAAAGTTATTGCAATTCTGGGAAACCGATGTTGAGGGCTCAGCCCAGATTCCAAGGAGTCTCTATGGCCTTGCCTGAATTGACTCAAAGAGGCCGCGTCTGTGCTAGATTCTAAAATGCACTAGCAGCGGTATGGTGATACTTTAATGCGTGTGTTAAAACGCACTTTTCTTTTTCTATGCTAGTGTCAACAGTCTAGCTACCACCCCATACATCCCTGGTCTAGACAAGGAAATGTCCGTAGATTTCTGTGCCAGAGGCAATGGGAGCCTTGAGAGGCTGGTGTAGGTGGCTGTTCCTTCACCTCAGAAAGGAGAATTTTAACCCGAAACTGAGTGTCGAAATCCTAGCAGAGGCAAAACTGACTTGACTGCAGCTGGTAGCAGTGAGGGGAGGAGTGGGGGCTTTAACTAGTTATATGTTTGGCTTTAACTGGTTATGTGAATTCTGATCAGCCTGCACCTTTTCTCCAATACAAATTGGCACAGAAATATAAAAGGCATCTCCTTGCTCTGAAGGCAGTGCTAAGGAGCCGTCTCTGTGAGTTGTCTAGACTACCCTAAAAGATGTATTTAAAGCCCATTAGCTAAAATGAGTTAATTATCATATTAAACAGGTGAAGCAGGCAGGATGACTTGTGTTCTGTGGTTGTAGCCTGAGAAAGCTGGAGTGCTCTCCAGCACCGGGGAATCTCAGGGCTCCACTTCTGCGTCGGAATGGCCAACAGTTCTGTGCAAAGGCTGCAGTAGCGCAGCGTCGGGAGCTCACCCAAATTTTGGAGAAATCAAAGGATCCAGAACCAGAGCGTACATGTAGCTCTTGCTTCTGAGCATCAGTTAACAAAGTAAATAGCTTTGTTCATTCCCTACCGTTGTGGGTTGGCAGGTCAACTGGCATTTTATGGCTTTAATGGCTTGTGAGCTTGCTTAATATGTCAGAATTGGTGGAACAGACTGTGTTTAAAATTCAAATGATCCATTTTCATATGAAATCTGTGTGGGATTTGAGCAGTGTCCAAATTAATGCATGGCACATTTGAATACTGACTAATTAGACTTAACAAATCAGTAAGAATTGGGCACTGGTGAGAAATAAACCTATTAAAGAAACAGAAAAGCAGTTCATTTAAAAATAAAATAAAAAAACCCTGACACTTCATGTAGTGTTTCCCATTCACAGAGCTTTTGAAATGCTGATTAAAAATGCAGTGACCTCTGGGATAAACCCTGGCTGTGATATGCAGAGCAGCAAGGTAAAGTTTCAGCGAGCAAACAACAGAGTTAAAGTCCTGACCGATAAAGTGCAAAGCTCAGGGCCATCATTGCTGAAGGATTTGTTTTCCAGACAGTAGCAAGAGAAATGAAGTAATTACTTTAATGACAGAGAGACTGTACTATTGATGTTTTAAAGTGAGCCTATGCATCCTTCCAGGGCATAGTGAATACTTGATTCCATGCTATACTAGCTTGTTTTAAACATCTGAAAGATAGGGTCCGAGGAGCTCCTGCTGTATTTTCTCAGCAATTTTGCGATGCTTACATGCTATTCCAATAGGAAGTGGCCTGGGACCCACGACAGTCTCACAGAGACCTATGGAAATTACTTTATGGAAGCTTCATTTTCTGATATTAAATAACGTGGTTTTGAGAGCTTCTGTCAGAAGGATGTCTTGTTCCCTGGGTAGGAGGTGTCTGAGGCTGATTTACTCAAACGTTCTCACCAGCAGTCCTGCAGGAGGGCTTCTCCCTTTGGAACTGGGCTGCTCGAAATGGTGAAAAGGAAGTTCTGTATCTAGGCATCCTCCATGTCTCAGGTGAAACGTTTCAGTGGTTTTCTTGCTGTGTCCCATGTGCCTAGCATCTGAGCAAGAGGAGGATACGCGAATTGTACCATGGAACACGGAACTGGGTGTGTGGCTTTGTTTTCTGGGCAAAGATCTGTGGTTTGGCCGTACGTGAGATGAGTTGCAATGCTCGTGTGCAAAAGCACTCAAGATCTGAAGGAGGAAAGAATCATAAAGAGTAAGTATTTTCATAAGGGTGCTAAGCTGACCGACTGCTGTGTGTCCTTGTACTACTACCCCTGGAGGTTACAGGTCTGAAGAGGTTGCAATGGGACAGTAGCCTGCAGAGCAACAGGAGCTGATGTGCTTTCATTCTGCATCGTTTTCAGAGCGCGCCCCATTGACTCCAGCAACGCCTTTCACTGGGAATTTCTTGCTCGGGAGGTCCAGCTGCAGCCAGGTGTCGGTAAGACAGTGACATCGCCTTGTTTTGTACCAGCACCCTGACTTGCAAAGTCTGTAAGCAGCCAAGTCATTCCCTTCCAGCTGCTTCTCATCTGCCGTGTGTAAATACTTTGCCATCACCAGCAATACTGAGCATTCGAGAATACCTGTGTTGTGTCTAGAATTGCAATTTGAAGTGATGGGTTTTTGCTGCAGACGTTAACTCCCTCTCCTTGTATTTATTTGTAACTTAGTCTTTCCTGCCTCCTAACAGGATCACACCATCAAATACATCATTCATCTGACTGGCTAAATGCCGTGATACATAGGCATTTCAGACTTCTATTGACTGAGCATTACGGTACCGTGAACCATGTCTAAGGAGCAATC
Organism: Phalacrocorax carbo; assembly: GCF_963921805.1. Lineage (NCBI taxonomy): Eukaryota > Metazoa > Chordata > Aves > Suliformes > Phalacrocoracidae > Phalacrocorax > Phalacrocorax carbo. The sequence continues at coordinate 10,025,252 of NC_087529.1, forward strand.
GGCTGAGTCCTGACCAAGGCCTGTCTTCCTTGTGGTGGGGGAGTTACTTGCCTTCCAACAAAGCATTCAAATGAGATGCTAGTAAAACTTGTGATGACAGGGGCGTTTCTTTGAATTATGTGTTCTGCTCTTTGTCCGTTTTACTGTTGCTCTTAATTTTGGCATCCCTGGTTGATCGTAATTGGTGGATGCAAGGCAGGAGGCTGTTGGCTGTATCACGTTAAGTGAAGCAATCCCAGTAGAGATCAGGGGAGTTCTGCTAACGATCTGGGACTTCTCTACACATAAAGTTGCAATGCTTTTCACTAGTCTTGAGGATGCAGCAGTGCACATGTAACAGGTAATGGCCGGTAGCGATGCAAATAGAGGATGGCCGGGGAATACAGTCCATTCTGTAACTCCACCCAAAGTATGATTTTCCAAGAGATTGTTACGCCCCAGTGACAGATGTGGATGTTCTTTCTGCACTCCCTGCTGGAGCAGCTTGTGAAGCATAAGAACAGATGCAAGTGATAGGAACCAAACAAAAAGACCAGAATTTTCACCAGAATGCTTCCACTGTGAGGTTACCCTAAGTGGTGAACAGACTTGCTCAGTCTCTGCAGAAGAGATTAATTTTGCCCCAGTGAAAAGAACTGTGGCAGGTGTGTCTCGCCCAGACACTGCTCTGGTTATCTCATGAGGAAATCTATTTTTACCTGTATAAATCTACTGTTTTTCCTTAATGCATGTTAAATTGTTTTGCCACCTTGATTTCCCTAGGTAAGTTAGATGATATAAAGAAGCCATTTTATTTCACACCAAAGTAGGCTGCCTTTCAGCTTCAGTATAGTCAGTTTAGCCGTAGGTGTGCATTGGAAGGACCTTTCCTACTGGATTGTAACATCAGAGACATAGCAGATTTCATGCTAAAGCACCCCAGGTTATCTTGGAACTGAAGTTTTTCTGATGGAAGGCATAAGGAATGTGCAGTAAGAAGACATAAAATTTCAATTAGATTTCCGTTCCTGACTATTTCCCAGAGGCTAGACACAATATATTACCAATCTGAACTGTAATCATAAAGTTAGTAATTGCCTTTAAGGGGTCAACACATTTAAGCAGCATTTGCAGCAAGTATTTTCATAAATACAACCATATTACAAGCCAGTGTTCTTCTAACAACTCCTCTTATTACCAATATGCAGAGGCATTGCTCCTCTGTCAAACTAAGGATGCTCATCTCGGATGTACTTCCATTTGCTCTTAATATAAATTAGTCTATTTCAAGAGGATAATTGTGTAGGCTTTGCTTGCTCCCTGGCACAGAACTCAGAATTGGAGCAGGGAGTGCAGTGAGTTTTGGAACACAGACTTGGAAAAGAAATGCTTCAATTGTATTTAACTTTGTTATGTACCTGGCACTACAGATGAGATGCTGCGTGATGTGCAAATTGGAATTTTCAGTTTTGCCTTGGGTAAATTTGTCGCAAAAGCACATGTCAACTACACGTTGGGACCCCAGGTGCCTTAATGACAATATGATACTTTAGGGTTAGGCAGGTCAAAAGAGTTGGAGGATGGAAAATATGGCGTTACAAATTCAAGTTGTGTCAGAGAAGCAGGACAGATAACAGTCAAGGTCACGAAGATGCAAGGGAGGAATTACATATATTACATATGTAGATAGCCTGTAATGATTTTGTTTGTAACAGTCTGTATGCAAATCAAAATACAATAGCAACAGTAAAAACTTGCTCATTTATAGAACTTGGCTCCAGAAATGCAGAGAGACTGGGGGAAGAAATCTGAACTAAAGCAGGTGCGATACTACCTCATCCCTCAACTTGCACCTCCCCTCAAATTCCCTGTTGTATGAAGGGGAGCACCGGAGGGCCTCTGGGTGACCTCCTTGGCCGTCAAACACACGCTTACTGTGGTTTCTGCTCCTGCCATTCGTTGCTTCGAAGCTGAGGCTGCCTATGGAGGCTGCCTTCATCGCTGCCGGCAGAACATTGATTCTGAGTGAACAAGCTCCGCGTGTTACTGCCTGGTTTCCCCGGCCCTATGGCGTGTCTCTCACCCGACAAAGACACAGAGCAAGTTTGCACAGTTTCCAGGCTTCCTCTTTTTGTAAAGAGACATTCGCTCCACACTTTTCCTTATACCAAGAAGCCAAGGGATTATTCCTTTGCAGTGAGGCCCTTCTGCTATAGGCACCCGGTCTAGTCAGAACCTGGATTTTATTCGGTCTGCTTTGTCCTGGTGGGTATTTTTTCATAGCTGCAGCCCCAAAAACTTGGATGTTATACAGTAGAAATACTTGTTTTCTAGGTGATCCTAGATCGTTGCTTATGTGCTAACGTATTGGAACAGCTTTTCTCCAGAAATTGAGGCAGAATGTATATGTTTTCCTGCCATCTCCAGGTCAAATCCTTGAATTAAATGCATAAATTAACTGGCCGTTGGTTGATGTCGTTGGTTATGACTGCAGAACTCCTCCCGTATATGAATAAGAAATGCAAGTGCTCAACTCTTCATCCATCCTCAGTATGGGTCGCCACTTTCAAACTTGGATGGCTGAAGCCAGGCCCCTAAGGAGATGGGCTTTATGGGAACGCTGGACTCCTACTGTTCTGTGATCAGTGGGAGGCGAACAAAATGCTCTAATGTAAGCGTGTCCTGTCAGCCTTCCCTTCTAGATGGCCATACTCCAGTTCTCAGATGAGAAAAACCTGACAAAGCACCTCTGACCTGAGAGAAGTATCCAGGCTCCCTCAGATCTGGTCCTGGTGCCGCGCAGCAATCTAGTACTTGCTGTGCAACACTAGCGAGTAGTAAAGTCGTGCTGATTTTTCTTCACTTAAATTTTGGAGGGGAGTTTTGCTGGTTTGGGGGTGTTGAGTGTTTTGCCTTATGCCTTAGATGCGAGCAGAACTAACACTTTAAGACTAGTTCAAAAAGCCTCTGAGTTTTGGTCTCGTGCGGCCATTTATATGACAGATCTGTGAATGTCGTGGGAAGGGGAAGCGTGGCGGTAAAACACCATTTAGCTTTTTCCCCAACTGGACAAGCCGATTATGCAAAATAAGAGACACATGTGGAATCCTTTGCCTTGTAAATAAAGGTGCCGTTGGGGATATTATGTGCAGGGAGGTTCCTCAGGCAGACTTGCAGAGCTGTGTTAGGATGTCCAGGCTGAGGTAAAAGGCGCCAGTTTCGCCGCCCCGTAGGCAGATCAGGGATCATGCTGTGGTTTAATCATCCCGAGTCCTTTGTTGCAGGTGGAGGTAAGCAGTGCTGGCTCTCTTGCTAGCGCAGGCTATTTCCAGATCTGCTCTTGTTCGGGAGTCACCAGGGAGCTCTGTGAGGTGGAAAGGGAAATCAGCGCACACAGGCTTTCCCTGCGCCCTGGGCTGGGAGCACCAGCTCCCCATCAGGCTTTATCTTGCCAAAGGTGTTCCAGTCCAGGTTGCTCCTGCACAGGACAAAGGGTTTGCCTCCCAGCTGCTTTGTCTGTTGCAGACATATGCAGGGGAGCTACATCTGAGCCTTATTCAAGGATGTGGATTGCACGACAGGAAGGGTAAGGAGCTTATGGGAGTATTTCGCTGTGTTTGCTCAACCACGTAACACAATCTTCAGTGCACAATGCTGTACGGGCCCGATTATCTTTCCTTTGATTTTATTTATTTAATTTATTTTGACTGCTACAGTAAAGTTTGTGGATATCTCTTTTTTTTCCTCTCTTTTTCCCCTGTTAGTTTTTGCTTTAGAAGTAGGTAAACCAGACCTCTCACTTCACTGAGTTTTCAGCACAATATGAGCATTTAGCATCATGCCAGCGCACGACTGTGATCCACGCGATGATGCTTCTGTGCATTTGAGACTTAACAGTATTTCATAAAGACACATACAAACAACAGCAGGCACATAAATATTTTGGTGAAGAGTCGATTGCATACAGGAAATAACTTGCTATATCTGCACAATATGGGTTGCAAATGGATTTCTATTTCTAGCCATGTATGTAAGTGACCCAAAGTGTATTCATTGTATACACATAGGATTATGGTCAAAATTTGGATAAAATGTACAATTCTTAACATTAAATAGATATTAAATCTCTAGGAAAATGAGAGACTCGCCTTTCTGGAGACACTCCTTAGTTTTCACTCAGTCTTGCTTCCTGTTACGAGGAGCTACAGCTGGGGCTACTTAATTTCCCAGTTTGTTCAGTTGCACGGTAAATCTAAGCTATTTTCTTGCAAGTTTGTCCACGGTAATCTACTTCCTGCTGCTACAATGGCTAACAGACCCCGGATAAAATCTGCTCAGCGGCTTCAGAAATTAGCCTCATAGCTCAGACTTGTGCTCAGAAGAGGACTGAACTGGGCAGCAGATGTTCTAGATGATGGTGAGCTTTCCTCTAAACCTCCACTGAAAGCCAGCTCGAGTCAGTACTGATGAACACTGGGCACCTTTTTCATTTATATAATGCAGATTGTGGTGTTCGGTTCAGGTGTTTAGGGCCAGCAGTGCAAAGAAATAAAACACCCTTCCAACTGGTCTACGTGGGGGTGGGGGGCTGTGGCAACTTCAGAACGCTTGGCATCGGCATCTATGAAAATCATTGATTCCGGTGGTAACAGGATTTCTTAAGCTGTCGTGAATCTCTGCTGTCGCTGCCCTGGTGCTGTTCGGCCGCGGTGCACATCTCGGTTCAGTTTGGGGTACGAGGCCCTGAGCAGCTCCCGCGGGCTGGATGCGCCGTTGCTCTCCCAGCCTTAAAGCTGCAGGAGTAGTAACGCCCCTGTGCTGTCAGCACGGCGCCTGCCAGGGGCGATTTAGGCCCTGAAGGTTTGCACATCTGGCTGGGAGCCGTTTTGGGCTGGGCTCTGGGTTGCCTTACACCCCTTGCAGTCCCTTTGGCAGCGCAGCATCACTGAGTTTGGCTGCGGGCCTGGCATTCTCCCAGAGCTGAGCCAAGGCGGCAGTCTGGGTGGGCGTTTTTATCCTAACTGTGATTTACCTGGAATGAATAACAGCTGAAAGGAATTTATTTGCAAAGTAAGGTCAGTACAGAACTTGTCCCCGTGCTTTCAAGCATGGCAGCCACTTTCCAGGGCTTTATAATTTAGTGACAATAATGAAAACAGTTCAGTCTCATATCTGCGGAGAAATCAAAGCAAGAGCTGCTTCTTTTTGCAATTTTGTTAGCAGCAGAGCTGAGCAAAGTGAGGAGACATCACAGCCTAGAAGAAATATTCCAGCCCTTGCCAGTGCAGCAGGTGATAACTGTGATGTGATGGGCAGTGACCGCTTCGGAGATAGATGTACCTCATGCAAACGAAATACTCGCCCAGCCTGAGCCTACCAGAGCCACGCAAAGCTGATTTTGCTGTAAGCAGGAGCTGTTTCGCATGAAGCCGCGAGAAGAGATCTCACACGTTCTTGCGGCTTTTCTCCCCTCTTTGGCACTGGGAGGTAAGGACGAAGGTGGCCAGAGGTATTTGTTCTTCGCGTGCTTTGGAGCGGGGCAACCTGCGCCCCTGCGCGCCTGCTTGCGTGAAGAGCCGTGGCGCGGAGGCTTCGCTCCCCTGGGAGCGTGGGGGGACGAGGCAGGCGGTGGCGTCCGTGACATGCCCGACGGTGCGCGCGCTCTGGCTTGCGGGTGGAGGTGAGCGCGGCGCGCGCACGACACGGTGCGCAGCAAAGGGTGGGATGGGTGGCCAGCAAGCCGCATCAGACGCGTGGAGCTGGGTTCAGCGCTTCGGGGCATAGTGCAGTGCTCTGCCTGGCTTCTTCAGCCGCCTCTGCCCAGGCGTAACCTGGAGACTCCTGTCGTCGCCTAATTGCTCTGGCGGCTGTGCCGACGGTGCCGTGACAGGCTCTTAGCGGAGCACTGCTCAGATTGCTTCCCTTCCGCTCCGATTCCTTAGCAGGTTTTCTTCCCAAATGAGTTAAGGTTAGCCAGCCTGTTCCAGCGGCGCGGACAACTGAGTGTTTCTTCCAGTAAATTGAAAGAATTTGGCAGCAGAGACAAAGACTTTCTACAGATCTCAGCTTATTTTGAAATGAGTTCCTTAAATTGCTGGGGATGCCTAGACATGTATGTTTCCATGCGGCGTGTAGGATAACTGTATCGAGATTAGAGAGATTGTCGCTTCCCCAGGCTTCACTTACGGGGAGGACTGATATTTTTTGGTAGGCTTTTGTCTGTTCTAGATCTAAAACAAAAATGTTCAGAAAGTTATTATTCCCTCTAATTAATTTGACTTTTTTCCTTACATTTTGGTTCTTCTCTGACAATAGACTATAGAAATCTTTCATATTCTTACTCAGCAAGTTCCTTCCCTTTGAGCATTGAGAGGCAAAATGACTAAGCCCTGCTGCATTGTCTTGTCTAAGCACTAATACAAAAAGAAATCCGAAAAACTCTGTTCTTCTGTCACACTCGAGGTTTCACAAAGTGAACGTGAATTCAGAAAATTTGGAGATACCATGAGAATCCCAGTTTCTGACTCGGAAAAGCTGTATCTGAATCCCTCTGCCTCTGAACCTTATGCTATACGTGGGCACTCCTCTGACTACATTGGAAAGCTCACTTTCATGTCTGTCAACATCAAATAACTCAGAATTCATCACTCCCTCGAAAGCCACAGTTAAAAGGGATGATGTTTGTTTCACCTGACGCTTGCTGCCACTGTAATATGCCCCAATGTTGGATGGGCTGCAAAACCAGATAAATTATACTTTCATAAAGCTGTAGCTGTGAGAGTCAAATCATAAAATCAAAAGACGCTTAACAAAAATGCCAGTTATTGCCCTTTGGACAGGGCGTGAGAGGAAGAACAGAGAATCCGCTATTAAATACGGAGGGCCAGATTTGCTGTCAGTGACGCTGCGGAGGCCGGCTGGATCACCGACGGGGAGAGCAGGACCCTGTAGCACCAAAAGTATCAAGCTCAGGGGGTCGATACTTCTGTCAGGAATGTTCTGACATTTCCCAGTGTTCAAAACCAGTCAAAAGGCCTTGGCTGTATCACCCCTATTTTGGAAAATAGTCAGATCCATGAGATTTTGCCTGGCATCTTACAGGATTCGCTTTTGCCTTCATCTAGTCACTCATCACGTATAAAACTGCACGGGCACCATGCAACAAAATGACTTCCTTACTGTTTAAAAGCCTTTATCTTATTTTTCCAATCTGAAACCTACAGTTTAGATAGAGCCTGAGTCAATTTTCACCTTCCCTTGAGCTGCATTTCTGCCTTGGAGAAATACAGATGACAGTGCAAAGTGCACCAAAACAGCCACTTCTTCCTGCAAATGACATTTATGCAGATATTTAAGGACTGGAACTGTATTGTCCAAAATAACCAGGTGGAGTTACAGAAAAACAACATAATAGCTTGAAAAGGATCTCTTTTCTACCAGGTGTACTATTAGTACTGCAAACACTGACCCGTTTTCAATGGGGTTTGTACCTCCATATAATATTGATCTTGCAGGATTTAATCTTAATATTGTAAAACTGCCGTGCTCATAAATGGACTCTGACAGCTATTTCTATTGAGAAAGAGCCAAGTCGGCTTAATCGAACTCGGCTCCTTTCCCCTCCTCGGCAAGGACAGCCGCTTTGGGGCGTGCTTCGTGAGGATGGAATCTACGTGAAAGTGCTCAAAAGCTACCATTCTGCCCCAATGTGTTTAAGAAAAGATGCCTCAGCTTCGCTCCACTCTGCATGGCTAGAAGGCTATTGGTACTAAGCGGTAGATGGTGCACGGTGCTAGGAGCACATCATGCCGGAGATGGTCTGAGCTTGGCTGGAAACTCAAGTGTGCTGAAGAAGGCACAAGCATCGGGGAGAGAGGATGGTGTGTGCTGGGGGGTGCGGTTCTGCCAAGATCTTTTCAGTCAGCGTAAAAGAATCCGAACAATAATTGATGCTTTAGAACCCTAAAACAACCTTTGTTTGAAAAATCCTAAGGGATCCTGGTGGAAGCGAACTGTTAAGCCAAAATGCCTTCGATCCTGGGGAAGGGGCAAAATCAGCCTTCTGCAGGGGAGGATGAATTAGCACTCATTTGCCTTCTGCCTGGCAGCGTAAGAGACGGCTGCTCCCACGCGGTCCCTAGCAAGTGCCCTACGAGGCCAAGGAAGGAGCGGCACGATGGGGGAAGTCGCTGAGCCGCTGGGCACGTGGCGGCTGTGCCTGAGGGGGACCTGCGGAGCCTTGCTTTGTCCCTTCGAAGGGAGCTGCTGTGAAACATCAGTAGCTTGTGGCTCTCAGCAGCTGCTTGTCAGACTTGATTTAGAAAGCGCTCGGGAGCGGTGAGTCCCACGTGGGCTGTAAGGGGACTGAGACGGTATAAACCTTTGTACAAAGGTAAATGGAGACTCTGCCATTTGCACCTGCTGTTACTTAATGTGCATTGACCTTCACCCGGTAAGGGATGTAACTAAAAACCCCCATGTAAATCTATGTTATGGTGAAGTGTTCTCTAAGTCCCGTTGCATGGAAACCAAAGAATTGAAAGGATTTTTTTAAAGTTGGAGCCTGCACATTTGGTTCATAATGGTCCATTTAAAAGCAAAGAGCTGCAAAAGAGTGTAGGCTCAGAAGCAGTCCTGGGACTTTAATGGCGACAGATGTGCAGGGAACTCTTAACGTGATCGATATCTGTCAGAACGCTCTTGTCCTGTGGCTGCAGGAGTAAAACAGCTGAGGACTGAAGTCCAGTGTCATGCAGAAGAAAACCCTTGTGAAGCTGGATGGGCTGCTGTGCTTTCCTGACAGAGCAGAATGAACTGGGACAGAGATGTATTTATATCACTTAATATTTTATTTAGTGCACATACATATTTTAGCAAGCCCCTGATTAGCTCCAGGAGCATGTATTCTGTAAATCTTCATACTGTGCCTCTGTGTGGCACCCTTGCCTAGCCCCTGTGCTTCTTGTGCAGCAAAAGAGGGTAGCTGCTGCCTTAGCCTTCAGGGCAAGCCATGTGTTCCCTCTCTACTTCTCTACTAATTCACTTCTGCTAAGTGCAGAGATGCACCGCTAGCCACGGACCCACACCTAAACTCAGCACAGGGTCTGGAGCTGTACTCTGCCAGGCAGCTTCTCCTCTCTGACCTTTTCCCCCGGCAACTCCGTACGATGGCCAGGCAGCTGCCCACTCCTCTTTTGCACTAGAACAGCAATAACTCTCCTCGTACTGCTCTTTATTCCCTGTCACGGGTAGGAATTCTGTTTTCTTCTCCTGGTGCAGGCTACTTCTGCCTTCCCTAAGATCAAGAATTTGCTTGCTGTGTAAATTGTGCTATTCTCTTATATCTACCCTGCATCAATGTCAGTACTTAATGCTAAGAGAACCACTGCTGGGCAGCGGTGAGGGATCTGGAAGTCTGGAATGCCTGTGCCTACTGAGGGTAAAGCACCACTGTCACCCATAAAAGATAGTTGCTCCTCACCATGACTTCCCACAAATGAATTAAGAGCCCTGCAATACTAGCTGTGCTTTTTGGAGTTAAATACATGCACTTCACAGCTTGCAATCGGCTTTGATAAGTAGCTTCTCATTATAAGCAGAGTTCAGCTAAAAAAAAATCCATAATGAACAATAAACTATACTCTTACCTTTCTGCCTATTATGTGAAAGCTTCAAGTAGTGTAAGGCAAAGCTGCCATACCTGTCGCTAAGTACATAAACGTTATCGAAACAAAATGCCATGAGAAATCTACTGTTCTACCAGCATCCCTCTGCAGACTTTGTTTTCAGAGTAAGGCTCTGCAGTGGCAATGTTTCCATTTGTCTTTAGTGGGGTGAGGACATGCTGGTAGACTTCAAGTGAAAGGAAGCTAGCGTTGAATGGCCGTGTGGGCTGTTTTCAGCCAGTAAATGCAGTGATACCATTTTCCTATGTTTTCTTTTATTTTTTTTTTTCCAGTAGATGTAACCGCCCCGCTGGCTGTCTGCACGTGGGTTTTGTTGAAGGATGATGCTGTCTGTTGTGGCAGATCAGCAGCTTCTCTGGAACTTAAAGCACCGCAGTGACCCTAGGGTCTTGCTGAAGTTCCATCAAATCTGAATCTGAGGAGCTTTCCTTGCTCCGGCTTGCAGTGCTCCTTTACTCTGTGAGCAGGTGGAGCAGCTCGGTGCATGATCTGCCAGCTAAAGACCAGACACGCGTGGGCTAACTCTGCTCTGTTAACTCTCCGGCAGTGACATTGCATATGGGAAGAAGCTTTTAATATATTTCTTTTGCATTTATTTTTCAGAGTTTGCCCTTGGTACCTCTTACCGGCCCTGGCCTGCTGCTTTACTGGAGCCTCTTTCTTCCAGCCAGCACAAAGATACGAGCACCGCTGTGGACTCCATCCAAAGAGTTAAAACAAAGCTGCCAAACGTGTGCTGCCTGCAGTGCCACCCGCGGTGCCTGGCGTTCCGTCTGTGGCTGGGATTTCCTGACCTTTTCTTTGCACTTGGGTGGATCCAGTAGCCCTGTTTCACCTGATGGATATTTTTCTGCTAATTTGATCTAGAAAAGTGTCTCCTTATGGGTCCTTGTAACCACGCCTTCATAGCGCAGAAAGCTGTGCCATGGAGTTGGCTTCTGTCTTAAAGACACCCTGGCTGGGGTACTGCAAAAAAGAAAGGTTCCTTTAAGTCTCCTCTGTCTTGACAATGATGACACCCCTCTCTGCATCTCTGTGTGAACGTGAAGAAATTCCACTTCTTGTGGACTATGGCTGCTAGCAACAAATTTGAGGGGTAATGAAAAATACTTGATGAACAGGGAAGCTGGTTGAAATACAACCATGATATGTTAATAACACATGCTACAGTATATCATGATGTATCGATGCAGATTCTATTAAGTAAGAGATGCTAAGTTAAGGTATCTTGTGAATAGCAGGATCACTCTTCTCTCCTTTTCCACAACCGCTTGCTCAGGACTGGATGAAAGGGAGGGGAAGAGACTCCCAGATAACTGCATTAACTATGGGTAATAAAAATCCAAAATGTCTGGCACACGCAAAAGTTGCCAGAAGCAGATGGTAAAAAGACAAATGAACAGGAATTGGCAGCATACCTAGAGTAACCCCTGTCTCATCAAAACAGGGAAAGAAAGAAAAATAATCACTGCGAACCACTTAGGAATGACCACAGGGAATCTCTTCATCTGCTGGAAGGCTTCTGAAACGGGGTCTCTGGGAGCCTTGCACGTGAATTAACACTACTGAGGATGCTCTCTAGTCCAGTGCCTTCTGGTATAAAGCGAGCACCTCTCTGGAGGACGCATTATCGACACCAACATATGGATGGTTCTTCCCTCATTGCTTTCCTTTATGGGAAAGTGCAGTGAAAAACGTAATTCCCTTCAAATTATTTACACGTATCCCTTATGATTTCAGAGGGAATAGCAAGACTGCAATTAAATTCATTCTTCTTAGCATCAAGCCCCAAACCAATCATGTCAAAATAGATCTGATCAAGAAATCCCCAGGAGTGTGAAAAGTGAAGAGGAAATCGTTTCTACATTCTTAATTCTGGCCGTTAGATTTGGTCTCCTCCTACGTTTCTGTGCTGACAAACGGTGCATGTTGAAGAGACAGCAGTATCCCCACACTGACACACAAGCTGACCGCGATCTCCTCCTGAAAAACTCCTCAATGGACTTGGTAGGGTCTCCTCCAAGATTTTTTTTAAAGTAATTATGGCAGAAAGTTAAACAAAGGTAGTAATTTCCATAGGACTTGGAGAAGCCCTGCTCTCTTGCAACCTTCCTATTTGATAGCACCGAGTCTCTTAAACCCCGCTGGTCTAAGTTACCAAGGCACCGCGCTCCTTCCCCAGTGCCGCGGAGATGTAGTCGGTATGCCTCGGGCCCGCGTTGCTCGGCCGGGGATGCCAGCGCCGCTGGGTGTTTGAGAGGTTAAGCACCGCCAAGAGCACGAGCTGGGCAGCAGCTGAGGTAATGAAGCCCATGTAAATAACAGCAAGAAAACAAAGTCTAGGGACAAAATGCAATGGCCTGTGAGAAGCGGTATTTTCTAAAGCGTTAATGACTGAGATATGTGCTCCCATGAGGCGCATTTAGAAAAATCCCGTGCCAAAGTCTCAGGGAACCTGCCTGACTTTAAAGACTGAGGCCAGTGGGAGTCTTTTTGTAGATGTGATGATTGGATCAGAGTCTGGGTCTCTATGGTAATTCGTTGCAGTGAAATGTTACTGGCAGCAATAACTGATCTAATTCTGTAGATCCTCTTTGTGAAATCAAGATATCTGCTGGCTGGTGAAGTGCTTACAGACTCACCCTAAACCTCTTGCAAATGCTACCGCTGTGAGCGATGCTAAAATCTTTTAGGTGTGGATGGTGTATCCTGTCATACTCAAGGTTAAACTGATTATCAGATTTCAGTTTAAGAACAAATGTTGATGTTTCCACGAACTGGTGCTGTTGGAGGTTGCGCTTCCCCCATAGCATGGTAATTTCCTAGGACTGTCAGGGCACTCCTTATTCCACAGTGCCCTCTCAGGGACCAAAGGCACTTGGGGTGACCTGGCCTTTCCTGTGGTCTTTGTGACACATGGCAGCTGTAGCCTCGTTGTCAAATTTGGGGCCTGCCTTGGAGGGGAGCGTGATGCGGGTACTGTGCATCCCCCTGGGCTGAATGTCCCGGCGGGACTGTCTGCCCTCACAGCAGGGGACGGGATTCAGGCAGTCCGGCCGTATGTCGGCTGCTGAACTGTGAGTCGTTCTTGGAGTCGTTCTATCCACCCCTCACTCAAGCCAGGGATGTGTAAAAAGCCACATAAATAACTGATGTTACTTTTAACCTAAATAAATAATTTTAATTGCCTCAAAAATATTAGCAGACAGTTAAACAAAACTGAAAGCACGTCAAAAATCTCGCTCAGCCCTAAGTGTGAGTCGCCTTGTCCCTTTCAAAAGGTACATACGGCCAAGAGCAGCCCTGCACTAACAAACCAGGGCAGGAGGAAGATGTTTTAGGAACAGCAAGTGGCTATCAGGGTTCCGGCACGTGATGCAGGGGGAACGGGGACTGATGGGCACTTGGCGATTTTTGTACACCTGAATCCAAGAGCCAGGGAAAAGTAAGTTACCGGACGGTCACAACATGAAGACAGATTTGACCAATGTCAACTGGAAATGCCTAGAAGGATCCGGCTCTGTTACCACTGCTGCAGAGCTGGGCTGAGGATCAAGTTGTGTGGAAGCGACTTTAGCTTTTAGGAGAATAAGGTCGCTCTTACCCATCTGAATGGGCTAGGTGGAAGAAAGGGGAACATAGCAATCTCTTCTGGGAACATCTGTGGATGAAGGCAGGCTGATAAAACAGCATTGCTGTAAAGCTACATTTATCTTATTATTTTAACGTTTTCCTTCCTTAGGTCCAAAGTTTCAAGTAACTTTTCAATTCCTAATAAATAGCAGAATTTCTGTAGAAAAGCTGGAATACTTTGTATTCCTCCGTGTACCCAACCCTCTGCCTGTAGCTTGGATGATTTATTTTTTTACAGATCTGGTGTTAAGTTGTACCTGCCAAGTCCTGTACGACACTTGGATGTTGTGCAGGTATCTGACTAATGTGCAGTTCAAGGCAAACTGAACGGCTGTTGCATCAGCTTCCACCTGTCTCTCTCACATTCTGATATCAGAAAATGTATTTTAGAGTGGAAGATAATTTCTCCTTGCTTTAAGGAACATAGTGTGATGCCAGGAACAAAGAGAGTTTGAAAGACTGGTTGCAAAGAATGTTAGGTGAAAATTTTTGCCCTCTTTCTGTTCACAAACGGATCCTCGTTCCCGCAAATGGTTTTATTCTTAGCATTACTGACGAGCGCCTGCAAAGGCTCACGCTGCTATCCTAATATCTTAGGCATCGCCTGTAGGGGCTCTGAGGGTAGGGTAGTCTGGGACCTGGTTTTTGGCTGAAACTCCAGACTTGAAGCCAGGAAGGAGAGCAGGTCCTTGGAGTTAAAAATAACAGGGAAGACCTGCTTTGCCTCTTACTAAGCAACAAAATATCTTTTCCAGGCTCCTTTGCCCACCTTTCTCTTGCTTTTTACTGCATCCTCTGTACAAGGAGATTACTAGGAGTCCATTTCTAAGTCGATAGCAGATTATATGCCATTGACCACCTGGAACTATTCCTGGTTAGAAAAAGCAGACAGTTGATTTCTGCCATAATCTTTCCCACCTCCCCGTTGCTCTTGCAAGGACTGCTGTAGCTAATGCAGCAGAGAGAGCAATAAGCAGCCTCTGCTGGTTTTGGCAGAAGGGGAGGAAAACTAGGAGAGCTTGGGTAAGAGCACCGCTTGTGGTTTTACCCCAAAACACTGGTAATGAAGGCTAGGCGTGCAAGTGTTTCTGCAAGGAGCAAAAGTTACTCTCACAAGGCCGGTAACCCAGTTAGGGACCTTCTGGTGCTTCAGATATAGAAAGCTACATTTATCTTATTATTTTAACGTTTTCCTTCCTTAAGTCCAAAGACCTTTATGCCTCTGCTATAACTAGAGGGGAGATACCTGCTCATGCAGAAGACTGAGGGTCACTCCAGGTCTCATAAGTTACAAAAAGGCATAAGTACTGGTGTTTCATATGGTACTGAACTACATATTGGACTGAGCTTGAATTCCAGATCTGCTCATACTGCTTTTTCTAGACGCTTCTGTTTGCTCTGCCTGATCTGTCGAGATGGTTGGTAACATACCGATCCAAAATAACCGAAGTGTAACTATTGGTTCTCGGCAGAACGGGGTCTTACGTTCAGAGAAAACTTGGAGATGCTACTGTAAATGCTCTGCCCTTATTATATCTTAGTGTGATATGTTAAGACAAATTAATTAGTGTGCAGAGTCCTTTGCCTTCATGCAGCCCTCAAGCAGTGCCACACTCCCGTTGCACACTCTAAAAATATCTTGTTTCCTCAAAATGAAGGTCTGAGTTTTGCTGAACTTTTTTTTTCTTTTTGGAAAACACGTTTTCATTTGAAAAGAGTGCATAGTGTAGAAATTCACTTAGATATGACAAGTTTTTTAATGTGTTCTGCAATTTTGTTTTGGTTTAGTTTTCTGCTGGGAAATAGAGACTAAAAAGGCTGGGTTGTTGAGGTTGGTGGGGTTTTTTGGTTCTGTTAACTAAAGAGAAGCTAGCTATCTCTAACCTCACAGCCTTCTTATTCTGGCACTAGCCTGAAGAGAAGATAGAGCTCAGAGGCTGATGTAGGTGAATAGGAGCTCGTGTGTGTATGTATATATATATAAAGGTAGCTCCAAAAACCCAGACTAGGCCTTCGCCCATCTAGATGCCAGCAGCATGCATACAGGAAGCACTCCCTGGAGAGAAGTAGCACTAACCAGTGCATACACCAGCATCTATAAAGCACTTGCCATCTTCCAATTAGAAGAGGATAAACATCCTGTTTGTTCTTTACCCTGAAATGAGGCTGTCAAGGAAACCGCATAGGAAATGGTGAATTTAGCAAAGGTACAGCACCTTCGTACCCAAACAGGCTCCAGGACTACTGGTCCCCTGTTCTGAGGCAGCGTCACCAGCAGGAGCAATTCCAATACTCCTGCAAGGCTTATAGTGGAAGGTGTTCCCCTGCTCCACAGTGCAGGCTGTCGAGGTGAGCTGCCAGGGTGAGCCTTTAGTACTTAACAGCCGGGTGAGGTCCCTCATCACCAATGGGTGAAATACATGGAGACAGCAGAAAGAAAATTCAGTTTGTAAACATGTTCAGTATTAATTACTTAGCATATCGGTCTAGGTGTGCGTCGGATCCCGTCCCGGGCAGTGGCAGTCGCTCCCTGACTGGCCTGAAGACCAAGGCGACAGGAGAATGTGAGGCAGCTGAAAGCATGTAAGCATGTTTTGACTCTTTCCGAGTTACCTGGATAGGTGAGCCAGACTTCTCCCTTTGTCTGGGCTCTGTTTGCAGTGGCCAATGTACAGGAAGGGATAAAAGGGGGAATTTGTTCTTTTCCTTGCCCTTTTATTTTTTTGGTAGGTGTAGACATGAAGTGGAAGGGGAGGTTTGGGCCCAAGTTGTTATGGCAAGGTCAATAAGATAGGGGCAAATGATCCTTTAGGAAATATGTACGTTCCTTCAGTAGCTCCTGACTTTCTGTTGGCTTATCCACGTTTGTGTCATGTAGCAATTACAGCTCAGGCACAATGTAGGGTGTCTTTACAAGCAGTGTGTTAATTCATTAAAGAAACTGGGTATCAGGCATGTTCTGGCTGAAGTCTTATTTCTTGACAAAGTACCCAGACTTCATAAAGTATTCTAAGCACTTAATGCAGCAGCAGACAGTATTTTCGATATCTATGGCACCCTCCACCCAGAAAGCTCAAAAGTAAAGCATGATATGGTTTTATCCATTTACCCGTGCAAGGATATTTTGTGGGCAATCACATCTGGGTTAGAGGAACATGATTGCTTTGATTGGCTACTGCCGCGCTGGTGCACGTCTCTGAGGAGACTGTCCCAAATTCTGATTACCTGGGTTTCTAGGCACCTCCTGAATTCTTCCACCTCCCATGTTTAGCCTGCAAGAGGAATGGACCAATTCCTTAGAAACCTGCACGTCCTTGAGCTTAGGAAAGGCTAAGCCAAGGTTAGTATTTCTTCTGAAAAACCTTCTTTGCTTTCTGCAGAAAGAGGCTTACAAATAATAAAACCAAACCAGTCTAGTTCAAACTCTACAAGTTTCGAATGTTGTTTGGATGCTGTTAGGATTCAGTTTCTGTTTATACACATTTTTACTAGAGAAAGACAGCATTTTATTGGGCCAGAACCAGCACAGTCACTTTTCACTTCAGCTTAGTCACTCTTCTACTTCAGACAAAGCCTAAACCACTGGAGATCGGGGGAGGAACGGACAGGGACATGGATACCTTCTCAAAAATGAAGGTAAGGACAGAATTTGGCAAGGAAGGTATTTTTTTTCCACGCCTGTATCATCTAGGTGATTTTTGATAGCCTGATTTTTAGATAGTTCTGTAGGGAAAGCACAGGAGTGTTACTGGCATTTGACATCTTTATTTAGTCCTTGGCTCTGCTACAGACTTAACAGTGAGACCTTTCGCAAGTCACCTAATTGCTCTGTGCCACAGCCCCCATCTGTCATGTGGGGATTTCTATTGCACGTTCTGTTTTCTCAATTCACATGAAGCACCATGTGGCGGTGATTGTTTTTCACCACATGTGGGAGTGGTGGTATGGGGGAGAAGAGTGGGGCCCCACCATCCACTGCGGCTCACTGAAATGCAGATAACTCACCACCTCTTTTATCTCCAAGTATTTCCTTCACCTAGAAATATCTGCAAACTAACCTGGCCTGAGGTTCAACTGCAGGGTGAAGACTATCTGATATAGATGAAAGACATTTACCAGATGCTCTCTTCTATTTTTTATTTATTTTTGCTTTCCATCTGGAGCATGTTGGTTATACGCAGAGACGCCAGTCTGGGCTTGCCGGATTAGCTCCCATGGGCAGAAGACAGGGGACTGGGGAACTTGGTCCCCCTGAAACCGTGTCCGTGGGTGAGCTGAAGGTGGCAGGTGCCCATGCACCAGGAGAGGGAGCTGCCTGCCCTCTGAAGGAGCAGACACGGGGACGTGCTTATACGGGAGCAGGACCCGGGCAATGCCCAAACTCACCCCTCCCTGCAGAAGGACAGTTTGTCACCTGCACCTGCTTCTTCAAAGGCTGGAAGGGACCTTCCCTTCCTCAAAGGGGGAAGGGAAGAAGAGAATATGAACAGCTCTTGCATTGGCCTTTCTCAAGGCTGAGATAGGTGTTTATTCCCACCATTGTCCTCTGAGCCCAACAATGAGGCTCAAATACAAGGGACTGGTGTCCTGCCTGCCTGCCTGGCTGGGATGGCCACAACCAAACCGGTGGGTACGGGATACTGCAGAATATTAGCTTTGGGAACCCTGTCCGCATGCACCAGGATACGCATTGAAATTGCTGGGACTGAGCTGGTGTAACAACAGCCTTCACCGTACAAATATTTTCAGATTGCTTT
Source organism: Phalacrocorax carbo (assembly GCF_963921805.1). Taxonomy (NCBI): domain Eukaryota; kingdom Metazoa; phylum Chordata; class Aves; order Suliformes; family Phalacrocoracidae; genus Phalacrocorax; species Phalacrocorax carbo. The sequence goes on from NC_087529.1 coordinate 10,043,307, forward strand.
GAGTGGTTTTTTTCCCCTCCTTATTTGTTCTGTCACTTTTTACAAGAAATTTGGACTAAGCCAGCAAACCCTTACTTGTGTTCCAGGCTGAGCATAGCCATGCAGGGCACTGTACGGCTGCACCCAGAGAAACATTCCCTGCGAAGGTATGCTCTGCACCTGCCGCTGACCTCCCGGGTTGAGCAAACTGCGTCTCTACGCATGTACAGGGCACGCGCTCTCACTGCTGTTAGGGGCTGTGAAATGAAAGGTGAGGAAGTATCAGAGGGGATTTTAAGGTGAGTCACATGAGCTGAGGATTTGTGATTTCTAATGCATCTGGTTACTCACACGATTCTGCAAGAAACAGAGTATTTCCTTGTTCCCATAAGGTTGTTTGATTACAATACTCAAAGCCTTCTTCCCTCCATGGTAATAGGATTGCGACATGTCCCCTGGGGGTGGAAGAAAATGCTTCACATATTTTTCCTCGTCACTGCTCCTTTGCCGTGACTGTCAGCCTTACAGCTCATGGCAGCAACAAGCCCCTTCCGAAGTGCCCAGGGGAGCACTTGTGAAAAGTATCCTCTGGGTCGCTGTGTAAGGGAAGGATTCTGCCTGTTGTGGTACCGATAGTAAGCACACTTTTCCATACTGAAAGAAGTGATTGCTACTTAGAGGAGTATTAGGCATGTGTGAATGATTGCACCCACAGCTTCAGTGTTAGTGCTGCTCATTCTCCATCTGCTCCAGGGAAGATCTAGGAAAGCCGCCAGGAAAATATAGTAGTAAATAATGTTTCTATTGCACCTGCCATCAGAAACTTGCAAAGTGTTTTGCAAGCTACGCTGAAGTCCTGCTGCCACTAGGAGATGGGAGCACGTTCTTGTGCCTTCTGGTAACGTGCATACTGGGAGGTGTGAGGAGAAGACTTAACCCTGGGCAGCACGAACCTGGTGGAGTCTATCTCTGTTTCCAGGCTTGCAGTATGAACTTAGTTATGGAAGGAGCATAGAAAATTAGACTGATGCCTCAACATGGCAATTTAAAGAAACTGGAAGTGCTACCAGGCTGCTCAGCGAGGTAAAAATCCCGCACTGACAGAAACGTTCGTGCTCCTGGGCTTGTTATAGCTGAAGCGCCCGCTGGGCAGGATGCTGCGCCTTCCGCCGCATGCCGTGGCGATGGCACTTCTGCGTTAGGACCCCGGTCTTGTGGTTAATGTCCTGAGCTTACTGCTTCTTCTGAAACTTCGTAAGGCTCTTCTGCCGTTTCTCTTACCAAACTTCTTATATTCAAATACTTGAACTAAAACTCCTGGCCGCTCCTCTGCCCCGTATGGTCATCTGCAGCTGTAAAATGTTTTGTCCTTGCAACAAGTACCATGGAAGCAGCCTGCTTTGGCTCGCTCACAGGGCTTTGAAACGAGCCTCCCCACAGAGCGGACTGTCTTTGTAGTGCCCCAAGAGGCATACTGCACCCGAAGGGTAAGGATTCAGGCCCTCTCCACTATACAGACTCTGCCTCTCCCCTCACATGGAAATAATTCTCAAAAGAAACCAGAAAAACAAAAGTAAAGATGTTGGTGTGAAGGGCTAAAGGAGTGCTGCGTGCAGGGCGTAAGGAGTGCGGGCGGGCGGGCGGGCCCTGCAAGAAGCCCATTAGGTTGTGGGCTTTATCCAAGCTCACGCCGCGACAGGTGGGCAGGAGCCTGCGGAGAGCTGGAATCCTCTCTGCCTCTAGATACTAGCAAGGGCAGGCTGACAGTGCCTTGTCTGGAGGCTGTCACTGAGCCCGTCTGAGCGGTTGCTGTATCTGACAGCCTCATGCTAGGTCTTGCGGTACAAGGAGTTCTGGTTGATCCTTGAGGGCTGGCTACTCTTTCTCTGTTTCTTTTGGGTTTTTTTCACCTTCCTGCTTTTCAGAGCCTTTCAATAAATAGGCTCGCAGCTGGTGCTAGGTGTATCTGTTTGAGGCCTGACACGCGATGGGGAGATACCCCCCTGCTGCAGAACACCCGACCTGGAGCTCTTTGCCGCTACTGAAGACCAGAAGGACAAGTCAGGTTGCTGGTGGGCCCTTTCTGAAGGGATCCCTTCTTTCCACATCTACAAACCTAGACGATGATTCTGGAAGTTGTCCCCTAGCCTTGGACTTCCTACGTAAGGAAGCGAAATGCCACTGGGATGGCTCCACAGCCATTATCACTTCTCTGGGGAACACCTGCCACGCTGGGTGGCGGTGACAGCTTTCCTGGTCATTTGCTTTCCAGCTGCTCAGACTCATCAGAGCTCAGCAGAGACCCTCACTGCTCACCTAGAATCTTATTTGGACTGTCTGGATGTTAGAGTATTTGTGCATCGCTTCAAAGATGATTACAGACATTGAGTTCCTCTTGGAAATGCTCATGGGTAAGCTGGAGACTGTCAGCATGAGAACGTTGTACAGGTATAACCTATCGATATTTATATGGGTCTTGTAGGGGATGCTTCTAACTTTTTTTTTTTTTAAGTTGCCTGTGAACAAGAGGGCGTTCTGTGAGTTTATCGGTGTAAAGGCTTGCACCCATTTGGCTGGCCCCATTTTTTACCATGTTTCCACCAAAATCGACTACTTTCTTATCTCTTCAGGGAGACTTTACTTTTACTTGGTGACAACTGAATGAAGGAAGAAACAAGCAAAGTGGCTTGTCCAGGGCCAGAAATGGTGTCTGTCAGAACTGTGTTAATTTATCTGGTATAATTTTTCCCGATGTTGTGCCAAAACCACAGCTCTCTGGTGAGCTGGTTAGATGGAGCGGGGCATTCTTACCGCTTGGTGTCAGGTTGGGTTTTGCTTCCTATAAAACTAGTTTTTCTCACCCTCTCAGTGATAACTGACAAAAGCAAATCAGCTCCTACCTGTGTGATCCAAACAAGCTGTAAATCAACTCTACCATGTTTGTGTGGGAGGAGAGGATGTTTCCAAGTGCTAGGAAGGAAAGCTGCCTTTTAAGAAGTTAGTTACCTAATTATGTTGGGTTTATGGCATGCTTCTCCAGGGGCTGGATGTGGAGGAGGGCAGGGCTATTCCCATGGTGCTCAGATGCAAGGAAGTTCATTGTATTTCACCACCCATTCCTCAGGGAGTTCAGTCCACCAAAAGTCAAGGAAAACCCAAATGCTAAAAATATTTCTATGGAAAAGAAAACCCACAGCACATTCATGTGGTATCAAGGGCCAGCTCCTTGTGGTGACAAAAGTGCTGTGGCTTGTGTATTGTGAAGGGCTTTGCAGTTCAACAAGTTGTGGTTTCTTCAGAGAGAAAGATCTGGCAGCTTTTTTCAACAGTAATATTTCTAAGGCCTTGGTTTTGCTTCTATAAACAAAAGCTGAGGATTCAAGGGTACTACTGAGCCTATTTTTCATAATGGTAGAAAATGTTTTGTAGATGGGATCAACAGTGATAACAAAATAAGCTTTCGCAGCTATTACCTTCTAGCTGCTGTCTGGCTGTGGAGCCGTCTAATGCTTGGGCACACAGAACTAATGGCAGGCACTGTGTTTTTTGTTTTTTCTAGTACAGAAGGTTGACTTTATGGTGAGATTTCAAACTTCTCAATCTTCCTTGCAACCCAGAAGTTATGTAAATGACTTCTCTGAAATCCACCTACATTATCCAGAAAATTCCAAGTAAGACAACTGCTCCCCTTTCTGTCTTGTGCTAGCGACAAGACAGGCTGTAGGGAACCAGAAAGGGACAGCATGGACAGAAAAAGGTTCTGCCAGGTTGGTGCTAGAAGGCTTCTCTTTTATTAGAATCATATCTGCATAAAATCTTTGTAGAGTTATTAAAGGGAGACATACTGCTGGGGACTAGCATATCAAGACAAACCTCCCAGATAACAGACTGGAGAGCAAATGCTATTAAATGTAAGGTCAGATAGTCCTGGATATAATATCTAATAGATTTTTCTCATCAAAATGGGCCTGAATCAACAAGTGATGATATGACTTCAAATATGACTCTTGCGAGTGTTAAGGATATGATAAACAAGTTGCTGAAAAACATTATCCTAGCTTGGGTGATTATAAATTGATTCTATTTAAATCAAATGAAAGGATAAACAAAAGTAGGTTTGCAATTCAGATTTTCTGTTTCAAAGGGGAAACTGATTAGGGAAACCAACATACTTAGATATGGAAAAGGTCTGGAATTTCTTTGCCAGCTGCGGTACAAACATCACCAGGATTTCTCCTGAGTACAGAAGCCTCCACTCCAGTGTACTGAAAGAACTGGAATACAGCAGCAGAAAGTGTTTGAACAAATCTGCCCTTTGAGAATAGGACCATACAGGAGAGGGGATGAAACCAGGCAGCACTGAAATGAGGTGAGGGTAGTGAGCAATGACATTTCTAACAATACATGTAACCTTATTCAATATTTGTATTGGTTTACCTTTATGGAGATTTTTAAAATGTAATGGAATTGAAATGGATAAAATTCAGCAATACAAAATGCATGATTATGAACCTACAGATCAACAAGGATTTCTGCTATACACCACATCTTGGCGCAATCGGATGAGGGAGAAGAATATATGTAAGGGCCAGTTGAAGGATGGATCTGACCTGCCCGACGGGAAAAATGCAATTGCAGATCTAGTAATTGGGAAAGGACAAGGGGGTGTTAATGCACTGCACAAAGCAGGAATGAAATCTTACCTGGAGTTTCGAATCAGGTTCTGCGCTTTGAAAGCAGTGCAGAATAAGGTTATCTATTTCCCGGTCATCCTAGGAACCCATTTTATGAGAGAAGGAGCCTACCCTGTACGGGGCAAGACTCCATCTATAAATACACCACAGGAATGAACAACAGAAGGAGAAACATATTTAAACCAAAGGATAGCATTAGTCAAAGAGCAAAAGGGTCTGACTGGGACAGGAATGAACTTAGTCTGAAAACAAGATAAAATGTTATAACCCTCATAACAGGGAGGCTTTAAAAGAGTCTCCAAATTGGAGCTGTGGGGAAAAGAAACTTATTTTAGAAAATGGAGGTCTGGAAGGCCCTTCCAGACCCATCTTTTATGGAAAGGATAATGCAGACACAACGGAACTAGTTGACATTAAAAGCGCCCGGTGTCATCAGGAGATAATTTTTTTCTAGGTGGCTGGAAATTGAACTATTTTTTTTAGGAGCAGCATTAAGGTGGGGTTTGGTTATCTCCATCAGTGTTTACCAAATGCCACTTATCTCTGGCTTTTGGGATAACTGGGCAGTTTTCTGCCCAATACGTATTTTGCTACAATGCTTTCAGATCTGCCTGTGAACCAATGTTGAATGTATGTATTCTGAAAGAACATGTGCCAGCCTCTCCCTTCACATTCTCTTCCCCTCAGAGTAGAAAACAGGTTTCCTGATTCTACAACCAGGCCCTAATTCAATTAAAGGAACTGCCGATGGCGGTTTGTGCAGCTTATGAATGGCAGGAAAACGTGAGTTACAGCTGCATTCAACCAGATCCTCTACTGCAAGACACGGACCTCATTTGCAAAGGTTTCATTTTTAATGTTCTTTACAGTGACACTGGTGAACGTGTGGAATTCATAAAATAAGGCATAGGATACATCTGTGTGAATATTGCTGTTTGGGTCATTTAGGAAACGATGCAGGTTGGAGACCTTACAATATTCTTCCTGTTGGAGTGGGTTCTTCCACTATGCAGCCCAGACCTCTTGACAGTGAAGAAGTCTGCCAGTGGATGCTCAGTGCGTGCGTGCTTGCTTTCTCAGCTCTCTCTGCAACCAAAGTGTTTTCTAGTAAACTGGGATGCAGCAAGAATTGATCTGTGGGAGGCTTCACTACCTTAGCTGTAGCTGGCATCTGATGCTTTGAAGGAAAGCAGGACTCTGCCCTGAACAGCAGGAGAGTGACAGTTTCCAGTGCTACGCTTGTAAGCATAGTATTACCTCGTTCCTTTTGCTTGTGTATTCGATTGGATGTAAGAAGAGCTACAGATTGGTCTTGCTGCAGGTTGCATTTCAGGATGAAGCTGGAGATCAGGTCCAGCAGCTCAAATAAGCAGTGGTTATGCTGGTGTATCTATCTTAGAAGAATTAGCTGCCAAAAAGAGCCAGTTGGAAGCAGTAGTTGCAGAAGTTCGTTGTATTCTTGAGAATTATGCACTTAAGCAATGCCTTCTAGCTTTGTGCTGACTTTGTAATTCTCTGTTATTTAGCAAAGCTTATAAAACTTGCTCTTTTACCATGTATCAGTTGTGGTTCATTATGCTTTGCAGCAATGAGCATAGAAATGGACAAGTGGCAAGAATAGCTGTCATTTCGACTCTCGGGTAGCACCACTTGCCGCTGTAGTTAAAGCTTCTTCCCCCCCCTTACACTTTCTTAGAAAGAAAAAAGCATTTGAACAAACAGAAGAGCCTGCCCTGGGTTTTATTCTTATTTATATACTTATGTGTGTGTATGTATATATGCATGCGTATATACACGTGTATATGCATACGTCTATATACATTTAGGTTGAGTTTGGCTATATTTAAAAATGGATATCAGAGCAGATGGGACCTTTTCTGGCAACTTAATCTGATAGCCTGTATGTTACAGCTATAGACTCCTGTAAATTATTTCCTGTTTGAACTACAAAGGCTTTAGAAAAATATCTCATTTTGACTTGAATAATTTTTGGTTAAGTAGAACTGCTACAGTTGCTGGGGGATTGGTCCATCCGATCATCCTCATTAGTAATCATTGAATCATTTAGGTTGGAAAAGACCCTTAAGATCAGATCATCAATGTGCGACTTGTCTGCTCTTTGTATCTGTGTAGCTTCACACCCGAGCTGGTAAGGGCTTTTTCACAGTGTTGTCGTACAGATGACTCTGTAACAATTGAGTTAGTTTTCTTATGGATGTGTACAAAAACCTGTGCGAATCAGCCCTTGGCCTAAAAATCTAAACCCATTTGTGCTTTTTGAATCTGATATTATAAAACATCATTCCTAGCGCCTTCATCTTTCTTGCAGCTACTTCCCGAATGCTCTCCTATTTATCAACAGCCTTCTTGAGCAGTAGTCAACAGATCTGTACTTATTGTGGCAGAAGTAGATGTGACACCACGATTGAAAGGCGATATCGCTTGCTTCCTACGCCAGGTTCCTGAGGCATTTGTAGCCCTTTTGCCTACAGCACCACAGCATTAAACTCAGGTTTAATGGACTTTCCACTGTCAGCCTAGTCGCCTTTCCAAAGTGACTGCTTTCCAGAGTAAAATCCTTTGTCCTGCAAGACCTATGGGCTGTGTACCAAGACATTAAAACGTATTATTCCAGCCTGCCAGGCAATCGATACCATCCCAGCAGGAAGCTCTGCTGTCCTTATTTACTAAATGCTATAGCATTGGCATATGGTTGTTGATCGCTTTCTTCCTTGTCACTAACAATGTATTAAACCAAACAGAGCTAAAGTTCCTGAGGGACTCCTTCAGAACTATCCCTAGTAATATATCCCCACTTATAATTATATTTTGTGACTTGTTATGTAGCCAGGTTTAATTAATTCAATGTGTCACGGTATGTCTGAACTGGTGTGGATCCCTAATCACGTCATGTGAAACCAAGTTAAGTGTTGTGCAAAAGTCCATTGCAGTGATATTGCTACCTTTCAGCAGGCAAGTGAACTTTTGATCCTATAAAAAAAAAAAAATTCAGTTTAATTTGGCAAGTTCTACCGTTCAATGAACTTTTGTTCATTGGTAATAATTATATGATCCCCCTGTCTCCCTATTAATTGAGTCCATGTCAGCCCTTGGATTATTTTACTCAGGACTGATGCCAGGCTGGCAGGCCTGTATTTATGTTTATAAAATATTGGCACAACATGAGCATCCTTCCTGGCTCCTGGAAGTTCTCTCTGTTAACAGTTATCAGCATGTCTCGTGTCAACAGACCAGAGAGCCTTCATCCCGCTCTTCTAACAATCTCTGAAGTTCTGACTTGAAAGTGTCTAAGCCTTAGTAGCTTCAGACTGCAGCAGAGTCTGTTGTTGACAGCTCTGCTCCTTTATCTAATGGTGAGGCAGTATACTGTCAACACTACTCTTATGTTAAAAGAGACTGGAAAATTAAAATACTCCTTACAGAATATTGTGTTCTTTTGCTTCATTATCAATTTGTTTTAATTCTAGATTCCAATTTATAAAAATCTGGCCTTTTTATGGTAAATAGTATGTAATTTATAGCCCCTTTCTCTGTAAATAAGGCGCTTCACAGATCGCTATCATTCTCTAAGTTTTCTCTTGACTAGTTAGACTCACGATTGCCATGATTGCTTTGGCTTTGTGAAACAGGCCCTGTTAAAACACCAAGCACCATATGCTGGTCAGGTAACTCCTCACTGGCTGTATTCTGTTGGCATACAAGAAAGATGATCCAGGCAGAAGCAGGCCTGTATGAATCACAACTAACATTTAATTAAGTGATCAGTTCCCTTTTGTGTGGAAAATGAAGCCTAATTTAAAACTTCTCTGATTAGGACACAAGACTGCTTGAACTAAGAAACAGCAGTTGATAATAATTTACATACTTACAGGTAACTTCTTAACTGGCAGCACACGTCCCTTTACTCTGCATCTCTCACTGAAGTCTTCTCTCCCTTAGCTCTCCATCCCATAAAAGATATGCTAAGTTCAAACCTACCCACCCCTGCTCCATGCTGCTGTGTCTAGGCAGTGGATTGAGAACCTCCTTCTCCCGCTTTCCTTTTAAGACATGAATGATCTCAGAATAATTTGGATGTTGTTCTTCAAATTTCTCTTAAATCTTGACTACATTCAAACTGTGATCCCTTCAAAGAATCTCACTAGTACCTGTAACCACCATTACCTTGGGTAGAAACCTAGCTCAGCTTTCTAGTTTTGGAGTAGTGCTTTGGCTTTGAAGAATGACTTTGCCTTTCTCTTTTTTTTTTTTTAATGCTCATGGTATAGACTTTGCTGTCTTGGTCTCTTTACAAGCTGGGCAGGGCAACTCTCTAGTGAAGCAAGCCCTGCATGTTCTGTTTTGTTTGATCAAGTGGATCAGCCACCAGTGCGGACTTCGGAGCTTGAAACTGTTGAACTGCCAAGAATAATAGCTGGTTCCTTCCATCCTCTACACCCAGTTGTCAAATCCTGTCCCGGATGTTAGTAGGCAATCATTTGGCCCAAGGATGTAACTGCTGTGAGTCCAGAAGAGTGCATCCCCAGGATCCCATTATAAACCAAATGGCTTCACTGTAAATGCTGAAAAGGCATGAAAATCACTAAGTGTGAAATAAAATAAACCCCTCTTCTGAAAGCCCAGGTTGGCCCTTCAGGTGCTGAGGCTACAGGTGTTTTTTTTAACTGCAAATGCTTCAGCCCACTTGGAGTACTATAAATTCAAGTGACCCTGATGATGTATTAACATAAATCACATGAGGTTATGAGACTGGGATTGTCCTTTTGGGGACAACGTCTGGGACAATGGATGCATAGCCCTAATTACAGCTGCTAGTATTAAGCTGGAATTTTCAAAGTTGCTCGAGGAAATTTGGTCTTGAAATGAGTTAAGTTGACTTGACTGACAAAACCATGCAGTTAGAGCTATACAGTTTCAGCCTGTTCCACTTCGTGTGACCTCATCTTTTATCTGCCCTCACATGGGCAAAAACAAACAGTGGAACCGTTTCTGTTAATGTTGTTTTTGTAAGGATCCCCTTCTCATGGCTTGAGCCCTTTTGTACGATGCCAGCAAGCTGTTTATAAATTGGTAACTGCTAGGCCTGTCCTTATTGTTTTGGGATTCCTCTGCTCCCACACGGACCTGGCAGTCCCTTCCTAAAATGCTGGGGTAGCGCAAGAATGCTATTTCTGTAACTATCCATTCCACACTGGATTCTTAAATGCTAGTTAATCAGACCTCAAGTATTTAGCTGTTCTGAGAAGTGGGACGCTGACGGCAAATATGCATGTTATCATTTGCAGAATCTGACTCCTCTAGTGGGAGGCAGCAGTAGTTCAGGCTCAACATCCTTCATTCAAACATGGGACGAAGCTTGCCAAAAAAACAGCATACTAGTAATTGTAGTTCCCGCTGGGACCTGAGGTGAGACCACAAACTCCGTTTATTTGGAGCACTGAGACTCTTCTGAGCACGATGAAGGTCAGCACTTTTGGAGAGGGATCACTGCACTCAACAGTCCTGAACATGAAAGGCCATTCACTGAGAAACTGCAAGGGCAGCGGTGGTGTGTGCCTGCTGTACTGCCTGCCTCTGGTCCCTGTGATTCCGAGCAGTTTGCTCTGCCTGGAGATCTCTGTTTTGGGGGTTGCATGTGTCTTTTCTTGTTGGGTGTGGGGAGGGTAGGGGTTTGTTGGTTTTTTTTTTTTTGGTTTGGTGGTTTGGTTTTTTTGCCTTTTTTTTTTTTTTTAAGTTTTGGTTGGCACAAGATATTATAGGCCAGGCAGGCTGGAACGCTATACAAATGTTGTAACTGAAAAATTCACAAACAAGTATTCAGGCGCTTATGTAGGATTGTAGGGGAGGGTGAAAGCAGCTGCTTGTATTGTTGCAAAAGCTAAATGCTTTCATGGAAATGCAGCTTCTTCTGCACCCAATTTGTAATTTCAAGCACTACGGTGCAAGGGTTAGAAAAGAACTGGGCCTTGGGGTGCCGGCTTCTGTTCAGGGATTCTTCCTTTGATTCACTGCCTCTGTCTCCATCACGTTACTGTTGAATTCAAGGAATTAAAACACCACTGCACTTTCAACATTGAGATTAAGCCTAATGTGCCTTCTGAGAGATTTTAAAACTTCTGTGCATCTTGGGGCACTGTTCCAATCTTCTCTGCTTAATGACAGTGTGCAGGCAGCACCCTGCACACACGGGCTTCAGCGCACCAGCGCCCAGAGCTCTCCTCGGTGAGACACAGCGTATACGAGTGTGGAGGGAACAGGATGATAACCAGGGGGTTGCTGACGTCACTGAGTGCTGAACACGCCTCTTAAATAGCTAAATTAAGAGATTGGTCCCTCTAGGTAGTTTAAGGAGCCTGTTTGAGAGAGTGACTGCTGGAAAACATGGAGTTATATGCTAATGTGCGGCCCCCTTCACTGTATCACCCCCTGGAAGACCTGCTTGACGCTCAGCAGGTCTCCCCAGTACAGCACCTTGTACAAGAAACCTCTGAGCTGGATAAGCTTGTAAATGCTGCTGTGTAATATCAATTGTGAGTAACCAGTCAATTTAGGTAAGAAGTTTCTGAAGAAAAAAGAAGCCAGGAGATACAGCGGGCATAATGGGAATGTAGGTGTGTAATTGCAGGGCTGTGATTCTTTTTTTTGCAGAGCTGCGATCTGGTGGAAGTCCAAGAATAGGTAGGGCCAGAGAGTGTTCTGTCCTTGTCCTGTGTTTTGCTCTTGCAGCCTCGATGACCACCTGATGATACGGCCTTTCATAAAATTTGGTCAGGTAAAGGCTTATACTTGGATAACCTAAAATCAGGGGTTTGGGATCCTGCAGTTTGGTGTCTGTGGAGCTTTGTTTTTCTTAAGTGAGAGACTCTGTGTGTGTGTCCCCCTCTGTTTGAGTCCTGATTTTGAACCAGATTAAGCAAAACATGGGAAAAGGACAAAAGTTGTTTTGAGTCATAGTTATTTAGAGTCTAACAGGTTAGACCATTGTTGGCAGCTACTTGTCCTGGTAATAGTCATGGCTAGATTGGTGTACTTTTTGGCAAAGTGCTACTTTGGGGAGACTCCAGTCCTTTGACAGTTGTGTATTAGAGATTATTGTGACTTTGAACTGTAAAAAGTTATTTTTTCCAAGATTTTTATTACCTGAAAAAGGAATCTGGTTTCTAAGTAAGCTGGGCTAGAGATGGAAAGGCATTTCCTTTTACTTTTCATTATTTCCAAAACAGCAATGTGATGTCCTCTTGATGGTCTAGGTCCTCAGGCTGGTAGTAACTGCTTAGATTAGGTAAGGTCTGACCTGGTTATCAACAGGGCTCAGGTCTGGGTTTTGCTTTCCACAGCTGGTCCAACCCACCGTTCCCCTCTGCGAACAGTCCCTTCCTCCCCTTCCCTCACACCCCAGCTGGCGAGGGGGAAGGAGCTGAGAGAGAAGGCAGCTGCTGGCACCTAGCACCAGAGGATCAGCCATCGCCCCTTGGCAGAGAAGGTGGCAGGCTGGTCATAAACTTTGTGTAGGCCAGGCCTAGCCCAGGGACCAGCTACTGCACTACATCGCTGTAGTTAATATTGGTGCACCAGCAAATGTGGTTTTGCTTCCTCAAAGATAAATTATAGCTGTTGTCAAACAGAAGTGCTTTTGCTCGTACTGACCACCTTTAGAACTCTGGACATGGGGAAAAATTGGTAAGCATAGACCAGGAAAAAATAAAATAAACATTTTCAAGCTTTTAAGATACTAACAAAATAATGAAAGGAAGAAAACAATCCCTGAAGGGATGAGCTCTGTTGACTGCACTGAGAGAGAGGAGGGCTCCTAACAAGTGGATTTGTTCTTTTCCTCGTTGAACACTCAGCAAGATGTCTGCAAGCACCTTTCAGCAGACCACTGTTAAGGACTTGTGCGTGGTTTCATCCGGTCTCATCCGGACAGCATATCTGTGCGTGAGGCCACTGGGACAGCCAGTCATGGGGCATGGGCTGAGGTGCATGAGGCTGGGAGACATGCCTGAGGCTACGTTACTTCTCTGCAGAAAGGCTGCTGATTCTCTTATCCCTGGCTAATATCTGTTAGATGTAATCTACAGAAACTGGCCAGAGCTTTTTCTGGAGCAGAGATGACATGCATAATCAGGAAGAAGCAGAAGGATGAGCTAGCTAAGTTCAAACTTGCTTTTAATTTTATCTACACACCTCTTGGTAGTGTCCCCAGTGTGTGGGAGCTTCCTAGCTTTTAGACAGAACACAGCATCACCAGTTTCTAGAAAGATGCCATGTGCCTTCATCACCAGGGCTATGAGAACACTACTGCTTCGCAGCCCCCCAGGTTAGGTTGGTGTACTGTGCTTTCCCAGAGCTATGCTCAGATCAATCTAGCAACAGAAGCGGGTGCAGAAAATGTGGTGTGCCTTGTAAGCAGGGTAAGAACTTGTATCTGCAGGGTTGGGACTTTCACCCATGTAGCCTGACCTCCTGTATCATCAAATTACCACCAGTTCTCTCTGCATGGAGTGCAATAGCTCATGCTTGAGTTCAATAATGCACTTTCTAGAAAGGCAATCAACCTGGATCCAAGGACATAAAGGGACAGAGAATACACCCCTTCTTTAGCATTTTCTTCCAGAGAATAATCACTCTGTAACAAATGTGAACCAGATGATTCATTAGGATTTTTCTAACTCCAGCTCTCAGCCATTGTTCTGGTTCTTGCTATGCCTTTTCCCACTTGATTAGAGCTCTTAGGACTGGCATTTTTCTCCCCATGATAGAACTTGCACACTGTAATCAAACTGCCTCTCGACAACCTGTAACAGCAAAACCCAGCAATGTCTCTAAGCTAGAATCTACTCTGTTCCTCTTAAGAGGTAGTAACCAGTGATTTTAGCAGTTCAGTCATATGAATCATCCTGCCAGTAAAGCCAATTCCATCACATTTCTTCCAGTTCCCTCTGCTTTTCCTTTACACAAATCTCATGACATGGATGCACTGGCATCTGCTCCGAGTTTCCACGTACAGTTGAAGGTGTTAGGGTTGGCTGCAAGACCCTGCACGTCCATAGAACTACCCGCCTCACCAACGCCTCCTTGTGCTATATCTGGTGATGTGTCTGAGCTGAAACTCCTGTGTCAGAAGTAAAAGAATGCTCCTGCAAGACCCTTCAGCTCAGACCTGCATTGCTCCATGTTCGATGGCCATCAGATGCCTGCCCAAACTTCGGAGCATATATGTTGCCTTTTAAGAGTAAGTTGGTATTTGGACTGGTTTCTATTTTCTTGGCGATTTGCTGGACCGAGGGGGTTTGGAGAAGTCACTCCCCAGCCTTTTTAGGCAGTTATTTTGATGTGCAGTAAGCCACCTTGGTTTCAGTGTCGGCTGTGTTGGTGTGCTTGGTATTGGTTACAAGTGGAAAGACAGAAATTAAATTAAACTTCCATTTCTTAAGAAAACTGCGTTCTTAGTTGCTTTCAGGGGAGCCATTTGATCCATAAGATGAAGGTCTTTAATTTTGCCTTACCTTTTAATCTCATTAACATCTTCTGAACACTCTTTCCTGTGTGAAAAGCCACGGGGTAGCCCAAGTGGTTAAAAAAAAAGAGTGGAATAGACTTTGGAGCAGAACATAAACATCTGAGGGCTCCTGCACACTCTGGCCTCTGTGGAACTCCTTCAGCCTGTAGCTCAGCGGTTTTAGTGCCCAATATGTCTGACTTAAAGAATGCATGAGTTTTGCCTCCGCTGCTGGCCAAGCTGTGTGGCCTTCGTGAAGCTATTTAATACCTTTTTCCTTCCCTTTTTTTCTTCTTTCTTTTTTCCTTCTTTCCTTCAGTTCTACCATATCTTTTTCTCCTTTTGGGCTATAGAATATTCTGAGTGAGCACTGTCACTTGACCACATTAGTGTACATCAGTACTTCTGGAAATTCTGAAATTAGTAGGAATGTGAAGAAGCGGTTTTGTTAGTACAACCTTTACCACGTCAGTCACATCTGAATTGCAGATGCTGCTATGGAGTAGAAAATGATTCCCTAGATTTGAACAAGTCAGCCAGAACGTTATGCTACGTTAATCCAGCTATTATGTTTCTGTTACCAAAACTAGCTCTGGACTGTCTGTGCAGACCTGTTCTCAACGTAATAACATCACCACTCTTTAGGAGTGTTGTGTGTCATCAGAAACGGTGCTCGCTCCTTTCCTCAATGACGCGTTGCTCAAACAGCGCTGAATTGCAGGCTGACTCACCCTCTTCGCCACCAGCATCCCGGGGGTTCCTTTTGCAGTATCTCACCAGATTACCGGCATAGCCCGGCCCTGGTGTCACTGGCGCGAGCTCTGTGGGAAGGGTGTGACAAAGCCAGGTATGTTGAGCACACACAGAGGACATTGTACTGTGAGCAACGCAGGTTTCCGCAGAGGTAGGTGACGGGGTTTTTGTTTAAATGTGTATCCCAGAGACAAAGGCTTTAATCATGATGCAGTTTCAGAGGTAAGATCAACAGAGAAATCTGAAATCGTAACCTACTGTTTCTGGACAAGCACACATTAGCTCTCTAGCGCTCGTTTTATTTCTCTGGCTTTAGTTAGCTTTTGTAGTTTTACTACAGGTACGACAGGCTGGAGCCACTGTTTGTGAACACTTTTATCTCTTTGAAGCCTTCTTTTGAAATGAAATTTCTCTTGGCCCTTCTTAGCTCAAAGGTGGAACTTTATAGGGAGCGGGATGAAACTGTTTTCAGCGTGTGTGTGTGGGAATTTTGCAGCAATTCTACTTCCTTTGAAGATGCACGTTGTTCCTGAGCAACTTCTGTGCAACAGGAAAACCGGCTGTGGCCGAGCAGGAAGCCGTGAGGTGGGCAGCGCATTCCAGCATGCCCTGACCCTACCTCACGCCGCCCCTGCCCCGACAGCGGTCTTTTTGTGCCTGTGGATGGTTCTGGGAGTTGGAACCAGGCAAGGAGATTTTTTTTTTTTTTTTTCCGTACGGATTTGTTCTTAAAACCAGACCTGAGGGTTGGGCCCACGTGCAGTTTACTGCCAGATTCTGCCGGTCGGCGTGCTCCGAGCCGCCGCGCACTGCTGTAGAATACTAAAAGCGAGATCGAGGGAACCGAGCGCTTGGTGCCCCCGCGCCGGCAGCGCCGCGGAGCGAGGGGCTCCTCGGTGCCGGCCCTGAGGGGCGGGCGGCGGCCGGACTCAGCGAGGGAGCCCTTCCCGCCGGGGCGCGCGGCGGCCGCTGGCGCGCGGCGGCCGTTGGGGCGCGGCTGCGCGCCGCCGCGCGGGCGGGGCGGGGCGCGCGGGGGCGGAGCCCGCGCCGGGCCCCGCCCCTCCCGGGCAGCTGTCAGAGGCGGCGGCGGCGGCGGCCGGTCCCGCGGGCGGGCGGTCCCGCAGGCAGGCGGTCCCGCGGGATGCGGCGCTGAACGCGCACCGCCGGTCACTCGGCGCGGGCTCCTGCTGCGCCGCGGTTGTCTCCCCCCGCAGCTCATGATGTGCCTGGAAAGCGACGGTTCCTCCGGTAGCAGCCCGGGCTGCGGCGGGCGGCTCCGAGCCGGCGACGAGGAGGAGGAGGAAGAGGGCGAGCGGGGCTGCTGCGGCCGGGGAGCCGAGGGCGAGGTGCAGACCCTGTCGGGCAGGATGAACCCGCCGGCGGCCGGCAAGCACCCCGAGCGCCCGCCCGGCCGCCCCAAGGCGCCGAGCCTCGGCCGGGCCCGCGTGGCCGCCGCCGGTATCCTCAGCGTGGGCAACGTGCTCAACTACCTGGACCGGTACACGGTGGCAGGTGAGGGCACCCCTCGGCGGCCCTCCCCGGGGTGCCCGGGCGGGGTGCGGCCGCCGCCGCCCGCCCGGTGGGGCCGCCCCGGGGGCGGGGGGGTGTGTGTGTGTGTGTGGGACGGGGGACAGCGGGGCCCGCCGCCGGGCCGCCCCGGGGTGGGGTGGGGGGGCTCCGGTTCGCCGTGGCCGGGCTGGAGCGAGCGGCGCGGGATGCGGGGTGGCCGGCTGCGGCTGGTGCCCGTCGCGCAGCCCCTCCGGTATTGTTCTTTACTTTGGCTGAATTTCATCGCAAATAAAAGGAGGTGTCCTTTGTTTGCCTCGGTGGCGGAGTGAGTGTTCGGTGGGGGTTTTTTAAGCTTTTTTTCGGAAGGGCCTGGTGCCGGGGGGGGCTGCCGGACGCCGAGGCCACTTTACGCGATTTCGTGGGCTGATGGGAGAAGCGTTCTTGATCTTAGGACCGGTGTAAATGCTGTGGGTGACAGGTGCAGCTGCTGCCAGAGAAATACAGCCTGCTGTGCAACGGGGGGGAATCGAGGAATGCCGTCACTTTTGTCTCCGCGGGTGAAAGCAGCCGCCGAGCAGGTCGGCCCCGCAGCCCGAGGAGCCGGGCTGCCCTTGCGGCGCGCAGCTCGCAGGCGGCGGGAGCCGCTCCCGGCCGGCGGCGGAGCGGGGCGCGGGAGGGCCCGCGGGGCGCGGGAGGGGCCGCGGGGCAGCCGCACTGCACTTCGCGAAGCGGCGCTTTCCCTCAGGTGGACGCTTCGAAGTCGTGCCTTCCCCGACGGAGGCGCTTTCCCCGCCGCGCTGCGTGAGCGGCGCCCTGCGCCTCGGCGGCGGCGGCTGCTGGGAGCTCAGCCCCGAAACAAACCTGCGGTGGGACGCTTGCTGTAGGGTCCCGGGAGGGGACTCCTCATTTATTCTTGTCAGGCAGTAGTAGGAGGGGAGAAGGTGACTGCTGAACTTTTTCTGATTAGAAATGAAGTAGGCTTGTTGGTATTCGGCTGCCTCGTGTAATTAAAACATAATACATATTCTGTGTTTGGCAATACTGATAATTTTATCTTCGGAGCTTATAAAGGGGTTTGTGCGTGTATAAATTTTGCTCTATGCATATACATATTTTAATCACTAGGACTCAATGTGATGTTAAACAAATGAGTGCATTTGTTTATGCTACATTAAAATAATATACGTTTGTAGGGCAGTGGTAGGGTACAGGGGACATAAATCTAGTCACTGTTGTCAGAATAAGTTGGCCAGGCTGGCTTTGTCTTGTCTGGGGTAGGGAGATGGGGAGGATTAGAAGGAAAACTTAACTGATGTTGTTGTGGCTTTTTGGTTGTTATTTTTAGGCAGGGCTTGCTCCTTCAGGAAACGTAAAGGCCAGTCTTGGGAAGTATCGAGTACTCGGTTGGTAGTCAGTATGTTACAGGAGGAAGATTGAAGATAAAAGCTTGATCTGTTATTACTGAAGGAAATGGTAGTTTGCTCCCTCACCCTCAAATAGGAATCTCTCTAGTAAAGAGATTTACCACAAAGCACCATTCTCCTTTCACGCATGGAAAGTTTCTTCTTCAGGAGGCAACCCCCCTGCTCCCTGCCCCAGCCCCGCGCACTCAGCCTATTTATTTTTTTGTTTAAAAAGCACTATCTTGTTCATCTATTTATTATAGTACTTTCAGCAAGACATCTTATTTTTTGTCTGCAAGAACAGAACGCATGGGATGCTCTGGCAAGGGAGGGCAAAAGCATTTTCATTTCTGGGAAGGCTGGAAAGTGCCTGACCAAAGAATAAAAATGCCTGCCTACTGTCAGGTAGCATTGCCAGTCCTGGTGCTTCGATTGCCAGCGTTCCTAGGATAAGCTCTGGTTTTGCAGTGCCCAGTAACTGCCCTGTGGAACTTACCTGCTGGCTTTCAGCTTGATATCAAAGGTTTAAGATCTCAGACATCAGACTTTCCTTTGGGGACAGAATAAAATTTTGCATGATCCTTTTGTCTTCTCTCAATGGATATTTATTTTTCAAACTGGTGCTCTATAACGTGCTAATCCAAAAAAAAGGAATAATTTAAATCCAGTCTAATAGAAGAGTTGTGGTAATAAAAATGATGTGTTTTGAGCTGAAAGCTGACTTTATTATAAAGTCTTCTCTACAAGAAAACTTTGCTTTAATATTTTGAGTCTTAGTGCATACCACATGCTTATGCGATGTGCACTTGCATATGAATCAAGCTAGCACTTTGAATATTCAGCTCACATCTCAAGACAGGTAATAATTAGTGAATACAACTCTTCAGACCTTCAAAGGACATTTCAAATATGAATTGTTGCAGCATCGTAATAAGGGAGTTTAACACTAGCCACAATATGGCAGGGGAAGTAGCATCAGAAGTTATGATTTACCTAAGGCCAGCGAACTGTTGTGAGAACTGGAATTAATTTCTGGTTCCAGCTCTGTTTGAAACAAGTGTTAGAAGAGCAGCAGTACCAATGGAAACTGGTTCCTGAGGATTTGTGTCTCTAGGGTGATCCCTCCTGTGGGTTCTCTGACGTCAAATAAGAGCTGACCTTTGTCATTAACCTTTCTTATATGAGTCTCTCCTCTACCCAACTATTTTTTTTAAATGAAAGTCTTGGGAGCTTTGGGACTTCCTCCTGCTGTCAAATTTATTTGAAAGCCAGGTCAGTGGACTCAAAAGCGATTAGTAGGCAGCTGGCAGACGGACATAAGCAAACAGAAAATCCAGTTTGTGGGCACGATACTACAAGTGCATCTTCTATCTTACTTGGAAACTTGGTTGCAACAATTTTGGTCTTCCTGGTCACAAATGCAAGGATAAAAAAATAGCAATTTTATATATATATAGTGTGTGTGTATATATATATAAAATAAGTATATACAAGTATATATTATATTTTTAGTTGGTAGGAAAAAAAAGATCATATGTGGAGTGCTGTGTTGCATCTGTAGTTCCCTGGGTATCTCCCGCTGTTTTCTAACGTAACCACGTGGAAGTTAGATAACATGCAACCAGTCAACACAAGGAGATCTTAGGTAATAGCAGGAAAACTCTAGGCTGACCTATGGTACATCTTGCTCCTAAAAGTAAAAAGCAAATGCTTTTGCATTATTAAAAAATAAACAGCAAACACGGTATTTCTTGGTATTTACACTCTGGATACAAAGACATTGTGTATGATGAGTTGTTCTTGGGTGGTCTTTTTTTCAGGTCCAAGAAACAAGGAAGTAGCTGCCTGTTTCCCTAGTTTTGGTTTAATGATGTCCCAGTATAGACTGAATGAATTTAGGATGGTATATGCCTTTTGGTATCTGGGATGTTCCACGGCAGGACTTGAGCGCGGTTTCTGAGACACAGGAGGTGTACGGCTTCACCCCTGATGCTAAGTTGCAGCTCTTTTAGGAATGCATGGTGAACTGGCCCTCTGCTGAGGACTGGCCTGCTTCTTACTGTTTAAGTTTCTTCCAATACTTTAAAAATAAAAAGCTGGCACAGTAATCTTTCAATAACGTCCTTATGTTTACAAGAGTTGGAAATTTCCAGTGTGTGTGGGAAGGTTAAAATACAATGATATTGGGAGAAGCTGTCCCAGACAAAAAGCGGGAGTGCCTCTACTGTGGCTCGTCTAAAGAAAAGACTGAAAACTCTGTGCTGAACATTACTGACTTGAAGGGAAGTGATCCTCTGCAATTTTCTTCATAGGTCTTTGATCATACTGAAAACAGTTGCCTGTGGAAAAAGCATGCTTTCAAGAACCGTGATATTTTGCTGCTATTGGGAAAGCAAAGAGAAACTTAGCAGTAACCTATCATAGAGTACCTGTGAAACTACAGCATTTCAGCCATCTGGTGCTGCTGGGACATACCTTCTTCCTTAATGAAGTTTTGGGGAAAGTCATCTTACCTTCAGAAGCTTGGAATGTGGCTTCACAATTATGCCATGGATGACCTTTCACTATGGCTGCTGTTGTCGATGGAAATAGTCTTGCTTCATTAGGGTGTTACCTCCACCTTCTAGTTCAGACACTACTTCCTGGCATTTCTGTAGTGCCTTTAATTTAAAGGTAACAATTTAATTAAGCTGGAGAACTACACAGCAAAGTAAATGAGTCTTACTATCCCACTACAGAAGGGGAAACAGAGTTAGTGTTGTCGATTTGCCTGTGGTAATATAGTTAGTGGCAGAGCCTTGGCTGGTATTTGCTCATCCTTGAGGTTCTCTGTCCCTGTGACAGTGTGCCATAGGCTTTGGTCTGCTGTTTTTGTCCTGTAAATGTCTGGAACTTGCTAATAACCATATTTGTGTTAATTAGCCTCTCATTACAAAACATAGTTGCAAATCAAATACCATTCTTTGAAGATACGTACATGCAAATGATTATTGAAAGTTGAAAGTCAAGTTTGAAACTATGTAGTACAAGCTATAACTGAAGGGTTAGGAAAGGTTCAACACTAACTCTCAAATGCAAAGATGTTCAAGAGTTTATAAGCCAAAACTGCTTCTTTTTTCTTCTTTTCACTTGTGAGCTCATATTTCTGATAGTAATATGTTACCTCATAGCATGTTTCATACTGAACGATCTTTATGCAGTCTGAGATCTCGTATATGTGATGGGATAGAGAGCGCCCCTTATCCCCCTTGTAACAAGACTATGCTCAGTGCTTATTTCAGGGAGGAAACCATTAAGTGGCAGAGCTAAGCTCAACCTAGGACTCAGCTGTGGAAGAAGTGTAATGCTGCAAAATATTAAAAAAGAATATTGACAGAGCCTACTTGAGCCAGGGGTGCCCCAAGCTCACCCATGTGAGAATTTGCAAAAGGACAGCAACGTTTTCCTTGGACCATAGATACCTGCTGCTGGCTCAAGGCGCAAGAAGTACTGCACTGGGAGCAGGAGCTAGAAGGACTGAGCCTCATGCACTTCAAAAGCAGGCGAAAGAAAGCACTCTGCAGCACGATGACAAGGACTGTGTAGTACCATCTAGTTCTCTAACATTGTGTTTTCCCTGTGTGATGGGCTTTATTGCACAGTCAGCTGCTTCCTGTTTGCCGGTTCTTACGTGAGTTGGCAGGATTTGTTTCAGAGTATTTTACATTTTGAGCGAAGTCTTTAATCATAGTATTTTTCTTCCTTGTGATATAGGTTTGCCAGATAGTTACTATCTTTGTTATTATGTGCAGATTTTCCTGTTTGACTCTGAGATCCTCTTTCATGCATGTTGATTAATTTTATCCCCAAAGCATCCAAGTCACCACAGTTAGTGAATGGGGGCTTTATTACATGGAGTTAAGATCCTCATAAATATTGAGTATGTTATTAAGAATAATGTGATGATCATAACTAGTCCCTAGATCTTGGAGCCTGTCAATATCAGGGGCTGTGCAGAAAAGCTTCTCTGGTCAGAAGTGTGGGAATTCTATAGTCATTCCTTCATGACTTTTCAGATACCGTGCCAAGCTGTAGTAGGGTTGAATTCCATCAGTCAACTTGTTTTCAGTTGCTCCTGTTTATTACACGTTTATTCTTTATTGCTTCTGGTAGACTACACCAGAAGCAAACAAGCTCCCCATTAGTAGCATGGGGGGCTGCTAAGTTCAATAGATGTTGTTAAAAGCTGGTGACTTTCCCCTGATATGAAATCCCATAGGTCTCACTTGGGCTTTCAAGTGCTGAGGAACTTGCGATCAAAAGGTGATGTTATAATGTCTCGCCTGAATCAAACAAGGTTTGTAAAGGTCTTGAGTTTCCTTACAACTGTTAGTAAAGTCTCATGGTGCCTACTCAGGAGATTCAATGGGAAGCCATAATTTTATTTTACAGATATAAATTAGGAAATTCAGAGATCAGAACTCTTGCAGAGTTGCTTGTTTGCTTCATCATTGCTTTTTGTGTATTATAGACCAGGACATCATTGTACAGCTTCTACTGAGTCAGGTGGTGCACCCAAGGTACTTACCATCCATGTATATCAGGAGGGATCAGAGAGCTGTATGCCGTGGGTGGGAGGGGGTCTGAAGGAGACAAGAGACAGTATTGGTTAGTGTAAGGAGCCCCAGGACATTAGCAGATATGACTTATTTCATAGGCAGCATAGGCAAAGGAGGGATTTGAGGGAAGACAGTGGTAGCTTTCAGCAAGTGGTTACAGACAGCATCTACCAAACATGACGAGCATCACAGGAAAAAGCATGAAGATGTCTGTTGGAAATGGATGGTGGAGGATGACACCCTTTGCTGGTTGAGAGCATTTTCTGGAAATTGGCGCTGTGGATGTAGGGTGATGAGTGTTCTAGGAAAAAGATAATGTATGTTCAAAATGAGTTCTCAGAAGGACCTGTGAAGTGCCTAAGGGGCCATGGAAGTTAATGCGAGTTGAGCAAAATGGGCTTGGGCGCAGAGCCCAGAGAGGTATAAGTGAGGTGAGCAACTCCTGGTGGTTTCCAGAGAAGTTTGGGTACAGAACATGGCATGGACCTTTTCTGAAAATTGCATTTTTGGTGAACGGGTCTGAAAGTCAAGAAGCTAATCTGAGGCAGGTACAGGCAAAAAAACCAAACCAACCAACCAGCCAAAAAACCCCCAAGCAACACCCCAACACCCCCCACCTCCTTCCAAGCCCTTAGTTCTGAGCTCTGCTAGAACCTGCCTTTGAGTTTGGCAATATTAAAATAGTGCACTGCACTATTCATAGACTGGACAAGTACTTTACTTAGAATTGGCATGCACAGTAGGCATCTCATCACATTTTTTTCTTTTTTTGACACATCTGTTTTCATTGTTATTTTGTAGGTGTTTCTGTCTTACGTAACCCAGCTATTTCTGTAGGGTTGCAGGGAAAGGAAGTGAAAGGGAGGGAACGCTAATTTCCATGCTTCTGGTTTCACAGCAGTATAAATAATGAGGAAAGTGAGAATGTGAGGGATCCTGGATGACTAAAGGGGTATAGAATCTTTCACTTTTGAGGTCATTGCTTTGGGCCTATTGCCAGTCAGGAGTGGCTGAAGTTGTCTTTTGGAAGGCTCTTGGATGAGCTGTTCAGGACCCCACGGTGGTCTCTTTTACACTCTTCATGATGCTGTGTGTTTCAGGAAAGCCTCCACACAAGACATGGCTGGGAAGGGCATAGAGGAGTTCTGTCAGGCTGATCCTTCTAGACAGCAATGAAGCATGTCATGAGACCAATGTAGCTGCTCCCACCTATTCTGTACTTCTGTTTTTGAGGGAATATATATAAATCATTCTTCTCCAGAACTGTTGATCTTCTACCACAACTGAAATGCATAGCGCAATTTTAGCTGAAGGGAGAGCAATACAAAAGAAAAACTCGGCTTTATGCCTTGCCAGACCTAAATTTAGGCTTCAACAATGTGAACATTCCAGGGTTATGTAGTTGGTGAACAATTCTATCTCCTACAGGCTTTTTATTTTATTATTTTTAGTACCTGTTCTATGCTTCTGCTGGCGGCCAGCAACTGCAGTGGCTAAACAGAACAGCAGAGGGAAAAGATCAGGGTTATATGGAGAATAGCTGCAGTAGCAGCTTGGAGCTTGCTGGCAGAATGAAAGAACCACATGCTGGAATGAAAATCCTTTTCAGCTTTGGCATGTGATGATGTTTTTTTATTTTAAGGCTGCATTGAACCAAAACTGCAGTAATCCATTTTACTCCTTCAGGCTTCTGCCAATAATTATGTAAATAACAGAACACAGTTAATTATTTGTTTCATAGCTTCCCATTTGCTTTATTCATATCAGAAACATATCATTATTGTCTCAGAACGTGAGCCCTGTGTTCCTGGCAACATGGAAAACAACAAGAGTGGGTGAACTGACAGAGTCAACAGGACTTCTGTCTGTGTGAAGCCTGCAGGGCTTGAATTAAACCTACCCGAAGGTGAACTTTGATTCATGTGGCTGTCCCGTGCTTTGATGTTCTGTTCTCTCTGCATGCTCTCATTTCAGAGGAGCGATCCTTTGGGAGAGTGTGCCAGCAAAGCAGTACAGATCTGAGAGGGGGGTCTTGCCCTGTTGTTGGTTTGCAGTTTTCACTTCTTTCTGCCTCTCACTTCTGTACTTCATGATTTGTGTCTGTGTTGTATTGATGGCTGTGGACATTTTGCGTTTATGCTGGCATACGTAGTGGCTTCAGCACAGCTTTGCTGCCAGGTGTGCAGTTCGGGAAGCTTACAAACCACTGTGTGCTCTTGCTGTATGCCTCTTCAGTGAGACTTTTCATTTGAAAATGTGAGACTGACAGGATTTTTCTTTTCTCCCGTAAGATACTGGATTCTCATTTTTCCATTGCCTTTAGCGTTGGGTGGTTTGCTCCAACAGGCTTGTGCTTGTAAACTTTATCCCAGCGAGACCCAGTGTGGCTTGGCTGTCCTGAGCAGCACGAGTTAAATAATTTGATCAGCTATCCAGGCTTCAGTAACTGAGCAGGTTAGTGTGTGAAACGTTGGTTATGGGACACTGAGTTGGGGCTTCTTAAGCACTTTGGGGCAGGGGCTAATTTTGTGCCGTTCCAGGCATACTGTCAGTGCTAAATAATAATTAATATAGAATTGCAACACTATTAATAAATGCTGACTATGTAAGTTATGAAACAAACTATGCAATAAGGGAAAATGATTTCTAATGCACCAGTGTGCCTCAAAGAGTGGTCACTGCGTGTATTGGTGAGTTAAGCTATTAGAACTCAAATACTGCTGCAGCAATACTAATGCTAAAACATTTATAACAGTCTTGTTATTTCCCTCTAGCAGCCAGAAATGCTGCCTAACTTTCAGAATAACAATCTTTTATATATTCAGGAAACAAAATACCCAAGGGCCACCTGTGACTGACAGCTACAATGCTCTGATTAAAACTGACAGTTCCTGATCAGATCAGTCTTGGATGTGTTATTTCTTCTCTGATCGGGAAGAGAAGGGGGAGGACAAAGAACCCTGTAATGTGATAGTATTAGGAGCTTTTTTCCCTTTGCAATTTTTGAGGAATTTGTAACTCAGAAGTACCAAACAAGGTGCATGGAAAGGCAAACATTGATTTCTCCTTTATGATTTTCCTATAACAAGATATGGAAAATACTAAGGTAATTGATTTTTGACTATAAAACCAATGTGCTGAGATTCCTGAGCTTCTGGTGATCAATTAAGCTACGGTGTTTGGGGCCCTAAAAAGTGTGTGTGTGCGCCTTATTCCCAACTGGTATTAAGGGAAGGGAGATAACTTTTTATTTTTCCTAAATGAGAGGAATTCTGGTGGTTTTGTTCATCTGTGCTTGCATACACACTGCATAAACAATTACACAATCCCTAACGAAAGACCTTGAGTCACTGGTCAGAACGTGAGGTGGTTGGGTGCTAATCCTGGCTGAAGGTTGGGTACTCACCCACTAGCACTCCACGCAGCGAGTGGTATTTTCTGCCCTTTCCTCCCAACAGCATTTCTTAGCTGTCAAGGGAATAACCAACTTATTTCATTTACCTCTGTATTTGGTTAATCTACTCTTTATATGTATGCAGGTGCTGGATGCTCACGAGCAGTTCGCAACGCTTCCCTAGCACGTACTGCTCTGTGCTTGCCGGCTCTGTGACATACCTTGAACTGTACAGAAGTGCCGAAAAAGCAATAAAATTAATGACTTTGCTTCTCTTGCCTATTTCATTATAGCAGGGTCTTGGTAGAACTGCTAAAATTTAGGGTCACTTGCTATTTCCTTCATAAAACATGTATTTTTAGGGTGGCAAATTCCTGCTCTGCATAAATGGATATCACAGTTATTTTGTAAGCCTAGATGTGTGACCAGTTTTGGAAGCTAGTGCACTGTTTTATATGTGCTTTAACACCCATGAAATTGGATAGACCTTTCACTAATTAAATAAATTTTGGGTCATACTCTTCAAGTTGCTGGAGAAGTGAGGCATCTTTCTAAACTTGTGTGTCTCAGCAGTTAGAGTTGCAGTGGAAGGAGAGCAGCTCTTGCTTCTTGAAGCTTATGTCTGTGCAGCACATTTGTTGCATCGCTGCATAGTGCCCTTCCAGAGGTTCTTAGTCTCTCATGCCATGCTAAAACACTTTTCCAAGTAGGGTTAAACTTACCTTTGCCCTTAAAGGTGTTCCAGGATGGATGTGATACTAAGGCACATTTTTGGCAGCTATTCAATGTGCAGTGGGTGTATGTCAAGTTATTACAAAGCTACCAAAATTACGAAGTTGGGACTGTGGATTGAGAGGGACTGCAACAGTAGCTGAAGAGCGAGAGGTAAATCACTTTTGGTCTGCATTTCATTGTTCTTGTTAAACTTTTTCCTCATTTGGAAGTGACTCAAAATTAGTAATGCTTCTGTAGTCATATTATATTCAAAAATATATATTGGTATAAATGTCAAACTCTGTATATCATTGTAAACTTACATTTGCCTCAGAAGTGTACGTTTCAATCACTTGCATTGCTGAAAGCCACTTTACTTAACAAGAATAAATTAGCAGTAGAGCTAATGTTTGAATAAAAACGCAACTTCTGTGAGTGGCTGGGTAGAGGTTTCTGTCTGTAAGCACATGCAATACAATCTGTAATCAGATTTAACCTTCTTAACTATTTAGTCAAGCTCTATTGTACCATCCCTTCACATTTTCTATGTGAATAGGAAATACATTCATCACCATTTAGGAATTACTGGACTTTCTAACTGACCATGTTAGGGTTTGTTCACTCAAAGACTTGTGCAACTGAAGTACTAACGGCTTCAATACCGAGTGGGACAGGTTTCCTACGCAACTGGTATCTGTAGGAAGAGGTTTGTGTATCCAGAAGCAGCCCAGCAGTGGGAGAGTTCAGTTACGACAATCTAGACGAGACATTCAGCCTCCGGTCTCTGTGCAGAGACTGCCAGAAAACAACAGGTAGGGTCAGTCATGGTGTGGACAACCACTAGTTAGTAGATTTAAATCACTGATCTGATAATTAAGCAGTTCGTGAATGTCATTAATAGAACTTTTGGTTGGCAAACCAATATTTTCCAGCGCTTCAGTTTTCTTGGTAGATAAAAACAAATACATAAAGCTTTTTGCTTGCATGAGTTTGGCTTTAGTGAAGGAAGCTGGTAAGAAGAAAATCTATTAGCAGTACAGTTTTTTCACTGTTTTCAGGGGTCTCTTTTGTTCTGCAGGAGTAAGGTTTGCTTTTTTTTTTATTAATGCCATTGCAATAATACAGAAGATCACTGTTTGCAGCTTCCATTTGAACATGTGGACTCCAGTTGCCTCTGCTAATACAGAGTCGTAAAGACAGGAGACCTAAAATACAGATCTTACAGTCATGCAGAAAGTTTCTATTTTAAAAAATAGGTTTGTAAGTATGATGTTTCTAAAATAATTCTGCTCCTTTATAATTACACACTTTAGATATTAATACATATAATTTTGAAAGTATAATTTAGACTTCGGTAGGTAGTGTCACAACAATTTTAAGGTAGGTTTAAAAAAAAAATTGTACCAAAATATCTCAACAAGAGCAATTTTCTTATTTAGTGATATTCTTGTGCTTAGTCTGGAGGACCTGATCCTAGACTCTGGTGGCTTTTTTGTTTTGGGATTTTTTTCCCTTTTAACCCAGAATGCAATAGAGACTGAAGTGTCCTGTCTTTTAAAGAAACAGTCGCAGGGCCTTCTGTGAGATTTCAGGGCTAGAGGGAAGCAAGAGCACACTCTGGGTCCTTTCAGCTTACAAGTTACGGTTAGAAAATAGTCTCTTAGCAGCTCCTAAAAAGCCAGGTAGTGAAAGACTTGGTGGTAGGCTGAAAAAGCAGAGCACCTGCAAGTGTTACGGACAGCGTGTCAGTCTGCGTGTGAGTGGTGTGTTCGCACAGAGATTCCAGACTCCCCTGCTCTGAGATGAATTTCTTCTAACAGATTAGTTTCCCTTTAAATCTGGGATAGCATCTTTCCAGTCAAAATTGCTATGCGGCATGTGGTTTGCTGAGGGGAAAGCAAGTAATTTTTTGTCTACCAAAGGATCATGCCATGTCAGCTGTCTTACCCCCCTGTAATTTTGCTGTGGACCACTGTTCAGTGCCCCTGCTGCCGAGCCCGCAGCTGCATGCGCCCTTTACGTTCAGCATGGGTGCGCAGAGGGTCCTCACTCTCTGTTTCTTTCCTTCCCTCCCTCCCCCAGGCTTTCACTTGTGTGTAATCAAATTAAACAGTGGCACCAGCCCCAGTGGAGAAGAGCTCCTCTGTTAGAAAGCTGTCTTTCTAGAATTTGCACACAGATTTCATCATTTGCACCTGCCATTGCTGGCTGCTGCTATGACCTTGTGTGCCAGCAGCCTGTGCTGGTAAGTGTTCCCTGTTCCTTCTATCTCAATTAATAGTTTTAAGGACACTCAATTCTTTGCCAGTCTTCTAAAGCTTGTCTTTGTCCATAAACACTCTGCATTATATTTTTACAGGGTCCAGTTGAAGAGTGCTTTCAGCATGTGTAATGAAAGCTAGAAAGGGCCATGTTATGAGGTTTCTGTTAAATAAATAAAGGCAGCAACCCAAATCACCAGCGACTGGTGTCAAGTGATAACTGTGCAAGGATGCTGGGTCACTCAAGACAGTAGCAGTCACTTATGGAACACTGCAGACTTCTATTTGAAACCCATTGTAGGTTGGTAAAGCCTCTTGCTGTTTCTATTCAGATCTTCTGGGCATTGTGCCTTCTCTGGGGTAGCGGGCCGCTCCTCTCCCCATGCGGGACCCCGTGTGCCGGACACACCTGCCGGAGCAGCTGCGCTTTGCTGAGTCGCGCTGAGGTGTAGCAGCACGGGCGTGTGACATGGCCGCCGGCCTGTGAGGCTTGCCAGGCCTGCCCGCTCTGCGCAAGGCCTTCCGCCATGCTTTCCACTGTCTGATGAGCCCCTTAGGGTCAAACCAACGCTTTTTCAACGTGGAAACTTGAAACCACTGCCTCTGTCCCTATCTACAGGATGCTTCCTTGTGTTACGAAGCCTTCTCATTTAAACATTCTACACTTCAAAGTATTCATTTATTTCAATCCAGAATTCTTTGGTTCAACACAGACTTTGAATCTACTCGCTTTCCATCGCTGAAAATCATTGAGACAGCATTGCGCAGTGGAGCTTTAAGAGCCCCGCTTAGACTAAGCAGCAAACTGTGGTGTTTGGCTTCCTTTGGTTTCCTTTCCTTTCATTAGTGCAGCCCCCTCGTCGTGGATAATTTTCATGTGATGTTTTCATTTGGGCAGTGGATGTTGCGCATCTCTCTGGTGGGTGTTAGAGGTAACTGTACCCATGGAAGGGTGGACCTCTGTGTCAGAACTGGAGAACGTTGGTGGAATGGAACAGGGCACAGCCTGCCTTGTTAATTCTGTTAATGTTTTTAACAGTGCAATAATCTTTTTAGCTGCTAAATATCCCCCATCGGTGATTGCTAAATGTAGTTACTTATGTACAAGCAAGCTCAAACAATGGAAAATATATGAAATATGAGCCCTTTCTTTGTGCTGGGGTGGTAACATTCATCTTGCTTTGGTGAGGAATGTTCACTACACATTTCCGAACATTGTAGTGAGCAGATGAGCTGTTTCCTCCTTCTCCTTCAGGTTTTGGTTTCTCCTTTGGAGACCGTGCTTAGATGGACTGTTAGAGTAATTATCAAAATGAACAGGCATGGTTTTAAAGATGCTGTTCTGTGATTTTATTGTTGTTGAGTGGAGGGGGATGGAAACTGGCTTGGTTCTTGTTCTGTTTTTCCATAGTTCAGTGTATTGACATGTAGATGAGCAAGAGTCACATTGGGAAAGAGCTGCCTTTTGATTCTACCGGTGTCCCCAACCGAGGGAAGACTGAAGAATATAAAGGAACCTCAAAAAAAACAATCCTACAGCTGACAACCTCCTATCAAGCAGCATATTTGCAAAGACTATGGAAATTGTCATGTTGATACTGAGTTTTGTTTTTGCTGGGTGACTCTGTCAGTCTGTTAAATTGCTGAGAGAAACCTCCTTGTACAGGCACGGGTGTATTTTCACACATCCTAAGGTAATGAGAGTAAATTATAGGGAAACTTCATTCCTAAACAGTTGCTTTGAGCCCAATTTCACGGAAACTTTAACAAGACAACAAATACAAAACCTTAAAAAAAAAAAAAAAACCACCCCAAAAACCCAACCAACTTAAAAATAGAGATGAGGTTAAAAGGAGACTGTGTCTAATTTTGTTAGCGTTGTGGCCCTAATTTGTTGCTTCTGGTGACTTGAATTCCTCACAGATTGCTGGTTTGTCTGCAGATCTATAATTCCCACATACTGTAATTTCGCCCTTGGAAACGTTGGCCACTGGCAGCTCTCTCTGAGCTGGAATTCTGAATTTTTTAAACTCCTCAGCCCATTCCTTTTCTGTTTAATCTAGGTGGAGATGCTTGCCTCTCAGGGAGGACTGAGCAGCTGTCTGTGCTGTGGTGGAAAGCCCTGAGAAGGCAGTGGTGATGAGCAGGGTGCTGGGGTGTGGAAGGCGTCCGCTCTATGTGTAACAGCGGCGCTTGGATTGCATGTTGGCTGTAGAGAGGTTTGTGGTTTTCGGCAACAGTGTAACCATCCAGCAGGAGGATGTGCTGGAAAACCGGGCTGTTCTCTTCTAGGACACTTAAAAATGTGAGATCAAGAGGTACCACAGGAAAAATTCTGAGGTGTTTGTTCTGCAAAATCCAAAAATCCTTCCCCCCCCCCCCCCCCCCCCCCCCCCCCCAAATGTGCTCAGTTCTTTAATTCCTATCAGCTAGTGGAAGGGTCAAATACTGCTATGAGCCTTTGGCAGGTTTGAAATCACTAGCTACATACTTTGAGTTTCAGCTAGCACCCAGGCTCTCATTTTAGGCCATACATTTAACTGTTATGTTATAAACTGAAAGAATATATCATTTATTGAAGTCTGAAAACTTGAAATACTGAGATGAAAGGAGAGACAGATCTGAGTTGACTTTCATCTGGTTTTTGTAATTTCAGTTGGGTTTCAACCTGGTGGGTTTTTTTTTGTTGTTTTTTTTTTTTTTTTAGGAGCCCTAATAAATTAAACCTTAATCTTTTGTTTGCCTTCTACATCAGTTTTATCCTCTGGGCATCCCCTGTTGTTATTCTAACCGTTACTATACTTATAGCCTTAGTATGGACTTCTCAAGTAGGAGGACGTGGCAAGTAAATGCAATTAACTGAACTACTCACATCTTCAAGGGCTTATGAAGGTAACCCCTAACCTGTGGATGGAGGTTGGACTTGAAATACAAAGATACTTTAAGCTCCAGATATTTTTACTTTTCTGCTTAGCTCTAAAATTTAGCGAAGTTTTGGCACTTTCTGAAGCGGTCATGGATGCTTCTTAAATCTGAAATGCCTGCAGGAGGCTTTTTGGTTATACACTTATGTATTACTTCCATATACAGTTGGGAATTGCAATTAAGGACACTGTCATGCTGTGTTCTGTGCAGATGAGTAACAACGATGGCTGTCGGGAGAACAGAGCTCTCTGCTTAGCACGTGGATCACCTGTGCCATACCTATATGCGCTAAGTCCTTCACTGGCCTTCCCTTATGTATGATATGGATCTTGGCTGTTGGCAGCCCTCAACCAGTAAGGCTGACCATTGTTACCTCTGCTTCTGAACACATTAATGGGGCTCTGTGTTTGATATGAAGCAGAAGCCTAAGCAGTTTGCAGGGTGCCTATGTGGTGCAGGAGCAGCAGTGCTGCAGCGCACTTCTGTGGAGTCCTGATATGGTGAGAAGGAAAACCGTGTTCTGTAATTTTATGAGACAGTGTGTAATTTAAGTGAAATGCTTTACTTGATAGGCTGCAACCATTTATTTTTCAAACATGCTGTGAAATGTTAGTAGTGGGTTTGTGTAAAAATGATTGTGAAGGAGGAATGTTTATTTTGGGTGGAAAAGTTTCAGAAAGGAAACGATATTCATATCTCGATCAAAGTTGAGTAATGTGACGTTTTTAAGGAAAATAGTTGGGCTGAAGTCTCTTCATGTTAGTGTGAACACAGGGCGGTTGCAGAGTGTTTATACTGTACAACTGACATCAAGATTTTACTACTTCATTTTCCTGTGTTAGAAGGGAGAAATGGAAGAAGGAACAAAGAGCTCAAGCTAGGTTTTGGGCCCTGCCATGAAGTGTTGCTGTCTATATTACTGCAGAGTCCCCCGGAGTGGGCCCTACTGCAGAAGCGACTGTGCTCTTCCACCCCGCTGCATCCCTGGAAGTGGTGCTGGGAGCAGGGCAGCGAAGAGGAAGAGGATGGGGGGGAGGCTCCGTCATGTCAGGGGACTTCAGCACGAACACATGACAAACGCAGATGGCCCGTGTTCCAGAGTGACCATCCTGCAGACCTGCTGTGTGCTCTTGGGTAACTGGGCACAGCTTTCCTACCTAGTATAGCAAGGCTGTCTAACATGTAAGAACTCCTCAGAAATAATTAATACTCACAGTGGTCCTGTTAGTTAATTATTATTAATATCCTAACGTTGTTGGTGATGCTGGTGTCTGCCTTGCGTTTGAGAACTGAGAACAGCAAAGGTATCTTTTTATCTATCTGCTCCAGCTGTTTTCAAGCGGCTAGAAGAACGCTGATGTTCCCCTAGCTGCCTCTTGTTTGGCAAGCGCTTTGCAGTGTGGCAAAGCACCATGCTCCTGCAAATGCATGGGCAGTTAATCTGTGAATGAGTTGACCTGCATACCTAATTTCCTTTCACACCTCCTGTTTGCAGCCGATGTTAGTGTGTATTAAAACATGAAGCTTTCCCTGCATTATGCTGAGAGCGAGCGTTTGTGCAAAAGGGGGGAGGAGGGTAAGGGCTTTTAAGTAAAAATATGATGATGGATGGCATTTAAATACTTGTAGTTTGACAGAAATTGATGATGTAATTCAGAACACATCAATTAATATGAAGGACTTGGAGAGGAAATTGATGCAACTCAGAGCACTTTAGGAGGCTCTGGAACTGGTCTGTATCTAGCTGGAGCAACGGAGGTGTACGTTAGGACATGTTTCTGCTGAAATAAGATCTGCTTGGTCATTTCTGAAGGCTTACTTGAAATTTGTAGGCAGTAACATGGTTAAATTTGTCTTCTAAAGCAAATCAGTTATGGTTTTCTGCGGGAAGGAGAAAGTAAAGCAGAACCACACATCCCCCTCTCCCTTCCAGGTGCTCTTGCTCCCCCTGTAACTGTGGCCCTGGTCACACAAGCAGCTGCTTTGGCAGGTGACTTAAGGAGCAGCAGCAAGTGGCTCAGGGCAGAGCAGGGAGGTGGGAATCAGCTGCTGATAAGCAAGGTACTGGGACACTGTAGCAATCACATTGTTGTGGGGGTAAAAAGGCAGGCAAATCATTTGTCCTTTATCAGGCCAGATGGCCGTAGCAGTATTCTGGTTGCAAAGCAAAAGGCAGAGGATTTTATTTACTTCCAGCTTTACGGGTGCAGGGTTTGTTTCGCAGCAGTTACATGAAAAAGAGGGTGCTGAGTTGGTCAGGATAGAAATGTAGAATCGTTTAGGTTGGAAAAGATTGAGTCCAACCATTAACCTAACACTGCTGAGGCCACCGCTAAACCATGTCCCTCAGCACCACATCTACACGTCTTC
Organism: Phalacrocorax carbo; assembly: GCF_963921805.1. NCBI lineage: Eukaryota > Metazoa > Chordata > Aves > Suliformes > Phalacrocoracidae > Phalacrocorax > Phalacrocorax carbo. The sequence goes on from NC_087529.1 coordinate 10,077,430, forward strand.
TAAATACCTCCAGGGATGGTGACAACCCCTTCCTGGGGCAGCCTCTTCCAGTGCTGGACAACTCTTTCGGTGAAGAATTTTTTCCAAATATCCAATGTAAACCTCCCCTGGCACAACTTGAGGCCATTTCCTCTCATCCTATCCGGATACCTGTCAGAGGGACAGAAACGATGTGGTGTTTTCTTGCATTCTCCTTTCCTTTGTCTGTTAACCTGTGGCCTTGTTGTTTCATGTCTAGCAAGCTTTTCGTATTAGTAATCATTGTTCTGTTTGCAAAAAAAAAAAATAAACGGGGTGGCTGATGGAAACTTACAGATAATCATTGCCACAACTATGGACACAATAATGAGCAGGCCTTTCCAATTTGCCATGAAACTTAGAAATAAGTACTTTTTGGGCACGATTGAGTTGTGTTATGGGTTTGGAGCCTGTTTTATTCTGTTTGGGGGATTTTCTGCAAAACTATGCGATTTTTGAAGAGCTTAGTCTTAAAAGAATTCAGTAACTGCAGTAACAGCTGTTTTAAGGAGAGTGCCAAATATCACAAGGGTAAACAAACGCACAGGAGATGGCGGTTCTTAAATCCTACTTCTTAAAAAGTTAGAAGTAATTCTTGTGTTTCTTTAAAAAGCCGCAGCATGAGGCAGAGTGTGTGCTGTTGTCGGATGGGAAGATAAAACAAGACAAATGTCTGCTGGTGACTCCAAAAAGATTTGCCTTCTGTAGAGCTTCTGTGAAGCTTCCGCTTTCCTCGCTGAAGCAGGGAGGAGGTTTCTCGTGACTCCATCTACCTTTATTAGCCTCCTTCCTGAAGTCCTACTTCCAAAAGCATAATCTTAACCCTGAAATGGTCCATTTCCCTAAAAATTGCTGTAAAAATAAGTACTTAAAAACTGTACAAGTGTAGAGTTTATTAGAGAGTATGTAGTAGGGAACGAGGAAATCTTTTGCATATATGTTTAAATAGTTCTTGCAGTATGACTGCCATTAGGTTTAGACTATTTTGTTGGTGCTGTTGCTCCACCACGGCAGAAATCTCGCTCCAGCTGTGTATGTGAAGGGTGTAAATATCAGAACTAGCAATTTTCTTCAAGCATTTTTTTTGCATTTGAATGGAGCACAAAAAAAAGGCATCTGATCTGACAAGCAGAACCTGATGATGGCTCTAGGAAAACACTTTTTTGTTTTTGTTTTCAAAGCAATTTCTGCAGTTTCTCTCCACTTTTCTATTGCACAATTTAGCTGAATGGTGATGTATTATGCCTCCAGCACACAGCAGGATCCTTATGTCTATAGATGTTTTATGCAGTCTTGTCTTTTCGCAATATCCTTGGGTGGTGTTCCTGAGGTGAATATTTTCTTTCTCCTCGCCCCCAAGAACTGGTATTAATAATATAAAACTAGGAAATTAAGCAAAAAAGGTAGGAGTAGAATGGAGTATGTCTGCATTTGAGAAATGTCTTCATTGTGTCTAACGCCTGCACCGTCTAACGTCTAACATCGTCGGTTGTCCCTGAGTATCTGCAGTCCTTCTCTGGGCCCTTAGAGCATGAGAAGACAGGGAACAGCAGCGGGTGACCCCACCTACAAGGACATGAATATACAGCATTCTCTGAAATTCCAGGTAATTTAAAAGGAATTGCAAGAGATTTCCCTGTCTTTGCCATTTCAGATATCAAGTTGTATTTTCTTACCTTTAGCAGGCACTTGGTAGGAATGTAGCTAAGTGAAGAAAGAAGTTTGAAGTCAGTTCAAGATTGGGTAGGGTTGTGTGTGTATTTTTAAACGCTGATCATATAAAAATCAAACTGCTGATGGTGTTTCTCAACAGAGAGGGAAAGCCTGCTCTATTTGGGTTCAGTTTTAGTGTGCGTGGAGCAGTTCTGAGTTCTCAGTCAGCTTCATCATGAAGTGGGGGCAAAATGAGCAGGAGACAAAACCAAAATCAAATCCATTGCATGGGAATTTGAGTTGACGTCAAAGGCAAGTTTCTTAATTGAGAGAGGAGCAGCCCAGATATTCTAGCAGCAGAAAAAGGGTAAACTGATTTACGGAACAATTTTTTTTCTGAATATATATATATATACACACACACCCCTTAGTCCTAGTAAATACAGCATTTGAAGATTTGGTTATACTTTCATGCAGAAATCTCTCTTGGTTAAAACAGTGTCTCAAGAAAAGGACAGGTGGTAACTCTGAACTCAGCTTCTGTAGTGAATAAATGGGTGACCGTGGTCCTTCTGGCTATTAGCTGTGATATGTTAGGAGGCTTGTGATTTTCCATGTGTTTGATACATGTCTCACATTTCATGCAACACTGCGATAGGTATTAAAAAGCAGTAGATACGTGATAGGCACTTCTCCAACCATTTTTGTTCCCTGTCCAACTTTTCAAGAACAACCAGCTATGTGACAGTTCCTCAAAATTGCGTCAATTTTCTTGGGGCTCACCAGGTGTCTTCTAAGCATGCCTGGGGTATTTCAAGCAAGGTGTTAATAAAACTAATTTCCTAGGCAGATTGGTGTTCCAAATTTATATGTGCATTAGCACAAATGATTTTCCCCTCAGTAACTTCTACTTTTCTATACATTTTTGATCCTTATGAAATTTAAGTCTGTGGCTGGGGACTGCAGGAGGCTGATGAAGTTATGAACAAGACTTTCAAGGTGATCTACTTATGGGTTTTTGTTCCTTGTTAATTACCATTGTTGTAATGAACAGGTGGCTAGTATAGTGAGCAGCAGCACAAAGAGCATGTTTTCATATTTCAAAGAAATGCATGGCTGGTAAAGAAAGCCTACTGGTTTGTTTCCTTTCCCAAACCACTTGCATTTGGTCCTTTTTCGCTTCCACTTTCTCTTAATGTGCCAAACCAGGCAGAGCACAGCAAGTGTGCAGCTTTGCAGTTGTGAACAGATCTCTTTCAACTTGCCACAGAGAGAGGAAGAAATTGGGCAACACAGATGGAATTCTCTTTTGTTTGATTTCCTTCCTTTCATTGCTGCTGTCATGAACATGTGAAAATTACCTCTAGCAAAACACTTAGGCTGAGATATAATCTGCCAAGGGAATTTGGGCATACAGTACCTGCTTAAAATAACAATAAATTAAACAATTGGATGCCATATTCTCAGTGGAGCTTTGAAAGTCTCTGGCTTGAAGTATAATTACAAATACGATTTAAACAATGCCATTTATTTACACAAGCTTGCTATGAGTCATGAATTGAGTCTTTCTAAATTAATGGAAAGATTAATTTTCTCTTGTTTTCATTTCCACCAACCCCTGTACCTTGCGGGGAATACCTCACAGGGTAAATGACTTCTGGGACCCCGTCTGAAAACCATTCCGATGCGGAGGTTGGTGAGGAATGCTGCAGCTCCCTTGGTAAAGTGCGTTGCTCCTGGGAACACCTGGCGTGCCTGTTCAGACCTGCACAGAGCTATCTCCTGGTGTCTGGGTGGCATTCGTGTCTGGCTGTTGGACTGACTTGAAAGCGCCTTCACTAGCTTGGCATTTGCCTGTTTGGAAATAAAGTTCTTTGTGCTATGGTAGCTTGTGTATCTATCTTGTCAGGTCCTTGTGGATTTACCTACCATCTCTACATGCTAAAACATGTTCAGCAGTGACCTATGTCCATACTAAGGCATGTTCTGCGCTTCTATACAGACTAAACTGTCCTTGGTTCAGCACTGAGGGACTGACATAAGCAGAGGTCAGCAGGTGCTCTGCAGCCCAGCTTCCCAGCAGGTGTCTTGCTCACCATGTGGGTGCTCAGCCTAGCAGGATTCCAGCCGATGTCACAAGTGGAAGGAATCAAGGCTTTTGGGCATGGCAGGCATGGCAAGCCTGCTCTCCACCTGCAAAATATATACCCCCGCAGCGCAATGCTTAAGGAGTTTCTTTTATCCAAGAATCGCTTAATGTGATAGCACTGACTTTGGTGCTCGGAGTTTGCAGTATTTCCTGAATCCTTATTACTGACCACACAGGTACTTTGCAATACTTTCATGAATTAGTTTCAATAATCAGACAGCACTGAGGTGGTTTTTTCCCCTTTGCCTCAGACTGGCATTGGTTTCTTTATTATTTCATCTCCCCTATATGATGCAGCATTCCAATGGGCATACAGCTAAGATCTTTTATTTTCTCCTCAACATCTAAGTAAAGAGTAAATGATCAAAAGGATTGATATGCGTCCTAAAAGAAGTACCTTTAATAACAGACAGAAGTGCAGGACCAAAGAGTGTGGATTACTGTTCAGATTGAGGACTGGGTTGCCTTTTAATTTTAAAACGGATCTTTTCTTTTTCTTCTCTATTCAGTGAGGAGGCACATTTGCAGGACCCCACCAGGCTGTTTCTTCAAAGGGAGCTCTGCCTCTTATGTTCTGTACAAGTTCAATGGCTAAGCGTTTTGTTCCTGACCCCATCTCTTCAGCTATTTAGATATTACTGTGCAAAAGCAGGGTGTGGGTGGGGAGGGAACGACAAATAGTCTTTGCTTTATTTCAGTGATAGTCCCTTATGTGCAGCACCTTTGTCCAGTCTTGATTGTCTCTGAAGATTTAACAGTTTTCCACTTCACACGTAAAAACATCCTGAAATAAGGAATGAGTTAGGGACTGTCTATCCCAAAAGTGATGTCTGATTGACCAGCTATGAAACTTAATTTTATTAAACATTATTTCAAGAAATTTTGCTAGGTCCTGTTTTTTACCAGAGTTGAGTGGTGTTTTATCTTACTAGAAGACTGACAGTGTTGAGTAACAGAAATGGGAGTTGTAACTGGCATGGGATAATGCATGCATTTCTGAGTTTATGGATATAGTGAAGTAATACTGCTGATCTGCTTCTGTATAGAAAGCAAAAGGCACTACAGCTGGCATCAGATTTATAATGCATATAGCTGTTCTGAACCAGGAAAGTCACACTGGAATAAAATATGGCACCTATGTTCAAAATAAAGAACTTCAGCAATTCTGGCAAATGAAGATGTGAATTTAAATGGAAGCAGTTTCTTTTAAATGGAGGGTATTTTATAAGTATCTCTCTAGGTTATTCTTTATTTCCCTCACCCCTTACTGTTTTAATCCGTTGGCCAATTTTGGCCACACTTGAAGAAGGCAGGCCTCTGAAAGATACAATGCTGCTGGAGGTTTCATAGAAATTTGGAGCCAGGGAAATGTGGGAATCCCTGTAACATGAGCTTAACGTTTATTAGATGTGAAAGAAACCACAAAGGCAAAAGATTTTGAATATCCACCACTGACACCCTTGGAGAATTCTCTCTCAAGACATAAAGCCGTAGGAAAACAGGGTTTATTAGTTCTGGTTTTAGGAAATAATTTTTTGCTATAAACTTGCTGTGAACTAGTTTGTGGGACCTTGCCAAGCTGTTCTTTGAAAAAGATGTGGGCTTCTATGAGTTATGTGCTGTGGTTAACTCTTGATCTTGCGATTAGCTGTCCTGACTCTGAGGTACACCTGTCATTAAGGAATTAATGCACATCTCATGGGCAGAAGCTTAACAAATTAGAGCCTTTTACTGTTTATAGTTAAGGGGGGAAACCCAAACACCCTCTTTAGCTAGCTGTATTGCAGTCTTTCCTGAAATGAGTGGAAGCTATGTCCTTTTTTTTTCTCCTACTGTGTTGTTAATTATCTCAAATTAAAGTGTAGGTGACTTGCTGACAGCAATTTAAAAAAAACCTGACTCTTGAGAAGTGAGGGTTCAATACCACCCTGTTTTTTAAAAAACAGAAAGCTTCCCCTGCAAGGCGAAGGAAAGGTTTTTCGATGTCCTGGAAAGAATGTGCAATTGCTATTTTTTTTCCCAGGTTCCTGTACTCACCTATTTTTAAAGTAGTTCATTACTGAATGCCCCAAGGGAGAGTTCATGGAATTTGGTATCGCTTTGAAATTCATGCAGAGAAGTTAGAGTTAGTGTGTTTGTCACTGGATGATGCTGAATTGAAGTACGGCATCTAACACGCCTGGCGTGCTGCAGGAAGAACTCGGGTTCGTCTTTGGCAAGGGAGGAAGCCTGCTCCAGCGGTTAGCTCTCCAGGCTGAGGCTCGGGGAAAAGGTAGGGGGCTTGAGTCTCTCTCTGGGCTGTGCTGCTCAATTATACGTGAGCTCAGATGTATCGCCACATCTCTTGCTCTGTCCCTTTCCCCACCTTTAAAACAGGTCGTGATACTGACTGAAATGAGCAGTGCTGAGTGCTTTCTAGATGAAGAGCACTGCAGAAAAGATGTTTCCATTTGCACAAGTCTGTTGTTATCTTGGGAATTTAACATAATTTTATTGCAACATTTCTCACTAGTGACTGTGCTCACTACGGTGTGTTTATCCACAGGAAATGTTTCCTTTTCTTCAATCCAAGCCTTTCCTTCCGAGTGGCAGTACAGTGTTGATTCCTTGTTTTGGCTTGCAACAGTTAAAACAGAGGCAGGCCTGTCAGCTCTGTCATATCACAGACGCCAGTTACTGTGAGATCAGACCTCTGATCAAAGGCCTTTATGTTTGCAATATCAGAGGCTCAGCAGCCTTTATCACCTACCCACAGTCTACAAATAAAGTTTGAACATGGAAGGTGGTTAAAATGGGTCTACTTTACCAACATAGAAATAAAAGCTGCCCTAAATCAGAGGGACTCTCTCTCCTAACAACCGCATCACAAAAACGTTCCTGTCTGTTTTTTGTTTGGGATGCATATGTCTTTTAATTAATTTCTTCTCCTAATTTCCCTTTCGTCTGGGGCTCTTCTAAGCAATTCACAAGAACATAACAACCAAGCCCTACTGTATCTGTGACACACATGATTATTGTTATTATCTTCATTAGGCTAATGCAGACTCTGAATTTCTGCATGATCAGATAACTTACCCAAGGTTAAACAGCGATGCGGTGTCAGGATTGGGAACAGAGCAGTCCTGTCTCTTAAGCCTGGGTTGAATCCAGGTTTTGCTAACGTGGGTGTGTCGTTCAGGAGTGTGCATCACTGTCCTGTTACCATAGCCCTTCTCATAGAGGTCCTGTGGCAGTGCAGCCAGGCAAAAAACCAACAGTGTTGCTGTGGAGGGTGTTTAGCTTCAGAAATTGCTACAACTCACACCGAATAAAACACTCTATAAATAAAAAGCAAGCCATGTTTGTGCTGTGAGGATTTCCTGGTGTCGCTGTGGTCATGTGGCTACACCGATGACCACTTCCAATTATAGAGAAGCCCTAGGTGTCATGCTTATTTTAGGGCACTCTATTCTCATCTAAGTACACACCCCCATGCAGGTGTAAGGGCTTATACATGGCTCTGGCTGCTCTATCAGCTATGGAGCTAGTGTAGAACATAGTAAATTCTTTAACAGGGCATATTTAAGAAGCTAGGCTGATGCGTTTAAATAATGTGATAAGTCCAAAGCTTTTCCTTTCCTCTTTTCCCTGATGGTGCTGTGGGTAAGCTCTGCGTTCCTTAACAAGCTTTTGCGCCCCACACAGACGATCTCTGAATGCCTGTGTGCCTTACTAATTCACTGTGCAAAGCCGCTTGCCTTGTCAGCCAGATGAATTTAAAGACACGTTGCTTACAGTAACTTATGCGGCCATCGACAGTTGAGCACCATGCTTGATCATTTCCTAGCACAGCTTGACCAGGACCCGGAATGAAACGCAAACGCTTAACGCGTTTCTGCGGGAGGTGCCTGCGCACGCCCGCGTGTGTGCACACCCGTGTGCAGAAGAGGAGCGTCGCCTTGCTTTGTGCTCAGGGGAAGATATTTGAGTCAGTGGGAGATACTGGAGTGGGCAGGGACAGAAGGGCATTTCCACCCATACACAGCATGAAAAATGCCCACGATTAGAGGATTGCAATGGCTGTTTTAAATAGCTGTGGAAGAAAACACACGAGGGTTCTAGGATCCTGTGTTGGCAGCCTGTAGTAACACACCCTCAAGCCTTGTCTGTGGGAAGAATGTCTTCCTCGGGTCATACGAGGATATGAAAAAAGCTCCTCTAAACAGGACCTTTTGATATATGTACATCACGCGTTATATATTAACGCACCGTGTAGTAGGGTTCTTGTGTAGATCAACGTGCTTGTGACTGGAGACTTTCCCAAGTGATGCAAGAACGGGGAGAGGGAAGGAGGAAGGGAATATGCATTGGGTATGAGAAGCTGCTGTACGGAGCGTAGGGCCCTCCAGGTCAGGGGGTGGGTGAGGACACCCAGAAAGTCCTGGTTGTGGTGCTCTAGAGAGAACAGGGAAAATAGGTGGATGAAAGGGAGCAGCGTGCAAGCGTGGACTTGGAGTAGCTTTATCCTCCTTTCTTTATGCAGAATGACAGACTCATAAACCTATTTGCTGCGTTCAGCAGCAGTGTCTCAGAGATGTTTAAAGTGTGTATTTAATAGTAAGGGCCATTCTGGGATAACTAACATTAGGGTAGGTATTTTTATCTGCAGCCAAAAGCTTTTTTCATCTGGAAGTTAAAACAAGAATATTTAGGTAGCTACTTGAAATAGTAGGGCTTGGGGGGGGTTATTTCTTTTTTTTTGTTTGGTGGTTTTGGGTTTTTTTTCCCCCAGATTTTTTGTCATCTTAGAAGTGGGCACTGAGTTGGCATCACAGTTTTATCCAGGTTTTCATCTGTGGAGGATATGCTATAGGTAATTCTAGCTTTTCCTGCTTTTGCACTGAAACCCTCACGCTCCTCTCCAGATCTAGGTCCCAGCAGATTTGCACAGTGGACATTAACTGACGTTGCAGAGCCACATTTTAAAATCAGTATGCAGCTTGGCGGGAGCGCTGGAGATGTGCTCACACAGCCCCATCCTGCCATGAAGTTGATGACCAGAAGTCTATATTGGCCCAAGACCACGACATCAGCTGTGTCGCGCTTTGAGAGAAGCCGGTGGTTCGGTGCAGCAGAAACCTGCCTGGAACGTGCCCGACGTCGTTCCCTGCCAGGCTGCTTTACCACCTGGCTGCTGTTCTGCAGGCCGCTCTGTGCAGGGTACCTCTGCGTCGGGAGTCTCCCCTGCATTTTGTAAAACATTCTTTGTAGTAAAAAAGAACAGAAAGCTCCTTACAATTACGTACAAATATACCAGCATGCCCTGGACAGCTTGTGATGTTCCAAAATAGCTTTGAGGCATTGCTAAGCAGAAGCAAAATGCACATGAGAAATGAGGCGCAGTCGCTTGGAAGTGTGTCCAATCTGAGTGCATACTTCTACAAATTTGTTAGAAATCTTCTTAACTGGAGAAATTAGCTGTCATCTGCTGTATATCATCAGTCACGAATTGCCCCAGTTGTTCACTCATACCTCAGTCTTCTGTGTCACAAAAGGGTGTGTGGCTGTGAAAGGGGAGGGAGTGGGTAAAAAACCCTCACTCACTAATCTGTGACATTAGAGAACAGAGAGGCTTTCTTCTGTTAGCCTTCCCAACTTTGAATCTGCATTTTTTATTTCTCTCTAAATAATATTTTTAGTTTGACATTTTGAATTGAATTTTATTGTAGTGAAACGTGATGCATTGGCAGCCCCAGAGACGCAGCTGCTTGTGCATAGAAGGTGCACCTGATAGCACGGCTCTTTGGTGGGCTTCCTCTTCCCAACCTGCCCGAAAATCTTGACTCCGACGGGGCTGTGTCAGAAGGTAACAGTGCAAGTTCTGAAGGCCTGCGTGAATGAGGCAGGCAACACAGTGACCAGCTGGAGGCTATGCTTGCACAGAATTAGGTGGAGAACTGTTATCCTCACGTCATGCACGCCATTAGTTCTCAGTTTAGTACTGTTAAAATATTTGCATGTACTTTGGCTGGGTCTAAGCGAGTAATATTTGGCTATTTACTAAATTAGGTGTTATTGAGCATTCAGTAGGATATGGTAGCTTGCTTCAAATGTATTTGGTTAACATATAAGCAAGAAGATGCATGAGTAAAGACATCAATTTGATTCTGAGAACAAGAGCCTAATCATTATGTACAAAGGCAGCAAAAATCTCCAAAATCTCTCCAAAAAGAGATTTTGTAGATACTTATTTTAATTTCCTTGCAATTTGCGGCTCATTCCAGTTTCCTGACTCATTGTCACTCCGGTACGGTGATACGCCAAGTTTTCCAATAAGAAAAACAAGGGAGTGGTGAGTCACTGGCTGAATTCATATGCACTTGATTTGCTCTATCATTATCTATACTGTTTTTATTTATTTTAATTAGTTCATACACAAAGTCTCTGAGATATGTTTCATTGCATGAATTAGCTAGACTTGTTAGTCTTCTGTAAAGATTAGAAAGCTAGAAGACAGCTAGAGTTTTTGGTGGCAGGCCCACTTTTTTCTGCCATAGCATCTGTAAGGAGAGTATGAGGGGAGTCTGAATTCTCTAAGATTTGAATAAGTGAAATAAGAATTGTCTTATTTTTTCAGGCTCTGCTCTTTGGTCTGAAAATCTGTTAAGGCTGTTGATTAGATCTAAAGTGACCTAAGAGTAGCCTTTTCCCTCAGTAAAGATTGTGTTTGGTTCTGTGTGAGAGCAGAGGTGTTGCAGTGCAAAGTGTGCCTTGCTTGGTCTGTGTGAGTTAAAAAACTAGAAAGAGGGTCTGAACTGAGTCCTGAGAGAGAGATGCTGGGTATGGGAGAAAGGTCTGGCCAGCTTCATCTGAAAGCCCTTAATGGTTCCTGTCATTTCGGATGACTAACATAAACCTTAGCTACTACTTCTATTTCTGTTGGTTGTTTAAATTTGTAACAACTTCTGATTTTTACCATTCCACATAAGGGAATCTCTCCAAGTCTCAATGAATAAGATTGCTTTTAAGTCCAGGTCTAGGTGCCAATTCATGTTAGCCTGTCCTTTTGGCCAAATCACAGAATTTATCTCTAACTGAAGGCTTTCCTTGGCTTGTGAGAATTGCAAGGCTGATTAAGATAGGCTAAGGCAGGAGCCTCAAAGTGAGATGAGGCGGGGGTGAAACTAAGGATCTCATTCTAGGGAGCTGTGTGGCAGGGGTGGAAGGGAGAGCAAAGGGACGCTGTGAGCTTGGTCTCAGGTTTGACCCACGTCATTTTGCAGTTTTACTGGTGAGAGCTGTTGTTGCATTGGATCATAAATGGAAAATCTTTCATGTTTTGGAATTTATTTAAGCTCTTGGGCTTGTACTGGCCCAAGTGTCCCATGTTCCCCGTTTGACAAGGGCTTCCTTCCCAGCCATAGGCCTGGGAACAGGCCTACACTGTAATTAGGGAGATGAGGGATTTGATGAGGGTGTGGTTTTGCCAGTGAGGCACCCAGCATTTTGGCAGCCACGGTTGCATGCAAATTCCTATTTGTTTTGTTTTGATTTTTTTTTTTTTAATCCGAGCAGGACTAGTTGTCCTGTGCTGCCTTCCCCAGATGGCCTGACCCTGTGTTAATGATGCCTTGTGCTAATTGATTCTACACCTGATGAACATTTTTTGTCCCCTCCCACTCCTGCAGACAATTTTGTGCTTTGCATGCAACATTACAGTGGAGTTCTAGCTATGTTAGAGGAACCATCATTTATTACTACCTAGCCCCTGCCAGAGACGGAGGGAGAAGTTGGTTTTTTAATATATTTTCTTCTCCAAGCCCTTGGTTAATTGCATTCCTTATTTTTTTTTTCCTAATGTTTAATTACTTGTTACATGCCGTGCAGGTAAGCCAATAGCCTTTGGGAATGAATGAATAGCTCAGATACTTCCCCACCGATATTATAATAACGATAAAAACATTGAATGGAAAAAGTGGGTGTGACAGGTGGTGCAAGTCTCTGAGGATAATACTGGTTTTTGATTCAGAATAGGAATGTCACTACAAAGTAGACAGAAAATTTTATTTTGTTTCCCAAGCAGTAGTGTGCTTGGCAGAGCGGACAACGCCAATGAATGCCCAGTGAATATCCTAACGAAAGCCCACTGAAAATGCTACTCGGGGTAAACAGCAAGTCCTCTGTGTGTCAGAGCCCTTATGGGTTTGCTCTCCATTTCAAACACAGTCTTCTGAGACGAGCCTTCACCCTGTCACCTTTCTGTCTGTGCAGGTAGTGGGACGCTATCAGCGTCTGAAGGCTTTGCCCCCTCGCGCTTGCCTACCCTGGGGTTTTGTTGCAGATTTTTAAGCAGCTGTTTCACGGTCTGTGAACGACTGCAGTGCTGGGCGCCGAGACCCTGGCTCACTGATCTTCGGCTTGAACCGCTGCGCTGGATTTCGATCTTCACAGTGCTCCGCTCGAGTACTCAGGGAAACCCCTTTCTAAACGTGCCACTGTGGGTGTTGGCAGTTTCCTTTCAGTGCTTTCTCGGTCACAAGTTTCTTGCATGCCAGCGTGAGCAGATCTTAGGAAACCCTTGTTTTCATTTGTCTAGTTGCTGGTTTGGTTTTGATTCTTTTTAATCCTGCAACACTATTTGAAACCAAAGACTATTTCACCAATGCGTATTGCCACACCATGCAACAGTGGAAATTAGTTTTGCGGCAGGGAAGTCTGTGCATATGTCCCAAGGAAGCTCCTGTCGATGTTTTCAAGCAAGACATCGCTGCTCATTTAGCAATACTTAAAGACCAGGTCTGCTTCTTTTTGCATGTAAGACAGAGAGTGCTTCCATGGCAATCCAAAGAAGGTGGTGCTGCATTTTAGTTCTAGTTTTGCTAGTTCTGGTAGCAGTGGCATTTTAGCTTGAGGTACAAATATCAGCAAGGCTACCGTGATAGTTTTCTGCAGCTGAGTATTTAAATAGGGTCCAAATTGTGAAGCTGGTGTTTAATAGCTAGTGGGTGGCTGAGCTGAAGCCAGCTCGTTTGAAGCTTAGGGATCTGTGTGTGAACTGCAGTCACACCTCGGCGTTGCAGTCAAGATATAATCACAGAGACCTCAGAGTAAACTTCTCTCCACCTAATCTTTTCACATGTCTCTGAACAGGCAGGTGTGCACAGCACTCCTGTGTCTCCTCAATGCATTATTTGAAGCAGGCTGAATATGGCTGCAGGCATGAGGAAGAGCCTGATGGTAGGAAGGTGGCTTGTGCCTTTAATGGCTAGGAGGCCAGGGCTTGTCTCTCCCTGCTTATTGCCTACACCTGAGGGAGCTGGTCCTGGAAGAAGCAGGGAACATAGCCTGGGAAGGAAAATGCCTTAATACAGGAGGAGAGGTAGGCAGCAACAGGTAATGGAGGGAAAAGAGTTGTCTTTGGGAGCTCTCTTTGGGAGCCAAGAGAGCGTGTGAGTGCGGGTTCTGCTCCACCTCCTTTGAGGCCTCCCCAAAGACCAGTGCAAGTCCAGGGCTGCAGTGGGGCGGGGGAGAAGGCGCTGGGGGCACATGTGGGCTGTCAGTGCCCAGCCGGCATCGTGTGGAAAGGAACCAGCACCCAACTTTCAAGCACCATCATTTTTCCCCATCAAAAGGTACCTTTAAAGATGCATGTGCTTTTTAAGTAAGTAGCTGTGTTGGCCAGTGGTATTGTGGCAGACACGCAGCGTTTAAAGATTGTGTGAGCTGAAAACCCGTGGCTTTGTTTCTGTAGCTTTGTGCTTGGTGCACAGGCTGACTCTATTTTGCACCTGCCTTGGAAGCAGTTTGAAATCAAATCATGATGTTTTGTTTTGGTGAGTGGAAAATGGGGCTCTCCCAGGGAAGCTCTAATGTGTTTTTGCTTTGAAATTGTGATTTCATTGTGGCTTAGCTTATGAACACTGTTTCTTACCATGGTGAATCTTCATTCATATATACAGGTAGCAGTAATTAGATGAAGAGCCTACATTTCTTTTAAATATAAAGGATAACCAAAGCACTCTGCACACTAAATCTGCTATGGAATAGTTCTGTAAATTATGGTTAACACAAGAAACAGCTGTACCAAGATGACCTTCTGTTCAGAGCACTTTTTTTTACCCCATCTCAGATGACCTTCCCAGTTGTGCAGCTTTTGTTTTGTTGGAGCTATGGTCAGGAACACAAAGCCTATCTAGGCAAGCAGCTTGCCTTGTGCGTGATCTGTGCCACCGCCCACCCTGTTTGAAGCCTAAACCGCGCACTCCCAGGAAAATTCACCTTTCCCAAAAGTCTCAGAATCAGGTCTTTTATATTCGCTGTTTATGAAATGGCCAATAAAATTGGCAGCAGTACTCTGGATCCTGCACTGGATTCTAGAAACCCTCTGTCACTGTGGATGGATGAGGTCAGCCACGTTCCTCTTCCTCATTTAATTGACATTCCCTCCCTATCTAACACTCCACACCCAAGACCTTTTATCCTCCAAATTGCTCTTAAAAGTCTTTTGCTCTAATTATTTGCTCTAATTAATTGCATTAATGCTCTTAATGCCCAGTGCCCACAAAAATCCAGTAACTGCCTTGGTGTCTTTGTCAGGTACTTAGGCATTAACGTGGCAGGCCTAGTAAAGTAACCTAGATAGGGCTGAAGTAACTAGTCATTCCTCTGCCTGGGTTTCCCAGTAAGTCCTGTCTCTGTGCCCATCTTGATCCGCACTGCTGGCTCGGTGCTGCCCGTATTACATCTCATTGAGTTCCAAGCTCTTACATCAGCATTAACCGTGTCTGGTTCAGCCGGTAAGATACTTTGGAGGGTTGGCACCATGTTTTCTCTGTGTGTTTGTTCAGTCCTGGAAATGCCGAATGGGCTTAAGTAGTTAAGTAGGTGGTAGCACTAATGTGTGCCATGTAATCATAAAGACATCCCAAATGGCCATCAGCCCTGCTGAGGGGCTGTCTCAGGAAGAGAGGTGCCTGTTAGCTGCTCATGGCTATTTTGAGGTCCTCCTGGAACATAGGTATGGACTTTAATCCAAGAAAGGCCTTGTCAGCCACATGTGGCAGCTTCCCTTGCTTTGATTACATCAGGTGGTGTGCGACACCTGGGACTGCATCTCTACAAGCAACATGATCATTGTCTGAAGCCTGGCTCCAGCTATCTCTGCCTTCCCATCATCTCGAACCAGAAGGGAAAGTCAAAAGCTCTATCATTTTCCTGTCTTTTCCTCTGGTCTATCATTGCTTAATTGTATCCCTAAATCTTATTAAAGTTTGAGGTGAGTCATTGCCATGGTGAGGTGGAAACAGAGCTGAGCAAATTTAAGAGAGTAGGAGTGTCTTCCCATGTGAGCGTGCTGAGCAGGAAATCTCCCACAGCAGAGAGAAACTCGTATCACTTCATACATGTGTTGCATCATCTGCTTGCTGCTGCCTCTAATTTAATGCTCTAAATCCTGTATCAAAACACCTGCAGTCCAAAGAGAATATAAAATAGACATGGAGTTGGAAATTCATGCCAATTAGACATGCAGATTTCTCTTAATCATCTGAGACCTTCTTCCAAGCTCACACAGGACTTATAATTGTGGTTCTGTGTTGTCTTGTTGCATTGACTATCCACAGAACCCACTTCCCTCTCCGCCACCATGATAAAGTTGTAGGCTTAATCCAAGGTGGCTGCACTTCAGTGTCCTAAATGCATTTCATTTGTGGCTACAGTAGTTCAAGCTTGTAAAAACTGTGCTCTCTTGTGGAAAAAAGCACTGTAGAACTGTAAAGCCATTGTCATCGGACAGATAATTTCTTTGTAATGAACTGGAAGACCTCCTCTGCTTCGCTGTGTAGGCACCATTATAATCCCTTGCACTTGCTGTTCTGGTTTCTGATGCAAATCCAAAAAAAAAAAAATTCTTCTTTCTGAGGCGACGTTTTTGATCACATCCCAGGCTCCTGCTCCTGGTGACTTTTGGTGGTTTAATGTCCCTCTCTGGCATGGCTGGGGATACGTTGCTGCAGGCAGGGCAGGCACCTTTCAGGGTGGTGGAGGGAGCTGTGGACGTGTGTGTGTATTCCATCGTGGGATTAGGAGCACAGAATCGCAGAGATGTTGAGACTGGAAGGGACCTGTGGAGATAACTTAATTCAGAAGGTATGAATCCTGCTTGGTGATCACTTCAGCACAGATTTCTACCATGAAACCAGCATCAAGGTAGTCTGTCTGCGCTAGCTGCAGGGTAAATTTTTTTTCATCAGTTACCATCCTAACCAGAGTGTTTGCAACAGCACAGGTGCAGTGTCCTGTACTACTTTGTTTTTCTTTGCAGACTTCAGGTAATGTACTTGTAGCCTGTTTCACAGAGTTTAATTATTGAAATGAAAATCTATCTGGGAGTTGAAGCCCCATCCTGAAAGAAAGGTGGGTGCAAAACTTAGCCCTTTGTTACTGAAATAAAAGAAGCTGCAAGTTGATGGGCTGAACAGGAGCATGGCATCCACCAGGAAGCCATCTGCCCATGGACCAGGAGGTGAATGGGCATCACTTTGACCACCCAGTGACGTATGTGCTCAAACTAAGTCTTGTATTGAACGTGTCTGTAAAAGTAAGGAGAGCTTGGATCCCTCTGACCTGGCTTTTCCAGCTGGAATGTCAGGCTCAGCTGCAGGGAGTTAGTAGGTTATTTCACTTCTGTGTAGCACAACTGAGTGATGATAGGAAAGCATAAGAAAACATTGTATTTGGTATTTCCTCCCTTATTCCATGTTCTTCTGGAGAATGTTGATGGGTTTATCTTTGACAAAATTGGGATTGAAGTACCCACAAGTTGTTCTGACTTGCTGAGCTTCACCTGATGTGGGCAGTCCAGGACCAACCAATAAAGGAGCACAAATGGAAGGTGTTCAGAACTGGTTAAGCTAAGTAAGGTTTCTAGGTTGGGTTGCAGAAGAACGACTTTCTCCTGAAAGGGTGGGACAACAAGGGGAGTATGTAAGTCATCTAAACCTCAGAGGGTTTTGCTAGGCAAACACAAAATTTATTTTTGTCAGCAGATATTGCCTGGGTAATGATATCCCAGTTATTAATGGAGCAAATGAGGGAAGGGCAGCCAAGAAATGCCAGGGCACTTTGAAAACGGAGGTAAATCTGCGATCCAAGAGGAAGCTAAGAAGTTCCTTTTGGAATTATAGTAGACAGCAATGCTCCAAAGGAAAAGAAAGGCCAGAGGAAAACTGGATATAATCAGGCACTTAATACTTCAGAAAATTACAGAATCACAGAATAACTGATGGTTGGAAGTGACCTCTGGAGATCATCTAGTCCAAGCCCCCTGCTAAAAATGGGGTTTAAACATTCAAATGGGTTTTTCTGTGTTTCACTTTGTGCCCTTTGCCTCTTTTCAGTGGGCACCAGTGTGAAGAGCCTAGTTCTGATTTTGTTACCCCCTCTCCTATCAGGTATTGATACACATTGATAAGATTCACCCCCTTCCCCACCCTGAGCCTTCTCTGCTCAGGGCTAAACAGTCTGACAGAGAGAGTGAGGAAGGGCAGGTTGTTGTAGGAGGTTGTACTCATCTTATTGGGCAGATATTGGTAGTCTAAAAGCCAGCCTGAATGCTGCCCTGACTAGATGTGATGTACAAGTAATATGGAATAGGACAAATAAGCTTTCTTGCTTTTTCCTTTTTCTCTGTATCTTTTTTTCCTTGAGTACCTTTAATTTATGTCTGTATTCTTAGCATTGTCCCAGATATTTTCTGGGAATAGTTACCTCTGGGTCTTTTATCAGTTTGCGTTTGTCATTAGTGTGATCCTGGCAGTCCCAGAAGCCAAGATATTTATGGTGAGTTCAGGCTGGTGCTTAGTTGATGCCCGTGACCTGCAGTGATGAGCAGAATCACTGCTCATAAAGCCTCAGATCAAATTTTGAAATGAAGGTGAACTTTTGTAGATGCTCAGTATGGTTGGAGAGTGGTATTTCTTGTTTTTTAAAACAGAAACCTGCACATTCTCAGTTTTGAGGAAGACAGTAGAACAAAAAGGAAGTCCTAGATATTAAGAGAGCAACTGTCTGTTCCAGACCCAAGAATCACATCAGAGTGCAGTTTGTTTAGACCACAGACAAACGTTCAGGCCTCTGACACAACTGGATGATCTACAGCTTGGCAAATGCATGTCCCCCAAAATGAGTTATAAAACCTCTCTTGGGGGTTTTCCCTGTTGGTTAGCTGGTTACAAAAGCACGCCTGTTCATTTGTACCTGATGTTACATGTATTTATATGTTTGATACCCAAGTGCTAAATCTACCTGAATATGTAAATAGTACAAAACCGTTTAATTTTGCTTGTGCCAATTAAAATATTAGGGGTTCAGGGAAGAGGGAAGTTTGGTTTTGGTTCTGCCTGTAGTTGATTTAAAGCTAAGCATTTGGTCACTTACCCACCTTTACTAAGCTATTTAAAATTTATTTTCTACATTTGTTTTGGAAATGAGAACCCCCCAGAACTAGCTAAATGTGAAAACTTCCCCCATTGCTCCCATCGATGTGTCATATCTCCTCCTAACAGAGATTTGTTAAAACTTGTCTTGGAATCGATTTGTCTGTCTTGTCGAACCATCTGAAGCACCTAAGGGGCAGAATCACTTTCCCTGTATTTCTGAAATAACAGAAGTAAGGGATCTGGATCCTGCAGAAAACAAACAAAAAGAACCCCCAAGCTTATTTAACTAGAAAGGAAAGACCCAGTTTCTCATGCATGAGGATGTCATTCCCAAACTCTTTGCATAATGTATCTACCCACCTCTGCTTTTACTGTAGTAGCCCATAATTCTTGAGCGTACGTGTACCCAAAAGAAGCCAATGTGCAAACTTCGGAAGTTATGTGTCTAAACTACTGGAACGTGAAGCTTTGCTGATGCTTCACGAGAGGTTTGAGTTATATGCTTTTCAAAAGCTGAAGGCACTGAGTTTCTTCTCTCTGTTTTCCTTGCAGGTGTGTTACTAGACATCCAGCAGCACTTTGGAGTCAAGGACAGTGGGGCTGGCTTATTACAGACAGGTAAGAGTGTTTGTTTTCTCACTGGCTTTTGTAACCTTTCTCTTCTCAGAAGGATGCTTTCAGGTTTCTTCAGTTATGGCCCTTGGGCACATTGGTTGTTGAAATACAGTCTTACTGGGAAGATGAGTGAACATGAGGTTTTTCTGGTTTTGATTTGCTGGTGGCCAGGAGATCGGGGCTCAGCATGACTTGAGTGCAGAGTGGGCTAAAAGCAAACAAAACCTAATGATATCACTTATGATAACTAAATTCAAATAGGAGACGGCTACTTCTCCTGGACCAGAAAACTCATGATAAACCAACAGCAGGATCCTGTTGTTCTCACTTCTCTTAACTCTCTAGGTCGGTAATAAGTGTGATGTATGATGCCCTTCGTACGCTCTAGAGAGAATCTGCTGACTGTACAGTAATTGGGAGCACAGTGTGGCACGAAAATGTAAAACTCATCAGGACAAGTACCTGAGGATGAAAACTACAGGAAAGGCTAGCAATCACTGCGTTCATGGTAGCTCATGGATTAGCAGTATCCATGAGATTTTGGTGCTGTTAGCTTCAGACATTTCTCTTCTTGCATTTAAGGAAGAAGGATTATTGCAATCGTGATGTCCTTTTAATGTAGCAGACCTTTCAACGTTGCAGACATCTGCAGACTGAGCTGTACAACCGCAGGACAAATGCAGCTTTTCTGGCCTCTGGTCCTGAGGTCGTTTAGAGGAGTGCCTTTGTCAATGGGCTGGATTTGATGACATTGAGTAGCAGTCTCATGTAGTTATGACAGCCCATCTGATCTTTATGGAGAGTTGAAAGGACTAGCCAGAGAGCAAATGAAATATTTTAAGGAGAGAAACAGTCTGGTTGGAAACTTCCTACAGAATTATTAGTTACAGTCATAGATTTGTGGTGCTGTGGTTGTCTTGTCACTGTCATCTGTCTGAAGGAACCACACTGGAACAATTATATCTCTGAAAAAATTGGAATTCAATTATGATTAGAAATAGTGTGCCAGAAAGACTTTTTTTTCCATGCTTTTTTTTTTTCTTATGCTGTCATAGTGGATATCAAATGCCTGTCCAGAGCCTTTCCATGAAACTGTAGCCAACAATAAAGTGTGTAAAATCATTCATTCTTTATGATCACACTAGAGGTCAGAATGTTCTGGAGCCCCATTGGCCTTTGATTTCAGACTATGGGAACCATTGCAGTGTTTCCTCCTTTTTATTTTCTGCAACCCATGGCACCACAGGGTCCTCATCTGTGGTTACAGGTTCTTGGTAATGCTACAACACAAACAATTGATAACAGTTTGTATTAGGGCTTTAAAAATGCTCTCCTTGTGGGATGGCAGAGTTCAGCTAAGCTGATGTGTGCAGCTCATGTCCAGAACAGAAGGCCTGAGCTTTACAAGTCTTACTGATTATAAGTAGCATCAATCAGTTATGCCCAAAGTGCACTGGTTGTCCGTCAGGCTCTTTTCTGCAGCAATTATTTATACGTATTTATTGTGCTCAGAGGAACAGGTCCTCAATGTATCATTAGACATGAAGTGCCTTCAAGAAAATACTCTGATGGAAAACGACACTTGCCAAAGCATATATTTAATCTTCATTCCCCTCAGTGGATGAAATGTTTCTGCAGATTATTTGCTGGCAGCGAGTAAGAGCTAAGCTCCAACAGGGCATTTAATTTGTTAATTGCAAGAAATGTTATTTATTTCTCTAGTAAACATACAGGGCATCTGAAAACAGCGTCACTGAGATATTGCAAGATTGCTGCTAACTTTTGCTTTAAGAAAAGCAACATTTTCTCTTGGTTATTTTGCTGCTCTGAAAACTGAGGGCTTGACTTTGCCCCTGCAATATAGATAATAGTGTATTAATCACAGTGGCATCACAGGAGAAGCGTGCTCACAAAATAAAACACCATTTCGCATAAGTAAGGGTAGGGGCACATAAGTGAGAACTTACTAAATGTATTACTTTGGCTTAACAAGTTTCTGTGTTGGCAGCTGGCCCATGGCCCATGTATCCTTAGCCCTGATGTAATAAAACATGCTGGCCTAAACCATCATAAGCAGTACTTTTAATCTTTTGTCTGGTCTCTAAGTCTGACCGCTCTAGATGTGTAAATTAGAGAAAATGGATGCAGAGTGTAAAATCGTTTGACCAAAGTTGCAGAGGAAGTCTGTAGTAGAGCTAGAACCAGAACTGATGTCTCCCAGACCTCTGCCTTAACCTTGAACAGTTCCTTTGCAAGCAGAGAGGCAGAAATATCATCTTATTCCCAAGAGATGGTCCTGCTAACTAATTGAGTGATGTGAGACGAAAGACTGCTCATCCTGAATATGTCCTCTGAATAAAGAGTGGATTAGTCCTCAGGTTGTTAATTCTGCATCCAAATGAGTCCTAAATTAATTTACAATGTTAATGAGGGGGAGTGAAATGTAGTATTTGCTGGCAGTTCATATCACTCATCAAACAGGCTTTAAAAAATAATAAAGAAAATCCTTTTAACCGAGAAACAAGGTTGCACACAGTTTTAGGAAGATGTGGTAATGAAAACTCAAACAGCAAGGGGAAAAGAAATCCACCAAAGGCAATGTATGACCCTGCATTCATACCATAACCTGTTCTTTGCAGGCACAGCCAATCTCATAGTTCTCCTACTCCAAACATTCAAAACCCAGTTCATAGACTCTCAGCTTCTGCTGCTCTCTGGAAAGCAAAAGTGACTGGTTTCTCAGGAATTGCAAAGACAGAATTTGAATCTTTCTTACCTTTTATATTAACCCCAAGACACAAGCTGCTCTTTGCCTAGGAGATATAATGAAAACTGGTTAGAGGGACACTGTAACTCCCTGTACTGAAAAATCACAGGGACACTCCAGCCTCATCCATAATGGAAAGGAGCAGAACCTGGTAGCCTCTGCAGCAAGGATCCTGTGACAGCAAAGGACGCGCTGACGGATGGATCGCAACTGCTGCTTGCCCAGCAGCATTGTAGAGTAACAGGCACATTACTATGTTGATTCCAGAGCCTCAGTTATCTCTAGATGATGCTATAATTCTGTGATAATCTTCCTCTTTAAAGCACTACTTATGCAGTTATATAAATATTAGCTTCACTTAGCTGTCCTACAGGTCTGCATGCGAGCTTTCTTGTGCTTTTCATTTCTTACTGGTTGCTTTTCCCAGCTGGAGAAAGTATAATCCTGGCTGATTTAAAAAGGTGATAGAGTATCTCCTCGCCTACTTGAGCTGTACAGGTGTAGTCAGTCACTTCATTTGTAAGCCAAACCATACAAAAAGTCTTTCCCATGTGTGGAATTAGGGAGGAGCAGCAACTTGGACTCACCAGAACTACAGGCCTCTAAAAACAGAAAGGCTGAGAGGATGGGCCACTGGATTTGTACAACTGCTTCAAAATAGTGTTATCCTTCCATATATACTTAGGCCACAGCAGTAGTGCCCTGGTGCTGTACTCTGGTTTTCACTACATTTTTTCCCCCTTCTTTCTTCAATTTTTATGCTTTACTGTTCTGTCTGCTTTCCTTGCCCTTGGATTTATTGTGCCTTTGTGTCTCTTGCCAGTGTCTATTTAACACGCCAGAACTCTAATAATAATAGCGCCTGGCTCTCAATACAGTTTGTCTTCTGTAGATCTCAGGATGTTTTATATAGGGAGGGATAATGAGGCTTGCCCTTTTCTACAGATGGGGAAACCAAGAAGGCCAGATGGGAGAAACGTCCTGCCCAAAGTCACACAGCGGGACTGAGGCAGAGCCAGAATGAGAACTGTGGTCCGGTTCCTGAACACACAGCATTCAGCTAGGTTAATGCTTAGACCCAGAGATTTGGTCCTTGTTAATGGGCACCTTAATCTTCTAGCCTAGGCAGCTCAAGCTCAGGGGAAGGCACAGAAAACAGTGGGGAATTCTGCAAGTGGAAACTGTGAGGCGTCAAAGGGAGGGTATGGCAAGGGTTCCATTGAAATGCGGAGGAGAAAAGTGTCTGTCTTCAGAAAGAGCATAGGGGTGTCATTAGAGGAAACCCTGGTAACAAAAAGTTTATACCATAAGGTCAGAAGCAAGGAAGTATAAGGAAGAGAGAGACCTGAGAGGGTTCATTAAAGGTGAATAATCATAGGTAACTGGGGCTCTGAAAGAACTTGCCTCTTCTCACGTGGAGAGAGATGGGCATTCTCCCAAATGCCTTCCAGCCCCTGGTTTCTCAGGAAACCTAGCAATGCCAGGTACTTTCTTAAGTCTTCTTGTGGGCTCATTTTTCCTGTAAGGGTCAATTCCAGCTAAAACCTCTTTAATTTGAAAACTGAAACCTTTACCTACCTGAGTTCCCCTACCTCTTGAGCCAACCTAGTGGAACCTTGCACGAGACTGCAACCTTGCAGGTATGTTAGCAGCTCTGGTGTGCTGTGATTGTACCAACCGAGCTATAAACGTGTCCAGTGAACAGGGCACTTGAAATAGTGGGACGCAATGATGGGATAAATCAGACTTGCTAAATTGAAAGTTTTTCTTTCGACTCCCTTTGACTCCCATCTTCTTGTCATTGGCTTATGATGACAGCCTCTACTGCTCTAACATTTTTTTATTTATTCCACACAAAGACGACCTCTTCTGGATGCTAACCTTGAATATGTGTATATTACATGAGTTGCAGGTGCTGTGTGTTTCTTTTCTGCCATCTGCTTCTACCTCAGTAGATACTGTCTTGCTCCTCATCTGGGCTATACATAACTGAATCAAATCTTCATCTTTCACTTCCTACTGTACCTGCTTAACTGTTCTTCGTCCTAGAATGGAACTCATATTCTGGACACTTTCCTGTTTTCTGTTTAAAATTCATGGGCTTTCCTTTTGAATGAATGCCTTCTTACACCAGGGCACCACCCAAGGCCGTGGTATCTCAGGTGTCCAGTCCAGAAGGCAGACAGAATGCTTCGTAGTTGCTCTTCTTGGTTTATGACTGCAGATGGTTTGACCACCATGTCCTGCCTGGAGCAGATCATGCTACTGTCGTCTTCCCTTTCCTTGACCGTGCTAAGCATTCTTAAATCCAGGTTACTTCTCTGGCAATCTGGGGCTCTGAATGCCAAGACAAGGTGGAGCTCCCTATCTGCCAGGAGATCTTCTAAGTCATATCAACAATGAGCAGAACCTTTTTCCCCATTTCCCCCTCCATACCTGATTGTGTACCTTTTTTCTGAACTTCTCTGGCCTTCTGCAGGATGCTGCTGATCTAGGGATTAAACAGTTTGCATAGAACAGCTCCAGTTTAAACATTAAAGATGAAATAGCAGGGCTCTGTATTCAGTGTGCCTCGATTAATATTGTGACAACGGTAGGTCTTTTACTTACCAAGGTGGAGCGAGTTGAGATAGCCCAGAGCCTGGTTATTTCCTGCATAAGTCCTTTACAAGTTCCTACTCCTTATTTCCTGTGTGCTAGAAAGGTATCTGATACGCGAAGAAGTCACGGCAATCTGAGGGTCTGATTCATGAAAGCAGTTAAACCTTTTTGGAAAACCGTCTGCAATCAATAACGGAAGTATTTTCTCGAATCAGTGAACAGGCTGTAGGAAAACACGTTTGTGCCCTAGCCCAGTCCCCTACACACCAAGGACCAAACTATAAAGATGCTGTTTACAGTGTGCACTCTCACTGGGCAGCCCTAGATTGCAAAGTAAATAATCTTTGGTGGGGGAGAAGGGGCAGGGAAGGGAGCGGAAGATGTCCTTGTCTCCTGCTGATAGGATGTAAATGCCTGAGCCAGTGTTGCACTCTGTGTTGTATGTGTCAGCAAGTGCAGGCTCCTAGAACAGGGGAGCTCTCCAGACTAGCTGTCTTACTAATATCTTAATTTTATGACACTGCGTGGCCACTAACACAACATAATAATTCATTTTCCCATCCTGTCTCCCTGCTTTGCAGAAGGAAGGTTTGTCTTAACTACTGGCCTTTCAGACAGGGCAGGTACTTGGGCTGGTTGTTGCAAGTGAAGCTTGCACTTGTGCTGCCTGTGGCATGTCTGTTCTGTAAGTAGATGTTGGCCTATTTTCCCTTAGGCTGTAGTTCAAGCACCTCTTGCCAAGGTTGTGTTCACTTCTGTAATTTATTATAATAATGGGGAAAGATTTCCCACAGATTTTAGAGAGGTAGTTATCATTCCACCCAAAGTCCTAACAGTTTTTAACACAGCCTCTCTATCTCCCCCAACACGTGTTCCTCAAACCTCAGAATGTCATTCAAGCTCTTTATCATGGAAGATGAGGGTTTTGTTGGTATCATGTAATTCATTTAATCAACAACTTCCTCTCAATAGCAGCTATACAATCTCACGTAGCAGGCAGCTGCGCTGTACTGTGTGTTACTTCAGAAGGGCTAGTCTTGCCGCCTTTGCTTTTTTCATTAACACCATATGTGGAGTTTTGAAGGAAGGAGATGAACATTTGAGTTACATCAACAGTAATTTTAATGCTGCTATTAGACATGTAATGGCTACCAGTTGCTGGAAGAGAGGTGTGTACTTAGGTTCAATACCTCACGAGTAGCGTACATTTTTCCCTCCCCTTCTGCAGTGACACTAAAAGTTATTGGTAGTAAGTGGAAAACCTGCCTAGCTTTAATTCTTTCTTTTCACTGAGCCTGTAAGTTTAATTTTCAAGTGTGGTGACTGGAGGAGTGTTCATATATGGTCTAAGTCAAAAGGAGCACTGTATTTCTTCTCTGTACCCTGATCTAGATCTGTGCATACAGTTGCTACTGATACTTACTGGGCCCAATTTACAGGTAAGCTTTAGCCCAGACGGCAAGATTTTTTTGCCTTGACTTTAAGGGAAGTTGGATCAGGGTTGTCTTCTAACTGGGAGTGAGAAAATAGAACTAACTTTTATAGTACATTTTGTGTATTTAATACGCTTCATCCCAGGGGAGCCATAAGTGTTCTCTCTTAAAAGATTTATTTTAATACTGTTTTGGTTTTGACTTGCCTCCCACACCTGAAGAACTCTTATTTTCTTAGAGCACAAACCTACAGTTCTGCAGGGCAACATACTGTGTTGTGAAACATGTAAGCAGCTGTATTCGTACAGGGATCTGAGATCAGATAATAAAGAGGTCAGGCTTGGTCTGTGCCCACTGCGAGATTTCCAAGTTAGTAGTGTATAGGTGGAAGCATTGCAGTTGGAGGAGGTGTTTGGTCTGAGAGAGAGAGAGAGAGATCATTTGGATAAACCAAATAGTCTTGACAGAGTGTGAAGGAGCTCTGGAGCACTGGAGGTACTGTCTTGCAACGAAGCAGAGAGCGCTGATGTTGGTTGTTGTATTACAGCAGGCACTTCGTAGACTCTGGAAGTACCAGTTTTTGTAGTAGTGGGAATGCTGGGGACCTAGACCAGTCCATGCAATCATTTTGCTTCTCTAATGCCCTGTCTTGAGTTCCAGGTGGCTTTTCCTCCAAACCAGTGCTTCTCAACACTTTTGGGCTGAGTACCAGATCACCCTGCATCCTTACAATTGAATTTTTATAGCGATTTATCATCATCATCATCACTATGAAAGTAATGTTGCTGGCTGCAAAGAACTTGCTGTTACCTTGTGGAATGTGATTTTGGGAACCGTAGCCTTTATCTGTCACAAGCTGCTGAAACAGGTGGTGTTTTCCAGGCAGAAACTATGTTTCGGTACAGGCTGCAGTGATTCCCATGTATAGCCCCAAACACACTTGAGGAGGAGTGACTCATTTGTGGGCACGTATACCTTGCTTTCAAAATGAATTCCAGGGCATCAGTTACGTAAAAAGTGAGCATTCCTCGTGGTATTTGGTAGCGTTACCAGCCTGCAGAACTAGATTCCAACTAGCACAAGTAAGTCTGAGTTACATGAATGGTGTATTATTGCACCAATTCAGAGGAAATCTCCCAATGCACTCTCCTGACCCCCAATATGTGCACATATTCCAGGATTTTTCCTATATGCTGATGTAAGGTTATAGAGCAAAGACCAACTTTCTGCTTATCTTATCCAGGGAACCTGTTTCTGAAGGGAAAATATCACTGACCATAGTCCATTACTTACCCCAATTCCAAGTTAGTTCTCACAAAAAATGTCAATGTACATAAACATTTTTTGCTAAAACTCCCTTGAGCTGTTTTCACGTTTTAGTCAAATGACTGAGGATGGCTTAGGGTTTTAAATCTCAGATGAAAAACGAGCAAACAAACAACATCAGATGGGATGAATAGTAGGAAGAGGGGTTCATACACATTCTTGTGTTCTTTGCGGCTGCAGGCAGGGAAGTGCTTCGGTTTTCAGTGGAAAGGATGTTTCCAGGGGAAGTTCAATTCTGACCTCTTTTACTCCCCCACTCAGTTATACATCAGATTATGTCTAATTAAACATTTTGACAGCTTTAACCATTTCCTCCTTCCAACCTTTTAATCCACTAATGTTTACAGAGGCAAGATTTATTTTACATATTCTCCTACTGCATTATTCTCCCTCCTCTTTGTAGATGAGCTGAACTGGATATGTGGATATGCATGTTAGAGCTCTGACTTACTCTCTTGTGGGGCAGTAGTGTTGAACTGAGAACATTAATAGTAATACACCTTCCCTGCAAAGAGTGGCCTTAAAGAAATAAGGAGTTAAAGTTATTATAACTTGCTTATTTGGAGCTACACTAATTTTAAATGGATGTTTGCAATAAATTACTATTGGTGTAGACTTGGAAGTGGATTAGAGAGGCAGCACAGGTAGAACAGTTTGAGCTTTGATTTCTTTTTACGCTTCTGCTGATGGCACTGGCCAAGGCGCTCTCTTCTCTGGGTCTTTCCCCTGTTCCCTTTCTTCTCTCTAGATCATCAGTTTGTAGAGGCGAGGCCATCACCTACCCTGTAAGCGTGTGATGAAGAACTTGTTAAAACTGACCTTGTTAAGAGTTTTGGCTGAGTGAAACCTTCAGGATAGGATTGTCTGGTCTTTTCTGGGGTGTTGGGTTTGTTTTGTTTTATTTTGTTTGCCTCGAAGGATGTTCCAAATTCTCTGTTTTTATTTTCACTTTCATCACAGTTACTGGTTTTATTCTTGCCTCTGCCCACCCTGGGATTTGAGTGGTCCTGGTCACCGCAGCGATCGATGGTGTTAGCTATCATAGTCAGCATCCTGTGGTTTTGTCCAATCTACCTGGCAATATAAGTAACAATAAAAGTGCCTGAGTGTCCTTGGCCACACCTTTTGAGCACTAGAAATCATTGACAGTCTGACAAAGAGAGGTACTATTTCATGAGAGCCTCTGTGATTAGAATGAGTCATGTAAGAAAGATGAGTGAGTTAAAGAATAACTTTGCCACAAGAAGAAAGTAAAGGAGTTTTTTGTTTACTCTGGAATGTGCAGGGTGCTTTAGAGATCCATGTAGCATTGAACTGAGTTGCATTCAATTTAAGCATGTGGGCTGTTTTTAAAAGCAGCCTTCCATTTTACAGGTGTAGTTTTGGATATATAAATCCTTAACTTACTAATCGTGCCTGCAAATCAAAGCAGTTAAGTGGCACAAATTGCACCAGCAAAAATGCTTCCAGGGTAAATTGCAAGCTGAAAATTAGTGATTGAGTTGAAGATCCTTTAGAAACCTGATACTAAAAAAAGATATTAGTTCAGAAGGCTGATGTAAAGAGTTATTATGGTGAGAACCATGCTAGTGTTTGACTAGTTAAATCCACCTCCTTTGTCAATCTTCCTGAAGGTAAAATTACAGGACAGGAACATCAAAATGTCTCACAATTTTTTTCTGTTTTGGTTCCCCCTCTCCCCCTGTTTTGTATTTAAATTGACGTATTCCTCTGTCAAGATGCTGCCCATATGTCCATCAAGCAGGGGTTCACAGGAACACTGCTGGAATATATAAATCTGAGGTACTATTGTGTTGCTGTAACTCACGATGCTGAAACTGTCATCAGCTATGTGGTTGCTTTTGCTTAGTCATGTGGGTGTAGAAAGAGGTTCTATCTCTAAGGCTTATTTTTTTGCATTTCTTATAAAATGCAATGAAATCTTCTTATAAAGAAATCTACTCCTTCAAGATGTTTAGCTTCCCTGGGTATCTGTGACGACCTATCAAAACACCAGCCTTGTGAGTTGGCTATTATGCTGAAGGTATTTGGGGCTTGTTGGCTACAGAGTGACTGTCGGGGGAGAGATGTTTTAGATGTGGGTAGAATAAGAAGTGGAATCTGGTAGACTCGTGTTCTGCTGTGGCTCTTGTGCTGTCTGGTGTCCTGGGCACAGAGGTCATTAGTGTGTTGTCCACAAGGAACATTCAGGTTTGGGTATGTGAAGTGAAACGGAGTTCGGCGTGCTTTGGAAACACAACCTTCCAGCTCCTCACGAGATCAGTGCGGCTAAATCCGCAAATGTGTGTGTAACGTGCTGATGGGTGAGGTCTTCATGCTCCACTGCAGTGCGGGTCTGCACAGTACCCTGCCTCCATCAGCTGGCATCGCAGCCAAGAGGTGCAGGTGGTTTCATTCCTGTTTAACCCGTCCAGAGCCTTCAGTTCCTTTCAGCTTTTTGGCTAACACAGCGTGCTGCCTGCTACCTGCTTTGAAACCCATGGATTTAATAATACGGCAAACTATTAACAAGTATGATACAAAATGTGTCATATTTTGGGGCGGAGAGTGGCAAGACAAAGAGAAAATATTAAAAGAAAATATTTCTGGAAAAAAATGCAGAGAGAGAGAACCAGATTTTCCTGAAAAGCAAGTTGTCCAAAGTTACGCTTGTTCTCACTGAGGATGTTTTATGGCTGCAAAGGTAATAATACAGAATATTATACAATGGATGTTGAATTTGCACTAAAAGCTCCCCAGTGCTTTTAGTCCTACCAGCTGCTAACGCTATACCTTCCAATGACTTGGACAATATAGTATATGACACACTGAGCTGAGAAAATGTTTGCATTGTGTATAAAAGACATGTTAGTTTTTCTTGTTTGTACTTATTGAGCTTGTTCTTTATGGATTCATAGTCCAGACACTAGACTCCTTTGTCTAATCACCAGGCAAATAAACTGCTGGCAATGCCATGACAAGTTTTCCCCCAGGGTTCAGTTTTTGGCTCTATAGGACTGCTAATAATGAAGCTCAGCTGGCATCCTGGGACATTTGTGATGGTGTGGTCTCTAGGGAAGGGAACGGAATAGGCGCTGAACACAAACTGACTTCAGATGGGCCACTGGTCAGTCATCAGGCTCAGCTCTACATAGTTAGGCCTGAATGAAATGGGATTTTTTAGCACGTTAACAATCCCTGGATTCACCCAAATATTGTCTTTCCTTTTTTCCATTAATGTAATTGATGATGCATGAAGGCATTGCATTTGCAAACCTTGCGCACTGCAGTAGTCATTTCAGTGTGGTGTTTTCCAGTAGTACTCCTTCTGCCAGAAAGATACTAGTCAGAACAAATTTAAAACGAGGGATTATTTAAAACAGGGTCTGGTCATGCACCATGGCGATTGAAACTACTGTTAACCCCAGGATCTTTTACAGAGGTCACGTTTTCTTATCCACAGATGCAAGTTTAGCTGCAAATCTCACTCTGGAGCTGCAGTTCAACTTGATATTAAAGTGTTTTTGCAAGTCACAGATGACACTTTGGAAGTTCATGTGGATGATAATCTTAGAAATAACAACTGTAAGACAGACAGAGACCCGATTCATTCTCCAGTGTAGTTATGATCCTTTTTCAAACCATGGCAAATTAAACATTGGGATACATCAATATTACAACAATTCCCTTAAATGAATTTATGCCTTTTTGACGACCACCCAGCTGCTCTGAAACACTTGCTCTTTGTATAAATTGCCATCTATAACAGCAAGAGGCAAGAGCATTTCTAAATACTGCCAGCAAAATTGAATCAGCGAATAATTTCTGTCGCAAAGGACCAGCCACTTAAACTTGTGCAAGTGGCTTCCCTACATATTCCGTGATGCCCCTCCATTGTAGGACGAAGACTGCTTGTCATCGTAGGTGTTTATTTGTGGCCTGCTGTTTGTTCAGCTCTCTTGTCCTACTAGTCAATACGTAATTGCAAATTGCAGTCAATAGCAATGTTTCTTTGTGTTTACTTTGTGGTACAAAAACCTATTGAAATGTTGCTGCCATTTGAAAAAGTAGATGGATAAGCCTGTGGCTCTGTACCCTGGCAGAGAGTTGTTTCAGTGCTGATGGGCATCGTGGGGAATTGGATAAGGAAGTATTTATGACCCCTACCGTGTGCTCAGACCGCTGCTTCTTGAGTGCTGACGAGAACCCCTCTGAAGCGTGCTGGGCACTCAAAGCTGTGGGAGGTGAGGGTGTTCTGGATGTCCTAAGATCATGTTCCTCGTGCCTCTGGCTCGCTCATAGGTCTTGTTAGGATGGCGGGGGCTGGTGGTTGTCTGGAAAGCCTGTCTCTTGTAGTTTAGTCCCCAAGAGAAGCAGAGGTGGAGTTACCTGATGTACTGTAACAGTAAGAGAAAGCAGCATGGTAACTGCTGAGGGGCTAGGGCCACGCTTTCAGCCAAAGGTAGATCTTGCCGTCTGGTAGATCCGGACGCCTCTGTGACCCGCACTGTACTGTTAATTGGCCTAGGTTAGTGGTTCAGCGTTTTATTTCCTGGCCTTTGCAGCTACTGGTGAATTGTTTTTGTCTAAACACGCAGCGTCTGTGACTGTGCAAGTGTGATGACTGGGGTAATAAATAAGAATTAGTTCAGGGTACAGGGTAAGTGAGAGCACAAATGGTTCCTTCCGTGCTTTTTAGAGAATTCATGACCCATAATGAAACTAGACATTTACACACACGACACTTTTGGCCGACGTGTCTAGTCCAGACCAGCCAGCCCCAGCCCTGCATGTGCTCACATTTTGTCTTCACATGCGTGCCCTTCGCTTCCTTCTTAGGGGAGTAGCTTTAAAGACAGTATTTAAAGACAATCTTTAATTTGCTCATTCTTGAAAATAAGTGGGGGTTGAGGGGGGGCTAATGTCAAAGCACCTAAAGTAATTAATGTCTTGAAAAGGTAGGGGGTGTGTTTTTCTTATATTTTCCTCATGCTGCAGAAACAATCGGTACAGGTCAGTTTGCAGGAAAGCACTCCAAAACCTGATCCACGAGCAGTTAGCTTGTGGAAACGAACGCCATAAGGAGCGTTGTCAGGGACAGAGCTTAAAAGACCTGATCTTTATGTGGATAACACATTGTAATTCTTGGGAGGGCTTAAGCCAGGCGCTGAGTAATTCAGCTGCCTGCGTAAGAATTTTGTGTACTTTCCTCGGAAGGATCTGATTGCTGTCACTGTCACAGACAGGATGCAAGGCTACATGCTTTTCTGATCAGTTGCCATTGTTCTTGTGTTCTTCTGAAGTGGTCTCCTGAGGTTACATGAAAGATCTTTTTTTGGGGGACTTGCTATTATTTACACGCTGACAACACCGTAGGCAGAAAGATGGACACTGCTGTTAAGGAGAAACTGTGAGATTCCATTGACAGATGCTTTTCTCTCCTTCTGTGTTGCTGCTTTGAATTGAAACCCAGTCAGCACTATAGAAATTTCCTCTGTAAAATTAGTGTGGTTTTGGTCCAGTCCCTGATGGGCGGTAGCTTATACAGCAAGAGCTGTC
The DNA here is from genome assembly GCF_963921805.1 of Phalacrocorax carbo. Classification (NCBI taxonomy): domain Eukaryota; kingdom Metazoa; phylum Chordata; class Aves; order Suliformes; family Phalacrocoracidae; genus Phalacrocorax; species Phalacrocorax carbo. The sequence goes on from NC_087529.1 coordinate 10,109,968, forward strand.
ATGCAACACTACGGTGTTTTGCAGGCAACTCAGAAGAAAGCAGGCAACGGAGCAGGCCAAAATACTGAAATTCCCTCTGTGACCAGCAAGCAGCTTTTTTAGAAGTAAGGTTTTGCTGGACAGTGTTAAGAAATTTATGTGCTTCCTTCACAAATAAATATGAAGCTGTCTATTTCAAGCACTAAGATCCCTGGGAGGGGAGAAAGTTGGAGGAAGAGCTTTGAGGAAAATAAGACAATCCCAGGCTGTTGGATTAGCATCAGACAAAAGCAGTTACCCACAGTTGCCTTTGCAGCCATATTTTCTGTGGATTTTAGCATATTCCCATTCCACGGTGATTTCTATTCCTAAAACAGTTTATTAGCAAAAGGCTGCAGATGGCAGGATTTTAAGAGCAATACCCCTTGCTGGTGCTGCCTGCATCTTAGAGCAAGTGAATAAAAATCAGGTGTTTCACATGTCCTCTTGAAATTCTTGTCACAAGAGGTAAAATATTTTCATCCCTTAAAACTCGAGTTTAATCTGACAAAGGTTTACCTTCCTCCAGATAACGAGAGGCAGGCAGCGTAAGCCCGAGGAGAAGTTAGTCTGTTTAGAAATTTAGAAAGATCTGACCTGACCTCTGTGAAGGAAGTTAGCTACAATACACAGAGATGAATCAGTGGTTTTCCCTTCAGATTGATGTTTTTGTTAGTTATTGAGGTTTTATTGATTTTTAAAAGCTGCCGTTTTCCTGGTCTGCTAAAAGCACTCCTGAAGATGTATGGCTTGGGTTGGAAAGGTAACAATTTTGCAGAGGAATGGTGTGCAAGGCGTTTGCTTACGAAACCCTGACACGCTTTTATTTGTGTATGTACAAACGCACATAGTGAATACGATTCCTTGTCCTTCTCCATCCAGACGTTGGTGCTCTGCTCCTGCGCTTGGGCGATTACACTGAAGCAGGATCTGGAGTGCATTGGAGGTCTCTCGTTAACCCCAAAGCATTTCATGTCCGTTTGCCCTCTGTTTACATGCTTTCCCGAGCAATTTCTGGAACGTGTAACCTGCACATATGTCTTCAGTTTTACCTCTCAGTAGGACAACGTTGGCGGATGTCAATGATAAACATTAAAAACTTGAGAGCAAAATCTCATTTCATACTTCTGGCCTGGCCAGAGTAGAAAATGTTTGTAATGAGGCTGTCGGTGCTGTGGTAGTTGATAGCCAACTGGATAATTAAAATGAAAGAATGGCCGTTTTCCCTTCAAAAGAGGGAGCATGTGTTTTGCCAGGCCCACTATAGATGGTACAACAGCCCCCTAAAGAACTGAAATAATAATTAAAAAGAAATCAATCAGTCCCACTGGCTGCCTGGGGAGAATGCCAGCAAAGAACTGTGTCCCGCATCCCCCTCCCCGTTCCCAAAGCAGACCCATGTGGATTGGCAAGGCTTTGATGTGGCGTTTCCTTGCCACTCTCAGCATCCCCTCAGTTCCCACCGGCACAGCCCTCAGAACTGGGGAGCTACAAACCCCCCCCCGAGCTTGCAGCCCTGGTGGAAGGCGATCGCTGAGAGTCTGTTTCTGGCCAAGACTACTAGCAAAGCCAGCATCTGTGCACCAGCCTTCCCCGAATCCCCCAGCCTGCAATGGAGCTGTAACTGAGTTAGCTGCCCCGTACCCTAGCTGTTTGTACGGCATATTTATGAGGTATATGTTTGGTCACTGCAGGGTTTCTCCAGCTTTGCAAATGCAACGAGCAGCTATTAGAAACTCATGTGTAGAGGTTAGCAAGGCATTCCTACTGCAGATTAGTCATTTGTTTGTGAATTTCCTTTTAAAAACAAACCTGAACAAACTTGAAGTCCGACAAAAGCTCTGGGATAAAAATATGTCAGACGAACATTTCTTTTAGCAAGCTTCCGTGAGTACTGTGGCATGAGAAGCTCTTGAGTCCACTCTAAAGAGCAGTGGAAGCACTTCCTATTGCATTGTTTTTCTTAGGAAGCTGCTGCTGTTGGTAAATTACATGTAGCAAAGAATTTATTAGTAATACACTGTACTTCCAAAGTGTCTCCTCTCTCTCCTGTTCTCTGTTGCTGCAGGAAGTAGGTTTTGAGATTGATTTCTCTTTGAGACAGAATAACTCCTATTGCACAGTAGTTAATTATTTGAAATTAAAATGTTAGTTGAGGTGGGATGCAGGATTAGTGGTGCAGTTGTAGAGAAGGATGGTAAACCTCACTTTAGGATGAAAACAGTCTTCCTCCTCTGTCTCAAATTGGAAATAAGGAACATTATTTCTCTTTATACCAGATACAAATGATGTATCATTCTATTAAGAGAATAACAGATTTAACGTATTTTATTGCTAGTTAAATCTAATTCATGGTACTCAATGCAGATTTTAAGGATCAAGGGATTTAGATTATTCTGCATTATCAGCTTTAGGCTGTCATTTCTTGGTGGGTTTAAGTGCACGCTGTGGTTGAAAAGGTTTTATGGGCAAAGGTGCACATAACTGTTCCTACCCTAAGGAAACCGGCTTGCTCTGGCCACAGGTTTATACTGTCTGCTTGGCACTTGCACTGCTGTGCCACGGATCAGGGAACCTGCCAGAAGAGATACAAGGTTAGTTTTCAGTCCTCAGCAGTCCCCTGATTTTGCTCTCCAGACGGCCACACACGCTCTGGTATTGGCACAAAGGAAGGTCTGACCAGTTCTTTCCAAAGGTCTCACCTGTGAATGTGGTTGTAGCGCGTGCTTGGTGTCATAATGGCAATGGAAAAAGAAAGGTCTCAAGTAGAATCATAGAATCATTAATGTTAGAAAAGACCTCTACGATCATCAAGTCCAACTGTCAACCCAACACTACCAGGCCTCCTAAGCCATGTCCTGAAGTGCCACGTCTACATGTTTTTTGAACATGAAGTACAGTAAGGGAAGAGAATAAAGTAAAGATCCTTTGATTTTGTGGTCATTTGAATGCTTTTCTCAAGACACCTTTCTGTAGCCCTGAGCCCTGGGTGTAGGTGCTTCATCCTACTGGCAAATGAGAGCAGCCCTCTTCCCTCCTGGAGCTTTATCTGCGAGTGAAGCTCTCGGATGGTGTGTGTGCAGAATGTCCTGGAAAACTGCAGAGAAAGGGAAAGACAAAACTGCTATTCTTCCAAATGCAGACTTTCATAAGTGCTAGGAGTGGTTATGGGCTGTTTCTCTAACAGCAGATTGTTTTAGGTGTATTTTTAGTTGTGTTGAGTCAAAACCAATGTTGTAGCAGTGTCACTCATGCTGTTGCAGTGCTGCAAAGTTATTGACCAATCTCTGTACCTCTGGGATCTCATGTCTAATTCAGGATTGACCAAAATTAATACAAATCCATCCTAATTGGTGAGCTAGGTTAATGAATTTTCCCTGCAACTGATTGGACAATGGCAAACCACCCGCTGTCACGCATTATATGAGCACCAAGGCTGCAGCCAGGAAGGGCTGATGTCCTCTTCTGCTCCACTGTGTTAACCTGCAGAGTTCTCAGTCAGAGCCAGTCAAGTCAAACAGAGAAGAATTTGCAAGGGGACAAAGCTTCTGTTACCTGGCTGGGTACTTCATTACTTTACCCTGTGACTGTGCACGTGCAGGGACAAAGTTCCTTCTGGTTTTAGAAAAGTAACTGTGAACCACATTCCAGCTTTTAAAAATCATTTTAGGTGCAACTCAATGTTATGTTAATAAGCCATTACCTAACCAAGCTGGTGGAAAGGATGCAGCTGCAATTTTGTCTTCCTAATTATCTTCTTTATTTTTTTTTCAGAATAACATGGGTATAGTTGTACTAGGCCAGAGCAGAGGTCCTTTTAGTATATTAGTCAGTCTTTGGTTGTGATCAGTAGCACATATATAAGGAAAAGATAAAAGAACAGGACAAGATTATGGTGATAGTTCCCTGGTATAACCTGTCAACTGGATAGTTGAGGACTTTCTGAACCAGAGGAGTTATCTTTAACAGTCCTTAAATTCCAGGACTTTGTCCAATCCTGTTTTGAAATAACATGAACTCTGAGCTCCCATAGCCTCCTGCGATAAAATCCCAGTGTTTAATTAAAGTTTTGTGCATGAAATATCTCCTTTGATTTGAATTTTGCCGCTGTCAGTCTTATTTTATGCCACCAGGTCAGTCTTCTAAGAGAGGAGGTGATTCAGTTTTCCCCTTTTCCATGCTACTCATGATGCTAGATCTCTTCTATATCCCACATCAGTTGTTTCTTTTCCAGTATGTTTAATGTTTTACTGTAAAATTACCTGCTTCGTCATTTTGGTGATGCTTTTTGGTGCTCTCTGTACTTTCCCAGTTATAACCTTTTCTGTTACAGGGGTGCAGTAAACTTATAAGTATTAAAATATGTTTACTGGTAAGAGGTTCTGATCTCTTCTGCCATTGGGGATTCATATCCAGTTATATCTAAACAAAAAACTCAGCTCTAATGCCCACTGAATCAAGTGGCAGTCCTTCCATCGGCTTCGGTCAGGAGTCTAAATCAAACCACACTAAAAGCCTTCTGCAGAAATACAACTCAAAGTGGAAGTGGCAATAAAGGAACATGGCCTTGACTTCTTTAATCATTCATTTCTGCGCAGTAAGAAATGCAAAAGCAGAATTTAAACACTGGCAGACAAGCTCGTTTTCTGGGTTATGCTCCTAAGCGTCAGCAGTCTCATGCTGTCTTAGGCAATCGCTTGTACTTCTGTTACAGGGACCTGCTATGGAAGGCAAACGCTGCTGCAGCCTCCGCTTCCTGCTCCCTCTTTTTGGCCACCGTGTAATGAACCAGCTTGTGTAACTGACCCAGATATGGAGTTGTTTTTGTTTTTTTATTTTAATTGATGGGGAGAGGTGGTGTCTGCTCCTCCTGAAATTTTCTCGTGGGTAAATGTTAATCCCCTAATCAAACACACTGCGTACCCACAGAAGGCATTCCCCTGCCAAGTGCACTAGATCATTGCAAAAGGTGTTCGTCAGGGCGGGCTGGCTGCTGCTCGCCCAGAGTCAGCTCGCTGCGGGGTCGGCAAGCGCCGGTTTAGGTGCGAGGGAAGCGGTGGACTGTAAGCTGTACGCTGCAGCCCTTCACTTGGATTGCTGCCTGCAGCACTGTATTAGGAAGCACATCTCTAGGATCACAGTAACTGGTTTATTGATGTTCAGGTTGACCAAATCCCTTTAAAACAACGGTAATGTGATCACTGTAATTCCCAAAGCGTAAAGCAGAGGGTGGGTTTGGGTTTTTCCTCTTTTTAAATCACGTTGTCTGTGTACAGCTGTTCAAAATTTAATCTAGTAGCAAGTTAGCTCCCGCTCCAAGTAAATTTGCTGGACATCTAGAGAGGCTGAACAGCACGGTAAAATACTAGCTTTTCTACTGCACCCTTAGATTAAAAAATTACAGAGTAAAGCATGATAGAATTGCACCTCAGTGGATGTGGAAAATGGTTGTGAAATAATAACTGCGAATAGTCTTCTACTTAATTGCTTTGGCAATAAGCATGATATGAATGGCTGAATCTTTAAATGCAGCTTCAATTGACATAATATTGGAAATTAATTTTTAAAAGTGAAAATTTTGAGTGCTATTTTAGATCTTGGCTTTTAATTCCAAGCCATTTTTTCCTTGCCCTTACAACACTGATTGCCTGAATCAGGAAACCAAGACTGATTTCAAACTTTGCAACGTTACAGCAGTATTTGTGATGCCTAAGTGAGAGGAGCTCGCTTCCTACCCTATACGGAGCGCAGGTATGCTGGGGACCATAGAGAGATGCTGGCTTAGGTCGATAGGAAGCAGGCTGGAGACTTTGTCTTCCCTTTGAGTTTATGTGGGAGAGTTTGCGTTCTCCGCAGGTCGTTGTAATAATTACTGGGTCTCTCTCTGCCTTCTGGTTATGAGCAGCGACACTGCTGGCTGCAGACACGTGCCCTTCTCAGCCCGCCAGCAGCACTGCCAGCGTCAGCCGCTGACAGCTCCATGGTTATAGCCACCTCTCACTGGTGGTGACCGAAGTGTCCTGTATCCTCTTGAACAGCCCTTCAAACGGGCTCTTTAGAAGACCAGAATGACAGTAGATCCCATCTTGTAGCTATGGTTTTACCTGCGCTACGGAGATGCAACAGTACTTGCAGATGGGTTTGTTGAGTTGAATGTTTCATGGTTTGATTTGTATTCGAATGATTTTGTCTGTAAGCCTATGCATGTAAGGAACTGCCACGGCCATTGGACTCCTCTAGGCTTTGCCAGTCTGTGGGCAACTGTACTCACCTGTAAAGGGTTCCCTTTTTAGCCTTTATTTTTGTTAGAGTTTTTTTCTTGTAGCTGTTGTCACATTTGGGACTGAAGAGGAGTATTTCTTCATCCCTGTGCAGCAATGCACAGAGTGAGTGCAACCTCTTCTCACATCCATAACATCACATACTCGCCACTGCATGGATCAGTGATATACTGTACTATCTATGGAAGTTTTGACAGCAGTTATTGGTATTTGACCACAGTGGTTGCTCTTTGCCCAACACAGTTCCTCTCCAAGCTCAGGTGGCATTAGTGTGTTTTTGGACTGGTTTTCTGGCTATTCTTATCTCACTTTCTGTTTCCAAGGAGTGGATTTCCCAGCAGTACCCACTGAAGCAATTATTTTGGTTGGCTAAGGTGAACAAAGCAAGCCTTCAGGATATCCTTTGCTGGAAATATAAGGGCTAACTCTTGGAAGAGTCTGGTTTCTGCAGTGAGGAAAAGGGGTGGAATTATCAGTACTGAATTCTTCCTGGGGCTGCATCTTGTGTATTGTTGAATCGGTCATGAACTTGCCAGGAAAGCTGTGTTCAGGCCTTGTCTGTCTTCCTAAGTGTGTTTTTGTAACTGGGTTCTGACCCTGTCACAGCAAATGAAATTGAGTGGTATCGTACAGCAGCCGCCTTCTCAATGTAAATGTGTATGTCAGCTGTGTGTGTATGTAGTCATCCTAAACATGTTGTTTATATTTTATATCAGTTTGCTCTAAGGAGAAAACTGGCACCTCATGGTGCAACGTGCTCCCTACAGAGAAGACAAGATCGAGCTTGAATACTGATGAGTGGCATCTGCATTGAGGGAAAGGCAATCTAGAGTGTCCTGCCAAGCAGAGAGATACTAGAGAAATGCAATCACTGTGAATAATTAGGTCCACACATTTTAAAGCACTGCTTTTCTCCTTGTTAATTTGCTGAGGACACAAGGATGAGGAGTCTGAAATTCTCTATTTTGCCTTGTACTGTGGTCTGTTCTGGGAGAGCATTTCAGGCCACATCCAAACCAAACGCTTGTGTATTCAAGTCCAGTTGGTTCAGTGTCTTCTCAAGCCTTTTTTTTTTTTTTTTTTTAAATGCTCCAGTGTTCAATGCCGTCAGTATATGACAGCTTTGCATGACATACGGAACCGATGGTGTGTTTCGAAGCTCCTTACACTTGTCAGAAACTTCTAGTCTGCATGATAGTCTGGAACCCAGTGATCCTGTGTTTTGCACTTGGCAAAATGCAGTAATGTGATCCATCTGTTGGCTGCTGAATTAGAAAACAAAGTCCATGTGGAGAGTGATGTAACAGCATACCTATGGTAGAGTTTGTGATAATGATGATGATTTGAAGGGTGATATTTCATACCAGTAATTGTATTGTAAGAATTAATCTCCATCAAAGGATGAACGTTTTAAATCTCATTGCTGAGATTTCCCAGGGCCTTGGGTTGCCCCGTAGTCAAATATCACTTTTATCTTGGTCACATCGCCGTATTGTGTCTGAAATATCAGGTTCAATGGTTAAGTAGCATGAAAGGATCTTTGTTCTTGCTTGGCTTCTATGGTGCTGTAAGAAAAAAATTTGCTTTTAATTGTGATTGTAGACCTTCAAAAATACTGTTAGCATAGATACAGTCCTGTAAACAGGACACTCCTGAAGCTGGAAGCCCTGTGTGGGTTCAAGATTTCTGTAGTTCATCCTGGGCAGGTCACTTTCCTGTGTCTTAATTTCCTTAGCCCTTAAGTAGAAATTAATGCTGTTTAACTTCCTTTCTAAATTGTCCCAGGCTTCGCTGTGATTGAATGTGCTGTGTATGTATGTGCTGAGTAGTATTATAGCATAAAACTATAATGAAAATGAAAACTGAAAAAGAAGCATTGCAAAAGCATGTCTTTGAAACAGAGGGGCTGGTTGGATGGGCTATTGGGAGAGTCTCTTTTCACCATGGCAGGGAGATGGCAGCTGGTCCTGTGAGAAACACGTGCATTCACAGCCAAAAGTCCCTGGAGTAGAAGTGGCTTGAACAAATCCCAGCAGGGCAGTCTCTGACGCAGAAGGAGCAGGATAGTGCTTGTACACACCCATAAATTATCCCATCCAGAGCGAGCTGGGTGTTTAGGTGTTCTCATTGTTTGGAAATTTGTTGTTGGGAAAATATTAACAACCTCACAGCACATAGTTCTTTGCTGTGTCTGTGTGGATTGCTGGTCCCTTGAGGCAGAGACTGTCTGGGTTTGCCTTCCACAGAGCCAAACACATTGTCAGCACTCAATTAGATGTGTATATATGGTTTCATGCTGACTCAGAGCTCAAAGATAGCCACTATTTTTTTCTTGTCGAGCATCCCCGTATAGAGAGAGCAAGCTATTTTTACCTGAACCTTTCTAGCATTATTTCTGACAGGAAAAAAATAAACCCTGTGTGCTTGACGTCAAAACCGAAAGAAGGGATCTTCTCTTGGAGGGGTCTGTGATCCTCTCACGTTTCCAGTAACTGAGGAAACGCAGCCTCTGTCGGTGCCTCTCTTCCTTCTCGGTTACACTGCGTGGACGACCCGCCGGCAGGAGAAGCCCCTCTCCGAGATACAAGGGGTTGGTCAGTCCGCGTGAGAAAAGAGCAAGTGAGACAGGGGCAGTAGTGCTTTCGGAATCGGGGGGTGGAAAGCTGATGGGTCAGAGCCTTTTCAGGGAACAGTTGTAGAGTCAAGCTGGTAAATTTTTGTTTGGAGGGAAAAAGGAGAAAAATAAAAGCAATGAAGTCTAGTTCCAGTAGGCAGGAGCTTTTTGTGACTGTTAAATACAAAGTCTGTGGTTTCTCCCTCTCCCCTCATCTCCTTTGCTTCCACTGTCTGGGGGTTTACTTTTCCACTGGGTACACAGACAGCTTTTGAGAGGGGAAGCGTGGGCTGAATAGCAGCTCCCTGGCCATAATCCCTAAAAGATGACTGAAGCTACAGTACATGAAGTAGGCAATAGAGGCTGGGGAGGATGCTTTCCTTCTCTGGTGAATATCTGGGTGGCAAGTGTAAGATTTTTATGAGGTTTTTTTATGCTGCACATTTTTGTAATTCCAGCCATGCACGGAGAAAGCTGGGCAGTGTTGGCTGCGAAGGTGCTTGTGCACCTGCACAGGGTGGGACAGGCATTCGGAGGCAGAAATAGACACCAAGCCATCCTGTTTGGGCAATTACACTCTTCCTGCATTCTCACCACAGTCGGCATTTCAGCGGCTAAGCCACAAAGGGAGGTATAAAAAAAAATGGGATCTCCTTTTGAAAATACCTGTACTTAAAAGAACCTCCCTCCTGTGATGGCATTCATTATGTGTCTGTTTATTCATCCTTTGCTCACATTATAATTTGCTCTTGCAGAAATGTATCTCAACTCCACCCAGTGCTGGGACTGAGCCACTTCTGCTGGCACTGTTGGAGATCATTGACCAAGAGAAATTGGTTGTACAGCATATATAATAGCGCCTGACATAGCTATACTGCCCACACCTGCTCCGAACGCAATCGCTACCTTTCAGTAGCTCATCCCAAATCCCAGTGGATTTCTAACTCCTCCCTGGCTCGCACTGTACGTCTTCTCAGGAGTTGGTAATATTCTGAGATGGCTTTAAGTGTAAATGGGAAGAGGAGCTGTTGATTTGGAAGAGGCAAATGAAATGCCAGCCTGTGTCACAGCGCTATCCTAATACAAAAGATTTGTGGCAGTGGGTTGGGACGAAGCTGCAGCTGCTGTGGTGTCACTTGGATATTAATTGGGGGGTGGGTGAGATCAGGGAGCAGAAGTTGCTGCGGAAGAGGGGAGAGGAGCCAGATAGGAAGAGGCTGGCACAAGTGCCAGGCTCCTGTACTGGAATGCGTCCCTCTCTGTTATGCTGCAGCCATCTTTCTCTGCAAATTAATCGTGTTTCTGCTGCCCCTCTCTCCAACTGAACGTGCTGTCTTCTGGATAAGGTATCTCCTTCATGGTGTTTAGTTGTTGCAGAACCTCAACTCCTGGTCTAGAGTAACTCGGGTTTCCATCCCACCTGGTGTCGTGCCCTAGATTCATTCACCTCTACTCTGCTAACCCAGTCTGTTGTTCAGGAGTCTCATCTGTCATTCGCAGGAGTAATTGCAAAAATTGATTCATGGGAAATGCCTGTACCAGGCAGATCCTTTTGACAGACCACACAGCCATCATATTCTGCATTTATTTGAGTCAATCAATGCTGTGATGCATATTTGGGTCATAAATACTCTGATATAAATTGCATTTATTATTATGACAGCTGTGTTCCATTACCTATTATTTATTAGGTTCTGTTGTCCTTTCGTTTCGCACCTTGTGGAGCTGTCAAGTCAGCTGCTTACCAGTGACAAAGCTCACAGCTCACTTCCGAATCTTCCAGAAATAAATTCTCTGAAGGGATTTGAGTAACAGCAGGTTGTATATTATTGGAAAGGCATTGGACAATCTTTTTTTCAGTTTGTCTTAAAATGGAAAGAGGAGGTTTGTGCTTTTTGCCTGCTTTTGCCCAAATTCCAGAATTAGTCTTCGCGTTTATGATCCAGAGGTCATTGAAGCTGATAATCCCACTGATTAGTGTGAATTTTGGATCACACCTCTGTGTCTCCAAGTTGAATTAATCAGGTTATTCGATATTTGAAATGGTGGGATGCTGACTTGGATGGTTCTAATTTTCCCTGGGAAGCTTTTTCAGCTTCATGTCTTTTTATATCAAAAAAATGGCAGAATATCTGATTCTGAGATGAATGAATTTCAGTGTCCTTCCAAGGTTGAGGTCGAATTGCAATGGGCACACAGCTCTGTCCGAGTCAGAGTCATTTTCTGTCTCTCATTTCCAATAAACAGTCACATATCCTTTGTGCCAGGCTGCTGCACCAGCTTTGCAAGGTGCCGCGCGCTTTGGTGTTAATTCAGGAAAGCACTTAATCATGGAATTGATGACTCTAAAGTGCTTAATATAAGCATGTGCTTAAGTGCCTTGTTGGACTGGGGCCAGCGCAGATGTACCCTTGCAGAGCAGAGATTTGTAAGCCACTTCTGGTCTACTGGAGCCAAATTCACTGGAAATGAAGGGTTTCGGGGATGTGCATCTCAGGGGGCTGGACTGTGCTGCAGGGGTGGGTGAGCATGACAAAGTGCCCCTGCATGGGGGAGAGAGCATTTAGCCAGGCAGTGCCTGTCCTGCGACTAAGCAGGGAACCAGGGTGAGCAGAATGGTGCTGCTCTTGGGCTACACCAAGCGTTGCACGCACCAACTGAGCGGGCGGCGGGAGCCTGCGGGAGCAGAGACCCGCGCTGGAGACATGCAACAGCCCTGTCTGGCAAAGCTGGGCTCTGCCCCGGGAGTGCGCCCTGCAGGGAAGGGGCAGCAGCGCTGCCTGGTCGTCCTGAAAGCTGTCATCCCCGCAGACCCACCCAGGGACTGGTTCCCTGGGGACAGAGTGCTAAGCTGGGTTTCAGACTAGCTGTGTAGTTTCTCTGTAAAACACAGGAGGTGAAAACACTGCGTAAGTGCTTGTAGTTGTATTCAACAGGTCTTGTTTGCACAAGGATTTTGGGATAGATGCGGGGACTGAGTGTTCTATCGATAGGGTTTATGTGCTGGCTTAACAGCAACATTTTTCATAGCACTGCTATTGAAACGTGTGATATAATGTTGCATGTTCTTCTTTTCATGTCTTAACATTTCTGTCTTATCTCCATTTATTTTACTCTAAATGTAAAAAGAGTAAATCTGTAATTCTGATCAAATATCACAGTGCAAAATTGATATACGCACAATCATATGGCTCACAAAATATAGATGCAAATGGATATGTATTATTTATAAAGCAGCTTTGACATCTTAATGTACTAAAAAAGAAGAGACAGATCATTTCATAGTTCATCATTCTGCACATTTTTGAGCTATCGTATATCATCATCCATGAAAAATTCATAATTTTGGTCTTAACCACTTTAATATTATGTGTGCATTCCAACCAAAGGGGCGTGCGTCCTTTGCTCTTGCCTTTTTTTTCCCTGTTCTGTCCCCTCCACACCCTTTTTTACAATTAGAAGTAGATGGCTGGGGTTAGACAATACCAAAAGCCCACCCTGCCTTCCAGGAGCTGCCCAATAATTAGAGAGAGTCATAACTCTGTGACTAAATCGGGATCTCCAGGTACTCTAGTGACCCGCCCAAATCCTCCTGGGCTTGCTGAACCCAAGACAGTCAGTGAAAGTCAAAAAGCTCATACTACATGGCAGTAAAATCGATGTGGTTGGTCTCATCCAAATCTCTAATGTGGACAGAGAAAAGACAGGTATAAATCAGCTTAAAACCTGGCAATTTCTGCCCTAGAGGAGTGAACTCTGAAGTTGAGGAGATTCTGCAGAGGTTATTCTATCAAGAGCCTCATTCCTACATGACAGGTCTTGGGTTAATGCTCTGGGTTTTTTTGGGGGACAAGCAAAGGTGAACTTGCAGTTGTTCAGATGAGGACGTTCCTTGCCTGTTAGGGCTTTGTAGGTTAAAACTCTTTCCTTTAGTGAAATTGTTGCTCAGTGATGGGTTTAAATACAAGTTCAGTGCTGGTGGAAGGATCTAATGAGGAGATGGGAGCTTTCTGTCTAACTACAGGGCTGAGGCCAGGAGGATACAGTAGCATTAACTGTGTTTCCTCACTGTTTCATGGTTGCCTTAAACTACTGCTAGGAAGGAGGAAAGAACTTCAGTTTCTGTGGCCTATTTCTCATTGGTCCCTGCTGCAAGACCCACCAAGGAGCCCTTGGCATGCTTTCTGTTTGCTTGAAACTCCTTCCAACCTCTACTTCACCTTCTCAGTGACATTTAGGCAGAAGCTCCTAATTTATTCTGCCCTGGTTTTGCCCATTCCCAGATGCTGAGCTCCCAGCGGACTCTGAGGGGCTGGTGCTTTCAAATGTAATATGAGTTCACTGGTCTGAAGTTTCTCTGGGAATGAAAAATCTGTTTGATTAAGGAAACACTGACTTCTGAAAGCCTATCAGACTGCGCAACTTTGTAAGTCAGGGCTGCAGAATGTCTAATTAAATGGAACTGCTCCCTAGAGGATTCGGCTTGCAGAAAATGAGTTTTCATGTTCTTGGCCTGGTGTTTATTAAATGTTTCTTTCCTTTTTCCTTCCTTTGCAGTTTTCATCTGTAGTTTCATGGTTGCAGCACCTATCTTTGGTTACCTTGGTGACCGTTTCAACAGAAAGATCATTCTCAGCTGCGGGATCTTCTTTTGGTCAGCTGTCACTTTTTCAAGCTCCTTCATCACTGAACAGGTAAGATCTTTGCAAAGGGACTTTGCAGGATGTCCTGAAAAGATGGACAATACGTTCCTAAAAAACTCCCCACTCTCCATGGCAGTGTGCTCAAGGGTTACATATCCCTCTGGTGTGTGTTTGACACAGAGCATGTTGCATTATCTGACCTTTTGTGGGTGAAGTGTGGTCTGTGTAACTGTGTTTTCTTAACTGTGAAAGCTGTTATACTTTGATTGTCCACATTCATAAAAAAATAACAGGTAAAGTATATCTAAGCAAGAGTTTCTCTTGACATAAGGGTTTTGTTTTCAGGGATATCCTAAACAAACTTCAAAAGGCTTAAAAATTACTTGATACCTCAATGGCTATATAGTGGTTCTCTTGTCTTCTGATATGTGAGAGAAGCCATTGGAGTTTGTTGGGAAGTCTGCTTCTGGTACGTGGAATGACAGAATGCGTCCAGCAGCAGTTTTACACGTGCACTTTGTTTCCTGTCGAACGAAGGCAGCGAAGGTGGATGACAGCATAGGGATTAGGCATAGTTTCAGCTCCTTTAATGCTAGTTGATGGATATGTCTGGGGAACTGATCATGGACTTGTAAGGCTCATTTAATTTTGTCAAGCTATGCACAGCATCCCTCACCTGCTTTCAGGACAGGTACAGTACCCCGTTTTGAGGACTCCTCATCGCATTAGTTTTCTTGCCTGTCAGAGGCACTCGGAGGAAACAGTGATCTGGCAGTTTCTGGGGAAAAATATCCTCTTGTTTAAATCATGTTATAGAGGAGGTTTAATTGCTGCAGGTGGCAACATTCCTGGAGAGACAAATCACAGCTCCTGGCATCATCAGACTGATTTCCCCAAGGGAGGCAGGGACATTGCTCATCCTTTCTGTCCAGCTGCGTTCCAGAGATTGCAGCACTGCGGTCACGCCTAAAGAATGACAACCAGGAACTAAACCTCTCCGCCCTGCTCCCTCCTGCCCGCACACATGCTCTGCAGTTTCTAATAAAAGAGAATTTCCACCTAAAGCGGGCAGTGGCGGTCACATGTCTGTCTGGCTTTCATGTTGGATTGATTGTTGCTGCATTTCTAAAGAAAAACGCATATGGCCAAATGTAGAAGCCTTTAACTCAGTAAATTGTTTGGTCTATAATTGGTGAGGAAGCGTCCTTTCAGAGAGAGAACATCTCCCACCTAAAGAGAAGAGGGTGTTTTCGTTTTCTTTTTTTTTTTCTTCCCCCCCCCCCCCCCATTTATCTTCATAACATTCTGCAAAAGCAGCTGTGATCAGAGCGCAACGAGGGAAGCATTTTATGAAGGAACCAATTACCTGCTTATAAACACTTCTCATGTTATGAACTGGCGTTCATGCTCAGGTTCTCATCGCTCCCTCTGCAATAGGCCTAGTCCCGTAGTTGCAAGTAGTGGAATGGACTGATGTAATCTATGTTTTCAGAGTTTATTTTGAGTTGAAGGATCCGGGGCTTATTAGCTGAAGTAGTTCGTGGGTTAATACATATGGTCATCAGTGTGCAAAAGCTCAGAATGGAAGTGGCATATTTTTAGCCAAAGAAAGGGAAAATAATGTTTATAAAGCTGGAATATGTTTGGAATCCAAACCCCGATGTTTTGGAAGTCACAAGAGAGCCAAGGTCAAAATAGCCTGACCTGTGTTAATTCCCCCAGGATTTGCCTTAGTACTAACTCTGAACCCAAACTACAACCTTGGACACAATCTCCTAAATATTGAGAAAAATCCCCCATCCTGATTTTACTGTGATCCTCAGCTCTAACGGAAGACTTTATCTGTAAAGCCAGAGGTCTCATACCCAGCTCTTGTTATCTACTCTGGGAGATTATGGAAGATTTCACAGCTGCTGTATGGATGTGCTCAACCCAGTGGCTGCAGCAGCTGAGCGAGGTCATAGGAATAGTCCCGACTTCCCATAGCATCCCTACCACCTTGGTACCCGTTTTGGAGGCCTGATCTCTAATTGGGAAGACATGCCACATTGAACAAGGTGAATTCCTGAAGTACTAATGAGAAAAAGGGTCAAAGGAGAGCTGATGCAGCTTTTTTTTCCTTCATGCAGTGACTAACTAGGCATTTTTCCTGATCTTTGTCTTCTAGGATTCATTTGAGGAGCAAAACGCTGGCTCTTCTCTCAGCATTTTTTCTTTCTTTTAAGACTGTATTTGTGTTTGTCAGGGGGGAAGGCTAGGAGCTGAATAAAATATTAAAAACTCCTTGCCGGCCCAGATAAAAGCAGTAGTAAGACTACTGTAAGCAGATAAGGAGTCACATCCAAGCCAACATGAAAACACAGGGCTAGAAGGAGCAAGTTGGCACAGGCTGAGCCCATTGAAATACTGCACAGAAAACTCCTTTATGTGGCGACAGCAAAAATACTGAACTAGGCGAGAAACAATAGCCATTCAGTAGAAATAGCAAACTGTCTTCAAGGATTGGCTTTCTTCAAATTTTGACAGTGTCTAGTGCCTCGTGCATGCTATCACTGTGTAATTAAATAGAGTACACATCTGCAGGGTTCAGATTTGGAGTGTAAATGGAAAGAGACAGCTTAACAAAGGCAGAAAGCAGCTACAGAGCTGGTGGACTATGAAAGCACCCAATTTGTAAAGGTTTTTGGCAGTGTGTTGTTAATATCCTGGCTAAAATTTGGACACTTAAAGGAAAACAATCAAAATGCTATCATTTGAGTGAATATCTAGATTATTTGTAATTTATTGTGCAAACAAGCATACAGAAAAGGCCATGTTAATTCTTATCTGTCAAGTTATTCAATAAAGAAATACCCACCTGGCAAGAAAAGGACATGGAGTGAGAATCTACCTGAAAGAGATGGATTTTTATCTGGAAAAAAGGATTGGAACACAATGAAACATTTCATCTAAGATACTATCTAAATGCTGTTTCATGCTGTTTGGGTTAAAAAGATAGTGACTGAAAATTGGCAGGTAAAACAGGGAGTTGGGTGTGTATGACATGCGGACACGCAGTTGCTACAGAGCACTGCATTAAAGTTTGTAACAACTTATTAAAATATCCTTATTTATTACCAAATATCTTTGGGCTATTAATATGGAATAATGACCATCATGTAAATGAAGAATGAATCTCTATCTGGTGGTAGCTACTAAATAATAGGCTAGCTAGTAAATAATAGGCTTTCACAGGAAACAAAGAAAATCACACCAAAATGTAAGGATCGTTACAGAGTATGGAGGGGGTGACAGTTACAGAAAACAACAATGCATGGATTCCATGCATAGCAAAGTAGCAATAGGAGAGATAGATACGTAAATGTTTGGTTGCTGTTCATGAGGTCTTAAATTACATTTAAAACAAATCAAAATAAGAAACCCAAATAAATTCATGACAGAGACTAATTCCATAAATACACCTGGTTTCATGGATAAAAATAGCTAATGATAAATTTATCTAAAGAAAATAATCAGAAGGAACGAGACTGGGATAATATTGAAAAGGTCACTTTTTATTCTGTCAAGTAATGTGACTTGGCTATTTGTATTAGTGCAGAATTTGTAGAAAAATAAGAAATGAGCCCTCCAGCACTTTGGCTCTAGTACTTGCACATTTCTGCTCTATAATACCCTTTAGCAATTTCTAAAATAAAAGTTGCATTAAAAAAATTATTAACAAACTTGTTCATTAATCTAAAATTAGTTGAAGTTGGTACATATTTAGACATATCTCTAGATTAGCTCCATTTATAGAAACCTCAATAAAGTATGCATATATCTTAATTTGTATTTTGTAAGTACGAACACCTGCTTAGAAATTACCTTCCTTTATGTGTGCCTTTTAATCAGTTCTGCACCTGCAGTTACACAAATGCTGGTACTTTCACCTGCAAAACCACTTCTTGTGTTGTCTTGTCTTTTGGCAAGCATTTGGAGAGAACACTTTCTGGCTGTTGGTTCATGCTCCGAAATAAATCAGCAAAAAATAAGTGAGCTGCTGTGCAATATAGGGTCATATCACAGAGAAATGCCCTGAGCACACAGACTTCACGGGGTGTCTTCACCAAGATGCATTTCCATCCACACAAAATGCTAAATATGTGTCTGTCTCCCCTGTATCAATATAAACTCTGATTTAATACGTAGCCAGTTTTTCCTCCGGATAGCATTTTGATGAGCATAGTGCCTGCTTGCCTGTGTTGTGGCTGATCGCCTCGAGCTGCTTCATATTCCAGGACATCACTGGAAAGAGTCTGTAGTCCCGATTGCACCATTTCTCTCTTTCTGAACAGTTTCACGTGAGGCAGCTTGGTATCAGGAACGATCAGGCCACGTGCTGAGAGTTTGTTTCTGGCTGCTTGGATACCTACATCTCTTAGTCATAATTACAGTTCTCGAAACCTTGCTTTTGGTGCTAGCCTTCCTGCCCCTCAGCACAGATTTCTGAGGGATCAGGACCCCTCTCCCACATGGGCAGACGCCAGTTTCTTAAAGCAAGAAAGAGCTTGGAGGCGGAAATTTGCAGACTGTTCTCCAGTCCTGTGAAATACTGCTATTTCCCATGTAAACATCTTGAATAAAGCGTATTCTGTGTAAAAGGGATGCTGTTTTACAGATGAGCAAAATATTCTGCTAAGTAGTTTGGCTCCACTAGGCTGGGAGACCAAGTGTACCCGATAATCAACCAGACCAGGCTGTGGTAATGTGGGTTTGCTGGGAGACATCAGAGCTGCAGATGGTAGAAAGTTTGGAAATGGAAAAGCGAAGAATTAGCAAGATAAACCAGGAATGTGCTTTTGAATCCTCCAGATCTTGGTAAATAATTCTGCGTAAATGTTGATATAGCTAACATGATAAAGCAGTTTGCTCCCACTGCAAGTTAATGTGGATAGGTATTTCTACTAGTGTTTTTTTTTCTGTCTCCTTTTGATTTATCTCTGAAAGAGGAAGAAAATAGTCCACTGTGGGATTCCAGTTAGCCTGCAGTGTCCTGTCTTTCAGACTTACCAGATATATATTTATTTCCAAAGCTTGTCGTTCAAGGAGTTCTAAAAGAGAAGCAACAAATTATGTGCACTACGGAACAAATGGTTAGCTGGGCTAATTTAAAAAAACATAAGTATAAACCAACCCTACCCCCCTACACATGATGATTCACTCCAAGAAAAAAAAAAAAACCTTCAGACTTACGTGCTCTAGCAGAAGTTGTGTAATAAAACATGCAGCTTCTGTTTCTTGGCTTCCACGGTGCAAGATAAATCCACAGTTTGAAAAACAGAAACAAACTAAAAGCCCCAAGCCATCGTTTTGTATCTAAGAGGTACTGAGTGTTATCTCTGAAGTCACCATGAATTACTGGAATGTTTATATCCCACTGTTCTTTCCTATTATTTTTGAGCAGAACTCTATTTTAGAAAGAAGGCATATTAGATCCTCCCAAGCGACTCTGTGAAGTCTGCGGCACATACATTCCGTCCCTTCCCTTCCCACAGATGCAGTTCCTGACAGTTGGTGTGGCTGGTACAGGAACTGGTGCTGGAATTGACACCGGCTGTTCATGGATGGGGGCTCTTAGATGGCTCGGGTGTATTTTGCCAGCCCTGGAGCCCTACAGATGAGCATACGCTCTTGACATTTGGATTTCCGCATGCTTGCCCTTTTGGTAGACTGCTCAGGGAAAATATAGTCCACTGTGTGCTCTCTTATCACCGAGGAAGAGATTAGGGTGGGTAATATACAACAGTGTTGCTTTCGAACTGCCAGCGGTGTCAACACTCAAATTACTAAGTGCTACTATTACGTCCCTCTGTGTAATGCTGGTATAGGGCCCCGCAGCACCGCCTCGCAGCTGTAACCGGCTCCTGCTTTGCCTCTGAAGTTGAGACATGACAATCTATACCTCCTTCTCCCCAGCTCTCAGGGCTCCCTCCTCCCCAGAGGAGAGCTGCTGTGCTGGGGGGCCGGGGAGCAGTGGGTGCCAGGGGAGGAAGGATGCTGTGCTGGAGTTAGGTGGCTGTGAAGCCCCAGATGAGAGGGAGGCTTTAGCCTGCAGAGTGAAATTCTTCATGGACTGATTCTGCCTCACTTTCCCTCTCCTGTATGCCTGAAAGCAGATGGTTTGAAGAAAGATAATTCCCACGGCCCCCTTTAGACCTGCTTCCCCTCTCAGCAGCCTCCTCTGCAAAAGGCTTACTTGTGCTGCAGTGTGCTGGTGATGGCTTTGCCCACCAGGAGAAGAGATGGACTGACATCAAGTCTGGTTATATGTACGGCCACCTATACGTACCTGCACATATGGCTGCTGGAGATAGAGTTACCCCACCAAGGGTAACATTCAAGAGCTGCAGCTCTTGGGATGTAGAAATTGTCAGGTTCTTGCAGCAGTTCTGCTGTGAGAAACTTCCTTTGTGTTTTCGTGGCTACTTGACTCTCCAGCTCTAGCTACATCTAGATTAAGATACAACGAAATCCATGCTCCCTGGAGAAGAAATATGAGAGTTTCTATGGGAATTGAAAGGCACAATTTCTTTGACTCCTCTCCGGCAAGAATGCACCTGCTGCTCCTTCCCATTGCTATTCACAGCAGTCTTACAAGTTTTACTATCTTGCATTTTTTAAATATGGATTATGTGAGGTATACTGTAGGAAAAGAATATTCTACTGCTTATTCCTCTCAATAATGAAATATTGGCTGAGCTGATCTTAAGGTATTCTGGGCATCTGTCAAATCTTGCTAGCGTCTTCAGCACAGCTGATACCAAATACTGTATGGGAAACTGCTTTCGTGTAAGACCAACGTCTTCTCTTGCACAGCTAAGTGTAATGATTTGAACTCTTGAATCCTGGGTCCTCATTGTTCCCTCGGATTTTGCTGACCTGGGACAGAAGAGATGGGAGAAGATTTATACAGATTAAATAGTTGCAGCTTGCTGAAATAGGGTGCGGAATTACTGTCGTGTGTTTGTCTCCTAGCT
Organism: Phalacrocorax carbo; assembly: GCF_963921805.1. Lineage (NCBI taxonomy): Eukaryota > Metazoa > Chordata > Aves > Suliformes > Phalacrocoracidae > Phalacrocorax > Phalacrocorax carbo. Next base: position 10,130,540 of record NC_087529.1, read on the forward strand.
GCTTTATATTCCTACCTTGTTCTGTTCTACCTGTCCCTCTTCCAAAGGAAACTATAAATGAAAAAACAGGTTAGGGTGTTCTCAGAGCATCAGCCCTAAAAAGCCAATCTATGAGGGGAGGAGGCTTTTCATAGGTTTTATCAGGAATTGAAGTGTTGGACTTTCTGCTCTGAGTGTTGGTTTTCTTCCCTCCAGTACCTGCGTCTATTTATCTATAAAGCATTTGGAAAGAGTTACTGAAAACACAGCTGGTGATGGCTGCCAGCAGAGAGACAGGGTATAGCTCCAAAGCTTATTCAGAAAGCTTATTTGTGTGATGAGAAAAATGAATTTAAGGAAACTATCATAAGGAATATCTTTACTGTACACAGCATTTCCTGTCTGCAGTGTGTCTGGAACAGGATCAGTTCTGCCCTCCCCTCCGGGACCCACGAGCAATCAAGATTGCACCCCCCAAGTCCCACCTTCCCCAGGTAGGGACAGTTTGGCACCACATCCCATCAAACTTCTCAAATTACCCCCGTCGTGTGCTGTTCTGTTCCTAAGTGTGCCTCCTGCCCTCTGCTACCTACTTTTAGGTTATTAATTGGTCTGAAAGCATGCAATATCTGAATCAAACGCTGTGGATGCTGAAAGAAGAAATGTTTCTATCGCTGAGTGTTGTAGCTCACCTGAACTGACGCATGCTGCTGCGCAGGCTTCTGTCGCCAGCTCATTAAAATCAAGGTAGCGATTGGCACTGAAATGTCAGAGCTGCTCCTCAGAGCTCAGGCGTTTTCTGGAGCAGGTGGACAGAGGTTTGTGCTGGAAGACTCTCATGAAATAGGCTTGAGGCTTAATGCTGATTTGCAGTGGGTCTCAGTGCGGGGTCCCTGTAATTGCCTGTCCTCTTTTGTAGAGAGCCATCGGTTATCTATGTTACTGGAAGATGTTGAAATCATTATCATAGGGTCTGTGACTGTGGTTCTGATTCAGCTCCTCCTTTGGAAGCCTGTGGGAACCTTTTGTGTGTCTTTGTGGGAATTGAGTCAGACCCTATATCTTTTTAAATCAGTATGCTTATATTTGATGCTTTTTCATTGGAACATGAAAATGCCTGGAGGCAACAGCTGGGGACTGTGGTGCCGGCATGAAAGATCTTCACAGGCCAAAGGCCTTTCCAGCTTTGTCCCATTTTTATGCAGAAACCTGAATTTACAGTCTCTAGGTTGAAGAGTAGGAAAGTTCAGCCACTATGTCAGTTAGTGGATGGTTTGGAAGCAATGCCTGCCGGTAGCTGCCATCCTGCCTGTCCGGCTTTTATTGTGCCTGAGCAGGAGATCTCACCTGGGTTGGTTATTTGCTGAGAAGGCAGAGGGAAGAAGGCATATTTATTTCATTGCCAGGCTCTGTGTGTCTTGGAAGCACTCCTCCTTCTTGTGTTGTCTATTAAAATGTATATTCTGCTTGTCGTACTACAGCAGAGGCCTAACACCGGAGCGTGCTGATGGAACACAAAAAGGATGTCTTATTGCTTCAACCCAGTCTCATTGGAAATCTCTATAATGCTTTAGCGTTATGCTTTATAAATAATTATTACAGCATCTTAAGCTCAGCTTCATTCAAACCATCCCAGGAGTGGAAGAAAGGGAAAGTTCTCCTTAAATAGATGGACTGAACCACCGGGGAGGAAAAATAAGAATTTTTTTTAAAAAAAGGCATGTAAGTTTCCAAGCAAATGTTAAAATACAGAGTAAGGAATTATAAAATTTCCGATGAGCTTAACGTGATCCTTGCAGTAGTGGTTGTGACCTGAGGAACGCAAGTCATTGCCAATGCGGTGCTCCAGTGTCGCATGCGGTGCGTCAGTACTGGGGAAGCCTGGCTCGGTCAGACGAGTTCAGAAGGCGAACAAGTCACTACTGCAGTGTCTGTTTGGTGCTGTGTGATCCCATTCCTTTGGAAATAAGCTTCCCAGACAATTGTGTATTGAGGGTATTGAGAGGATGCCAAGTTGGTGGGGTAGAACGCGTCCCTTCATGTTTCACTGGGGTGTTCAAATATGGGTCTGGAGAAATGCTACCGTTCGTTTAAGGGTGTAAGCTGACATGTACTTAGCATGGATGTAAATGAGGCGGCTTACGGCTTGTGGTCTTGAGGCTTATGACTTGGAAAGAAGCACGATGCTTCAGGAGAGTTTGGTTAATGTGCCCCACAGACAAAAGAAAACAATTCATTCAACCCAGTTGTAGGCTCGTCAAGAGGCCTGGAAATAAACTGTATTAGCAGGGCCTTGGTGGTTCTTGAAGGTTGTGCATATTGTCCTGAAAAACAGGATGCAGGAGAGAGGGAAAGTGTTGTTCAGCCTCTTTGGCTTGTGTTCAGATGCAAAAGTATGGATTTGGGCCTTTCTTTGGTTGAGCTCTTGGTTGCCTGCTGATACAAAAGCATCAGTCATACTATAGGAAGTGTAAGTGCTTCTTCAATAGCACACGCAATCTGTGGCCCCCTGGGTCATGCATAAAGGCTGAAAAAAGGACCATTGTGTTCTGAGTAAAGTGCAAATAGTGTGAAGATGGGAAATTTCTTCTAGTACCAGGTGCTAAATTAGTCTTTTGAAGTGTTGACATTTCTTTTAAATGCATAAAGTTCACATGCTACACAAAACACTGCATTTGCAATTCAGATAACGTTGAATTAGAGTACTAATCTCAAAGCCACGTAATAGATTTTGAGCTGGAAATCCCTGGGAATGGTGCTGATCATCATGTCTGAAAACATGATTGACGAAGTCTCATGAGAAGATAGTGACAAAACATGCAAATGCATTTAATATAGTTAAATAGGATTGTCATTTTGTCAAATAGGCTGGCTGTAGAGAATGAAATGAAGCTACAACAAGACAAAACCTTGCCAATTAATAACGCTTCAGCTAGCAATATAACAACCATTCAAAGAAGATCATGAATAAGAAGAAGCTGCTAGGTAGGAGGAACTGGTAGATGCCTCAGTTTCTCTCTAGAAATCTGATGCTAAAAATGAGACATCTCTCAGATGTAGGTCAAACATACTGCAAGGTCAGCCTCTCTCACGGTACTGGGGCGCTTCTGGATCCTGACTGAGTCAGCAAGCCAGAGAAGTGTGCAAACAGAAAGCAGGAAGAAAAAAATTTCAGAGTTTGGAATGTTTTGGGCAGTTTTTCAGCAAAGTCGCCTGAAAGGTCTAACCTGCTGGTGTACTTAAATTTGTAGCATACGCAAAGTAAAATATGCCAAGAATCAGTGGAACCAACAGTATAGGTAAAGTTGCTGGGACTGTAACTTTGTGTGTGGTAATTTCATTTAAACCTCGAGGCATTCCATTAAAACGTGTCCTTCACAGACTCTCAAAACTTGTTCTACCCTTGAAAATGCATATAGTTAGGGCAAAACATTCACACACCTGGGTGTCGCTGTCAGTTGGCTGATGCTTTTTTTAAGAGGTGCTGTGAAATCAGTTTGTCCAGTTGTCTCGGGGATAGGAACATGGGGTTGTGCTCTCCAAGGATGCAACCTGTCTGTTGGATTTGACTACATTTTGGTTTAAGAATGGGTCCAAACCAAAGAGTGTTTGAGCCCATCAGGTTGATGTGGTTAGACCTCACACGTTTCTGTAGACAACGTTGAAGGTGGAGATGTTGCTAGTGTTATAGATCAGTGCCTGTAACTACTGGTTCTGCAAAATCTGCTATCTGTTTATAGCTGGGTTGCTTAGATTCAGTGTTTCCTTGTGACTCATTTGTGGCTGGAACACAGCAGCCTGTTACTACCTGTGAGTATTCTTTAGTTTCATGTATGCCAGGTCATATTCCAGCTATTATTATTTGATTTATTTTTTTTGTGTCAAGAGCCTTGCATTGTTTCCACAGTTGCAAAAATCCCAATCCCTATTTTTGTGATTATGTTATGATTGTCTTTGCCTCAGGAAGGGAACGGTGATACTGCCTAGCGCCAGAGATATTTGTTGCAAGTGCTGATAAGTGTGTTCCACCTGACAGATCTGGAACAAAAAGCAACAGTTTGCTTCCGACCCAGAACTATTAAGGTTCTCAGGGGAACAGTTTTGGAAGATACATGTTGGCTGAGCTGCATGTAATGGTTTTGTAACACGGATAAGTGACCACTGTTTCAGCCATGTGAAATACTACGGACTCCTCTGTGTCTTACACCAGAGCCACGAAGGTGAAAAGAAGTGCTTTAACTCAGTGTTCTAGCAGGCGCTGGTAACATGGGGCTCCTTATGATCCCTATGATTTATTTGAAAACATCAACCTTTTTCTTTAAGGTCTATTTTATCAGTAGCTGTGCACGTAGCACTCTGCTGGGTGGCGTTCTGGTGAGTAGCCAAGCTAATCTGTTACGTTCCTTCCAATTACATTCCAGACTAAATTGAGAAGAACATAAATCCCACCATTTGAGTGTCATGTAATATTTTTACCACAGGCGGGTCAATCAGATGAAAAGCCCTTCAATTAGTAAGCTGAAATGCTGCTTTGTCTTAACTGAGGCTATTGTCAGGACCTGGTGGTGCTGCTTCATCACCCAGTGTCTTGTAATTACATTATCTAATTGGATGGAGAATAGGAACTGGGCTTACTCTCCCCCCCCCCCCTTTTTTTTTTGTTACCCCAAAATTACTGAAAAGTAGTAGAAGAGTCCATCAGGACTGCCACAGGTTTGAAGGGAGGGCAGTGATGGGAACCTGGTTTTCGGGCACTGCAATTTTAATATTGAAAGGGAATTTCACATTCAAAATTTACAAGTAGCTAAGAAAATCTTGGCCCTGATTTTTGTGCCTGCAAAGCACACAGCAGGTCCCTGCAGACTGTGGGAAGCGGTGTGGGAGTCTTGCTACTTCCAGGGTGTTTTTGTTTTTCCTCCAGAGTGCTTAATTAGGTGCTTCACTTCAGAGCCTATCTGTAGGTATCCAGTTGTTAAACACTTCAGTTGCTGATTGAAGGGTGTGATGAGTGAAAAAGGAATATCTTACAATCTTTATTGGTTATTTTTCCATACTAAATAATAGTATAAATTTCATAAAATGAGGACGCTTTAATCAGCCATAATCTCGGGTACATTTCCAAATAAAACTTTCCACATTCAATTAAGTGTGCCTGAATAGGTCACCTGGGAGAACTAAAGCCATTAGTAAATACTCGAGACAATCAAAGGAAAGGTGAGTGGACTTTGCTTCATCTCCCTTGATGATTTCTGTATTTAAATATGTATTTTGTTCTCTTTTTACTTGCTGTAGTCTGTCTTCTCCTTGCAGGTCTCTGAATATCAGCTGAATTTTCCCAAAAGGGAATTTTTCAAAGGTGAGGTGCTTAGACCTGAGAATTGGTAGGACACTTCATGCATCCAAAATGAGCTGAAGTTTTGAAGTGTTTGACATAGCATAGATGGATGCTGTAGAAGAATCAGAACTGCTTTAGAAGTTATACTATAAGTTCATCCTAATTGCAAAGGGTTTAGATATTGACACTTGAGCAAATGATTCGTCAAGTATACTAATATTTCAGTAACTCAGTTGCTTGCTCTTAAGTCTTGACATGTGTACTGATCTCATCTGTAACACGCTTATAACCCCTACCAAGCATACAGTAAGTATGTGTGAATAAAGCGTGTGAATACTTGAAGGGAGGCCCAGGGCATTTTCACATCAGAGTTAGTGACCCGCCCTTCAGAGTTCAGGGGAAGACCTTTGGGTAAGAGAAGCGTCCTTTGTTGGACACAAATATTTAAACTTGTACACTTCCCGAGCCCTAGCCGGCTTCAGGGAAACAAAGTGAAGGAAAACCTATTTAAAGTGAACGCAACAGAGGCACAGTACATGAGATGGTATCTGCCATATGGATTTAACTGAGACTTTGAATAGCTTACCCTTGCTGAAGTAGCATCCTCACTCTAGAACTGTGCTTCTATCCCTAGACAGCCTGTAGTGCTGCTTCAGTGTGTATCAGTACCTGGCAGGAGGCAGTAAAGAAGGAGCCAGACTCTTCGCAGTGGTGCGAATGGTGAGGCAATGGGCTCAAACTAAAATACGGGAAATTCCATTTAAACTTCAGAAGAAACATTTTTACTGTGGGATGGTCAAACTCTGGAACAGGTTGTCCAGCGAGGCTGTGGCTTCTCCATCGTTGGAGATATTCAGAACTCAGTTGGACATTGTCTTGAGCAACCTGTTGTAGTTGACCCCACTTCGAACAGGAGGCTTGGACTAGGCTATCTCCAGAGGTCCTTTCCAATCTCAACTCTTCTGATTTTGTGACGTGCATGCAAAGGAGAAGAGCAGTTTCAAAATGGTGATGAAAGATGGGCTTGGCATCAAGAGTTTGATTTGAAGGGAGGAAACGGTAGAACTTAAATCCAGTGGTGATAGGAGTTATGGGAAATGTGTGCAGTAGTGACTTAAAAGGCACTTGTGATTGTAAAGAGATGGGAAGTGAAAAGTAGTTACGGGTAAATGATGACATGCACAACAAGGGAAGAAATGAGTCTAAACCCAGTGGTGTCTCTGCAGTGGGCCAAACAGCAAAAGAACCAGCAATTGCAGTGAATCTCCCCCAGGCTACCCTGCCAGCATGATTCACGTCTGATAAGGGAAAAACATCTTGTTGGAGGTGAGAAGGGTAGTTTATAGTTACATTTATCAGACAGGTAACTGTAGCATGAACCTCTAAGGGCACTTGTGTCTCTACAGAAAACAGATAAAATACTGATAGCTCACAGCATTGCATCAGAGCTGATAACTCATCAACCACTCACCAGCCAGACGCCACACAAGCATGTAGCCTGGCTAGTCACTCTCTGTGCCACCCAGAGATTAAACATAATCAACTCCTTTTGGTTGTAGGAAATCCTGAGAACAATGCTTGCCCAACCTACTAACGAGGGAGAAAAGTACCAACCAACAAAACATCACAGTAAACAGTTCTGCCCCCATGTTGTTTTGTATTTTGGCCTCTCTGCTGGCAACCCCCCTGAGGGATTAGTTAAGATTACTTGTAGATGAAGGTAGATGCTAATCTTCCTTTGTTTCTGTGCAAAGATCTTCCAAATGGTAATATTCCAAAAGACCAAAATTTGGCTTGAATATTCAGGTACTTAAAAGTCTGGGCTGGACTTGACAGGAAGAAATGTTCTTCGGGGTTGGCATGGAACAAATCACCAGTACTAAATATGTAATCACTCTCTAGCTCTTTACAATACTTATTCTCCTTTTATTAAAGGAGAGTTAGAACCATTCACATTTGAAAAGGTAGGGCGTGTGACTGTGTGGTCCGTATCTAGATTTGACACACCATTCCTAACAAATGTGTGGACCCAGGATATGTATCCACCGATGGAAGCCACATGCCTTGGTTGTATGTATTCAAAATTTGGAAACCCTTAGGGGTAGGGGTGCACAGACATGGAAGATGTATTTAGGCTTATCTATTCCGCTTTAGCCTTTGTCATCCAGCCAGACACAGAACGGAATTTAAAAGATGATCATTTAATGTCATCTTGTCTTTCATGATGTCCTTGGAAACTTTCAGGTTCTTAAAGGTGACCCCGTCATCCCTGGGAGGGCTGAGGGAAATGGAGCAAATGTGTCACCTGCATTTGTAACGTCATTCCATTGCTCAGCTCTTCTAGTTACTCTCACCTAATGAGCTGGAATTTGAACTGTGAGTTTACAGGAGCCGGTGCTCTTAGTCACAATGCCAAAACTCAGAAGCATGTTCCTGGTTTGGTTTGCACCATGATTAATGGTACATCTTTACTGTACCTGAGGTGAAGGGTGAGGTGTGTCACCTCTAACCACTTAGATCCCTACAAAGTACTGATACGGTTGGGGAAACTTAATGGAGTGCAAGAGGAAATGGTGTTTGCCTGGCCAGAAAATACAGGTTCTGCTCGGGAAAGGCAAATGCTTGCACATGAGTCTAGCTGTCAAAAGGGACCACTGTTGTGCAGCCCTTGAATATACATTTGAGCCCTGTGGGGTTTACTTTGGTCAGCTGACTCCTGCAGTATTTCAGATTTATCTGTCTTCAGTTGATCTAACTGATCACTTGTGCCTGCTGTAGTACCCTGGACGTTGTCAGTGCAAGACCCTGCCAGCTGTTGAAATGAAAGAGTATAACTGCAGTACAATTCAACTGAGTTTGCTCTAGAAACTCAGGGAAATTAAATCAATCCCAATGCTTTCTCCTTAGTTCATTGTCATTCCACACACATGTATTTTAGGCTTTGTGTGGCAATCCTAGCTGCCTGGTGGCATGGACGGTTTTCCTTACGCACGTCTTCTTTCCGAGGATACGAGCCCTGATTCTATATCCTTGTTTGCTGCATAATGTTTATATAACAAAAGAAGGAAAATATGGCAAACCTCAGCAGTTCAAATATGGAATTCCTTGGTGCTGAGCCCTCTTTTACAGAACCTAAACATAGAAACCATAGGAGGTTAACTCAATATCCTCATATAAGTAAGGGTGCAGGTACAGTTGCTGTATAAAAGATCCTTCCTTTAGGTGCTGTGCATCCGTACTAGGAATTCGTACTAGTTGTATCTGCGTGATCTCATCCGCGTGTCCCTAGTCTGAAAGAAGCATGTATTCAGCTTGTTTTGTGCAGACCCTTACATTCAAATGCAAATACTTAATAACCAAAGCTTAAGGATCATATGATTCTTTAGACAGTAAATCTGGTGTTTCGGAGTTGTACACATATTTGGCAGATTATAGGTTTATAGCTGACAGCTAATCTTTTAGAGAACTGTGGCTTAATTCCTTTTGTTAACTAATTAAAAAAAGAGAAAGTAGTGGAAGCTGTAATTAGACCTATTAAAACATGTATTACTCACTCAATGGCCTATACAACTGGGATAAATGCATAATTAGGAGGTTTGTCCAAACATGATTAAAGCTAGTCACGTGTCTTAGGCCATCAAACATTTATGTGTGCGTGAGATTGAGAGCGAAATCAGTATGAAAACGTGAATATAAACTATGTCATACTTTGTGAAGAAAATACATGAACTATCTTTTGGCATATTATAAATATTTAACTCAAATCACAAAAGTTTTTTTCAGGTGAAAATGCTGAACAGATTCTGTCGGGCCCATAGCTTCTAGCGGGATAGTGCCATTGGCAGCAGTAACCAGACCGGGTCCGTCTGTCCCCACGATCTATCGCTGCTGTTGCCTACAGTTTGCTGATAGTTTAAGAAACTCAGAAATCAGTAGGTTGCACATTCCTGCGAGTGATCGGTGCGTTCCCTGCGGCATAAGGATTTGTATCCCTTTCAAAACTCACATCTGTTTTGGGGGATTGAGTTTCTTTTTTGTTTGGGTTTGTCGGTTGTCAAATCCAAAGTAGTAAGGTCTTCAGCTTTAGAATTAGGGCATATTTTTCCTTCCATAGAGTTAAGAGATGGGAAGAAGGGAGCAGGTCCATTGACCTTTCTGCCCCACGTAGGTGTGTGTGAGTGCTTTCTCTGTGCACGACTTTCTGGTGATGGCACCTCTTGAAGGGAAATTCCCAGGAAGACTGTGGCAGTTCTGGGTCTCCGCCAGCCACCATTCCTTCCCTGTGTTGATGGTTTATGTATACGGGAATCCTCCCTGGCTTGTGTCTCATCATCCCCTTTGTGGCACATGCAAGTTGGAGAAGAGGACTCGGAGCACCTTGGCATCCTAAATTGCCCCCAGAGCTCAAGCAGGCGCATTGTACGGTTCCAGTCTTCCTATGATAACCCTCTGCAGCTGTCCACGTCTGGGCTGGTGCTAGGAGCCCTGCTGCAGCGTGGCTGTGACTGCGATACCGCGTAGCACGTCGGGCTGAAGCACGGGCAGGGAGGGAGGTTTCTGCCATACGGTCATCTGAAGGAGACCATAGCGACTCTACAAACCAGGAGATGTTGGCAGCTCTCATGGAGGCACAGACACCTCTGAAATGACTGCTAACCAAAATTAAAGACATAAATAAACTGTTTGCTGTAATAGCTCTTTGTTTCAAAAAACTTTAGTTGCAAGCACTTACACAGAAAAAAAGACATTGAAGTATTGAGGTTGCTGGGCTTAACTTATGGAAGAGAAAGAAGCTCACGTGCTGAAAGCTGACTCAGATATTTTCAATTTTCCTGCCAGAGTGAGAACTATTTGCACACATGAACGAATTACGGAAGAGTTCCAAAGTAATGTTGAAAGGAATAAGCTTCTTTAATATATATCAATTTCTGCTTGGGGAACAGTGAAATTCAGTTAAAAGTCTTAGCTGCCTGTACTGCCTTTAAGCACAGATAATGTAGAGAAGAATTTGGCTGGTGTCAGCCCTTTTTGTCTCAGTAAACTGCTGAGAATCCTGGGGTAGGACAGAGAGGAAAAAGCACATGGGGAAAATCTAGGGCGGAGGAAATGGAAGAAGTGTCCTGCTACAGCTGTGGAGGAGAACAGTGCTTCCTCTGCGTGGGTAATATCTGACTTCCCCGTTTGTTTGTGTTGGTTGTCGTGTTCACATGCACTCAGAGAGGGAGAGAGGTGTGTATGGGTGTACGTGTACAAAACGCACACACACAAAATAGCAGTTGTCTATATTGCATACATAGTGGTTTGGGGGCCAGTTTCTAAGTGGTTCATGGTATGTCTGTGACCCAGATGAGTAGCAGCATGAGAATTTTGGAGTCGTTTTTGTCGTTTGTATTTTTTCTTTCCTACATAAAAAATGAAGAGATTAGGCCTCTCTCAGAAAAGACCACTTTTTGTCTTGGGGAGCTACCCAGCCGTCCCTCTTCAGAGATGACAAAAACATAAGTTTTGACTGACTGATCAGAGATGGAAGATGGGGGGTTCTAGCTTCCTGTAACAAATTAATGCATAATTTTGTTGTATAGGTTCCAATAGGACGCATGCTAGCCAGAGATCTGGAAGAGATCTTTCAGCGGGATAAGAGGAGGCATTAGCTCTTTAATCGTAGATACAGGGCTCCAAAACCAGGCACTACATAGAACTGACTATAAATAATTTCCTAATGTTGTTTTATGGTTTTTGTTTTGCCTAGTTGTTACACCTAAATAGCTGCATTTTCTGTAGTCTTTGAATATACGATCTCAGAAGGGCAATACCATTCATGTCTTTATGTTGATTATGCTTTTATAAGACTGCTTTTATTGCCAACTGAAGTCAGAATCTCATGACTTAAGTTTGGATACTGCTGCTTCAGAGAATATGGTTTAAATTTTAAACAGATATTTGGAGTGTTGTAAGCATGGGATAAGCCAGGGAGGACGATTTGAGGAGGAACTGGAGGAGGAGGGTGAACATGTTACTTGTTGCAGCTGATTTCATTGTACTGGGACTCTGAGTCAATGGCACTGATGGACCCGAGTTACTCTTTACCACAGTAGGAAAACTTTGTACGGTTTTCCTGCTTTACGCAAGGATTTTAAGAGGGACCTTATAACAGCATTATGTGGAGGAAATTCCTGTCCAGTGCATTCACTGGGAGTGATACTGGCTGGTGAGCACAACTTGTGTCACTTTTAGGTAGGTATTTTATATTTGAGAAGAAACCAAAATCAGCCTCCAGTTCCCTCGCTTTCTAATTCTGCATGACTAAGTCGTTGAGCATGTTATAAATACTGTTGCTCATTCCACATGCATTGGTTACCTGTGCACCAATCATTGTCAGCATATTTCTGCAGTGGAGTAGTTTGGCATTGGGTAATTGGCATAAATTAAATTGCTTGAGTCACAGCATTGCTCTTTCTGCATACACCCACATGTGTCTGTTACGTATGCGCAGCTTATGGGAGATATATGAATGACAGCAGCACTGCAGACACCCTGCTGGCAAACAAGGAACTTGTATGCACTCAGAAAATAGGTATTGATGCAGAATTTACGTCAAAATAAGAGGAAGTGAAGAGCGCGCAGAAGTATTTGTTTTGTGTGACTATAGGAATCCTCAAGACATTCTTTTCAGCCAGAGCATTAAAAACAATGAAAACGTGTCAGTGGTAGATTTTTGTCTGCTGATGGATATATTTATGACTGAGGCGCATGGCTTGATGTCTGCACGGCATTTTCCGTATTTGTGAATGAGCCCTGTATTCTGGCTTAGCTTTGCTGTAAGGCACAAAGACAGTCACTTCACTGTAACTCAACTTTTTCCCATCTGAAGAAGGGGAATCAGTAATCGCTCATGGTTCTCAAAGCACTTTTGTGTTTAAGGACGTATCATAACCCCTGCTGTTCTTCTCATAAATGATCCATAGACTAATAACAGTAAAATGAGGATTTGTAGAGGTTACATTTGTAGAAATAGATTTCCCTGTGCTTACAGTTTTCTGCAGTTGACTGTTTAATTTCTGCACCTGCAATTACTTCTGGGTGTAGATCAAGCTACTTAGATGTCTGAGAACTTGATTGTGCTCATGTATCAGGTATTTAGGCATCAAAGTATTGTACCTTAGGCCTTCACACAGCAGCACCCAGCAAACTGCAAGCGAAGTGAAAGAGGTCAGCTTGAAAATCAGGTCCTTGCAGTGTATGAAAGCGTTGGTTGAAACAGGGAAATGGGCCATGGAGGAAATTCTATTAGATGAACAATTCTTTTCTGTCAATTTTAGGCTGCGTTGTGCTGAATGTGAAGTCCATCTCCTCATTCTGTTGGATTGCCCTTTACTCAGAAGGGCATGTAATTCTCTGGGCAGCTTAATGCCTTTTCAGCCTGTGTCGTTGCCTTGTGTGGCTCTGAATTTTTCACGCGGTGGTACTACTTACCGAGCACACTGATGTTCCTGTGGTCTTTCAGAAGCTTTCAGTGTTGGCCCACCCTGCCTTCCTGCTGTGAGGGGGAGGTTTATGCTTTTTTCCAAGGCAAGTGGAGTCAGATAGGTGCTTAGCACCTTTGAAAAACTTCCCTTATTCAGTAGCTTCTCATCAAGGAAAAAAGCGAGCGTTTGGGGGATTGCAGTTCAGCTCCCAAAGCTTTGAAGAGCTTTTAGGATTTCACCGGTCTTAGCTGGTCCCTTGATGTGCTGGGGAGGTTGGGATTGTGCTTGGCAGGTATTGCGTTTTCTGGATCCTGGAGTGGGGTCTGTTACACTCGCCCGCCTGCCCAAACCTTCCTCTGTCAGAGCAGCGCTGCTGGCACGTGGGCTTAACAACAGCCAGCGCCGCATCCCGAGAATAAACTGAGGCTCTTCTGCCTGCCTTAGGATACCTTCTTGAGTGTCACTGGGTAAACATGTGTTGTTACTACTTTTCTTTCATGCCTGTAAACCTTCACAAAAAGGACAGTCTCTTTCCTCCCCAGCAAGAAACAAATGAAAAGATCCTGAGGTTTTAAAAAAGAAATGCATGTAAGGGGGTCACTTTCCAGTCCCGTTGCGTTTATATTTCCCTATTTGCATAGCTTTCACTGTTGTCCATCCTGGATTCAGAAAGGCAAGGGGAGACCTGCTGAAGCGTTTCATTTCTTTCCTCAGTATTTCTGGCTGCTTGTGCTCTCGCGAGGTTTGGTTGGCATCGGTGAAGCGAGTTACTCCACTATTGCACCAACCATCATAGGAGACCTTTTCACCAAAAACACAAGGACCCTTATGCTGTCTGTTTTCTACTTTGCAATTCCTCTTGGCAGGTAAGTGACATAATGCTTCTTTCATCTGGTTTTGGCTTTTCTCTTGAACTAAGCTCACACAGATCCTAGGTTGCCAACGAGTTCTGTCTTTGGTTGGAATGGTTTAGACAGGAAAATATTGTGAGCAGTGACTAATTAGTTGCAGGAATTAGATTCTTTTTCTAGCCCTGCCACTGGTTCATGTGTGACTTTTGGGAAAAAGTGGGAAGGTTTGTTGGGGGTTTTTTACAGCAATGAGGTGGAAATGGAATAAAAATATTTTAGCTGACTTTTTTTTTTGTTAGCATTATGAAATTAAATTGTCATTTTGAATGATGTTATACTGGCTCTCTGAATCATTGCTTTGATTCATTTGAGGTCTAGGCCTTCTTTAGCCAGTGTCTTTCAGGTTACTGTGAAATCAAGATACCTTAAGACACTGGGCTGAGTTTTCAACAGTGAGCGAATGGATACCTGCTTCTGTGTGACAGTCTAAATATCAGAGGTGTCAAGAGGAGTATGCTATATATAAGTTTGAAATTTTGACTTTAAAAAATATTTTTACTTTAAGCTCAAATTCTGCCCAACCTTGAATTTGGCCAATCTGGCTAAGTTTGGAAAATAGAGCTAAGCCAATCTTAGATGGGTTGGTAGTTGCAATAGCAGTGGCCAGTCCATTTTGGTGCTAGTGCCACTGAAACAGCAGTTAGGAGAAATGGTGAAGTCTAGTGCAGGCAAGGCTGAAGAGAGAAACTGTAATCATCATTCACAACCAGTCTTAACGCAGAGCAGTGGAGGACAGTCAAGCCCATAGATACTTGATGAAAGCAACAGAGAGTCAGATTTAGAGTAGTTATTTCCTCTGGCACTTTCTTTCAGTTGAGTCCCCTTATCTGCCCAACGCAGTATCTGATTGTTGGGACAGGAGGGAATCTCTGATTTATTTTTTTTTAAATAACGGCTGACCCTCTGTGGTGAGGTTGTAGGCAGGGTGGGTTCACATAGTTTGCATTCCAGTTCCCAGAGCTGGACATCCTGTGCAAAAGTGGCATCACAGCTTCATTTCCAGCAGAGAAATCGTGGGCAGCAGTTTACCCCTCCTCCCCAGCTCAGGGGAAAACTTCTGGTTTAGCGTGGTGCATTTTACAATTTAAAGCACTTATCCCTGAGATAAAACTTACAAATATCAATTTGCTCTTGAAGAAAAAGCACGAGTAAAATCCTCAACTGGTGAAAAGAATATTTTCCCAAGAGGGCTAAGGATGCCAAATATTTACAAAGAGAATTCAGTGAACTATGACTAGGAAGAAGTGAGAAGTATTCATCCTGTCGAGCCTGATTCTGGGAATAATTCTCTCTATATCCAATGGAGGTTTGGATCCATGGCTTGATTTTGGAGCCCATCTGTGTAAAAAGCCCAGTTTGGGGGTGGTTATAGATGGCAACCTCCAAGCTCAGCAGGCTGTTCAATAAAGGCATGGGATGTCTGACAGCTGCCCTGCAGCACTTCTGGCAACTTTGAGCCAAGGCAATCTCAGCAACAAATGCAGCAGGCAAAGGAAATTCACATCCATTCAGTTTACTCTGAGAGAAGCGTGGCTACGTTCACCTTCATCTAGTCTCTCGTGAGCCACCTTTTGTTACCACAGTGAAATTCTTAGCATGTAGCTGAAGGTCATGCCGCTGCTTTATCTTCAGAGGGGATTTCCAAGGTTCAAGTCTGATGTTCTCCCATGAGGCTGTCTTGCATATTCTTCCTGGGTTTTTTTATAAGCTTATGGGAAATGGTCTCTTCATGAGTAATTAGAACCAAGTACTATTAAATGGCAAGAAAAAAATTCATTATATAATATGGTGTGTCCTTGAAGGGCACTTCTTGCTGAGAGCTTGAATGTATAATTGTTAGGTGTTTGTATTACTGCGCAGAACGGCCTGATGTAGAAATCGAATTGGGAAGTAAATTCTTTTTGTGGTTTTGTTTCCATCCACTGTAGGTTGAAAGGTCAGCTATAAACTTTGAGATCAGTGTCCAAATTTCCATTGGATTTGAGCATTTTTAGATAAACAGTGCTGAGAAGAGTTACAAATTAGCCACCACCAGCTTCATCCCCCATGTTTCTTCCCGCATGAGTAGAAAGCCTAGGCCACACAATTTTTAAATATTTTTTTAAGAACACCAACGGCTGCGGTACTCTGACTGTCACCTTTGTGCTTCTTGCAGTGGCCTGGGATACATCACCGGCTCAAGTGTGAAGCAGGTTGCTGGAGACTGGCACTGGGCGCTGCGGGTAAGCGACTCTTAGTAACGTCATACTAACAGTTGCATCAGTTGATCAGTGTTAGGGAAAGTTCCATCATGCAGTTCCTCACCCTGTTATACATAGAAGGTAAAGGATTGGAAATGGCATCTATGGCTATTAAGCGCATAGCAGATGCATTCTCTAAGCAAATGGGAAAGTTATGTGGTTTTGGCTTGTCGCACTTGTTTTTTTACTTGCCTGGGAGCAAGAATGTTCCAATCACTTTATTATCAGTTAACCATGATTTCTTGATGGGGATGGGGAGATGAGGCATTGGCCTTAAATCAACTCCACAGTCTTTCAGTCCTGTGCTGTCAAGAAACTCCGAGAATGGCTTCCTGCTTTGAGGAAAAAACACTTTGTTCCAGTTTCCGCTTGTTTTTCTGCCCTGAGACAGTCAGTTTCCTTCTATTTTAACCTCTTGGGACCTTGATAAATGTGCTGAAAAGATAATACACTCCAATCACATACGCACAAACAGATCCTGCACACAAAGATGTCTTGAAAGAGCTGGGAGGAAGTGGCCCAGCAGAACTGTTTTCTGACCTTTGGCAGTCTGGGTGGCACGAGCCCCCGTGAGGTGCATTCTCTGGCTCTGGCGCTTCATGAAGACAATGAAGCTCATGAAGCTCAGGCCAACACCGTTTATAACAGCAGGTGATGAAACACATGGGTTCCCATCTCAAGCGAACGTGCCCTTCTGTGACACAGGCCATTCCCTCCCTGTCCAGCAAGGGTAAGCAAAGCCAGGAAAATCTCCGTGAAGAGTTCATCTGTAGCTAGAAGAGTGGGGAGTAATTTCCAGCTGTGAACCTGAAATGAAAAGTTTAATAGCCTACAGCTTCACACCAAGAAGATGGCTACCTCACTGAGTAGCAGAAATTCTTTAAGGGTAAAATTAACTTTTGAGCAGAGGCCAGCACAAGGAATAAGAAACCCAAACCTCCTCCTCAGTGGGCTTTAACGAGGTTGATACATTGGAGCGTTCTTGTGTTTCTATCTGGAAAACCCAAACGATTAATTTGTGCAAAGAAATCCTCACTAGCATCTTTCTCTTGAGATGAATTGTCCATAGTTATCCTGAGAAATCCAGGCTATCTGCAAGACTACCCCTCGTGAGGTCATGATTTCCACTATAAATGACACATTGATGCATGATTCCCTGACCGTGCAACATCGTATGGAATATGACAAGCTGCACACGTCTATGATGGTTGCTTTGGGCAGCATTGCTTGGTTTTTGTAGTCAATCAGCACAGGTTGAAAGCTTCCAGACATCAGCATAAAGCAGCCTCCATCCCTGTGGCAATTCTTGTTCTCTTACAAGATGTACAAGATTCCCCTAGGTGATGCTTCCTTCTGTGATCTCCTCTGGTCTCCAAATCCGGAGGAGATCAGGAATAATCTGTACTCCAATGGTCTGAAGAAGACAGAATGACACTTTGGCAAGTGGCAGCTTTGTCTCTGGATCTAGCAGTAACGTCCGTGTTTCATTGGAGCATTGCTGAGTATCCTGTTGGGGGTTAAGCCTTTAAAATCAAGATGAAAATCAAAGAGACTTTAAATTATATGGCCCTAGAAAATCCCAGCATTTCAATTTTTTTTACCAGTGCTGTGTCTTGAGTTCAACTGTAATAAGGATACGGTATCAGGCTTCATTTAGCCCTGGATGAGGGATTTTCCTGCCTCTCCAATTCTGAAATATTTTTGTCTTCCCTTCCCTAGCAGAATTCTGGGTTTGTCATCTTTGGATGTGAAACACTCTCTATGTGTAAAGGCCATTCTCAGGTTATTATTGGAAGCTTTTTTTTTTTTTTAAAAAACAGGAATTTATTCTTAAATTGTCATGTATAGAAGAGATGATAGTTTGGTGAAAATCTGTGTTCCTGTTTTCCTAACAGAGCTATTTTCCATTCTGACAATGACGGAATTTCAGCATCAAAACAAGAGTCATGTTTGTAGCTTGCAAAACACCATGGGATCTTTGTATTTTTACCTAGTGACTGGGAGAAAGGGTTGGAAACTGGGAAATCTAAGCCTTGAATGTGTCCTTTTCCTATCTTCCAGCCTGAATTTTCAGTGTTTCTTGGTCTGCTGTACGCTGAGGTAACCTGAGGAAGCTGCCTGAAAATAGGAAGCCATCGTAGGTTAGCTGGAAGAGGGATGCATGTCAAGCAAGGATTTTCAAAGCCAGCATGCTTCCTACATCCAGAAATCTTTCACATGGCCTCGTTGCCTTTAAAAGGCCGCTGCACTCTCCCAGGAACTAGTTGGTCTTTTAGCCCAGCTGGGAGTAAGTTTCCAAAGATTTAAACATCACTGAAGAACCGTATTTAGATGAATGCTGGTACTTTCATAACACAAAGAAATGGACTGCCTTAATCAGAGTATTCTCAAGCTGCATACTTCCAGAGTGAGATAAGAGAATCCAGGGAACGACAGGGAGGAAGGAAAGGAGCAGATGCCTCGGTGTGCTTACAGATTCTGGCTAGCTGTAAAGAACTGAGTTGCTGAAACTAATGTAATCTGCTTCTTACTGATTTGCTAAAGCAAACCCTGCTGACTCCTGTGCTAATTCCCTGTTCCTTTCTTGCAGGTGTCTCCACTTCTGGGAATGATAACAGGGACACTCATCTTGATATTTGTACCTACTGCTAAAAGAGGAAATGTTGAACAACTTGGGGGACAGCTGAAGGCTCGGACCTCGTGGCTAAGAGACATGAAAGCACTGATTAGAAAGTAAGAGCACTCTAGAAAAAGCATGTTTTGCCTCTAATCCTTAATTGGAACATCCAATGACCTGTGCTGCTTACCTCTGTGAGACTGGAAAGTGGCAACATGCAGGGAGTTGCAGGAAGCTTAGTCTGTTGACCTGGGAAAGAACATCACAGTTATATTCACAAGATATCGACTGCAGTGATAATGATGGATTCCAACTTTTGCTCTAGCCTTTCCAAGATGGAGATCTAAGAGAGAGTGTGCTTTGTTTGGCTCATACTTCAGACAAATCAAGGCTTTTGAAGTGTAGAAATTGCTGTGCTCCTGTATTAATTGTTGTGCCACTGTTGTTCAGATGCTTATATCCTTTTTCTTCCTTGAAAGAGGTACTCTGCTGAGGGGTAAAAGATAGTTAAATACCAGAGCAATTTAAGAGGAGAAAATACACAAAAGCTTGCACTACTTGGCAAGTTTAAAAATACTCGTTTATACAACCACATGTGACTGAATGCACGAGCACTGAATGTGCTTGGGTGCCTGTATATGTGCATAAAAAAATCACATGCTCATGAGCATTTAAGCGCTGCCCTTGCTTCCAGAAAGCTTGCCTGTGAATGTGCAGATACTTGCACTCATGAATTCAGTGTTACATGAGAATTTTGATGGGAAATTTGTGGTGTCCTTCATTTTTAGAACTGCTGGCTAGAATGCCTTCCTGGTATTGTTAGCCAGTATCAACGGACCATGAAAAGTGGTGATGGCTAATTTATCAATATTTCTGTGTTACTTTTTTTTTTTGTTAGTTTATCCAAGTAGTAATCATATGGTGGCATGGATGGGGAGGGAGAAGTGAAACTGGGACTCCAAGTAAACAGGTGATATTACAGTGAAGGCCCTGTAATTCACACGTCATGTCTCAGTGACTAAATACTGATTGTCTTCTGAAACAGTCCCATGAAAAACGGTCTCTTTGAAACACCTCTGAAGAGTTAAGTACACTATTATCAATGGAGCGTCGTGTATGAAGAAATATTCCATGCCTCTCGTTCTCCATTGCTTTGTACCGTGCATATCTCTGCCCCTTGGCGACGGGAGGTCGCTGTTCTGAGGGAATGCTGTGTTTTGCCACTGAAGCACTGGCTCCCGTCCTGGGGCTTCTGCTCTCTCACTTTTCCCACTAAACTTTCTCTTGGTTTTGCCTCTCGCGTCTCCACAGCCGCAGCTACGTGTTCTCATCGTTGGCCACGTCAGCTGTCTCCTTTGCCACAGGGGCGCTTGGCATGTGGATCCCTCTCTACCTTCACAGAGCACAGGTCGTGCAGAAGACAGCAGAGACCTGCGACAAACAGTCCTGCAGCACCAAAGATAGGTGAGATTCATACTGTGCTGCTTTAAAGAGGGGGAAAAGGGGGTGGGGGCTTATTTACCAGAGGAAACAGCAAGTTCCATGGAGTCAAGTTACTAGAATGTCTGTAATTTCCTCTAGGTCTTTGCAACAATGATAGGAAACGCTGGGATTGTAAACTAGGTTTTATTTCTCTTCTTCATCGCGTGAAGTCAAACCATGGGAGAAGCAATGACCTCAGCTCTGTCTTAGTTCCCAGCCTATAGTGCAGAAGTAGAAAAGGTACTGCTGACTTTGCCTTAGAAGGTGTTTGGAGAGCTGACAGTTCGGTTCCTTAAGACCCACACTGTTTTCTGTGGTAGCAGCAGAATCCGCTGGCAGGTTGGGTACCACAGTGGTGGCTATAATTCAGGGTTCCCTAAAGGCTGCAGGGCCTGACCCTGAAGACTTTTGTTTCTGTGTGAGGGAAGACTTCCCCGTGTTTCATTGCTCTGTACAGCACTGCGTATGCTGAGTTTTGCTGAAAAATAGCGCAGAGATCTGGGACACTTTGGTCTGGATTGCTTGATGTTATACGGTGGTTTGGTTTTTTGGTCCCAGTTATATAATATCACTCGCAGCCCATGGGCTGTGAAAAGTAATTCATTGTTTTCTGCTTTACCATGATGGCACAAACCATAAAATTCTAAAAAAAGCATTTCTCCAGGTGAATAAAAGATACGAAAAACTGCCTTTTGTCAGCTCTTTTGCTTTTTAGCTTGTGAGGGAAAAATAACATTAGGAATACCTTCTTGCTCTAGCCGACACCATCCCATCTCAAGTAAACTACTTAGAGGTTTGGAGTACCATCAACTAGAGCACCCAGCGGGCAGTCTCAGTCTATTCTGCAAAAATGCAGTGAGCAGAAAACACAGCTGCAGTCAGACTGCCCATCGTTGTTTACGAAGAGAAGTTTTCCACTCCTTGATGACACCTATATTTTGAGCTGCCCTGGAGCTACTGTAATGTAGTTGCCAAAGACTCTGTAATCCAAGTCCTGCACATACAATAAGAAGAATCCTTAACAGCTCCTGGCTCTTTAGATTTAAATTAACACATTTCAGATGTGTAACATAACAGCAAGAGAGTCTAATCAGGATTCTTTGAAGTGGTCTGAAAGGAGTTAGAAAGTCAAAGTGTGTTGAAAGTCACCAGTATTTAGAGTCTTGTTAGCTTTCCTTTCCCTTAAGCTTCCCAGTGCCTATTCTGTCCGTGATTTCCCCTTACACGATCAATATTCAGGTTAATACTTAGGTTTGTGCATGCGTAATGAGCTGTACAATGCACTTGATCGGAAGCTCAGTTCCACACAAAGAGGCAGTATGAGTCCTTTGCACCTCTTTGCGTGTTGATCAATGCCTGCGTACAAGGCTGAATTTCATATGCTGTGTTTTTCTTAATTGCAGGGGAAGAGTGCTAAAACTCCAAGCACTCGGCGGGGGAGCTCATTTGTTTTATTCGAAATTTGCAAAGCCAATGTGCAATTTCCATTAGTCAGTTTACCCAAATCATTTGTTCAAAGACCATGACCATTTTTGGGAAAAAACTAGAAAAAAAAAACAGCCCAAAAAAACCAACTGTTTTTTCCTTTTTTTTCTTTTTAATAGCTTGATCTTTGGAGCAATCACATGCTTCACTGGTTTCCTGGGTGTAATCACAGGGGCTGGGGCAACCAAATGGTGCCGGTTAAAAACCCAGCGAGCTGATCCTCTTGTCTGTGCTGTCGGCATGCTAGGATCAGCCATCTTCATCTGTCTGATCTTCGTTGCTGCCAAGAACAGTATTGTGGGAGCCTATGTAAGTATAATCCTTGGCATATGCCATTCTCCCTCTTCCTCCCTCTACCAAACTCCTTAGAAGACTGTGTGCATTGTCCCCTGGAGGAAGCCTGAGATGTTGGTCTTGCTTTTCCCCTTCTGAATGTCTTTCATTTTGCCCTTTGGAATTTTGGCACTATCTAGACGTGCCTGAAGGGAAAATGGTATTTCAGCTGCTTATCCCCTTTTGCTGTCGTCAGAACTCAGAGCTGGGGATGTAGCACATGCATGGAAACTCACAGTTCCCCGCCTTCGCGTTGTTCTATCTAAACCTCTATCCATACCTCTATCGCTCTTGCCTAATGTTTTGGTACAGGAAAATTGGCTACTTCCCTTACAATAAGGGTATTGTAGCTGCAGTGGTACTAAATTATAATTATGGTATAATTTGTCTGTGGGCGTGCTTTTGGCTACCTATAAGTACCATTAATTTCCATAACTAGGTAGCTTGCTGCAGACCAATATTAATTACTATGTAATTTCAGTTTGTTGTTATCTGTATTACTGTAGCACCTGAAAGTCCTAGTTATAGCCCAGGAACCCACAATACTTGATGCTGCACAAATGCAGATGAAAATATGGCCCCTCCCAGAGTGTTTGTAGTCAAAGGATATAAAAAGACATCAGACAGATCCAGGTAAATAGACTGAAGGGAAAATTTCAGACTCAAGTATAATAATCCAGCCTCAGGCTAGAATCATGCTTTCAGCAGAGAGTAGAAATCCAGCACATCGCACGGGTCCCAGGTTCTCTTTCAATGTAATAGAATCACAGAATGCCCTGAGCTGGAAGGGACCCGCAAGGACCATCGAGTCCAACTCCCGTCCCTGCACAGGACACCCCAAATTCACACCGTGTCTCCGAGGGCGTCGTCCAAGTGCCTCTTGAATATCGCCAGGCTGGTGCCGTGATGCCTCCCTGGGGAGCTGTTCCAGGGCTCCACCACCCTCTGGGGGAAGGACCTTTCCCTAATGCCCAGCCTCACCCTCCCCTGGCACATCTCCCTGCCGTTCCCTCGGGCCCTGGCGTTGGTCACCAGAGAGCAGAGACCAGCCCTGCCCCTCCTCCTCCCCTTGGGAGGGGGCTGCAGAGCGCCATGAGGCTGCCCTCGGCCTCCTCTGCTCCAGCTGAACAACCCAAGGGGCTTTAGCTGCTCCTTGTACAGTTTCTCCTCTAAACCCTTCACCCACTCTGTGGCCTCCTCTGGACACTCTTCAATTTGTTTTTGAAGAGGAAGCGTGAGATGGTTTGAGTGAAAGCCCACCCTTAGTTTCCACGCTGCAGTGCACACTCCACCATGAGGAGAATTCATTTACAATTAACCAGTCAACCAATCTACTGTGGTTCCTTGTTTCTCTATATTTCTAGCACTAGCCCAGCCATGGTTATTTTCTGAGTATTTCAATAACTGCCATTGATATGGGGAAGCACAAGAAGAAAGATTAAAAACCTTAAGACAGAACGAAGAATGCCTGCTCTGGCTGTTTCGAAAGTGTCAGGAGGAGGTTCAGTCCTCTGGTTTGTGGCATGGTCTAGAACTAACCTTTGATTCAGTGATCACCAGAAAAATTACCACCTTAGACAACCTGTAAGAGGACATTACTGGTTGGCCAAGCATTAACCCTCCTGTCATCACCAGCCATCTCCGAGTGAAGAGACCTGCCACATCCCTCTGGCTGCCCCTCCCCTCCCCCTCTTTGTGCAGCCAGCCCTGTGATTCTTCTCCTTTCTCAGAGCCGATGGCTGACGTGTTCTCTGTGGTGTGTAGTCTCTGTGCAGAAGGTCCTCCCTTTCTAAGCTGGAAATGCTGTTTTCAAAAATTTTGCAGCAAAAGGTGGTTATTGGTCTCATTTTCATCTTTCTTTATTAGGTGTTTGTTTTTTAATAGCTGTGTGAGTATTCTGCAATGTGTAAATATATAAATATAGATTATACTATTTAACCAATCTTAGAAAAAACTTATTATGCATGAGCAGTAAATCTGTTAGAGTCAATGATTTGCAAAGGAAGTTATATCTGCATATGGAGGGGCTATGAGGAATATAAGCTGATTTTTTGATGCTGTTAGGCAGATGCATACATTTGTTGCAGGTAGCACTGCCTCTCTATAGCCCTAAATATGCTTTCTCTGCTGCTGGAAACCTGGTGCATAGAAAGCAGATAAGCGTCTAGTTATTCTGCCAGCTGGGGAATCAGAGATCTGAACTCTCTTTAACAGATTTTACATGTGATAGTGGGCAAGGTATTTGTTTTGTCTCTGCAAAAATGAGGATTCTTAACTTACAAAGGGTTAGGGTAGCTTAGATCATTAATGTTTGTAAATCACCTGGAGTTAGAAATCTGTGGCCAAGCCATCCACTATGAATGAATATAAACAGAAATCAATGACAGAGCACCTGCTGCGGTTGCTGTTTAGTGTTACAGGTGCTAACCCCACTGAGAGAACAGTTCTGTGTCGGAGCTACCAATGTCTCATAACACAAGGTATTATCACGGTGGTGCTATGTATCAGATGAATTGACTTTTCAAGGCAAGTTTCAAACACGAGCCCTTGTTTTTCCATGCCGTTCAATGCTATTGCAATCTTACAGATTTCCAGAGCGTTTAATTCCCTTGTACTTCCCTAGGAGACCTGGCTTGCAAGGTTGCATGGTGTAGCACTTTCTCATTACTGTCTGTTTTAAGTCTCATTGGTCCAAAATGAAGCACTGTTCTCTGACTCTGGATTGGAACACCTAGGTATGGTGGACAGCACGATGGACTAAGTTACCTTCCTTATCTCAAAATCCACGATAATAGCTTGTTCTGGAAAGAATACAGTAAAATTTATGGGTGGTTTTTCTCATCTCTGATAGCTTTCTTGACAGCTGTATCCTGATTCTCATCCTGAAACGGCATCCTTGAGTTCTGTATGACTCTAAAGGCAAGAGCAATGTTCTGGTCTGTTCCCCAACATGGTGCTGTTTCCAGACCTTCTCTACTGTGACTGTCCTTAGACTTCTGTCATTGATCACACCATGCTAAAATTGAAGGGTTACTGGGTTTGGACCCCTCGTTGGCTCAGAGCCTTAAAATTATCACTTCCAAGCATTTGGATGGGTCCCCATGAGATGGTGTTCTCTCACGTGGGGAGCTGTGATGGCCACCAGATCACCGTCTCCCTCCCTGCTCTAGGCAACAGTCAACAGTTTTTAATTCCAACTGGTACTGGCATCAACATAAATGAAGTGTTCAGAACTCCAGCAAGAATCAGCAGAGCCCTTGCTTTTTAATTTCTGGGGTTTTTGGGTTTTGGTTTTTTTTTGGAAAGGACCTGCAGATCCTTTGGCATGAGCACCTTGTCCCTTACAGTCTGTCAACTGTCTGCACTCTTCCTCCCGTGAACATGCGTACTTTTTCTCCCCTGCTCAGTCCTGTCTTGCGGGTGGTTTTGGTCCCTGCGGGCAGCGGCTATGCCAGTTCTGTAGCAGCCACTCCTACCTGGAGCAGGTAGGCAGACTTATTGTTTCCATCCAATCTTTTTATACTAACCCAGTAAATTATTACCAGTGGTAGAAGCGGCTGGAAAGGTAGAATAAACCAGCAGTCTATATCACTTAGCTGCCCAGACACTTGTATTTCTGTCTTTTACTATCTTGCTTGGCCATATAGTCCAGTCAGTTCTTATTCTGTGTTCCTTGCAGCGTGCGGGTTTGTGTGTTGTAGTCTGGCTCCTTAAAACAGCAATTTGCATATCTTTAGGTCCCACTTTTTCTGAAATATGTATTATTTGAAATGTTGGTTTTCAAGCCTGTCTCTTGAAACCCATTATCTGTATGGCAGCCTTGTATCACACTATTCAGACATTTCAATAGCAGATTTTAGACTAGTTTAAAATTCCAAATGACTGGAGAGAGAGGCTTTGCTTTGCCTTCCTTTTGACACTGTTCTAAGTTCCTGTTGTACCTCAATTTCAACATCTATTTCAACTCCTCAAAGACATTTTATGATCTTGCAGAAACAGCAACTCCCAGGGTAAAGCCTTGCCATAGAGTTTTTACAGCATCTCGGGGTCAACTCCAGGAACTTTCTGTTGACATGGGGTCGGTGACTTACCTATTTCTGTGGCATCGATATTGCCCAACACTGAGATGGAGTTAGACTTTCTTCAAATTCAAGAGTACTTGTGGGAGCCTTACCCACCATTTCAAAGAGAAATACAGGTAATGAAGATGTAGGCAGATACGCACTTTGCAAATAGCCATGGAAGGAGTTTATAACCTGCTTAGATCTTGCTGTGAGAGCTGCTGGTGTGACCACTCTGAAACTACTTATCATTTTTGGGAATCAGAATTTGCTAACAGATCACATGAACAGAAGGCTTGAGGGGAACATAACTTCTATCGGCTCATCACAGAGGAGCAACTGGGCACCAAATGGAGATGGCGAGATATTATGCAACACAGCTGGATTCAGAAGAGGATAGATCTCTAGAGCTGAAATCTCAGTGTAAAATGAGGCTTCGAAAAGTGTGTGAGGAGTCAAAACCGTGACCATTTCAGGAGCTGTTGATCTGTTCTGGAGGCTGCCCTATTTGCAGTAAGCATCCCTAGAGTCTCGCTCCAGCAGAAATATCACATACCCTCATACGCCCTTTGCAGTGGATGAACTCATTTTTATAAATCCCCATTAGCACCTGAAGGACAGCCTTTTTTTAATGTCGGTATCTTTTGTCCTACTTTTTGATCTTCTTCTTGTTCCTCTTTTCCTTTCATCATTATCCACATATTAAGCACGTTTCATGGAAACGCGTTGGGTGAAATACACATCCAACAATTCAAAACTGGTGTGCTCTGAAGTTTGTAGCATTTCAGGGATTTATTTACAGGACTTGTGCTGAATTCCTGCAGAAACGGGCAAGTCTTACTTGCTGCGTGTAACAATTCAACGTGTGTTATGTGTGTAATTTATATAACCTTAAGGCAAGCAGTTGCCTGTTTATAATATTGTATGAACAGGCAGGGCATATCGATGCCGCATTCAGAGGTGCGATTACATCTTTCCCAAGCTCAGTTTAATCTGTCCGGCCACAGAACCCCAGCAACAGCAGCTGCAAACTGTAGTAGGACAGATTTCAGAGCAGGTCCTGAGAGTCCTGAGAGCCCACCTGGGGCTCTGGGATGCCCTTGCTACATGACACATGGCTTCAACACCCGTGAGCACCTTCATTCATCAGACCTGTGTTTCTTAGCTTGGCAGTTGTCATTTCCAGTGAGAGCCAAGTTCAAGGCAGACCAGTGCACAGTGGGAAAATGGAAAAAGGAGATTTCCTAGCTGGCCAGCTGGGCCGTAATGACTGTCTCAGACACCATCACAGAGGAAGCAGATCCAGTCACAAAAAGAGGGGATAGGGAGGGAGAATATGTGGGAAACAAAGACAATTTTAGAAACAAATAGAGGAAGCTTTCTGTAGGTCAGTGCGTAAGACTTGCTAAATAAAGCAAACTATTCATGGCAGTGACATGATGGTCTGAGGGGTTTAGGCAAACTCAGCAAGTGTGTGGGAAAGACAACTGCGGTGGTCACATCAGAGCCATAGCTGCCAATCTTGGAGGTCCTCCTCCCAGCCCAAACTGCGCCTGCGCAAGCAACGGGGACCGGGACAGGGACTGGGACTGTCAGCCCATCAAAGCTCGCAAGAACACCACAAACCGACATCCATCGGAATGTTTCCTCAGAGCAAAGCGTACCATGTATTTCTTGCCCGCTTTGTTTCATCAATGAATTGTAGCCTATTCAACATAACAAAAACCAAGCATAAGGCAATTAAAGGGAGAATCTTCAATTACCTAAATCCAAATCTCCGTAGCTGTTATCTCCAACTACTCATAGGAATTCCGGGAGTAATGTTTCCTCTCTAGATGCCAGAAAAAGAAACGGGTTAGCTAAGCTAAAAGCAACTCTTGGGGGGATATCTAGTAAAGGAGTTTTGCTTGCCTTCTTGCTGGTGGGCAACAGGGGAGCTGGTTATTTACGTAGCCCTTATTCTGTGTGTTCCACTCTTCACAATACACAAAGGAAGAGGGAAATGTATGCGTGGAAGATTTTCCACCCTTGTTTTTTCATCCTGTTGAACCTACATTTCTTCGTTAAATTGTTAACCTACAGCATAAAAGCAATAGTTTCGTGACTGAAATATGGGTAAAAAGCTTTTTGAAGGCTGTGTTCCTCCTGAAGCTGTGTCACCCTTGCTTCATTGGACTCAGTTTGATGAATGTTTCCTTTAATGATGAGGCCAGGTTAAATTAGTTTTTCTCTTGATCATTTCCAGTTCTTCAGCTGCTGTAAGTGTTTGTAGAACCATTTAGTGAACTGCACCAGGGAGCTGATTTGGGTTTAAAATAAGCAAATAAGCAAAACAAGCCCCTCTTCCCCTACCTCCATCCCAACAAAAAGATTCTTTGCTCCATTTCAGTTTCTTGATCTGAATCCCTGCTTGGCTCTGTTGTACCAGCACAACTGAGAAGGCAGTATGGGATGGGAGTAAGTGAGGAGGGAGTGCCAGGGGAGGAAAGGATGTGGTAGCTGTTTATACCACACCAACACAAAAAGAAGCTCTCATCCCAATACATACACAGGGCTTTTAATATATCTTGTTGACCATCTCCACAGACTCAAGAGTTACATTTCACCGTAAGACACCAACATTGCAAAACCCATACTTAAGTCCTGTTCTGACAGTACATAGATATTACCGTTGTAATGCTTGAGTTGTTGTAGTGCCTGGACCTGTGTCCCCCACAAAAAGGACAGCAATATGCCAGCAGGGGAGGGAAGGGATCTTGCTCATAGGGGGCGGAGAACCTCATTTGGTTTGCAACAGAGGTTAACACATAACTTGATTCCTTGCGATGAAAATGACTGTGCTTTGGGGAGTTGTGGCCGCCTTGCCTTTTCTAACTGGCTTTTTGGAGCAGAATGATTTAAGTATGGAAGCTCAGGGCTGTCTCTTCTTGCTGGCGTCTCATATTCTTCTGTTACCAAGTGTGTCAGCCTTTTATTTAGCTGCTCTGTAGGTCATAAACAGTTTACACTAATGAAGTTGCAGGCCAACCCTCTAGAGCTCTGATAAAAATCTATAGTTCTCTAATATTCAGGATAAACCACAACAGTAACCAGGAGTGTATTGTGTGCAGAAGAATCCTTTGAGTAGGTTTGAGACAAGTAAGCAACAAAGGAAAGTTTGTGACAGGTTATTTTTCCCTTGAATGTCAAGTGAATAAATCTTCTCCTTTTTGTGTGTTTTGTTACAACAGATTTGCATTTTTATCGGAGAAACTCTTCTGTTTTCAAACTGGGCTATCACAGCAGACATACTAATGGTGAGTGTACTTTGGAACAGCATCTTTCTCTTCTGGTGGCCAGAGCAGTCTGTCAGCTTGCAAGAACAACCTGAAGTTCACCATTTCTTCCAAACGCCTAGCCCCTACTTCAGCCTATTCTCTTTTTTCCTTCTTTTTTTTTTTTTAAAACTTAATGAAAAGGAAAGCAAGATAGAGAGAGAGAAAGAAAAAAGGGTTATTCTAGTCCTTTGTTCTGAGCACCAGGGAGAGGAAATGTCCACAAGGGACACCGTTACTGAACTCAAATAGTTTCCCCAAATTTTACCTATTTGCACAAACCCCCATACGCAGAGAAATCAGCCAGCATTTCCTCATAGTCAGCATATTAGTGGATTTTGTTATCAATAACTCAGCTTTGTTCTGTAATAGGAAATCCTTCCCTCCCTCCCTCCTCTGACCACAAAGGCAGCCATCTACCTCTCTCTTTGGCTTAACTCCAGCAAACCTACCATTCAACACATACACAATAGAAAACCACCTCTGGGAGAGGAGAGAGGAAAAGAAAGTATAAAGAATTTTTGGACTATGTCCACCTTGTCCAGGAGGAAACTGTCAGGAACTTTTCACCTCATGTCCTTCATTTTCCATTCTTTCTCCACCATAGAGCTTTTTAAGTCTTTCAAATCAGCAAGCGGACCTCAGCAGCTAGATTTTCATATGAAATAGCCTGGATGTTTGTTAGAGAGCCTTGCATGTTTTGTAGATGCTTCCATCAGAGAGGTATGGAGCCTATCCAACATATGTTGAAATCCCGTTGTGAGGGAGGTTACTTGTTGCTTATTGTATGAAAAAGAAAGAAACCAGGGCACAGGACTTGCCCGAGGCCTTTTGGCAGGTTGTTGACAGAACTAAAAATATAATCAGTCTGGCATCAATAGAAAACTCCCTTGACTTGTATTTGTTGCTTATGCAAACATCAACAAGAAAACAATCTGGCTCAGTATTCCTAGACGTAAAGATAATGGCGTTGGTATATTGATTCAGCAAAGAACTTGAAGCTTCTGCTTCAGTTCTGTTCATGATTTAAGTTCAAGGTTGTGTTTATGTTTGAAGGCAGCTCTGTAGCTGCCATAATTGCGTTGCCTGATGGACTTTCAATCTTGAACTCATTTGTGCAGAGAACACGTTGGGAGGTGGGGTGGGGTGGTTATCAGTGTAGATAGCTCTTAATTACCGAGGCCTGTTCCTCCTACCGGTTTGGCTGTAGCGTGATAGAGCTCTGCATGGACTGAACGGGTGTTTGCTCTGTGCTTACATGGGTTTTGCAGCTTGTGCTGAGTTCAGGGCTGCTGTGGCTGTTCATTAAGTGGTATCTCAACACTTAGACAGACGTGCAGTCTACAGACAGCTGTGTTGAGGAAGAAATTATAGTACAATATTTGTAGCTGCTCATTACTGCCTCCTGCCAGAGCTTCCTGACACATCCTGCCCTTGGCTGTGATGTTCCCAGGAGCGCTCCCAGCTCTTTCTGGTCAGAATTAGCTCACGGGATTAAGTAGCAGATCTTTTATATCCTCACTAGCATTGGCTGAAACAGGTAGGGGTTTGGCCGTGGAGCACATCTGCAGTCCTCAGCAGTGACTCTCAAAGAGCAGCTGAGGTGGTCGCCTCTGCTGCCAACGTAGCGCAGCTGCAGGGAGGGTACCTGTCGGACATGTTCAAGGCCCTCCAGAATATCTGTGCCAGAGAGAGCTGAAACTTGACCAACGTTGTCTCAAGCTAACTCCAAAAGACAGTTTTCAACCAACTACTTTTTTATATCGAGTGTACTAAGGGTGCCGTCATTGTCCCCTTTTAATTAGTGAGATTTTTTTGTGTTGATTTCAATGTGACTTCGGTATCCTGTAGCTTTTTAATAGCTTTTATAGGGTTTGCCATCTGTCTTAGCAGCATCCTATAGTCAGTTGCATTTTGTAGGGATGCATATGCAGTTATTTATGTTGCTTTAGTGCAAAAGAACTCCATAAGAAATGATTGGAAATAATTGGAAATAATTTCTTTGTTCAAATTTCCGAAACATGG
The DNA here is from genome assembly GCF_963921805.1 of Phalacrocorax carbo. NCBI lineage: Eukaryota > Metazoa > Chordata > Aves > Suliformes > Phalacrocoracidae > Phalacrocorax > Phalacrocorax carbo. Next base: position 10,161,788 of record NC_087529.1, read on the forward strand.
GAAAGCAACTAAAACGATGTTGAAAATTAGACTTCGGTAATTGATTGCAACTCTTATACTAGCTGTTCTCTTGTCTGTTTACAAAAACGAACTGAGTGTCATATAGAATGCCCAGCTTAATGCATTGTCAGCACGAGTAGACCTGTAAAAGTGCTATACAAATACATGTAAACATCCAGTTAGGTCAATGCAAGCCTCTAAAACAGATGGTCTGAAGTGCATTCATGTACACAAGGGCTTTGAGGGGATGTTTAGTCAGGCAATAGGTGAGAGCCAGGGCTATAACCATGTTGGACAGACAGCTTTGTAAGAATTCCTAGGCAGAGAAAGGTGTGGATATGCTTTAGTGAGATGCACTTTAAATGTCTGGCAAATTAATTTCTACTGATTACTATTTATTTAGTGTAATCAGAAGTGTGTCTGTTCTTGCCTGAGGCTGGTAAGGAGTTTAAAAGCATTATTAGTGTAAGCTTAACAACACTTTCATTATATACATAAATATTATCCTGTTTTCATGGATAAAAAGCTCTCAATACTGGCTGAACACTGTTCCCACTGATTTCATTATGCCAGAAGTGGGGCTTTTTGGAAGCTACGTCCCAAATGACTGATCATAGCTCTCCCAAGATGTACAGATCTCATGACTGCTTAAGAACCCTATCGAGCAAGCCAGTAAGCATCTTCAGAGGTTTTGCAAGTTTAATTTCCCTGGCAAAACAAGGATGTTTGCTTATGATCTGCAAATTTAATTGTTGGCTCTTCATAGCGTCGTGCTTCCGTTGCATCTCCTCTTCTTGCCAGCGTAACGGTGGGCGTGCAGCTTCTCCAATTGTCTGCAGTAAAAGGTGCTGAGTGCTAGGTTTGATAAACTGTCAGCACTGCCGAATGTACTGCACTGCCTGAGATTTTAAAAGGCTGATACTTGTTCCAAATGCAAATTTGTACAAAACAGGCCTTATTCTCCTGAGCACAACTCTCCAAATCTCCTCCCAAGCACATGCTCAGATGGTGCTTAGGGAAGGGGGGATGGCGCTTATGGAGCGTGCTAATTATGAAACAGATTTTATCAGCCATCTTTGCAAATTGGCCTCAAAATTACCAGAACCCCAAAGTAGCATTAAAACTGCCTTGTAACAGCAATAATGAATGAGCTTCAGTGCAGCAGCAAAGTGTATAATATTCTGAGACACGCTGAGTGCTTGTGGTGTTGTGGAATCTGGCCCTAATAGTAGGGTTTTTCCTCCATAGCACATCTCAAAAATAAAGATGATGAGCAGAGGCTTGCTGGCATTTCTGTGCGAGAGCCAGTAGGCAATTTAAAGGGCCTCAGCTATTGCGATCACAGTCTCTTTAGGTCTTTGCTAAGAAAAGCCATCCTCTAGTTTATGCAAAGTCCTGACACTCATGCAAAAAAATGCTCTGCATATTTCTTTTTTCTTTTAAAACATTAGTGCTTTTTACATGATCATGAGCTGCCATGGAGGAGCTGCTCTGGTGTTTTGCTGTTGGGTCGAAGTCCTCCTTTAGGCTTGAAACAGGCATAGACTGGTGCTTAGCCGTGCTAGAAGCATGGAGGAAAGTCGCTTTTGTTCTGATTACCTTCCCTATAAATAAAAGCCAATTATTTATGTAGAATATAATACTGCCCTTTTGGCAGCTGAAGATAAATAGCATTTCCGTTGTTCTCGTTGTTGCTTCTCTTGGTGTGCCTCCACACATCAGTAATCCGAGTGCTGTGGTTTAGACTTTAAGGCAGGGTGAGGAGTGCTTTGAATGAAGGTACACAGCCCACTGGAAACACTCGAGCCCAGCTCCGACCGGGAAGGACGTGCCACGGGACGCCCCTGCAGTTCTGTGGGCCAGGGGTTGCAGCTGGGTGTGTGCTGCTCCATCTTGTGCCGCGATCTGAGGGCAGGTCAGCCTCTTTTTACTTCATTTAAAAGTATTTTTTTAGTCAGTGTCTGCCTAGCTTGAGCGAAGGGTCTCTCTCAGGCTGGTTCCTCCGCATCGGAGCCTTTGCCTTCTCTGAACAGTAGTTGCATCAGGGAGACCTGGACTATTTCCAGGCTCTGCCGGTGGCTACAACAGGGTTAGCATGTGTTTCCTTTGCCTTTGGTGCTGAAAGCGGCCAGTATGCATTGTCCTGAAGATTACTGTCTGACCCAGAAGGGGTAGCAAAGTGTTTCAGAGAGTAGAGTTTTCTATCAGAGATGAGACATAAACATCAGAACTCAACTCTGGCACGTGGCCTTTTACTTGCAGAAGGGTGATATCTCCTTAGCTTTCCCGGTTAACTTACTTCAGACCAACTCATCCTGCTGGTTTCGCTCCAGGAAGGGGGTGTCAGCAGTAAACCATGGCCTTTCTGCACCTCTATTTAAAGAGCAGAGGTTTGCCAAAGCGGCTTGGTCAGCCTCCCTGCCCATCCTCTGTGCTGCCTGCCTCTGACCCTGGACTCAGAGACGAGCCGGGGCAATCCCACGGACTTCTGCCTCGGCTGCTGTGGCTCTCCCACCTCCACTTTCTGTGGGATGTTCAAACCAGGCCACGTATGGTTTGAATTTAGGCCTATTTTAGTATCAAAATGCCCATTTAGAGCTGTAATTTACTGCTGTCTTCCTAGAACAGTAGATAATGTTTGCTACCAACTACTTCCTCTCCATACAATAAAAAGCTTTTTAAGTAGGGACAGTGTGGAGTATTTTTTGGTGTTTTGGGGATGCTTGTTTAAGCCTTTTTTTCTTTCCGCTCTCTTTTTAGAGGAGGAGGAAAAAAACCTCATTTTCATTGGCTTGCCCCACGTTGGGTTTTTGGTTTGGAGGGGGAGGTGTTTGTCACTTGAATCCCAGACTAAATTTACTAAGTTTTGGCACTTTAAAGAGCCAAACCATATCAATGGTTTCGACCATCCGTAACTTCTTTAGTTAGGCAAATTGAAAAATTGCTGGAAATTGTATTGCTACTTGTAAAACTATGTATGTGCATAATACAGATATACATGCAAAATTAAGTGTGATATATATGTGAGTGTGTATTCAAGTGTATAAATACGCGCACACACACACACACGTATGATGCAGGTATCGTTCAAATTTCTTTATCCAGTTGGCAGCAATTCACTGCCACTCCCTGAAAATGGTAAGCTTTTAATAAATTTGCCATTTCATTTGGCATTTTGCTAAGAAAATGGATAGACTATCCAGGCAAGCTTTATTCTCCAGATTTGTTAACATAAGCTTTACAGAAAGGAAAATATTGTAAGTCTAAAATTCCGTTTCACAGATATACACAACTCTGGACTCTTGAATTAGGTAGAATTTCACTTTATCTTCTCAGATGCCCTTTCTCAGGCAGCTCTTGCAGAATGCTTCCACCTGTGTGAACTGGGGTCAGGTGGGAAGAACAGCAACTCACTCTTTTTATGTTTTCTTTTCTTCTGACTAATCTATCCAGGTTGCACCCATTACTCTGCATCTTTGGGGAATGGTAATGAAGTGTGTGGCTCTCCCACTGTTTCACAGCATGACCTTCAGTGTGTTTCTGTGTCTCTAATAAAGTCTAGACTTTATTTTCCTCTTGGGATTTCTGTGAGCTTTTGTTTTGAGCTCCTGGATGCAAAAGGAGGACAGCGTCTAACATCCGCAGCCAGGTGGCTGCGGTGGATCTGATCATCTTTTGCTCTTCTGTGGCACAACAGGAGTTTAACAGGGTACCCATTTAATACGTGGCATCAAAGTGCATTAGCAGTGGGTGCATTTGCAGCTTTGTCAAACCAGTAATGAAAGAACTGGCAGGTCATTCGGAAAGCACATGGTAAAACCCTAAGGAAAAGCATTTAATCTAATTTTACCCATTGTTTGTAATTGTCTCTGTTTGGAACAAGATGATCATTCTAAATAGGCATCAGGTCTCTTCTAGTGTGGATTTTCTCCACGTTTTTCTTTCCTTTTTTTATGGCTGACTCTTTTCACTGCGGACGGGGCAACTCATCTCCCTGAGAGGAAGTGTTACAGCACTGAAACAGTGCCTCAGACCCTGTGCCCTGAGATATGTCGCTGTTGAGCAGTGAGTCCTCCCTACCCCAGCTAAGGTACACTGATCTCGGTGTGTCTCTGGCCGGGGGGGATATGCCAGTCCTGAAATGTCACCTTTAATTAATAAGTGACTTCAGGAAAGGATTGCAAGAAGCACTGAAGTCTGGGAAGGCATGCCTTCTGAAGAAAGACTAAAGGCAGCCCAGCAGAGAGAAAGTGGATGAGTAAAAGGGGTCGTGGTCTACAAACAGCTGAACAAGAGCCATTTCTGGCAGGGTAGGTGGCTCTTCAGCACAACAGAAAAGGGCAGAACAAGAGTCAGTGCTTAGAAGTAGAAACAAAGCTCACTTGGATTTAGAGACCTGTTGAATTCTCGTTTACTTACAGCCTTTAAATCAAGACAATAAAAATTTATAAACCAGGATATGTGAACTTGATGCAGATGTTCTCAGCCAGCTTCTTTCACAAGTTTTATGCAGGAGACGACCACTTTTTTCTGCTCCTAAATGTGTTATAAAATTAAGGTTATTCTCCAGGATGAGGGTTTGTTGGGGTTTTTTATCCTTTTTATTCTTTCATCCCTTTCCATGGTTAGGGCTCTATTTTCTGTGAGCTTTGGTCCCTTAGCGGGGAAGTAATTTGTGGTTTTTGCTGATCCTGTGTAGTCAGACTGACTCCGCACGACCCAGCCGAGGGTGTCATGTCCTGTTAGAGGAGTGGAGACCAAACTACAGCAGCTTGGCTATGGAAAATTTTCCTAGTGTGTCTTTGTCACTTTTCACAAGTGGAATTGCAAATTTCTGAGAAAAATATAAAATGGCTAGAGATGGAGTGAGAGGGGGAGGATGTGTGACCTTTCATGCTGATGTGAATTGCTTATGGTTTAGGAAACAAAACTATATATTTAATATGGAAAAAATACAATATGCCAGGTTCCAGCAAAGTCCCCGTTTGGAAGGCTGGCGGTGCTGGGCAAGTTACATGCTGCAGGCAGCCTCGCACTTCGCTCTCCCCATCGGCCGAGCAAGTACAGGCTGAGGAGCAAAAGCAAAGTGTCTTGTGGGCAAGGCTGTGAGCCAAACTCATGCATTCAGTGCTGCTGAGAGGGCTGCACACCGGAGAGAGCTTCCTGCCCTCAGCACCTGCCATCAGGAGTACTAGAAAGCCAGGAAGGGTAGCTGGGCTCCCCAGTTGCCTGAGCCACCCGTGGACTGGACAGTGGCTGTGTCTGCCACCAACTCCTGGGGTACCTTGTTTATTTTGCCCTGACCGGGATATAAACTGAGCAATACAAGACAGCTGGACAGGTTCTTACTTCAGTTTCCTCATCTGTTTTTTTTCCTTTTCCCTTTTCCTTTGCAGTATGTGGTCATTCCGACCCGCCGTGCAACCGCAGTGGCCTTGCAGAGCTTCACTTCACACCTCCTGGGAGATGCTGGCAGTCCTTATCTGATTGGATTTGTAAGTCCTCACAGCAGGTTTTGGCAGGGTTGCTTGCCCATGTTTGGTTTTGTTTACTAACTGCTTATCTAAAATGCCAAGTTAAACCACGCTAGGGAAGGATGGGCTGTATTTATCAGCAGAATGGGAAGCGGAGCAGTGCAATGCAACTTTTGTGCATGCTTACGTTATTGGCGGGCTACAGTTCAAACCTGGAAGGACCACTTGGGCATGAGAAGTGAGCTTCTAAATCTTTTTAGCCTAGGGCATTTGTAAAGCTTCTAGACAGCTCTGTAAAGGGAGAGCGGTTGCCTCTGTGGTGTGGACAGAGGTCCATTAGAAATTAGATTGGAACAGGGCCGCGCGTGTGTGTTTAACTGTTAATCTGGTCTCATAAACCAAATATCTATTTATGGGTAGGAACATGCAGCTGTTCTGACCTGCTGATATTTTGAACCTGTTTTGTGTGATGATAAATGATGGTGTGAAATCCACGGCAGGATGGGTGTGTATGTTTTGGGGGTTTTTATTAGTATTGCTTTCTATTACTGCTGCAGTTGTTGGCCTTGGCCTGGCTGGAGATCTCCCTTATATGCCACCATTACCCTCGTGCAGAGCAAAACAGAAGACCCTGCTCCAAAAGCTGGCAATCAGAACATTCACAGTTGAAAATACAAGGCCTGGGAAATTTAATGAGGAAAAGAAATCTAGATATACTGGGGTAATTTCTTTCCCTTGCAGCCTTCTGTGGAGCTCGATGCATTGAGTTTTAGAGAACACTGACCATCATTTATACAACATAGTAGCTTCCATTTAAAGAAAGGCCCTAAGTGGCACTGCTCACGTTGTGTTGAAGGTGCTACAGCTTTCCAGTGCTGTTTAAAAAACGTCATTTCTCATCTATTCGTCCCATAGGCACTGGTGTGTGTATCTGTATATATTTATTTATATATATTTAATTCTGTGTATATATGTTTAAATATACATAAATATTTACTCTTGAATGCCAGCTCCCAAAAATTATATTGTTGCTCTGTAGTCCTCTGAAGCGTGCATGAAGAGACAGATACAGATAAGGCTGAACAGACCAAAGAAATGAGAAATGTCTCAAGAGATTAACTATGTACAATTTGGTTTACTCTTTATTTGCTTCAATGTTCTGGGCACCCAGGGAGAAATTATTTTAGAAATTATTTGAAAGTGGCAAGAACAAAGGAATCACTGGAAGAGACTGCTTTGTGCAGGGCAGGCGACATGGGGAATGTCAAGTAGGAGAATGAAATAAGCCAGCGTGCTTTGAAGGCAGGCGCCAGTGATGAGAGGCAGGGTCCGAGATGCAGGCGAGGCTGTCTCAGGTGACTCTGCTGCGTGTTCATTCTTTTTCTTACGTAAGAGGGAGGAATAGCGAGGACCCTGAATGATTGCAATAAATCTTGAAAGTTGCCTAGGGCTCTTTAGTGTCACAGATTGAAAGAAAAGGACTTTGCTTGTAGGAAATAATGTGCCTTGCCCTTCTAGGATTCAGAGATCAAGCAAGTTGTGAGTTACTTAAGGATGCCTGCCTGAAATATGCTTAACCCCAATTTAATAGCTGCCTTAGGCTTTCTTTAGACTGGGAAATATTAATTATGATTTTGAATTACTCTTTTTTAATGCTGTACTTGTTGGGCAGTTCTCATCTGGGAGGAGACTACTCAAGTACAAGGCTCTGTGGCAGGAGAGAAGCACTCATGTCATGGAAGGCACCAGCATCCATTTCTGTAGCCTGTAGCTTGGCTGACTCATGCTCCCTGTGCTACAGTGACGGAAAGGTCAGCTGCAGCTTTCACATCCCACAGAAAAACAAATGCTATTTAGAGTGAAAGGACAAACAGCCAGCTTCTCCACCAGAGCTAAGACAAGCACTCAACTTGATTGTTAAAGGCTGCAGGTGCTTGTCATTGGAGTTGTCCAGCTGAGTTGTAGGATGGAGACCTTCATGCAGGTCTGAAATCTCACTTGGGCGGGTTACAGAAGTGGCTTGGATTATGTCTAGGATTTTCAAGGCAGTCTATGGGAGCTAAGCAACCTACTCGTGTTGGCTTTAAGGGAAATTTGGGAACACAATTCCCATAGTCCCTCTGCAAATCCCCAGCCTGAGGACATCAACTCACACTGCTCTTATTCCAGAGTTGCCATGAAGCAGACCAAGAGGCAGAAGGCAGGATAAATCAAATGAGCTGCAGTAAGAGGCATGCTCAGAACTGGTGAAACCCAGCTTCTGGATCACTCGGGGTTGACCTGAGATCCTGAAGGTCTGCCATTCCGACTGCTTACAAAATTCGACTGCAGCTCCCTCAGTAAATTAGCAGTGTTTTGATCAAATACGCTGGACTCTTACATAGTTTTAGTGAGTTCATAGTGAGATTCCCTCTAGCAGTGCTCTAAATAAAGAATCAGATACCTGTGTCCTTGTAGGAATAAGCTGTCGCAGGCAGTTGTCTCTGTTTGCTGGGTACCAATAAATGTTGTATTGATCTTATAATCCTCATGTGGAACGTAGAAGGTGCTTAACAGCTGCAGCCTCATGTGTGTGACTGCTCCCTTGCTCTGTGGTGTGTCCTAAGAGCTGAAGGTCAGACTCAGCTTTTTCTGTAATCTCCCACAGTTCCAAATCTTGCAGTGCAGTTCCTTGCAATCACCCAAAGCACTAAATACTTATTAGTGTTTAAAAGCCAGGCGGAAGGAAGCATGTATGTATGGTTATTTTTCATGCCTCTTTAAATATTGATAACTTTTATTATGGTAAAAAGGCTTAAGATTGACTTACAAAGAAGTTATGCAAATGCAGTCTTGGGGTGGCAGCTGTAATTTGCGTAAGGTTTTACTACCTGCCAAGCGCTGAGATCAATTACTATAAATCAGTGCTGCCTATTCATTCACAAATAAGGATAGGCATTGCTGCAGTATTTCATTAGACGAAACAGGTTTTATTCCTGTAACTTTTTCAGGACCTTTGTGATAACCTGCAGAGTTTAAATAATTCCTCTTTAATAACTTGAGGTATAACTCCATGCTTTATTCTTGAGGTAGTCAGTGAGAAATTTCACCCGTTCAGTGCATTACACCCCAATATCTCTAGTACTTCTCCGTCTTTGAATGGTCCCACTATGCACACATGGTTGCTGAAGCACAGAACAGTTAAGAGAAATGCCCCAAATCTCACCACTCGTGTTTAGTATCAGAAAAAGGTCTTCTAACTGCTCTTCCCGTGCCCTAATACCTAGGCAGCGTTTCAGGCTCAGAGGGCCTGAGTAGAGGTAGCTAGCAGCAGAATGTGAAACCAGTTAACTCTTCTCAGGGTGAATCGTAGCTCCAGCTCTTTGTGTTATTAATTTTGGTTCTATCTTTGTTGCCCTTTAAAATTAAACAATTGTAAGAAGCGCCAGTGAGTCTGCACTTCTGTGCACATGCGCGCATGAACCTGTCTTGCCTACTCAGGGTTTGCATTATTGCTTCACACAAACGGGTCTCCCTCCACTTACTGACGTACTCTTCTGCTTCAGGAAAACCGAGCACAGGCAGTGATTTTTCTCTTCTGAGGCTGTGCCTTGGTACTTTTTCTTTGCTTCCTCCAAGTCTGTCATTTGCTTCCTATCTGAGCACAGCAGTGCTTTCCTCTTCCATCCTTGCCTTGCTCCCAGCCCTGGCTGTGATGAGAAACGGGCGCCTGCTGCAGGCTTTGCTCTCTCTACGCGTGCCAGGGAAATTGCGTTGTGGGCACACACTGTCCTTGCTGCCGTGGTGCTGTTGGCGCTCCTGTTAGCTTCCTGCTTTATTAAATTCTTTCTTATCTCCCCTGGCAACATCAATGTGTGAGGATGGTGTTTTAAAGTGCCGGAGATCAGCCCTCCTCCACCAGCACCTTTGGATGGGCTAGGAGCTCCTCCCTGTCCTCGCCTGGTGGCGGTACCCACCTGTCCTGACCTCCTTGGCTGCTGCATCTCCAGTTTACTGAGGGACACGGCCTCCAGCCAAGCAGCGGCAGGACGGTATTCCACGGTCTGGCAGCTGGGCTTTGCGAGAGGGGAGACCCCCATCACTCATCTGCATGCTGAGGGCCCTGCGAGAGCCCTCCCCGTCTGCCCCTCTCTGTTACGAAAATGGCAGCGTTACCTGAATTGCTGGGTCTCTAACGGCCTCCTCTTGGAGGCCCCGCCACCGAATGCCGTGTCGGTTTGCGGTGCCCAGGCACGCTGGTTCGCCTGGCAGCGGAGACCACGAGTGTCCGGGCAGGCTTCTCCTCTTTGAACGGTCTCCTCTTGAAAAAGGGGTCTGAGCGTGAGCGGCCTTGTCATTAGTTGTAAACAAAGCTGAGCTGTTCCGTTTTGTTTTGAAGGGGTTTTGTGTAACTCCTAGTATTACCTGGAAAAATTTTATTAATAAGCTGATTGCTTGTCACTTTTCACCCTTCCCCAACTTTCTTATGTGAGTGGGTTGATAAACTAGATCTAATGAGCTACTTAAATAGCACGAATGCTAATGACCTTCCTTTAGCAAGTTAGCAGAACAGTGTTAATTATCACTGGTGCAGAGTATCAGGGAAGGCAGATCAGCATTTGATTAGGGGCAGCTAAAGGAAAATTGTAGTAAATGCAGCAATTAAGATACTTTTTTAATGAAGGTTATAATTGGAGGTGTAGATTTCACAGCCTTCTCGTCCCGGTTTGAGACGGCCTTTTTGTTGATTTGGTTTCAAAGGTATTTACCCATCCCAGTAAATAAATATGTGGAGAAAGTAGTTCTCTGTGTGAAGGCTTGCCCACCTGAGAAAGCGGAATTCATGTATTACGGTTTAAAATTCGTATTTTATGGTTTAAAATACTATGGCTACTTCAGAGCAGGTCTGTGGATATGCTTACTGTAAAGTATCATTTTTCCCCAATGTAGTTTGCTAGATTAAAACAGGCCACAGCCTGTTGGGGCTCAAATCCACTGCTGCCAGGCTTAAAAGCAGAGCAGTGGAATAAAATGGACTGTTGCGATGTGATGCTGTAGCCTGGGTTTTTTTGTCCCTGTCTGACCTGTGTGGCCGTTCCTTAAATACGGCCCATTATGTCCTCACTGGTGGTTCCCCAGTGCCGTCTCTTCCACCAGAGCAGGGTGCGAGGTGAGCCTGGGGTCAAAAAGGCAAGCGTATCCTGTAACAAAAACGTGCAAATTATTCTCCTAGCACCGCTCTCTGTTTTATGGACTATCAGAAGCTATTCCGCTGCTGTTGTGGGATTAAGGATGGAACAGAGGTCTCCGTCTTGTTGCCTTTTGCAGCACGTTACATGTTCCAGTATTTACAGTATAAATGAGTGTGTACGGGCAGCATCTTCCATCACCTGATGGAGATAGTAGATGAAATGTGATACACATTTATGTTTTCATTGTTCTTTCTTTACCAAGCGCCAGCTGCATGACTGGTGTCCTGTAGCCCTAACGGTACCGCTCCTCCTGCAGGGGTCTTGCCCCACCTTCGTGCTTGCGTATGACCCAGGTTGTGGTGGGGGCAGCGGGCCTTGCCCTCGCACTCCAGCATCGGAGGTACCTGTGGCAGGGAAGCGCGCTGAGGAAGAGAGCCCCCAGCCCCTGGTCCTTGTTATCTGTTTCTTCAAGCAGGAACTTTAAGTTGAGGATTTCTCTCGTCCTGGCTGAGCTGAGTAATTAAAAGCCTTTTTCATACCGGGTAGAAAGGCCAAATCTTTGACATGGCAGTCAGCTGCAAAAAAGGGGGAGAATTAAGCACCTGGAGACCAGTCCACATAGGATTTATCTCCTCATTGCAATGAGCTAACAAGCTTCCTACTTCTAATGACTCAGCAAAGGACAAGATTTAAATCTGCCCTAAAAAACCAAAAGACTTCCCATATATAAAACACTCTTTGCCAAGGGTTCACAGCCTGTTCTGGGTTTTTTCCAGAGCTGCTGTGCACCTGTCATTTCCCGTGACTTTGATTAGAGCTGCAGGTTCTCAGTATTTTTGATAAACGGATGTTTAAAGTATGTAAAAATATCTCATTAAAGAAAGCCCCGAAATCCAGAGTTGATCATTTTCACTCACGTATTTCAAGCTCTGTCCCATCTGTTCTGTCACTCCTTCTGTGCACTAAAAATCTCTTTAAATAAGTGGCTTCTTTCTCTGAGCTGCCAGGGACCCTGTACGCTCCCAATACGGACACAGAGTTTTCCTGTGTTGCTGAACACCTTTCAGAACGAGGTGTCCAACTTCTGCAACATGGGGGATGACTTCCTTGTCCTGGGACGTACCGCCAGGGAAGGGGCCTGCGCTGCAAGGGGAGGTGGGGGACAGGGATGTTCCCTAAAGGGTGTGCTCCCAACCCGTGCTCCTCTGCCATAGACCTTATTTCTGCACGTAAGCGGGCACCCCCCATCGCTACCCATTGAAGTACATCTGCGTGAACCACATTCCTCAGTTCCATGTTCCCCGTGGTACAAGGCATCTCCTGCTGGGGCAGGAGAAAGCCCAGTGTTAACTTAGAAAACCCCTGGGCAGACCAGCCCTGGAGAGAAAGGCAGTTAATGACATGAAGGAAATAGACTTTCAGCCCGCCCCAGGGCAAATGTTTTCTGGAGGCAAATGTTGCTCCAACACCAAGAGACGTACAAAACCCATTTGCTAGCGTTGCAAGCAGAACCCTTGATTGAGTCTCTTCATTTACTGCAGCCTTTTCAAGGAAGCACCACTTATTAATGCAGGCTGGTAATCGCGGGAGGGGGTACAAGGGCATGAACAGGGGAAGCAGTGCGGGGATCCTTGCTGCAGGTACTGCAGGGGCAGGCTCGGGTACCACGCACCCACGCAGGTATCGATATTGTCACCAGCCAAGTATTAAATCTGGTTGCGATCTCAGAAGGACACAATTAAGATGAACAGGATGTTTCGCTTTTTTCCCCTCCAACACCCAAACATGCCAATGTTAAAATTGAAATAACTTTTCAAATATAAAATAGCTTTTGCCTTTCTGTGGCTTTCAGAATGAGTTTCATAAAATAGTTGTCTTCACTTCCTCTTTTTATAATGTGTGTCTCATGCCATTTAGCACAGTATAAATGTTTGTGCTCCCCCACAGGTCCAGCAAATTGTTTACTTTTACGTTATAAAATGCCTTCTTTTTGTTTCTAGTCTTCATTTGCATTCATATTAGATTTTAAAAAAAAAAATCAAGGCAACCTTTCACAAATATCTCTGAATTCAGAGTGGGTGAACCTCAAACCTTTGTGGTGACACTGTGGGGTTACAGGGAGTGCTGTGTTAGGGAACCGTGCTGAAGAGAGCAGCCAGGGAGAACCTGGCATGTATCAAATTGGTAACCATGAAAATCGGGTATTTGTGCCAGATACTGCAGTGGAAATATCCTTTATGTAGCAGGATTTGTGCCCAAGAGGCAACGTCAGGAATTTAGGAAAATCAAGCAAGCGCAGAGGAATTGAGATGCATGACTCAGCAACGAGACAGGGTAGATGAAATTGTGATTTCAAAGATGATGTTACCGTTCCACTGCCTAATTAGTAAATCAGTTTAATTTAACCACTCATGCTGTTCAGGAGGGACAGTAACACAGAAGCAAGCCGTCTTTCTGGGGCTTCAGCCCACCTGAGCTTTTTTTACCTCGGGAGCCTGGCCAGTGTTCCAAAAAACACAGCACGTGCTTCCCAAGAAGTCTGATGAAGTTCCCCGTTTTCCCTTCATAGTCTTGTGCGCTCAGATTGAGACACACTCAGAGATTGGGGGGTTTCGGCTCGTGCCCGCTGCAGCTGTACTGCCCGCTCTCCAGCAAGCGGGCGTTTTCCCTAGCTGGACGCCATCCAGTTGGCTGCCGCCGGCTGAATACGTGCCATTTGTATTCTGTTGTAAAAATGCCATGAGCTGAAGTTTATTTAAGAAAGTCATTCTTCTTGGTCTGAGATCTGTGTTACACAGAGAGGGAAAAGATGTGAACTTCCATAGTTTGGATGTTATCAAAGAGTTTTTATTAGACTGCAGGGCAGAAGGACTTCCTTATTGATTTTCCGCCCCCAAGTTTTGGGTAAATGTTTTGAAGTTTTTTGCCTCCTACCGAGTGGCAGAACAAAGAAGGGAATCCCACGCGACTCCGTGCTGAAGAACTGGCACTGGCTGCGCTTGCAACCCCCACTTTTTGTTACTCATGATAGAGAGAAGACACTGAATATGATGCTAGATTGGGTCTTGCCAAGTCACAGTTAGGCTCGGGATGCTATCGTTGCAAGGAGTCTGGAAAGCCCCAAACTGGCAGCAGGGAGCGGACCATTTGGCAGACAGTTTGTCATTCTTGGAGCCCAAGTCTGTAATTATGTCCTGTGTCCTCTTGAGAGGAGATGCCAAAGTTGCAGTCTTAGCAGGTGGCTTGTCACTGAGTGGAAAAACCCAACAAAGAACAGTGACTCTAAGTTAACAGCAAAAGCACATATATGTGGGCCCTGATAAAGTTCTAGAGTTACGAGATGCAGATGTGGGCAAGGGGATTGTACGAAACCTAGATGAGAAAGCCCAGCTGGCTTGGTGGGAAGAATTACACCTGGGATGGGAGGAAACACTGCTTTTTCTAAAATGTGCACTTAAACGATGTGTTGGGTTAAAAATGAAAAAGGTAGAAGGTTCGATATTAACAGCATTTGTTGGTGTAAAATAAACATGATGCCTTAGAAGGGAAGGTGTGGGGCAAGCTGCATTGGGAGCTTTATTTGTTGGAGACTTTAAGTTTTCAAAGCTGTTTTTAGCTTAGAATGTCGTGTCATCCGTAAGAGAAAGCAACTGGGAGCACATGCCTGGCTTTTCATCCTCTACTGCTGATTTATCATATCAATTTGTCAAGTGATTTATTGTCTAGTCCTTTTGGAGGATAATTGTATCCATTCCCAAAAATGAGAAGTGGTTTAGAATTTCTAAATTTCTATTTTGGAATAGCCTCAATTCTGGCTATTGCACAGAGAGGGGCTGATTCAGTGCCAGATTTTGGTTCATAATGAAGAGTGAGGGAAATGTTGGGAATTAAGGTGTCTGGATACAAGAGGGAGTAAATTACCAACTGATGTCCCTGCCTCGTGGGTGCAGTGCATGTTCTGCTGATTGCCTGTGAGTGCATTCTTTACACATGCAAGCCTTGTTGCTATTTTTTAATAAGTCTCTCAGACTAATAGCCACTGTCATTTGCCTTCAGTCTAAGGACTTTTTAAATCATCGGTTCTCATGAGACTTGTTCATAACAATCCTGGTTTTTGTTGGGCGTGTTATACACTGTGAATAAAGTTCTCTTTGAGAGGACAGGAACGCTTCCTTAGCTATAGCCCAAGCACTGAAATTTTCTTCTCCTCCTTTCTATGGCAGAGGACGAAACAGAGAAGTCTGGCTAAAAACCTTAAATTCTTTCTGTAGATCCACTCTTCCAGTGTTCATCCACTCCTCTCTACTTGGGAATGCTCCGTCCTGAAAGACAGTCCTCTGTTGCTTTGTGTGCAGGGGTTTCGCCTCCAGCATCAGGCTGCCCGCTGCCCTGTTCCTTCCCTGCAGCAGGAGCCGGGCTGAGCTGTAAGACAGATATTAGGGCACTGAGACCACCAACGCTCCAGAGCCTCCCTGCTGCAGCACACCCTGCGACCTGTTCATCTGAGTCCCCACGAGCGTCACCTCTGCGGCACCTTCTCTTGCGCTTGGCCCCTGCTGGGGCATCTCACCACATCCATTTACCTTCCAGGTGGCTACGGTTGGCTGCAGGGCTGAGTTGGTGTTTTCTCCTGCACGTGACATTTCCTCACTTGATTTTCAAGTCTCTTTCGATTTAAGCCTTGAATGTTGGGTGTTGCTTGTAGTTTGCATCTGACGCCACCTTTTCCACTAGCAGTAACGTAGCAGTTCAGAAGTTGCTGCACAAGCTTTGACTATTTCTGGAACCAATTTGTGTGTGTGCACAGCGGTAGGATTTTATGCCGCAAATTTCCTGCAGCATTTTGGTATAAACTAGTATTTCTGCCTCAACAAGAGGTCACAGATAAAAACAGAGCTGGACATTTAAATACCCAATGCCTTGAGACTCGTCGCGACTGCTGCTACCACTGGGTTGGATTTATGGAGAGTAAAGTTGTTTGCTGGACAGTAAATACTAAAATGTGATTGTCTTAGCTACAGACAGTCATTAAATATTACTGAGTTTTAGCAAAAGCTTTTCATAATTAACTCAATACTGCAATTGCGTGTCACTGCTCCTTCGCACAAGGGCAAACTGGCGTTCAGTTTCGTATAATGACACTTTCTGGGTGCTGGAAGATGCAGGGTGCCTTAGCCCATAAACGTGGTGGTGCACGGTTCTTCGGTGTGTGTGCAGCCCCTGTGCGACAGGCCTTGTCTGAGCCTGGGGGGCAGAGTCACATCTTGCACGTAATTAGACTTCAAAGGGCAGCAGGCTTAGGAGGTGAGAGGAGGGGATGAGGCCTGCACCTTACACAGGGGTAAAACCACGTTAGGGTTCTGTTTCTGAAAATCAGGTGGGACCTCTGGTTTTTTGTTCTGTGAAAGCATTTCTTCCTTCCCGCTCAATACACAGAAATGGAATTTAGTACCACCTTTTGCTGAAAGGTAGGTAAGGTGTAGGGGTGATCAGGACTTGATAGACATTTGAGAAGATTGATCTCTGCGTCGCCCACGAAGCAATGTCGGTGTGGCCCTGCCGGCACCCCAGGAGGCTTGGGCAGTACAGCGAGGTTGGACCCCCACGCATTCAGTCAGTGAAGCAGCCAGGGAGAAGATGAAGCAAGCTGTGGGAAGAATAATAGATCCGGCCAGGAGAGCGACAGGAGAGCCAGGAGAAGCCCTGCCAAGCTGCTCACAGCACAAGGTGCCCAGGCTCCAGAGCGGTATGCGGAAGGCTGAAGCGTGCAAAGGACATTCAGCCTTTACTGAACGCACTGTTCCGTTTTAAACCTCATGCACATGTTCAGTGGGTGGTTGTTTAGGGAATCGTGTTCTCTTCACCATTATCGTGTCTCTTTTCCATCTAAGTGACTTATTTTTTTGCCCTTCTTTCCTAGATCTCAGACCTGATACGACAAAGCACAAAGGAGTCCCCAGTCTGGGAGTTCCTCAGCTTGGGGTACGCACTCATGCTCTGCCCGTTTGTCGTTGTCCTAGGAGGGATGTTTTTCCTGGCCACAGCCCTCTTCTTCCTAAGTGACCGAGCCAAAGCTGAACAACAGTGAGTAACCTGGCAATAGCAATGGGGAGGTACCGAAGCCTGTTTTCTGTCTTGAACGTTATGCTTGTTCTCTTTCCCTGGCCTTGGTCCTTCCAGGTAAAGGATGTCAGGTTGTGTGTTAACAACCTGGGCTCAGCAGAGTGCATGAGGCTGCACGAAGCACAGGGGTGTGGGTCGTGCTGGCTGGGCATCCTTTACACGCTTCTGCTCTGGTGGATCTCAGTTGTTGGCCATAGGGCCCGGAGGGGAGCACAGTACTTGAGATCACAGGCCCCTTTTACCCGTGCGTGAGCATGACACAGCCCAGGCCGCCTGTGGTGAGGGGTTGCCGTGTGCTGGAAGCGGTAGACCACCAGGTGAAGAGCAAGAGATACTTTACAGCGCTTGGTGTCAGCTGTGAGCCCACAGCCCCATTGCAGCCCCTGTGCCCTGCTCACTGCCTCCAATACACAGGAACAGCAGGCAAGAAGGAAGCAAGCTGTGTATGTGGGGACGTACGTGCTCAAGGGTCGCTGTGCTAAAGATAGTCTTTCCCAGTCCCTTATTGCAGCCTGTAAAAAAAAAGCTACTGTTTTTCAGTAAAGAAACCGATTCGGACCACCTCACGGTTGGCAACTACAGTAATTCAGAAGACGCTTCCACATGACATACAAACTTCTGGGGTTAGTCTCTTTCTCATAATTGTCAAAAAATAGAGTATCTATGTATAATGGCATGCTGAACATGTGGGTAGGTGACGAGTCTGGTGTTGACTATAAGTTGCCTTTGCCCTTCTCCCACTGGGAGAATGGGAGACGTGCGGACATTAACAGCCTGTCATGATGCTGCAGACAAAGCAAGCAGAGTATACCTTGCTGTACCTTAAGGAGAGGGGCCCTGGCATATCACTGTCACTAGACGTAGTACAACTAGGAGGAAAATAAGGTGTTTGGAGGTTGACATAAGTGCGTGGACAGTTTGGGTGATGCTTTCTGGCTCACGCTGTCATATCAGATGGATGCAAGAGACTTGGAAGCAGGACCACAGATGGTGCTGTGGCCCTGTAAGAGCAGTTCTACCTTCTTTTTACTAACACGCACAAATTGCAGAGAAAGGAAAGGTTTTCTGCCTCCTGGTGCCTTTAGATGTATACTTTCCCCCTACAATGAGATGATTAAGCACTGTGGAAAAAAACAAGACCTCATCACGTCTCTCATAAGGAGGTTCAGTCCTGCACAGCTGAACTTGAGTGTGGCTCTGGAGCTGTGATGTGACTGACGTGCGCCTGGTTTGTTATCTGCATATAAGGGCTTTAAACTGCAAGAAGTGAAATTGGAGATTAGATGTTAGGAAGAACTTCCTAAGAGGGGAAAAAAGGGTAATTTCTACAGCAGATTATTTGGGGAAGACACGAAAGCTGTCCTGTGTTTCTGAAGGCCTCCCTGGCTCGGGTGGAGGGAGGAGGATGGGAACTGCTCCTGGCTGACCTCCAGTCCTATTTCTGTATTTGTGCACATAAGCTGTACATGCAAGTCTAAGTAGTGATCACCTGGGGACGTGGCAAGATGCACGTACGTTTCTAGGTGCTCAGGGTGGCTTTTTTTTGCTGCAAGGAGCCAAAAGTTCTGTTTGGTGACAGGGTAGTGATACAGCGCAGCAGATGAAATCCCCCTCGTGTAGCCATAGCGGTAGCCTTCGCTTGTTCCGCTTCCTTAGAATTACAGTGGAGATATGTCCCTTTGCACCACGTGTGTTGCCAGCACGGCATGAGAGCATTCAGGTGGTGAAGGAGGATTTCAGTATTCAGGTACTGATGAATTCCGGGTCACTCAAGCCTTTATCAGCATGTCTAACCCCACCTGGACCTTTATACTGGGCAATGCACTGTGGTATCCAGCCGGAATCACAGGTCCAGCCGGGTTCGCAAGGAAAAGGGCTCTCTCAGGAGGCACTGCAGGTCACAGGCTGGTCGCTAACTGGTTGACTCTGCTTGGGTGCCAGCGCTGGCATGTTTTATAGGATGGTTTTACAGTGCACCAAACCACCAGCTTTGCAGCAGTGTTACTGTGGGAGGGAGATCAAATCCCACAGCTCTGCTTTCTCCTGCTCAAAAGTGTTTATTTCTGTCTGTTGCTGTCTGGTCTGAGCGGATTTGGTTGTAGTCTGTTCGCGTCCAAAGCGTACCGGCTTCCCAGCCAGTCAGGATCCAGACCTGGGGTTTTTACGCTCTCTCTTTCAGCATCCTTCCCTTTCCCGGTCTGTCTGAGTTCTGTTTGTTTACGAATTTTATATTATTCAGCCGCAGATCCGTCACATTGCAAACTGGCTCAGGTTCGGAGGGAGAGCTGTTGTCATAAACAATAGTTAACAAAATAATTTCTCTCAAATGACTCCTACTGCACTGTTTCTGGGATGTGCCCACTCCCATGTTAAAAATAGCCTGGCATCCTACAGTCAGATTCCTGGAGAGCACAGCTTATTTCAGGTTTGAGACATTACGGAAGAGTAAGATAGTGTCTTTAATAGGGTTGGCAACAGCGGAGTAAGGACCCTCTCCCCGCCACATGCGGTGGTGTCTGCGCTGTGGGCTGGGTCCCGCCTGCCATTGCCGACGGGTTCCGTGATCTCAGAAGAGCTCCGAGGGGAGGATTTGTTTGGTACTAACTGCGTGCTTGCTTGTAAGAGAAAAGACAACAGAGCATTTCGCTATCAGCGGTTTAAAACTCCGTGCTGGACTCCAGACCCGATGTCCAGCTCCCAGCTATGCGAGAGGCCGTCTGCACTTGGCACTGCGCACCTTTGGCAAGGATGGCTTGCTGCCTGGCCAGTCCTCCCGCGTATCCTACCTATTACCTGCTGGGTATGGGAGGATTTCTTTTTCGAGATGCCTTGTTTTCCCTCTGCAGTCAGTCATGCTGCTCAGACAACAGGACTTGGAAACGTGCTTTGCCAAAAGAAATCAATTAACCTGCAGGAATCACAAACGCTGGTGTCACACGCCAGAGATTAAACCCATTCATCACCAGTAGGGTCAGGGCACGCAGGCCAGATGTCACAGACGCCTCTAATGAACTAATATGGAAGCAAAGAAGTGTAACGCTGCTCTCTGCAGCCCTGCCTATGGAAATAAAGCTTTCCCTGCTTTAATTTCCGTGTTTCTGTGAAAAGTAGTTCAGGGTTTTATTGCTGGGATTTTTTCGTTTGTTTGTTCCTTTGTGTACTGGTCTCTGGGCGTTTGATTAGAGATAATTTCTTCTTCCAGGCAGGACGGAGTATCAGGATAGCAACCTCTCTTTCCTGTAAAGCTTCCTCCCTTTTCCACCACACTTCCTTTCAAAAACAGAATTTCCAGGCTTTCAGTGCCTTGTGACTTTTTTACACTACTTTTGTCATTGCCACAATTCCTGGCATACTTTGTAGATTACGTTTTTAGCACAGAAATTCCAGTCAAAAAGGCTGCCCCTCTCACAAAAACACTCATGAGAAAAATGACTTTGTACAGCAATTCTTTTTTTTTTTTTAAATCACCATTCTTTTATAACTATTTTCATACTGCTTCAGGAGTCTGACAGCTTAAAAAGGCTTTTAGTAAATTTAGGAGAACATGATACAGTACATCTCTCTGTAATATAACCCAATCATTTTTGGTGCCATTTTTATAACGTGAATTTAATCCTACCTTTCCAAAGTGTTAAGAGAAAGAAAATAGTTCAGATTAATAGTTGTTAATGGTTTCTGTAAGAGCTCTTCTGCACTAGTAATAAGAAATAGTTCTTTTTTAAACCTCTCAACTACAATTCCTGCTGTGGTTTCACTTGACTATATTGTTGTTCCTTTCCTGCTCTGTAGTACTGCAGCAGAGGGTTAAAGCAGTCGTATTTTATTTCCAAACATTACTGCACTCTAGACTGTATTTCTCTTACCTGCTTGATGAAAATTTGTGAGACCCAAGCTATACTTTGACGTCCTCTGGAAGACGATATGTACAAGTACAGTATCTGGCCATGGCAGAGCCCTACCGAAATGGATCAGAAACCTGATGACCTTACTTTTATTCCCTAGCTCCGTCACGCATACCTGTGTGGCCTTGGCAGACACCAGCCAGAAGGCAACTTTCAGAGGTCAGGAGCACTTCAGGTACTTCCCTTGTCGGTTGTAAAAACCCAGCATTGCTGAGAATGGCATCTGCGGACCGTCTGCGTCCTCTTCCTCGCTCGTAATGCAGAAAACTTGAAATAAACCAAAGCTTCACCCTAGAGCGCCGCAGAAGAAACGCCTACATTGGTACTTAGTAGAAGCAATGGCCTCACCAGTAATTGGGAAGAATGTACTGGTTTTGTTATGAAAAGAAGAAGAAAAAAAATTCCTTTCCCCAAGCTGTGACAACTTTTGGGTGCCAGGGTATATAAATCACTGTAATGTAATTAGCGTGTAACATGACTCTTTTCTGGGCAGTCAGCGTGAGCGTTAAGCATCTGGAGCGTTGCTGAGCAATGAGTCTCCGTCTCTGCACGGACACAGACCCGTAGGACCACTGATGCTCTGCAGCAGGTGCAGGATGATTCTGCAGTCCTGCTCCAACAACGGCCACTCCCAGTTGTTGCTGTGGGAAAACCCAAACTCACCTAGATTTTTCCTGCAGAACACCACCCTGTGCAGGTGTAGAATACGCTACCCCTCAAAGGACTTTTTTTTTTTAATAATTTTTTAATTTGGTCTCTGATTTTATACCTGGAAGCATGAGATCTTCTGTTTTTTCCCCACATCCTCTCAGAGGTACAGAAAGATGCTCTAGAAAGATATCTGTTTTATAATTGTTCAGTCCCTCTCTGCATCCTGCATGATATATGCTGGATATTTTTGCCAAAGATACAGCAATGCAGATCAGGCAGCAGGATGCAACTGCAGTGTGTATCCCTGGTGCAGACACCAACAGGAATAAATAGCTGTACTGATGCAGCTGGTCAGAACAAAAGAATTTAAGTATTTAACTAGCTACCGCTCGGCACTTCACAGAGACCTGCAAGCATAAAGTTCACCCATTTGTTTACATGACAAGGATCAGGTTAGTTAAACAGCTCTAGCAGGTTTTTTCATCTCTCCTAAAATTAAAGTTAAACACTTAATAAGAAAAAAAAATTTGCTCTTAACACCTTTGGGTGTGAAAACTCTTGCTAAATAGCAGTGCTGATTAGCATTTCATTTTAAAAGCGGTGGGTACAAGCACTAGAAAAATACTCATTCCAGACTATATAGTGCAAGCCACAAAAAGAACAATCCCTGGGCCGCACACCTTTTCTGCTGTCTTAAACACGGCGCATCTGCAAATTACATTACAGGAAAAATGAGAATAATCCATTTTCAGACTCTGTCTGCTGCCTCACATCAGGCTTATTTTTAGCCTCTTCTAGAACTACATATAAAATGATCTCCCAGTTCTCCTATTGCAGAAATTTGAAAGTGTCTGACCTTATTTTTGCTTTGCAGATTCGATTATGTGGGGCAGGGGAAGGACTCGCAGAGCTGTCAACCCTCTTTTTTCTCTGACTTTTCTGTGGCAGCAGTTAGAGACAGAAAGGACCCATCAAATGACCCCATGTTGTCGCCAGCAAAGGATCGAGTCCCCTCCGTTGATAGTGTCACGGGTATCAAACCGGCAGGCTAGAAGGGTACCCAGCGTGTTCCCGTCTGGTAGTTTGCATTACTAAAAAGAGCGTTTCTTCCATGAAATATTTTAAGATGTATTGCGAGGGTTTCTTTTAAAAAGGCTGGTCACTTACTGTAGAGAGACGTCTCAGTGCTGCATTGAAGCAGAGTTTGAATTTGAGGATTTCAGGGCCAGCAAGTGGATTTAATCGAACAGCCCCCATAAAGGGGTATTTGAGGAACAGTTCACTCTGCTGATATTCAGCTCTTTAGGGGGAATAATATGAGTGCTTTGGTTTTTACTTTACAAAAGAACACCGATATTTAAACATTTCCTACAGTGATAAAAACTCACAATGCTTTTTTTAGCCCACATAAGATGTCCTTGGCCTTTGAAGGCATGTGAGTTTACAGCAAAAATTCCAGATTAGGATGCAGAGGATCTGTAAAGATGGAAGATGAGAGGCAAGGAGTGTGTTCTGGATATGTGAGAGTGGCATGATAAAGATGCACAGGCTGCAGGTGGAATAAGATTAGACTATGAGATGGTTTAGATGGAATCAAAGGGTTGGGAATATGAAGGGAAGAGGTGGTGAAAATGTAAGTAGTTTTATTATGGCTGGAAAAGGCCTGCTTGTAGAGTTGGGGTTTTTCTCCCCTGTTTACTACCATGTTTGTAACTCCACAAATGGAACTAGAAAATAGAAGAATGTAATGGCTTGGGACTGGCTGAATTTTAACTGCTGGCTTCCTTCTTCAGCTGAGAGCTGCTGGTTTCATGCAGATGGAAAACATGGTCTCGTATAGAAGAAATACTGACCCGTTCTGTTGTTTTAGTCAACCTGTGGATTTCAAGCAGGTTAGGTAGGAAGATGTCAAAGGTCAGTTTGGTTGTTCACAGACGTTTTGAGCTCAGTTGCGGTTCTTACACAAAATGTTTGTGGCACTTGAAATATGCTGTTCAAGTTAATTGTTGGCAGCAGGAGCTTTGCTTAAGTACAGGCAGAAGGATTGAGCCAGCTGGTGTTGGCACACTCTCGCCAACCGCAAGCTGTGGAAGAGGCTGCAGGCAGAACTTCATGGTTCTCCAAGCCCATCAATTCCCCACACGTGCTGCCCTTTCGAGGTTAATCTCCTGTGCCATGGAGAAAGGAAAACAATATTCCTAGATTATTCCTAGCTACCTAAGTGCTGCTCAACGGCAAGTATGGAATTCCTCCATGTGTCTAAAGTTATAGGAAGGCAAAGCTTACTTGTCCAAGAAAAGCACCAGATCAAGAACTACTGGGAGTCCTACTGCTGTCTTGGCTACTGACTCGCTGCTGCGACCTTCAAGAAGTCAGATGCGCTCGTCAGCGGTAAAACAGGATTAAAAAGCACTTGTCCACAAGGTACAAGGGGCCCTTAACCATATGTTTCCAGTGGATTCAATGTGTCAATTTGCATTGTCATTGCAAAGGACAGTTCTTGGCATGCGGGGACTTCATTATGCAGGAAGATATTTTGAACTCACGCTAAGACAGTTTCTTTGCTAAGGCTGCCCTGGCACAGATACGAAATGTGATCAGATCCCACGCAGGTAACTGGAGCACTGAACAGAAGGTAGCCTTCCAAGCCAGAAACCCTTTCTGACACAAGGAAACAGAACAAGTAATGAAAAATTCATTATTTAAACTTGCCCAGACTTATAGCGGGGCAAAACAGAAGGGTGTTTCCCATACCCGGTTGGTGAAAAGAGCTGTATCACAAAGCGGTTATTTTGGAGGGTGAGAAGTATGTCTCTAATCAAGTGGCATTAGGAGGCTCTACAGGATTCTCTGTTTAAAGATTTAATTAGATCATACCGGCTTTTTATGTCATGCTTTATCCCATTTCCCATTCAATCATGCCAAGAAAAATGCAAGGCCCTCCACTTCCTCTTTCCTCCATTATTTCAGAGGACGTGAGAGCACGATGTTACCCACATCTTCCATGGCACTAAAAGTCTCAACACCTTAATTCCGAGTCCATCAATATCTGGCAGAACTAGACATACAAGACAGACTCAGGCATAAAGTTTCGAGGGCTTCAGAGACCCACATCTTCCCTAGCCTCAGGAGTCCACACTGGCGTACCACCTCAGAGCAGGAAGGCAGACTTGTCGCTGGAGTTCATTTCCATCCAAGTCCTTGGTACCTAATGAGAGCTGTTAAATGCTTGTCTTCACATCTGTTGCAACTGCCTGGAAAAACAGAAGGAAAGGTTATTGATTTTTTCTTTATGCCAGTTTTCTCCTCTGTCAAGACCTGCGAAAGGCGAAAAATAGAAGCTGACCTTCCTCTGGAGGCAAATAGGCTCAGCACCTAGATTAAATGAACAGATGGAAAGTACTAACAGAGTCTGCGCAGCTTTAAGGGGCTGCACCAAATAGAGAGAAAAAAATGTATTTGCTGTCCATGATTATCATACTCCGTGCGCTAAATCCACTGACGTGCAGGAAGAAAAGGGGACTTAAGCCAATTTGTTTCTTTAGCGCAGCTGGCGGAGCAGCTGTCACCACCAGCACGAAGCTGCCGTCGGGCCGTCTCCGTGAGAGCCGCTGCTCGGTGCAGCCTGAGCCACCAGTTCTGTCTCCGGAGGGAAGGGCAGCTCTGCCGGTGCCTGCGCACAACCAAGGCCTGCTTGCACCTTGGTTTGGAGTGCTTTGGATTTACACAAGCCCCAGGCTTCCTCTCTGGGTCGAAATGAGTGAGCACAAGCAGCCAGCAGAGCTAAATAAAGCAACGGTTTCCTACTCCGATGCAAGCTACTCCTCTGCCTGATTCTTTGTTAAATTTTGTTAGCGTGCTGCTTAGCGTCCTTTTCCTTTAGCAAACTGACCTCGGCTTCGTCAGCCGGACCCTGTTCCTGGGAGGCTGGACGACCCTGTCATGGCGCATCAGGAAGCTCAGTGCATGGACTATTTTTAGCTGTGCCAGTCCTGTCCCTGTACCGCTCACTGGGATCTTTCTAGGTTGATGTAGTATTATTGCTGACCTTTCGTGCGCACTCTCAGTCATTGTTTTCAGCTGCAGCATACTAGGAGCCTTTTAAATCAAAGCATTGAGTTTCTGCAGTAATAAATGGTCTTAATCATGGGTGTCTTGTCCCAAAGTTACTGACTTAACTATTGAAATAGCTTGAGTTCTGTTAAAACAGGACATGCTCTCTGGAAACGATCCTTGATTTGGCTGTGCTTACACCCTGCTCAGGAGGTGACAGGGTGTACTAAGGTTTAATGCCCTGCGCCCATTTTTTAGGGAGGAGATGGAGGCACAAGTGCACCTAGCAGTTTGTTCAGCATCCCGGGAGAGCTCTGCTGTAGAGTGGGGAACCAAAGCCCGCGCCTTCCAGCTGCAGGTGAAAATGGCACTTGTACTTAGTTACTGGAGGACGGTAATGGCTAACCTATTTACATACTGCACCGCTTGGTTAAAATCTCTGTATAG
This sequence comes from Phalacrocorax carbo, assembly GCF_963921805.1. Taxonomy (NCBI): domain Eukaryota; kingdom Metazoa; phylum Chordata; class Aves; order Suliformes; family Phalacrocoracidae; genus Phalacrocorax; species Phalacrocorax carbo. The sequence goes on from NC_087529.1 coordinate 10,187,609, forward strand.
TGAAGGGCGTAAAAGGTACACGCTTCAGCTGGCGGCTCCAGCCTGCTGGTTTTGCTCTTCGTAAAGTGTCTGGCAAAAAGACGGTGCGTTGTTGGGACCAGCATGTTACGCTCACAAGTGTGGTAGAGAGCCAAGCTGACAAAATCCCAGTGAAATGCAGCTGTAAGTCCCCATGTGGTGAAATATTGGTGAGACAAAGCAGCAGGGACTGTATAGAGTATGACTGAGGTGTGATAAGCTATGAGGGGTGGCTGGCTGTGTTTTTAAGGTGTTTCCTGGTCCTGTGTTAGCTGTTGGTATTGCTGGCAGGCCACCGGCAGTAACCTTTGTATCCTCTTGCAGCTGACTCTGCTGATGAGGGTGATGACAGTGAGCAGACAGTGGTGGAAAATATGAGTGGGACGGTCTGTTTCCCTCCTTTGTTTACTAAAATGTTGATGTGCTTTGGCAATAGGCTTCAGCAAGGATTTACTTAAGGCAGGTGATCCCTGCAGTAACAAGGTGGTGGATGAAGCGAGTATGTGGAACACACTTTCCTGACATTTCTCCCCTTCTGAACCACAGCTGGTAAATTAAGCGGTGGTTATTGTGCAGAGAGAGGATTTGGCTTGTGGCTAAGCCCGCTTTATGCTCCTGTGCCTTAGCGATCGCTTTCCTCCTTCCAGCTGCAACTACGCTTGTCCTCTTGTACGTGTCAGGGAGACCACAGTGACAGTATTACTTCTGCCCGAGGCTTTTAACTTACCTGATGGACCTGAGTTCGTGTAGAGCTGAAGATGAAGAAACCCAGTGTGGAAAGCTGCCCTGGCTCTCCTACTCCATAAGTGTTTTGTGGGTTATCTGCAGGAATACAGTGCTAACAATAGCAAGTAACTGCCTGCGTTCATTTATCAGTCGCAAAAATTCACTGTTACATCAGAAAATCATACAGGTGTGGAGCTACAGGTGATAATCCTTAGCCTCTGTTTTTCTTGCACGGTTTCAGACAGCAACATTAGATTTGAATGCTACTGATGAGGCTCAGTAGTGGGATTTGCGGACCGCTGCACCTGGCTGGGCTGCTAATCGTCGCTCATACACAGGTGGGGTGTGTCATTGGCTCTAACGCATTGATGCCAAAAAAACCCCTTTAGCTAGCTGTATTTGAAAAAGCGATTTGTTTTTCATAGATTTAAGGCCATAAAGGCTCATTACCTTTCAAGGATGTCGGTCCATGTAAACATTTCATCACCTAAAATTTCTGATTTCAGTATGTTCATGAGGCCGTTTGGAGAGGTTTATCCCCCCCCCCCCCAGCAACGTCTGAGAGCGGTCAGACAGGGAGCAATCTGCTGAAGGGTGCCATTAGGGGCTGTTATGTTGGTATCCCTTCCTAGAGCACTGCTTCAGACAGGCGCTTTATGGCATATTGCACAGTACTTCAGAAACACAGAATTGACTCCGGTGAAATGAAGGAAGGCGAAGGATCCTTAATCACAGGCAGCAGTTGCTGCTAAGTACAGAGACCTAGCTGTCCCCGTAGCCCTGGTACTCTTGTCTGCCGAACGAGCTCCTGCTAGTCAAAAAATTAGTTATTTGCAGGCTAGAAGGACCCCATCAAAGTATTTTATTGTTGGTTGTAAAAGTTAAGTGATGTTAAGTACAGCAGGCTGTCAAAATCAGGACATTATTGCCTACTAGGCTTCTCTCTTACAAAAGCCAGAGCCTGACCTGTTTCGGTAGCACGAAAACAGGGCTTTTGGAAAGCTGTAGGGTACCGAAATACGTGTGTTGGTTAAGTTAGGTATGAAACTTCACATTAAACGGTGTTGGCAGGTTTCACAAAAGCTTCATTTATGCAGAGCCTTTCTCTCAGCGTCTTGGGCATGAGGGTGCCTCGCACGCTAGCCTGCAGGTGTGTTCTCCTTGACGTCCTGTTGCTTGCTTGAGTTTGAGCTTGTGAGCAGAGATGTAAAGTCATGGAGGTCAAACATTCAGCTGCTCATTGCTTATGGGCCATAGATCCTGCCACTGCTGCTCACTTCACCCTAAATTGCTGGAGCAGATGCAGCTGCAGGTGAGAAGGGAGATCTGGATTTTATTCTTGCTGGCGCAGGGTGGCGCAGAGCAGTCTCGGCGTGGATGTGGGCAGTAAAATCTCTTTCAAAGGCCTCCGAAGGCCCCAGTCGTGCCGGGAACTGTACAGCGGTGCTGGCGGTGCTACAAACTGTGATCTCCAGTATCTGTTGGCTTGGTGACCTGCTAGACTGAAAGGGACAGAGCATTTGGAGAAGCACCTCTGCACAAGTCCTGAAACTATAATTGACCTGTAAAAGATCCTGGCCACTCATCTCTTATATTAAATTCATCTTCTTTTTCCTATGCAGTTCTGTAAGCAGCTGAGGTGCTACGAAATTAGATCCATTTTACATAGCATAAATATTTAACAGCTCTACAGCATGTAGTTTAATATTAAACAGACAGTTTTATAAATACTTCAGAATTATAGATGCTGTCACACTACATCGAAATGGGCTGATAGGATCTAGGCGAAATATTTAGGTTTGACAGGGGAGGAAACGATGGGGTTAGGAGGATTCAGCCACATTTTTAACTGCTGGAGGAGCCCGTAAAAACAACTAAAAAAGTTGTACAGCTTCTGTTCTTGAAAGGCAATTTGGGTAAGTTTCCTCTCCCTCAGGAAATAACAGAGTGGTTCCCACCCTACTCTTTTCAAGGAATGAAAACATTCACAATCTTGAGAAAACACTGCAGAGAAAATAGACCAATTTAGGAGCCAATGTTTAGTCAGCAGATATCCCCAAATCGGAAGCGACAATCTATTCAGGATTATCATTATTAGAAAGGCAAGTGGGACTTAAGCAGGGATTTAGATGCTCTTAAGCCTTGTTAGCTTAAGTCCTTATACTACATTTTGCCACTTAAGAGAATCTAAAATCTATTATTAGTGTTTCTGATTAAAAATAAATAAATAGACAGCTAACCTGCTGCCACCTCTAAGCTGAGCCTTGTTGAAATCAGGCTGTGCAGACACCGGTGCGCCACCGTCTACACCACAGTGCTTCAGACAGAAGGCTGCACTGTCTGAAATCTGGGCGGCTCTTTCAGCTCTCTCCCCTGCCCGCTAGCGTCCTACGTGATCCCTGGAAGTCCCTTCTCTCCCCAGCAGCTTCTCGAGTCATGTGGGGTCTAATTTCCCATGAAATTTTCTAATTGCATTTCAGGACTAGCCCCTGTAGGCCTGTGTTCCCATCTGTAAAAGAGAGATAAAACAGAAGTTGAGAGAAACATGTTAAGATGCAAAGAACGAGCAACCCTCATGACTTGGGGACAACATAAGTACTTCTGTGGATGGTACGTTTTATCCCCTAGGAGGCTGAATTATAAATAATATAAGGAAGAAAGTCTCGTGTGTGTTTAAGATTCAGCTGTCAGTAATACAGGTGGGTTCCCTGTGCTAAAGAGAAAGTAATGGCAAACCTAACTTTTTCTGTATGTATTCTGTATCCTGTAAAAATGTGGAATGAATTACCTGTTAAGGGATATGACTTTCAAACGTTACAGCTCATTCAAACGGCTGGAGTTTTAGTATTCTATGATAGCTTCATAACATACCATAGTTCACTTTCTACTGCTGAAGTTGTCTGTAGCGGTACAAGGTAATCTGTTTTAGGTCTCTGGTGTATTCCAAGAGGTAAAGCAGAGTTACGATGCTCACTACAATGTAATGTCCAATGCAGAAGGGTTACCAAGAATGGGAAGCCTACAAAGAAACTAGGGTCAGCTCCTGCATCAAAAATACTTCGGGTTATAGCCTTGAAAGGCAGAAAAGGCACAGACGCTTCTATGCGGCTTGGAGACAAGCTTTCTGTGGGGCTGGTGTGAAGCTGGGAGCTGTAGGCTGAACTGGGCCGATTTCTGGCGCAGAGATTTCTTGAAAGGTGTCCCCTAACCACTGGTTAATTTTTATCTTGGAACTCATGTCTGAAGCCAGCATCACCCCTTTTCAGCAAAGGCTAGTGTCCTGGGTCACATATGAAGTCTGGTGAAAAGCCACAGCTGAATTTTAATGAATCATCATTTTCCTTTGGAAAATGGTGTTTCATTGAGAAGTTCTTACCTGGTAGGACCTCAGCTGGTGACGGTGTCTGGGATCCTCCCTGTAAATACACCTAATTTGAGTGAAAACACTCAAAACATGGCAACGTCAAGCCAAGTCCTTAGGTGAGGTGGGTGGTTCCCAGTGTTACTGAGAAGCCGTGAGTTCCCACTGACAGCAGCGAGCATCCAAGATAGAAAGCAAGTCTCAAAGGTCTTAAGGGTCCAAGAGTGACTTGTCGTTTTTACAGTCCACACAGGCCCCGCTGTGCAAAGGCGATTGCTCCTGTCGCTAAGTAGCCACGCTCTGGGAAGGCAGGGCCAGCGTGGGGGGCAGCGGGCGCGCTGCTGCAGCAGGGGGGCTCTTGCCGGGGGAGGCTGAGTTAGTTGCGCAGGGCACGTGCTGCAAGGAGGGGCAGGTCTAAGGGAGGAGCTCTGTAAAGCTAGGAAGGCCGCAGAAGCGATGAACTCTGTACCCCACAGCGCACGCAGGAGCCCTCCCCCGCCACCCTCAGCAGCGGGAGGTGCAGGAGGGCACGTGGCCCAGGCCAGGTTCTGCCCGGTGGCACTGCAGTCCCCACTGGTCTCCATCCGTGGCTTGGGAGCAGCTGTCCGGAACCGCAGCAGGCCTTCAGGAGCTGAAACCTGAGCGACAGCTACTCTTTTCTTAATTTAGTTTTTATCAGTGGTGACTGTTTACATGGATGCTGTCGCTCTGAAGGCCACCATTCAACAGCCACTGTATAAACAGTCTTGTTACTGGCTTAGGGAAACAATTGCTACGTCTGAATGCCTTTGGGACCTTCCTAAATCCTTGTCAATTAGCGTCAGCAATGTTACTTGTCATGTTCCAGCAACTGTCAGAATTGCTATCAGACACCACTGTGAAAGGGTTTCGGCTTTATACCACTGTGCAGGACAGTTATTAATGTTCTATCCCTTTAGAAACTGTTAAGCAACAGCAACCTGGATTTAATAGGCTGGTGTGTTTTTAGGAGCCTGTTTCTTGGCTAATTGCAGCTCTCACATGTCACACTTGTTTTCCCTTCACCAGGGTGAATCAACTTGTGATGCCACCAGCCTCTGTGAAAGTCTGAGACGGTGAGTGACCCAAACCAGCAATTGGTTTCACGCTACCCATCCGCTCTAAAACCCCATCAACCCATTTCTTTCCTTTTAAATTGGAAAGAAGTTAACCTTAGCGAGCTGCAGTTTGCACCTTTGCTACCCTCAACCCAAATCAGAGCAAAGCAAAGCAAAACAAGGCAACCAGGGGTCAACTCAAGCATCCTTCATAGCACTGAGTTCCTTACAGAAGCCTGGTGCTCCTGTCTTTGGGCAGACACGGCCACACAGCCCCTATCGACCTGACCACGAGTAGGGGTGCTTGTCTGAGGCCAGAACTTAGGTTTTGCCTGAACTGACATGCAGGCATAAAACCTGCCGCTGCATCGCTCTTGGCCTGACATCTACGCGCCATCAAATGAGCATTCCTAGCACGTTCCAGCTTTTCTGCAGAAAAATGCTTTCTGGAAGCGCATGGCCTTGCATGTTGTTGCTAGGCCTGTCCCCATTGCAGCCCTCGAGCCAGGGTGGCAAGGCTGAGGCCTCGGCAGCGAGCCAGAGGGAGAGTCCCACTCCCGCTGCCCTTTCTTCTCCCCTCCCTTGTGCTCGTGCTATTCTTATCACTGACCAACACGCACAGCATTGCAGCTCAGAGCTGCAACGATTGATAAACACTTCCCAGCATTTTACTGTAGCCAAAATTAATTAAGTTTTTGAAGAGATTTCTTTCCCATAAATTAAATGCATTGAAAGTGTAATCATAAAAATCGGACCTCAGTAACACACTGAAGAACAGCCTTTCAGGGGAAAAGATTTTTAATACAATCTTTAGTACAGCAGATGTGTTATTTCCACAGAGGGGGGTATATTCTGGTACAGGCTAAGGATATAATAGGCCTGCCTGTACCTTGCAGTGTCTGGGCTGGATGTGTACTCATACTCACACATTATTATTTATCAGTAGTTTTTAGGCAAAATGTTTGTTTTTTTAAAAAAAAAAAAGCATCAAAAAAATCTGGCAGCAATTAGGTGGTGTTGCTGAGACTTGCCTTGTAAAACACTGAACGCTTGGGTCCTGCGCACACTTAGGTTTGCCACTGTACTTTCTTCTCTTTTGGTCCAGTTTTATACAGGTTGAGAAGAACCAGGCCATTGCGACAGGGAATTTTTCTATAATCCAGCAGTCACTGATTTTTAAGATCAGGGGCAATTTCCTGCATACCATGGAGCACAGAACCTCTCACAGGAAATCCTGCAGTGAGAGAACGGGTTATCCTTCCCACACAATCTAGGAAAGCTGCTGGACGCTTGGATATGCCACAGCACACACAAGTGCTATCTCACCAGTCAATAAATGTGCTGATGTTGCTCTTTAAATCAAATGTATACCACCAGCATGCTGGGAGAACGCCAGTGTCTGCTCTGCTTTGTTAGCAGCAAGACTGACAGCTGAGCTCTACTGCTGGGGATGTGCATGCTGGACTGCCCCCCGCCCCGGCTCTGCGAGGACAAGTTTTGAAAATGACAATTTAAGGCAAGAGGCAGTCCCTGGCTTCCTCAGTAAACTGATGTGGTTAAAAACAGTCTAGCAAAAATTAACTCTATTATCCCTGAGCTGTTTTAACCCACATCACCAACAGTTGTACCTACACAACCGATAAACAAGATGTCGTTGATGACCTTAAATACTATGGGCAGGAGTCTAAACCTGTTACTGGTTCCCCTTCTTAAGCAGCGTGTGCCTGGGTCACAGCGTAGTGGCGTATCCCATTCCAAAAGCCTACGGTACATCCCAAAGGGCTGCCTCTGCACTGGTCAAGCTTTGCTAGCCTCCAACTTGCATAGAGGCAAGGGGTCTCCTAGCTGGCCTCTGCCACAACGCTGGGGGTGCATGCGGTCACCATTACCAAGCCACTCCTGTGACTACCCCATTAACCACCTTCTTCTCTTCCCTTGTTTGCAGTTGCCAGTGAAGGAAATGACATATGGACTGCTGCTCCCACCGCTGCCCCAATCTCAAGCTCAAAGCCCTTCTGTACTGGAACCCGGTGGATCCTTCAGCTCCACACCACCCTGGAAGGGTTATCCTGCACCAAGTCAATCACACCACTCCAGCCTGCAGGGTCACACACCAGATGAGCCGGGCAGCCTGGAACACAAGTACTTCTTGACCATAAGGACGTTCACAGGTTCCTCTGTGCATCAAAAGCAACTGTCCACTGGACCCACAATGTGCTACCCAAGTGAGTGACTGTCAATTGTGTATATGGTTTTAGTTGTAGCCAATGAAGTCCGCATCGTTTGTAGGGCACCTTACGTCCTATTGAATGCTGCTGTTCTGGCAGCACTCCCACACCCAGAGACTGCACTAGTTGGGGACCTATTCTGTACATCACCTTTTGTTTCACACTGAAGGCTCGATTCAGATTATTATTTTTTATTTAAATATGTCATAAGATGCTTTATCTCTGCTGAAGACATTAGATGACAGATATATATATATATATTTAGATAAACAGTTTTTATTTAAACATTTAAAATCTGGAGCTGCCTGTGCAACCGTACCAGACATGAATAACGTCCACAACTCTCCTCATCTCAGTGCCCTGGTATCGGGCCCTGCAAGGGCGCCCATAGGAAGACTTCCAGCGGATGACGACCTGTCACCTGAGGCTGGGCAATGGGACAGAGGAGAGAGTTTCACTGCACTGGGTATGCTGGTGGTTGCTACAGAAAGGCCCAGAAGAACTTTGGACAGAAATACTTAGGGGCTCTAGAGTTTGCTCCATGCGCTGAATTCAGCCTTCCCTGGGAGGCTCACAGGGTTTTAAAACACCGAACTCCATCTAGCTGAATTGCTTTACCTAGGGCCCGGTAGTGCAATACTGCTGTGCCAGTGACATCATGCTTCGTTTACACGCGTATCATACATCGTCAGTGCTAATTCTCCCTCTGTCAGTATTTCCAAAGCAGGTGGCTGATACTCTACCGTAGCTGTTTCCTTTGGAACAATCCTTAGGTTTAATGTGTGCCCAGCCCCAGACTATTCTTACGGGGGGGTGTCAGTTCGTCACTTTTATCTTTATGATGATGCATTTGAGATCTTTAATATACAAGGCCAGTGTCTGAACTGTGTTAGGCTCCAGCGCACAAGCACGTGTCTGTAAAGCAGAGTGACATTTCACTAGAGTCTTGCTTCCTGCACTTGGCCTCCACAAGCCACATTTATGCTATGTCAGCTTGGTGCAGCAACAGCGTGAGGAAGGAAGGTGAGCACAGGCTCTGGAGAAAGAGTCAGGCTTCCAGAGAAAGGTCATTGGTTCAGCGAACTCCCCACTCCTTTTTTTCTCTTTAGATGTCTCCCACAGTTTAGCTACTCCCCTCCAGTTAAGCACACATCTTGAGCAGGTGAATGCACCGCACTCTTGTGCTCAGGTTTAACAAGTGGCTGTGGTTGGGCTACAAGCAGGGCTAAATCAGCAAAGGAAATGCCAAGCCAGGACTGGATGCGAGTTAAGCCTGGAAGCTGGCTGTCTGATTGTGGTGTAAGTTTGTTCAGAGACACAGGAAGGTACTGTTAGTAAATCTGGGTTTTATCTCCCTTTCACTTCCAGGATGCGTTAGGACTTACAGTACAGCATTGTAGTCGAGATGGTCCGTAATTCCAGTTATGCGCGAACTGGTTAATACTCACTGCGTAGCCAGTCTCTGCCCAGGCAGGTGGGTTCTGAGGGTGACTCCTATAACAATGCCAGCCTTTCCTCCTCATCAAACTCCACAGGACTCTTCTGCAAAGGTTGTTCCGTCACCTAAAATACCTTAACAATAGCTTTAGGATTTGGGTAAACAATTAGAGCCAGAAATTTTCCTCGAGTGCCTGGGCATCCTCTGGAGAGCAGCAAGCGGGTGCTAGAAATAATAAAGCAAAGCAAAGCCAGAACAATGCTTCATTTCCCACCTCGTGCCAGTATTTACATTTGGAGGGGAAATACTGCCTCTGTAGTCTGGGAGCCAAAACACTTGGCTTTAAAGGCACATCAATTTCTGAGTCCAAGTAAGAAATTCCTTGTTAAGCAGTTTAAAAAGAAACAAAAAGCAACTCAATCATCAGTCATTTCATCTCAGAGACCAAAGAAGATTAGCCACATTTCCTGATCTGCTTTTCTGTTAGGCTCTTCTGTTGTAGCAGTTACTGTCAGCAAAATGAAGCATTCCTGCTAAAGTTCAGAGATTAGGAATTGTCCTTAACTTAACTCTCAGGAGTCAACAATGAAAAGGGAACTTAAGTGTTCTGTAATTTCAGTAGTTCTCCTCGTTATTCATAATTTCAGTAGTTCTCCTCGCTAGTGACAAGCCCCAGTCCTTGTTAGAGAAGGGCAGCGCTGTTACAGGGGCCAGCTTTATCTTCTGTGCATACGAAGGCAATCGCTGTGGCTTTCTTTTTAACGTGGAAAGAGGGGAGGGAGCAAGCCAGGGCATGAAAAGTGAGTCCTATCTGCATCAGTTCCACACAAAGGGATCCCTGAATCCCTGCTCCCACACGTTCCAGGCTCAGAGAGGGAAGCCAAAGCAGCAGCTACGACAGCTCAGAGGAGATGAACAGAAGGGAGAGGAAACTCAGGCTTTCCACCTCCTGCAGATGCTGCTGCTCCTTTACACGCTGATGGCCCCTGTTTGAATGGCCAGAAGCTGAAAGGCTGCATTTCTTGTTGACTGTTTCTTGCTTTAGCTGCGAAGACTTGTTCAGTTAGTGCTTCTATAAATGTACTTGGTCTAGTAGAAGGAAACCAGCTCACTCACATCAAGGGTCCATAGATTATGGCAGAACCAGGTACATCAAGTCTGGACGGGAAATGTATGTATTACTGAACAGAAACTGGACCTGTGCTGCCATATAAGCCCCTTCCCCGGATTCTAACATACTGTTCCAGGACATCAGCCCTTTTCTGCTAGTGTATGACTCGGGGAGGGTCACTGCCCGGCCTCAGTTTCTTTATATGCAAGGCTGAGATACTCGCGGCTGAGATGCTGTATGAACAAGCGATGCCGTGTTCCTGAACTCCAGCAGAGATCAGTTGTTCCCCATCGTTAAAGAAAAGACTTACAGTATTGTGTTATACTGGTGCTGAACCCTGGACTTAGCAAGCAACGGTGGGCTGGCTTCCCCTGTGACTGCATTTTAGGTGTAGATGTAACCAGGCTTGGAAGCTGTTAGGGCCGTTTGGTTGTTGACCTTGTGGAGCAGTGGCGCAATTTTTGGTACATGCATAGGAAGTGTTTCTGGAATGAGAATAGAAGTCTAGACTGAACACACATTACTTATATCCAAAGCTGAATAACAACCCTCATTAAAATTAGTATTTCTGGTTTTATAAAGAAAGGCTGTTAATAGGAAAATTTTTAATTATGTTTTTAATAAAGTACCCACATATTTAACCACCGATCACACTTAGTGAAGTAAGATTCCAGCCTGCCACTTAAATAAGGTGTTGTGCAGGTTATTAAGGTTACGTTTGTGGTTTTAACCTTCAACACAGAATTAAATAGTCTCAAAAAGGACAGAAATAACTTTAAAGCCACCGATTTCTTGCACACAAAATCACTTCATGGGAATGTCTGACAATTAGACTATGCAAACAGGAGCCCCTGAATGCATCTGAAAACATATGGGAAAATACTACCAAAAGGCAGTGAGCACTACTCACACCCTCCCATCCCACCACATCCACGTCTCCTCAGGACAGGGGGCCAAGCGAGGGGAAAGGTGTTCAGGTTAGTGGCTGGTGCTGCTGTGTCTTGCCCCCACTCCCTGGTACCTGCCGCCTCACTCCGTTCCTCAGGGCTGCAACTGGTCCTTCCCCAGTGCTCTGCCCCCGTTCTCCACCTCTGCCTGAGGGTCGCCCACACTGATGGTTTGCTGCGGGACACAGGCTCCTTCCAATCTCCCTTCAGTCTGTGGGACCCACGATGTTAGCTGCAGCCTTACTGCATTCACCAGGCTCTGGGCAGGGTGCGGGGTGTCCAGAGTGCCCTGGGGAGGGTCCAGGATGCCCCTCAGTTAATCATGAGGGCTTTCTTCTACTCCACTTCATAAACCCCCTTTTGTTTTTTTTTAAGCAAGCATGAACTCCCTCCACAGCTAATACTGCATTTGCACCAATGCACCCACTACAGAAGAAATTAGGCGGCTTGTACACAGCAGGAGGAACAGAGGTAATGGGAATTGCACAGAGAGGCAAGAAAATTACCCCAAAAAGCAGCAATCTGCCCGCCCAAGTAACTATAATGCCTCCTAGAGCCTCTCCCCTTTTATAGACTACCTAAGAGAGAACCTCAGGGTGGCTACGCCCTATAAATGAATGCCTGTACTCTGGAAAGTGGAGTTCCTTTCTGCATCCCCGTCCTAATGATTTGTTTTATTCTCTGTTTGCTTTATTGTTTGGTAAACCAGCACTTACAATCACTTTTGCTACGTGATGTACGGGAGTATACAGTGTATTTTCTTGTTATACAAGGGAGCAGTATAAAATAGTTTTCTGATTTCTTTCAGAAGCAAATTACTATTTTATTTTTTAAGGGCAATTGATTGTGAATCTCAGAGTATAAAAAAAGATAAATAAGCCAAATATATACCTTTATGTAAATTAAGAAATAAAAGTATTTAAAACATACCTCCTGGCTCCATTTCTTGTGTCAGCTCGTGCCCTGGCATGCATTCCTGTGGTTGCTGTCGGCAGGGCTGGTCCCTGGGACAAGGCTGCCCTGAGCGCCACCAGCCACACGGCTCCTGCCGGGAACACGTTGGTGTGGATGTCACGCGGACCCAGACCTGGACACCAGCCTGCCTGGAGCTCATTTGAAAAGTAACACCACAAGCAGGGAAGGTCAGAGGGAGTGGAGGGTGGTGGGTGACAGCCTCCTCTGCCCTCTGAGTTGGCTGCCAGGATCCTGCCAAGGACCTGGGAAACTCTAGGCCAGTCAGCCTCACCTCCGTCCCCGGGAAGGTGATGGAGCAGGTCATCCTGGAGGGCATCTCCAGGCATGTAGAGGAAAAGAAGGTTATCAGAAACAGTCAACGTGGCTTCACCAAGGGAAGACCATGCTTAACCAACCTGACTGACAGCCTTCTGTGCTGGCGTGACTGGCTGGGTCGACGAAGGGAGAGCAGTGGATGTTGTCTGTCTCGACTTCAGTAAGGCGTTTGACACTGTCTCCCACAGCATCCTCACAGGCAAGCTAAGGAAGTGTGGGTTGGAGGAGGGGACAGTGAGGTGGACACAGAACTCGCTCAGGATCAGCACTCCGAGGGTCATGATCAACCGAGCAGAGTCTGGCTGGAGGCCTGTCACTGGTGGTGTTCCCCAGGGGTCTGTGCTGGGTCCAGTCCTGTTCAACATATTCATCAGTGACCTGGATGAAGATACAGAGCGCACCCACAGCAAGTTTGCAGATGACCCCAAGCTGGGAGGAGCGGCTGATACAGCAGAAGGCCGTGCTGCCATCCAGCGAGACCTGGGCAGGCTGGAGAGCTGGGCCCAGGGGAACCTCAGGGAATTCAACATGAGCAAGTACAAGGTCCTGCCCCTGGGGAGGAACAACCCCCTGCACCAGTACAGATTAGGGGTTGACCTGCTAGAAAGCTGCTCTGCTGAGAAGGGCCTGGGGGTGCTGGGGGGCAGCGAGGTGACCCTGAGCCAGCACCGGGCCCTTGGGGCCAAGGGGGCCAGCGGTGCCCTGGGGTGCATGGAAAGGCGTGTGGCCAGCAGGGCGAGGGAGGTTCTCCTCCCCCTCTGCTCTGCCCCAGTGAGGCCACATCTGGGGTGCTGCATCGCCAACCCACCCCCCACCCCCCCCCACCCCCCCCCAGTTTAAGAAGGATGTGGAACTGCTCGAGCAAGCCCAGCACTGCCAAGATGATCAGGGGCTGGAGCATCTCCTTTATGAGGAAAGGCTGAGAGACCTGGGTTTGTTCAGCCTGGAGATAACAAGATTGAGGGGGGAGCTCATCAAACCTATGAATATCTAAAGGGTGGGTGTCAGGATGGGACTGGACTCTTTTCAGAAGGACAAGGGGCACCGGGCACAAGCTGGAACACGGGAAGTTCCCCCTGAACACGAGGACAAACCCCTTCCCTGTGCGGGTGCCAGAGCAGGGGCACAGGCTGCCCAGAGAGGCTGTGGGGTCCCTTCCCTGGAGACATTCACCCCCCCCGGACGCGGCCCTGTGCCCCTGCTCTGGGGGTGCCTGCTCCAGCAGGGGGTGGGACGGGGTCAGCTCCAGGGGTCCCTCCAACCCCTGCCATTCTGTGAGGACCAGAGCAGGCGGGGGAGGCATCAGTGGTGGGCTCAGAGGCAGGGTCCTGCTCCAGCTCTTTCTAGGCTCCTCGCTGCACAGCACAAGTTGAAAGACCTGGCTGCTCCGACTGATGGAAATGGCTAACGTGGTGGTAGCTATGGGCTGGGTGCTCATGAAGACAGGCAGGAATCAGGCCAGGAAATTAATCCCCAGGTAGCAGCCATGGCAGGCACCAAGGCTGCCCTTCGCCAGGGGTTCTGCACTAGCCATGCCTGCCAGCTTCACTGGGTGGTGGCGTCTTACTTGTGGGCAAAAGAAGGAGCAAAAGGGCTGGTTCTGCTGCTTCAGGCCCACCTGTTCTGCCTTGGTCGGCAGTGGCAGCACAGACAAGGTGCATTTGAGTCTCCCCTTACCAGCCGTGGACGAGACCTCTCCTACACTGCCTTGCAGCACCTCCCTTCAGCACACTTTTCCTTCAGCGCAGTGCCAAGTGTCCAGGCCAGGACACCCCTGCAAGCAACGGATTTGTCACTTAAACAATCAACCCTGATCACCTTTTGGCAGTGCATCTCAGCGCTTTCAGCTTAATCATACTGTATAAATGACATGATTAAGCATAATTTTACAAATTCTGATGTTCCAGCAGCTAAGCTTTGCAGCTCAGCAGCTTTAGCTTCCATCAGCAAACAACTACAACTGCTAACATGAGTGTACTGGTCACATTTTGGTGGTTTTTTTTTATCACGGACATACACAGGCACGCACACTCTCACTCTTCCAGCCCCACTTGGCATCCCTTTTCATAAATCCCCCCTTTCTGTAGAGCTCATACCAAGACCAGCTGCAGTCTGACAAACAGACGACAGCCTCGCTGCTGGGCTTGCGCAGGGTGAATACACTGACCAGCTCCACCACATACTGACACCAGAGCTGCACATCACCTTGTGAAGCCCGAGCTGGCTTGTACAAGCTGATGCCATTTATGCTGTAGGTGCCCTGGTCTGGCTGCCGGCGCATTTATCATGGTTGTACAAGGAGGCCCTGACTGCCTGGCAACCTCATTTTCACTCCTAATCAACTCCACCACCCCGCAACCATCTCCCAGTGTCCCTGGCAAAAATCTTCGTATGACATATAGTACATGAATTCAAAATAAAACCAAAGTTTTAGCATTTGAAAACATGCTTAGACAGGTGCAACATTTACCTTGCTAACAGTCGATTCTCTGTGGCTATATGCGATGACCAATAGATGCAAGGCACGTCAGGAGGAAACCCCTCTGGCCAGGCTTTCCCCTGCCACGAAGAGCCATAATGTGAACCTGTTTGCTGGCTGGGTGCTGGGGCAGAGATTCCACATGGCTGGCCAGCCCGGGACACCCCTCACAGCACAGCCGTCTGTTGGGAGCATCGCTGCCCCCATCCAAAGCAGCACCAAACAACCGGGAGCATCCTGCCAACCCCAGCACATGCTGCTGGCCTCCTGCTGAACGGTGAGCCGGCTGGTTTCTCTAGTCTCACAGCACGAAGCAGAACACCATGAACCATGTTAACGCTCCAGTTTGAGGCAATTCCTGTAACCTTAGGGCTTCTGAATGTTAAGGAATTAATCCTTTAAGAGCCAGCAAGGAAGTGTCAGCATTAAGCCCTGCTTCCACTAAGATTTACGGAGGACAGGTTTGCCTTTGCTTTAGAAAGGGAGAAAAGTAAAAATACAACTCACCATTCTACACGCTGGGCTTGCAGTGAAGTATTTCTGAAGATGGCAAGACCAGGCATGTGGCTTCCCTGTCTGTTAGGTGTCTCCCAGCTATGTCCTGAGCCTGTCCCAGGCCCTATTTTATGTCAGTAAGTCTGGAACAGCTGGAAATAAGCTTGGGATGCATGTCTTGGCAGCAAGAGCAACTCAGAAAAATCTTTTTTGTTGTTATTGTCCCACACTTCAAAGGAAAAGCTATTGCAGCTGTTTTTCTCTGGAAGAGGACTAGCTGCTGCTGAGTTGATCACAGCTACTACAGTTGCCACTTAGCACTGATGCTATGAAGCACGTTGTCCACAAGTGATGCGTCAGCGCCAGTGCATTGCACTGCTGTAGGACACTTCCCCCCCGCAGAAACACGCCGCTGCCACTAAAACCCAGGGCTTCTCCTGCATCACCAAGATCCCACCACTAAAGGGCAGCTAATTCCCCACTGGCCTTGTTAGCAAGGTGGCCGAGCCACCGTTTGCCTTGACAGACAGCAGGCAGGGCCTCCTGCCATGGTCTGAAAGCCATGCACTGACCTCATCGGCAAGGATGAGATCCAGAGGGAGGACGGAGACTGGAACACAGCTGTTCCAGCACAAGCTCAGCGAGGGACAGGTAGATTTTTAATCTCCTTTGCAGGGAAGCTTATTTTGCTTCGCCTGGCTGCCACATGCAGCCTTACTCCCCTGCACAGACAAGCCAGCCTTGTCTCAGCCTTTACGCCCTGTCCAAACCCTCCCCTAGCAATCCAGCACTGATTCTTCTGTCAGTCACAGGCAGTGGGGAGAGGCCTAATGCACCTTGGGACCAAACAGTCATGACTTTAATTGAAACAGTCTACAGCCCTCACGCAAGAAGCAGGCACCAGACTGGGAAAGGTGGCCCGTAGCCCTGCTCCTCCCAGGCCTCCCCCCGCCTGGGACAAAGGCCAGTCTCCAGCAGTGCACCTGCAGAGGAGCACTCCCTTGAGCTCAGTGCCCCAGGGACTGCGGCTATTTTCTTGCATTCAGAAGAACCCTTGAGCTCTTATCACTGCCAAAGAGCGTCTGAGCCCAGGACATCTGAAAAGAAAAGGCTTCATTAAAATCAAAGCATGCTCTATCCCCTAAAGCCCTAAAGGTCCAGCGACAGACAGGACATGAAATCAAGGAAAATGAAACCTTTGCAATTCTTAAAAGACACAAGTAAGTGCTGGTGAAACACGATTTGACTTGGTGGATTAGTGACTGCTTTCTATAAACTGTGCATCAAAGCCGGTCTAAAGTCAGGTAATTTAGTTGGCAAAAGAGTTGTTACTGAAGCACAGCTCGCACAATGCCTTGCAGCTTTCCTCTCCCTTTTCCCCTTGACTCCCCTGCAAGTGCTGAAGACTAAAAGCACACATGAGCATGGCAGCTCCATGCTGGCGAGGCGGAGGTCAAAGTCACCCTCTCCAGCTTGGCAGCTGCCATCTGGCACTACCCAGCTGCCATCCCTCTGTCAGAAACAACAGCTGGCATGGCTTCATCCTCGTGCTTTGCCCTTCCCTGGTATCCCCCCAAAATGACGGTGACAGACTGATCCGCATGAACTCTTAACCCCTGTGACCCTGGCAGATATCCCAGAGCGGCTCAGCCAGCCTCTGTGGCCCCAGCTCCCGCTCCTGTGGGCAAGGACTCACCCAGCAGCAGTGGCCACAGCAGGGCTGCAGCAGCTCTGGGGTGCCGGGCAGACACACTCCCTGCAGACAGGAGAAGGTTCCCCCCTTTGCTGCCTGGAGAGAGCTCCCTCATCCAGCCCACTCGAGTGATCTGTTAAATCAAAACCTGCTCTTTAAACCAGTCATATATTGGCAGCAGCAAGCTAGAAAGAGCAGACGCAGAAAATTATGCCTATCCCCAGTAAAAAAAGCACTGGCCCTGCCATATGCAGGGCAAGTAGGTTTCAGCCTGCTGTGGCAGCTCTGCTGGGAGCACTGTGAAAGGCTCTTTCTATAGCTCTTACTTTCACCAGGACCTTGTGCTGTCCCACAGCTTGGCTGCAATTGTATCTCTGAGCTCGCAAGTGATGGAGAGCTCAGCTGGGCCTTAAAACAACTCAGCATGCTCTGTGGGGACAAAACCGCACCAGCTGAGCCCTCGTAGACAAAGCTTCACCCCAAAAGTTTCACAGGGTCAGAAGCCCCTGTCTGCGAGGCCACAGTACCTGCTCTGCCCATCACCTGCCAGGCCCAGGAGCAGGCTCACGTTCCCACAGAAGAGTGAGGTGGCATCCTCCAAACTGGAGAGCCTGGTGCGGCACGGCCCTGGTGCTGCTCCAGGCTGCTCAAGGCCGCTGCCTTGAGCACCAGGCTCAGCTCCCACAACACAATGAAGCTGCTGCCCTGCTGCGCATCTGAAGAGACAGCCCAGAGGGCTCTAATGCCGTCTTCCCACTCCCAACACACCCACGTACCTGTGCACTTGCCTGCTTCCCACCCACCACACCTGCATGCTCCTTCTCCTCTAATTCTGCAGGGGCAGAGGTACCAAGTCCCAGGATGTCCTGCTTACAGGCACAGAAAGAAGGGAAGAAATCTTTAGTCAAGACAGTGTTCAGATTTGAAACCCCTGCTCCCCTTCAGAGCATCTCTGGATCATTAAACACGGACGGCCCTGACCTGCCGGCCTCTTTATGCTGCATTTGCATAATATATGAAAAGTCATCACTCAAGAGACATCTGGAGGGGCTTAGCTGGGATTGAGGTTTTAACAAGGCAATGAGCCAGCTTGCAGCATTTTAAATGGCAGAGGCAGGGCAGCAGTCCCTTTTGAAGCACAGACACCCTTTTTCTTGGAGCAAGATTGGCAATAATAATTGCCAGTACCTCCTGACTGGGAACAAAGACTCGCAGCTCTTCTGCAGGCTGCAACAGCAGCTATTCCAGCCAAGACCCTACAACAACATTCAGATTAATAAGTGGCTTGGGAGAAAAGATCCAGCAGGACGAGCCCAGCCCTAAATCGCTCAGAACTGGTTGATGTTTGAGGTGGGGAAGCTCCAAGTGTGGTCCCTGCACAGAGACGCAGGCACCAGGCCCTTCGCAGGTCTGATCTGCATTGTCCCAGTTACCTACCTGCAGCCTAAGCCTCTCCACCCTGCTTGGGGACCAGTGGCTTCCTGCAACCCCTGCTGAGGCTGCAGGCCAACAGTTAGTGTGTGTGGGCAAAAGGAGAGCTTCGCTTCCCATGATAAGGGACCTCGGCAACCTTGCAGAGCTCCCCTTCACCTCCTCCCCCAGTCTGTGCCACTACCTGAAGGGCACTTGACTTGCAGAGTCCAGCTCCGGTTCATGTACCCTCCTCATCCAGGATGGACAAGGGCTGCGTCCTCCAAGGCAATGCCAAAAAGTGCTCATCGGTTCTGCCTCCCTTGAGTGTCAGAGGAAGCCAGCTGTGAAGGCAGAAAGCAGAAGACAGGGGAAGGAAGGACATTCTCTGCTAATAATGCCAGCAGACGGGCATAGTAACTCCAGCCCTCACCTGCTGCTACCAGGAGCCAGCACATCCTTAGGATGCGCAGCAGACCTTGCAGGATCACTGCTGTGCCATGGAAATGAGAAGAGGGCTGCACTTACCCAGGGGTCTGCAATTGAACGTGTTTGCGCTGCTGCCAGCAGCCGTCTCCCAGGGAGTTTTATGCCTTTTGAGAAAGGAATCATTGCTAAGGCAGATAAATAGCCATGGGCAAACACAGCCCTTTGCAGCTCTTCTCTCACTCCCTCCAAAACCAACGCGACATTTCCTGTGACCTTATCTAGGTCTGGCGGTACAGACCCACCTGCGGGACGAGAGGCAAAGGCACAGCAGGAACAGCCCAGCTCGAGGGCCCTTTGCTCTGCCAGCAGCCGCCTGCTCCGACAGCAGCCGGCACCAAACTTCCCAGCAGGAGGAAGGGGAGCACCTGGGCCTTCATGGGGACTGCTCCCTCCAATGCTGGGAGAGGCGTCAGGGCCAGCCCACACCTTCCAGCCTCCAGGAGCAAGGTGGTCGGCAGGTGGGGGTGAGGAAAGGAGGGAGGAGGCTTTTAGAGGCAACTACAATACGAGCAGGGTTTCAAACACCGGAGAACCTGGTCCTGGCCTCTCCGAAGGGGTGATGGCATTCTGGCGTTCAGGAGCCTGGGGATAAACAAGCAGATGCAACTCCAAGCAGTCACCTTCATAGCAAGGTGTTGTAAGCCTGCTGGTAACAGGTGCTTTGCATGGCTGCACAGAGCCTGCTGGCCTGGCAGACCAGCAAATCAATCAACCATTTCAATTGTTTCACTGCTTTATTGATGTCCCTGTGCTATCACAGGGGCCATCGCCCCTCCTGCACCCAGCAGCAAAAAAGCAAGAAAGGCAGATCATGGTAGCTACTGATGACACCTGAGGGGCAAAACTGGATATATTTGACCCCAGAATATGCATGTGCAAGCCCATTAAACCCCAGGCATTTAAGAAGCAGCACCTCCCAGACTGGAGAAGCTGTAAGTACTGCTGGGCCTGGCCAGGACAGAAATGTGCCTTTAAGAGTTACTTCTGAACCTCCAACAGGGCTTGACTGCACAGCACAGCAGTGCCAGCACACCTACCACAACTCCCCAAGAAACCCAAACAAGCCTCTCACTTCTGCCTTGGGAAATCGTGGAGACAGGAACCCGTCCTCTGAAGCACAGGCTGTTTGGCACTACTGCCAGAAAAGAGAGAGTGCGCACCTACCAGAGCCTGGAGGGTACGTGACCTCCTGAAGCTCCCTGTCCTGAACCCTCCACACAAGTCAGACCTGCAGCTTTAGAGCTCAGCATCATGGAAGGTTTATTTAGAGTCAGGAAGGACACAAAACCTACAGTTATAAAAGATATTAAAACAGTCCTCTGAGCCATGCTAGCCATGCCAGGCCTGGGTGAGTCCATGGAGTTTACTCCTGCTGCACTAGAGTTTTTTTCTCTTTTCTTTTTTTCTTGGCTTTTCTCTGCATCTGCTGGTCAACTTTGCTGGTTTGCTTCTGCTGGGTCTCCTGGCTGACACTCCCCTTGGTCTTCTTTGCAGCTGGAACCTGCTCAGCTTCATTGCCTACATCACCTTTTCTTTTTCTGTTCATATTATTCTTCTTCTTCTTCTTCTTCTTCTTGTCTGCCACAGCATCTCCTCCATTAACGGCTTCCTCCCCGCTGCCCGCCACTGCCACTCCATTCTCCCTGACCCCTCTGTTCCGATTCTTGTGTTTGCCACTACTGGGCATGAGGCCTTTCTTCTGCTTGGGGGTTTCTGTTGCCAGGGGCCGCTCCTCTGGGGCTGCTGGTTCTCCATCTTCACTAGCTACTGGTGCTACCCCATTCTCCTGGATGCCTTTCTTGCGATTCTTGCGTTTCTTGGTCTCTGGCAGGAAGCCTTTCTTCTTCCGCTTAAGTGTCTCTGCTTCCTGTGCAGGCTTATTGGCTGTCTTCTCTTTCTTGGGCTTCCTGCAGAGGGAACACCAAAAATCAAGAGCAACTTAGTTTACAGCCAGGGAGCAGCATGATTCATGCTAGAGGCAGTCCATGAACAGGCAGAAGCGCAAGAAGCACAGGCATGTCGCAGGGATGAGCGTTATCCCTGGAGGTGGTCCTCAGTCTGCACAAGAGACTGGTTAAATGAACAGCAGGAGCCAGACCAGGACTCAAGAAGGTACACGGAGACTTGAGGAAGAATCCCCATTCCATAGACCAGATAATGCTGTACTTACCACCTTCCTGAGCACACCTGCCTGCAGCCCCATGAAAGGCTATTGAGACTGTCTGTCCAAGGTGACAGCCCCAGCAAGGCCTTCGCTGTGCTAACAATCCTGAGAGGTCTTCCAGCAAGAACCCCCAAGAGACCACTCCAGTCTCATCTGGAGAGCCTTTATATGCATCAAGCCAGCCACTGCTGCTGCTGTTCTCTGACAGGGTCTGTCAGCAACTTCACCACCACCCAGTCTATGTGGCTCTGCACCAGCTCAGTCCCCGCGGAGGAGTCCTGAAAAGGAACCAGTCTAATTCCACGGCCTGG
Source organism: Phalacrocorax carbo (assembly GCF_963921805.1). Classification (NCBI taxonomy): domain Eukaryota; kingdom Metazoa; phylum Chordata; class Aves; order Suliformes; family Phalacrocoracidae; genus Phalacrocorax; species Phalacrocorax carbo. The sequence continues at coordinate 10,208,845 of NC_087529.1, forward strand.
CTTTCACTGTGAAGCTTTTTGGAGAGTTTTTCAAGCTGCATCTCTTCAGGGTGGAAAAACACAATCCTGACAACCTGATGTTAGCACTTGCCTCTCAGCAGCTCCTCCAGGATCCTGTGCACAAACCACTCTGGCTGTAGGTTTGTCCCATCTCACCTGCACAAAGGTCTCTGCGTGTCACAGCAAGATGGCACCAACAGTGACAGCAGGCTGCACCCCTGAGACCCAACCCCTTCCTCAGACAGCATGCACAAGCTCAGCATTTCCTACCTTAGCAACCCCACTCCTAGCTGCAGTCTCCACTAGCTCCTAAACCAAGCCCTATCCTTGTGCCAGCCCTGGCAGTACGATGCCAGGGGACCTGTGTGAGACTGGGAAAGGGCCTGGGGCTGTGTCATAGGGCTGGGTGAGGCCACTGTGGTCTGCAAGCCTGTTCAAAGCATCAGAAGGGGCCACAACAGCTTCCACCGCCTTGTATGATTCCTCCCTGCCTCTGAGCCCTCTCAATGTGAGCCACATGGAAGCATTTCCCTCAGAGCCTCTTCTGGGCTGAGATACCACAGTCCAGGCCACCCACACGCTGGGACCACAGCTCCTAGTGATGAGCAGAGCACCCAGCGTGCTGGGCATCTCACTAAATACTGCCAGCAGGAAGGGAAACAAAAGTTATGATTGCAAGCCATTGATAGAAAGGAGAAAAAGATCCTATGCCTTCCCCCCCCGGAGAGAAAGTCAAATCCAGCTGCCATTTAACACAGGAGCACTAAAGCACAAACACTGAATGCTCCCCAGCTTTCAGAGCTGCAAGGCAACCACTCCAAGCATCAGGCTGGGGATCCAGACACTAAGGAGCCCCAAAATCACTGGAGAGGACTGAAGGTCCTGGCATATACTCTCTGGTATCCAGTCACTTCCCAGAACAGCTACTCATTCCCTCCAGCCTCACATTTGCAAAATCAATCCACAGTGATGTGGAAAGAGCTTAGCGACTCATGCTAGCCTAGAAATTTCTCTGCAACTTTGGTGATGGCTCTTAAACAAGGCCACCACTTGGGACTGCTGAAAGCAGGCACTCTATCCTTGGGTGACCGGCTGCCTTACTTCTACTGGCAAGACACAAGCAGATATCAGACATGCATGACAATTCTTTCCCATCAAGGACCAATCCTAAGCATAAAAGCACCTGGAACAATGAGCCTAGCATTATTCCGAACGAGCAAAACAACAAGCATTTCAACATCACCAACCCAGGAGGTCCATTTAACTCCAACTCCAGCCTGAGCTTAGTGCCTTGATTTCCTTCCTCTTCCTGCTTCCCCACATCAACGAAGACAAGTAGGACAGGCAGTCAGTCCCCCAGGCAAGGCAAGAAGCCAGAGTGCCAAGCATACGTACGTATAATTCAGCCAGCGCATGACGTTCCAGTAGAGAGAGTCGAGACGTGCAGAATTCCCAATGCCTTCTGGCTGGTTCAGAGCTACCAGCACTTTATCCAACTCCGTCAAATTCACACACAGCTTCTGCAAGAGGCAAGTACAAACAGACAATCTGCAAAGCGAACGCAGAAAAGGCACTCACAGCAGCAGGGCACAGGCCATCCTTGGGATAAGACCATGGCAGGAATAACCAACCCTGTTCAGATTTTCCAAGCTGCTGCCGTAAGCCCCTTTGAAGACCACTTCAATTCGGGGGCATTGGTGAGCCACGGGTAGAGGGTTTGCTTGAAAACTGGGTCTCTAGTATGGTGGCGTGAGTCTAACAGCTAGAACTGTACTGGCATAAAAGGGACTGAAAGGTCCTTTGGTCCTCTTTCCCTTTCAGTCCACGGCTGGGAGCAGGGGGAAGAAGACACACGTGACTATGTACCTATCTAAAACAAACGCAGCGGCATTTTCAGTCTGGTTTCTAAAGGACACAATCGTGCCTTGTCTGGCTGCCTCTACAACTTCCGTAACCCACTGGATAATTTCAGTAAAACCAGACAGAATGGAGCGTCTCAAAGGCTATTGAGTTCCTACAAGAGCCTTGGAAATAAACTCACTCCTCCACCCACTTTCCTATTAGGTCTTCACAAAGAAACAGGCTGTGGTGTGAGCTCAGTGCTTATCAGTAGGAAACTGGGCTTCAGCAATTCTGCTGCTTGTGTTTTTTTGCCCCAGTAAATAAGACTATATTGGAGACTTATTTTGTCACCTACAGAAAATCTTCTCATGTTCAAAAGAGACATTTTCCAGTAAGGAAAACAAAGCCCCAGCACAAAGCTTCATTCCCATTCACAAAGCTTCTGAGTAAGTCTCAGGTTCTGGAAACTAAAATGTCTGGAGTTCAGTGGAGAGGACAGAGCAATCATCTGGGACAAAACGCAGCTCACCCTCCCTGTACCCCAGGCTGTATTTCTGCTGATAAGAAAGAAGATGCCACATGCATTTGTGGAACACTGCCCAAACGCTCAACAAGCTCTTGGAGATCAGCTCACAAGAGCTACGGATCACTCCTTCAGACATGAGGCCTCTTCTGTCTTCTAACCCAGCTAGGCATTCCCTCCAGGGGCACCTTCGGTAAGAAATGAGGTGGGGTGTGTCGATGGAGCAGTCACAAGGTAAAATCCAAGCTTGACATTGAAAAGAGGCCCCGGTGGTGTTCGGAAGAACAGCCATTTGCCACACATCGGGTCACACACTCACCTCCTCTGTCACAGTTTTGAGGAGAACGTTCAGCAGCTCCAAGCTCTTTGCAGCTTTCTCCTTCTCAGCCTTCAGGATACACTTGCCGACCATTTTCAAACTCTGCAAATTAAATGGAGAAACAAATGACTCTTCTCAGGATGAAGCAGAAAAGTAAGGATTGGCAGGATTAACCTGTCACCGAAATAACTCTGGAACACAAACCCACCGAACTCTGGAAGTGCTCAGGAGGGTACACGGTGGAAGCTGCTGATGTCCAGGTTAATTAAGAAACAACTGGACAAAATAAGAGCAAGCCTACCACAAAGGCACAACCCTGCCGCTCTCCCCAGTTTCTAAGCTAACGCGCAACTGGAGACATGTTGCTGCCTTGTGGAGAAAAACAGGAAAGACAATATCCACCCCAGCCCCAGAAAGGCCAGGCGGCTGCCAGACAACAGACTCACCTGAGGGACAACAGCTACTCAGCTGCAGAAGCTGGGATTTACACATAAAGCGCTAATGCAAAAATCCATTAACACTTACGCCTAGGAAATCCCAGTTGCCAGCACTGGAACAGAGCTTGTCAATCAAGCTTAAATTCACTGAAATGACTGTGAGAAAAATCTCATCTCTTTGTGTTCCCTTTATGTGCTGCAGGGTTTCTGAAACAGTGAAAGGTCTGGCTTAGAGGAAAATCACTCCAAAGATAGGTCAAACAAAAGCCAGAGTTATTTACAAGTGGAGAAGGGCAGAAAATAGCCATAAAAAAGCAGCTGGATCAAAGAGGTGGCCCAGGGGCTCAGGGGTACTGATCCTCTGCCTGCAGCTGGTCTTCACAGCCCCACGTACATGGCGGTTTTCTTCCCCGCCATAGCTGTGTGTGGACGCACACACCACAGCAAGCCCTGCAGCTTGCACGGATCACACTAACATGAGATAGGATTTGCAGGGACAAGCTTACTGTAGACAGTGGCATGCCCCATCACAGCCTGCTTCTCTAGAGGGGGCTGCACTTGTGGCCAAGCCCGCCTTCGCTTGGAGTTCGAACATGCCAACCCAGCCAACGGGCAAGGTCCGTCCCGGCTCAGCACCCTCGGTGCCTCAGGCAACACGCATGGCTGATACATCCCTGCACCAAACCGGTACCCCGCAGTGGAAGGTTCACCAGGAGATGCAATCGCTCCCATTATACCATCTATTGCTTTTGCTCCATTCAGTCTGGAAGTAATTTTAAGGACTCTGAGCAAACTATTCTCCATCTATATCAGCATAAAACTGGCAAATAAAGTAAAAATCCTTGCAGACACTGACAGTAGAAATTTATTCCCCAAAGCAAGCTCTTTCAGTAATGATGCCCACAACAGAAAAATAGTGATGCCCAGCAAGAGTGTAAGGATCACTTTTAGCAGAAAAAGTGGGGAGACAGATAACATATCTGCAGGAACAGCCGCCTTCAAGCAGGATTATTTACCATCTGTACAGGCTCCACACCCTGCCAGTATCTTTTTTAAATAACAAAGATACAGTTGTTTCCTGACCAGGATGGTCCACGAGCTCTGTATTAGAAAGCCAAGGCTTTCTGCTGGCTGGAATTCATGCCGCAACTTCATCTGACTATCAATAACTTGCTAATTACTCTCTCCTGATATAGATGCACTGCAACTCTATTCCAGAGCTGTCATTAACCTACAAGGTCATACACTTCAGCAGCTCTCTAGTCTCTCAGGTAAAACAAGAAACAAATATAGGGTGTGTGATTTAAAAAAAAAATAAAAAAATCTTCACATGTAGGATATAACACCCCATGGGCCATGCACACTCCATTTATTAGGCTTACCACAATTATTATTATTAGTAGTAATAATAATAATCATCATCAAATCAATAATGCAAACAAACCAGACTGGTTTGCATAAAAATTTTCCTTGCAATTTGCAGAACAAGATATTGTCAGGCCAACAGTCATTACTTGTGGTTAAAGTAGCCTTCAGAGAGGCTATTAAATTCAGATCCCTATTTTGCTAAGTTGTGTACAGGTTCACAGTGAGAGAAAACCAATATGGATCGTCAGCTCTTCAGGGCAAGAGGAATCAGGGCAGTACTGTGAGAAGGAGCTACAGTGAAGACAACTGTCATTTCATCTTTTTAATATACAAACATTTTGGAATTAAGAAGGTGTTAAAAATAAATTGCATTTTCTCTTCACTGTAGATGGGTGATGTAGATGACTGCAGTTAAATCACACTGGCTTGACTCTGTCTGTTCTTGCTGCCACTCCTACTTCCCAGAATTGCCCTGATGCTTTGAAGGGTTTGAAACAAATCCTACTAAGTCAACAGAAAAGTCATACAGCTCTGAACAACACCTGAGGGGCTGATTTTCAGAAGTCTGCAAGCAGTTTTCAGGTGCTTGGGAAATTGGAACACACATTTAGTTTGGGATGCCCAACCAAAGTCATGCAGACCTGCAGAACAAAAAGGGTGGCTTGCCCAGCTGGAGATGGAAGATATCACAGGTCTAGCGACATCAATGCTGTAAGACTAAGCATCTTTATTAAAAGCAGTGTTTTGCATAAGTCTGGAAACACAAGCACAGTTCCACCAGCCTAAATAGCCAGAAGCAATCCCGTACAATTTAGGTGCTCTGCAAACAAACAGGTCCCTGCTGAAACGGATCACTTTTGAACAGCTCTCAAAGATGAGGAAGGAACAAGGAAGAGGGTGGGAGTGGGTGGAGAGGCCAAAGGAGCAGCAAAGCAGCAGCAGCTAATGAATTCCTACAGAATGCACAATTTTCTTTAGTCCAGAAGCAGAATGGATTGGCTAAAGCCAATCCAGCCAGGAAGCGGGATTCAGATAAAGTCTTACGATTTCTCAATACATCGTTTCCCTTTCCCTTCTGCTACAAAGGATGTAAAAGAAATTTACTCCAAAGAGCACAAAAACACCAGCACCTCTGTATGTGGTATGGTTGAGACAGTCAAGCCTCCCTAAAGACTTAAATCCCATTCCTGCTCCGCTCAGTGTCACGTATCCTGATCTCATCGCCGCTGCCTCAGAGTGCCTCCCCATCACGCATTACATGGCATCTTCTGTCACGCACGCACTGCTTCGCTCTCGTCCTCCCATGGCAGGGAGCGTACTCAGCGGAGTCTTTGCTTCCGTGGGATTTGTGTTAGCGTGCGACATCAGTACAAACAAGCTGCACTCTGGTTATGTAAAAACAAGCTGACTTTAGACTGGGGGTACTGGCAAGCCTCGGGGAACTGGTTGCAAGGAATGAAATCCCAAATCTCTTCAATGGGAACTGGGCCCAAACCTCAAAAGCAGCTTTCTGAAGTATCTGTCGTAACTTCTTGCTACATAAGGTACCGACCATTGCCTGCTCCCTCGCGCAGCTGTCTGAAAGAAGAAATGAGCACTGCCACCCCAGTTGCGCAGGTCAACCCTTTTACAGGCCTACTGTGATTTCATTTAGGAAATGTATAAAACACAATCATAAAATTAAAGCAAAAGCTATTATGTAACAGATGGCAAACATGTTTTAAAAAGAAAAGTAGCATCTCAGTCATCTGCAGCACCCTTAAGAGAGCCTCCAACACCAATTAGATCACAAAAGGTTGGCAAGTACCTCCATTCTACATAGCAAGACTGAGGCACAAAGCAGGGGCTCTGTTTCCAGTAACGCTACAGGTCAGCGGTGGAGGGTTATGCAAAATCCCAGAAGAACCTGTCTAACCACCTGTTCTGTGATTCTGTGCCATGTGCTGTTTGCACCAACTCTCCCTTCCCCTGCCCTCTGAAAGCATTACCAACCTGAGAGTCACATAACCCAACCACTCAATACTAAAAGCAGAGAGACCACGTGGCTTATATTCAACAGCCACACTTGCATCACTTGCTGATTATGTTGTTTTTCTCCCACTTTCTGCTTTTCTTCCTCTATTCCTCCAGTAACAGCCAGTCCCACTTCACAGGGAATCTCAGTTCCAGTTACTGCAGCTCAGTAATACCTGTAACAGTTAATCATGCCTGTACATCCCAGCTGTCAGCAGAATTGGGCAGGTCATTTTCCAAAAGGAAAAAATATGGAGGCAGTTTTCACAGCTGGAACTCCCATCTCATCTCTAGCCAATACAGCAATACAGTCCCTGCCTCACCCGTCATGGATTCAGCTGACAGAGATGGTTTTGTCTTGTTATGTCAAACATACTGCTTCCAAAAGCCTCTGGCTGTTTCTGGTGGATGACTCTCCTGGATCCCAAGTTCTCTGCTTCTAGACTTCTACAAAGAACAGCACACCCCCGGCACCTTATCAGTCAGGGTTTTTTCTTATATTCCTAATTCCTGCATCACACATGAAGGTATCCCAACTACTGCAGGATCCAACCCTCATTCCACCTCTCATTGCACTTCGCAGCATTTCTTCATCTTCACAAAGTATAAAACCAGTTTGTTAGAGCACAGGAGGTAAATACCTGCAGTCACTCAGGCATACAAGTAGGACAGAGGGCTGGCAGCTAGAAAGAGGTGTTAACCACACAGCTCCATGCCTCGGTTTCCCTGGTAGGATTTTAGCCTAAGCCCAAGACTCCCCTGAAACCTGCAATACAGCAAAAAGTGGTGCATGTGCATCTAGAGCCAAAGTCAGCATCCCAGCCACTGCCCAGCTCTTCTGGCAAGGGAGATGGCAGTATGCTGTTAGATGGAGCCAGGCGATGTTTCTGGAAGCCTCCACATTCACACCTGCCTGCAATCTCAGCCTGTCTGCACTTCTTCCCCTTTCACAGGTACCACAGTGGGGGACAGACTTAACCCAGATTTACAAGACCCAGTATCTCAAGAGTGCAGACAAGTGTTCTGCTACCAAGAGACGAGCACATTTCCTAGCTGGAAGTTTAAACACCATTTCATATTTATGCATTCCCAGCACGTCCTTCAGCCTACTTCATTGTTCAAAACAAACAGCCCTTCCCCTCCGTGGGATCAGCCTGACAGATCCATCACTGCTCCATGAGCTGGAGAAGCCCGGCCAACCTGCATTCTTTCCGCAAGCTGCGCTATCTCCATCATTCCCCCTCCTCCCCCGTAACAGACCTGATGCTGATGGATAAATGTGCAGATTCACGGCTGAATACAGTGCCAAGTGCCTTCTGCAAAACACATACCTCCACCCACCCTGCACCACCTTACACCCCCTGGCACAGCCCAAGGTTGCTAAGGTAAACTCTCTTCTCCGGCAGTAAATAGTTCAGCAAAATTTCCACTCTACTGAACGTCCACAGGCACGACGAGAAAGTGCTTAAGAGGTCTGAACTCGGTGTGCTGACCGCTTTCATACTGCCTGCGAAAGCTAAAGCTTTGCCCTAGCTCCACGCTGCATGCAGGATCCCAGGGCAAAGACACAACCTGGCATTTTGCTGCTGTTGTGGCTCAGGTCCCTGTGGTGGAGTCACACCCAGAGGGGCCCCAGCAAGTGGGTTTGGGGCCCTGTGAGAGCCTGCCCATTCCCTGAGCCAACGCAGTTTTCCCATGTCCACATACAGGTAAGCCGAGAGGTCTGGGAGGGGCACAGCTTTCCTCTGCTATTTAGAGGCTAATAACAAACTGACAACCAAATGAAGTATTTTAGTATTCTGTATGCTCATAGCTCCTGTTATTATCTGATGTAAGCACCCTCACCTCACCTGTAATTACTCTCACATTTCTCCTGAGAGGTAAGAGGTAAGCCAGCATCATTCCCTCCATTTCGAAGAGGCTCCGAGAGGCCAAGTAACATGACTGAGTCACACAGACCAAGACAGTGCCAGGAATCAACTCTGAGCTTCCCAAAACCCAGACAAGCCAACCCCAAATACTTCCTTTCATGACAATACTCACTACACAACAGAAGAAACCAAGCTAGAACTTCCGGCTAAATCACGGAAGACAAAGAAGCCAGATCCACTTCCAGCTCCATGTACACAAGGTACACAAGGTACACAAGGTACACAAGGTACACAAGGTACACAAGGTACACAAGGTACACAAGGTACACAAGGAGAGGTTCTCACACCACCCACCTGAAAAGCACGGCAGCTGCTGCCGAGAGCACCGAAAGGAGGGGAAAAAAGCACTGACTGTCCCTCCTCCCTCCGCTCTCTCTCACTAGATTTCTGAAGACTGAAAGTATAAACGTTCAAAACTTTCCTTGCATCTCTAGCAGAAAAAAAAGTCATCAAGAAATGCTCACAAAGGGAAGGGAACCACCGAGTCTCTGCTTGTCTCTGACCAAGAGAGAGAGGGAAGGTAGGGGACTAAGCAGACCCACATGCTGAAGGCTTTAACTAAAGGGCATTTGTTTCAATGTTTATTTTGGCTGTTATTAGAGGGAGGAGCCCAAAATCCAGAAGCCATTCTCACAGAAAATGTCAATGCTTTCCCAAGTTTCAAAATCTGATTTTTTTTTCCATAGACCATATGAAAATGCAGCAGGGAAAAACCATACAGGACAGCTGAGGGAACAGAGGAGAATGAATTCTCCACAGAGACATCCAGTACTCTGAAAGCACGTCAAAGATATCAGTTCAATCACTAGTGGCCTCATTTTACAAGCTAAGAGGCTGAGAAAGGGCAATGAATTAAGATTTTATAAAGACGGACAGATAAAAGTTCAGGCAATCTTCGAGAAAAAAATTGAAGAATGGCTTTTTTTGAGATTTGATGAAGTCACTGTTAATAATTTATCTCCCTACAAATTAAGACACTGATAATCAAATGTGACGCCCTTCAGAAAGGAAGGGCACTGGAAGGCTGTATCCCTCTCTGAGCAGCTCCAGCTAGTTATTTTAAATCCCTAGCTGAACAACACAATAGCAACAAAACCCTCTAATGCCATATAATAGAAGCCTTCAGAGAGCATACAGTAACTTTCAAGCGATATGAGCTTGGAAAAGAGGTGTTGGTTATCTATCCCATCCCCTGCACAGGCCACGTCATCCCGTCTGTCTACATTCATGCCTTTCTAGGGAAACACGGTTGCCTGCCCGGTCCAAGCCCACCACCTACGTGGAAGGAGGCATCACATGCGTCTCATTTGGATGATGTGTGTATTTATCTGGAAGTCTCCAATACTGGTGACCTGGAGTGCTTTGGTCTTACACTGAACTCCGGTATCAGATTCTGTGAGCATTTGTACATTCCAGGCTGCCTTGATCCCATTTTGGTTTCAAACAGCCAACCTGAACACTCTCTGCTCTGCCCGTCCCTCATGACATTGACAAACCAAGCAAAGGGAAAAAAATAGTGGTAAAGTTGGGCCCTTCCTATGAGGTACTTACTGCAGAAGACAGACAAAGGAAACCCTCAGGAAACTGCAGTGTATAAGCCAGAGAAAGCAGTTTTAACAACAGTTTTCTGAGGGCTGCTTTGTTTTGAAGTTGCTCAGACATAAAAATATACATTTGTCGGAATATGCCTCAAAATCCTTTCTCACTTCCCTCCGATTTTCACATTGTAACTGGGAGTTTCAGCATGAGTTGGGAGATACACAAAGCACCTCAGTTCAGGAGGGCAAGCCAGCCCCTGGGAAAGGGATGACATAAAAAGGTAATGAAACTATGTATTCCGATCCTGGCCTTCCTACCCCAAATCTGTCAGTGATTTCCTAAAAAAACTGGCACAGCTTCAAGATCACTCTAAAGCCAAGACCACAATTTTGTAACCAAAGACCAAACTGAGAGGTGCTTGACAGAGCCAGAACGCAGCAACGCCCCAGTTCCCTGCATGAGATGGGGAAGCTGAGCCTCTCAGGTTCTGCCATGAGCCTCGCTGCGTGACTCCGGGCAGTCTGGACTCACAACCGCCAGTATCCTCCTTAGATAACATCGGGACAGAGGCTGCTGTCCAACACAATGGGATGTTCTCAGGTCAAGTTAAGAAACAGATTGCCCATGCAGAAGGAAGGTGTCTAGGATGTCTCAGAAGACCCAGCTTTGACTCTTGGCTCAGCTCCCAGCCAAGCATGTCATCTGTAAAACAGGGTGAATGACTTTAGTAAACTAAATACATTAGCTCTTTGGTTTCTGCAAAATACCTTCTTCATTACATCAACAACTCACTGGTTTGAATTTCCTTTGTAAAGTGATTTGAGACCTACCGATAAAAGAACAAAGCTCTGGAAGAGGAAGAACTCTTCGTCAGATGCTCTAGCATCTCAGGTGAGCTCTGTCATTTACAACATGAAGCAACTCTATTTCTTTATATTGTAAACACAACTGAGTTGTCTAGACTGGCAACATTAGAATAAACTTGAACAACCATAGCAAGGTTCTGCTTTGTTTAAAGTATCTAGGACCAAGGAGGCTAAAACTAATCTCCACTTCCCTAGCTTTGCTTGCTGTCCAATAAAATACAGCTCACAGGGCAGCCCCATAGCTTGTGGACAAGGCTTTCTGCCCAGGTGACCCAGCAGAACAAGCCAAGAGCACCAACAGCAAGCAGAGCTCTCACAAGAACAAGTCAACTCCAAAGTACCCACTAGGATATCGAGACTTCCCTCGCTGACACTGAGGAGATGGCAAATATGAATCCTTCATGACTGTGATATATGTTTTATAAGCGTGCTTAAAAATTTTGAGAACAAATAAGGTCAAGTTAGCTTATGTAAGCACAAGAGCCATTGCCTCGCAGCAGCTGGAGCTGCTATTTCAGGAAGCTGTCTCTTCATTTAAAGTTCCTGGCCATTGATTCTCCCTCATCTGCCTCTTAGTTTTACAAGCATAATTCAATGATATCCAAGACTGCAGTTTTCTCACATTGCTTCTTCCCCAGTTCCAGCACATATCACTGCCTAAAACCATCCCAGGCTCCCTGCTCCTCACCAAGTGATCTGCAGGTACGCAGCGCAACCACTGAGGCAAGACAGGATGAGAAAGCAGACACCAGGGGATAGCATCCTATCCTCTCTTACGGCCTTACACCTGCAACGGCAATCCTGCGCTTCAGGAGCTACCAGCCCCATAGCTGCAAATCTGACCAAGGACACAGAGAGCATAGCAAAGCCTTCAGATGACAGCTTCCTTGTGAACAGTACCACTGCTGGAATTACAAGTGCATATCAGCATAGTCAGTTAAAGAGTTGGCCCTCCCACATTATACCAGACTTCTCCCTTGGTCAAAGAAAGGTATAAAATTCTGCATTATCCTTTTTTCCTCTTCAAACAGCTATTTGTGAGGGATGGTGGCAGGAATGGCCAATGAGAGCAAATGCAGACCTTTCAACTAGAGGTAGGGCAACAAGACCTAATCATTTTTCAAAGCATCATCAACTACTGCTTTCTGTCGAGGTGAGAGTCAAGGTCCCTCATGGGCAAGCACTCACATGCCAACATCTACCTACTTACATACTCACTTCCAAAATCATGGCTGACCTGGAATGGCCCACCAAAAGAGGTCTCAGATGAAAAGGGACAAGACTGAGCTGCAGGAGAAACTCTCTGTTCTGCAAATGCCTTCCCTACCCTCTAGCTAAGCAGAGGCATGTGTGGAGATCAAGGACAGAAAGGGCTATTGTTTAGCCCAAGCTTTTGCCTAACAGAGTCCAAGCAAACTCACCCCATAATTTCAACATCAAGCCCATAACTTCCACCCAACCTGCAGCTTCTCTTTCAGTCAAGCAAACAATCTCCACCTGGCAATTCAGAGCTCGTAAACTCTTCAGCAAGTTATTTTAGTGGTGTCTTAATGTCTTTGACAAACACATACTTTCTACAGATTCTAAATTTGCTCAGTTTCCAGCCTCTGATTTCTGCTACAAGGCATATTTTACTCTCTCCAAAAGAGATCAGTCATGATATGAGTATTGTTCTACTACACCATAAATCCAGTGCATATTTTTACAGCTATTACTCAGACAAGTGAGCATTTCTGTGCCACCAGAAATACACAGAATACCTTTTGCAGCTTTAGAAAGTTTCACAGCGCAAGTGTCAGCCTTTGGCTATGAATTAGATCTGTTATAAAGTCCTTGATCCCTCTTAATTACAGCAACATTTAAAGCCATGCAGCTGCCCCAGCTCCAAGGAGCCACACCAGCACTGTGCTAGTGCAAGGCAGGAGCAGGAAGAAGGGAACTAAACCCAATACGTGTATGTCCACCAACAGAGCACTCTGTAGAAATGTTACGTCAGGGCTTTTCCAGGCCAAAAAACCAGCTAGCACCTATATGGCACTGCCAGCCAATAGTGTGGGAGGCCTCCTGCCTGGAGGGTATACTTTGGCCAGCCCAAACAAACTGACAGTATTTCCCAGGAATTTTTCTTTAAACACAGATGACCACCAAAATGAGAGGCACCGAGGAAGCTTTGGTAGCAAAGCCCATTAAAATACTGGATGGGTTGCAAGTTGCTAAACTTTCCCTGACAAGAACAACATAAAGGCATTGTAAATGTTTGTGGTTTCCCAGTGAATCACTGAGTCCTGCAGGTATTCAGCTGCTAGAGAGAAACATGGAGTCGACTGGGTTGGAAGGAGTGGCACGTTTTATGTAGCTGCAAAATAAAATCATACCTAACTCCACCCCTCGGATTCCTCATGTAACCATTAAATAAAAGCTATTTAATGAAACCCAGGATTACCTGCTTCCTCAAGAATTATAAACAGCACCTCTGAATTCCTTGATGCAAACTTGCTTAGATTTTGTCTCTCCTTGACAAAAGAAAACAGAGCTAATCATTCTGTTCAATTACAGTAAATTACAGAACGGCCTAAATTACCATGTAACCAGCATTTAAAGAAGTAAGTAAAGAATGAAAGCTACACTTAGAAAGAGGTCAATACTACAGTTACGTAGGAACACCAAGGTTGGAATCTCCCTTGTCATCAAGTTTCATCACCACATCATAACATTAATTTGGCTGGTTCCCCCCACGTCAATCCACAAGACTATAATTGAATGGCAGTTGCCTCTTCAGTCTCCTGTCCCACAGATCACCTCCTACATAATAGCTGCACCCAAAAACCATCTTCAGGTACAATCTGCACTCGCCACCGAATCAGGAGCCCTGCAACTTCTGTCACCGTACAAATTTCTGCACAACAATTCCTGTACAAATTATTTCCCAATGTATTTTAAGGTTTCCCTGACCCATAATATTAGCAAGGGAGTCTGGTCCAGAAGGCCTGCAACGCACCAGGGGTCAGAAGACTAGTGCACCTCAGCTCTGTCTCTTTGGCCCTGAAGTTCATTCAAATACAGAACTATCATGACATTTTCTGAAATTAAGTAAACATTCACAATACCTTTCAATTCAAAACTTGTATTTTAAAAGCACCTTAAATTGACCTGTATTCCCTAAAATTCAAGCTCTGCCTCCTGGATCCATACACAGGCACCGCTGAGCTGTACCAGGCACGTTTTCTGCACTCTGTGAAAACACATCTAAATAGCGGTGTTACAAGAATGCTGTAATCCTGGCGGACACTACTCAGACCTGGTGCAAGCAGGCACAACCCCTCTAAGATCAGTTAAGCTGAGCACAGCCACAGTCTCCAGCTCTGAGAACAAGCACCACGCCAGTAAAAGCAGCACCCATTAGGCGCTATCTACACATTTAACATGTTGAAGCTTGTTACCTCTGTCACTTGGCTGATGCTTTCTCTGATCAATTCCTCCCACTCCTCCTCTGTCATGAAGGGCTTCAGTTCACGAAGTAGCAGAACCTTCTGGAGAAGCAAACAGGCCTGGGCCTGAAAGAGAAAGGGGAGAGGAGACGTGAAACTCCACACTCTCTAGGGAAGGTGTTAGCAATGCAAATACCTCGCTGAAGTGAACAGCTAAGCACGGCACCCAGGGAGTGCCATGTTACAGATGCTGCGTATCCTCACCAACATGTACATTGCTCCATTAAAAAACATTCTCTAAACCCTAAGAGAGTCACTCCTCAGGAAACAGGGTGGTGGGTTTTGGTTGAATGCACATACTTAAAAGAGAAGGTCAAAGGAGAGGGGGAGATCATGCCCCTTCTAGATTGATGCATTAATATCCAAAATATGCTTTAGTAGCTGCTCTGAGTACATCACTTCCAGTCTCCAATAGTCTTCAGGCAGCCCTTTGTGTGACTGTACGCTTTACCATGCCCTGATGAATGCAGTAGGCACAAACAAAAATAAAAGCTGGCAGGTTAGCAAATGCCTCATTTCAAAGGAACCCTTGATGGAAACTGCTGTTCAGAGCAGCACTCAGCCTTGCCCTGGAGTCAAACTTGCTCATTAAGTCTCTACGTTAACACAGCAATGAAAAGAGTGGCCACTAGAAAACCAACAGTAATCTGCAATCTTCTTACAAGTCCTTTTCTGTTCCAGAACTCCTACTTTAAGGCTTTCTTAGGTACAAGAAAACCACAGCAATAGACAAAAGCAAATTACAGAAATGCACAGAATATACTAATGAGGATTAGTGCAAATAGTTTAGAGGATTTAAAGGGAAAATTTTTGTAGCAGCATGGAATTAGCAAGCGTATTCTACCCACATATAAAGAAAAAAAAATCTTGCCTCTAGCTGCCATCACACAGACCAAAACTGAATGCAGGTGTAAATACCAAAAATCATTGGGAATTACATCAAGAGTTAATCTCATCCAGAGAAAGCAAGGGCTGCTATTTGTTAACCGCAGGTCGCAGCTGAACCCACCCTACAGAAAACAACTGAGCAGAGTTTGTAAAGCTCTATCAAAGACACCATGGAGATCAAAAGTCTAAGAGGCCTCAAGAAAAAAATGCAGCCTGGTGATACCCAGCCTGGCTTCCAGATACCCATTGCATCCAAAGGAAGCAGGAGGCTAAAAAAAACTGGTCGTATGGTACCCACATTTCTACTGGGGCATTTTTAGGGAACTATTTACTGAAGAATTCAAAGTGAGGGAAGAGAAGAAATCGCTGGGTCTCCTGAGAGCAATAAGACCATCCAAAGCTGTAGGCAGTTGAACAGAACACCTAACAAGCTCAAGGAGGTCTGTGTTTCCTATACAACATACTCCAGGCTTCTAGGGCGGACAGGACACTGAACACAGGTCCCCCACAGGATAATTTCAGCACTCGCATTTGTGTTAGACCAGAGTAATGTCACACATCTGTGTAAGCTTACCTCCAGTTTGCACCAGTATGGCCAATGAAGAGAATTATCCAAACAGCAAGCTTTCACTCACAAACAGAAATCCTGTTCTTTACTTGAGGGAGAGAATGTGGCAGGGAACCAACACGACTCCATTAAAAGATTTATGTTGATTTAATGAGAGAGCGCACCCTAATGCCATATTTGAGGCAGGCAAGCTTACATATTCCTTGTAATTATGAGGAGGCTGTGTCTTACAGAACAAATTATGGCATGTCTGCATGCATGTACCAAATGTAGTGGAAAGTCACTTCAGTGCAATTACACAGAGAACATGACCCTCGGAGTAGATGAAAGACCATAATTCATTCTGAAAGGCTCAGGCAGGGTCATAAACCTCAAGGCACCGTCTCTTCTTTGACAATTACAAAAGCGCTCATACTGCAAGTGGGTGCAAAGCACAGAGAAGGGTCCTGTTACGCCATCCTGATAGTACCTCAGGAGGCAAACAGAGGACCAGAGGCAACAGTGATCAGGGCCCGCTCAGGAGTCGTACCAGCCAGCAGTGAGTGGGAGCGCTGCAAGTCAATGAGGAAAAGAAATCAAAGCCATCCGAAAGGACAAGGAGCTCTGGTGACCTGAGACTCAAACACCGGACTGACAGAACAGACACTGAACAGGATCTAGTCCTCAGTAAGCACTAAGCTTGAAAATAATTTTAAAAGAGAGGAAATAACCCACTGAACATTCCCTTCTGCGTATCATAAATGAGGAAGTCAAAACACCCGGTCATCTGAGAATCCTGGCTGGTGCTATCGCTCTTTAGTAATTTTGCCACACTCAGTTTTCACGCTTCCAGTCCATGTACTAGATTTGAGCAAAGAGAAAATATGTTCCGAGCTTCACATAATTAAAACATTGCTATTGCTGTACTCAACACAATCCTGTGTTTCCTCATTGTTTTTTAACCCAATGATAATTTAGTACTAAGCATGAATGACTTTTCTCATGTTAAAGAATAAAAAGAAAATGAAATATTTACTTGCTGGTTGAAATAAAATTTGGCTTAAGAACATCTCAGAGAGCAAACGTGACACTAATAGTTACAAGGTCCTCAGTGCCCAGTACCATGCTATGCTGTAGTTTAAGGTTATCATATTCATCACAGAGTCGGTGACTCTTCTAGTCCTAAAGGTAGTTATTAACATGTAGCTCTCGTATAGCCTATTTTTCCAGAGCAAACTGCACAGTTGAACAGCTAAAGTTAAACCACAGGGAGAAGAACTGGCATCAGCGGAGTCAGGCAGAAAAATCAGGGGCAGAACAAAAACCGAAACCCAGTTCTTCAATCCCAGTCCAAGGGTAAACCCAGTAAGAAACAGCACTTCCCACTCCTCCAGCTGATGCCATCCCACCTCAGCAAGTTCAAGCCAAAACAGGAGGGGCGGCAAGTCTTTTCTTTAGAAAGAGGTGCAACCATCACACCATCTACCAGCATGTGAAAAAGGATCCTGGATGTCATCAGAAGATTGCTTAACAAGTAAATGTACACGGAGAAAACAATCTAGCAACCAGGACCGCAAAGCTGCCACATCACTTTGCAAAGGAACAGTCCTCAGCAATGGCTTTTCAGCAGCAAGTTGCTGCCAGGGCTCAGAAATGTCAAACCACCAGCTGGAAAGGCATGAAACAGGTCCCTGTAGAACAGTCCCTGGCAGGATTTGCAAAAAGGATTTCAAACACTCAAAGAGGAATCACTTTCATGACCTCCAGGAGCTTCACCAGGTAACATATACTTTACCACCTAATTTAAGAGGGGCTAAGAGTATGAGTGCTTTGCAAAAATAAGGAAAGATCCAAAGTGAGGCAGATCTCTAGGAACCGCTTCCTTGACAACACAAAGAAGCTGCTCTCTCTTTGCAGTTCACTTTCTTTGTTTTATCTTCTCAGATAAACGGACACAACGCAGCTGAAAGTAGACACGCTGGAGGTGTGAACATCTATGCCTTTAGAAGCGAATGTTCATCTCCCCCTCACACCTGCTCTAGAGGGCTAGTCAGAGTTTCCAGATACCACAAGCCATCTTACTTGCCCACCTTGACACATCACACTAGCCTGATTTTTGGGAGCCCAGACACTCAATGTTTTTTATGAAAACAGCCTCAAAAAAAAAAAAAAAAAAAAAAAAGAGGCTGCTCAGAGGATTTTTCAATCCACCTCCTGGAATGAGGGTCTTTCCATCGCTAGGCACTTCTGAAAACACACGCCACTACCATTTGGTGGTGCTGCTGTGGCAATACCAGTAATCCAAAAAGACCCTTTAGAAATGAAAAATAGTCACAAAATCTACCTATTTTCTGTTCTGTGAAAAAGGTTCTAGTGTGTGTGCACGTGCATGCAAGAAAATACATGTGTGCAAGAAAATTACATGAACGTAAGCCTGCAACGTTTTCATCCACACATATTTTTTTAAAAAGCAGCATTTTACAAGCTTGTGCTTGAAGACACAAGCTCTCTCCTTGTTGAGCAGTAGAAAAAAGAAACAGTAGTAAAAAGAAACTTTCCCAATCACATATCTGATTCCTGTCCACTTTCTTACAGCTTCCCCAGAAGCAGTTGGGATCTGTTCACTAGAGGAGGCGCCGACCTTACGCAACCAACTCCCACCCCCTCAGCAGGACTTTTGAAGCGCAAGGCCACGCGCAGAACGCGTTAGGAGGAGCCAAGCCACCCCAGCTAGTTCAAATCTTTTGCATCAGAACACTATCAACCCCCATAATTCCTCACAGTCCATCATTTACCCTTAATATCTTCGCAGCATGTCTTTTATATAGCTGCACATTTTATCATCACACAATTAAACGTCTGGAAAGTACTCCCACAAAATTCAGCACAGACCTGGAGCTCAACAACTACCCAGTTCTGTCCCTGTCCCTCCTGCCCTCTCCCAGCATCACTGATTTTTTTTGACGTCTTATAAGCATTTGGCAATTTTGGAGGCTGCCAGAAGAATACTATTCCCCAGAATATCATAGAGGATTCTCTGCATTTTCTCAGTGCCAAATCAAGCCTGCTGTGCTGCTCACAGCACTATGAGAGCGCCAAGTATTATCAACACTTCACAAATGGACAAAAATAGCAGAATACCCAAGAGCCCCAGCTACCAAACTCCAGTCCAGTTCAGAAGACAAAGCTGTCGTCCCCCTATATGCACAATCTCTAAAATGAGCATGTGTGACAATAGTTACAAGCAGTTGACGGCCACATTAGAGCTTTTCATTAAGGGCAGAGGAGAATGTCGCAGCCCATCCTCTGCTCTAGGAGCCATCCAGTTGCCTAATCAAAACATTTTCTCCTTAATGTCAGTTTTTAAGAAGAAAGACCATAAAATAGTACAAAAACAAATAAAAGTGACGTCTATTCAAGCAAGGGTAATACATACATACACTCCCACATATGTCTATCAACGATATGACTAAATGAGGCAGAACCCTCATTGTCAGTCCATGTGGGAGAAGAAAACAAACAATAACTAACTGCAGTGCTGACCCTCTGATTTTCTGCCAGCTTTGTTTATTTCTCTCTTATCTACAATGCTTACACAAATGCCGTTCAGTATAAACGGTTAAGATTTCTTTCTGAAATGGTAAACGTGCTCACTGCGGTAACCGAGATGTGCTGGTAATTCCCAGATGTGCTCACCTACCTTATTTAGATGCTAAAAAGGAGTGCAAGCCGGTGGGGTTGCTGGGTTGTCCAACCTGCCTTTACCCTGCACAGTAAAGGACAAGACATGCAGGCTGACTATTTAAAATGGCAAGCAACAGATTAACCCCTACCAATTCAGCCACTGTTTCTTATTGAAAGCACAGGCTTTCTTATCCAGCGCAGGCAGAGTAGCTGCGTAGGTCAGAACAGCAGCTCTCCCTGGTCACCATCCAGGTGGCTCACCCTCCAGCTGAGCTGGATGGAGGGGAATAGATCAAGATGTCTTTCAGTCACTGCGGTTGTGAAAGAGAAAATAAACAAGCCTTTGCGGTGATGTACAGATTTTGTTTGCAATTTGGAAGAGGTGAAGGCACGGTCTAAATTCAGGGCTGTTTTTCAAAGAAAGGCACACTGTTAATAAGAAGACACTTATTTCTGATGCGAAAAGCAATTCTTTTCTCAGTCCCAAGCGTTTCAGGAGGCTGGCTGGAGGTGGCTTTGCAAGCGAGAAAAGATACCACACAGACACGCTCCCATGAGAAAAGGCACTGAAATCAGCAGTCACCCTCTGCCACCATCGGAGGAGCACGAAACCGGAGATGTGCCCACACTGCAACACGCCAAACACCGAGCCTGAGTTTTCACAATGCCATTTTGTCGGATGATCTCAAAGCAGCTTGCAGGTTACAGCTGATTAACCCTTCCAAATTCCCTTACGGCACTTCCAGCTTACAGGAGAGAAGCGGTAATTTTAACTGTCTTGCCTGAAGCACATGGCAGGACAGAAACGTCTCATTAGGTCTCACCCAGGACAGAATCTGAGCTACATCAGACCTCCGTGCACATTTTAACAGGAGCAGTGGGGAGTTTAAATGCTTATCAAAAACATCAAGATGGATTTCCCCCACCTTATGACTATCATTTTTGCATTGTGGGCATGGTTTTATCAACATGAAGCATGTCACCAGCGTGGCAAGAGCTTCTTATTGCCTTTATGTATATATAATATACGCATAAAAAGAAAACGTTACCTGGAAAATTACAAGTTTGTGCAACTTGAATAGATTTTTAGAACTGAAGAAGCGTCAGGAGCATTAGTGCTATCATCATTTCACTGCTCTTGGAAGCCCAGGAGACAAAAAATATACAGGTGGTATCACACCACACAGGCTACTGGTATTTCAGAGCACTGAAGCCTCCCTTCTGGCATACACGCTACAGCAGCGATGCTACAGCATAACCTGACCTGCCACCACATCTGATTCAGTGCCAGCACACGTTATAAAACAGCAGTATGTAATCCTCAGCATTAAGACTATTCTACAGCCATAGGGATATGGAAAAAATAATTGCACTTCCAGAAATTTTCACCTACCAAGCCCTTTGAGACTGCAATCACATGAATCACACGCTGCATTCGTGACAAATGCTACCAGAAAGCTGGGGTAAAAGAACACATGCCAAGAATATGGGAAATTCTAAATAAGCTTTCTTTTAATTTTAATAGTCAAACTACAAAATAAATTCCTCGGCTATCTGCAATTTGTTACATGTTTAAAACAAACCAAAAAAACCCCAAAAAACCAAAACAAATAACCCACCCGCAAAAGCCAAAGCCACAGCAAGCTCCAGCTACCAGGACTCTTGGTATAGGAGAATAACCTGTCACTTATTACTACAGGGCAGGATATCTAGAGCAACCACAGCAAAAGTCTCTTCCAATTACTGTCAAAGCTTTTGTAAAAAGAAAACAAACAGCATGCAAAGCCATGAAGCAAGTGCTGATCCATCCCCATTTCTTCTCCCACAGCTTAACTACTCTATTTTTACATTTACACTGGCTGTGGGATGGAAAGGAAGGCTCCACAGAACAGTTAGGTTTCAAGGCTTGCTTTTCATTTCTCTACCACATTTATTTCGTGCAATTTGAGCATTTCTGAGCTTATAAACTAGAAGTTTGTTAGGCTAGGACAGCCTAGAAGCTTATTTAAAAGAGCAAATTACAACAGGGAAAGAAGAACAAGGCCCACAACAATGGTGCTCCCTGTTCCTGTACAGCGAATTCACAGCGGGTAGTACAGAAGCAATGGCCGTTCAATGTGGCCATTCCTTGACACATGATAATCAGAATTACAAAACGCTGGGCAAGACAGGCTTCTTGGCTAGGAACTGACATGACAATACTTAACAGAGAACTTAAACTTGTGACTAACTTAAAAGTCTGCAGTTTCACACAGCCTGTTGACCTTAACAGGACCGAGCTGAGCTGCAAATTCTCTGGGGGATGCGCGAAGAGGGGAAAAAAGGACTCCTTCCTAAGTTAAGAACAAACAAAAAATTATCCTTCAAGATCCTTAACAAGTTTCCTCACCGAACAAGCATCAAATGCCCATTATTTACTTAAAACATACAAAACTTATTTGAAGGCTTTAGAGGTAAAAAGTGAAAACCAGAGGTGATTAAGAAACACTTGCCAAATCAATTTTCCTCAATCCACAAGCTGCAACTGCGGTCTTTCACACACGACGCACATGCACACATTCTATATGTGTTTCAAATTCAAGGGGAAGGGAGGATAAGGCAAAGCCCTGGCTGTGGCTTAAAAAGAAAAACCCACAAGCTACTTTTGAGAACAAAAATTAATTTTTAACCTCCTCAGCACTGCTGGAACAAGGCGCACACAAGCAGCGAAGCCTAGATTCTCATTTAGCCTCTATCTAAAGGCTTCAGAGTGGCAAGTGCTGGCGCCTTCTGGGATAAGTGGGACTGCTGAGACTACATGGCTGCTTGGATATGCAGCGCTGCCCGTGCCCGGACACCTGAGCATCTCCATAACTATTTCTAGGTTTAAAAATGTGCTGCTGATGCTCCAAGGCAGCTTCATAAATGAGACACCTACTTTTACCCCAAATTTACCCTGTTGTCCGCTCTGATTAAGGGACCCAGGGAGTGCTTTTCCCGCACCCTCTTCCTGGCTGCCTCCTCTGTTGCGCCTGGCTCCGGGGCACTGCCAGGCTCAAGCGGAGCCTCAAGCCCTGCTGTACGCCGCGCTGCAGCAGCCCGTACGGGAAAGCCTCCTGCACGGAGCTCCTGTCTGCGGGGCCTGTTGCGCAGGGGGACGCGGGCAAAACAGGCCTGCGTGACGGCACCGACACAGTGCGGTGCCTCGGCTGCGCGGCCGGCTCTCAGCAGGAAAGCTGCGTTATCCATCACTACACAGATTCCTGGTGCAAGCAGAGTCAGGGAGTGCTCATGCTGGCCTAGGAAGACCATGAAAATCTCTTCTGCCTGATCATCTGGCTCGGGAGCCAAATTCAATACTTCCTGCTACAATCCAGTGTCTTCAGACTAATCAATCGGCTCTTTAAAGACTTTCCCTCAGCCAGCCTTGACAAGGTCCAATATTACTGTCTGAGGGCGGCAGAACGTGAGCAGGATCCGATTCGGCCAACGCAGAAGTTGTCCTACCAGATGCCAGTTTCCAAGTCTGCAAACTTGCCCTCCTGCCTCCAGGAACAGACAAGGCTCAGCAATGCAGGAACACTGACCAGAAACCTCCACCCACCAACCACTACCCCCTGCTCCCACACCTTCCCTGTGCCTGCTCGCCAAGCTCTGGGCCAGGAGGCAGTTTCCTCCCAGCCCTCCCTCAGTCTGGCCTTGCCAAAAAAACACCAAATAGGAGATTTATGAGCCCAGGAACAAAATTCTCCTTGCCAAAAAGTGATCAAAACAAAAGATATTTTAGAGCTTAAATTAAATTCCTGGGACAAATGGATTTGAAAAATTTTGCAAGGCTAGTTAATTACAACATGTAAAGCATTCAAGTGACACCTAAATCACTTTTTACAACCTTGGACGAGAAAGGCAATTTTACTCAGTGTACTCCCACCAAACATCCTAGGTCATCAAGCTCTTGCAATTTTCAGCATTTCAGAATAAGCCAACCTGCACTGCAACCCAGTTTCACGCAAAGTAGATCGTACCCGTTCCTCCTTCCTAGTAAAAAAGCAGATTTCACAGGTACAGCAGGATACTTTCCATCCAGGAGCCCTTAAACAACTCACGACAGCTTGCATAGTAGCACATTGAAAATAATTGTCACACGAGACACATTTCACTCATTTGATCATCATCATGTAGATGATCTGTTTAGTCCTTCTGGAATGCAAAAAATTATCAGTAAACTCTGTTGGGTCTGTGGGTTTTTTTTAATGTTAACTTTTATTTCTAAACCTCTGAAACAGCCAACATCCCTCGCTCTAGTTAGTTTCTAAACAAGAGTTTGCAGACAAAGGGTTTGTGTGTCCCCTTAAGCTGCTGGAACATATGAACCCAGTAATTCTGAGCGCCGGCCAACTTCCCAGTCACTATCTCAGGGATGGAAAAAATGGAAAAGCAATCACCTGCTCATCACCTGCTAGGCAGAGTGCTACATCCCTCAGTAGCAGGCGAACTGGGTCTCACCTGCATGAGAGGGGCTCAGCACCAGTGACTCAGGGATGGTGGAAATTTCTTGCTACAGTGCCAGCAAATAGGGGAAAACTTGCACAGGACATGGTGCTACACTCACATCTTGGTCCCCACTTTGGAAGCTCTGCTTTTGTGTTTGAGGTTTTACTGCCTTGCTTACTGAAAAAGAACAAAGCTCCCTGGAAGATAGCAATTGAGACAAAACTGACTGCGGAGATATCTCCATCTTTCTACCCTTCCTGCTGACTTCCCTCTCCTCTTTATTTTTATTATCCTTCATAAACCTCTTCTCCCATGGCTCAGATGTCCTGCTTTAAGAAGGAGCAATGAGAAGTTAAGAAATCTATACAATTCTACTATTCCCAAGGCTCTGAACAGCAGCTGTTGCATCGATCAGATGGGCTGTTAACTTCATTCGCCTGCTACTCAGTACTTGTCTACACTACAGAAAGTTTTATCACATTAGCCATGCTGGCACATCTCCTCCTCCACAACATGACAACAGCTATTGCAAGACACAAGCACTTAAACCACCACCGCTCAATCTGGCTGAAAATGTGGAATGAGCTACACCCCACAGAATCACCTTTATATAGTGCAGCTGCACCTACACTAGTTACGTCAGCATTAGCTCTACAGGTAAAAATAGTCATTGCCTTCCCTGGCAAAGTCACACCAGTGTGTTTTTTTAAATATACCTGAGCCAGCAGAAAACCGAGCACTAGCAGTCAAGACACCGGAGCAGCCTGCCTGCAGACCAGGGCATATATACAGTCCTCACTTCCGTGCAGGTTTCTTCATGCCTTAAAACATCATTACTTAATTTGTTTAATCAGGGACTCTGCAAATCATGGTCTCTCCACTGCTACTGAGGAGTGGATTTGCTCCATGCCTGGTTCCTCTACAAACAGTGTGCTGGAGGATGTTCTTGTCACAGCAGCAGCCTCATCTTGCCCTTGCCTAACCAGAGGAGCCCATTTGTGAGAGCCTGCTCGCTGCAGCAGGACATTCGTGCCCAATACAAGTGGGTACACCTACAGCTGCTTCCTTCAGCCCTGTTCTGTTGGCAGCTGGGAAATGAGGAGGAGAAAAAAATTAATAATAATAATGACAAATCAAGGCTCCCTCCTACGGTCACCACAATCTAACAAGAACTAGTGACTGAAATAAGATGTTGCTAGATTTTAAAGGCAGTAGATATGAGCCAATACACACAGGGAGGAGATTTGACACCTCAATTTTTCAGAGGATATCTGCACATTAAATACTGGGCTTCACTGGCAGGCTTTCTGCCTGAGATGAAGGGTCTGCAGAACATTTGGGCAGTCAAAACAATCAATATATAAAATAACATACTGGACTCCTGGGCCAGGCCTGGCTGATGGTATTAGGTACTAGCTTTGAATATTTCATTTGCATACAACAAGGATACACCTAGTGACCATTCAGAGAAGACCTTATTCACTTTGTGCTCTTCTTTCACCAGAGGCCAACAGGCAGACCCTCAGGACACAGCAATTCATACAGAACAATCTATATATTGGTCTGCTGCACTGGTGAACACGGAGATTCATTTCTCCCAAGGGTAACCACTTACCATATCAGAAAGGCCAATCAGTCTTAATGTTTCCCTCAAAAAAATAAAAGTCAATACCTTATTATCCTAAATTCTTGAAGAATAAAAAGATGCCACAATTAGGTGAACCATGAGAACACAAGATAAATCGGTAGCAGAACAGATCAGCGGCCATGAGTGCTGATGTTTTCTGCTCTTTCCGTAATGCCCACTTACAGGACTGAAACATTGGTGGGGAATATTGGTACCATAGGGCATACTGAGACCAGCGGAGAAAAGAACAGCAAGTTAAGAACAAGGTCACATTAAAAAAATAAAAATCTCAGAAAATTAAGTTTCTTATTATGGCACTGTTTATTTTGGAGTACTTCTGTTTTCTTTTACAACTTCCTCACTCTAAACACCAGAGCAAGAAATGCCCTTTTGTTAAGAAATAAGAGCGAAGATTCTCACAGAACGTCCCAGTAGCTGAGGCTCAAAGAAACGTTACCAAACATCAAGAAACCTCTTGCGAAATCATCTGTGACACTATCCTTTCTCTCGACCCTGGCTTTCCTCTTGAGGGAAAAAAAAAAACCAAACACAAAAAACCCCCAAACAAAAAAAAAAACAAAAAACAAACCAAAAACCAAAGAGAAAAAAACCCAAACCAACCTATCCCCAAAGCTTTAAATTTTTATTTTACACACATACACACTGTATTATTCAAACATCAAGAAGCTCCACTGACACCTCAAGGTACTCGAACACATTGGTAAAACCAAAACCAAACCCACCCCTTCCAGTTCCCTCTCCTGGCTGCTCCTCCCGACACTTTCGAAGCCAGATACCTCCTCTGCACAACAAAGCCAATTTTCCTCAATTCAGGAGAGACATGCAATAGGATTTTCCTTAGGCTGTTCAGAAGGCAGCTACTACATAACGCAGCCTATTTAAAGAGACTTTGCTAAAGTCAAATTTAATAATTTAGAAGATTTAAGAGCAGCACGCATTCAAAAAAACCCCCACGTTGTGTAGGCGCTGTGAGCCTTTTAGCTACTGTCCCTGATTCACTAGACCAGTCTTGAAGTTGCAAGGACAAATGTTTTCATCTTTTGAGAACGTTTATCAGCAGATAATGAGAAATTAGAATTCCAATTCACTCAAACGTCAACTATTGAAGTTTAGCTTTCAAGCAGTAGAAAAAAACAAAAAATAAAGTACTCGCACGTCAGTAAAACTGTTAGCTTGGAACACTGAAATAAACAGCATCGCTAAGCAGAAAAAGAAGAAGTTGGCAATTGTACTGGGTTGAACTTTGTAGGTTCATCGATTCGGACACTTGCCAGCAGATCTTTTCGTTTTGCAGAATCCACTGAGAGAAGCACCGGGAGGTGACAGACTGCACACTGCCCTCGGGGAGAGGGACGTGTCTTGAGACCCTGTTCTAGGAGGTTGCTGAGAAATCCCAACTCTTTTCTTGAGCTTTAACTTTTGCAGAGTGGCATTTTAATACATGCCAAGGGAAAGCAGAAACAGAAGCAGCCAAAGTCCTTTTTTCCCCCATCCCCAAACGACAACAAAAAGGGACCTACCCCTTTCTACACGAACTCTTAAGAACATCCTTGTCAGTGAATACAGCCCAGGTTGGCATTTCATTTTATGTTAGAGAAGCCCTAATCTTTCTTCACCTGCCAACAAAACACCTTTCCGACACACTCGCTAGTATTTCCAAACCAAGATCCAATAGCCCGCTGTAAACACAACCAAACTCATTACCCAGAGCTTCAACGAAACAGGATTCCATCTTGATGTTTTTATATTTTATAGCACAAATATAACTCGAGCCCATATGACTGAGATAGTCACCCATTTCATCACAAACACAGACGCTTCTTCCCCTCCTGTTTTTGTTATGCTGTTATTAAATACATGGCAATGACCTCGCCTCCAAGCAAATTTTTCCCATTTGCTCTACCCAAATATCTACTCATCAAATTGTCGAAGGGGCTATGTTTGTCAGGCTGAGCAAAACACACTTGGGTGGTTCACTCTCTTTTTGAAAACTATCAACTCCCCAAATGTCAAATGGCAAGTTTAATTTAGTAGGGTAGGAAATTAGTCTTGGAAAATCACTGCAATATGGTATATATCTAACTCAGCAAGTCCATCCAATCTGCAGGGCCATTAACGCTACTGATCATCCCATCCTTGGATAGCTCCTGCCAGCAGCAGTGTCTGCAGTAACAACTAAAGCGTATGTGACCTTTTAATTTTCTTATTTCTTCCCAGCAACAGACTAGAATGTTCCTCCATTACTGAGGATTTGCTGGATGATCAACAACATCATCGGATGAACAGTAGTGAGCAGAATAAACACAGTCTGTACCTCCAGAATAAGAATAAAGAGGCAAGGAGGGGCTTTCTCACGTTCTGTTTGTGCTGCACTGCATAGTGGCATATGAAGGCTGGGACTGCTAACAGGGCAGTTTCTCTGTGCCAGTCAGGTAATGCCTGGTATCGTTACAGATTTGTAGGTGGGCAAGGCAGGCATCTAGCCGCTAGACACTTTTTGCAAAAGAAACAGGGGCCATTAAAAGGCGCCAAGAAATACAACCAAAAACCACCGATATGACAGAAAAAAGAAAGCAATGTAAACAGCTAACGACATGCACGATGTTCCAAAGGGACCCTGCAGACTCGGTGACAGGGTTCCCTTGTTCAACTGAAATACACCACGAGCACACAACGTTCTCAATGCAAATACAAGTAAAAACTCGTGCCACGGGATTTCAAGCACTCGGCTTAAATGCAGGCAGGAGCATCTGAAAAATGTAAACAGATCTTTTAAAATTTTCAACCACCTCACACAAGTGAGAAGAAAAGGAGAGAGAAACATGGCTTATAAAACAGAGCGCGCTACCTTTCCAAAGGACATCAGAGCCTATTTATAGATGCTGTCAACATCCTCCAACTCCCCCAGGGAAGACAGTTTCCTTGAGCTCTCCCATTGCAAGAGACGTTCTCAAAAAATGAAAGGATGGGATGCAATAATCCACATCCGCAACCACCCTAAAGGTCTAGGAATTAAAAATCTCTACACAAAAATGTTGAGCGCACTGGCCCTGACCCAGCAAAGCACTTAAGCATTCAGCTGTTCCCCCTTCAACTTCAGAGGGACAATTTACATACCTAGAGCTAGTACATGTCACAGGGCTTTGCTGGCTTATGATCAGATAGCTCAAAAATGTGCAAGAGCCCACCCATAGTTCAGCTTTACCTTGCAAAACACAGGGTCTCCTTGACCATCACCTTACACAAAACAAAAACAGGAACAGGACACTGACTGGAGCCAAAGCATGTCAGTGTGACATACATCTTCCAGCTGCAAATGATTTCTCTTCATTGAAGAGAAGGTGCACGCTGAACAGAGGGAGACAAAAAAGAAGTCTGCAGGCAACGGCCGCTGTGACGCTGTGTTGCACAAGAAGGTACCACCGCCTGTGGGTAACACCCCCTGGAGGTCTGCGCACCTCAGCCAGACCCTGGGATGAGCCTTCCCCCAGTGACACCCCTACGGAGGACGCAGGCGCACCGAGTCCCACCTCTGCCGAGGGGATGGAGAGCGCTTTGAAGGAATGGTACCTTTCAGTCATGGCCTATTGCTTAGCTGGAACCAGCAGCCCAGTTTTCATTTCTGATACAGAATAGGTAGAGCTGAACTGGTGCTGGTACTTGTCTGGGGAGGTTTATTTTGCTTCATTATCAGTAACAGCTTATGCAAAATATTCCATAACAAGTCCTTGCTATACCACCTGCTGGAACCTCTCTACAAGAATGCAGGCAAGGCACGGGTGCATTCATGTAGTGATCCATTCATCCATCACAGCACGAAAAGGAATATTCCCACATATACACACAGAGGGGTGCTGGCTTCTGATGCTTTGCAGTGCTTTTACTGTGCTTGCTGTATTAAAGTTTAATTACTTTTTAACTTAGATATTTACATAGAACATAAACCCTTCAGAAGGATAACTGTCAGCCAGCCAAGACCTCTTTGGCAGGACTTTGGGATCATATTTTACTCTTTTGGTGATGGTAGCTCTGGCACAGAATTGCTTCAGTTTTGTAAAATTATGTCTATATATGTTTGATCCCTTTGGGGAGACTGCCAAAGCACCAAGATTAATTAGCAACTTACCTAAAATACACTCCCTATTAGATAGATCTTAAAGGGTTCCTTGTCACAGACTGCTTTATAAAAACACATTTCGAAAATTAATGAATCTATATGACATAAGATGACATTCTGAACTCTGTCTCGGTGCCCATTCTCATCTCCACAGTAAGTAAAGTGACTTTTATTAGCTTCATGACGGCTCTGCACTTACATCAGCTTTGCAGAGTTCTAGCCAAATCATTGAAAATAAACTCACTTGATGGACAAATACAGCACCATTATGCTCCCAGCTACTGCAACATCCTCAATCAATATTGCTTTAAATGTAAACAAGAAGACAGGGATGTATCCAAACTGATGTGTTATCACAGTGCAGAAATAATTGCAAAGGCTCTTCATTACAGTGTTGAAATGTACACTCCCAGTGCCTTTCCCAAAGGAAAAGAACAAGGGACAGGTATCAAATCATTTGCCTAAACCCTAAGAAAAAGTTACAGACTAGAAGTGGTCTAAGTGGCTGCCAATACAAGCAAGATGGGGACAACAGCTTATTCCTGGTAGCAGTGGATGTTTCATTTACTAGTCTTCCTTTCCAAATTGGTTCCAATACCGCTGGTCAACAAGCTGGATTTCTCAGGGAAAAGCATTGTTGTTCCAGTCCAGGGCTCCAGAGAGGCTGTGCTTCAGCCTGTTTCCAGTTCAGAGCTGGCACTTGGAGCATGCACTTGCCCGCACAACCCTGCATCAGCAGTAAGCCTGGGTACCGCAGTGCAACCAGCCACACATCTTCCTTCCTCACCTGATCCTCAGACTAACAGAATTGAGTTATTAGGGTAGAAGCATTAGTTCACGGACCCATCCAGGCCTCTGGCAGCCCCAGCAACTGTGAGTATGGTGGGCACCACAGTAAGAAGCTCACCACAGTTAACAATGCACCACAGAGGGGTTTGGCTGTAAAGGCATCAAAGCATCAGAGGGTCACCCAAGACCACACACAGTTACAGAACGAGACATTACTGTAGCTATGCTCATCATACCGATGCTGCTAAAAATAAACCAGGAAGACATTCCTCACCTAAGGCTCAGGAGGGTTCTGGTATGTAGCTGAGTCATGCAATAATCATTAATTTAAACACATATTGATCCCAGGTTTACACTCCATCGGCACAAGTCAAAAAAATAAACCCAAGCCTTTTGTGCATATTGAGAAAGCAACACTGCACCCACTGAAAAAGGGCACAAGGAAGTAATCTGAAGGTCAGGGTCTCCTAGAAAACAATTGCAGCAGTAAGATCAAATTGCATTTAGAAAGGAGGAAGCGAGGACAAGCTCACACACAATTTTTTTCTGAACAGAATGTGAGAGAACGTGTTTAGTGCTTGTGGAAGACATCAGACTGACAGCAACATCCTTTGTCAACAAAACCGCGCAAGCCTCCCCCACCTGTTCGCACCACACACACTCTGCTCGGCTAATTGCAAGGCTTTGCACTGCCAATGGGATCGTCCGTGCCAGAAGCTTAATACAGTTCATTAGCACTAGGCCAACTCAAAAGTATAACACAAGCTCCATTTCTGATGACCTGCCATTTTCCCATACCAGTCTTATCATTGAAGACTACACTCCTAGCTGCCATGTGTACCTAAGCTGCTTGGGGCACGTGTAAGTATGCCGATACATATGCATGCAGGTATGCGATTCTAGAAACGTTAGCTGCACTTCACTCAGGTGTAAGCACCTCCTTGGCAAGAGAAAGCTATCAGAGCTGCCTATATGTACAAACGTTAGTGTGTTCATTTTTTTAAAAGCCTGAAGCATTTTAACTTGCACACAGGTACCTTTGGGACAGCAGTCTTTCTTCTTTAGCTCCACTCTTCAAGAAATGCAGAGTTTGAAAAATAGGCCAGCCAACAGGTAACACCAAGCATTCAAAGCACCAGCTGCCAGAGTCACAGTGCATTTGAACTGGCAGAATATGATTCATAGTCTCCTGCAGTCAGTGTGGTCTCACAAGAGGTGGGAAGCCCCGTTCAGATGCATGAACTCCCTGAAACAATGTGATTTTGCAGATCCACTGTCACACAGTGTGGCAGTGTCTTGTATCTTTCTGATGTATAGGTTTAAACAGGTACTAAGTGAATTCAGGGTGGGATGACAACCCCCCTTCTCTGGTCATGCATCCCTTGCCCTTTGTTCCCCCACTCATAATGACACCAGTCTCGCCAGCTCTTCCCTTTTCCAAGGAAGCTGCTGTATTACTGTCTCCTGCAGGGATCCGCATTCCAGGAGTAGCATTAGAGGAACAGAACTTGGCCACATGTACATACTTCAGTTTCAAGTTCACTCTCAGTAAGACCATTGCAAATTCACCTTTCCAGTTTAACACTTGTTATACAGGTTGAACTTACTGCTAGGAAATGTACCAACCCAACCACTGTGAGCCAGGTTTAAAACTGCCTTAAGAGCTCTCACCCCCCAAAGTGCTGTTCATTTTATCTCATAAATTACTTCAATATGGAGGTGAACAACCTTACTGGTGCTTTAAGCATGTAGAAACAGTGTCAGAGAAAAAAAGCGGACTTGATGTCACACTATCTACATTTTTTGTTCTAAAGCTTCTTTTTTTTCTGCTAAGCTTTGCACCACCTGCCTTTGCATATCTCCAAAAGACCCTTCTATACAGCAATGACACAGGCCAAAGAAACGCACCTCCCAGAAAGGCATATAACACCCATCCGATAGCTACAAACACCCCTCTCTTCACAGTCACAACACTGCTGCTGAGGGTTCAGTGTTCTCTGGGTTTGAGGTGAGCAACTGAGGGAGACAGGATGCACAGAAAGGCTGCAGCAATGCAAGACCCAGCTGCCCGAGTCATCAGCTGCAGCAAACAGTCCACACAGACAAACTCTGCTTTCGAATATTCTTGTACTCACTTCACAGAAGCCATAATTTCATGTAAACAAACACTGATGCTTGATGAAATAGATAACAGCTTTCACCCAGCCACTCCTGAACTGACTATCCTTGTGCCCTGAACAAGACCAGTGAATTGATCACATTTTAACACAGCAAAAGGGGTGGGGAGTATGTGTGCAAGGGGAAGTTTTAAGCCAAATCATCATCATGGCTGTTTTGAGCCATAACTGCATGAACACTCGGGCACCAGACAGACAGTGAGGTCCCCAGGGTCAGGACAAATGGCTGGGGTGGAAGAGGACAGACTGCTCCTCTCCAAGCCAACGCCAGCTGAGCAGCATTAGAACAGCTCCTGCATTTCCTAGAGGATCCTCTCTCAGTCACACCTGCCCAGAAATTGAGTCTGACAGACCTGCAGCAGCCTGCAACAGAAGGCACAGGAACAACATTTCACATACAGTTCGGTTTGCTGTTTCTTGCCAAGAGCCCAGGCCAGTCCAGGACTCCCTGTACGTTGTGTGGCTTACTGATCACACAGGGAAACGTGCTGCAAATCACCTCAACCAGGCTAGTCCAGCACGATCACTTCGCAATCAAGTTTGACTACACTAGAGGCCCCAGCAAGAGCAGAGACCCCTGAAGTAAGAGCTGGACATGTATGCTGGTGGCCACAAAATCTTGCCTTAAAGTCCTTAAAAAAACCTCAGGGACCAGTCTGGCTGAGAGAAGAGATGGAACAGATCCCCCCCACCTCCGTGCCGCTCTCACAAACGCCCAGGTACCCAGGGTGAGGAGGAAGAAACACCCCTGCCCTTACATCTTCCTCATGAAACACTTTTCCTTTTGTTCAGAACTACCTAAAAGCCCAACCTGAAGGTGCATCCGCTTCTCCTACCCCGTCGGGAAGGGCCTCCCCCAGGCCAGCTGCGACAGTGGCCAGCAGCCCTGCTGGGCCAGAGCCCCAGGGATCATCACCAGGCCAACACAAGACACCTGGCCAGAGCTGTGAGCCTCCACCTTCCCACGCAGAGCACGGCTCTCCCTACCCAGCACGGCCCTGAGGACTCTCTCCAAAGGGATCTGCAGAGCCAAGAAGTCAAAATCACAGTGGGATCAGCTGTTCATACAGAAGCAGCAGGCATAGCCAGAAGGATCAGCATTAATAACAGGAGTGTTAGAAGGGGAATTAAGCCTCATGTCTCTGGGACTAAGCTAGTTTAATGATTAAAGGCCAACATTTGGGGGCTGAAAATAGGAGACTCTCCCCACTTGCCTCTCAACCATCAGGGCCGGCCAAAGCCACGGTAGCAGGAGACCTTTGGTGTCTTTGGGTCTCTAAAGTAGGACAGCCCTTCTGGTAGCTGAGCCCCTCCACCTCACTCCCCAGGGGCTGCCACAAGCTGCAGAGACTCCGGAGAAGTCACCCATGACATCACTTCATCACATACACCCACCTAGCTTGTCCCGCTACCCTACCCCCTAGGACACCACCAAAGCACATTTGCATTGAGAATCAGTGGGAAAAATTAATTGAAAACCTGGCAAATTAGATATTTGATGAGGCGAAGCCCGAATTCCTGAAAAGGAAGCAGTATGCAAAAAACAAAGCTGCGACGCTGAATTCCACAGGCTTTACAAAGCTTACTCTCCATGTTGCCTTTAACAGTAGCATATCCACGTTCTCTATCCAGTCTCCCACAAACAGCGCACTGCATCTCCTCCCACCCACAGATAAGCAGGCTCTAGAAACAAAGCTTGAGCAGATAACTGTGGAAGCCCTGAAAGAAGGACAATGCTATTCCCTGTGGGGAAGCAAAGATACCACGTAAATGAAGCTGTCTGCTTGGGATGCAGTTCTTGGTCTCTTGAGGACAGGGTCAAGTATGTGCCTTATAATTAATTTGTTTGTTATTTGTATAACATCCTTATTTCTATCCACTGAAATTACTAACAGCTTAATTCTTTTTTGTTGTTGTTGTTTTTTAAATCGGAGCCATTCCTGTTGGGTGAAAGAGCCTGAAATGCAATTTACACAGACAATGTAAAGCAGCCTTACAACAAACACCCACCTAGCCCTCCACATTCCCTCCAACGATCAGAAACAATAAAACAACTATTTATGAAACAGAAAGGTCAATCCAGGATGAAATTCTGCAGGGGACAGATGCGTGTTACAGCTAGGGGGTGGGAAAGTTTGAGAGATGGTGCTGCTGGCCTAAAGGGGTTTTGGTTATTAACTGCGTGGAAGCACCCCCACTGCAGTGCACGCTGCAGTGAGAATCCAGACAGGCCTCATTCCCTGCTCATGCAACAGCGAGCTGTGCAGTCACCCTGCAATGTTTTATTGATAAGGCTCAACTAATTTTGTGTTTGTCAGGCACATGCAATCAACCATCAAAAAACAGATCTATAATACAGGTGGTTTTAAACTAGACACAGAAGCACAGGGCCTAGAAAATGCAGGACAGCTGGCAAGGCATGGAACAGACTCAAGAGACTAACCTTGAGTTAGCATTAGGAGGCAAGGGTTACAACATGCTGCATTAATACAGAGGAACATCTTACCAATAAGAAAGTAATCAAGGAATAAGTGACTGAAGGCAACCCCTACAACAATCAGGGCTCAATCCTGAAAGCTGCAGGTAGTTTTTAAACGAGATGCTACCAAAGAAACCCTGTGACTGTGAATATATAAGCTACTTCCACAACTTCAGTCACATACCTGAAGCAGCAAGGCCGTATTTGCAAAAGCTCTCCCCGCAGGAAGCCCAATTCTCAAAACTGGGCAGCCCTAAAGGCACCGATAGACATATTCACAGCAGCTCAAACGATGCTTAATAAGTGACTTCTCCGACTGACTATTTAATACATCTTCGTTTCTTTGTTTTCCTTCTTACCTGCTGGTGTTGCCTGGCTCCTGCTGTGATAGACTTGACAAGAATATCTACTAATGGCTTACACATGATCTGTAAGAAAGAAAGACCCAGTCTCTTATTAGTGGCTTGCTGACAGACAGGTTTGTTTTTCAGGCAAAGCAGTCTATATTTTACTCAGCTTCTTGAGTGAGAGGAAAGTGCCACAAGAAAGAAAAGCGCCTAGAGACCAGCAACAGTTTACTTGAAAATTAACAGCTTTGGTCACCCTAGCCCTGAGCGAAATCTTGACCACAAGGAAATCAGCAGCAAAACTCAAACCGGAAAAAATCAGGCAAAGGTTTCACCTCCTGTGTTCTGCCTGGTTCTTGATTTAAATCTGCCTCTGCCCAATACTTTACATAGGCAGTTCAGTTTGCGCAGAGGAAGAGTCCAAGAGGCAAAGGAGAACTTGCTGAGAATGTCAGAGCTTGGGGAAAGACCTGAACCCACGTGCTAAAGGGACAGAAACAACTGTGTCAGGAGGAAGGCCTCCCTGGAGACAGGTTAACTTAAAGTTGTCCCCAGTAACAAGTCTCAATCAAACCAGCTTTTCTAGAGAAGGGATACTTGTCAGCAAAGTGCGATGAAACTCTCTTCTGGCCTAACCCACCATTTCCTATGTTTATAGGCAAAATATTTCCAATCTGAGGGGCATAAGGACTCCAGACACATGAAATGAGAAAGCATCTGGATTGCAGATACCTTACTAGCATACCCCCAATGTCTATCAGGCTCTGGAAGGTCTGGCCCTGACAAAGCATGTTTGACAAAGCTGTCAGCAGTTTGCTGTACAGTTCACTGACATATTATGCTGGTGGTTATTCCAACCACAACACCTGAAATGGCTTCTTTTTGGGGGTAGAAAGACTACTAAAACAACAGATAGCTCTAGCAAGTTGGCAAAGCCCAGCTTTAAACTACCCAGTATCTTTGTATATCATTACCTTTCTTTTATACAAGGGATGAGCTTAAAGATTGTAAAAGACTTTTCTGCAAGGAATAGCTGCAAGGAAGAGCTGCAGGCTCTAGAAACCTGCAGATGGGATCTTAAGCTTGCTGTCCACGTGGGCAGCGCACAACCCTTCTCTTCCCCTTATTTCACTAACTTATATAGGTGTCATTGTGGACTGGTGTCCTAAGAAACCTCATATGCAAAAGAACTCTATCCTGCAAGGATTCCCTCAGAGTGTGAAAGCATCTCCCCCCAGTTACGGGAGCCTGTGCCTCCTCCCACCCTCCTGTCCGACATCAATTCTAAAAGATTGAAACCCTTGAGAAGGAGCTTCTGGCAATTGTCTCTATTTCACTCTGACCTAAAAATCCCTGAAGAACTGTACGACATGCAGACCCAAGGCCTGTTTCTTAAAAACTGGCTGTCCTCAGAGTGGAGACCAGCTCCAGGCCTAGGTCAAATTTGCAGGAAATACCTCAAACATTTCAGACACTGACACTGTCCCAACACCTGCCTTGCAGATTAGATTCTAATTAGACTCTATGCTCTACGGTCTTCTTGGAAGAAAATTTATAAACTGAGCA
The DNA here is from genome assembly GCF_963921805.1 of Phalacrocorax carbo. NCBI lineage: Eukaryota > Metazoa > Chordata > Aves > Suliformes > Phalacrocoracidae > Phalacrocorax > Phalacrocorax carbo. The sequence continues at coordinate 10,245,886 of NC_087529.1, forward strand.
CGCAGTCAGAGCAAAGCTAGTCAGGAGCTACATTAGCTGTTTAAACAAGCTGGCCCCTTCTGCCTTTGTGCAAACTTTGCTCATCCACATTGTCTTGAATATTGGTCAAAAATTAGAACTTCTTAGACTATGCTTTAAAAAGAAGCCTTCTGTTAATCTATATCCTCCATGCAGTATCCCAGTCGAAACCACAAATGAGATCCTGGCCTTCTGCAGCATTGCTACCAAAACACACAGTATTAAGAGTGTGAGCAGGTGAAGATCCTAGGAGACCTTACAGCAGTTTTAAAAGCCTACAATAAAGTGAAGCTTCCCTCCCTACTTTCCCCAGCATTACAACGGTACTGTGCAGCCACCAGAAGACAACACACCACACAGTCAGCAAGACTTACCGGGAAGCGTGTGAAGAGATCGTGGAACATGGAGCTTGTAAGAGCACTGTTCCGTTTAGTCAAGAATTGTGTCAGCGCTTGCTGATATATTACAGTCACCCTCTCCATATCCAAACAACCTGTGCTTGAAGCCTATAGGGAAAAAGCAGAACAAAAAACGTTCCCAGTGAAACGCAAGGATGAATCACTAGCAACAAAGTAATTAATTTCTACCAGTGCACAGAGATTTTTCCAACAACTAGATATTCTGGGGTAGCTTATGCAATACAGAACCATGAAAAAACAACGAAGTGGGCCCCAAACACGCCCTCCCAAGTACTGATAGCCATATGATCATGCTAGTGAAGAGCAGCACAGCTTTCTAGTAGGACTACATACGCTGCATCTAGTGCGGGGTATTGTGGGGGCTGTACTTCTCGGCTTGTGGTGGGCATGTCTAACACACGTTCGGCGCACAGGGCACTCAAAGACCACCCTGCAGCAGCCGTGCTGTGCACATGGTGTCCTCAGCTGTAGAGCTTTCTGAATCTGTAGATATTAGTGTATGTAGGTATCTTGATCTACACACACTTAGCAGCTATGCCCAGGATTTCTAAGTACCCAGCAAACAAGCCCTAGTTCTGATCAGGGATCCAGCAATCCCAGAACTGTGTAAATGTTCTAATATCCCCCTCTGGTGGGGAACAAGAAACCCAGACATGCAGCAACCAGCTGAGACCTATCCAGACCATATGGATCTAAACTAACAACACAGGGGTGAATGAACAGCGAAGCATGGAGCATCGCATCCCAACATATGTCACTGTTCTCATGTTGCCAAGGAAGCACAGCTCTCTGGGAAGAAAGAAAAATTAAGGCCTAGGAGGTCAAAGCTGTGATCTTCACAGTAGTGAAGGGCCTTTTATGAACCTCTGCCCAAGTAATTTTAACATGGCCCCATAGTAAGTTAAAGCCATGTTAATGTTGTGCCCCATTCTCAGGTTGAACTCCCAGTGCTACTGCAGCTGAACACAGGCCAGAGTGGAACAGGGGAGACGGATGTTGAAATACATGACCCGTTTCCTAGTCAAGGGTCTATTCTTAGCACTTATTTGACATACACATCTGCAGGTTAAAAATTTGATTCCTCCCATGCAGATGTTTGCTGTAAAAAATTTCTTCTGTATTAACAGGCTTTTCCAGAAATTTGACCACTGCATCATAGGGCCTGCGCGAGTTCCACTTGGCTGCTTACTGGAAAGCTCCAGATTATACTCACAAAGCACTGCTGACTGGAAACACACCACACCTTTGCTCTGGTTCCCCACTGCAGAACGTTCCCAGCCTGGACACAATGTCAGCACCAGCAGCATCACACAAACTAAACTGTGTCAATTCCCTCAAAGCAGCAACTCACTCCAGCTGCTGGCTGTGTCCTTGGCTGGTCAAGACCACAGCTCTGCTCCTGCAGGAATAATAGCCTTCCCTGTGAAGCTGCACAAGGATGCTGTGAAGCATGTCTCACTCTAGGGTCAATGTCCAGTATGTTGTTTGTATTCCCCACAGACCTCCCACTTTGTTTTTCTTTCCAAAAAGGCCCAGCACAGAACAAGAGCTGCTTGAATTAACACTCTCAATCTCTCACTAAGCCTTAGAAACATTGGCTATCTTTTCAGCTGCTAATAATATCTCAGTGTTTGTAATTCCCAGGCCCTCTGTTGTCATGAGGTAGGCCTGTTTATTTTCCTTCCCCTCCTAAATGTCAACAGGATTATGGCACTAATTCCTGCACATAACTTGAGAGGTTCAGAGTCAAGTATCAGGCTAGCTGGCGAAACACTTCTTGCTAGGTCCTATGGAGGTGACTGGACTGGGCTGCCCAGTACATAGGGCCACCAAATTCAGAGACCTGTGAAATCCAGCAGAGACAGGTGAAAGGGATCAAGACAGTAAGGCTCCCCAAGTAACAGACATCCATAACACAACCAAATGAGGAGTCTCCCTGCAAACAACCACCACTGAAATCAGGGCTGCTCCACACTCTTCACCCTGAGGTAACTCAGCCCAAACCACAGAGATAGAGTTCGCCCTCATCCACCACTGTCCTGTGCCTCCCTGCTCCTCAGCACCCTCCCAGGAAAGAACTCAGAGTGACTGCTAAGAGTTTAATGGAAAACGTAGCAAATCAGTCAGGAGAGCATCATAAATATACATCAGGCTTCTTCAGCAGTTACCCGGGATCCACTGTACATCAGCAGCCCCTGGTGGCTATGGGCAAGCAGGCACTGCAAAGGCAGGAGGGTGAGGGCCAGAAGGGGATGAGGAATTTGACAGCTTTATGGAAAAGAAATTGTGTAGGCAAGCATCTGCAGGCAGCAGGAACAGTGAGACTGAATAAGCAAGGTCCACTCAGCGAAATCAGGTAATGCAACTTTACTGGCAAAAACCCACTGCCTCCAGAGCAGCCTGCTGCCTTACCTGACAAGCCTGCAGCTTGCTGGTGTTCTGTTTCTCTCGCAGGGGGGTAGGAGGAGTTGATGACTTATCGGGCATGTTTCCTCTCAACACTTTGAGCAGGTATAATGAGGCACTAAAAAAGAAAAGGAAAAGGGGAGAAGATAGCAGTTACCAGTGTCACAGTGTCACTGCAAACCCACCTGAGGGCAGAGGCCAAGCGATGCAGGCAGGTTATTCTGTACTAGGCAGGGCTAAAGAGTCTGAGAAGGCCCCTTCTCTCAGTCTAACCCGTTCTTGCCAGACCTAAAGACAAATAAACCTTAGAAGGCTGCATCATGTCATTATCTGTCACTGCAGTCAGATGTCCCCACTACCAGCCTGGTTTCCTCAAGCTCATGCTGTTGACTAGCACTGCTTGAGGACCTCCGCATTTGCCCAGGATTTCCGAGCCGGCACAGCTCAGCCAGCGCTGCAGCGCAGCCCTCTCAGCCCAGGCTGCTCTGTGCCCGGAGGCCTCGGGCACGTCAGCTGAGAGAGCATGCAGGCAGCTTGCTGCCTTTGTGAAACGTTGTATTAGCTGGGCACAGCTCCTCTCAGGGCTGCCACTGCCAGGAAGCTGTCAGGGAACCATGCGGCGCGCACAGCCAGCCCTGTGCTGCCAGGATGTACCACGGCTCCTGCACAGCCACGAGCCAGGTGTGCCGCAGAGCCAACGCTGCCCGATGGCACTGAGTTGGCCATGCAACAGGGTACCCGCTGCATACACAGTTGTGTTGAGAAATCCCAGGCGGAGTGCGAAAGTCCTCCTGAAACTGCCTGCAAGTCACAAGAGAGCCAACCGGTAAATGGCACTCGCATTTAACCAGGAAACAGCAAGATTGCCCAGGTTTCCTGAGAAATACACATATGACTTATTCTAATTCACCTGTATTCAGCAGCAAAGGAGTGAATCCTGGTACATACCAGGACTCATAATCATTATTATCCTCACTGTGCTATCATGGAGACAGCAAACCACTGTATTTACAGAACGATCATTGCAGATTGTATAAGTTACACTCATCCCTGCACTGAATCACACACAATTCATTATTCCCCAATGAAGCCTCAAGAAAGAGCTTCCCATCACTACCAGCAAAGCTGTACCAGATCATATCTGTAACACAGAGCCCATAAAAGATGGTCACCAAAAAATGGACATCTGTGAAAATGCTTCAGACTGCCAGGATGACTGACTAGTCCTCATGTAAGACACAGATGCTGGCACCCAGCCTTCATCAAGTCTCTCGCTTCTCTGAACCATTTTAACATGCAACGTTATGCCTGCTTACAGACCAGCCTACAGCACCGAGTAGAGATGCTCCTTTTTAACACTCACCTGAAATAATAGAGAGCCACTGAAGAGTCAGTGTGCTTGCAGGCTTTCTTCACAAGCCTCTCCACAAAAGCATGCAAATCTTCTTGGAGGGCATCCAGTCTCTTGCAGTACTGCTTAGTTCGGCACAATGAGTTCCTGAAAAGAGCATTAAAACCAGACCCAAACCTACAGAAAGAGCCCTGGGAAACAGACTGCTATGAACCCTACCACTGGGCTCAGGGCAACACACGAACAGAAATGGTGCCAGCTGCAGGCAGCAAAGGAGGCAGTCATTGCTGTGGCAAAAAAGGTCAGGAGACTTACTGCTCTTCCCCTTCAAGCACCTGTTTAGGCGTCAGAATCAACTTTCCTCCAGAGCTCCCACAAAGGGGATTAGCTGCCTCAAACCCTGTTACCACAGAACTGCTTCTCAACAGGGAGTAGAGAGCCAGCACCCAAAATGCTTTAGAGCAGCGCTGGAGATGTCAGGGAGCGGTGTGCAGATGACACATCGTGGCACACACCGTGCATTATGTCTGTGTCTAGCTTGTACCATGCCTCACTTCTGGCCATGAACAGAGAGAATTTGCACTCTGCCTGGCTCAGTAATAACGTGTTGGCAGTTTTGTTCCAGCCACAGCGACTCCATAAGCCTAGGGAGCTGTTGTACGGTCTGACTCGGAGGTCAGAGGCCTGTGGAGATATTCAGTGACATGGCACCGTGCCTGCAATACCAATGTTTGTTCTTAAGGCTTCCACCTGCAAACAGGTTTGACACTTGAAGTCCCTTAGACTAGAAAACCTAGATCCTAATTTCTTTCCTGCCAGTTATGACTAAGCATTGTGGGCATGTGTGGTGCTGGTAATCTAATCCTACACATAGCAATCACCTTCAGTCTTAGAAAGACCAACTTCTGGGGTTCAGCAAACACCACGGTGTCCATCAAAAGCCATTGCCTACTATCAGGAGGACTAAGGACACTTACTTGAAGATATTGGCTGTTTTCTGGAGGAAGTCAACCTCCTGCTTGTCAGAGTCTGAGCTCATGCACTGTTCGATCACCCGAAGCAGGGGCTCAATGATGTCAAACACCAAGGGGTTATCTGATTGCTTAGTCAGGAACACTTCAACCAGATCCAGCACCTGCCAACACAGCGTTACTGACGTGAGAACTAATGCAGACAGGGAAGCATGATGGATCTAGCCAGAGCAGCTCCCTCAGACTGGAACAGGCTACACAGCAGCTGGAGGGGGCTGAAGGAAACTATTTGCAGCTGAGATCTGTACACCTTCTGCTATTATTTGTACTGTTAGGGCATGAGAAACTGAAAATTAAAAAATTGAAACTGAAGATTAAAGGCTGTCTGTTGACTTCAGCTTTATTTTGTGCAGTGACACCATTTAGAAACAGCAGTTATGGGAATCACTGCCACCTGGCCAGACCTGCAGTCATGATATCTTAGCACAGACCTCTGTTAGCACCATTGACTGATAGTTCTCATCCCTGCCAGCCCCCCTTGACTTCCAGACAGTGCATTAGCATAAAATCAGCCTCTTATGGCACAGCATCAGAATGAAAATGCAGTAAAGCCAATGGCTCACTACACTGTTCAGCCTTCATCTTGGCTAATCCGACACCATACATTTCTATATGTGAGCATCTGGAGCTGTCCCTGGACGGTCCATGCTGACACCAGGTGGCCTGAAGTCAGTATTACAAGTCACAAACAACCAGGGAGCATTAATCATAATCCTCCCAATTTTACTAGCACAATAACCCCCCAGAAAAGCTTACGCTGCAAAATTACCAGAGGAACTTTATGCATGTCACACTAAGGCACACCAAGCTTGTCCAGCTGACAAAAACTGACAGGCACCTACCTTTGGGTAGGTGTGGGGAAGGATCTAATAAATCGAAGCATTTCAGATCACCAAATGAAAACCACAATTTACTTTTTGAAAACACAGTCCTGTTTTTGAAATAGGCCTGTGAAGCCCCAGTCACTGACGACAACATTGCTGTGCCAGGTGCTGTACAAAGCCAGAACAATCCAGCCCCAACCTCCAGGAGCTTATGACACACATGAATTTCCAAGCTGTTCAGCCTTAAGTAGCTCATGGCATGCAGTAGGCTACAACTAACATGCTAGTAAGCCAGAGGTCTTCACACCAAATGCTCATCTCCCACCTTAATCTTGAAATCCCTCCGTAGGATCTTCTCTTTCCTCATCCTGTCTTTCTCATTCTTCTTTGCCTGGATACGTTTCTGCTGCTCCGCAAAAAGGGCTGAGATGTTCTTGTCGAGAGCCATCATAGCCTCATCATCCAGCTCTTCATCACTCTCGTCTCCTCCCTTCTGTTTTTAGGATGCAGAAACAACATGTCATCTCACATACTTCAAAAAGACAGTGGGGAGAGAACCACAGCCAAGACCAGACTCTCAGTAGGGATGTAACTCCCTCTAGACCCAGAATAACAACATGGGGATGGAAAACAGATGCTCAGACCCATGAGAAATCTGGCTCATATTTCCTCTCAGGTAATCCTGGCTGCACAGAACTAACACACAGAGCTAGAGGATCGGGAGAGGGAGGAAGCTGAGGTTTTGACACTGTTGCTCCTTCAGTGAAGAGGTTAATATGTTGCTATGTCTGTAGCCTTTAAAGGAATCATTAAATCCCAGTCCAAAGCTGCTACAAGAAGTCTCTACAGTGGCCTACAGGGATCACACTCCTCCACCTCCTCCACACAGGCCAGCCCATACAGGCACCATGTAACAGCATCTCTGCTTTTGTTCACATCAATCTCGTTTATTACAGGCAGAAATACACGCTGTATCAGGCTAGACTGGACAAGCACTCAAGACACTAACAATAAATAAAAGAACAAGTGACTTATTGCCACAGCTTGCTTTGAAGATCCTGACCTCCTGCTTCAAATGCCATACAAAGATGACTGCCAGGGTTATCACTGCATGGGCTCAGATAGGATGTGGGTATTAGATAATTTTTCACCACCCCAAACCTCCTGGTAACTGTATCAAGGGAGGCAGCAAAAACATACCAATGCATTCCCTGCTTGGAGAACGTTCATCAGCTGACTGCGAAAATCATCATCAACTTCTTCATTCTTTTCCTCATCTCCACTGTCATTCTCTTCCTCAGTGTCGCTTTCGTCTGAGGAGTCCTCACTTCCTTCCTCGTCCTGAGGAAGAAAAGTTCATCTCCTGACCCCACCGTTCTTAAGCCCTACTCAATACTCAGATGTTCAGAAATAAAAACTCAAGCCTCCCCTCACCCCACTGCCTTGCTTCCAGCCTTCAGATTCAAGTAAAGACACCTCAGATAACAAGATACCAGATATTCACAAGAGCTAAAAGCAGAACACAATACAGACGTCTCTGTCATATTAAATGAGTATCAAAAAGAAGCTTCCAAGGAACATCTGAAGTAACAGCCCCCATCTGACTCTCCTTTCTGCTAATGCTTGTAATACTTTGTGACTTGAATCTCTGCAGTTCTGAAAACCTGGAGATCTTGAATTCAGACGGCTGCGCATCGCAGCAACGATTCAGTCTGTGGCTGCAAAAAAGAGGCCTGTGCTAATTTCAGGATGCAGTCATTTGTTCTCAGGAAGTCATCTATTCAAACAGCCAAACCTACAACAGCATTTTCCTTCAAGGCCAAGGGACTAATGAACATGCACTTCCAACAAGACATTTGTGCGTTGCACTTTTAAAATAAATCTTCCTAGAGCAACAGCCACTTTACTCAAGACAGAGGAATGCAATTACATATATTATCACAGATCAGGAGAAACATTATTTTTGAGCAGTGAAGGTACGAAGAGTAATTGTGACAGGCAAAGGCACATCAATTACCGCATCCTGCGCAGATTTGATCTTTTTGTCCGATTCTTCCATCACAACAACAGCACTTTCTTCATTTTGCTCTTGGTACGGGTCAAGAACCTGTAGGAAAGAGGGACTTGTGTTTTTTCAGTGTTTTGTTTTGACGCATTTCTTGTGTACAACAGGCAGGAATTCAGCACAGTAAGCCAGCTGGGTAACGAAACAGTAAGTAAGGGCATTCACCTTTCTGGCTTGCAATATCATGTTTGCTAATATGCTAAGTTCTTTCTATAAGTAACAAAGAAGGTGGTGAAAACTGAAGAGGTTGGTGACATCACACATTTGATACAAATGACATATTAGGTTCATCATATAACGTTCCTGATGGCGCATCTTTGCAATCCACATAGTACTCTCTCAGAAGACAGCACCTTATTCAGTGTTACAACCAATTCAGATCTCCAGTGTCACTTATTTTGAGCACCTCTATGTTTAGCCTTTCTAGAAAAAAGAAGTTGTTAGCATTTACACTCACATATAAAATCTACCAGCTATATAAACTGACCCAGGAATTTCTTCAGCCTAAAACTACCAAAGAGTACAGGTTAAAGTTAGCAGATCTCAGTCTCCCATAACAAAAAAAAAAAAAAACAAAAAACAAACTCAAAAGCCAACTCTCTGTAAGCTACATCTAGAATTCAGTAGCACACATTGTCAGACATTTTCTAAATTAAGAAGGCTTTTATTTAATCCCAAAATAGAGACATGCTTGTGTATCTGTTGGGGACAAGACAGGCAAACAGTACAATGCCCTACTAGTGCCTCACTTACATCCAGGATCAGCTGCAAGCCCCTCTTGGTCAGGTTAGGGCATATTCGTACAAACGTGCTCTTGGAAATCCGACGTATGAGTAGGCTGGGCTGGGCAAGGAGGGAGAGGAGAATTTCCACCATCACCTCAACCCATCCTGGCTCTGCGTTGTCTGCACAGGAACAAACAAACAGTGACAGGAAGGGGCAAAATCACTGCACTGCCACATCGATAACGGACTGCAGAAAAATTCACCAAGGAAAAAAACAGATGGCGCTTCTAGCTGACCATTAGAAGTACTCATTCAGCAACACAGATCAGAAATAATCCAGTGTGAAGCTAGAGATTGTAGCTGTATTGGAAGGCTACTAACTGTAGGGAGAAACAGGCCCGAACTTGTCTTTAGGCCACTGCAAAGCCTTACCACTTCACAAAACCTAATATTAATTAACTTATTAATTAGATTATCAGTTCTGCAAATCATGCAACATCTACCTGGCCACATTAAAGCAATCAGCAGCTAGTCAGCAAAGGTATATATATTTATAGTGTTTCTTGCGGAATCAGGAGTCACAGCAGCCCAAGAAAAGTGCTGACACTTGAAACTGCTCTATTAGCCCAAACATTTGGGAATCCTGATCTGCATCAACCCAGCCACCACAGAACTGCAGCTCAACTTTACTCACAGATTTAAGGACAACAAGACGACCAGAGTTAGAGAGGAAGTCAAAAGACTGAGCCAGGTTCTTTCCTGGTCAAGTCCCAACCTAGCTCTGCAGGCCCTAAGTGAGGACTAGCCTAAAATAAGCTACAAGCTTTGTCTACACACAGGACACATTTAGTTTGCTCAGAACTTGAGCTCTGAATGTACCACGTTTCAGGCCTGCCGGCTGTTAGGAGAGCCCACAGCTTTGCCCAGGCAGATACCACCACTGCAATCAAGCTCTTGGCCAGCACAGAACCAGGACTCAAAACGAGTGAACTCCCTTGGACACTGCTCATCTGAACAACCTATCCTTTAAGAGGCACACAGGTACACAACCGACTGAAGATGTGGTCAGAAAGCGGGAACAAGAGACATGAGACTTAGAAAGACAAGGAAAGAGGATGAAGGACAGGGGAATCTCCTGGGGATAAGTGCATCAGGCTAGAACTGGTGCAGTTAGAGTGCTTCACTAATGCAGAAAGGCCATCTTCTGTCTTTTGACAGACCATTAACAATCCCACTCCATTTCTTTCTGTAGGAAGGACTCACCAGCCTTTTTCTTCTTAGGTTCTTTGCTGAATGCCCTCTCCGTGCAGTTCAGAAGGTCACTCAGAACATCCATTGTTTCAGATGGATTCTGTTTGATCACAAGTAGACAGTAAACACACTCTCTGAATTCCCCACTACCACCAGAAGGAATATACCCCAAATCTAAGGACCTCTCTAAATAGGTACAGATATTAAAATCAGCTACACTACAACCCCTTTGCAGAAGAAAATACGAATCTAAGTAAAATTGCTCCACTCAACAGCAAATCAAGGGCAAAACTAATGCTCAGGCCAAGCTTTGCCCCTGTAAGTTGTCTACAGTCAGTGTAAGAATCACAGTTTATTAGCTGCCAATTGTCCACTTCTAGAAGCCAGAGGCTGTGAGAGATTGGATCTCTGATCACAAAGAAACTCTCCAGCTCCGTGTTCAGAAAGCCCAGCTATGAACTCATTTTACACCACTCAAACAGGCTTTAGAGGTCTTACCTTGAAAAGGTGAATGGCCATTAAAAGCAGAAGTTGCTGGAAAGCAACAACTTTGGCACTGTCTGATTTATTTTCCTTCTTCTGCAGATTCTTCACAGACTGAAGTGTTCTGAAAAAAGAAACCCTTTTGAGTCCTTCACAATTACAATAGTAAATCCTCTCTTATGATCAGACTAAAACATGACCAAATCTATAGTATCATTTTCCATACTTAACATTCAATTTATTGAACTTAGACATTCATATAGTATACAACCTTCCCCCAGCAACAGCATCTCGCTTTGCGTAGCTCATAAAAACCTGTGCACCTGGGCACAGGCTAGATTCCTAATACTACAGCAGCCAAGGCATAGACCTTTCGAGAAGTTCAAGCTCAGAAAAGAGCACCAGAAAAAACTCACCGAAAAGTTGGTTCAGGCATTATTAGGGGAAAAGATCAGCAGAGTTAAAATCATGTTTGGGAGAGGGATTAGAAGGAAAAATAGAAAAGGGCATGGTCACCTACACATAGTTAACAAGCAGAAGGAACAGGAAGAAAGGAACGGGGTGATAAGAGAGAGAGGCATCCCGAAACCCAGGCGCAGGTGCAGGATACTCAAAGGGAAGAAACAGAACTGCCATTGCTATGAAATGGCTCTGCTACAGTGGCCAGAACAACAGGACAAGGATGAGAGAATACAGTTTCTCTTTTACTGGCCCAACCTCACCTCTCCCAGGCATCCCTCTGTCCCTTGGTAAAAGGCTTCACAGCTTTGACATGTTCACTTGAGAGCAGCTTATTGGCATACTCAACAAGGAGAGAGATCCACAGCTTCCCATCTGCAGTCACACCATGGATGTGCTTCTCCCTCAAGGCTGCAGCCTTTGCTGTATCCCCCAAAACAGGCAAGGAGTTTAAAGTCTGAAGTAACCTGCAAAGAAAAACAGCCAGCATGCTACTGTCAGAGGAACCAGATGGCCTTCTCACACTTTCCAAAAAAAAAATTAAAAAGGGCCACCAGCAGAGCACTTTCATCCCAGAGCTGTGCTCACTCGTTGCAACCCGGACGCACAGGGCCTAAGTTTCAACCCATGCGCATATCCAAGCAGAGTAATGTACAGCTATTGTCTCGGTGTCCCCAAGCATACCTCGTGCCCCCCAAGGACACTGTTACCCTCAGTTGTTTCCCATTCTGTGTCCCACCATGTCCTCTGCTTTCCCGTTACTGAGGTTGGAGCACCAGCTTTGCCAATCACCTAAAAGCATCTGTTATTACCAGCTCCATCTCCCTTAGTACAGGGAGGACTGCAGAGCCACCAGCAGTTTGCATGCACAGCGGACAGAAAGCCAACAGCAACCTGCACAACCACACCACCTCTCTCTTGGGTCCCTCCACTTCTAGCTTGCAACAAAGGCAACAGAAATCTTATGAGAAAAAGCAGTCTGAGCTCAACTCTACACCTACCTGATCAGCACACACATACTCAGCCGGTTTGCCATGCAAATCATGGATAAAACATGAGGATCTGTGGGAAATCCATCCAGGATCTCCTTAAAAAAGCCATCCCCTGGTCCTGGAGTCATACAAATGCTCCAATAGCAACTCACAACCCCAAACCTCTTGCCCTGCCATTCGCAGGCTGATCTTATCCTCAGGAATATGTGAAATTTCCAAGCTTTAAACATGCAAGCAAAATCCTTACCCAAAGAAGTAGTTTTCTGTCACTGAATGAGCCTGTTGATCTAGCGGCTCTGATGGAAGGACGTTCGCCTCAGGTATTTGGGAAGTCTTTTTCTTAGCCTCAAAGAAAGCATGGAAGAAGCAAAATCTAGGATCGACAGAAGCAAAACCAAAATTAACAGCCAGCTTGGTCCTAACAAAGCAAAACCAGCTCATGTGCAAACCAAATAGCACCACATATTCACAACATTTTTATTAAAGGACGTCCAAGCACTGAAAAAAAGATCACTATTTAAAATAAGACACTTTCCTCAAGGTATACGGGGTAAAGAAGAGAGAAGGATATTCAGGACTTCACAAAACTGAAGAGCCAACACTTGAGGCCACACAATACAATACTCAGACTGTCAGATTTGGGTTATATTCTCCAAGACTTTTAAATTGACAAATACTTAGTAAGATCTGATGCAAAATTAGAAGTAATATCTTCAAGCAGTCTAGGTAACCAGGAACCTAAAATTTACTGAAAACAAATGGGACTGAGGTGATTTTAAGTGCCTGAACTACTTATGGAAAGAGCTTGTCCAAGTTTGCAGAAGGTATTTTGAAAACAGAACCTAGTCTCCTAAACTATTTATGTTATGGAATATTTCCACTAATGAATTTGCCTAGTGTTATGGGGACAGCTTATGTGGAATATTTCTATCGAGCTAAACAGAATTATTCTAAGCACATGTGACATTAAGTCTTTAAATCATTCTCACCTGGAAATGTCCATCACGAGGCTCTCTTCCTTTTCCGCTGAGCTTTCAACAATGTTAGCAAGTCGGTGGATGATCCATTTTCTTAGTCGACCAATCTTATGTTGTGCTCTTTCAGTAAGGAAGTGGACACAAATCAATAGTTTGAACACTACCCCAAAATGAACACAAACCACACGACCCACTGCAGCAAGAGGTGACTTTCAGATATTCAGAGCCTTTACATTAAAGATGGCAAAGTTATGTAGCAAGAAAGCAAGAGGTACCTAAGAAGAGATACAATCTTCCCAAGTTTGCTTTTTACTATGCAAAGGAGTCTATTTTCCCCCTCTGAGGTACTGCAGCCTACCAAAAAGCACTTCCAAGAATTGCAGTAGTGCATTTAACGACTTGTCTACTGACAAGCGACACATAGACACACTGTTTTAACAGCTTACGTCTTTGGAAGAAATCCCTGCAAGTAACCCAGTCCCCGCAGCACCAAGTCACGTGTGTTCAGCGAGCAGCAGTGCCAAGGAGGATAGAACTTTCTCTTGGGAAGTTTTCCTAGCTGGAAATCGCTACAAATGCCTATCAAGGATGTCAGTATTTACAGGCTACTCCTGAGACACGGAAGTGGGCGCTTTGCTCTGGGCCAAGGAGACAAGAGCACTCAGGCCAGTTTAATAGTCAGATAAAAGGGATGCACAATTCCTACAAAGACCTGAGAGTCTGTAGTAAAAAAGGAAGCCACCAGACATTTTTGCTAAAGCAGCCGTCAGGGCTAGAAAAGCTAGAGAAAAGGCTTCTTTGGTGATCCAGCCTGCTTTGGCCAGGCTGGCTAGTTCTCACCATGTCTGCTCCTACTTGCAGAACTGAACGTTGTCCCAGCAAAAGAGGGAGATACTGGGGCTAAACCTTCTGGGACAGAGGAAATAGAATGGGGGACAACTGTCAACTCATGGCAAGGGAACCAGCAAACGCTGGCTGTCCAAACCAGACGTCACGCAGGTAGCTATTCTAACCACAAAAGAGAAAGAGGAAGGTGCATCATCTATACACTCACATGTTTACATTTTCCTGGTTCTGTTTCTGCCGGTTACTTGAGAAGTCTGAACAAGAGTCAAGGTCTGGCCTGAGGAACATGTCTTTGAGCCAGTCAATGTATTTTTGCAGTGCCACTGGCTGCAGGTGTCTGACTACCCTGGAAGAACTGGACAACACTGGATAGCCTTGATTGGTGAGAGTAGAGAAGCCGATCATCACCACCAGCTGCCTCTCCAGGTCATCACAGCTGCTCAGAAATTCATCTATATATCCTTCCATCTCTGGAGCAAACTTAAATCGGTCTGGAAGCTGAAAAACAGTCAAACAAGCAGGTTAGGAACCTCACACTGAGTCTGAGTGTCTCTGTAAGTACAAATCACTTCACAGATTTGACTGCAGTAAGTAAATTGAAGTCACGTGCTTGAACATTTGTCATAAGGCATACAGCAGGTCATCAATTTCACCTCATGGTCTTCCTCACACAGGAGCAACCACAGAATCCTGCCGTGTACCAACTTCGACCCTTTTATTTGCACCTTCCAAGTCAGGCTTCAGCGGGCTGGACCACATGCTGGCCAGTGCAGCTAAGCTCCTAGGCCGATTGGCTCTTATTTTGGGTAAAAGTCCAGGGTGTTTCTCACATCATCTACCTTAGACTTTCCCTTGATTTGGAAACTCCCCCACATCAATTCCGGTGTCATCTAGCAGCCCTGGAGCCTGCTGACCTACAGTGGGTAGTGTTGAGGAATTCTGGATGGAGGGGCAGTTGACATGTTTAACCTAAAAACCATATCCTGAGGTGTTGCTGGTTTGTGCTAAGTCCTATCCTCAGCCCTGCCACTGATCTGCAAGGCACACAGCTGGCAGGCTGCTGGCCCTGGAACACTCTCCAGCAGCATGCAGACCCCCAGGACATGTCCCATCTCACCACACATCCCATTTCCTTATGTTCTTTCATAGCCCACAGTGTTCAATCCCACTCTTTTATTCTGGGGGGGGGAAGCATAATTGGAGAAACCTTGAAGAGGGCAAGCTGTGGCTTCATCCAATAATGCAATGCGAGTTTCATAAATTAGTAAAACAACTTGTTTGGTATGATGTCACGATCAATAGTGACCTGGCAAGAGCAGAAACAGTAATGAAAGTCTAGGGAACATTGTTCTTTTAAATAAAGGAGCTATAAATTCCTAATTATCTACAAATCCATACAATATCACAAAAACCCCTGCAAGAAATCTCACACAACATAGCAAGCTCCTGCTTCCACTGTTGGAGAACTCAATACTTGTGCATCAGTACGAAAACTGGGAGGAAAACTCCAGGAGGCACTGCTGTAAAGAGGCTAATAACTCACAACAGGGGTTTCATCAATCATCTCTCAACCAAAGCAAATCAAGTACATTTGCTCCCCTGTTGAAACAAAGTAGACTCAGGAATATTACTTTCAGTAAATATCAGACTCAAGCTTTGTATAGTTCCATCTCCAGCAGCAACCAGAATCCCATTAGAAAGTACAAGATAACAGTATTTGCTTTCCAAAACAAACAACCCATCTCAAGGAACAAAACAACAACAAATTCAAACTAACATGTTTTTTACTTCCTCGTCATCAACAATATTAGGGGTTTATCCTTCCATTTAGTCAATAGTTGTCTTCAGTGAATCTGTACATTTTGGGCAGGAATTAACGCATTTTTTGACGCACATGGAAGAACACAGCCTAATTCACCGTGCAACAAGCATAAAAAGCAAGAAACAGGAAAACAACTAAGTCAGTGGATAAACCCTGGAGAAAGTTGGTCCATACAGGGAGGCACCATGGTAAGCATTATTTTCAGAGCAAACCCACACATCTGTTGCTGCTTTGATACCAGAACAGGAAGACTGCAAAGTCCTGTCCCTCCCAAGAGAGGGCAACAATTCTTGGCCCACTTGAGGAGGCTTACAATTACGTTACCACAAAAAGCCAAACCAAAGCCTGTTTTTATCAGTATTCCCCTTTTATTCTTCTTCCCTTTATTGCAGGGCTGTGTTGTTTGCTGGCTTCCCAGGAGGGAAAGAAGAAGAGGAGTTCCAAAATCCGATTCCCAAATAAAATTAGGGCTTAAACCTCATATGTGCTTTATTTTAACTTTTTTTAACAAGCACTAACATAAACAAAAGCATGAGTTGACCCTTTTTGTCTCTGACTTCAAATGTTCATGCAACACCCAGCACAATGACAGACAAAAAGGAGCTTCTGGACACGCAAAATCAAAAGGACTGTTAAAGGATGACATATGACATTGTCAATATGCTGAGGGCTGCCCTTCCTCTGCTTGTATCGTTAGAGCTTTCTCAGCAACATCAATGAAAGCAGATGGGGTCAGTGCTGAACAATTTCAAAACCCTTAAAATAAGCCTGAACGAAAAATACAGAAATAGGCAATGACAATTAAACACAGCCTATACTCAGCCCACTGCAACCAGTTTTTAGTAAGAGTCCAAGTTCTAAAATTACATAAACTTTTTATACAATACAACATGAAACTAGAAAGGGGGGCGGAGAGGACTTCTGCTCAGGACGGAGCCTTCAGCCCCGAGCACCAGTACTTTCAGAAGACCTACCTGAGTCGTTACCACGTGCTCTCCATAGTGCTGCATCACCTTCCCTTTGAGAACCATCTGTAGCTGATCCAGAGACAACAAGGGGAGAGCACTGCCCAGCAACCGGTAGCACATGTAACTGAGGGGAAACAAAGATTCCCTCAGGTAAGAGGCGGAGCAGTAAAGCCACACACAAGGGTAAGACAGAGCAGTAGTGGTGGGGCAGGCTACATGGAGCATGCGGGAAGGCAGAAGTCAAAAATGCATGGATCCTGTGTTCAAAGCTCCTACTGCCCAAAGCTTTTCTTCTGACTAGCATAGCTGCTAACATCTCTCCCGGTAGCAGGTCCTCCGCTGTCTAGAAATAGATTTGTCCTCACTAGCTGTTCCTTCCTCAGTCCACTTTCTGGATCTCTTCTCCCCAGACATTTTGTTTCCACAGGCCTAATAAAAACTTACTTAGTTCTTGACTTCACAAATTTACTTAGTTTTGACAGCAACTTGCTGTCAAATTTGTTCAAAATTGCCCAGTAGGCTCAGGAGTTATGGGATAGACAGCACTAGCCTCACTTCTGCAGGAGATCAGGCTAAAAAAAGCTACATTTTGAGCATACAAAGGGTATTTTCAGACTTACCCAAGAAGTAAAACAAGACTTAAACTGCCCAGGCTTGGAAAATGGCTTTCTTTCACTGTGATAGTCATGTAATAAGTTTAAAAAAAACTTGTAGGTGCACCTCTACAACTTTTAAACTCTTGAGTTAAGAGGGATTTAAACCTGGCCACAGACTGCCTTGCTATGGTCCAGATGAAACTATGCTCCCCCAAAATGCTCACAGATTTCTATTCCCGATTTGGCATTGTTTTTATACAGCGTGAGTCTCAACCAACAACTTAAATAATCCTACAAAGATCTCGCATTAGACTTGGAAAAGAGGCTCAAATTGCTACTGTTATGATGTCAGCCACAGCCATAGCCTACTTAAAAACATGGACCATGTCAGAATCGAAACGTATCCAGGCACTTTAATTCAGTCCATCCCACAAAGCACAAGTCCAGCAGTATTAGACACAAATTTCAGAACTAGGGTTTATCTAGACAGAAGCTGTCCTCCTTAAACCAAGCAAACAAAGCCAAATGACTCTCCCTCTCAAGCACTTACAAAAGGACAGTACAGCGCCTCTGACAAGTCTTGTAGGAGCAAGCTATATATTTAAGACACCTTTATGCCCAATGAGGTGCATCACCTTTATGTGCTGTCCTAGTTAAAGTTAACCTCAAATTTGTTATATGTCACAATTCTAAGGGAAACCTTACTAACTCCTGGATTTAGTCTCCCCAGAAACTTTCTCCTGAATACCTAAATAATCAAAAGCAAGTGTTCTCACATTGTTCATAAGAAGTCATATGACCTACCCTACCACAGGGCAGCAGAAAGACTGTGGCAAGAAACAGAAGGATAATATGGAAAACAGCAAACAACATGTTAAAACAAACCTCACAGGTCCCGATTTCTCCTTCAGTAGCCCATTCTCCACACCTTCTTTCCAGAACAGTTCAAAGGCATCTTCCTTCAGTGAAACTTGTAGCAAATCAAACACTACACTGGGCAATTTCTTGTCCTTCTTCTCAGATTTGGCAGCACTTTGCAGAAGCTCTACAAGTCTAGAAGAAGAAAGAAAATAATGTGAGACATCTGGCCTGGAAGGGGATTGCTGAAGGCCAAATTCATCCTGCTGAAGGACACAGAACATTTCCTGAGCACTGCGGGCTGTGCCTCTTGGGAGAAATGACAGAGCTATAATTTAGGAACCTGCATAACAGTTAGCACCTGACCCTTAACAGCACCTGCAGTGGCAAATGCAGGCAGATATCGGAACGAAAGCCACGTTTCTCTCACTGCTAGTCAAGAGACCAAGAATGTTGCATTTAATGCTCCTTATTTAAGAACTCACCTGGGAATATTTTCCTCATTTACAACAGTAGGCGAGCCAAACAGCTTCTTCAGATTCTTAGGTTTCAGAACACCAGGGAATTTCTGCATGCCCACAAGCAAAAGGTGCAGGTTCTCTGGAGATGTGAAGGCTGAAGCGAGGTCACTTTGCAAGATGCCCAACAGGACCTCCTCAAACACAGTTTCAGGAACCTAGACAGGAATGAAGGTGAGAGCACATGAGAAACATCTGAGTGCATTTTACTAACTTGCTGCATAATATATTAAAATACCTGCATTGTAGGGCATTCTACTAAAAGTATACAGTGTTCTGGAAACTACAGAAATAGTCTTTATCCAAAACTAAATAATGGATGTATTCAGTACTGCCATACAGTCCCAGGTGCTTAACCATGTGGAGTAGGCCAATATATTGTCATCAGATCGCAATTCTGGTCAACCGACTCCAGCTGCAACTGTCCTCTTGCTGTCCGACTGCTCCTGTCCGTACAGCCGTGCAGCCCAGGGAGGAGGAAACGCTCTTGTATTAGCTTTTAATTATATTTCCCGAAGTTACTTGTTTCAATAAGATTTGCTGGTAAACAACAGTGTTCAATGATTTTAGAGAAAAGTGGATCCAATGTTTTCATCAGTAAAATAAAAAATGCACAAACACTCCTTTAATTTGTATTTTTTAAAGATTGTATTCAACTTACATTTAAACCTCACACCAAGACTAAAGGACCCTGAACACTTCTGTACAAAACCTTATTTAATTTTGATTTAACACTGTTAGTCTTCACACCTACGAACAATATCCACATAAAAGAAGGAAATAAACAAACTCTCTCCTTTTCTTACATACTCAGAGTTCCTTTACTCCATGTCCCTACATCCTTTCACTCTCAGCAGCCCAAAATTCAGCCTTAGGCTCAGGCTTGCTTCATAAAAGAGAAGGTTTGCTGTCCAGAGTTCTCAACATACTTCTATTCAAAAGAGCAGGCGGTCTCATGTACCACCCAAGCAAGCCAACTGGGAAAAAACAGACTACAGTTTGCCCATGATGAAATCAGACTAAGCTAAACCAGAGCATCCCTCCCAGAATAAAAGCATCTGCCCACAGACAACACAGGAAACAGCTCCTACAGTTTAAACACACTCTTCCGCACCCTCCCTTTAACTTTCAACTATGAACAAACTAAGGAAAAAGCAGTCCCCGAAGCAAAGTCCTCTCTCCTCCCACCCACCAGATGCTGTGGCTATACCTCAGACACGATGTCAATGAGAGCTTTGCGAGGGAGGTCTCTGAGGTGTGCTTGGTGATGTGCCAGCTGCTGGAGAAGCTGGATGCTCTCCAGCAGAGCTTTCCGGTCCTAGAAAGGAAAGATAAGCCAAAACCAAAGGACATATATCAAAGATTAAGCTGAAGGCTCAGGTAAAAATCCACTCTTGAGACCCTTACAAGGCTTGTAACAAGAAACCTACGCAATTGCTTCCTGATAGGCCACTCATCTTTTGCCCACATGGTGTTTTCTGATGGTGTATAACAGATCCCTTCCTTCCAGGAGAGGGAGGACCTCCTGCGCTATCTGACACGGTTCCTACATTCTAGTCACGAACAGACATTTAAAAAGCACAAAAAGTCCGTGGATAAAACAAAATAAATGAACTGAACTTGATGCTTCAAGTCCCATCTCATCGACCAGCCAATGACCCAGCCTTTCTCTCTAGACCCTCTCTCCACTTCAGACAGCCCCAGGATCGGTACTGACAAACAAGTAACAACAGTAACGTTACCTTAACAAGCCGGCCGGATTGAAACAGAGCCATAACACCAAAAAAGTTTCCAAAAGCAGCATTTCTCACAAGTTTCTGGAAAGGGGAAAAAAAAAAGGGTGGGGGAGTTAACCCACTTCACTTAGGTTTCATGTTCAGCTACACCTCTGATCAGTGGAACTAGATGGCTGGAAGATCTAGCCTTGAACACCCTGCCACATGAAGATAACATACTGAAAAGAAACCTCCTGCACTGTGTTTAAGAAGCGTCCTAGATTGTCTTTCTGCCACACGAGCAAACCTCAACTAAAACAGGGCCAGACGACAATGTCATCAACCTCCAGTTTTTATAAATATTTCTGTTATTTCATTATGGTCATTTGCCTTAGCAAGAACCCCAAAACTACAGTATCCAGGCACCAAGCCTTCAAAGAATAGAGAATGGTTAATTTAAACTAGCTGTTAGGCAACGCTGCTATGAGCCAACTCACCTTTTTCACTTTTTCCAGATTGTGTTTTTCTTTTATCTGTTCCAGGACACTGCACATTGGTATTTCCTCAAAAGCCTGTAAAACCTGAGGAGATGGATGGAACAGCTCAGTTTGCAGTTCTTCTATTTTATGAAGTTTTATCAAGTTCAGCCAAAATAGAGCTGAAGAGCTGTTCAGCATAGCAGCAGATGCGCTGCCTTATTAGGCCAGCACAGAGACAACTAGATCAGTAGATGATGTGTCCAAATAGGAACTCATGTAGACAGAAATATACCTACTGATATTCCTTTTTTTCCTCCCCTGTACATTACTTAGCAGGATTAATAATGAGAACATTTTGCTGCAACTGCATGACCCTGTAACAGAAGCAACAAAACCTTTCAGCATGGGCAAGGCTCTTATGCATCATCAACTTGTTAGCTGAGATGCGGTCGGATCCCACTGGTGATCCCAGTTGCTGGGACTCTTAGCTATGTTACAGGCTCAAAGTTTGCAAATTAAGGGTGGTTCTTGAAGCAGGACAGAATTCTGTAGCATGACTGTGGTACTGGTATAGCTTATACCGTTATAAGTGCTCCTACAACAGGCTAGCACCATTTAAAATTGCACAGTTTTTCTATGCTCGCTGCAAAAGCCTCCTCTGCCACCTGCATGCTGAGGTTGCCCTCAAGCCTCCTTTCAAACTGCAAAGCGGGACCCCGGGAACTGGCCGGGGTTGGCGAGGGGCCACAGAGCGCAGGGCTCCGCTCTGCGAAACACTGACCTGCGCCAGGGCCAAGCTGAAGCCTGGGCGGGCGGCCTCCCGAGTGGCTCCCAGTCCTTCCACCAGCCGCTGGAGCGTGTACTTCAGCTCATCGTCCTGCAAGAGACAGCCAGCTCCGGCGGTGCCCACGCTCCTGCGGACCCGGCGGGGCTGCCGGGCCCCGCGCCGCGCCTCTCTTCCGGCACACGCGTTTCCAAGCGGGAGCGGAGCGAAGGGCCGCGCCGACCCGGCGCCTTCCCGCGCCCATGGCCCCTGCGGCCGGCCCGCCGCGGCCTCGGCCCCGGCCCCGGCCCCGGCCCCCACCTCACCTTCCTGCCCTCCCGCAGGTGCCGCAGGAGGCTCTCGGTGGCCGCCAGCCGCACCTCCTGCTCCGGCTTGGCGATGTCCCAGAAGAAGTCGAGGAAGGCGCGGCCCTGCCGCAGCACCCCGCGGGGGTCGGCGACCGCCCCGCCGGCCCGGCCCTCCAGCTCCGCCATGCCGCCGCTGCCGCACGTGGGGCCGCCGCCGTCCTCCGCCCGCCCCGCCTCTTCCGGGGCAGCGGGGCCCGAGCGCGGACGGGGCCGTCGGCGCCCTCAGCGCCGTCGGTCCGCGGTTTCCCCCTCACCTCAGGGCCGGGGCTTCACCCCCGCGCCCCGCGTTCCCCACAGCGCCGGGGCTTCACCCCCGCGCCTCGTGTTCCCCACAGCGCCCCACGCTCCCCTCAGGGCCGCCCCTCAGCACTATGTTCCCGTCCCCATCACCCCCGCAGGCCTCCCCCGTCCCTCCCCTGCCCCAAGGGCTTCCTTCGCTCCCCCGTGCCGCGGTTAGCAGCTTTTGAGGGAGGTTTGAACCCTCTCCCGTGGGGCACGGATCACTCTCTCCGCTCTTCCAAAACACAGCGGTCCAGAGTCGCAGGGGCAGAGGACACCGGGCGTATCGGCCATTGCACGAGAGCCTCTGTGTCTTGTGGTGTTACTATAACACCTGAAATAACGGCCCAGGAAAAGGAAACAGATCGGTCAATGCACAGGGCATGTTTTTAAACACCAAGAAACTTTTGGGTGCAGCCCATTATCTTTACAATAAAATACAGCTCTATTCTGCAGAAATTGTGCACGTTTGCTGCTTCCAGGCTCTCTCATCTCATGCCAATGGCAAGAGTGCAGAGACTAAGTGTCACGCCTGGAGCATGAGCCACCCCCTGGGATCTGATCAGCAATGACCCCGACGCGGTTTGGGGACACACGGGAGGCCGGCGGCTCTAGTACTGGGGCGGCGAAAGCACTCTCCGGAGCCAAAGGCCTAGCTTGTGTCACCAATGAACGCCCGGCCCCGACCCCGCAGCCCGTACCGGGGCTATCCCGCGAGCCCCCGGCGACGGCGCGCGGGTGGAGCCGGGGCTCGGCTGGGCCGCAACGGCCGGTGAGAGACGTGAGGGCGGCGGCAGACCGCCCGGAGACGGCCCGACAGGCAGTAGCGCGGACAGTCCCGGCGGGGCGGGGAGCTGGAGACAGGCACCGCGAGGGGCAGCCCTGGCCCGGGCCCCGCCGTATATAAGCGGCGCGGGGTCCTGCGGGCGCGGTCCTGTCACGCTCGCACGGGGAGGAGGCTGAGGTGGCGATGGCGGATTTTGATCCTTACGACGATCGGGCCTACAGCAGCTTCGGCGGCGGCCGGGGGTGAGCGCGGCGCTGCGGGCGGCGCCGGAGCCCGGCCCGCCGGGGAGCGCCGCGGGCTCCCCCGGAGCGCGAGGGAGGGAGGGAGTGGCGCTCCGCGGCCCCCCCGGCCGGGCGAGGAGGGGGCGCGGCCGGGCCGGGCCGAGCCTGCCCCTTTCCCTCTGGAGATGGCGGGCGGGCGCGGCGGGGGGGCGGCTGCGGACAGGGACGGGCGGGGGCGCGCTGCCTCCGGGGGAGCCTTTCGGGCCCGTCTCGCCCCGCCGCCTTCCCTTCTCCGGGGGATGGGGCTGAGCCCGGCGGGGCGCGTTTCACCCGGCCGTGGCGGGCCCGCTTTGTGAGGCGAGGAGGAGGCTGTGGTGTTCTGGGAGGGGGTGGCGGCCCCCTCGCTCCGAGGGGCGAGTGCCGCAAGGTTTAGGGCCTGGCGGCTTGGGAGTGCCGGGAAGGGGCGGGAGGAGGAGGAGGAGGAAGGTGTCGCTGTGTTCCCGCCGGCCCGGAGGCGAGTGGAGAGGGGGATTTAGGGAGGTGCTGGGCCCGAGCCAGGGCAGACCGTGAGGAGCTCGGGGACGGACCGGGAGATGGGAGGAGAGAGCTTCCCGCGAAGGACTGCGGCGGGGCGAGGGGCCCCTGTTGTGGCCGGCCGTGCTCCGTAGGGCGAGGTGCCCGGCGGCGGGGGGAGTCGCTGCGGCGCCCCCGGGAGCGGGCAGCATTGCGATGCCTGCGGCGGGGAGGAAATGGGAGGGCTTTGTGGTGCCTCCGGCCGGGGAGGGCTGTGAGCCGCCGTCCAGCCTCATCCGGGCTCCGGGTGCCGACCCCAAATCTCTGACCCTTAGGAATAAGGCTTGTCTCATCTCTTGTTTCTGTGCTGGAGAGTGCGTGTAGGGGAGGAGCTACAGAAACAATAACCAGCAATTACGAAGTTTGTCTTATATCAGGTTAGGAAGATGCAATTAGTAATTTACTGTTTTGAAGGTTGGTGCCATATAAGTTTCTGTGCACACTAAAATAGAGCAGTAGGCATAGAACTATGAAATAAACTGTCCTTGCAAACAGATCTTAACCAGTATGCTATTTTATAATCTAATCTTCCATGATATGTTTCCTGATCAAAAATGTTCTTGTCCTTTCCTGGTCTTAGAGGAATAAACTGGTTTCGTTTCAGACTCTCTAGGCAGCAGGGAGGAGCTGCTGCTGAGGTTATAACAGGAGTAAGTTTTCTTGTCTTTGGAAGCGCTCTGACACTTTGCTTTGTACACTTAAGCCTTGTAAGCTTGTTTTTATGCGTAGTGTCTAAAGAAGAGATGTCCCAGAGCAAACAGATGGTGTAGCCACTTAGGATTGTTATTTCTTAACTTCTGTAACAAATAACCTTGACAGCAGCCTAAAGTGGCACTTGATGCTCATAATAAATTCAGATGTTACTATTCAGTTTGCCCTAGTCAATATAGGCATGTTCTATGAAGTAATAAAATTAAAGTTTAAATGTTACTTTCATATTTAGATTTCTTTAATAGAGTACTTAAACTTCCTCTCAGGCAAGATGTGGAGACTTGTTTTGGTGAACTGAAGGTGTCCTGCTGATTAGCAGATGCCTTTGCAGAAGAGAAAATGTACTTATTCTGAATTAGCTGTAGTTTTAAGCCTCAGATGCTACTAATATTAGCGTTCTACTTGTATTTGCATCTAATTTATCACTAGGAAGACTAGGAAGGTAATAGCTAATTCATGATTTCAGACCTTAATGGGTCTCTGCTTTGTGTAAAGTCCCATAATATGTGTAGCATAATGAAAACATCATTGTTCTTCTTGGGCATTCTGATTAAAGAATCCCATGTTAACTTAAAGTGAGTCCTACTCATTTTTAGGATTGAAAGAATAGTGTAAACTCAGTTGAGATATAGTAACTTTTATGGAAGTTGTATTTTGCATAACATTTGGTCTGTGTAGAGAGTGAGCGTAGGATTTAAGCGTGACGGATAGAAAACAGTCATTCCCAACAAGTTCTAACATCCGTAAGTTATCTGCCTCTTTCTCATACTCTTTAAAATTATGGTGGAAGAGCAACAGAATATGACTGGCATGATGAGATGGGATTTTGCTAGTGCCCTGGTAGTGCACTGATTAAGAGCTAAAGCATAATACTTACTATGGTATGCAAAAGTCACTTCATTCCAGGTGAGGAACATGCTGCTAATTTTAATAACAGATGGTTTACTATAAAAGCTTTTTGGTGCTTTGGAGCCCAAAATTTGACACACAAATCTGTACTTAAGCGTACCGAGGCCTAGCTGAAAGTCTCTGAACATGTGTAGAACTTCTCAAAGTTGAAGGAAACTGAGTATTTAACCCTCCCGGCTTGCTGGTAGGCGTGAAGTGCTGGGATTAATAATGGTGGGCACCTTACTCAAGCATTAAGATTCATCTGCTGAAGTAAGTAAAAGTAAGTGAAAATGGAGAGCTAATCCTTATGGTATTTTGGATCCTGTGTCTTACCCATTTAGTGTTAATAAATGTCTCCTAATTTTTAGACTTGGGTAAGTTTTTTGTTGAAGACATCTAATGCTTGCTCTAAAGATGTACTGGATTGCTTGAATAAATTTGATATCTATTTGGAGTTGTGGTCTTGGAGATTTTCAACAAAGCCTGCATCCTGCTGAGCCTTATGCTGCCTCTGGTAAAGCACTAACACTGGAATCCAGTTAGGTGGTTGTCTCCGCTGTGCAGAAAGATACATACTGAACTATTGTTTTGATTGTTAGTGAAAGGCTATTAAATACTAGCTTTCAAAATATTATTTGTTTTGAACTTTTGACAGATCTTATTTTCTGGAGAGGATAACTAAACTTTCTGAAAGAGTAGCTTCAAAATGAGAGTTTGGTGGTTGTTTCACACCAATATGGCCTTACGATGTCATTTAACTCAATCCACCAAAAAGTAAGTCTAATTATAAGGATGTGTGCTTCTGCATTTGCTAGAAGCAAGCTTTCCACTTCAGCTTTCTGCTTTGGTTTTCTGAAAAAGAAATCAAATAGTAGTCTTTCAGATTCTCACATTAAGATGACATCATTATTACCTATTTGTGCCTGAGCAGAAGTTACACTGAGTGGGAAATGCAGATATTCATTTAAAACTTTAGTGTGACCCAGTTCACTTAGTTCAGAGATGTTTTTAATTATAGTTAACTTTTGGCCTATTTTGTTAACAAATGAGAGCATCTTCTTTCAATTTCATTGTTTGGTTATTGAAGTCAGCCTTTTTTTTGTTTCAGTGTTGAAAAAATGTAGGGAAGTAAACAGATAGTTTCTTTTTGTGTTTCTATATGTGGATTCTGTAGAAAACTGAGTTTGGAACCTAGTTATTGACCATTTTTCTTCTTCAAATGGAGACTAAATACCAAAGATATATCTATATATTCGATGACTGAGGCCTTAATGCATCAAATTCAAAAAGAATACTTCATTTTCTGACTTAGTGTCAGTAGGGATTGCACAATAGGGCATGGTGTTCCATACACGCACCCCATGAAGTTCTGGTATGCTATGGTAGAAACAAGGTTTGTAGCACAAAAAATTCTTTTGGGGATTGCTAGCTTGTGGGTGTGGTTTCAGAAGCAGCTCAAAATGATCTGAGGGGAGGTTGGTGTTGAAAGCTGTAGTCTGAGCCCTTGCTTTGGTGCTCCTTCCCATCTTGGCACAAGCGCCCTTTGCATCTTGTTGATCTGGCTGAGAATTCAGCTTCAGGGTGAATTTCCAGGTGAATCAGCGCACTGAACCAGATGACTGGTCCAAGGAACATGGTGAGAATATGTAGAAGGATGTTATGCTCCTTTTAAACTCAACGTAAGCAAAAAATTAAGATTTTTGGCTGCAAGTTAGATGTATAGTATTTTAATAATGGTTTGTAAGGCCATAGATGAGAATTAAGAACAAAGACATGGAATGGATTCTAAGCATTATGGACTTCTAAAGAAGAGCAATTCAAGTTTCTTGGAGTTCCTCCTTAAAACTTAAGTCTTGTGACTAAAGTTAATTCTGCTGTACATACACAGCACCCAACTGTAGCAGCTTTAGTTCTGAAGTATGTTTTTGACTCTGACTTGTTAATGAGACAAAGGCAGATGAAGAATATTGTAAAAAATGCTAAAATATGAACCTGGGTGGACACTAATTAAAGATATGTAGGTTGTGATTTAAGTACACTTGGCAGCATGCTGATAGTGTTGGTGACAAATGACTCCTGTGTGGAGCTGCTACCATAAAAAGGCATAAATGACAGGCTTACCTAGAAAGAGTTAAGGAATCTTACTCAAGATGTGTGCATTATTTGATTCATTTGTAATAAAATATTTATTCTGGAATTAAAAAAAAAAAGGCAGACAAGTACATTGCTTGCCCAATGGATTTTCTAGCTGCATGGAACCAGCCAGGATAAAGGGAAATAATAAAATGATTTGACCTTCTGTATTTGAGGTAGGACTCTGCAGAAATCTAATTACTCCATGTCACACTAGCAAATCCTGGTTTGGTACAGTTTGCATCCACTCTGCTTCTAAATGCGCAGTGAGCCTCTGGGAAAGTGAGCTGAGATTTTCAATGCCTGACTTTTACTGCGCTTTATTAAGAACATGGACAGAGTAGTAGGTAGGCGTCTCAGGTAAAAGTCAAAGATTGCTCAGGTGAGGCAAGAGGCATTGGAATCGGTGATAGTGGCATCCTCTAGCCTAGAAGTCCAGGAGCTGTAACTTATGGTTGCCTTGTGCCCATGCTACAAATCTTGCTTTCTGTAAAGGAGATCAAAGTTAGCTTTAGAAGATTGGGCTCTGCAGGAAATTAACACACAGAGGTGTCACATTGATACACTAAAGAATACAGTACAGGCTAGTTCCTCAGCAAGCAATGCCAATGGCCTTAACTCAGAATGAGGGAAAAGACAACCTAGTTTATATCAGTCTAATTCATGAGATGCAAATGAAGTAAACACCCAAATAGCACTGGAAGTGGTTTCTCTGCCTTAGAACACCTTGCTCAACCAAGTTTTTTATCTGTTCAATTCAAAGCATTCCAGTCCAGTTATCTGACATTTATGGCCATAACTTGAGAGTTTGGAGAAGATGTTTCTGTTAAGCAAAAAGCTGTTGAAATAATTTAGATGATTGTGGAGTGGTTGTTGATAATACGCTGTTTAGTTAAAAGCATTGGATTCAGCTTAATTTCAGGAGAAGCTGATGAGCCTGTGCCATGCAAGTATTTCTTCCCTGTTTTTGAGTAGGGGACAGTAGAAATAACCTTACATTGCTTTTCTTAATGGACTGTGGGAGGAGAAAGAAGTTCATTCATCACTTTGTTACTGAGTTCACCTGTAGTGTATTTAAAGATATTGTTCATTTGTTTTCCCACTCAAGTACTGCCTCAGGTAATTCTAGAAAGGAGTTGGCTGATAGTGGAGGTGGCAGGTAGAGGTAAAGGGGTAGGAAAAACTAAGCAAAGTTGTAGAAAAATCCACTGCTAGGAAGTCAAACAGCACCTGAATAGTGCTATGCAGTATATTACTGGCTGTGTTTGGGAGTCAAATTCCAGAGACACTGTACTTTCTTTCAACAGGTCTCGTGGCGGTGGCCTTGGTTCTCGCAAACAGAAAGAGCTGCCAACAGAACCCCCTTTCACAGCATATGTGGGAAATCTACCCTTCAACACTGTTCAAGGAGACATAGATGCCATCTTCAAGGATCTCAGTGTAAGGAGTGTACGACTAGTCAGAGACAAGGAAACAGACAAATTTAAAGGTGAGTGTTCAGAGTTGTTTTAGTTATAGATGGCTAACTGGTAGGAGGAAACAAGGCACTTCTGAAGTCACTTTAATGGGGAGTTTCAGTCCCTACTCTGAAGCACAGTTAGCTTGTTGATCTGCATTTGTTCTTTATGTTGACTTATGCAGGTTTCTCATTCACTAACAAATAAACATGTCCTCTGAATGAGATTCACTGTTACTTCCATCATCTTAAGATACAGACTAACCTGAGTGACGAGTCAATATTTGCCCTGCCGTAAGAGGACTTTCTCAAACCTTGTTTGTCTTGTATGAATTGTACAAAGCTGAAGTGTCTGACCCACTTAAGATCCATGACCTTAAGCATTGAGTACTTACACAATCCTTCTTTAGTTGATAAGACTCCCATTGCTTCAGCTCTGTCTTTTTTTAGTAGGTGGGGAGAAAAAGCAAGTAACAAGCCATTCAGATAGTTGTTTTAGAGGACACAGAACCAGTTTGCATTGGAATTGGCCAGTGGAAAGGGAGTGTATTTAAGTTACTCTTGGTGGGGGGAAAGGCTTGGCTCAGGTAATGGGGGGTCTCAGAAAAAGGAATAAATTCACAAGATGATGTGATGACACAAAATCAGTCTGCTGGCCAAGCAGGCACTTCAGCTTCTTGTTGAAAAATACTGGTAATGAAATATCAATATTCAGCTAAATAACTGTCCAAAGGCATAGACCAAATCTAATCTGTAATGAGAACCCTATGGTAAAGGGAGTTAATCAGGCTCTTAGCTTTTGCATAGTGCCCATTCAGAGTTCTGTTTCAGGATTTGTCCCTGTCACTAATAGGCATAGGTAAATGCATTCTTCATTAATCGCGTTTGGTTTGAGTTGTGTGCAACTTGCACTTATTGTAGCTCATGTTTGAAAGGGAAGGGAGGCTATTAGCAGATATGTAGAAAGAGCAGCTTCTTACAAAGGCCTTTTAAAGTGCTGGTATTAACTTGTGAGGTTCTCCTTACAGGATTTTGTTACGTAGAGTTCGATGAGGTGGAGTCACTCAAGGAAGCTCTTACATATGATGGTGCAGTAAGTATACTTGCAACTAATTTGTGAAGTAAAAAGATAAGCACGAGTCTCAAACTCCTTGGCAGCCCATATGGTACATTCTGAAAAGATTCTCCCCTTTATTTAACAGCTTTTAGGTGATCGATCACTCCGAGTGGACATAGCAGAAGGCAGAAAACAGGATAAAGGTGGCTTTGGCTTCAGAAAAGGTGGCGGGCCTGATGACAGAGGTGACTTCCATTTTTGAGTAGCTTCTTAAATATGATGGCTGTAGTTATGACTTGTGGTGCTAACTAATGCTAAGACAAGGCATGCAGGTAAACGCGAAGATTATGTGGGAAGGGGAAATTTTATATATATATGTATATATACATGTTTCTAACCTAGCTGCTGCTGCTCTTGAAATGTCTGGAATAGATGCGCTTTGTCCAAAAGCTAAATATGTTGTCACTCCTAGGCCAGGAAGTGAGACCAATACCCCTAGTGATGTACGGTGTCTTGCAGAGGACAATCATAAGCCCAACAGTCTGATCTGCTACTATTTTATCATGATGTAAGAAAAGTGAGTAAGCTAAGCAAGCACAAGTAGACAAATACTTACTTTGGACTATCTAGTCTCCTGTTCCAGTGTAAAAACAGGCTTTGTTGTCGTTGAAGCTTGATCGACCTAGACATGCCAAAGGTTTCCATTGAATATGTATTAGAGGAACTTTTCTGACCACGTATTCTTGGTTAACTTAAACTGACCTTTTGTTCCTATGCAATGGAACTTGGTAGTACTGAAACAAAAGGCTTTTCTAGCAGCATGACTTTGGATATTGAAGGACTGAAACTTTGGTGTGGTATCCCCTTGATCAGTCTTTCCCACAGCTTCAGATCTGAACAGAATTGTGGCTTTTTTCCTAGGAATGGGAGGAGGTTCCCGAGAATCCAGAGGAGGTGGATGGGATTCCAGAGATGACTTCAATTCTGGTATCAGTATTAACACTTATACGGATAGGCAGCCTAAAAGGCACAAAATTGTTCTCATTTTCATGTCAGCTGCATTTGTCCCCATTACTGTTTTGGTTGAGTCTAGTGTATGCCAACTTTGGACAACCTACAGCTGCGGTGGGATCCTTCAGGGGGAATCTTCCGTTGCCTTATAACAGAGGAAGGAGTCTTGATTGTGCATTTTATGAAACAGTCCTGATTGACAGAATACTTGTTCAAATGTAGCCTGTCGTATCTAGGTTTTAAGCATTTCTCAAACATGATGCCAAGCACATTTCTGAATAGTAGCAGAAACAGACGGATCATGTGGAAAAGCTGATATTGTATTCTTTCAGAGCAGAGCCTTTCACCTTCTGAAGGAGAAGTGACATCATTATATGTGTACCCCTGAAGCAACTGACTTTTCCAAAGATGTGTTAGTGTTCCAGAGCACTCTTAAATGCAAAAATGTACCTACACTTTTAGACCTGTTACAGTAATGCAAGTTGCAGCAAATGACTGAGCTTGCTGAGTGGAAGGTAGCAGTGGAGCCACCGGGTTTGCTCTTGACTTCCAGTCAGCTGCAAGCTACTAGAATACAGGGTGACATTAACACAATTTCTTTTGTCCTCTGAAATCACGGGTTTGGTCCATTTTCTGATGGGGAGATGTTGGCAAGTGCAACTTTGCAATGTCTGGTCTCTGCGTGAGTGGAATGGACAAAGTAGAAGGAGCAATATCGAAGCATGCCCTTGGCACTAGCATGAAACTGAAGCCGGATGCTGGAGAGAGGACGCTTGCTACAGCGCTGCACTTAATCTGCCGTCGTAGCTAAGCGTTCTGGCATTACAGCTTTATTCCTTTTTTGGCAGCTTCTTCAAATGCAGATGCATTTCAGCTTGTTAGGTGCTGGATGAGTGATTTGTGAGCCAAAAATTTAGCTTTTAAGACTTAGTTGCTACAGCTTTTCTCAGGTTGTACAGCTTTGCTCTAGATCAAGCCTTTAAAGATGGTTGTTTGGCACTGAAGTAAGCGACAGTTCTGCAACTCTGCCAAAAACTGCAGTGGAAAGGAAAATCTGAAATGGGAGCAAAACAACTTTCTCTTCTAGGCAGCTTCTGAAAAACTGAGTATATTCCCCTTGGGTGTGCTGTTAGTCTGAAGTATCCTCCTCCCATTGAATGATGATGGGGGCTGAGAGATGCTCTAGGATTGGCGTGGACTGGAATTCTGGCCAGTGACAGACACTGCTTAATTTTTTTGATACATAAGCTGAAGAAATGCAGTCAATTTCACATTTAAAGTCTGTACTGCTTTTTTTTTCTAGTTCTTTCATTAATCTAGTAAATGCCTGGTCAGTTTATAGTACAACTAAAAAGCCTTGGGGTTTTGCTCTGCTTTTCAAAGGCTCTGTTTTCCAAGGAGTGTGTATTTCACTATGCCCTCGCTATTTTCCCATTTACTCTGCTCCTGCAGATGTCATGCTAAGGCTGTAGCCAGTGTGATCTGGCTACAGAAGTACTCTGGGTACTTCCAGCTTTGTCTCTGAATTCAGCTAATGGTGTTAACAATCTGAAGTTGCAGCTGAAGCTCATATTTTTAAGCTCACTTGATGACCCGCTCTCCAACACTCCAGTAAGCCTCTAGGTGGATAAAGCAGCTTCTGAACTTGGCACAGTATGCTGGGTTTCAATCGGAATCTGTGTGACTCTTCTAGAACGTGTTAGAGATCTGTGAAGCGACCTGTCTACAGACAAAGGCTCTCAGTGCATCATCTTGGACTGACAGCAGTGACTTGCAAGGTTTTCCAGTCACCCAAATAAAAATGTAGACTAAAAGCATTGCAGGACGTGCT
Source organism: Phalacrocorax carbo (assembly GCF_963921805.1). Taxonomy (NCBI): domain Eukaryota; kingdom Metazoa; phylum Chordata; class Aves; order Suliformes; family Phalacrocoracidae; genus Phalacrocorax; species Phalacrocorax carbo. The sequence goes on from NC_087529.1 coordinate 10,278,770, forward strand.
CTTTAAATTCACTGTCTTCCGCCTTCAGGATTCAAAGATGATGACTTCTTGGGAGGCCGGGGTAGAGGAACCCGCCCTGGAGACCGGCGACCACCAGGTGCCTCAATGGGAAGTGGTGGCACTGGTCGCTTCCGAGATGGGCCTCCCCTTCGTGGATCTTCCATGGACTTCAGAGAGCCAACAGAAGGTAAACACTTTACCTTCTGTAAGTCAGCCTTCCTTCATGGAGGAGACTCCTGCTTTATGTCAGGTTAAAGCTACTACCCTTGACAGACAGATCTTAAACTCAATGTTTCTTCTTTCAGAGGAAAGAGCACAGCGGCCCCGGCTTCAGCTCAAGCCTCGAACAGTTGCTACTCCCCTCAATCAAGTAGCCAACCCAAACTCTGCTATCTTCGGTGGAGCCAAGCCCCGAGAGGAAGTAGTAAAAGAGCACGACTGAGTTTGGGGTTGAGAGGGAATGGGGAGGCGGGAGGAAAAACAAGACAGTACAGAGTGACTAGCTCTGCTGGAATGTCAACCCTGCAGTTTACCATTCCTGCCATCTGGCATTTGTCCTCTTTGAAACCGAAAACACAGAGCTTGTGAATGCATGTCAGCTGTTAACAAGTGGTTTTTAGTACGTTCTTGGCTTTGCTGTATCTAGTGCCTGCTTTGTGCTGAGTTTCCCTCTTCTGTTTCCTTCCAAACAGCACAGTTGCCAGTAGATAAGGCAGTGTTGCTCCTTCCACGAGTGTGGAGGTCTCTGGACAAAGGTGCTGCTTCAACTTCTTCCTTTCTGGGTTTGTTTTACTTTAGAAGCACAGGTTAGACTTAGTTATTGCCCTGTATTGTTTCCTTTTACTTCCTCAGTGCTCCTCTTCTGACCTGCATGTCTTGTTCTGTATTGCTGTGGCTCTGAAGAGGAAAACTGGAGAGTCCAGATGAGTTGAACAGAAATCTACAGTTCTAACCAAGTAGTGCAATACCATTTATGGCATTTGGTGACAGAGTTCCTGTATATGGCAAAGCCCCGTATCAAACTCGGGGACAGGTGCCCTTTCACACCAGAGCTATCAATTTAATAGATTTAAATCAAATTGGAAGACAAGAAGCCTGGTGAATAGGTGGTGGAATCAGTGTGGATAAAGCACCTGCCAGCAGACTCTTGCTGGTGGTTGGCTGTTGACTTTAAAATGGTATGATACTACACCTCTGAGCTCAAGGTTAGCGCTGCAAAAAATGTGCCTCTTTGAGCACAACTGCTCACTGGCTCTTTCTGCTTACTCTTTTTTTTTTGGGTTTTACATGTTGGGTAAATTTTTAAATGAAGTTTCTACAAATAAAATTGACTTTTTTATTTTTGTTTGAGTGTATACTTTGCCATGCAGTATGTAATCACCATTATCCCCTGTATTTCTTTGCCCAGTGCTGTACAGTTTTAAGACCTCTGCTTTCAGAATACCTTGAAAATGGGCAGATTAGAAATCGCTCTGCTATAGATTCTCTTCCTGTAGAAGTTTGGGTAAAAAGCATCTCTAATTGCTGCATCTCTCTCCACTTGAAATGTTTCTTGCCGGTGTTGTGTGGGAGGAGGGAGGGGAGGCTGGAGCGAAAGGAGAGAGAGGTCATTAATGTTTCAAAACAAAGCCTGGATCCACAACACTGAAGTGTGGATGTGTCCAATGCATGACAGAAACCTGGGCCCCTAACGCTAGTGCTGACAGCTTTCGGATAAAACAGCCGGCACAGCAGAGCGCTGGCGAGAGGAGTTTGGAAGCGTGGCTGCTTCACTACCGGCAGCACCGCTGCTAGTAGCGAATGTCTTCCCTGAAGTTACCTTTGTAATGTCAGAGTCCCAGCAACTTACAGAACTACTCTTTCCTTCCTTCTGCCTGTCATTTAATCTGCTTCTGAGATAAGAACCATTTGTCTAACACTAATACTTAATTTAAGACAGACATGCATTTGTGTGGTTGTATTCCAAACCAATAATTGACCTCTTTACATCTTCAATGTGGAAAAGATTTTAAGAACAAATTCCCATATAAAATCTCACCTCTAGTCAAGACAGTTGACTTTTAAATGTAAAAACAAAAACAGGAAAAGAAAAGAATTTCAAACACTTAACACATTCTGCTTCATAACAAAATAAATTTATGGATATGGTATTTTGTGAATGATCTTTTAAATAAAAGAAAACATTAAGTAATATTTAACATTGGTCTTTATTTGAGTCCACTACAGCATGATCCCCACACGTGCCCTTCCCCCCATTTTTCAAATGTGTTAATTTGGAATTTGCAACCTTAATATTAATGGGGAAGCAGTACCAGACCCATTCTTATACAAATAAGGGGGGAGAGGAAAAGACGAAGGGGAGGAATCTAATCTAAACAAGTTCTGGAACGTGCAGGACACAGCGAAGTAAAAATGGTGTACAAGTGTCTCAAGGTCTTTGTCCTGTGGCCTCAGTACAAGCTCAGTGGTACCGCTATGGCTGCCGGGCAGGACTTGGAAGCACTCGAGCGTGCGGGTCGTATAGCTCTTGGCGCTGTTCCCACGGGCTGGGTTCCGCTGCCCTCTGCCCTGTGGGTCCTTCCAGTGTGAGGAGTGGTTTAACGTGGAGTCTTTGTGGTACGAGGTGAATAGAGCCGCTTGCTGCTGTCTTGCCCAGGTTCTCCCAATGTTTTCAGCTGTCCTGTTTCCCTCTAGACATAACTGTTGCTCTGTGTGTCTTTGAAGTATGTGCGTGCTGCAGGGTAAGTTAAAAGAGGGAGAGCTGTGTTTTTATTGAGGAAATGAGCCCTGGCCTTCCTGCTGGTTTTACTGCTTTCCATGGCATGGAAGAAAGGAAAGCATTCCTGCCTGCTGGCTGCTCGGTCCACTCTCTCTCTAGACCTGCACTTAGGACAGCTTAAGCAGAGAATCAAAACCCTGCTGTGGAGCCTCTCGCTGAAGCAGCGTGGGTTCTAGCGCCTGACTGACCGGCATGAATAGTAGCCTGAGGTTTACATGCAAGAGTAGGGCCAGCTGGTGGAGAGGGTGTTCTTCAGCGGCTGCCGCAAGGCTTGCTCGTAGCTGGTCTCTCAGGCCTTCTGTCGTCGCTGCATGGAGGGAAGTAATGCTGATGGGTGGGAAAGGTAGAGATGGAAGATGGCTCATCTTAGTCCTATAAGTATTTTTCTGTATCTGCTAATATTTGTTTGCTCAAGGGTTTCCCGCTAGCGAATACAGCCTAACCCCAATATCATTTAATACTTTTTTTTTTGTCCAGTAGCTCTTTGTATGCAAACATTAATGCACCGCCTGGTTTCTTTGGAGCATTCTGCATTATGCTTCCCACATGGCTTAGGGTCAGACTCCTCCAGTCCTTTTTCTTTTCCCCCTTCAAAAGTTTAGTTGATTAACATATATAGAATTATATCAAACCAGCTTGTGTCAACAGTTGACAAAACTAAATTTATGGATGTGGCATTTAAGTTTCATAGGAGGAACTTTCTCCTTCCCACCAGCAAAAAGCAGTTAAGGTTTAATCTGTAATGCTTAATTTTACCAGCAGATTAAAGCTAAGCCTGGCATGGCGAAGCCTGGACCGAGGAGGTTACCAGCAGTGGTAGCAAATGGATAATTCACTTTGTGGCTCTTCATATTCTCACCAAGTTGTTTCTAGTAGCTGTGCAGAGCTTTCTTCAAGCTTGAACTTCACGAGCAAGCTGAAGTCAGGAATGCAGCAGACAGTGTTTGGAGCTGAAATCGAGTTCAGGCACGGCGCTGCTTTGCTACTGCAGAAGGTGCTTTGCCCTGTTTCTCCAGTTGGGCTGCAGGTGGGGAAAGCTGGTGTGGTGTCTCTGGAAGAGCTGTGGGACACCGCAGGAGTAAGCAGCAGGTGTCTAACTTGCTGCGACTCCGTCAACCACCAAAAAATAAACCCTCCAAGCCCAGGAGCGGTCCTGGGAGAGCTAATCCCAGTCCTCTAAGGGCAGCCGCCCCGTGCTGGCACGGGTGTGTCGCCAACTCACGGGACTGTGCAAGTCCAACAGCGTCCGAGGGGTCTTTGTGCTCATGAATGGTCGTGAGCACATGGCCGTGGTGGTCATGAACGTTGCTCTGATGGCTGAAGAAAGGTGGAGGAGTGTTCATATATTCACCTGGTGGGCCGGTGATAGAGTCAAGTTACATTTATGCCCTCGAGGGTGGCTTACTTCCCTTCCTAGAGTAGCAACAGGATCTTAACTTACTACTGAGATGCGTTGGCACTGCTAAGAGGCTCCAGTGGTGACCGTGACTTCCTGAAGTTTTGCTAGGTGTCCCAGAGCCGGTTGTGACAGAGAGTGAGTGAGGCCAAGACTCGCCGCCCCAGGGCGGTTTTGGATGATGTTGATACTTTTCAACTTGTCTTAATGAATTCCATTATCGGTTCAGTCCTGACTTTAGCACGTAGTATAGTAGGTGCATTTGCCACCTGTAGTACTAGCTGCTGACTTGTCTTCAGAAAAGATAATATCTTGAGAATTTTAGAGCAAATCCTGTGATATTGCAAGCCCTCCTTTTTGTAGAAAAGATCTAATAATAATAAAGCCAGCAAATTTGGAAATGCACGTGCGACCCCCTCCATCAGAGCGCTCGCGCGTAGCAGCTGTCAGAGCAGCCCTTGTCCCACTGACTGCTCTGAGCAGAGCTGCTTGGAGCGGCTGTTTTCCAGGAATCCCCCTGGTCACCTAGAGGGTGTTTTGGCCCAAGGCCGCGCGTGCCAAGTTTGCTCCAAGCACAGCAGTTCGGAGCCAAGCACAGATCGCTGCTTTTCTACACCCACCTCACTCCTCAGCACGTGGAAGCGTGTCTGGTGACTGATCACACCGGCTTACAGCGAGAGCACGGGCCATAAGCTGTTAACTGTGAGCGTCTGTACGTTTGTGTTAAGTTTGTGGTTTACACTCTGATGGTTTCTGTGTTTCGCTACCAGATGAGAGCGAAGGCTCTGAAGGAACGGGGCTGTTCATGTATCCTGGCATATTCCAGCGCAGAATCAGTTACCTTTGTTGTCCTCAAGGGCACTTCTCTGGACCGGATTTGGGGGGCAATTTTATAAGTGACGCTTGTCTTAAATTTTTTAGAAAGGGGAGTTTCTGTGGCTGACGAGGAATCCAATTTCCAGCTGAGACTGGAATTTCTAATCTGGTAGTTGAATCCCTCCTCCCAAACGCCACTTCCCCACTGCAGGATTGTAAGGAATCGAGTATATTTGAAGGGGCAGAGGGCCGTCTTTCATTGGGTGCATACATTGCGTCTGTATACTCTGCAATTTATTCTGTTACTTGTGATACCCCTCACTAGAGCGGTATCAAACCAACCAATTAGAAGTATTTAAAGTTGTGTAATCATATTATTTGACCTTGCTTTCTGAAAGGATTTAACCCTTCAGTGCCAGACACTTGACTCTCAAGCCTGATGCTCACCACTAACAGCAATATCCTGATGATGCTGTATGTCCTGGACTAACTGGACAAACGTGCTACCAAAGCTACAGGTGCGCGGCTTGCACCGATCCTGCGCGTTAGGGATGGCAGGGGAGCTTTGCTGGCTCCTGCCCCTGTCCGCTCACTGAAACCCCAACGGCGCAAGGAACGGGAGAGGGGGTCCGGGTGCTCACACGGCGTCACGGTGCGCGCGCGGTGTCGCTGTTATTAGGTCTACGATCATGTTCCTCGTTGTACTGTAGCTGTTTGGGTGACTAAATCTAAAGCGTTTTATGGTTTCCTCTTCCATAGCTGCAGCGACTGCGTTACGTGTCAGTGCCTGCTCAACGGCAGGCTAATTTTAACATCAGCTTCCCTCGTTTCTGTCCCCTTTGCAGCAAAGTGCATCCAAGGGCTTTAAGGGCCTTCGGTGCTGTTACAGGAACGACCTGCTCACCTGTAAGCTCAGAAATTCTTGTGAAAGGCTCTAGAGTATCCCAGGGTTGATGTTTTGGGTATGTTATTGCTGGGAATGCTGCCACCCGCTTTCCGCCCAGTAGGTTTCAGCCAGGTTAGTGTTCAGCGCAGGGGGGATTTACTTCTTACTACGAGATTGTTTTGTTCGTGTCACCGTGCTCCCAAATCTGCCTCTTTCTTTTAAATAAACCAAAAATCACTAAGTACCTCTATAAACCCCTGCAAAATCTGTACTGTAATGAATCGGTATCATTTGTATTGCTGTACAAAAAACCCAAATAAAAGCATTCAAACCTTCTCGGGTTTTGTGTTCAAATTTAAGAATTACGGTGTCTACAAGGACGAAGTGAGCAGGGTAAGAATGGGAAGAAGCTTTAGCAGGATTAGCCTTTGCAAACCTTGCTCGGCCGAATTCTCGTAAAGCACCCAGAAGTCCCGGCTGCGAGCTGTCTGTCCGCCGGGTGGTAGCAGCACGTACCTCCAGCCGTAACGGAGCTGCTTTCGGTTTCAGCCCGGCGAGGTCGGGTTTGCAGCGGGGCGTGCAGCCGGGGCCGCGCCTCCCCTTGAGCCGGGGAAACGCGCCCGCCGCTCCGGCCGGGGGGGGGCGCGCTCCCGGGCCGCACGGAAGCGCGCTCCCGGGCCGCTCCGGCGCGCCACAAGCTCTCCTCCGAGCTGTGGCTTCCACTAAAGCTGCGGTGAAAATCTGGCGAAACACATACTTTGTTGGGATGAGACGTGCTTATTGTGGTCCCAAAGCGAAGGGGATTGAAAGCCGGTCTCCTGCAAAGCGGGCGGCGCTTTGCAAAGCTTATGAGCTCCGGGGGAAAGTTGCTCAGAAGCCTTTCCTCAAAACTTGCAGCATTGGGTGTGTTTCCGCAGAAAGGTCGGGTTTACGTGATGCATTGATTTCTAGTCGTTGGTCTGCTGAGAGTTTCTGATCAGCATTAGTCATAGCCCCCGGTTCAGGCAAAACCAGCCGGTCTTTGAGCAGACCCCACCTTTACCTGAAAGGATGTAAACCGGTCCCCAGGGCGTTCAGCCTCCCAGCCTCAAGAGGTGAGCTGGAGAGGGTGGAAGATGGAGTCTCATGATCTCTCTGGGCCCAAACAGATATTTCTACAGCTGGTTAGCTATGTTTTAAAAGGAAAAAAAAAAAAAAAAAAGACGGTTTGGTTTGCTGTTAAAACTGGCTGAAGGAGTAGGTGCTGCGTGCTTGTTGTGCGGGGAAAACAAAACCAAGCTGAAATGGGTAATCTTTGAAAAGGGTATGGGAGGGTGGAGTTGTAGTGTGACTTTTTACATGATTTATTGCAGTAGCTAGAAGCATGATGCTTCTCTCTCTTTGACTTTTTGTCAGACCAGAAATGGTTTCTAGCAGCAGGTCTAGACGAGGCACGGGAGTTGCAGGAGGGAGAGGGCAGGCACAGGGCAGAGCCTGGTACCCCATGCTGGGTTTGGTGTCTGAGGGGTTACTGCATGTGTGTCGGGGCGGGGGGCTCGGTCATGGTTGTGTTAGTAGGGGCTCGGAGTGAGGGCTCTCATCCTAAACCCCTACATGCAGCCCTTCTCGGGAGAAATACGAAGAAGGGAGGTAGTAGCTATACAACGGGGTGTGTTACTGCAGTAATTACCTTCTAATCAAAGTTCGACATCACGGTGGTTGGCCTCTCAGAAAGACTGATGTCTTCAAAGGGCATGTTGTAACGCACTGGGGCTGACCCGGCTGCTTTGCACCGCGGGCATGGCAGCAGCTTCTACCTGTTCTAGAGAGGCTGAGCAGTCGCCGCTGTCAGCCCAGGAGGCAGCTGGGGGACTAACACGAGGTGCCTTTGCTACAGCCCGTGCCAACTGTGCTAACGTCCGTACCGTGGCAGTGAGTCATCTCTGAAGCTGTGGGACCCATCAGAGAACCTGTAAGCAAATGCAAGGTACCTTTTTAGCAGCGGCTGTTCCTAATGAAAGAGATTTCTGATACAAAAGACAAACTGTAATGGTCTCCAGCATGTTCAGAACATCAGTTCTGTTATAAAGAACTCCTCTGCAAAACTTCTGTTATCAGTTTAGGTTTAAATATGTAAAAAAAACTGCCAGAAAACCCCTAATAAACTACTCCATAGCCAAGACCTCTGCTAGAAATGCCAATTTTGTAGCAACTGTTTTAGCAGTCAGACATACATTTCACATTATATAGTATTCCTTATACAGGGGCCAGCCAGAAACCGTATAACCAGTTCAAAGCTGGGTCTCTCTTCTAGTCTTTGGTTCAGATTATACGCACGGATTTAGATAGGCTTCTGCACCCAGATTTCGTGTGGGAATGGCTCGGAAAGGTGCGTGCAAGCAATGACTTTTGCACCTCAGGTTAGAATTGGAAGAGAGAAATTCTAAATGTATCTGCACGTACAGTTGTTAACTATCTTATCAAAGCAACATTTCCTCTGAAAGACTGATGGCAAAGTTCCCATCCCAGGGTTGCGAAGGTTGTAAACAGTTGGCTATTTTGTCATTTTTATGGTAGAAGAGCCACCTTCTCTCGGGGAGAGATGGATGTAGATGACTGGTTGTGGTAGCTTGAGAGTGCCCTAATTTAAATATAACAAAATTTCCCTTTACTGGATAACGTACATGGCTGTATGTAAGAGAGATGTTATAGAGTCTTAGTGAGAGGCAGCACGAAATGTCGTTCTATTTGCAGTGGTAAAGCATGTGCCCGGCTGCCTGTTGCACTCTCTGGTAGCTCCAACTATACGGGGCTGCTATGTACACGTGCAGACTTCCCTATTCCTGGAGCAGGATACATATTTCATTTACTGTAACAGGGCTCTAAGCCAGTACGTGAATTCCCCATTACTCATAAACCCTCCTTATTCTATTCAAGCACAAAAAAAATTTAAGGAATTACTAGTCTTTTTTTTAAAGAGCACAGTGAAATTGTGTCTGATGTCTGCAAACTGCCAACGCTGAAGTATAAGAAATAGTTTTATTCTTACAGCTCCGGTCAGGTGCTCCAGGTTTGGCCGTTAGCAATGGTGACCGCAGGTCGTTTGCTGCCTTTGAGACCTGATGTCATCTTTGCTGTAAAAACTAAGAGAGGACTCGCTATTTGCTTTATCTGCTCCGAGTTTTCCAGGCAGCATCTGCCGCTTCCAGGGTGCGCTGTGAAATCCTGCAAAGGCTCTTTGCTAAAAGGAGACTTGAGCTTTTTGGGGGGACGCCAGCCCCATCTGAAACTCTTGGGCTGCTTGGGAAGGGACCTCGGTGGCGCGTGTGGTTCCTCACCGTCCACGTCTCTTCCTCTCCCTGCAGCAGATAAACCGAAACGCTCCTGCGAGAGGCTGCCCCGGGTGAGTTTGTGCAAGCGCCGCCCGCGGGTCCCTCTTGCGAGCTGGCGAGGGGCTGACCGGCCGAGCGGCGGATGTTGGGGTTAGTGATTCAGATGATGACAGGAAACCAGAAACTGGCTAACGAGCCCCGGCGGAACCGGCTCCAGCATTGGTGGCTGCGGCCGTGAGTTGCAGGAGGAGATGGGACAGATGGGAGAGAGCGGCTGAGGCTGTGGGTAAGGTGGGAGAGGGAGAGACGGGTGCCTGGGGCTGCGTGGGGTTTGTGCGAAGGCTTTGGGGCAGGTGGGGTGTCCCACTGATTTCGGTGAGACCAGAGATCTCGGGCTCAACCTCGGTGACCCTTTTAAAGAGGGTTCAAGGTCATCCCTGTAAAACCCCTCTGAAAAGCAAGGTGCTGGATGTTACCCCTTGCTGCTGCTCATGGCCATCACCTGACAAGCTCCACGGTATGAAAATTACCAAATATCTCTTCTAGCAGCGCTTACACCCCTCTGGACCCGAGAAGGGAGTTGAATCCCATACAGCCTGGACGGCCTGTTTTATGATGCTATTCTTTACATCTCCCCACTCCCTCTGCTGATGGCAGCAGGGCTTTTTCAAATTACATTATTTCTGCATTCGCATCTACTAAAATGTTCTGGAAGGTTCAGGCTGAGCTGCCCTCGTCCCGTATCTACTGAGCCCTGCTTCTGGCTCCTGCCTACAGCTTCTGGGACCGCTGCAGCCCACGAGGTTTGCCCCTCCAAAGCCCAATCCTACGGAATAGCTGACTTGAACTACACTTTCTGGGTTTTCCATCGGTTTCAAGGCTGAATGGCATCATGTATATGAATGTATTTCTTTTACTACCTATAAGTGCTTGAAATTGCTAATCCTAGATGGAAAGAGCTTTGTCTTGGCATCGGTTTTCTCTTGCGATCAATGTTCAGTGTAATCTGGGCCGCGAGGTAGGCACTCTAGCAAAACAGGATAATTGTGGGATAATCTTGTGTGATATTGGCTCATTTTCATTGCTGTGGACTTAATAGGAGTACTTAGATACAAAGGGGTTGCCTATATCTGCAGTTCCTAATGTGGCGTCCCCCTGGACTCCGCAGCTGTGGCAAAGGGTGCTGCATGGCTTTGACGCTGCCTGAAACAGGGGAAGTGAAGGACGAATACAGGATATTTCTGTGAATTAGCTCCTTACACGGGCATGCTGCTTGTGATTAGGATTTTGCACCGTATTTTCCACCTGTGGTCTTTTTAAAGCATTTTACAAAGTGATAATCTAACTTCAAGTTGATTTATCAATTCCAATTTTCCCTCTTGTCCCATGTTCTACTAAAATGCATCTACTGCTTCCTTGGCATAATATAAAGTGTGGTCTACTTGAATAGCTGTGCAAAGCCAGACTTTATCTATACTGCAGCAGCTTTCCTAAGAAAATGTACCCATTTCTGGTAGGAAATGGGATGCGCAGACCTCTGGCAAGGGGCTTTTTCTGGAGACTCAGTGCTGATCATTGAAGTGCTTCCAACCACAGGAGCTTCCTTGGCCTGAGACTTCTTAATTTCTAAATTGCCGTGACTTTCTGCGGCAATCTGTGCAATGTAGACAAACAGAAAGTAGTGTTTCTTTTCTTAGAAATGTTAGAGACATTGAGTCAAGCTGAATATTGCATCTGTGCAACAAGTCCGTGTGCTAAATTTCATATGGCGAGGTTTTAAATAAACTCTCCGCTTTATATTTCATGCCGGTGACTCATCCAATTGGTCGGAATTAGTTTTAATTTATTGCAAACTAGAGCAGACCACAAAACTTTCTGGAGGGAAGAGGAGAAAACTGTTTTGTATTTTACCTTTTGGGCATTTTTTTTTACAAATAGGATGAACACGTGATAGAAACCTGCAATTTCAGTCTTTATCTTGCAGTGTGAACTTGGGGGGTGGACTTGACATCTGCAGTGGGCTAAAATTACTTCGTCGGAAATGATCTTACAGAAAACCAGCCATTTTTGCCGATGCCACATCAACACATTCCTCACTCTCCTGGATTTTCAGCAAAAAGTTTAAGGATGTTTTTATACTCGTAAAGGGTTTTTAAGTTAGATTTTTGCCTCTTCTGCGACAGTTGGAAAGTTCTTCCAGACTTTCCATCCATTAGGAATTTTATTTCCAGCCTGTGCGTATCCAGCTTATACCTACTCCTTTTATAAGCCAGCGTCGTCTTATTTAAATTTAAACAGCTTTTCTCACTTTGGTGTTTCTCCCTCGGACAGATTGACAATGACTGTCCGCGGACTGTCTCTCCTCTTTAGTAGACTTAAAAGCGAGAGACATTTCAGTCTTCCCTGATAAAAAAAACCTCCCCTTCCCTTGGCTGTTCATAGCGAGCCCCGTTACTGGAGACTCACTATAACTTAGGACTGGAAACCTTTCACACCAGCAACCAGGCTGACAAGACCTGGCACGTACAGACTGGACGATCTTTTGCAAGTTCATTAATTCTTCCCTTTTTTTTAAAAACAAAAATAAAAAATGTTTGTCTCTTGGATTGCTAAAAATATCCGAGGCCGTGAAAAGAGCAGCCCCTGTTCAGGAAGGCGTGCTTCCCCTTCGCGGGAGAGGTGCCGGCTGCAGAGACCATGACTTAACCCAGGCTCCAGCGGGTTACTCTCCCTGGGTGGATTTATTCGGAGCAGCTGCTCCCGGGGGATTTCGCGGGCCGTGGTGCTCGGGCTGCGCTTGCTGCCGGAGGCGCGGCCGTGGCCATGCTGGCTTCCTCGTGCGAGCAGAGACTTCTGCCTGTGGAAAAAGGGGGGAAAAAACATATAAAGGAACAGAGAAGTGTATAAAAAGAGCAGGGCATTTTGCTGCTCTGAATTTTACTCCTGAAGAGCTGAAACTAGATGGGAACCTTTCTCCCCACATTTGAATGCAGCATCTTGAAAGCAAGGCTGATCAGCAAGTTATTTACTCTGAGCATCCTTCTGATATATCTGGATCTCATCGCAGCCCTCTGTGGCTTGAGCCTATTTATTCTCCTTGCCGTCTCCCCAAGGCACAGAGCAGGGAAGCACGTTCAGCCTTCCAAATATTTTATTTATATCCTGCCAGCCATGAGTAAGTGCCTCCAGCCTTCTGCTTGTCATAAATCTGTTCATCACCTCCTCCCGTCAGCTCCTTACGAGAGGAGGTTTTGTACCAAAAGAAAGGATTTCCAGGGACTTGGGTGTTCAGTGAACATAAATAATAACCGCCAGGCCGGTGTTGTGCTTGTGACTTGGTAGCCGTGGGGGATGCCGTGGTGGGGTCAGACACGCAGCGCCCTGTTCAGCAGCCCCTGCGAATAACCCCCTTTTGTGTTGCTGTCGAGTGAGGGGCTCGGCAGCAGCCTGGGTTTGCGGTGTTACTGCCCCACTGCAGAAATTAAACCGGCTCGAGAAGGGAGATGGCGGCCGGCTTTGCAATGGTTTAAACTAGGTCAGCGCTGTCGGGCGCCTTCAGCTCTGCCTGGGCTTTGCTTAAAAAAAAAAAAAGAGAGAGAAAAAGAAAAAACCCCAATAACCAAAAAAACCCCACAAACAAATCAGCAATGTTACAGCCCTTTGTGTGATGAATTTTGGTCACCAGCACTGGGCCAACTTCCCTTAGCTGCCCCTTGCAGATGCTTTAGAGATGGCCCACAGCTCATGGTTTCCAGGGGAGATGCTGAGCCACGAGAAAATGATGTGAGAAACCACACGGTCCTGACCAGGCTCAGTCCCTGACATCCTGGCTGCCGGTCCTGCACCTTCAGGGTGGCTGCTGGGCACACCATTAGTTTAAAACGACTCACTCCAGCTTCTTCAGAAATTGCTGTGAGAAACTTTGCCCGACAAGGCCCCTGGGGGGTCTCTAAAGAGCAAAGCCACGGTGGAGCGAGCGCTGGGAGCTGCCACGGCCTTGCGAGTCTACACGACCTTGAAGAGCGTGGAGATAAACCCAGTTTCCTCACAAGCAGGGAGGATGGTCTCAAAGCCAGTTCGCCATTCTGCTTGATGTAGGGGCCTCCGGGCAGTCAGACCGTGCTCGGGCACCGCTGCGCGGAGGCTGGCACCAAACCCCAGGGAGCCCATCCCGCCCGGCAGCGATCGCTGCGTCCTGGCGCTGTGCCTGAGGGGCTGCTGGAGCAAAAATGGGGGGCTGTGTCTTTCCTTCCCTTCCCCTGCCCCACAATCATTTACATCGTGCCCTGGTAATTAGGATGCTGGCGCAGGACTGGGACTCCAATGCCGAACCGAACCACCAACCTACCGCCAGCATCCTCGGCCGCACGGGCAGGGGGATGATTGCTCGGCACCGAGCGGCTCGCCTGCTGCAAGGAGCTCTCTGGGTTCTCTCCTGCATGCATGGGCTGTCGGTGCGGCTTGCAGTCTGGGCAGAGAAATGTTATTTATTCTGCTTTACGCAAGCGGAAGCAGAAGGTGCTGAGCAGGGCAGAATCGAGCTGCTGTTTTCTATTGTCTGTTATTGGTATTTTAAAATTTATTTAATTATTTATTGTTTTTATACTTAGTTATTTCCCCCTATATATATCTTTTTCTCCCCTCATCCACAGTGTCTATACCAATACAATGTGGGCTTCATTTGTTATAAGGAGATTCAAGTTAGGCAGTACGAAAGCTTCCTACCAGGCAGAGCAATGATGGACTGGCCTTTGGCAAGTTGAAGTGTCTCCATCCCTAGGGGCCAAAGAAGTTGTTTATTAAAACCAAAAATAAATTAAAATAATCTGTAAGTAAAGAAAATCTGGCCCCGGGGAATAGGAATGGGCTAAACGATCTGTCCCAGTCCCAGCAGGCTGTTTTCTGTGATATTTATAGGATGTTTTGTATTTTAAAGGAAGAAATTGAAGCCAAATCATGCTGATTATTACAAAATGTTAGCTGGTGTTTGTGGAAGAGCCTGTCATGGAAAGGAGGGGAAGAGATGGTGTCTGAGCCAGCTCAACGCAGGAAAAAGTGTGGGGAAATTCACATTTAAAGTAATTCTGTGCTGCAGGGAAATAGCTAGGGTGCCTTGTACAAAGGTCTTGGCAGCTCTGAATATTTCCAAGTGCCTCCCTTTTCGCCCTCTTTTCTAGACAGTTAAAAATAGTATCTGCTGACAATCTTTTATGATGCCAACGTGGGTTATGGGATTGGGAATGAGTAAATCCAAGCGGGTTTTTCCTCTTCATGCCAGCGTCCCAAGGGAAACCCCGTGAACAACTTCTCCTTCCTTGTGGTGAAATGGCTCTGGGGTGAGCTCAGGTCGGGCTGGAGCAGCACGGGGAAGGGCATTGCCTCTGTCACCCCATGGGAATATCACCCTGAAGTCTCTTCTGCAGCCTTAGAAACACCCAGCTCTTTGAGGGTGTCTTTGGGGCGCTCTGAGGGGGTGGGAGCTCTCCGAGCGGCGGCCGCGCAGCCTCGCGTGCCCCTGGTGCTCACAGGGTTCCTCTCACTGCTGTTTCAGGCTGGACGTGGCCGGGCCATGGCGCAGCTGGAGCTGCTGTGGGCGGCTGCTGTGCTGATGCTGCTCGGGGCCGCCGTCAGCCTCTGCGTCAAGTGCCAGCACTCCGGTAAGGCGCTGCCATGTGCGCCAGGGTCCTGCCCCTGGCCCCGGGTTGGGCTGGGGGTCACGCCGGGCAGACCCTTTCCTTTTGGGGTGTCCCCTCTGGGCGGGTTTGGTCCTGCTCAGCCACGTCCTGGCTCAGGGTGCTTTGCCCCCGCAGGGATGCTCCCAGCAGCTTGAGCTGGGAAGGGTCTCTGCTGGTGGCCAGAGAGCAGCTGGAGGGGAAGGACGGACCCCCTGACCCTGCAGCACCCCTTCCCTGGGTGGGTGGGTGCAACGCCGTGGGCTGCAGACCCTTCTCCATGGGCACTGTCGTTGGTGGCTTTGGGACACCCCACATGGGAGGACCGTATCCAGGTGCACAAATCCTGCGGGGGCAGACGGGCAGGAGGAGGGCAGGCACGAAAGGGCAGGCTGGGGGATGTATTCGTATATACATTAAATACAAAGGCGGAGGTGAGCACCCACCCGGGCAGGGGGTTTGAGCCCACCTCTCAGTGCTGGGTGGGTTTTACTGGGAGAGGCTGCAAGGTAGGGTTTTGGGGATGGGAATTGCTTGCTTGCTTGCTTTGTGGCGCCTGAGATAAACACTACGCTTTAGACATGGTTTAAAAAACTAAATCAAAACCCTTTTGCAACTGCTGCTCATTGCCTCCGCTGTTCTCTCGTGCTCCCGACTGAAGAAGTTTTGTGAACGTGTTTTATTATTTTTCTGATCTTTAGCTCCCAAATCATCCTTTCCTAAGAGCTTTTTTATTTCCCCTGCCTTCCAGCTACCAAGCGAGAGAAGCAGCCGAACGAGCGAAGCAGCCAGTAAGTTGCCTTTCACAGTCGCGCTTCTCCCCCAAACAGCTCACCTGGGGTGAGACCCTGGCCGGAGCCAGATCCGCTCCGTGCCTCACAGCTGAAATCTGGATTTATATAAAATAAAATAATCCCAGAATGGGGCGTGCAGGGCGGTGTGCCCCAGCCCGGGCGCTGCTGAAGGGATTATGCCTTTACAAAGAATAATCCAAAATGAAACTGAAGCTCTGACCGTGATGCCTGTGAGTCATTACCTAGTTGGAAAAAGGTCTGGGAGAATTGGAAGGCCAAGTCCTTATCCTGTCCCGTTGCACCCTGAGATGAGACAGAGAGGTTGGTCACTTCATAAACAAGACCCTGCCCTTGGCTGGTGCTGGCGGGACCCTGTGCCAGAGCAACCACCGACCTACAGCATAAGCAATGAAGGAAATGCACATGTACACACATGCACACCCCCTTATTTCCTTCAGCAACAGACAAACCACAGCTAAATGATATAAAGAAAAAAAAAAAGCTGGCTTGTAACCTTTGATATAGGAGTAAATGTGGTGCAAAGGGGCTCTGCGAAGGCCTCCGTGGAGTTGGGGTGTTTGCTTCTGCCCCGCTTGCCCAGGACCAGGGGAAGGGCTTCGGTGTGGTCCATCGGAGGCCGATGGAAAAGCCAGTGCAGGCACTGTCCCCTGCGGGCTCGTACTGAATCGTCTGAGTTCTTGAAATTTATACTTGGATTAGGTGGTTTGACTTCAGACTCGTGGTATTGTGTGCTCTATTTAAAGACGTGTGCTCTTTTGAGAGATCTTTTTCTGGGTTAGTCAGGGCTTTTTGCAAGCAAAGTTGTTTAACTCTGTATATTTGCAGGGTTTGCAGTGAGGCCCTTTGCCTGACACCTCGTCTGCCCGCCAGCCCTGTGCTGTGAATGCCACCTTGGGATGGTGGGGTGACGCGAGTGAAAGGAGGGGGGGAAAGGGACACTTTCAGGGTCCCAAAATCAGAGTTAATAGGTGCCTGTATGCACCCGTGGTTGAAGAGCCACTGAAGCCTCTTGTGCTCTGAAGAGCACGTCTTCTGTTAATTAAAAAGTAGAGAGGTTATTGGGCATGTATGTTATTTTTATTATTGGTCATGTATGCTATTTTTTTCAGGTTGATGTTAAGGGATGTTGGGAGGGGCAGGGACAGCAGTGGAGGTGAAGCAGTGAGGTTTGAAGCCATTTCACAAGTGAACACCCAGTTTTTGTGGGCGAAAATGCTCTTCTGGCCTTAACTGGTGCAAAAAGTGTCCCAGTAGGAATTATCCTAAATGATGTTTTCCTCACCCCCGGGTCCTTCCCTTAGCTGATGTTGGCTGCTCTGCCAATGGCCCATAAGCACATCTTGACTTTAAAGGGTCAAAAAGGGTTCTGGGAAGCTGCTCCCAGCTCGTGTGGGTCCTGCCCTTCCCTCTGCTCAGCAAACAGGGAGGTCTCTCGCATCTATTTTCCTTGTCATAGACCCCAAAACTCAGCTGAGGCTGTACCTCCGTTTTTTCCAGGCTTGAAAGCCAGCAGACATTTGAGGTGATCCGATCCCATTCCAGTGAGTATGAATGTTGCCCAGGGCTGCTGCATTGC
This sequence comes from Phalacrocorax carbo, assembly GCF_963921805.1. Classification (NCBI taxonomy): domain Eukaryota; kingdom Metazoa; phylum Chordata; class Aves; order Suliformes; family Phalacrocoracidae; genus Phalacrocorax; species Phalacrocorax carbo. Next base: position 10,296,021 of record NC_087529.1, read on the forward strand.
GGGGTGGGGGTCCTGCATGCACAGAACAGGAGGAAAGTAAAAATAAAAGGGTCACTTTGAAGCCAGGCGGTGAAATTATATTAGACTGACATTGTCAAAGCCACCTTAAATGGCTCTAGTGATGCAAATTCTGAGCTCTAGGAAAAAATCTCCCTTCGCATTGAAAATAAATCACCAAAGCAATGTCATCGAAATGCAACCCCTTATTAACTTGGGCTCTTCAAACTGCCCTGTTTGCCCTGTGAAAACAACAGTGTGGGTGAACCCAAATTGATAGGAGTGACTCATTTATCATCACCCCCTTACTGCTTCCTGCAGCAAGCTGGGTTAGGTGCTGACCTTTTGATTTTTATCCTGAAACGAGCTGCTGACAGGGTCTGTATTAAATGTCACTGCCTGCAGACGGCTCTGTGGGGCTGCTCCTTTCCCTGCGGCCTTGCTGAGTCTGAGCCCCACAAACCCGCTACGAGACTTTGCTACAAGCCCAGCCTGACAAAAACTTATGACCTACTGGTGCTGAGCGTGGAAAAGACCCCGAAATCAAGAGGGTCTGGGGGGAATGGGCAACAAGGCAGTGGTCGGCATTGTAGCTTCCTCCGATGTGTGTTTGGTAGCTCTGCGGTCTGCACAGACACCAGCTTTTTCTGTTTGTTTTCCATTTTGGCCACCATGTACTTTCAAGGAACGATTTGGAAGCTGTTTTGGGATGCATTAGAAAAATGCTTGCCAGTACTGGGGAATCCTCTCTGTTGGATGCTTTGTGCTCATTGAAATATCTGCTGCTGCCATAATAATTAACGTCTCATTTTGTTCTTGCTGCTAGCTACAACCCGAAGGCTGGAACAAATTAAGGAACATGAAAACTTCCCAGGAGTAAGGTAGGTAAAGAAACCAAACCTAAACATAACTATAGAGCCAAGGCTGGGTGAACTTCACCCAACATAGTGAAGGTTCAGGATTTGGGGTTGGGTCCTGGACCCTATACATGTGGCTTGGGCTATACTTGATCTATTGATGGTCAACAGCGGGTTTAGACCTTTTCTGGATTTTCTTCAGTCTGACTACATTCTACTGGCAACCGCTTAAATTGAACCCAAGCAAATGAGCTGTGTTTGTACATAATACGTACATCATGAAACAAACCCCACCATTCTCTGCTTATAAGCAGTTTGACACAAGAAATCCCATTCTCCCCACCACCAAAACCCCAAAAACTACATGGCCGCGATACCTCTGCTGCAATATTCAGACATAGTGGGATTTGACCCCAAACTCTTCTTGTGTGCCCTGTTAAACCTCGCAAGGAGGTTTCACAGATGGCCCTTCTGGCTTAGTCATTGCTGTGGTTTGTAACCCCTGGTATGGTTTGCTCGGACCTGGGATTTTAGCTTCCTTTTCTCTCTTTCAGGAAAACCACCAAGGAGCTTGGCGCCTCCCACTGCGGATACGGTGAGCATCTCCCCCAGGACGGGCACCGGTTCGATGCTCTCCCCATCCCCCGCGGCTGCGGGGGAAGCACCTACTGCAAAATTCATAAATGGGGATGTTGCAAATATCAGCTCATTTGTGTAGGTACCGGCTGGGAGCTCCCACCAGTTTTGGGAAGACAAAGCCTCCGAGAGGCTGGTTACTCACTGCTGGACCCCAGGCAGGGCATGGAGGGGCGGTTTATCCTGGAAACAAGCTGGGTGATTATAAAATTAACTGCTGTTATTAGCACCTGCCCGTGACGCTTGTGGCTGGTCTGCACCGTGACACTTAATAAGAACTAGCCTGGGTCTGAGTTTAAAATCCAGTCCTCATCCTGCTACGGCTGACCAGTCCTGGTTAGAGCCCCAGGGTCAGATTATTTAAAATATCACCCCTGGCTGTCCCAAAACCTCCACCCTGGGGTGTCCAACCTTGCAGCTGTGTCCCCCAGCCCGGAGCAAGGAGCTGAGCGGCGTCAGAGCTGCTGGTGCCGCAACGCTCGGTGGCTCCATCATCGAATGGTTCCCATCGCTCAACCTGAGCCCGAACGTAATGTGCCCCTCTGTTTTTCTCCAGGGAGCAGGACCAGCTTCAGGTATCAAAATTTCCTGACAGGTAAATGCTGCAGCCGCATGTCTGGAAGTGTGGGGAGGGAAGGCTGCCGAGGCGATGAGTGGTTATGAGGGATGAGAGCCGGCAGGGAGCATGCAGGCAGCCGGCGCGGCAGCTGGCAGAGCTCTGGCTTGGTTAATTTAGTGATTGCTTTATAAGTCACGCACTGATCTGATTAACGGTCAGAGCAGAGGGGGACAGGATGCTCATGAGCCCCCCACTCCCTCCCAGAGCAGTGTGAGCTGGTGCTTGCCCTGAGAGGATTATTGGCGCATCGAGCTGTGCTTTCCTCTCCCAAATGCGGGAGGATATTCCCGATCTCCCTGCCAGCTGGCAGGATCTGCCCATGAGAAGTGGTGAGCCCTGGTTTTCTCAGGGCCTGGGGTGGATTGGGGCTGCCTCCCCCTGCTCCAGCCTCCCAGCTCTGCTTGTGGATGGGCTTTGGGGCCGTGCCGGGGCTTTCTGGCTGCTGGGGACATCTGCCATAGCTGCGCTTGAGCAATTTGTCCAGCTGTGCTTTGGGACGGCGGTTTGCGTTTATGCAACGGCGTGGTGTGGTGACAGCAAACCCTTTGTGCCTGCAGAGGACTGCCTGCAAGGGGACGCTGCCTACGTGTAAGTAGCTGCCCACCGGCGCAACCGAGCGGCGCCGCACGGGTCCCAGCATCATCGCTCACTCCTGGCTCTTGTAGCTCCGGCTGGGGGGGCCGTGGGCTGCCCCGGGCAGGAGGAGCTAACGGTGCCCCTCCTTACAGGGAGCCCATGTCTCTGGATTACTACAACTGTGCTCGGTTCTTCACACCACCCAACGGTAAGGTCTCCACGTGAGCAAGATAGGTTGCTTCTCCAGCCACCAGCCCGCTGCCCCGTGGCTCCAGGGAGCCCGTGAGACTTTTCTCACCTAGGTGTGTGCGTTACTGCAGTAAGGCCTGAAGCAAGCGTGGGTCCAGGAGACACTTCCGTTAAGGGGTGTAGTCAAGCCATGGGGCGCGAGGGATGCTCAAGACCCGATCAGCCCATCCGTTGGTTGTAAACAGGATGGCCCAAATGCATCCGTGGCTCTGATTGCACAAAACGCTTCTCACCCTGTTTTGTCTCTTGGCAGCAGCAAATTATCCATCGCTGCAGGAGCGTTTGGGGTAACGAGGCCATTTTCCTGGTTGTAGCTTGGTCTGGTTTGGGTGAGCAGAGGTTGCAGCTCCACAGGGTCCTGCCCAGACACGCAGGAAAGGGCATGTCCTCATCCAGAAGTTTTTTGCCAAAGGGAGGCTATCAAATATTTTGTATGCTTGGTTTATGAGGCTAATGAATGAAGGTGGGATGAAACGCACTGCTCCATTCAAATGTGTCTTTTCAAGGCAAGTATTGCATCTAGGAAACGTTTTTACCTCCCTGGGTACTCGGCATTTTTATGCACTGACTCAGGCATCAATCTCTTTTTCTCTAAAATTAATTTCAAAACATGAATCCTACTTTTTATTTAAAAAGAATGGAGGGAGAAAAAAATATATAAAAAAAAAAAAAGAAAAAATATCTTGTTTACCAACAAATTTTAAGTTATTTAAAAAAGGGAGAAAGAGAAACCTGAATGTATTAGCATTAATGTTTTTGTATCCCCTACTAGTTTTAATACTTTTTCAGCGGCTGAGGATGACCTAGAGGCAGTGTCAGTGTGCAGCTGTTGCGGAGCTGCTCCGAGCAGCTCGCTTGGCTAGCGCTCCCCGCTCCTGCCCGCCGTGGGTGTGGGCAGCAAAGCCCTCGCCGGTGCCGGGACTGCCTGTCCTGGCTGAGCCCATCGACCCGCTGGGCTCGGTGCTTCTCCCCTTCAGCTTTGGAGAAGCACAGAGGGTCGTGGTGTGGGCAGCAGCGGTGCTTACGCTGTCTGCAAACATTTCCAGCTTAGGTGCTGTGACCACACCAACTGTTGGGTGTCAGCAGTGCTTTCAGTACCAGTGGATGCAGGTTTTGAGGTTAGCAGCGTAGGGACTCACATGCTTCAGCCACTCACAGGCCTGTCCAGAGAGCTGAAATAACCAGCAACAGAACAAAGAGCTTGCGGGGGGGTTAAAAATTCTTTTAAGCAGGTTTTGGTTCTAGATATTAATAGGTTTGCATACTGGGCTCAGACAGATGGTGTGCTTGGAATGGGGCTCAGTTCCTTCCCAGAAACTGAGAATAAGCCCAAGAAGACACCGCAGTCAAAAGCTTAATGCTCACTGGGAAGGAATACCCCCTCCCAACGGCTACCCTGGGCAGGGTGCCTGGGGACTCACCCCTTGCTGGAGCCGGCCCTCTCCCTGTTCACCTTAGCGGCTGCTGATAGGGTAGTAATTACGCTTATTGGGTTTTATCCCTATCCTAAGGAAAGTCACAGTTGGTGGCTTGGAAGGGATGTGGCAGACAGCATCGGAGGTGATGGTGCTCCCACGGGGCAGCAATCGCCCCCTGCAGCTGTGCTGGGGATGCCCTGGCCTCGGGTTGGTGCAGGCTGGCAGGAAGACTAACAATTTTTTAGCTAATGTGCATTTTGTTGTGGGAAACAGCCCTCTCCTACAGGTGCTGAGGGATCTTCCCAGGTCACCTGTGCTTCCTTAAGCCCTTTTCCCCCCTCTCTCTTCTCTCTGCCAGAGAAAGAAGAGGATTCCCATTCCTATCAAAACGTCATCATTGGAACACCTCACAGCTCCGATCCAGGTAGGTGTGTTGCTGTCGTGGCTTTTGTGTGCTGTACAAGGGTATCTGGAAGCACAGAGAGGGAGGGCGACCCGCTCAGCCGAGGGAAAACCCCCTCGTTCGCAGGCTCAGCTCTTCCTATCAGCTCAGTGCTGGCAGAGCTGAGGCACAGAGCAGACCTGGAACGTTCCCCCTTTCTGCAGCAAAACGCACACGGTGATACCTTACTGGCCAAGAGCTCACCTCCGAGCTGATCCCTTTGTTTAGGAGATCTCTGCAGCAATTCAGGAGCCTTGGGTTCTTCAATGCTTCTCTAGGTCTTTCAGTGTCGTCAGCCAAGACTGACCATGGTTCTAGCCCCCAGCTCAGGTTTCTTACCACGTCCGGCCCAAGAAGGCTGCAGCCAGAGAGCTGCTGGAGGATGGCACTGCACCACAGAGTCTGCTTAAGGGCTTCCAGCTTCTGTCCTGGGATGTTGCAATCAAAATAGGAAGTCAAGCTGGTTTCCTTCAGGAAATTAGCACAATGCTTTCTGCACTGCTAGAGCCTGCTCCTGGCTTTGCACGGGGCGATTAGAGGAGGCGGGAGCAGCAGGGACCAGCCTGATCCCCGTCTGCGCCCGCAGCTATCCAGGCGCGTGGTCAGGGCTGGAAAAGCAATGAGGCAGCATCAGCCGACCTGCGGCAGGATGGCAGCCGCCCGACTGGAAACTCACTCACATGCAAGGGGCAGTCGGGGAGCTGTGGCTGGGGGGGCTGTTTCACAAACATCCAGTTTTAGTCCACTTGCTGTTCATCGTCATCCCGTACAAACTCTTCTTAGTCACAGATGATGCTGTAGACTATGAGAACAGCGCGGCGATACACATATGGAACCTCCAGCAAGCAGAAGGTATGTTCTCTGTAACTGTTTACTATTTAGGGATGGGGCTCATGGGCAGGGTGCCTGTCGCACTAAACCGGTGCAGACCGTGCTCAGGGCAACGCAGCCATCACCCCCATCTCGAGTTATTTTTTCCCCAGTCGTCCATGATAAATGTCTAAGGCAACGTCCAAATTGCTACGCCCACTTGTAATTTCATGTTGCTATGATGGGACACGTGTTTCTTGTCCACAAAAGGCCACGGTGCAGGTGGCCGTCCCTAAACCCTGACCACAGGATGCTGCAGAAGAATGTCACTCTTCGTGTCATTCTATCCTCTCTTGTTTTCAAGTTGCCCTGGTGCAAGCTCAGCCTTGTAATCCCCTCTGACAAAGAAACACGCATCCAGCGGGTCGGCCCATGACTTTCCTGCAGCAATCGGGGGTGCACATTTCTTAAACTGCTCTTTAAAAGTTAGCTTAACCTAACGTGTGGCTTCCTGTGCAGTGTTGGGGGTAGTCTGGCCTGGGAGATAGTGGTGCATGTATACATATATATTTAAGAGCTTTCTGTCTCTGGTGTGGAAGCTGCCTAAGCAAACTGATTCTTGTTATCCTGTTTGCGCACTCTCTAGATTAAATCTAAGTCATTCTCTCTTGCCTCTGAAAAGCTGTCCATGCTCACTGTTTGCAGAGCATTTGCAAATTTCCTATGACCGTTCTGAACCCCCTTCAAGGAGACCTTGACACTGTGATCTGAGGTTTCTTGGCCCAGGCACAAAAACCTGTTGGTACCGGAGGCTAAATACTGACAGGACACACAGCGTGTCTATGTGGTTTTAGATCAACGCGCTTACTGATCAGGGTTTCCCATCCTCAGTTGCAGCTCTGCAGATGGAAAGCCCGGATGATGAGCCAGACTATGTCAACACGGCCCCTGCATCAGGCCCTGCCCCTCTGTCAAATAAAAGGTAAAAAGAGAGCAAATGGTTGAGGCATTTATTTAGAGATGGGAGGTTTATTGTGTTTATGCCAAAGAGAACTCAGCTGGAGCTTTGCCCCTTGCTGGTGGGGCCAGCCGGTGCCCAGCAGCCCATGCGGGCAGTGCAGGGAGCAGGGGCAGCCTGCTCTGTGCCGTACCGTGTCTCTGGCTGATGCCGAGCTGACTTAACCCCGACCAGGGAGACAAATTTGTCAAGGTCTGTGTCCCAGCCCCAGCACTGCCCTCCTCCAACAGGAACTCAAAACCGTTTCACAGCAGCTTCATGCAGCGCTGCCACGTGCCGCAGGCAGGAACCCCCAAAACCCGTCTGGTCTGTGCAGCTCGGAGGCTGAGCAGCATAAGGGATTCCCTGGGCTCAGCTGAGCCCTGCCTGCTCTGCTCCGACCGCATATCCTGCCCCATTATCAGCAGCAACCTGATGCTGATGATAAAGAATTACTCAAGGCAATTAAAGTAACAACTGTCCGCGGAGAGCTGCAGGAAAATGGCATTGCACTGAATGAGTGGGTGATATAACACAGTCTCAGTAAATTCATGGTAATGTGCAGAGGAAAAGTAGCCCCAGATACACCAAACACAGGGACAGGTTCTGCATTAGGTGTTCCGGCTCAAAATGGGCTCTCGGAGGCTTTGCAGAGAGCTCACAGCAAGCACTGGCTGAGTTCTTGGCAGACGAGTGTAGGTGGATTGCTGAGAAAGGGAAGGAGGAAAATAAACCACTGCTGTGCTAATGTATAGATCTGTGGTGTCTTTATATGCTGATTAGAGCATGTAGTGCTGGTCACCCAGCTTCCAGACTAGATTAGGAATCCAGCTGGGGGAGGGACTGGGACCAGTATTGCTCTCCTTGTCGGGTTTTACTCTCTGAGCACCTGCAGAGACCCAGCAGGATCATCTTTATGCCACGTGCTGGCAGCTCCAGTTACAGGGTTTTACAATCCCCAAACTGCTGGCACCAGCAGTGGGCAGCCCCCAAAAGCGGATCTTTCTGAAGCCGTGCAAAGTATTTATGATTTGCCCCTGCCATGCAAAGCACCGTCACCCTATTCTCCACATTATAGCATTTGCTTTGAACTTCAGCAGCCCGTCCCAGCAGCGTTAGCTCTTACTCACAAAGACTGTGCAGGAGGGGAAGCCGCACCAAAGGCAGGCTGTGCTTTTTGGTCAAGGATTCAGCATGTGTCACTCATAGCACGCACATCGTTTCCCAACAGCACGTGCACGTGGTCTGACCGACAGCAAATCCAGCTCAGCCTGGTGAGCACGTCTTCCCCTGCCCGCAGACACCCACTGCTCCCCACGGGCCAACACCAGCCTTTGCTGGGATGCGGCTGAGCACGGGAACCCCGGCCCGAAAAACCTGCCGCAGCAGTACCTCGCTGCCAGGCATCTCTGTTTGAGCTGGAGCAAAGCAAGAGAATATCATAAAATTGGACTATTTCAGATGTGTTGCAGAGAAACGTGCTTTCTTACAGAGGAATTTCTTTTTGGAAGGTGTTTATGGAGTAGCCAGGCATCATGTTGGCTAAGCATCTGGAGGAAGGAAGTCAGATTATCCATGAAAAAATGAAAAGTGCTATAATGATAGCTCTTACAAGCAATTCTGCCTGTATTCCTTTTCCACAGGAAAGTTTTAAGGAGGAGGAGGAGGATTACATTTCTGCATTGGTCACAGCATGGCCCTGCTTTTCCCGGGCACACCGGACTGCTCTGTTTGCTGTTTGTAATGGGGAGGGTGCCCCCAGCCTTCAGGGCTGTGAGAGGAACAGTCAGGGCCAACAGGTGCCCAAAACGTTTAGCAAAGCTGCTGTAATGAGCACACCTGATTTAGTGGAGAGCAATGATCAAAGCAGCACAGGGGCTACCCTAAATCCACCCCCCAAAGTGATAAATGATGCTGGGGAGGTAGAAGAGGGAGGAATAGCTGTCCTGGGAAAACTGCTAGTTGTTAGCCCTAGCAAAACGCTATCATGGCTGTACGTGTGAATAGCTTCTGGCAGCTCCGTAAGTAAACTAAAATGGCCAATACAATTTTTGCCATTATAATGCTACCTCTGTTATAGCCTTTGCTAGCAGAGTAATGCTATAAAATCCCCATGTCTAACCATCAAATGCCAGCACAAGCTCTCCACTGAGGGTGAGAGAATTTGGGCTCCTGGCACTGCTGTGTCCTCTGTTCTGGTTATCATCCAGAGCACAACTGGGGCTTCTGCTTAGATGTGGACATTTTGTAGTGTACCTCACCCCTTGTCCCTGGAGAAAAAATGTAACAGGCAGCAGAGTTAAGAACTTGAAAGCAGTCAGTGGACTCACTGTTTTTTCTCCTCTTTTTTCAAGTATTCTACATAAAGTCTGAAGAAGTCCTGTGCTGAGCTGTGAGAGCGCACCCAGCGAGCATGCACACAGGGAGAGGGGAAATTTCAATCCCTCAGTGAAACCTCTTCTCCAAATTGTGCCCAAGATGACATAGAAGGGCTTCCACTGAAAGGAAGAAATGCTCTGCTTGAAGTCCCACAGAAGTCCAACTGCAAACCTGCAACTGGAGGAAGCACTCTGCCCAGCAGTGACCACGAGCAAGCCAAGAGCTCCTTCTCCCGTCTCAGTCCCCTGCACGTCTACTTGAGGGAGGATGGCCAGTCCGTGCAATGCTTTCTCTTGTCAAGCCTGAAATGAATCTTTAAATTGCTGAGCAGTAATGTAGCCAGCTACTTAATTTGTCAGAGTGACTCATGCATGATGGTATTAAGACATAGGGATTACGTTCTGATTTAGTTCCTGTGCTCTCCTGCAGAAGTGGTTTCCTACAAGAGAGGAACTGGCAAGGCAGATGTTGCTTTTACAACAGCAGTGGTTCTCTGGAACTAAATGAGATACCAATCTGTTCACAAAAGGTAAAGACTAAAGAGGATTAAATCCCCACCTTATCCAGAGCTTGTAGTTCACAGTATCTGTCTGTGGCAGTTTTCCTTGAGTTTCGGTATGCCTTTTATAACGATACAAAGACCCCGCCACAACTGAGAAGGTCCAAGGCACAGCTGCCAGCCTCAGAAACCGGATCGGTCTGTCAGTAGTGCTATAGGACACATCAACCCTGAAACGTAACCCTCGTCTCTTGGGCCCTGATGCACAGATTTGGCACTGTTGTACCAGTTATTTATTAAAATTGAAAAGCCTCCAAAGAAAACTGGTGTTTTATTATGGTTTACTATGATGCAGACACTGTCTTTGCGTGGCTGGGTGAGACAGACCGAGATGGGAGCACGTGAGATGACAGGGAATGGTGCGCGGGATCTGATGGGGAGAAAATGTAGCTCCCTAAAGCCTTCTTCCTCAAAATCAGTTCAGAAGACTGTGTCAAGAAGAGATGCAGCCCATACTCATGTCTGCAGGACTGCTGACATTGAGCAGAGAAGTGGCGCTAAGGGCGAGCGAGCCCTGGAGCGGGAGAGGGGGATGTCAGGTGCTTCCTCCTGCAAATGACTCGGCTGTATTTTTAGCAGAATCGCTGAGACCATGGGTGGCCACTGATCGTGTAGCTGAAACAGTGGGTGGTTTGGGGTGAGGCTTAGGAGAAGATTTGCTTTAGCTCCTACAAATGCATTTGTTCCTGCTTCCACAGGACTTTTACAATGGAGAAAATCTAGTGTGCTTCAAGGATGTACACACACACGGTCAGCTACAGCCTGGTTTTCTGCTTACCCCAGCCTAGCTTCTACTCACACCCTCTGGTTTCCTGATGTTTAAATACTCTGCAAAAAGTTTGCATGGGCGGGGGATGTCAGTGTCCCAGTGAGCCCGGAGCAGACATGGTGACAGCCACAGCCTGGGCTCGCTCTGGACAGGCTCACAGACAGGCAAGGCAACGAGGAGATGCCTTTGTTACCAGCCCTCGCAGGGCCATGAAGCTGTCACCTGGTGTCTAACTCAGCACCTGAAGAAGCTCCCACTTCCCATGAAGCGCTGCAGACCGTGCATTTTTTGCTGGAGGGAAAGGGTGAGCGCCGTTCTCAGTGTCATGCAGTGATGTTATACCTACCGGTGAGTCATCTCATAACCGGAGGGAGTCATTAAATGATTAGGAGAAGATTAGCAGCAGTAAAAGATCCTTGGCACACAGTAATAGATCCAGCTAGAGAACTCCCAGAAAGTTCTAGCCGTTAGGTGAGCGCACGGCCAAAACATTAAAATAAGATTTGCTGCTCTCCTCGCTAAGCAGGGAGGCGGATCAGACCAATTACATTTTCCTGGGATGAGGCTCCTCTGCTGCCAAAATCCAAGTTTGAAAGTCGTGGAGCCAAAGCAGACAGGGCGGGAGCTGGATATAGAGCATCTTCCCTCCTCTTACTGGGAGTCTGAGCAAATCGCCCCCTTGCAGCTCTCCAGAAGAGCCAGCTGTAGAGAGGCATAAATCCTTTCTCAGCTTTCTGAAGCTCCTGAAGTGATTTCAGCCAGTGATCTCATTGTGCTGGAAGATATCCAGGGACTGTTACGGGAACTTTCATCAATGTTATTAGTCTTGTTCTGAACCACCTTACGTTTTTTCTTTGCAACGAGTGAGTACGTACGTGCGATTGTGTTCACTGACGCACTGTCCTGTCAGAACTCGTTTTCAGGTGGGCAAGGATTTCTGGTGCTCAACCAAAATCACCAGATCCTGTGTTGCCTGAACACAACGGCAAGGAGAAATGACAGCTCCCCTGGGTCCATGTATCTCTTTCCTCACATTAGGTAGGCAGCCAAGTGAGCAATTCACTTCCTGTTTTCAATTTAAGATGCATTAGAAAAGTAGTTTTGGCACTGCTGGTGTGGCTCTTGAGTGGAGCTGGGGAGCCTTAGCTAGCTGCCGGAAAGCAGAGCTCTGCACACCGAGAGGGTGAGCAACCACCGTGGGTAGAACAGGCTGCATTGGTGGCCCCTGGGATCCATACTGTCCTCTTCTCAGGAAAAGTGAGTATGATTATGTCCCCTCAGTGCTCTAGAGGGCTAGCCCAGCAAAGAATCAGTTCCGAACTGGAGCTGAAAAGCAGCTACTGAATAGAGTCAGGAAGAAAACCACCTAAAGCAGGGAGGAACAGGCACTGTGACCCTCCATGTTTCTCAGCCTCCGACTGGCACCATGCAGCAAACCAGACGACGCGCAGGTAGGTACATCCAGCGGGGTAAGGACCAGCCCTATGACTCCTGGTACGGCGTGTGCTATTTTATGAAACCTCCACTGTAACACCTCTTCCTTCCCCGTTCAGCAGTGACTATATTTAACTAGAAAGCAAAGAAAGTGTAGGCTGGCTGTGATGTACAGCCAAAGCAAAATTAACCTGCTCTTTAAATGTGCCTTATTTAAGCTTTCAGGGACAAAAGCCGTGACGCTGTGTCTGTAGAGGACTCAGCATCTTAAGCCCCTTAATATAAATTATTAAACAGCATTTGTGCCAGTAGTGACAATTCGGTGGCTGGGAATCAAAAGGTAAGTTCAAGAAATTTCTAGTGAAGGAAGAATGTACTTTGAGAACAGCATCTATTATTCCAAGAGCTGTTTGCTTTATTCCATTTGGGCGAAAGCTCAAATATGTCTGCGCTTTAGCTGTCAGTTAACTTGCTCTCCAGCACTGCCAATTACAAAGGGTTGTTTTCAGGCTCTGGCAGAGCAGCTGCAGAAAGTCTCAGCGGGGCAACTTAAGACACTACCAGGTCTTGCTGCTGAAACTCGTTACCCCTGTGCCTGAGTCAGAGAAGCAGAGGGTGTAACCAGCCACTGCTCCAGCGCAGGGGCCAGCCTTTAGACCAAAGCCGGCTTACGCTGCCAGTGAAGATCAGTTTGGCACTGGGACAGCTGTGGCGTGGGCAGCTGAATACTTGGGGTGGAAAACATCAACAGAACAGGGAGGGTGAAGTGCAGGCACCAGTAACTTGCACCTCTACCGTGCTCTGTTTGACTGCAATAATCAGAATGTACTTAATTATATTAAGATAGCTCTGCCTGGAGACACGTATCTCATGTCTGATATGGAGGTGGTAAAATTCAATTTATATTTGCTTTCACTCTGCATTTCACACTTTGTCGGTCATCTGCACTGCCAAGGTGCTTTCCAACACCAAAGAGACAGGAAAGCATGATGCAGTAGCTTTTTGGTACACTGAAAAGATAGTAAAATGACATTACCTAAGCTGGAGAGCGAGAACAGAAAAAGGAACTCAAATGCAGAGCGTCACAGCATTTGGTAAGTTTTTTAAAGAAATATAAAAAATAAATAGCTGCCCCATTAAGAAATGTGTAATATTTCTCCTGTTTGGTGAAAATGTCTTCCTTACATGTAGGACATCAACAGCACCCAGTAGAGGCACCTGCTCAGCGTACTTCAACTGTAACTTCATTAAATGCCTTATTTTGTGCAAAGGTTTTTCCTTCCTGGTCTCAGTGAAACCACCACTCACGACCAGTCTTGGAGTGCAATCACTAACACCAGGATTCAGTTTCTGTTTCTCCTGCTGTTAGGACATGGTGGCACTGACACAGGCAGTTTTGCTGACTGCACTAGACAGACCTTACTGCTCTGGACTGTCGCATTCCTCTCCTCTACCTCGGTTATACAGGTAAGAGTTCTTGGGTCAAAGTAAATTTTAAATCTTTATTGGTCTAAATAAAAAAAATTACAAAACATTTTTAGAATAGAACCTGGTTATTCGTCTGTGATTTAGCGAAACCAAGGGAAGAGGCTCATTGCATGCCGAATGCAGGACACACACAGAGCTGCTGACCTGGCGCACCAGGCTGTCACCTCCCAGAATGCCGGCTTCAGCTCCCTGCAATACTTAACTTGCTGCGGGGGCTGCGGTCTTCTGACACAGCCTGGCCAGCAGTCCAGCCATTTGTAAAAGCGAGTTCACACCTTCTGCTATCTTCATATGAGTGTACCCGATTTCCTGGTGATAAAGACATTGTAAAATCTTCCGTTTTGTTCCTCAGTCTATGTACAGTACGACTAATGACCAAATAGAACATATCCCTGACTGCTAACAGGCCAACTTCGAGTCACTCGAACTTCAGAGAAGTCTATCTTCTCAGGCAAACCAACGAGAATGCCTTTTTTTTTTTCCTTTAAAATCAAAGCCTGTATTTCCCCACTTCCTTTATAAGAAGCAAGGTGTGTACATTTGAGGACAGGTTTTAAATACGAAGATTGATTCCATTATACCAGTTTACCATTTGTCAAAGAGCTGTTAATATAATTTGATATTTTACTATCTGTTGGACTACAGTCAAGAATGCACTTGAAGGAAGTTCTCAGGGAGTTATTTGTGGCTTTGGTGTAAATAATAAATTCAGGCAGCATTACGTCTGTTATTCATTCTCGTTGATCACTAAAGTGACCTTTGGCACTTCCATTGGAGGTTAGGCTTTAAACTTCAAGTGACCATTCTTACTGACAAACTGACGACGCAGAGCGGGAAGGGGAGCAGCAATAAGAAGTTAAGAAATACTTTTTGCGCACTAATATATAGCAAATCTCAAAGAGAAAACCCTGAGGCTGCTCCTGTATTAGGGACCACAGCTTCTTCTTAAAAAGGCCCAAAAGACCCCACCAGGAACAAGGTCAGTACTAACCTTGATAAATTCCAGTTTCAGATATTCTGGCATTTGAAAGGTTTTACACACCCGGAAGATGTTGCCAATCACATCTTCTGGAGAGTATCCAAGTCGCCACAGGTGGGCAAGAATCTGTGCAGGCAAGAATAACCCCTCATTTATCTGCAAAACTTATCAGGTAAGTCGAGTATATTCACTTTTGGAAGAGCTGTATGTAATTACTGGAACTGTATGTATTATTTATATGATTTAACCTCAATTGTTTAGCAAGTAATTTCAGTACAACTTGGGTTTTTTTTGCTTTCTGGCTGATTCATCTGAACAGACCCCCACATAAGAAGGATTTAATTCATCAACTCATCTGCATGGTATTTCCTTTATCTTAAAAAACAACACACACTGTGAATTCTTCAAAACAAACAAGAATTCTGAGAGAAAATGTGTCCGTCTACGCAGACACAACACATGAAAACCAACCTTGTACGCTTCATCAATATTTGCATTTATGCAGTGTTGTATCATTTCTTTCACAAGCAGAGGATGAGGCTCATCACATACCTATATCAAAGGGAAATATTACACTTCAAAATATTAGAAGACTCTGCATTAAATCCCTGGTATTTTAACCAAGCTTCTATACAGTTGAAGTACTGAATCAGACACATTCTATAATACAGATTAAATTTTAAGTAATATGACTCTTCTGGTAACAGAGCTATCCTGCATGGCAGGCTCAACTGCATGAAATGAGAACCCCCAAGTAATAGATTAAATAGTTATCACTGTGAAATTTCCCAGCAGTTATGTGATTCATGTGCTTAGAGAGAGCTGGAAAGCCACAGGGTCTCAGACGTGCCATTAGGGACTGCGAACACTCTCTTTTTCAAAAGGCACTTGTGCTTTTTTACAGCCTAATGCTGTAATTGCTACATACGTAGTGCTGTCTGCAAACCAGCAAAGCGCTTTCAAGGCTTATATATCTGAGGGAAGTTCTCACACAGCTGTAGCGCTCAACTTCTAGCATCACTGTTTTATGTTATTACTAACCTTAAAGACATTTTCACTGTTTATAAAGCCAAATCCAGAATATGTGGACTGCAAGTTGTTTAATGCCTGTGAAAGAAAAAATAGGACTTTGTTTATTTTCTGAAATGCTCTACTTCTCACTCTCCCCCTCAGGATGAGATGCTTTTCAGAAAATGATGCCAAATAAGCAGTTCTCAATTAAGCAACGGAGTAAACCACAAATGTATGCAGACTTTGTTTCCTCCCACAAATTCTGTACCCTGCTCCCACCAATTCATTTTTAAGGATCAGATCCACTTTAAAACCTCACAAAACCAAATAGTTCAGTTACTCTTGTGCCACTGGTCTCGTCCCCTTTGCTTCACCTCTCCAAATATAAATCCTTGAGAGCCACAATTCAAAGGTTTTTTTGCTTTAAACAGAAGCCTTTGTTTCGTTGCCTTTCTTCTTTTACCTGTCTCATATCTCCTTGGGCTGTGAAGATAATGGCTTCTAGTCCATCATCTGTATATGGTACATTCTCTTTCTCAACAATCTTCAGTAGCCTTGCAAGGATTTGTGAATCTGTCAGCTTGGTGTAACGCAGCACTGCACACCGGGACTGAATAGGTTCTGAGGACAGAGATGTGTAATTAGCATTTCCCTCTTTTCTCAACAAAACCAAAAAACCACCCAACCCAAACCCCATTTGTTTTCATCTTGGAAGAAGCTATCGCAGCTTCTTACTCTTCTTTTGTCTTCTTTTAAGAAAAAAGAACATGTCAGCTCCAAACAGAATATAGCATCTCCTTAAGCATATACAATTGTTATGGTCCTTTACTTGAGCCCAAATGTGCTGCTTGAGTTCCCCCAGATATTTGCGAATATATATATGAAGCTCAGCTTCTGCTCAGCCGGTTTTCTGAATGTGTATGTTTATCATGCCATTTTAATGGCTAAACAAGAAAAGTCTAAACATCTACAGTGTGTTAGCCTATAGGCAAACTTAAAGATTATGTTTCAGAAAGGACAACAAAAGAGGTTCAATACCCAGTAAACAACACATCAAACACATTAAACTGTAGCAGAGTTGGATGGAGATTAAGCCCAAAGTATGAGAAATCTGCTTCTGCAGTCATGCACAGCACCATCCATCAAACACAGCTCTTCACAGGGATCACCAGCTACACAAATATACTCTTCTTTTATTAGCTGGATGTACGGGTGGTTTGATTTTGCAGAAGTACTGTGGTTTCTTGCAATAGGCAGGTCCAAGGTATTTCTGAAAACTGCCTTGGAAGTTAGCCAACAGTATGGAGACCATGACACAAAACCACCCAGGGAGTAGCAGCACTTTACCTATGATTTTGTCAGAGGCATTGCACGCAAGTGCGAAGCGCGTTGTTTTGGAATAAATTTCCATTGTTCTTCTCAATGCTTGCTGTGCTCCATCTGTCATGCTGGGGGAGAAAAGAGGACAGATTTTGCCCTTCACTGACTTATAGGTGAGCCTAATAACTATTTTTATACAAGCTTCAGAGTTTACAGATATTAAATAATGCTTTGTAAATTACTTGATATTCTGGCTTGGTAAAGTAAGCAGCTTTTTCTAGCCATGCGAACAAATCACCCCGCAGTGCAGGTAGAACCCGGGACCTCCATAAAAGTAACACACAAAAATATATCATTAATACTCTGAAGAATACTGCTAATACTACTACTATTTAAATGCAGATGGAGAACGCCCCATTTTCACGCAGTGAAACTGTCTATATAAGCCAGACTCTTTTCCAAGAGAAAAAGCCAGTAAGCTGGAAGATGCTGTTTCATACACAGCTAAATCACAAAGTGTTTCACCCCAATATTCGGTATCTCCTTCAAAGCAATGACCTCCGCTTGATATGAGTAATCTCATGAGAACACTGTTCAATGCATATTTATTTCCTAACAAATTATTTTTGATAGCCTGATAGAAACATCTACGACTGCCCAAGACAGCAACGCTGCACACAGCATAGATGCAACACATTTCACGTAGCGGCTGAGGTCAAGAAAAAAAACAACGTACCTGTCTGCTTCATCAAGGATGATTATTTTATGCCGACCTTTTGGAAGTGTGACCTTTTGCTGGGCAAACATTTTGATTTTGTTTCTCACAACATCAATGCCCCTGGAACAGTAATTCAAGTGATTCATAATCAGTTGGGTGAAATTACGTAGCAGATTTTATTCAGCAGCCACAGCGGCTGAAGCGCTCCCGAGCTCCCTGCTCTCCCGCTGTTTGTTCCTACTTCAGCCGTGCCAGTGTAACTGTGGTGAAACCATGCCATAAGCCACGCTGCCTTGATTCAGATTTAAACACCAATTATCCTCATTTTTAGAGGCCTTGAAAAAATAATTTAATGGTGTCAGTATATATATATCAGTAACCTTACAGTACTGCCACAAAATTACTTGTGTTTGGCAAAAGGTAGGGGTAGTAAATGAACACGGGCAGAAGCGTTTAATACTGCTTTGCTACTTCACCAGTACTTCACACAGCTACATCCACAGACCTAGGTATAACTCAGAAGAGTTTAAGAAAAACAGCTGGACGGACTGCACCATTTTAACACAGCATGGGTGCTTTCCTAGACACAGTCCCAACAAAGACTTACTTTTAAGAATAAAGGATTTTACTTTTTTGTTCGGTTTAGAAAACAAATGTTGTGGTCTAGCTCTTCTATAACTGATATTAACAAAGGCCGGTAAAATGTGTTGTACTCATAAACAACCCTCTAGGAAATGTCCTCAGAACACATCAGGACAGGTCTGCTACAGAATTTGGGAAGTATAATCAGCCCTTAGTGCCTGATCCTTGGGGCAGAGCCAGTATCCTCTGCATACCTAACATCCTTATCCATTTTAATCCCCAGCTGCCCTTATAGCCCTAATTTCTACCACTTCACTTTTTTTCCTAAGCACTGGAGAGTGTCATTACAAACAACTTGCTCACTTTTCATTCTTAGGAGGATCTTCAAGAATGCTGGAAGCTTAACTTTTTAAAGTAAATTCAAGAAAACAGTACCATTACGGATTCTGCGCTCCATCGGTTTCTATTTTTGTGCATGAAAGTATCTATCAAGTTTATAAACCATCCAGTAATAATATGTATGTTGATAGTTGGGTATTAAAGATTGCCTACCTTTTAGTTGGAAAAACTGCATTAAAATAAGTACTAGAAGCATTAATATAGCATTAAGTCTATCAAGCCAGCCTGAGTTGAACTAAATATAAAACGGGATACTTGCTTCTTCATTAAAAGTTTAATAAGGTTTGTTCATTCTCACCTGTCATTTGAGGCATTCAGCTCCAAAACAGCATCCTTTAATGCAGGACCAAGCAGAGCACGAGCCAAGCAGAGGATACTGGTGGTTTTACCTGTTCCTGGGGGACCCTAGGAATGCAACAATGCAGCAGTTGCTGGTAAAGTTAATGTCATTTTCTCAGCTGTACTCTCTGCAAAACTCCTCTGTCACGAAAAACAGCTGCGCAGAGGAACTGCAGAGAGAACATCAGACTGCAGGCTGCCCGAGGTCAGGATCCTGCCTCCAACAGAGGAGAGGAACGCTGCAGGGAGAAGCACAAGACGTGCTTCAATAGGCACCTGAGGGCCAAGTTAGTTTTTAACAGAAGGTTGTTCACTACGTGTGTATTCTGCCAAGAGCACTGCTCCATGACCATGCAGTCGACATCCCTCTTACTAATACATTCAGGCACAATGCAAATCTATACAGGGAAGCTATTACTGATAGATTTCAGAAGCCAGGACCACCACAGTAAAAATCAGTACAACACAGCAATACTTACAGCAATTATAATATTTGGTACATTCCCCTCTTTTGCAAAGACCTAAGAAAGAATAATAAAAAATTATATAAGAAAACAGTGGGAACAAATAGCTTTCACTTGTGTTCCATGTTAAGCATGTTAAGAAACAGAGCTAACCCATTCTTTTCTTCCCTCCTACTTTCATTTTTTTGGGCCTTGCTGCTTTCATTTTTTTTTTAATTCAACCATTAGAAGTCAGTCCTTAGAGTAGTATGGAAAAACTTGTAAGCACTTAATCCCACAGGTCTTTAGTACTCTTGCCTCTCCTTTGCATCCGTTACATGTTTGTTAGTATATGCCTCCTGTTAACAAATACTGTGTTTACAAACCAATTTGTCAAGGAAAATATTTTTCTTCCAGAAAAGCATTATATTTATGGTTTTTCCTATGATATTACATTTATTCATTGAAACAATATTATTATAACAGCTACAAATTTTCTAAGTTGTATCAAAACACAGCCAACTGAAACAATATCCCACTTCAAGAAGGTGAGAACACCACTCAAGCATGTCTTAAAACATGTGCTTTCTTAAGTGACTCAGAAAGGTTTTTCCACATACTCGAGTATGGATGTAAAAATACAAAAGTACTTTTACTGGTCAGTGGATCTATGCAGAACTATGGTTTTTACGCTAACCTGTGAAATGATAAAAGGGACAGCTACACACCTCCAACCTGCTCACAGTATCTTCATTTCCAACTATTTCACATAATTTCACGGGTCTGTATTTTTCCACCCTGTAAAAGTGAAACCGCACACGCTTCAGCACATCTAATAAAACTTTAATAGTGCTTTACACCGGCAGAAAAGGATTACGTTAAGATAACGCGGGACAAAGATGACTTGAGGTGTCTCTAGGGCAAATGCTACAGGGGCCCGCCCGACCGCCGAGCACAGCATTCCACAACAGCCATTCCTTGCTGGCTGTTTCACTTCGGTTAGTACAAAAAAGGAAAAGGGATAAAAACGTGCTCAGCTCGGACACGATTTTGGTGCCTCAGACTGGGATCAGGGCTAAGAGGAGATGCCGCCCTGTGCGCTCTCTCACGGCTAACACACGGCAGGAGTGGCTTTCTCTGGACTCGGTGGGGACTTCTTGCCCTCCACCCCAGGCTGCCGGTGCCCTCTCTCCATCTCCACGCCCACCCCAGAGGGCCCGAAGCGGAGGGAAGGCGGGAGCCCGAGGCCGGCCCCCACCACCACCGCCACCGCCTCAACAGAGGCTCCGCGCCGATACAGGCCCAAGGCCGCTGCGCGGGCCCCCGCCTTCCCGCCACAGGCACGCCCCGCCCTCCTCCCGCTCCATAGGCTGTGCCCCGCCAGGCCCCGCCCCCTCCCCGCTCTGCACCAATGACCGCGCGCCCTCGGCGCTGCCTCCCGCCCCTGGCTCCCTCCGGCGGCCGCCCGGCCGTCACTCGCGCCCCCTCCTCTCCGCTCCCGGCGCGCGCCCCCCCGCCCGCGCCGCCTCCGCCGCTCACCAGGGCAACTCGTAATGGCCGCCGGCGAGTCCGCGCTTCTCGCCCGCCGCGGGACCGGCCTTCTCGTCCTCCACGGCCTCCACCTCCATCTCCATCCCGCCGGCGGCTGGCACGGCCCGGCCCCTGCCGCCCCACCGCCTCCGTGAGGGGAGGGCCGCGATTCCGGGCCCGCCCCGCGGGGCGGACCTTCCCCACGCTCCCGGGGCGGCCTCCCCGCGGGTGGGCGCTCCGCAGCCGGCCCTGGCGGCTCCCACGGCCGTGCGGGGGCGCTGGGCGGAGGCGGCGGGCCCGGGCCCGGGCGGCTGGGCCTGGGGGTCGCTCACAGCCCGGCTGGCTGGGCTTCTGCTGCGTTGTTCTGGAGCCTGGCGGCTTTTCCTGCCCTACTGACAGGTTAAGTGTTAAGATAATTAATAAAAACAGTAATAGGTTTTCACTTCAGGAATCTAAACCTTTGTTTCTTCTTCTAGCTAGCTTTATCCCCCTATAAAATGAAAACAATAAAAGATATATTGCAAAATACTGTAAGTTATGTTACGATAGAGGAGTGCGGTTCTGGTGCTACCGTTAGAATTGGGGTGTTAGCGCTAGCTTTAAACCTCAGCTTTAAACCTGGGGCCTTGATACATCTTTAAGCTCTGCTTACGCTCCGCGTCATGACATTTGTGCTTGCTCAGTGAGCAGAGGATATGCCCTTCGCTTTGGGCTCTGATTCGTTGGGAAGCGTTTCTAATTTGAGATCGGCGTGGGGCAGGAACTTGGAACTGATTGTACTTGAAGCCCTGTGTGAGCAGTGATGCTCTTCTAAGGGAGTAACTTCCTATCACTTGCCACAACACTTGCGTTCCAGTGTTACTGTCAGTGCCTGTCACTTGGTGTTTTGAGGTTGGCACACGAATGTTTGCAGGTGAGAGCGTTGCCTTCAGCCTGTGGAACTGGTTTAGCTGGTGGCCTGACGGTGATGGAGTTTGCCGAGTTTCTTCTGAAACTCCGGAGGGTGAAGCTTCCGTTATGCAAAGTTTCATATCTGAGTTTTAATGTAGGCAAGGTGGTCAGTGCTGTAATCTTGTTTTGCCTTTTTTTTTTTTATTAATAGCTGTACATAGTTCCTAGTGGTTTTAAGATAAGTGTAATGTAAGGATTAAATTTTAAGTGGTCTGCAGCCTTTACATGGCTGGCTGAATGAACCGTGGATTAACTTTGCCTCCATCGGAGGTAAAGTAGAAAATTAAACAATTATGTGGCGTAGACAGTTGGCATTTTTTTCAGTACCCAGGCTGTTTGTAGCACACATACCAGATTAATACATTGGTCCTGTAATACCTCAGACTCACTCTTACTCTTGTCTTTGGATTTAACTTGCTGTGGCGCTCAGAAGAGCCCAGCACGAGCCAGTGAAAGACTGCAGCTGCATGCAGCACTGCTGGTCATAAAAGCCTGTCACTACAGCACACTGGGCATGCTTTGGTTTCTTGCCAAATTAAACAGTTGTTACGCTCTTAGGAAGTACCCGCCTCTAGATAAGATACGATTTTTCTGGCCAGCATTAATTCTCCCACTGTATGTGTAGGATTGCTGCTGATAAGCACCCAAAGGACAGTAAGAAAGGCTATTCATAAGACTTGTTGCGGAGAGCCTGATGACAGATTTTGTGTTACATTTCAGCAAACCAGTTGCAATGCATATTTCCCTGGAGCATCGTCTTCTAAAGTGCTGCAGCCGCTGCATAGGCAGTAACCCCTTGCATATCCACAGTGGTTCTGTAGTTTATCAAACACAGAACAAGTATTTGTTGAAGGTGCAAAAATATTGATAGGGATGTGTGGCAGGTGGATAGGCAGACCTGAGCCTGAATGAGTTTTAAAACCCATGGTCCCAAAATATGAACTGTTTTTATTGTCATCTGTCTGTTGAGATCACAGGATACATCCAGGATAAAATAAATTCCAAATTCAGTGCTGAAATGACAGAACTCTTTTGATGTGTCATCAACAGTGCCCCAATACACGTGCATGCAGTAGATGTACTGTATTATCATGAAAGGAGAATAACCCTGAATTTAAGATTATTCTTTCTGACCTGTCTCCCTCCCACCCCAAAAGATATTTAGAAAAAGCTTACTCAGTATTTGTAATTAGTATAGAGTACAGATAAAGGCTTTTTGCTAATGATTTAATTAGCAAGGGGAATGCTCCTCTTGGGTGTATTCAAATGGTATCTACTACTAGTAATGGAGATCACCATCGGAGAAATCAATAGCAATCTTGTGGCCATCCCAGGAGCAAGGATGTCCCAGCTGCAGGTTGTTGATGTAGGGAACAGGTCCTTTAAAGACCATATGGAGGCTCTTCTCAGACTGGCTCCAGTCAAGGGCTTATCCTTAGCCCCTATAGGGAAACTAAAGCCCAATGCAATGGGTTTCATCAGAGGGTTGGGTAAATGCAGAAGTTGTGGCGAAAGGATTGCTGTTTTGCATGCTATGGTTAGTGAAACCAAGGATAGCTTGTTTTGAGTTTGACCAAGAAAGTGAAATTAGTGGAGACATTAAAAGTGAAGCAGTAGTTGAAGCCAGCAAAGAGCAACAGTGATGAAATTATGATGGGGGATGTGAGGTATAAAATCCAGAAGGCAATAGAAATAAAGCATAAGAGAGGAAAATAACTTTAGGCATTCATTAGTGAGAAGTATGTATCTGTACTGCATATTCAGTACACATAAGGAATTGAAAATTTCGTATATATGGTGGTTGCGGGAGTGAGGGGAGAACTGCTTAGTGTTCAAGGTTGTTTTGCTTTTGGGTTAAATCTGAGTTCACCGTACCGTTATTGTTAGGGCTAACACTAATATACATTATCCAGCAGGTCTGACAGGCCAGGGGCTGAGACCTTAAATTACAGTGTTAAGAGAAGCGCAGAGTTCCTTCGGCTGTGCGTTCCCCGTCCCCACCAGCCCTGCAGTCGCTGTTAAACTGTCACCTCCTATTGCAGCGTGCTGTTGTTCAGCAGCCACAAGTAGGTCACGTAGCACAGATGGCCTTGCTGCCAGGGAAGTGCGGAGTCTGCAGTCCCCTTTGAGGCTATTTGCTCGCTCTCCCTTTCACACAGTTAGGTTGGAGACAGTGGAATGAATTCTGATGCTACCAGCCATTTTATCTTGTGTTCCCTGAGGCTGAAAGCATAAAGCGAAGCTGGTACAAATACCAGGAGTGAAAGTAATGATGGGGTGGTTAGAAGGGAGACTGCACGGTGCTTTATGAAATTGGGCATCACTGTACTAGAGAGTTTCATGGGCTTGACATGTCTGCACCCAGACCGACAGGGGCCCTGATTCCTGTAGAGCTGCCGTGCTTGAGCTCTGAGAGCAAAACCAGGGATGATGTTGTCAGTATATGCAATGTATTAATTTGTTTTTCTAGCACCACAGCGCCCTCCATTCCTCCTGTCTTTATCTACAGGCTGTCCCTGGGAGGTACAATTGTGCTGATCTGAGCTCATGTTAACGTTATGTCTGCCATTTAAAATTTCTTCTTAAATATAATGGCTGAGGTCACACATTCCACCAGCACGCTGCTGTCTCCTAGTTCATTTCCCCATCCACCGCCTGATCCTTCCCCTCTCGTTAACATCTCTAGTAGCCGCAGAGCAATGGCAGCTCACCAGAACAGTCCAGGAAAATACAGCACGATATCTGCCCACCCTGTTACCTGAGCACTTTTCTCTATGGCACCTCATTGCTTTTTACATTTTCATTAAGTACTTTTAAATGTTTGGGGTTTTTTTAATGCTGTCACACAAAATTACAAGCAGTATGCTGTCTTAGGCTGCAGTTAGGAAATTCATACTGCTAGAAGTGAGGCAAGTCACAGACCATGGTGATATGGAGTAGCGGGAACAATCAATATCAGCTTATTGCTACCCAGAGAGTCTAATGTTGTATATATTTACAATTCTTTTCTACAAGCACCTGAAAATACTTAAAAGAGTGGATTTAGATCACTGCAATTTTAAGCCATAGAAGCTTTATTATAATTTTTATGCATGTGTTGAGGAACAAATTATAATGTCCAGTGCTTTATACTAGGTTACAAGAAAAGGATTCAGGAGCAGGGACCTGCTAGTCCTACTCTCCTGCTCTTTGGATGCTTAAGACTAACAATGTAATTGAAATTTCCTTTCCTTTTTTTTTTTTTTCAGTCAATAATAGAGAACGATGAGTGTCCAGCACAAGACCAGGCATGTGGTTACAGCTTTAGTCAGTAGAGGGAGTATGGACACCTGTATTAAAAGGGTCACCTATGACAGCCAAAAGAAAAGACTTTCTCCTAGAATTCCTCTTTTGTCTGCAAAAAAAAGGTAAATTATTTAAGAATACATTTTCCTAGATGCCAAAATGCAGCTGTTGGCTACTAACGCTGTTGACAAAGCTGAAAGTGTGGGAGAGGGGAATGAGCCTTTGTGCTTGCTGTGCTTCTCTCCTTGCGCAGTCACCCCATGAGCACTCGGCCACTTGCACCTGCAGCTCGGGGCTGGCTGGAGCAGTATCTTTTCTCCTCCATGTCAGGTTCTCGTGTCACCATTACTGACAGTAGCCAGGTTCTGTCTGCACAAACCACTGCCTCTGGGGAGGGCACAGACTCCCCCTTGTCCCCAAGGAAGCTGAGAAAGCGGTTGTGTGCATGAATTCTGTTGCCAAATGTAGATGTTGCAAAGAGCATCCTGCAGCAGTGAGTGCCTTGCTGGGACTCCCTTGCATAAGAGGAAGGATCTTGATGAAGAAGAAAGAACCTTATGGCTCTGTGAGCCTTCTGCTTGAAGACTCAGCCCTGAGCTGGTGCAAAACCAGAGGAGTGATTTGAGGGCCGTGTCAGCTAAGCTCTGGTGAATGGCACCACCCAATAGTTTGAAATGGAGGTAGGCAGTTGGGGTTCATCCATTCTTTTACCAGTGTGCCACTTAGTTTGTGTTTTCAAACATAACTCTTGGTCTCTGTGGCCTCCATTTCCCATGATAATGGGAATGTGGACTGGCTTGATTGATGTTCATCAGAAACTTCAAAAGAAATTTGCAATGAAGTTGATGCAAAGTGGATTTTATATTTTTGATAGTTGCAGTATTACTTGACTTTTGGTCAGACGCAGTGCAGCCACGATATATCACGATACTTCTGTTTAGTGCCATCAGCATGTGTACTTTCTGGTGTTTGTTCCATATGTCAGCAGTGTGGTAATATTCTCCACTGACTGCCCCTAACTGGGACTGCATGACTTTATGCAATCCATTTCAGCTGTATCTAGTCTCTTAAATGCTGGCCAAAACTTGATCAGAGGCCTTGTTTGATTGAATGTAACAAAATAAATCTTAGAGTAACATTCATTTGCACTCATTTCCCATATGTAAAAGATGAAAATGCAATAATGTTGTTTATCAGGAGCCCAGGAATTACCAGGCTGTAGCACTCTGGATTCCTTCAAGGCTGCAGAGCATGGATTTAGAAATATCAGAAGGAAGAGCTCCAATATTCCAAGCCAGGAAGTTCCTAAAGCATAAAAGAGGAATTTAGCAAACAGTTAAGGTAAGGGTTAAGTCTGGCTTGGCTGTAGAGTTCTTATGATAGAGGAAGTGAAAAAAATCTGACAAAAATAAAAATGTGGTCGTTATCTTCAGACCTTTGTGTGTATGGGTGAATTTTACTCCAAATATTTGTTGTGGTCGTGGCTAGATACGCAAGGACAATTAGGACTTGTATTCTTAAGATTTGTTTTAGTGGCTGCATATCAGTTTGGATTTAAATGATGATTTGGTATATTTTATTAAGTCTAGAGTATAACGCCAAAATATGCACTCAGACTTCAATTGTCCCAAGAGAAAATGGCTTGTGAACCTTTCCTTAGTCTGGGAGAACATGAAAGGAACCAGTCCTGCATTACTGGGTGAAGGTGTATTCTGTTTTGTGGGGTTAAAGTCTAGTGAAACCCAGGCGCTGCACTAGCTGGCACTGTACAGTTAGAGTTGGCCACAGACCAGCATGGTGCCAGCTCAGCCCTAGAGCTCCAGGCAGCATCTTTCAAATGAGATGTGACAGGACACTCCTGCAGAGGTAAACCTTGGGATATTAACCCTGCAATCCAGGCCCCATTCCACCTAGGCTAACTCCCTAAATGTAGGGCTGCCTCCCTAAATTTCCCTTGCCTTAATTATGCTCAGTACATCCTCCAATTAAAGACATCTTTTGTTCATTGTAGTGTTACAGTATTGAAGTTAACACAGAAGTCTGAGAAACGGGGGTGAGGAAAAAAAAAGTTTCTCTTTCCTGCATTAGTCACCTGGGTTTTGCCCTTTCCAAGTGAACAAATCCTATCGGAGCGTGCCTTACTGAGTAAGTCAGGTTGGAATATCTCCTAGTGACTTCCTTGAAAATACCTGATTTCCCTGCAGCCAGGCCGCTCTTTTTCTACTGACCCGTCGTATGGTGGTGGTCCTCCAAAACGCGAATGCAACAGGAATGGGCAGCAAGTTCCAATGTTGAGAGAGCTCTGTTTAAGCAGCAGAGTAATTTGTCGCTTCATTGATACTGCATTTAAGCACTATGTAAGAACAGGGCATTTTAAACAAAATGAGGCAGTTTGCCTCTCTTGTCTAGTATCCTGTAAATCTTGCTTTAATGGTGTGTTGAAGTAACAGAGTTAATCTAATCCATTAAAATTAAACATTAGCTTATATATCCCTTCTTTTGTAGTCTTTTTACCTGCATTTCCTCAAAGCAGCTTTAACTGTAGCAGGAAGGGAAAATTCTTGTATCAGTCTCCTTTGTTTCATGCATCCAAGAGCCCTTCGGTTGCGTGGAAGCTGTGCTTCCTTGGTTGTTTGTATAGCTTTCACAGTGAAAGTCACAGGATAAACAGTTTCTGTCAAAATTGGCTTGGAGAAGCCTGAAACCACTTCATACGTGTGGTTTGTTCATTATATTTTTGTTTGGTAAATGGACAGGTTGTCTTTAGGATATATGCAGATACTTAAAGATACGCTTATACATTTGCAGGTTCAGTGTCAGGTTTTATAAGATGCTTTTGGGCTCACTGGATAAGTGTAAGACAACGATAATTGCTATCAGTCTTACAGAGGCCGGATAGATGCCACCATACGGTATACCTAGCATACACATTTGTGATGTGAGGATTTTGCTCACCTTTTATTTAAATGTTTTTCTTAATAGCTTGATTTTCAGTAAAGCTTTTAAAGAGCTTTGAATTTTAAAATGTCTGTTTAAATTGGCTTCTGGTTAGAACACTTCAACTATTTATTCTGAGAGCTTTTAAAGTGGGTTGGTTTTTATTTTTGTAATCTCTGTTGTAGGTATTTGTGGCTAAGATTTATTGAGGGGGAACTGGGGTGACACATTGGTAAGGGAGAAACTGTCAGTAACTGAAGAGCAGTGTCCTGGCTCTGAAGGCTTAGGTTTCTGATACCAGCTCAGAATTTGCCTGCCTGAACTTCAGTTTCCAGTGGCCTTTGTGCATTTGCATGCTGGAGGCAGCTGGATGCATTTGTGGGATTTTCAAAATAAGCTAACTAATGAGAAATGAGTGTAGTCTTAGTCCTCTGGCAGCGCAGGAGAAAACTCCCACAGACTTGAGTAAAACCAGGATTTAATTTAGGGGTGGTCTTTAGGGGGTTTTGTTGTTTTTAAAATTTCTTTCTACAACAGTAATCTTAGGTGATGCTTGCACTGTTAGAGAATTATTTCTCCCTCCCCTCACCCCCCATACCATAAAAGCACCTTAAATATTAATTTATTTTTTTATCTAATCCCACCACATGCCATTATTAATCCATATGTTTTACCGCCACCCAGGAAAGCTTTGCATATAAAATGTTGACATTATTAAATGAATGTTGGCTGCTGCATCCCAGGGAGCATTTTTCTGCCTTTCCTGATGTGTGGGGTTTTTTATTGTCTCATTTTTTCCCTTCCTTTCATTCTGATCGCCCTGCTATGACTTCTTTCTTATTTGCTCAGCCCTGCAGGGGAGTTATTCTGAGGGCTAATATTCATTAGACGGTAATTAAAACAATGAAGGATGGATGTTAATGTAAAATGCTACATTTCTGTTTTAATTTTCAAGAAATAAATCTTCCCCTGCATGTATCCTCTTTTAGGAATCTGCCAGAAAGTAATAGGTAGCTTCTTTCTTTCCCTGCAGATTCCAGAAATTAGGCTTCTCTGAAAGGTCTTTTTATGGTGTCCTGTGCAAAGTAACTAGAGTTCAGAAACAGTCAGCCCTGCTGGTAAGGCTTGTCAAATAGGCCCAGCCAGTGCTGTGTGTTAGGTTTGAGCTGCAAGGGGACCGATGGTTGCTCCTCTGCACGCAATTAGAGCTTATGGGACACTCCTGTGCCTCCAGTTAGTGGCTGACAAATGACATCTGCAGCTTCACGCTGGTCTTCTCAGGAAAGCGAAGGACTGCAGAAGATTGCTTTCTTTACTGATATTAAGGGTGGTCTTTGTATGTGGGGGCACAAGGAAATGGAAGAGGGCTGTCTGGCTGTGTGGGGAGAGAAGATCTCTCTTCTCAGGAAGGTGCTTATTCTGAGCTCAGGTGTGCTCCGATTCTGAAGGCACATGCAAAACAGCTTTCAGAGTGATGTGGTTTTAGGACATGAGAGGAGTGTGGCAAGGTGGGGAGAGAGGTTACCTGGAGAACTCAAAGCAACAGCTTATGCATATGGCGGGGGTAACTATCAGCCTCTCCAAACCAGAGCTTGGAGGGATCCCATCCTGGTATGTATCCACACTGACCGTGCAGCATGTGTTCCCCCTGCGATGCAGTGGCTCCCTGCAGGATCCCCACTACAGGACACCAGCCCAGTTTGTTCCCTGCCTCACCGGGTCACCACACAGGAGATTCAGGGTGCAGTTTGCCCTTTGTGATCCCCTTCCCACCATCGCGGGAAGGCTGCGAAGGGAGCTTCCATCCTCCACCCCCGCCTCTCCTTCTTGATGTCCTGGACGCTTGCCAGCTTGCGACCGAGTACCCCCAAGAAATATTTACTTCCTGTTTTTTTGCTTAGACCTCCAGAGGCCTCGTTTTTCATGAATAAAATATGAGCTGTTCTCCTGGAGCCATGAAGGGAGGAAACCACTGCCAGCTGGTGTGGCCACTGCTTTTTATTGCTGTGGTTGCTGATCCCTCCGCCCTTGCAGGCCGGGAGACCAGAGAAGAGAGGAAACGGCTCCAGGGTTTAGTCTAGTGACTGTTTCCAGTGTGGACTGTGCTGTCTGGAGCCAATCCTGAGGAGCAGCTCGCTTTGTGATACCTTGTTTCAAGCAGTTTGTAACTGAGGAAGTTAAATGTTTCAGTTTGAACTGAAATTTTCCATTATTTATGTTTTGCTCAGAGCACATCACTGGCTAATGTTCAGTTTTCAGTCTGTTGTAACCAGAGGATATTTCCCTGGTGTTCCCCCCACCCCTTTTTTTATATTTGCCCAGGTGAATGTAGAGTTGTACAATCACTTGCCCCAGCTGAATTGCATGATGATTTTTCCATCTTTTTCCAGTTTTTTTAAGATTATTTTTCATTAGCTTTGCTTTTCTGCTTTTCTTGCAGCTCCTCTTGTCTTGGCATCTTGTTCAGATTTAATAGACATGATATGCAAATAATAATGTTAAATAATAGCATTTACCCTTTTGGTGACTGTACTTGTGCTCCCATACTTTGAAGTCAGAACTTCATGGACGAGTTGAAAGGGTGTCGAATGCCACTCTCTTACCCGTATGAGTAAACAGCAATGTGTCGTCTTACCCACAGAAGTATTTAGTATGTTCTTCCTGGGCTTTGGGAACTATTATCTCCCTAAACATTATTTGTCCTGGAGACTTCCAGACTGCTAAGCAAAGCTTTTCATGCAGGTATTGCTTTTGACTATTAGACTGGTACCAGAGTTGAGAACAGAGACTGATGCCTACACCACTACTGTTTCCCTCTCTTGATAGTTCTCTTGACATAGTTCCTGAATTCAGTACTTCTATCAGCTGAGAGCAGGCCAGTTTGCTAGATATCAGTATATTTTTATAATAGTTTCCAAGCCTACTCTGGGATTTAGCTTTCCAATTCTGCATGTATCTTGCTAGTAATATTTTGATAGAATCTTTAACTGAATGGCTAAAAACTTCATTCATCTGGGCAGCTCACCTGCTGGAAAAAAGGTGCTGCCGATGTACAGGTGGGGGAACTGAAATAGGAAAGTTTGAAATGTCTTGCCGAAGAAGAGAGAGTTTTGGCCTAGAATGTGGCCTTTGTCCACTATGTTGAGTACAATTGACTCTTCCTTTAAGTACTTACACAATTACATTTGTGCAGGTTTTATGCATGTTAATAAACACGTATATGATTCTATGACTCTAAACACGAGTATTTACATGTTTGTACGTGCAGGACATTTGTGTATCACACTATATAGGTTTACTTGGTTAAATACAAATTGACCGGTAGCTTAGGAAAAGGTCTTAGATGTTGAAAAATACTACTTTTAACCCCTAAACATGAAACATAGATTCCCCCACCTCTACAATGGTTATTTGGTGATTATTTAGTTATTTCATCCAGTTCTCTGAGTACTAAAATGAAATAGATGCAGTTGTTTTAGTGATTTGTTCAGTCTTTCAGTTGTCGTTAATGTAAGATACCGTTTACTGATGCACTATAGGAGGATTCTTAATTGGGTAAGTTGCTTCCCAAGCAGATAGGGCTACATAAGCTGAGTGTGCCTAAGTCCTCTGTGACTGTACTGTTCTTCAGAGACAACCTTCTTTGTCTGATCAGTGAATTCCTAGTTAACAACCTTCTGAAATGCATGCTGACATCAGGTGACAGAGGTGCTGAAAGGCCAGAAAATCTTACATACTGTCATTAGGGTGAATGTGAGCTGGGCTTGAGCTGTTGGCTTTCTCTGCCTGTCAGGAGTTCATCTCCTGTAGATAGATGATACGGTAATACAAATGCCACCTGCACCGAATTACTTCGGCTTAGGAGGTGTCTTGGAGCCGGATAGAGAAAGACAGAGCTGCACACACAATCTTTGTTGTAAAGTGGATATATGAATGGAGCAGCTCATGAACAGGTTTGACTGTACGGTTTATCAGTCAGCCGCTTCACTGGGCTTAGCTGTTAGTGGATGTGAAGGTTTGACACAATAAAACCAGAATACAGCAAAATGCCCTTTATGAACACCCCTTGTTTCAGCGCATTGTAATATACAGGACTGCGCTTAGTATATCTCATCTCAGAATGGAAATATTATTATTACTTATTGAAAATAACCTGTCGCTAAACCACGACACACATGGAGTGAAAGCTGTACAGATGAACTAGACACACCTCATCTGGCAGGACTGTAGGTTATAAAGCACTTTATTAGAACTGGGATTTTATGGAAACGAATGATTGAAAAGACATCTCAGCTGCCAGAAATAGTCTTTATTCCCCCAGTACAATCGTCAGAGTAACCTTGAGCAAGTCATTTGACTTCCTTATGCAGCTGGAAAACAGGGTAAAAGGCATGAATATAATTGGAAAATCAAATGCTGCAACAAAGTGGATCTTTCTTGAAGAAATAAAGGGTTTACAAGCTAAAAGCTTAGTACTGTATCTAATGGCATCCCATCGCACCTGTGTTCTGCTGCCTCAAACCAATATAGCGCAGGGAAAGGCCTGATCCCGATAGGGGGCTGCGCACCTGCAAGCCACAAAACAACAGTGCACACTTGGTATGGAGTTGACTTTCAGGATGTGTATAATCTAATTAATTTCATGGGGGTTGCTCCTAGACATGAAGTTAAACCTGCACTTACGATTTCTGCTGAACTGGGGCCTGGGTTCCCTACTGGAATCAGCAGACTGGGAGCATGACGTGCTTCCCAGCACCGGGTGCTTGGATGCCATTTCATTGCAATGGGTGACAAAAACATCTTTCTCGCTGATATAATCATACAGCCTGCTGTAGGGCAGAGGGTTGTGGAGGTTGAAAATGATTGCAAATAATCATCTGCTTCAGAGATCAGAGACTGGCTTCCCACAGAGCTGGGTGGCAGCACATCCTGGCTAAGTCCGTGGCTTTGGCAGTCTGCAGACACAGTTCCTGTGAAAACAAATGCCAAAATTATTGTGGGGCAGGTCTTGTTTTGTGTTGGGGATGACACCCGCCTCCTTCAGGCCTGTGCTGGTACAAAAGAAGTATTTCCCCCTTCTGTCTGCTTCTGTGGTACAGGCTTACGATAATTTTTATGCACTCCACACCTCTCAGAACGATACCGTCTCAATGCAGCAATGATGGAATTAATCCAACAATGTTCTAGTTTCTTTTCATCTGCTGCCTAGATTGACCTGCTTATGTACTTCTAGATATACCAGGTACACAAACTGATCCTTAAATATCGCAATATGGGTTTTTTTGCAATGTAGGGATAGGGGGAGTGAAACTGCCCTGCAAGTTTGAAGTGCTGTTTACAGGTGTTAACATCTAATATCCTCTTTATTTTCTGTGGAAATATCTGCATTACAAATCTACTCAGCTGTTCTTCCCCGGATCAGTCATGTCAGCCCTGTGAAGGTGGATCAGCATGAGCTGGGGACCACAAGTGGGGAAATTGTCCAACTTCAGCTCCTTGGCTGTTGCGACCTGAAGGTCACTGCAGTATGTCATTCTCAAGGCAATTTTCTCTGGAACTGCAATATGGTCATGGCTTTGTTTTATGGCCTTGATGTCACAAATTATTAATAATCTCTTAAAACAAGACCACTTGCAAAAAAAAAAAAAAAACCAACAAAAAAAAAACCCTGATGAGATTTGATCATTTGTTAGGTTTTTTGGTCAGTATTTATAGTCTGCTTAAAAATCATAGCTTTTGGTGTGATACATAGGTACGGATGTGAGTGGGTGGGTTTCTCTGCCATACTTGCCAGTATACAAAAGGAAATGAATTTTCAGTCTGTTGGGAGGGCAGCTGTTTCCAAGATATTTTAAGCCCAATCTGCAAATATCTTCATCTCTTTTCTTTAGCTATACATACAATTTGCATGTTAGATGGGTGTGACATGGCTTAATTCATATTTTTAAATGTTTTTCACAAAAAACCCCTATTAATGTCTTATTTCCTTTCTTCAATAAATAGATAGTAATCTGCTATTTCTGTTCTTTTGCCACATGCATTCTTAGACATATTGCAGAGACTATAAAGTGAAAGGTACAGGCGAATTATCTACTGGAACAGACCAGATGCCTGTTGAAGTGAATATCCCCTCTGAGAAGCTGGCTTATCACAGGCTCCAAGGAGAGAAAGGCAGACCTTAAGCATGATACCAACCAATTACAGAATCTGTCCAGAGAAGTTTATTTTTCATCAAGAGTTAAGGTTTGTCTCATAGTTTTTTACCCTAATTGGAATTAACCTAGCTACCACTGCAATATAATTACCTTAATTACCTTTACTATATTCTGGCACTGAGTTCCACAGGTTAATTTATGTTAATTGTATTTTTCTACTTGTTAACTTTATTTTTGTTGCCACCCTCCTCAGATTCTGTTTCTTCTAAAGAGGGTAAGAGAAAACACAGTTTACCTCCTTTACTTTTTTCTTTTGTATCTTCACAGCTGAGCAGTTGGCATTTTCCACCAGCCAAACACAAGACATGTAGAGTGCATTTGCATTGTCTGAAGGTAGGACTGCCATGCACACTGGTGTGACTGAGCCCCGATATTTGCAGCGAGGGGCATGTAGAGCAGTCTTGTCAGGAATATTGGGCATAATTACTGCATCCCCTGTTTCTAAACGTGGTTCTTGTGTGTCTGCATGCTTTTATTATGTAATGGAGCGTGTTCTTTATGGGCGCTGTGTGGACTGTCGGGTTAGTGGCTGTAGTGCACCCTGAAGATCAGGGCTAGTTGTCAGTTTTGACAGGACTGAGAAGGACTAAGCATTTGCATCATTCATTGAGCTTGTCTGTGTGTATTTAGGACTGAGACAAATATTAGAGTAGGCAACATAAGCTATTTTAATGTGTACCTTCCACATTTAGTCTGGTCAACTCAAAGCACTTCACAGATCAGGTCAGTATCATTGTTCCTCTTTCACTGTTAGTAAAAACAGTTGTTGAGATGGAGGGAGTTTCCGTTTTACACCAGCAGTAAAAACAGAAACTAGATTAGAGTCCAATTGTCATGTGTCCATGCACAGTGCTCTATAGAAAGCCACACTGGCAGCATTCTCACGGTGATTATTCCTTATTGAAACATATCATATAATTTAGGTAGTGCAATTAATAAAACTAAATTGGCAGGAAATTGAAGAAGTGTGTGCAAGTTCCTGGATCTGGGTTATATCATGACATTTGGCAGACAGAATCCACATTACAAAGGATTTTCTGTAATAAATATTCTAAAATGAAAATGAACACCTGGCAAAGGATCAGGCTTTCTCAGCCTTTCTATGTGTGTTTTAGGAAGACTGGGATCTTTGGGAGTCGTGACTGCCCTTTCTGCCTGGCAGTCACTCCAGCAGTATCCATTTGGTGGCTGAGGACATCTGGGGCATCTTGCTCCTCTGCTGTCACATGACATGTTATTTCTGCGTAAAGAAATAATCTCCTTTATAGAAAGATATCACACTGATTCTTTAAACTTTTTAATGTCATACTGAAAAATGACAGCTGGGATGGTTGAATGGGTTGATGGTGGAAACGTACTGTTGTGGGAAAACTGAAATTCTAACATATGGTAGATAGTTCCCCTCTACCAGAATAGCATGCTTCTGTTGCATGGACATTTCTGTGGAAAGAGAACAAAAGGCAGTTTAACTATCATCCGGCGCTTTCCCAGAGACAGGTTAGCAGCCCATTCCCCTCCATCGATGCTGAAACAAGATGTGCTGTGGGTTTTGAGTGACGTATTTATGTTATGCTCATTACTGTGGTATTTAAATATAGGTCAGCCAGGGTCTTTGGTTGAAACTTCTCCTTAATTAAAAACATACATAAGTTTGCAGGAAGTAGAGGGCAGCTAGTTGTACTGTGGATGGTCTCCTACCTTTTGCGTGTTCTTTCGGCCTTACACAGAGAGCTGCTAATATTCCACACCTCAGTATGGAAGCAGACCTCTAGCAGATCTCATTAATGTAGGCCTATGTCTCACCCAGCAGGCAAAGCTGGCTGGGAACAACTAGCTCATTGGCTGCTTTAATGGCTGGAAATTAGTGGACTGAAGGTGATCCTGCACGGGACTCAGTCATGTAAATTACTTTATGCTTCAATTTTCTCATCTGCAGCTTGTTATGAAGATTGTTTCATGTGTGCTTTGGGATCTTTTGGGAAAGTGTGCCCTATGTTAAATTACAGTGTCAGTGCCTTTTTGGGGCCAGCCCTGCTTTGCTGGAGAATGAAAGGCTAGGAACCCAAAGTGGCAGGACTGGATGTTTCAGTGGTCAGTGCCCACAGTCAGGCCAGCTGACCACACCAGCTCTGTGCATTGCCTGCCAGAGACATTTGAAAAGTCTGGCTTCTCTCTAAATTTTCAAAATTGGAGTTTGTTTCCCCCCTCTTCCCCAATAAACACAGCTTTGGTTGTAGGTGCTGAAATCTTTTTTCAAGTTCTAGGCACAGAGAGGAAGCTTTTTCATCCTGGCTCCCATCCCTTATCTTTGATCTTCTAACACACTCCAGTTTGTGCAAAGGAAACGGGACTCTCTTGCCTCTCACAGGCACTGTGCATTCTGTAGCTCTGGTAGAAAACATCTGGTGCTTCTGTTTGGTCTGAAATAGTACTTGTGTCAGGGCCCAAAGAACAGGGAAATAGACTGCTTTTTTACATAAAGTACAGGCTGGCTTCAATTTGTTACAGACCCTGTTCAGCCAGGACAGAAAAAACCATAAATCTTCACACCCCTGACAACAATGAGGAAAGTCTGGTGGCACGCACTTGGAGCAGCAGCAGAAGAGGGGAGTCATTTTTTGACATACAATGAAAAACGGTAAGCAAGTCAGAAGTGATTTTGATTGGCAATGCAAAGAGACAGAGCTTGGATGGTTTGCAAATGGCTGGGCCTGGTACACCGGATGCTTTGACAACTGGAAAAACGCAGAGTTGTCCCATAATATCCCATTATGAGTGAAGTATAACGTGATAATGCCCAGAGTCTAGCCACCTAGGTTCTGCACCCAGCTGTGCTGCTGCATTAGAGTTGGCCTTGGGAAAATATTGATTCCTGAGTTTACAAAATATAGGTGATGTTTGCTTACCTTTGAGGTCAGTAGGCATAAAAGTCCCCTTTATTTGTGCAAGCCTGGCTAAGCGCAACTGTCAATCTTTAAAAAATGGACTAAGCAAAGGACTGCCTGATCTTTAGTCTCAATTCAGACAAGCCACAAGCTTTACGGCAATAACAAAGGAAATGAAAATAAATACGTGGTTCTGTGCTGGGATGGGAGGGCTGCTTAGAACGGCTTATCCACTGCTTAACGTCTGATGCTTTGCTGTGTTGTTCCCCGCCCTGCCAAGAATAAGATGTCATACTCACTGGTGCCAAATCTCCCTTCAGTCTCCCCATGCTGTTATCCTACTGTATTATTTTCTTTTGGTCATGCTTAGTTGTAGATGTTCAACGCTGAAATGTAGATGCTGGCCAACATATTTCTGTTTCAGCTGGATGATCACAGGTATGTTTCTTTTTTCTCTCCGTGACTCATTTACTTCATCTGTAAAGAGGAGCTTCACCTTCAGATGAAAGATTGGCCATAATTTACTGACTTTAAAAAAAGAGCTATTCCAAGTTCTCCACTGCCAGTGTGATTTTTTGTAGGTCATTTGGCCAAACATGGTATTAGAGGACAGAATTTCAGAAGGCTGAATTTCTCTGAAAATCCACTTGCCTTCAGGTTCATGAATAGGAAACTGTCTTTGTGATGGAAATTACGCTATTTCTTTGATCATGCAGTGTGGACCATTTTAATATGTTGCATTTGTGTGGAGTGCTGTCCCACGTTCCTCAGAGTCGTTGCTGGTGCAGCAAGGAGGTTTACTTTAAAAATGTAGAACAACAGGAACCAGTCTGTGCTAATGATTAAATTATACTGATGGTTGAAGTTTAAGTAACAGTTCATGCACTAATTTCAGTATAGGAAATATGCTAAAAAAGCAGTAAGAGCTCCTCTTGATCTTCATAAGTAATGCGAACTGCCATGATCCTGCAAGGTATTTCCACCCACACTTTCTTTTATGTTAACAAGTGTGTAGGAACATGCGGCAATCAGCCTAGTAAAGCCACCTTTCTGAGCACTTTCCGCCACACTGTACAAGCCACATGTGCTCCCCTGAAGGGTCCTGGAGCCAGGTCCTGCCCCTGTTGAATCCTGGCCGACAGTTTAATTTCTTTCAGTGAAACAGAACAAAGTCAAGCCTTCAGACAAGAATGTACCTAACACGCATGTCTGATCTACGTGCACCCAAATAAGCATCGTCAGCAGTGCTGAGCATTTCTGGAAGGAAGATGAGTGGAATTCATAGCAGTGAACTTCAAACATCTCATTTGGCCTAATTCTCGACTACCCCTGTAATTCATGGATGGAAGCGGGCATTGTTAGAGAGCACTTAATCCATTTTAGATGTCTGCAATATGATGAGGGGAATTGCGCCCCAGTGCCTGTTCCTCTGCACTCATTATATAGGAAGTCTAGACAGTTGGCTCGGATATAGATGTCTGAAGATAGATGAGAGGTTTCTTTCACCTAAGGAGATACGACAGAATCTGCTGGATGTTAGAGGCTTTGCAGTGGCTCTTGGTTGGATAACAAATGCCTGAAAACATGGTGCCACTTGGATGAATTGTTGCAACTGTGCAAGATCTTAAAATTTAAAAGGTGTTTACAACAAGTTTCTGAACTGTAGTTTTGGCCTAGAATGGGTAAGGCCTAAAGCAGGCACTGATCCCCAAGATAAGAAGTTCTTTCAGCAGCTCTGTAATCAAAGGAAAAAAACAGCTTTTCTTTAAATCACTGCTTTAATCTTGTTTCTCCCACCAATACTGGAATTCTGTGCTCTACCACCAAACACAGCAGGCTATTTATAGCGTCAGCTTGAATGAATGGTAAGAACTTACGCTCTAGTTGCGGCTGCATCTTTGAGATGATGGAGATCACACAACTGGAAGTTGACAGTAATGAAGTTGCACAATATTTTCAAACACAGTTGTTTCTGACACCACTCAGCACAGTACATTGGCAGGGCCAAGGGGTATATGTGGCAGGGGTTTCTAGGCATGTGGTAGGGAAAGACTGAAAGGATTCAACTCTGAGGCTTTTGTTGACTTCTGGGGTCCTGATGTCACCACTTCATATGGCATATATATGCTCTCTGTAGCCTTCAAATGCAGCTGCCTTTGGGGAACAACTGCAGGATCAGGGCTTTAGGAAGTGTAACCTATTGGTATGTGACAAATCAAGTGTCTCATCAGCTCCTTGTGGAGAGGTGCTTCATCTCCTGCTGCTGGCTAATAAATAGGAAGATACTTGAGCACTTTGGCCATTCCTTATCTGCTGTCCTTATTCAAACAACATAAATAACAGCAAAACACAAAATGTTTGCTCTTCTTATTTCCCTAGATGCATGCGTGAGTATTCCCTTGGTTTTTACGTTACTTTGTTTGTGTAACGCTTCAGTTTGTCAGGATAATTTAAAAGAAAACAGCTGTGAAGCTTTTCAGTGATCCCAACAGCTAATGCAAATACTTACCAAATCAGAATAATGGATCAGTCAAGTGGAGACAGTTTTGACTATTTGTGAGAAGCCACTTTTCAAAACAAAATATATATCAAATCCATAGAATAGGAGGGTAGTATATAGCAAGAGGTTTATCAGGCAACTGTGATAGCCCAGAAGTGTCAGAGATTTCATACTAGCTTTCTCCAAGTAATGGTTTAATTGAAAATCATGGCTCTGCTCACCTGTGTAAAGTTAACAAGTTCTCATATATTCGTAGGCTGAAGCTTAAGTGTCTCCTGTGCTTCTCCATGTCTGGCATCACCAGTGCAGGGTTGTTTGCCTGCATGCAGCCCCCGTGAATAAATAAGTGGTTACTGGGAAGTAGTAGTGCCATTCTGCAGAATGACAGGATTTCAACATTTATTTTCATCCTGAAGCTCTGTTTGTGAAAAGCAGGTACAACAAAAGCTGAGGGATAGCTTTGTGGGAGAGCACTTGATGCCAAAGACACAAATTCAAGTCTACAGGTACTTCAGCCGCATCACCATGAGTGCTCTGGCCCCGGGTGATCTTTCCTTCTGTCCCTGGAAATTGCCCTGAGCAAGTTTAGTCAGAGAGGCAGATTTGTCAGAATGATTCAAGGAAATTACTTAAGGGCTGTGAAATCTTTCCAGCTTCATCTTATTGAAGCCAGTGGGCTCAATTCCCCTCTCGGTTTTGCATCAGCGTTGCAGAGCGCGCGGGAAACCCGACTGTGGTGTGCGGATCTGCCCCTTCTTCAGGGAGCGCACGGTGCCTGGCACAACGGCCTCGCATCGCGGGGCACCCCGAGTCGCTACTATAGAAAACACGGTAGTCACTGCAATATACAACTGCTTGCACACTGAACCCTTGGGACGACGGAGTTCTAAAGAAGAAAACAAAAGCGCTTGTAAAATTCAAGACTTCTGCTGCTGAAATGGAGAAGCAATGAGATACGTGCCAGCTTGCAACGTAGTGTGTCCATCTTGGGCCCCCGTCCTGCAACAGTTCGAGACTGAAGAGGAGAAACAGCGTTGAGCTGCTGTGTGTACCACAGGCTATTGGCAGGCAAAATACAGCCCCAGACTTGCTGACCTTCTTTGTCGTAATGTAGACATAGGGCTGTAAGTTAAACATGTATACGGAAGTTTTTGTAATGAGAACAAATGAACATATATAAGATACAGCATAAAATTGTGCAATTGATCAAAAATGAGAAGGTTTAACTTCTGAGCAATAACAGATTTTAATCCTACCCTGAGGCACCTGGAAACAGTAAAGAGGAAGTTTTTTTCAAAACAGCTTTAAATTTACACTCTTCCTTCTTACAAAATGCATGCCTGCACG
The DNA here is from genome assembly GCF_963921805.1 of Phalacrocorax carbo. Lineage (NCBI taxonomy): Eukaryota > Metazoa > Chordata > Aves > Suliformes > Phalacrocoracidae > Phalacrocorax > Phalacrocorax carbo. The sequence continues at coordinate 10,336,692 of NC_087529.1, forward strand.
TAACACTTCTCATTAGTCTCACTGGAACTCGCAAAGGGAAGTCACTATCATCGCTCCATCACCATTTTAATAAGGAAAGAAACTCAGCCCTAAGGATATGAACTGGCAGAGCTGGCAAAGCAGGGGCGAAGCTGGACGAAGAAGCGAGACCTCCTGTTGGAGTCCAGAGCCTGATTCAATAGGCACCTTCTCGTCTAGCCCTTCTCCTGGTGACACACAGTCTCCCTAGGCAACTACAGATTGGAGAGGAGACCAAAAATCTTGTATCTGGAACCGCAGAGCAACGACTTGAGCTTGGATGTAGGGAAAACATCAGGGAAAGACAGTGAACAGTTGAAGCAAAGGCGTCAGGGTCAGGTGCTTCGAATTCTATTTTTGACTTGGACCAGCCATTTCACTTATCTTCACTTTGGCTTCCCCTCTGCGAGATGGAAAACGAGGATACCTGCAGCTGCCTCGTGGGGCTGGATTGTCTTGCCGAGGCCAGGGCTGTCAAATCTTATATTCTGGATGATGCTCAGTTGACGTCAGCCTTGTTCTTCTCTGCTTTGCGACTTGCGTCTCCCTTGTGCTTTCCTGGGCCCACACAGAGTCACAGCACCAGATTTCAGGACTGCTGCCAGTTGGGACCCTCCTCCGTTATCCCACCATAGCGTCTGATGTGGGAAATCGCTGCCTGCTGCGTGATCTGGGGTGTCTGTGGGGCTCGTAAAGTATGCTGGATAGAGGCGTGGCCCTTGTACCAAGCGGTTCCACTCCTGCCTGAATTAAAGATGCCATCTCAGGGGATAGGCGCTAGATATGACCCTGCATCATTGTGTCTCTAGCTAATGTCAGCCCAGGTACAGCTCTGGAGTTACCAGCAGAGAGGTGGTGAGGGACCGGTGATGATGATCAGCTCAGCCTACCCGTCCTGGCTTTGAATCAAGGTGCTTTCTCTTTGCTGCATTCCCCAGAAAATCCCTAGCAATTAGGGCTTCCTCCTTTTTTCCAGGAAGCACCTCCAACTCCTCCTGCCCTTCTTGAATGAATCGAATTTGCTACCATGTAAATTCAGGTGTGCTTAGAGACCTCGTCTTTTCCAGAGGCCAGACCCACAGCCGCGAGGAAGGGAGGCCGCATCTCTGCCGAGCAAAAGGTGAACGTTATGATTTTTTTTTTTTTCCCCTTTCTCCCAAGGAATGAGTGCTCAGGGCTGCAGGCAGCCAGAACGAGCCTCCCCGCCGCCTTTCCGCCCTCCCACCCGCCTTCCGGCGGCGCCGGGGTCCGGCAACCAGGAGGATTTCGGCGCGGGGCGGCCCCGGGCCGGCCCCTTTGTTCGCGCGGGCTGCGGGGCCCGGCCGTGCGCCCGCAGGCGGCGGCGCCCGGGAGGAGGGAGGGAGGCGGCCGCGCCGCCGGCCCCGGCATCCTCCTCCTCCTCCTCCTCCTCCTCCTCCGCCTGCGCCAATCGGGCCGCCCGCCCAGCTCCCTCCTTCCCTTCCCGGCTCAGCTCGGCTCCGCCGCGGCCGCGCAGGGAGTGGCTCGGCGGCCGCCCGCCCGCGCGCAGCCTGCGGCAGCTCCCGCTCCGCGCCGCGGCGGGCTGCAGAGGGTAAGGGGGGCCGCGGGAGGGGCAGCGCCTCGGCCGGCCCACGCCGCGCCGGCAACAAAGGAGGGGATGAATGAAGCTGGTGCGGGGGGGGGGGGGGGGGGAGAGCCCGGAGCCGGCGGGTCTGTGGCGCTGTCAGCGCCGCGATCCGCCGCTCGGTCTCCGTGCAGGAGGCTCGGCCACGGGGAAGCTTTGTCCTTGGTCGGCGAGGAAAGGCACCGTCCTTACCGCGGGCTGCGGTCCGTGCGAGGAGGGCTGGTGCTCCCGCCGCTGCCTTTGCAGCCCCCAAGGCTGGGCGGGAGCGCGGCACCCGCGGGCGGCTGGGGAGGGAGCTCGGGGGGGTTCCGCTGCGCTGCAGCCCGGCCTGCTGCACGGCCGCCTGGCACGGCCGCTCCCCGCGGGCTGCGGCCCGGACCCGCACACCGCCGCAGCGGGGGGGGGCCCGGGGGCGAACGCCCCCGCTGGGTCACAGCGAATGGCTCTGGCTGGGGGCGGCTGGGGAGGCAGGGGCTGATGCTGGGAGGATGGAGGTAAGAGCGGGCGTCAGTGGCGATCGCTCCGTGCCGGGCGGGTTTTGGGTTTGACACGGGAGGAGATTTTTCTTTTGTCTCTGGGAAGCTGGACTGCTTGCTGGGCTCAGTCTCCTCTCTGGATTTTTGTTCCCTGATGATCCAGATATTGACATTAACCACATACTGCAGGATTTGATGAGGGTTTTTTTCGGTCTGTGGCAAGGAGATGTGCTTCTGAGGAAGGCCCGGCTGGGTTGGGCTGCTGGCGTTCATGTGCTGCTCGGGCTGTGAATGGCACGGCAGATCGAGCAGGTCTCTGCCCCTTCCACCTCCTGATACAACGCAGCAAACGGTCTGTTTGGGGAAGCATCCAGGGATGGAGGCAGAGGCGCGCGTTGCTATCTCCAGGGGTATCTGGGCAGGCTGCAACGGTGTTTGGGAAGTACCGGGAGACAAAGCACTGTGTCAGCACTGTTAGTTGCCGCTCTGTTGAGTGTCAGTCTTGCAGGCCTGCAAACCTTGTCTCTGAAACTCATCCTGCTGGAATGGATGTCGAGTTTCACCAGCCCACCCGTTACTGTTGGCTAGAAGCATTTCCTTTAGCGTGAATTGCAATTTGAGAAGAACTGTTCTGTGTGTGGACAGAGATATATTCGGGTGCCTGGCCAGCCTTGTTGGCCTTAACCTCTACCCTGCCACCTGCTAGGCAGCTTTCCTTTACCTGCTCCAAGAGGACCCCTTTAATCAGCACGGGTCAGCCCTGCCCCAGTGTTGCTGGGGAGGTGATGCTTTAGACACGGTGCAGCTGCCTGTTCTTAAACTTGGGTCTGGGATTTGGCATTTTAAGAAATTACCTACCCGCTGTTATAGCCTGCTAGGGCTGGGAAGGCGAGAGTCTGCATCAAACAGCCGTGTTCTCACAAAAAGGTGTCACTGTGCCTGCCAGAAATCACTGAGAGTGTAGGACTTCAAAGACTCAGCTCTGAGACAAGCCACAAGTTAAAATGCTAGCATTACAGCCATTACAGGCACGTCAGAGAAAAGCTGTGCTGGAACTAATCTTATCATCTCAGGAGCACTCGTGTGGGGCCTGCCTTCAATTAAGGGAAAACCTGTGTGTTTCAGGAGATGCTCTTAGGAAAGGATGGACTGGATTATCTACTGAGGCCAAGGGCTGGTATGTGCTCCTCTTCTGCTTGGCTTCCTGCCACCTCTAGCCTTGGAGGCTGCCATAATTTACTCCAGCAAGTAGCAGTTCCTGGTGCATTTCCTCTTTCTCCCCACTTGTGCTTTTGCTCTGGCAAAGAAGAACCCAAAAGGGCATTTTCCAGTGTCAAGGGATGCGGCTATGTAAGTGTACGGATTCCACCTCCTGATTGAGGTTGCTGGCTTTATTTATCAATATGTCTCCTCTCTCCAGGAAACTCAGGAAAATTAATATTTTTTGGGGGGAGGGTGGGGTGCCATAATTCTGGTGAAGACAAGAGAAAATATATAAAGCAAATTCCATCCCCCAGATACGTGATGTTGGTACCACTTTGCAGAGTCTATACAGTGCATGGCAAGGTTTATATACTTCTAAAGCTCTGGGAAAGCCCAGGTACAGGTAGCTAGAACTGAACACAACTTGTTGCTAACCTGTGTGAGACACTGGTATGCACTTATTTAGAGATATCTATTTTTTTCATAAATATCTTTTATAAGTACCTCGTGACCCATTTCCCCCTCCATCTCTTAAGGGGTCTGAGCACAAGAATGACCAAGGAAGTTGCTGTCATGGGGCGAGAAAGCATGTTTTCTGCCTCTCTATTGCCGAGTTAAAGACAGCCAACAATCTCTGGCTGTTCTTTTATTGTTGTTCTTGTGATATTTACAGTAGAATTTCAGGTCTCGTTTGCCTGGGAGAGCACCTTGGCTGATAGCGCTCGTAATGTCAGGCTCCAGCAAGACCAGGGCTTTGTTTTACTGGTCAGTTTTTCTAAAACCATCAGATTACGTAAGTTGCTGAACAAAGAAGACAAACTGTCCAAGGTCACTCCAGGAGCCCAGGTTAGAGAAAGGAATTGGACTTGGTCTTCCTCAGTCCTGCTCTAATCCTGCCTTCTCTGTGCAGCCGTCCTTCCCGTCCCGCGTGAAAGCCCTTGACTCTGTGGCTGATACTACAGAGAAGCGCAGAAGTCTGTCAGTTCGTCGACGTACAAAGTCTCCTTCTGCAGTACCACCGTGCTCTCAGAGCATTTCCCCTGCTCTGCTGAGAGGACCCTGTGTGCTGTGTTTGTCTGTTGTACTTTGTTGAATTGCAAGGCTAAACAGGACAAAGGAAATTCACTTTCCTTGTAGTTGGATTTAATTCCTTGCTCTTATACGATTGTGCAGTAACTCTTGCTGTAGCTACCCGTTGGAAGAATGACTTCATTGCGTGTGACTCTGAGCCTGGCACCTTAAACTGATACTTACTGCTATTCCTGAAAAAAAAAACCCAAAGAAACCCCATTAAAAAACCCACCAAACCCACAATATTTCTGCATCAGAGTTTTTGGAAATCATTCCCATGCGGCAGCACCATGTCTGTTACCTCCTTCTAACGGAGTGAAACTGTGTCTGTAAAATAGCTGTGGTTGTTTCAGATGTAGCATATGCAAAAAAAGGTGTGTAAAGAAATAAAAGCAAGCATGGTCATATTTTTTTTGTCACAGTTTAATTTTTTTTTTAATTTCGGTATGATGGAATAAAATATGATGCTGACTTGACTTGGCACTGAAATTAGGTGAGACTTCCCTTTCAGTGATTTATTTTTATTATGCTAGTGCTTATCCACCTGGATAGTTGTAGAAAAACATGGCACAGACTAGTGGAATGCCCTGCTGCGGATTCTGAGCCAGCCAGGGGGTCCCCATCTCCCCATCCCCGTCTGTGCTGAAGCACAAAGGGAATCTGAATTTTGTTAGGGTTTTTTGAGATTTAATGTTCTGAACTCTGATGCTGACTCCCTTGGTGACTGCATTTGTGCCTGGGAAAGCCAAGTGATTATTTTTGAAAAGTATTTATACTCTGTGTCTGTAAAGTAAACACTTCCGAAAGACTTCCCAAGCCCCTTGATGGGCTGGATATTCAGAGAGGTAGTGGTGCCTGATGGAGTCAGGCAACTGTTCATCTCTGCCGCTGGTTTTTGGGTAATCTTGGGAAGAAGATTTTTCTTCTCTGTACCTATTTCTCCCAGGTACAAAATGAGTGTTGCAGTTCTGACCTCCTTTGAGGTCTGTGAATTAAATGCTCTGTGGATGTTGGATATGTGGACCTTGGAGCTTTTTAATCACTTTTTGGTGCTTTTTAATCCCTCTCCTGTGCACCCTGACATGGTTCCTTTAAGAAGGTAACGCAAAGGTATTGCTTGTGCTAGAGCTTTTGGTCAAAATGAATCCTATTTTATTTTAGCGAAAAACTAGCATAGTGTAGTAAAGACTTTGGATATTGGTTACACTGGAAGGGCTTCACAAAAATTTGGAGTGGCAGAAACTTCAAGAGATCATCTGATCCCTCTGTCCCAGGTTAGGTCCATCTTCATCTCTGTCGTTCAAGACAGAGGTTTGAAGATTATTTTTTTTCTTTAAGAATAATGTGGGCAGTGAAGTTTCTACAGCCTGGCTGGACAGTCTAGCTCGGTTTGAACTAGTGTTGTAGTTAGAACTGTGTTGTGTGTGTCTTCCCCTTTGTTTTGTTTGTTGTCATTGTCACTTTGTGATTCTGCCTGTTAGTGTACAAAGGACAAGTACAAAGGTGTTTCACTGACAAAACCAGCACAGTTTCTTTTGCAGCACATCTTCTGGAGGGGCAGAGGAAGGCTTCCAAACGGAGGCACCAACCTCTGGCATAGTCACTAACAAAGGCTTTTTCTGGCTGGTCTGTTCTTTTTCTTCATTTGACATATTCCTCCCCCATTTATCTGTTGCATCATGCTCTGAAAAATTCTGTGTCTGCCAATTAGTGCTGGAAACTTTTCAGTAATCCTGACAGGCGCTAAAAGCAGCTGCCTGTTGAAACAAGCAGCACTTTCCCATCCCTCGCAAATTCTCCCATTCGCGACCTGCAAGCGCATCCCCTGGGTGCAGAGGCTGTCCAGGCTGGGGGACAAACCTGCCTAGAAAAAGAGGCCTCTCCTGGAAGGAGGAGAAGCACTAAAGAGCTGTGTGTAATGGGCTTTTTTACCCTCATATTTGGCTGTCGTATATTGTGTGCTATACTACCTCAGTGGCTCCTGGTGATTAAAGTCTGCTCCTTAGCTATACTTAGCGTATAGCTATTTGTTTTATAACTGGAGTAGGTCAGTCTGCAACCTTGAATACGTGCTTTTTTTTTTTTTCTCTGGACTTCTGTTTCCCAGCTGGTAAGTTTGGTGGTTCTAGCTGATGACCAACCTGCCAGCCATTCCTAATGGCGGTTTAATGAGGGACACTATGGCACAGAAAGGCAAGTTTGTGTGGAATACGCAGCTGAGGCAGAGGAAGATGATGTTTTGCCTTATCCAGGTCATCTTTTATGTGTCCGTTTACGTAGACACTTACTGGGGTCTGTGCAGTAGCTTTTTGGACTTGCTAAATGGCTTCCATAGGAAAAATTTACGTTTATGTGTGTGTGCATATTCATACATATATATCTCTAGTAAATGATAATGGCAATAGCAATGCCTCCTGTGAGCTTGATCTTTGTCTCCAAAGCATCCGCAAGAACTTTTTCCCGTTTTATCTCTGAACCCCCCTCCTAGCACTTTGTGTAGACAGTAGGAAGGTGGGGGAGCACCTGACACGCTGACGTGGAAACGTCAAAGTCAAATGGGTGCTTTTGGGTGATCGTATGGTTCACGTTCATGGAACGCTGTGATGTACTCTGCCTTAGGGTACCAGAAACACTGATTGTCCGTGTTAAAAGAAGTGACAATTCCTTTTTGCTCTTCCTTTTTGGTTGAAACAGGATCCGTCTGTGTTAGAGACGACGTGCCAGCACTTGGCATTGTGATGTGCTCAGGCTGCTGCCTGTAACCGCGCTATACTTGGTTGGCTAGATGAGATTATATCTTGATCTCTGTAGAAAATCATGATTGTAGAAAATCATGATTGTGGTCTTGCCTAAATTAGAGGAGAATTAATGACACTTGCAGTATAGAAACAACCCATTTCTGTAAGAAGTGAAGGAGCAGCTAGGGACACATGGTGGCTCTGTAAAGCTTTGGCTAGGGCATGTAGTGCTGCGGTACTGCAGGAGCATGGTGGGTTGATCCATCTGTCCTGCCTACCTGCGTGCAGGCTGGGTCCACCCTGCCAGCATCGCTTATCTCCAGAGATATGAAATGCTAAATCCCATCTTTAGCACTAGCCAGACCTGCTCCTTTTGGCTACCAGCATCTATACATCAAGCACTGCTGTATGTGTGCTTCCCAATGGCATGGTGGCATGCAGATAGAACTGCTGATTAAAACCAGGCTGTGGAGCAGTACAGCTCTTGCAAGGTCTCTGTTCCTGCTGGAGGAGGCTGGGACTGACAGCCTTTCCCAGATGTGTGCAGCCCGTGCTGTGACAGCCTGTCTTGTCCTTGCCAGCCCAACAAGTCCCGCTGGAGCAGGGGCAGCACACTGAGCATGTTCAGTCTCCACACCTGCTTTGCAATCTGGCTGTGTAGGACAGTATTTTCTTTCTTCACCCCTTAGAAACTAATCTCTCACCTCTTCTGGTGTAACACACTAGGTTGGCATCCTGTGTAAGCTTTTGTGGCTTAGTGTGTGGCTTAGTGCCTAGAGGCTTTGAGCAAGGAGCTCTGTTTCTCTACATGTGGTGCAACCCAAAGTAAATGACAGCCTCTGCGAGGCACGTTGTGAGGTGTGGGTGAAAGGAACCACAAGGCAGGAGGGGATAACGTAACAGTGTTGACAGATAACATCCAATTTGATAAAACTTGCCAAAATTATTATTGTTTTGCTCATTGATAGCAATGTAATTTGGGTAAGAGGCGTGTTCCTTCTTGTACTATAAGGCTTATGAGCTATCTAAACTGGCTTCTCTAAGCACCTTTGTACTGGGGTTGCAGGTGGTAAATAGGAAACTCCATGATTAACACATACTGGCCAAAAGCAAACTTTCTAGATTACTGTCCTCGCTGTCTCCACTGCTGATTATGGTGGGAGCTGTGTAGATAGGTTGGTGTCAGCTGAGGTCTGGGGAAATTGCCGTATTTGTAGAGAGGCTCAGGAGAAAGCAGCAATTAATGCATATAGCCCAGAGGTCAGCTTCTTAAGCGGGAGGCTGAGTGCAGGCTGGTGAATCAGCCGGGAGGAGGAGGAGGAGGAGGAGGAGGAGGAGGGTGCTCCAGGGGGCAACTGTGTCCAGCATTGCTCTGCTGCTGCCAGCATGGTGATGGGGAGGAGGATGCTGAGGGTGGATAGTGGGGATGGGGCTTAACACAGTGCATTGATGCTCTGGAGAGAGAGTCAGTTGGCTCCTCCCTAGCGTTGTCGGTCTGATGATCTCAGGTCTTTCAAGAGGTGCCAGTGGCGTAACCCTCCTGCTCTACCACCCTTCTGTTTGCGACCTTGGTACCATCATCATCCCTCTTTATGTGGCAAGGAGATTACTGACCACTGTGGAAGAAGAAAGCAGTCCTGGCTGTCAGTGCTGCATTTCAGCTGTGAGATGATGGTCCTTTTCGTCTTTTCAGCTTACCTCCTTTTCCTTTTCAGCTCACCTCCTGTTGTATCTCAGCTTACTCTTAAGCTGAGTCAGAGTGTGAGGGTGGGTTAGCTATTCTTTCAGCTTTTGGGAACAGTTGCTTTGTTTGAAGGAATGAGATGATGTTAGCTTGTAACAATTGGCCCAGAGTTTGTCCAAGGCCTGTGGAGATGTCGCCTGGGATGCAGCATGCGTTTTGGGTTGCCCATGTCTAAAAAGACTGAATTGAAGTGATGGAGGTTTAGAGAGGGTCTCCTAAGATGAGCCAGGAAATTGTGAGTTTCGCATCTGAGGACCTCTCAGAGGAGAGCATTGCTTGTTCAGAATGACACAGTGAAGGCAGAGGATGGGCAAAGCTGTCTCATGGGGGTTGGGAATGATGGGAGAGCGTCAGAGTTGTGCAAAGGGCAGAGTAGTTACGTGGGCAGAAGGTTGGCTTGAATAAGTCTGTGCTGGCAACTCATGGGGGGGGTTCCCAGCCAGTGGAGAAACTAACACTGCTGAACTGCAGGAACGAAGAGTCTTGTAAGGTGTTTTTTTATAACTCAACGAAAGGGGTTCCATCAGGTGCAGGGTAGGCCTTACCCATCCTGCATCCCTGTCTGAAGTTCAGCAGCTTGTGGAGAGGCCGGGTCCCTTAATGTGACCTTCTTCTGAGGGGGCTTCTGTACTGGCCATTACAGCTTCAGCACCGGTGGCTCAGGGCAAGGCTTTGCTCTTGTTCCTGCTGTAGCGTCCGGGTCTCCACTGCGTACCGAATCGCATTAAACGTGTGATTGCTTTAACATGGTGTCTTTTCCGAGTGCACTTGAGGGGGTGTGTAGATATTGGGCAGGATTAGTGGAGCACACTGGGGGCTTCAGTGGCAAGCCCGATGTGTCCCAGGGTATTTTCTATTACACCAGAAACATGTTGCATTCCGCTCCTGTTTTCCTTGCTTTTAACTAGATTGTCTGCATGTTTAAACTGGTACAAGTGCACTACCATCAGACAGGCTGTCATAACACTACCCTGAAAATGAAAACAAAATTCCTCATTTCAAGAAACTTAAATGTGCAAAGAGAAAGAAAAACTTGCAAGACCAGTTGTTTCCTATTTTCAGCTCTTTGTTGCTCCAGCTTTTCAGTTAGTCTACAAACCAAGGCTGGTCTGCAAAGAAGTCTTTGTTGCAGGTGCAGGTTGTAAAAAGGGGGGAGGGGGAGGAAGGGTGAGAGGGACCTGGGTGCTGTTTCTGTTTCATAATCAAAGTCCAGGGCAGAGGTTAGATTACAGAAGTGCATAAATCAAAATCTATAAGTTAACCTGAGCTCCAGTGAATAACAGATTAAGTGCCAGGGTGAGCTTTAATGCTATACTAAATCAAATAGTCAAAAGCCAGGAAATTCCAAAAGTTCAGATCCTTCTGCAGCTCTGCACGGGGTGCGTAGCATGGCTGAGTTATTGTATAGCTCATATTTAATTAAAGAAATTGTTTCTCTAATAGTAAAATACCAAGCCGTTATAATGGAATATGTTCATTGCATATCATTGTCTTTCCTGCGCTCTGCCTGCTCTCCTCATGTTTCTTTTCCAGATACTCCTTAAGACAATGCTTTCTGTGAACAGGAAACTTAGAATGCATTAAATTGTAGCAAAACCTTTCATGGAATTGAGTAGCCGTTGGGTCAAGTCTGAAATGACCTGGAGGACAGCAGCCCCGAAATCTCTGTGTATGTTCTGTTCCCTTCCTGTGTGAGCCGTGCGATTTTGGTGTCATGCCCCTAAGTATCTCTGTGGGGACACTGTCCCCTGCCCCCAGGGCTTAACTCCAGGGAGCAGAAACTCATGTAGGTCCAAGACCACCCCTAGGATTTTTCCCACAAATTAGAGACTGTTTTGCTCTGCAGTTAGTGCAGAATTGTCGCTATCACACTGTGTCGGTCTTCAGTAGGCGTTTTGCCAGCGTGGGGAGTGTGAGCTCATCAGCAAGCCCATAATTACTCCCCAGTTTGTATATGATGACTTCCTTGAATGTCCTTTGTCTTTTTTTCCCGACTTTGCCTCAGGTTTTGCATTGTGGTTTTTAGAGTGCAATGGGATGTTTTTGCACATTCTTCCTTCAATAATCACTGTTTTATAACTAAATCACAGGGTGACTAGTTTAGAACTAGAGTAAAAAAGTTTGTAAATAAAAGGCCTCTAGGCTTTCTGTTCGCATTCTCAGCTAATTATTACAAAACTTGAGTGAGGAAGAAACTAAACACAGGCTTTTTTAGAGGTTAACAACCTTTCAGACTTGTAAGGCAGACTACGTGGTAACAACAGAGCTTTATGGCTGAAGAACCTATGTGAATTCTTCAGCTGCAAGGGAGAAAAAACCCTCGCGGCTGCCAGAGGATACTGGGATTCCCTGGTTTTGCCTGTGTGTAACTGAAGGCAATATGCTCCTTCCTTTCATTCCTATAGTACTCTACCTCCATTCCCTCTATGGGAGGAGGAAAGGTTTTCTTGGGAGAGGAGTCTGACCTTAATTAAGAATGAGCGTCTCTTCTTTCACTTAATTGAAGTATAGAGGAAATTATTTAATCCTAATCTGCCATGTGCTTCAGAAATGGGTTTCTGATTGCTTGTTGGAAGGAGTAACTAATCAAAGAGGTGAGAAGGCAATGGTATGGTTACCTTGGATTAGATGGAGCATCTAAAGGAATTAAAAGATAAAATTACCCTTTCTTCTCAGCATAATCTCTGTCTCTGTTAGCAAAACTGCAGTTTGGCTTTATCAGATCCTGTCTCTGTGTTGATCAGATTCATTTCCTGTCCCTTTTGCAGAAGACTGAGCAGTTTGAGTCTGCCCGTCAGATTTTGATTTCAAGGCAAAATCCTGTTCTTAAATTCCCTAGCCCGTCTTTGAAGCATGGCTGGTGTTGTGGGGTTGTGAGCCTGGGGCACCAAATCTTTCCCTGTCCTTGCCTGTGGCATGCGGTCGGTTGGGCAGTAACCTATCCTAGAGTAATGATTCTAGGAGATGGAGCTTTATTGCCTGAAAAAATCCCATGTTCCTGGCGGTGGGGAAGGTGCAGAAAAGCTTAGAATGATGAAGTGGATGCAACTAAATGCTCAGAAACAAGAAAAGAAATAACTTTACATAACTTTTTTTTTAAATAATATTTTTAGGCCAGTAAAGGTTTTGTATAAGGCCTAATAAAGGAATAATAGAGTTGGCACTGAAAGCTTTTTGCCTTTATTGTGTATGCCTGTTGTTGAAGTGAGTGAAGAGTTCCTCCAGCAATCAGTGGACCAAATTTTTCTCTAACTATTTGTTTTCAGGGAGCTGCTGGGCTTCAGGTATCGTTTTCAACATTTACAGTGCCCGATATTGAAGGTTTCTGCAAGCAGTAATGCTGTTTTCAGTGGGATGTTCTGCATGGGGAGCACAGCATGTGTGAGAATAAATTGCTGAAACTGGCAGTTGTGGGTCCTGCGGGGAGCAGGGGTTGTTCTCAGGCTGTGCTAAGGTAGATTCACCCTTTTTCCAGAGTCCCAGAGGTTCTTGAATGGCAGAGGCCAGGGGACCAAACCCAGAAACCTCTTGAAAGCTCTGTACTCTTTCTGAAATACAATGCTGAAACATGGGTAGAAAATAAAGTTCCTGCTTTTATGTTTAACTCTCCTGAACATGCATGCAAAGGATGTGTTGAAACCGAAAGGCTGTTGGACCTTCCCCACCTACACATTGTGTGGCAGCATGCGGGATTCTTTCCCTTTCCTGTAGAGGATGGGGTTTCACCTTGCAGGTGTAAAATGCACTTTCCATTACTCCATATGGAGTTGCTGTTATTACATTGTCAGAGCAGCTGCAGACAGAATTCGTGGTCTTTCCAAGCTCTGTCTTTATTACTAATGCAAGTCTCTGTGCAGATTCAGCTACACCACCCCATCCTATGATAACCCTGAAAATGGCTGAAACTCCGCTTGCAGCCGTACTGCCGTAGGGCTACATCCCAAGCCCTAGTGTTCCTCATCCTTAGTGCAAACATGAGCAAAGCTGGCATAGTGGCACAAAAAATTGCTTCTCAAACGATTATCTTAGATGGGAGTAGGTAAAAACAGAAAGACTTTATTGTGCAAACCTTTTCCTATCCAAACAGTTGTCTTTGAAGTCACTGATTATTTGCATGAGTCAAGATTATTTAGGGAAAAAAAGTGGTTTACTGCTTCTCTGCATTGTCTTTGTTTATCATTAACCTTCCATACAACATGGCCTTGTCTTCCTTCAGTCTGATAACTAGATACTGTTCTTTACCTTTTTTTGTGGGCCCTTGTACTGAAAAGGTGTACACATGACTGACTGCAAACTTCAAATTTAATGTCTTACCTGTGGATTTCCAAATCTAGAAAATTAGAAAAGTAAAATCTGGTACTCCCTTTTTTTGGCTATATATTTAATTTTAAGAAATAAGGAGTTATTTCCCCACAAAACATTGTATTTACCCAACTGTTACAGCAGTGTTCAGATACAGCTGGTCTAAATTCCACTTGGGTCTGCATTCAGAACAAAATCCCTGTGCCTTGCCTAGGGTTTCATGTTGGGTAAACACTTCTCACATCTAGATCCATCCAGAAGGAAGCACCAGGCACAGGATGGGATTCAGGCCAACTCAGTCTGGTGTCTGGAAACCTGTTCTTGTGTCTTGCAGTTGTTTCACTCAACGTTGAGGTGAACAGATCCTTGGATTGGCACCCGTGAGGGCTTTCTTCTGGGGAATGTGCTGAATCTGGGAGCGTGCTTTGTTGCTTATGTCCATCTTGAATGGGATGGTATTCTGCATGGCAAGCAAGTACTCATGTGCCTTGTTGAGGGTAGGAGGGATGGTTGAAGCAGAGAAACTTGCAGATAAGCTGTGTTGCCAAGACTGACAAAGGCTTTTGCTTCCAACCCTTGTTTTTTCTTCTACCACATTTGAGAAATAATTGAAGTCTAAACACCTCCAGTTGTTCTTCTGTTTTTAATGCGCTCTGTTCTGATGCCTGGCCAGCGTTGTAGATAGTTGCGTATCCAGGTATGTTGCTTCTGGTGAAAGGTATTTTTTGGATGTACATCTGTACTTAGTTGAGAACTGTTCTTTTTGAATCTGAGCCTAGGTGACTCAGATCCAGCTGTCCCTTCTTCTGATGGAAAGATGGAGAACAGAACGTTTTGGTCATTTGAAGCAGGCTTTCATATTGTGCATTCCTGGGATGCTTTTCTTGGTTGTGGGAACAGACAGAACCATTCATCCCAGTATGAAAAGATTGCAGGAAGACTCTAGCGGAGATCTAGAAAATCTGTGTAATTTGTGTCATCTTGGAAAACGAAGAAAAACAAAATAAGCAGAGCTGGTGGCCCTAGAGTATCCACGGGGACAAATAGGTTTTTCTACAGTGTGTCTGGAGAAAGTAACATTTCCATGAAGTTACACAGGAAGGCAAAGCTTACAGCTTTTGCAGGTACTATAGGGAGTGGGAAAGAGAAAATGGTTCGTGTGTTTCTTATATCACACGCAGCATCATATTTGCCCGTGTTCAGCATGTACTGCTGGAAGCAGATTTTTCAGAAGGGCCCTGTTAATAGGGCCTGTTGGGGTGCTGAGGGTGCAATACAGGAGCTCAGGGCAAGTTGTTCTCTCTAATGGAGCAGGGTAGTGCCCTGTGGAGATACTGGCCGGTGTCCCAGGCTGAGGATATTTCTGCAGCACAAAAGCTGCATCGCTCGGTTGGGAGCTAACATGGGACTTGGATGGCTCAGGGCAGCGTTGCTCTGGGTGGTGAAGATGACCTAATGGTGTCATTCAGAAGAGCTCCATGCTCAGCCTTCGGGGCTTCCTAAAAATCTGCTCATATATTTTTGTGTTGAAATGGGGGAGAAACTAGTGACAGAGAAGGACTATCTGCCCCTAGCAGCAGGCATAGACTTCTTTAAAAATGTCCCAGACATTTATTTTTATCAATGTATTTCTTTCAGGCTGCATTTATAGTAAAATTTAGTGAAGTTCATTCCCATTTCCCATGCGATAACGAGTGTGCAGGTATACACTAAGGCAGTTGTCCCTGTTTCCTGGCTTTGGTCAGCCTGCAGCTCGAGGAGGTGAGAAGGACACTTAAGATACGTGAGTTAGCCCCCATCAGACTCCCCTGTGGACCGACACGCAGTGAGTGTGGCTGGGCAGGGGGTATCTGGCAGTGAGGCCAGAAGTTTTTTGAATCTGGTGTGTGGCGTGGAGACCCTGGTGAGTGTGGCTGTGAACTAGCTGTGGTGATTGTATTTCAGGATAAAAGAAGCTATCTGTTCGGAGGGTAGCTTAATTAGCAGCCTGTGGAGTTCATTTGTTTTTCAGCATTAGTGTGTTGAAAGCAAATGTGTCTGCGTAAAGGCTTCTGGCAGAAATCTTTATGCAATGGGAATGCACTTCCTCTTATTTCTCTCCCCCTGCATAAAAATAAAATCCAGTCATCCTGAGAAGGAGCAGAATATCACAATATCCTGTGACTTGTGTGGCCAGATGATCTTCAGGGATAATGAGTAGTGGAGGGAAAATGAAGCAAAGTTCCCTGTTTCTTCACAGATGAGCAGCAAAATAGAGGAACAGACTAAATTTACTGTCTCCCTAAAGTTTATGTGGTTCTGGCTGCAAAGTTAGGGATCCAGAGACTCACTTTAACAGAGGCCTGAAAAATATTTTTGTTATTATTCAGGCACCCTTTCCTGCTTAAATTCTTCTCTACTACTGTTTTAGCCTTCCCCTGTGTCCTTTTATCCTTCCCCTGTCCACGTTCCTGGTTGTGGATTCAGCTGGCCATCAAGTTTTATCTGGAAGGACCAGCATCCCCAGCTTGCTTAATCACAAGTACAACATCAAAACTTGTAACCAAAAGGTAGAACAGAGTGATGAGATGTGTAAATCTAGGAATAAGGGCGTATTGTGAAGAGAGCAAACCTTCGGGTTGAAGGTGATGGAGATGAGGTGAGATATCTTGGTAGAGCACATCACCTGCCAGCAGAAGTGCAAGATGTTAACTTGCTCTGTAAAATCAAAGCTAGCCCTGGGCAAAATGTGTCATATGAGATGGGGAGTGGGTGGGAGGGAGATGTCTGATGGCTTGACAGATAGGAGGGACCGGGCCGATCAATGTTTGTCACCTCCAGAGTCTGTTACTCGTCTCCTGTTTTATGCTAAATAGAGCTGAAAACTGCAGCCTCTCCTGTCCAGCTCTGTGACAGCATCTGGTCCTCGCTGGCTCTGTTGCAGGAAGGCTGTTTTCTCTCTTCTTTAAGAAGAACTGCTTGCTCTTGTCTGTTGTTCCTGCTGCTGGTGATGTGACCTGAGCATCCTGCTTCTCATAAACAGCCCTGACTTCTGTACGAGCCAAATACTGCCCAGTAGGTGCAGCCTGCAGGTGTCTGAAGCCACCCCAGGTGTTGAACACCCATTTTGTGGGACTCAGGGAAGAGATGGGGCTTGATCCCTTGGGTTTTCACTCAGAGTCCCTCCCTGGGCTGTCTCTGCTGATCCCTCCTTTCTTTGTCTCTCTAAGCCAGTGTGGGACAACTGACTCTTACGGCTGAAACACTCTGGTGTGTCAGATATTTGTGAGCCCTCAGGAATACAGTTTTGGAATTCTCCTTGTGGTTTTTCCTCCTCCGTGTCTGCTTGCAGCTTTCCCTGGAGCCCTGCCGGCTCCTCTCTCTGACCCAGCCTGTGTTGAAATCCTTACTCATGCTTTAATCAGTTCCTGTCCCTGCTGTTGCAACCCCCCCCTCGCAGCATCTGTAAATCTTTGCTACGTTAATTCTCTGGAGTGCTGCCTGCAGCAGGCTGCCTCCTTCCTAGGCCCAGGAAGCAGGTCTGGGTGTCCCCCGGCTTCTGGCCAGTCCTTGGTTTGCTCTTCTTGCAATTCCCTTTGCCATTATGTTGGTGTTGTCCCTGCCTCGCTCTGCTGCCACCTTCTTCCCTCCACGTCCTAGCCTGCTCGTGCAGCCAGCCTTAGCTTCCTTTTGGCTGATAGTCTCCATTTTTTCATTGTTTTTCTTTATCCATTAGGAATGTTTTTGCATTTTTTTAAAGCAACTTAGCAATTTTCTTTCTTTTTCTTTTCTTGTTATAAAACTTTTTGCTGGAGGAGTTATGTGCTTGTTAGTGCAACATCCTTTCAAGGGGTTTGGTGGTTTTATTCCATTTGCCTACCGGGAAGGGAATGGCATAGGGAAGGGTTATGTGACTTCACTAATGAGTTGTCGTTAGAGTCATGCTTATGTTTCAGAAAGGTTTCGGTTCCTCGGTTCCCCCCGCCCCGTCTTACTGCTCACCCATGGGGTCAGATGCCCTTTTTCTGTAACAAGGTTTTGGATTTGTTCTTAAGGAAAGGAGCTGAAAGCCCCACCTTGGACACTGGCCTCTTTCTTCCTTTTCCTGTCAATTTGGAGAGGCTGCCCTGAAGTCTAGTGAAAATGGGGGCCATGCACCAAAGGTCTAGTGCTGAGGGTTGTTAGTGTGCTCTTGGTAAGGGCTCCGACAGCAGAACTGAGTCTGGGCCGATGCGTGAACTGAGATTTTAGAACTTAAAACCAGTCAACAATTTCAGTCACTCAATTCCCAAACTGAATTTAAATTCTTGTTTGGTGGTTCTAGGAGGTTTCAGCTTTGGTCCAGGACTCCAGGGTTAAAGTGAGACTGTGAGATTGAGGAAAAGAATGTTACATTCAAGATGGGAGATGAAGGAAATAATCACCCTTGTTTTGTAAGAGAAGAAAGATCCTGGCTCTCCAAGGGATCTGAGGAGGGAGCTGGGCCCTGCTTTCTGGGAGCCTGTTTGGTGCTCTCCCACCCATTCTCCATCTGATTTCTTTGTGCTCTTCTCTCCCAGGTCTGTGATAATGGAAGAGGTCCATCATCGAGAAGCCTGAATGGTGATACCATGACAGGCCTTTGAGACACTGGCAATACGAGTCTGACAGGAGACAGCAAACATGCTGAAGCCAAGTGGACTTAAAATCCCCGGCAGGGCTGGGAAGCACTCCAGCCCAGTGGGACGGGCATCAGGGACCACTGCAGCTGCCGTCACCACTGGTTCAAAAGAAGGTAAGGACTTGATTTGGTAGGGGCATGAGCTGGCCCAGGTGATTACCTGGATTAAAGGCAAAGGCCTAGTGGTGCCAGCGTTCAGTAGGGCGTGAAATTCCCCATCTGTGCATAGATTGATCGTAAGCATGGATCAAAACAAGTGTAATGGGGTGAGTAAATGTTTTCCCTCTCCCAACTAATGCAGAAACCAGGCAGGTTGTGGAGTGGGTGGGAGGCAGATGGATCCTCTGGTATTTAGGTGCTGCCTCCTGTCTCGTGTGTGTGTGTGTGTATACCTGTACAGACACTAACATTTAAAGACCTGGTAGTAATTGGGCAGATGGGAACGTCACCCGTGGCCTTCTTAAACACTGTCCTGTAGCCATTGCTTCTGGCCTGAGATAATGCAAGAGTAAGAACCAGGCACTTAAGGTGATTTGTCCTCTGCTGATTACCTCAGATTAGTGCCTTTGTTTGAACAGAATAATTTGAAGCATGGGGATTTGAATAATGACTTACCTAGACGTACATATACACGCTTTATTGACCGTTGATCTATATCCAGTGTATACATAAGCTATACAGACTGCCATTATGCAGTATAATTAACACTTCAAAAGCGTTTTGCCTAGGAGTAATTTTTCTGGCTGCTTTGACTGCAGGGTTGTTTTTTTTATTAAATATAATTTACACAGAATCCCAGGTTGGAAGGGACCTCAGGGATCATCTAGTCCAACCTTTCTAGGAAGAGCACAGTCTAGACAAGATGGCCCAGCACCCTGTCCAGACGACTCTTTAAAGCGTCCAATGTGGCTGAGTCAACCCCTTCCCTGAGGAAAATATAGCAAATATTCAAGTTTTGTATGTAATTGTTGTTCTGTTTTGGTTTTTTTTTTTTGTTTCACATTGTTAAAAAAGGCTTTCCTCTTGGTTTTGGGGAAAAGCTCCAGGGTGATGTATATCCTATCAATCACTTATACATTCAATATATTACACTTTCATTTGAGAAAGTCGCTGGTTGCTTCTTGAGATCTGTCAACCTCTTGTCCCATAATAATTTAGGCCACTGCCCACATGCCTAGTTACTTTGCTGTATGTTTCAGTCCTGAAAGTATACAGTGTTTGGCAGAAGCAGGAAAGCGTTGTACCTGTCAGGGAACATTTTTAGTATAGGGGCTAATACTGGGCACAATTTGCTTTAGCGTGCTATGACAACTTAGTCTGTGATAATGATAGTGCAAAAATGAGGGTCACCAAGAAGTGCTATCTTCTGTCACAGTAATGCTGAAGTGTTAGGTATTTAAACAAAACAAAAAAAACCCTGTTTCTGTTGTGCTGGGGCACGTGTCCTTGTCCCGTGAATACCCTCCATTGAGAGGGTGGTTCAGGCACAACCTCTGCACAGGACTTCCAAGCAAAGACCCTGCTTGCTGCTGAGCGACCCTGGCTCTGCTCTCTTGGTACATGTCAGGGCCTCTGCTTTCCTCATGGATTTCTTCAGCTGAGTGTTCTCTTCTTCCAGTGATTAATAGTGTATATATCACCTCTCCCACTCAGTAAATTCTTTCCTTGAACAGTATTGTAAAAGCCGTAGTTTTTTGCACATGTGCAACATCTTGTTTGAGGGGCCAGTCACTGCATGAGATCATGGGCTGAGTTCCAGATCCTTTGGTGTAAGACAGCCTTGTAGGGAGTGGGCGGCACTGCTCTTACTTGGCTGAGGACTTGGCCCTAAATGTAGAGGTAAACATGTGAATTGCACTTTTTTGTGTTTGACTGGGTTTTGATATCGGAAAGACTAATTTCTTAATTTAGTATCTAAATTGAAGATACCGAAGTCTCCTTATATATGTTTGCTAGAGGGGAGTGCAAATAGACAAAGGAAATTCTTGGGATAAGGTTTATAGGTTTGGCTATTTATTTTTAACTTATTCTCCAGACCCATGTCTGTATTTCTCCCTTGTTTCTCCTAGCACCTAGCCTTGATAGCGAAATGAACTTGAAGGACCCCAGTGAAGTGACTGTTTAGCTACCAGTTGTGAATCTCTCAAGGTGCTTCATGCTGGATTTATAATTGCAGTGTGGCGTGGAGTTACTTTCAGCTGATTTTTGTTGCTTACAGAAAAAATAGGGGCGGGGGACGGGACACAAGACCCGAGTCCTGTCTTCTCCTCAGAGGCTTTGCACAAAGGCTTCTCGGCAAACGCAGTCGGCGCATGTGTTGCGGTATGAAAGAGTTAGTCAGCATGGATAGTCAGCACCGGGGTCCGATGCAGCCTTTCAGCTGAATGCAGCGCTTGTTTGCTGGAGCTTCTTTGTGCCTTGTTCAGCTATCGCAGCCATCTGTCACTGTGATAGATGTGCAGCAAAGCCGGCCGAGTGTGGGCAGAATCTGCACCAAGCTGAGTTTGACCTTCGCCTGCGAAGTTCTAGAATGAGTTTTATTCCTGGAAAAATATGTGTATGGAGAAGGGGAGAAGTCTTGGGAGGGTGGGTTGGTACTGCGCAACCACTGTGCTGCGAGCTGTGCTGCTGCTCCTCTGCCTCCCGGGGTGGTGCAGGGGGCTTTCAGGAGTCACAGAGCTGCCGGAGCAATCACAGCACTGAGCTGTTCCTACCTGGAAGGTGAGAACAGAGCACATGGGGCTGTTCACCCAGCGGGTGCTAGGTGGGTAGCTGCAGTAGGGCTTGTAGCATCATCTTTGATGTCATCCCTAGCATTGTCATCTTGCTTTGTGTTCTGCACAAGAACTACTGATGTATCTATGCATGGCCTGTACCTGCTTTTCCTCCTGCAGATCTCTGGCCTCTCGCTGCCTTCTGCGCCTCTCCTTTCCAATGATAATTTGAAGCAGTGAGCAAAGTGCTCATCCCAAAATCCTGTTGACTTGCCTGCGTGCCCTTCTCTGAGAGCAGCAGCATCTGTGCTGGCTCTGGGGCCCAGCCGCAGCACAGACAATCATGAGATTCAGCCTTTGGCGGGGAAGAACTCCAAAAGAAAATATTCTTTTTTCTGTCAAAGTGGTTTAATTCTATTTCAGAGCCAAGTGTCCACATCACTAAAAGCCTAACCACAGCAGGCAATGACGTAAACTTTGAGGATGCCTGCAGCCAAAGGATCTGGTGGTAGATGGCCATGGAGACTAGATTTCATTACCTTTCCTGAGATTAATCAGGTCTGGGCCACAGGAGGGTAATGGAGCTTTGCCCCATCCTCACTTTTCTGTCTTGCTAACCTGCGTCACTCGACCTCTGGCCTGTAAGCACATCGCTGCTGTTAATTCACATTCACAGCAGTACTGATAACCCAACTTTATCAAGAGGAGGTAACTATATGCCAGCCCAAGGGCGGTCACGTTAGGTCTAGTAATGTGCAGTCAGCACCGAGTGCTTTCCCCAGTGTCGCGGCATCGCAGCCTTTCTAATGCACAGGGGGACAACGGCAGAGATGGAGAGGCTGAAAGCAGTTGTCTTTTGTGTGTTTAATGTGAATACAGCAAAGGGCTTTTCTAGTTTTCTTCCCTTTTCTGTCACTGTCCAGGAAAGTGCCTTCATGTGGTATATTGGGTGTCTGCTGGGATGGAAGGATTCTCTAAAGATACCAGGCTTTACATCAGGTCTTAAAAAGTTCCATGAAGGAGGCTGTATGAGAGGTATTTGAGAAGCCCTGCAAAAACAGTGAGCTCTGCTCTGTGCTGCCTTTGAGCATTTGCACGAGCTCTGTGAACTGTCTGTGCACTGAGAGTGCTTCCTGGGAGACCGTCAGGGTTTGCCTGGCTCCAGGGGGATCTGAGTGCACTGGATTTTTCTGAACTCGTGTGTTGCCTCCATGCTTACCTGCCTCTTGCCAGAAATGCCAAAAGAGACCTCTCCATTTTCTTAGGCATTTGGTGAACCACCTGAGCCCTGCAGCTTGATGGAAGAAAACCAGGGTGGTTTGGATTACAAAATATGGAGCTGCAACATTGATCTTTATGAATTTGCTACCTTGAGGGAAGACAGAAATCTAAAGAGCTTGAAATATAGTTGCAAAATAAAACCATAAATCTAGTAAAGTGCAGAATTAAACTGCACCGATGTACAGTCTGTTGGCTCTGAGCTGTCTCTTGGCTCTGGTAGCCTGGGCTGGCCCAGAAAGATCCCACATCGAGGTTATATCTTCCAGACTGGGTGTCAAAAGAAGGTACTCATTCTCCAGTTGTACCTGAGAGTTGTCAGAGAGCCATTAGATGCAAACGAATTTTGAAAAGCTTCACACTTTCTTCCTCCTATCTTCCCATAAGCTGATCAGTCTTGTCTGCTAAAGTGTGAGTAGAGGTACTTTCTTTTATTCTTAGTCTGGAGTACACAAAGCTGCTTCGGTTTCTTCTTCCTCTTTTCCCCAGCACTCTCTTCACGTTCTTTTGTAAAAAGTGTCTCTCATCCATCTCTTGTCTCTTTTCCTTTTGCAGGCTGTGGAGATGTACCCTGTTAAACATTTCCATGTACTCTTGACAACTCACATCTTCTGTAACAGAACAGAGGACTGATGCAGATGTAAGATGCTCTGTGTGCATGTATATATAACTTCACAACTCATGGCTGTAGGTTTCTGTAGAGACCAAATATCACGTAGTCGTAGTGTGTGACAAGCTGGCTCAGTATGTCAGAGCTATTTTTCCTGAAAACTTATTCGAAGCCCCTGTTTCCTACTAGATGGTGGAGTGTCCTCTTTGAACTTTCCTAGAGTGGAGAATTACCCTCTCCTGTGTGAGCTGGCCCTTTCAAAGACCCATGAGGTATAAGGGCTTTTTGCAGTGGTATTCTGGGTCAGGTGCATAGGCTTGTTGTGGGTGGGGGCACTTTTTTTTGTGAAGAAGAGCTGAAATGGTCATTTTCACTGAAAGTCAGCGGGGACTGGTACTTGACGTGGATTCTTGGAAAAACGCGAGCCTCAATGAGTGGTGTCAATGCCAACATTCTCCCTCCCTTTTCTCCCATAAAGCTGGAACAATGGAAAAAGTAAGTTCTGCTGCTTTGTGGTAACTATTTTCCTTAAAACCAGACTGAAAATTCATCTCTAGCTGTCTCAGGAGAGGATTTCCCACAAATGCATTGGCCTATTTCCCATGCTTCAAGTAAAGAATGTTACTGCTCTCGGCCGCATGTGCAAGAGAGGTTTCTGTGCAAAGGGCATGGGTCACTGGTAAAGGGCTCAATATAGTGCTTAGATTTGTTGTTACTTACAAAGCTCATATGTCTTGGTTTCCTTCCCACCCTCCTCCTGGAAGAGCCTGCTTTTGCCTGGAGTTGCAAGATGGAGAGAGAATGGAAGCTGTGATGAATGGGTCCACACAGCCCTTCCAGCTGGTGGAACAGGTGAAAGCTGCTGGGAAGGGAAGCGTTCACATTTCAGAGTGTTTTTTGTCTGCTCAGAGCAGCATTAGAGTAACTTGGTTAGAGAGGAAAGTCTTGCCTTTCCTACTGCATTTTGCTGTCAGCTGGCTCTGGCATTCATTTATAGTGCTTTTTATGGTTCTTAAATCTCTTCAATTAAAGAATTCTGGCAAAAGGGGGAGGAAAAAACAGAAAATTAGTACTTGCAGATGGAGCTGGGCAACACTGGGATGTCCGTGCTGGAGGCAAAAACGCCCAAACCTGTTAGATTTCCCATGAGACTTAAACGCATCCAGTCTGCATCCAGCCTAGATCTTGAATTTTACAGATGGATCCTGTCTTTCTGAATGGGCAGGTGCAAGTATCTGTGACCTGAATATCATATTTAGGCATGGCTGTGAGTATCAAAACTGTGTTTCGGTGGGTGCCCAGTTTCATTTCCAAAAACTATAATTTGATAGCTAAACTAGCCTGGGAACGCCCTCTCATTTCCATATAAGTGTACATACGTTATTTTTGATGAAAAATAAATGCACAGAACTATTAATATTTGCTGGCATAATGTCTGCCTTTGCAAACACTGTATGATGCTTTTGTTCGCTAAAAATAAAAGGGAAGCTGACTGGAGCGCTCACAGGGCCATTAAAGAGCACTAGATGACTGGCTCCATAGGGTAATTAAACTAAATATGCAGTAATGAGGGTTTTATAAGCCTGAGCCGTGCTAGTTATTGGGGTAGTTAGTTGTACTTGGTTTCTGGTTGCTAATCGGCTGGTTGCATCCTGGGGGATAGCTACTGCTGCGCTGAGGGGATGAGCTTCTCATTCTTCAGCAGCAGCTGGGACGGGTTTGCTGGGTGCAGTGCTGAGTTTGCATTAGGTGGGATGTGTGATCAGAGCTGCCACTCCAACCTGCATGTGACCAATCACTCCTAGCATCGGAGAGTAAGAGGAGGAGGCCAACAGAGGGTTGGACAGACTGGACTCCATGGGTTACATCCCAGGTCCCTCTTCGCAATTAAAGGCGGTTTCCTTTGAAAATTGTGTGGCATAATCTTTTTATCAGGGTTGAATTTGGTTTTGAGTCTCCTGGTGGGGTTGGTGGGGTGGGTTAACTTTAACTTTGTTTTCTGGTTTGTTTTTTAGAAATACAGTTATCTTCTGAGGGCTGCTTCTAGTTTCAGAGACTCAGCAATTCTATATGGATCAGTCTCTTTGTGTACACCTAGGCCCCATCATTAATGAGCTATACCTGCATGAATTCTGCTGGAGGAGCCTAAATCTCACCACTGCCTTACCTCCACTGTAGGATTAGTGCCTTGCTCTTACCTTCCTCGGTGGGAAATCTTCATTCCTTTTTATTTATCTGCAACAGAACAGCAGCATCTTGGTAAATTAACCTGAAAGTCAGTTGTTGCCCCTTAAGTTTCTCAGGATTTTGTTGGGAGTAAATTGGCTGAATGCATATCAATAATGGATCTTTTTTGACATACCTTGTCAGAAGTACTTTGAGTAATTTTGCCATGTGCAAAAAGTACCTGACTTGAGACAACCCTGTTGCCGCTAGGATTATGTTGCAGTAAAACAGAGCGAGGAAAGGTGGTCCTTAGTGAGGAATTCATGCCTCGGTAATAAGGGAAGGCTTGGGCAAGTTATTCTCAGGTAATCATTGATGGTTTGGCAGTGTCTTAACACAGGCTTTTCTATAAAGCTGCAATAGAGAGTGCTGAGGCTGTCTGGTTTTGTATCAATCTATTAATTCTCATTTCCAAATAAATATTAAAGACACTAAACTACTGTTTTGTCTGAAACAAAAGAAATGGAATTTTAGTGTCTGGAGCAGCTGATTGACTGGCACAGATGTAGGGAGCTACTTCTTGGCTATTCAAAGGTTTTGTGGCTCTTGATTAATATTAATTTGGGGTGTTGGGCACTGGCAAAGTGAGAGAAAAGACCCCACATCGTGGGGCCAGAGGCTGCTATTACTTTTAGCAAACCTTTGTTTTTGCTGTTTTGCTTCAGGCCTCATGGAGTGATCGGCATTGTCAGCTCTCATCTGAGCGCTGTCCTCAATGAAATCCATGCTGCAAGCGTGAATGGATGTTCCCTGAGTCAGATTAGTGATCGTTGCTGGAAATGCATCATCGGTGTCTGAAGTTTGATTAGGTCTTGCTTTATCTTAATGGGTCTGTGTACACAGCGTCTTCAGTTCCTAGGGGAATTGGGAAGATGAGGTGCCAAAGAGCATGTTTTGAGATCAAATGCCTCTGACTACTACAGTATCAGCAGATTATCAATTAGTAGTAAGAGCTACAGTATCCATGTACACGCAGGCAGTCATCTGTTGAAGAGGTTATCAGATACCTGAAAGAAAACAAGAGTGTGTTTTCAAGGGCTACACAGGGAAAATTGTTGCTGGTTTGCTGATTTAGGATTGATGTACAGCTCAAACAGAGAAGTGAGGCTGGGAGGGGAACTGTGGTGGCTGATGGTCAGTGCGGCAGAGGTGTAGGGACTGCGACAACCACCAGAGGAGCTTTGCTGAGTGATCATTAGAGCTTGAGCATGTTCATTCATTGTTCCTGTGGGGTGACCAGAGTGCCTTGCGTGTAGGTCACGTCACTCGCTAGAAATCCACTCGCTCGTGGACACTGATGCTCTCGTGAGACCCTGCATATTTGCTTCTAATCCCTACTGTGTATCCAGAAGCCGAATGTTTTCTGGCATGGTTGTGGATCAACCGTTTGACTATTTGCATAGGGCTTGTATTCAGCTCACACGTCCCTTTCATGAGCCACTGTCTGCCGTCCTGCAGTCTGAAATGTGTTTTGTGGTGGGGTTCCTGTGGGGTGTTTGGAGGTGGTGGTTCTCCCACCCATTCTGGTTCCTGTCTTGAAGAGGGAAGGACCCTTGGCAGCATTCCTCTCCCACAGAGAAGTGATTTGATGCATTCCAAGCAATATAAAAGGGCATTGAATCAATCTTGATTTAATCAGCTTTACAGGTGACATCTAGAGACAACTGAGAGTCTGATTTTAATTGTCTTAATCATTAGATGCTCTTAGAAGGATTTGATATAGTTAATCCTTAATATTCAAGTGCACTCAATGTAGAATGAGATGCAAGCACACACCTAAGGCATATGGAGGTCAGACGCCCTCCTGCTCTCCCTGTCTGTAGCTCCTCGCAGAACAGCAGGGAAAGAAAATCTGCTTCCCACAGATGTTCAGCTTATGGTGGTTCAAATATAATGAACCAAATCCTATTCAGCCATGGTGGTGTAAGTCTGTAGTAACATCAGTACGCTTGCAGTTATGCCCATTGGAGTAAGGGTGCAGCTTCAGGGCAGAATCTGCTCCTGCTTGTTCTGCCTCAAACAATTGAACTAATCCTGCAAGAGCAGATTAATCATTAGAGGCCTGAGCCAATATTCATTGAAATCAAAAGAAAGATTCCATTTGGCATAGATGGATTTGGGATGAGAATCCGTAGGATTACAGTGGCATCAGATTGCTGCTACATGGTATTGGCTATTGGTCTGATTTAACCATCACACACTGACCTTGCTGTAAGCATCCTCCTTCAAGCAGTTAAATGGGCGAATTGGTCTCCACAAAAGCCTTAAAATATTTAGAATACAGAGATTTTGCTCTTTTTATTTTGGGTCTGATAGGATGTTTACTTTTTATAAAGGTGGTAGAAAGTAATATCCCCTTAATTTATTTTTTATGCCATTCTTTTTTATGCAATAGTGAGGTCTGTAGGAAAACTCCCATGTGTCACAATACTAGCTATAAAATAATAAGACCTGTCAAAGCTGGCCTGTCTGTGGCTTAAGCAACTCCATTCTGAACACAGGTGATGGTCTCTCCACTACAAAATGTGACTGTTTCAGCAATGCTGTTTTCCAACACAGTAAACGTGTGTCCTCTTTTGCTACGTCTGGGTTGTGAGTGGC
This sequence comes from Phalacrocorax carbo, assembly GCF_963921805.1. Taxonomy (NCBI): domain Eukaryota; kingdom Metazoa; phylum Chordata; class Aves; order Suliformes; family Phalacrocoracidae; genus Phalacrocorax; species Phalacrocorax carbo. Next base: position 10,363,915 of record NC_087529.1, read on the forward strand.
CTGGAGGATGCAGCAGAGCGCTTTATTTGCATGGTCTTCTTTGCAGAATTCTTTGTGAGAAAGCAAATAGGGATTTTAAATAATTGCAGAGGAAGGCAGTGATGAACTTTGCCACGAGTGCCTCTTAAAAACCAAACCTACACCAAGAATTCAGAAACGGGGTTGTGTGATCCAGCGCGCTGCCAGTGCTCTAACTTGCAGGGCAGCATTACACAGGAGTTTGCTGCTGCTGCTGCAGGAGTATTCCCAAGCTGCTTTATGCATTCCTCCCAAGCGCAAGCTGTAAGTCATTCTCACTTTCTGTAATTATAAGCCTGCTATGCACATATGAACCCTCTCTGCGTAGGCACTCCGACTGCTTCACCACCTGTGAATCCTGGGGCTGTGGGGTAGGTTGGTATTATCTGTGCTTTACACACACGACAACTTAGGGAACTAGGTCTTGCCCCATGTCATCCTGTGATTCAGAGGTGAAAGGGGAACAGTTATCCTCGCCAGCAGGTTTTTCTGGCCTTTTGCCCTCCTGGTCCTGGCACCAGGAGCAGCAGCTTCCCCCTCCGACACTGCTTCCCATAGTCCTTTTCATTGACAAAAGTGCTGTGTCTGTAAACATTAGTGCATGTGTCATTTGGCTGAGGGTGCGCAGGCATTGAGCATATAGGGCAAGTGTCTCAGTCCTGCACTGGGGTGTGCTTGTCTTATTTCATGCTTAAACCTGTACAGTTGTTTAGGATTCACATCCTTGAAGATGACAGGAGCCTTATGTATTGCTGTATAATTTATTTCACAGAATTGCTCATTTATATGGCTCATACTATATTTGGAGGTATTTGCTCAGAAAAAACCTGCAAGAAATTAGAAGGGCTCGATGCAGACCTTAAACACAAAATTTCAGTTAAGGATGGTATGTTGAGAAAATCCTGACCCCAAAAAAGGGCTTGGATACTTCATCCTCACTGACTGACTGCTGCCCTGGCCAGGTGTGTTCAGTGAATAAAAGCATAAAACTGATCAGCTGATGAAGTTCTGAAGAAGTGGCATAAGAGAGGTCAGTTCACATATGAATATCTCTAACCAGTGGGATGTACGGGGATTGGGAGCATGCTGTGTGCTCAAGACTAGTCAGTATGCCTGGTGGGGCCGTGTACTGAGATTGTGTACGGCTCCCACAGCTTTGCCCATGATCTCTCACTTCACATTATGCATTTGCCCCCCCTCCCCGCTTCTCACTTTACTCACCATCACCCCTGGAAGGGTATAATGTATCATTTCTGGTGATTGCTGAGACGTATAGCTGTTGGGTTTGAGATACAAACCCACAGCAAGTAAGTTCATATCATAGCTCAGAGTTTTTAGGATCAGATCTGGATCATGGTCGTGTTTTTTCTCAAAAAATATCTGCTGCAAGTAGGTGATTTGGATTTTCTGCACATAGTGCCTGTTCATGTACAGCTCGTTGCCTTTTGAATTGGATACTTAAATGTTTAAGTCAGATATTTGGAATAAAGTAGATGACTCGGTGTTAATCTGCTCTCAAATATCTTTTTTTTTATTAGATTGGGCAAAACAAAAACAGCCCAACAAACTCTGCATTCTGCTGAGCGTGGATCTGTGTACAATCAGTGTATTGTGTGACCTTCGCAGGAGATGTATAGTCTGTGCAATCTGCACATGGATGTATGGCTGCAAAAATAAATGGCTGATGAAGTAATGAATCAAAGCTGTGTTTCAGCACAGTGCAGCCCTAGGGCTGTGTGCAAGTTTGTTTGGCAATTAAGAGATGCTGGTCTTTACCTCTCCTACAGTTCCCCTGGGATCCTGGGGGTGCTGCAGATGGCCCCTAAAGTGTCCCTCTTTCAGGCAAGTCAGATGGATGATTCAGAGGGATGGTATAATTGTATTGCTTTCATGTTTCTATTAAGAAGGGGGGAAAAAAACTACATAAAAGACAGAAAGGCTGGTGCTTGCCTTTCTGCTGGTACCATCCCTGTGGTTCAATTAAGTGGCTTAACTCTCTGCTGTCTTCCAGGATAGCTGGTGACGCTGAAAAAAAAGCCTCTCAGCATGCTCATGATGAGCTAACTACATATCCTCCTTCAATATTACATGTCAGGTGTTATAGTTTTGTACTTTTCCCTCAAGACTAGCTGCAGGCAGGTCATGAGAAAGTACCTTGCACGGCTGCAGGCTGCGAGATCTTGCAAAGAGCGATCACTGCGAGGATTAGCCCAACTCCTGCCAGGGGAAGCAGAGCAAAGTAATATCAGAAACTCAGAGGAAAGCTTGTGCTTATACCTAGGAAACGTTTCTGACGTTCAGCAGGTAGAAATGAGAAGTTGTTATCAGTCAAGAGAGAAGGAGCAGGGAAGATCTTACCGATGTGGTCTATTGCTGCATGTCTAGCCCTTCACGTGGGAAGACCTCCCAGGTGCCAGCAGAGCACTTGCTGCCTGAGCTTGCAACTTCCAGCTGCCCAAATGCACCTCTGGCTTGAATTGAATTTAAGCTTGAGCTGGGGGCACATGGGCCTCCAGTAGTGCAGCAGGAACATAGGTATGAGTGGTATGGCTCATCAGCCAGGCAAAATGCTGTGCTACAGTACTGATCTGACTTGAATGGGGTAACCAGATCATCTGAGTGCTGTGAGGATGTACGAGAGGGCTGTAGTGCTTGTTGTGTAGCTGAAGTACTATGCCCAAAGGCAGGCTGTTGCAAAGTCAGAGTTGAACTAGGTGCTCTCCTTGTCATTTAATCTTCTTTTCCCCTGGATTGTTAGAGGTTCGGCTACTCTGGTTATGCATGGCTGCTCAGCTTGTGTCCTGTGAGTAAATATCCTGAGTTACACATGCACGGCAACTTCTCCTGCATCACGTTCCCTGCACGGGCTGTTGTTCTTGGAGCTGCTGATCCCCTGCTCTGGCTCTGGTCAAGTAATAATTACTCTCTTGATGGACCGAGCCAGGCTATTTTTTGGTACCTTCTCTTCTACATTTTATTGGTAGTGAGCTAATTCCATCATTTCTGAGTGAATAATTAAATGGCCTTCCAGTGTGCACCTGCCTGAGCAATGTACTGCTTGGCTGCTCAGCTCTTTCAGTTAGTGCCATAGCTGGTTAGGAATGGCACCAGCATCCATCCGAGTGGGTTTTATGTGGGAATGATGCCTGAGCAAAAATCCTGCACTTAAAAAGGCTGTGAAATCTCAAAACCCTGCTGCTTGATTGCTTTTCTGGTGGAGAGAAAACACTATGCTTTGCTTGGCTGCTCTTTACAGTGTTTGGTACTCAAGATAAATTTCACCAGTTCAGAAGGTGTCCTGAGACTGCTCCTCTCTCTGTGCTAGTGCCAGTGCTCTGCCTGGGAAATCGTTTATAAATGTCTCATTAAAGACCTCTGTCTGCCTCCTTTTCTTTCTTTTTGTCATCGGATCAGCTCACTGAGAGCAGCTGTCTTCACTTCCGTAATAGCAGCCCCGAAACCACGCTTGTGCCTTACAAATTCCCACAGCCTAAGAAACTGCGGACAACTGTGCACGTATGTATGTGCCGGGGTTTGCAGACATGGTGGGTTTAGACCGAGCTCGTTCCCAAGCTTTTCCACACTCTGAGAAGTTAGCTTTTTGCTAGATTTATAAAGAAACTGAACATATGGTGTGACTACAGCTATGCAACTGGAGAGCCAGAGACGCGTGTGAGTGCATGCCGGTGATTCAAGGGGACGTTGTGTTACACAGTGCATCGCTTGGGCTGCTGGAAGGAAGCTCACCGCGCCGGGTAGGAGCCATCCCTGTAAGTGTATCTCCCCCAGTTGGCATTCATGCTCTCGGGGCTGTCTCATGGGTTACCACTGTACCGGGCTCCCCCGGGCTGCTTTCTAACGCTCCTTGCTGTCTTTCAGTAGTTGCAATGGTCTGGGCAAGGTAACCCAGTTTGGATGTGGAGCTGGGGGGACAGGACTTAGTGAATCTTTACAGCTGAGGGCTTGTTTAAATGGAAAGCTATATCCTCTAGTTAGAATAAGCTAATAAGCTATGGTGAATAAGGTGAATAATACTTCCAGGTGGAATATTCTCTAGCTGAAGTAATTTTATTATTTATTTACAGAAAAATGATGCCTCTATTATTCCGTAATACACCAGGAGTTACTTTAGCATAGTCCTAGTTTTTCAAATATGTCTGTGACTTATTTCTAGAGGTGGGGGTGGCACAAGCTGGGGAGGAAGGCATGGGTGCTCCGTTCTTTTTGTCAAACCTGAAACACCCTTAAAATTGTGGGATTTTTGTTTTCATTCTTTTCTGGGAAAACAGGGTGCTGCTTCCAAGGTGTGGTAGATGGGGCCCTGTTTTCAGACTGGAAAACGTTGAATAGCGTATTGAAATATGAGTGTTGAAAGAATATACTTATGATTAAAAATAATAATTATGTAGAAATTAAGCCTGTAATCTTGAGATGAATAGATCCATCCATATGCTGCAAGTTAATTATCCCTCAGTGAAAGAAACCTTGTGCATTTTCTACTAGTCCTTGCCTCCCTAGTGCCCTGTGCTGCCAAAACCCATCTGCTTTGCATATTTTGTTGAATACCATTGTTTATTTGAAAAACTTAAAATCCTCACACATGACAAATATATACCTTTGCTGTTTGTTTCTTTTAAGAATTATACTGGACCTGATCTAGCATAGCTGGTAAACCCCAGGGTCCTCCATCCCTCCCGTCTCCAGCAGGCACCAAGAATGCGCGTCTCGCCTGTGGCAGAGCAGATTTCGTACCAGCCAGCCTCTTGAATGAGACCTTTATAAGAAAGCCTTTGTTCAGTACGTCTGTTTGAGGTTCATTGCCCTTCCCAGCTGCCCTTGTGAAGACAAATATCTGCCTCAATGGGCATCTCCTTGCATGCAGTGCAAAGCAACTTTGCAGGGGTTCTTGTTCAATTTTGCTTGCTCATTCATAGTCCTCCTTCACTTTCTTATTGTCCTCTTTTCCGTCTTCCTCGTCACAGGTTTCTTTCTAGGTGTGTCTCCTCTCTTCAGAGGAGCTGGAGCCAGCGGCGCTGAAGTTTTATCGGATATTAATATCCACGCCATGGGGTTATTCCAGGGAATAGCAGGGGCAACAGATTTCCAGGGTGCCAGATGCAGAGCTTGTCTCCATGCCAGATTACAGCCCCAACTTTTCAGCTTTGAACTTGCAGAGCTTTCAGTTGTTGTTTCCAAGTCAGCCATAAATCTCGCGGGCTTCTTCCTCCCACAGTGTGCTGCCAGGCATTCAGCTATCGCCTGCAAAGCATTGCTTTCTCTCGCAGTCACCCCTTCCCTCTCTATTTCTGCCTTATCTTGCAGCTTGAAAGGGCCGTGATAAATCTTGCAGAAAACAGCTGCTTCGTTACTGTGCTTGATAATTTGAATTTGGGTATGGCAGAGTGAGCTGGCTTTCACCTGATGGCCAACAACGTCAAGTTTATTTAATTCAAGCTGCTTTGAGAAAGTCCAATCCCTGTGTGGGAACCTAGAAATTACATGTGGTGAGGCCTCTCCATCACCAAGCGCTGGGAAGGCAGCAGGCAGCCAGCCCGTCTCCCGTGGGAGACCCTGTCAGCCTGCGTGGCGGCTTCCTCTGCTGCCAAGTCTCCCTGCCCACGCAGGTGGCAGCTCGTGGAGGTGCAGCAGGTTGTACCTCCTTGTCTCTTGCCTGCTAGACCAGCTACTGTAGCTGATAGGGACTGAGGCTTGAGTCTTTGACAACAGATGCTCTGGACTGTCATTCTTCATTCCCTTCTCTGCAGCTCTTCCCTCTGTCGGCTAGTGAATTTCTATGGTGTTATGCCTGGAGATGAAGTGGTATTGTAGACCCAGAGAGGCCTACAGTAATTGCCATGTAAAAGCAGTGGGTAAAAACTTGGTTGTACAGACAGTGTACTGCTATTCTACACCTCCAGCTCGTAGTGGAGGGTGCTGGTCTGTTGAATGGGGGGAAAGTATCATTCACCACAAATGCCTGGTGCCCTGAGTACAGGCTGCAGCTTGAACAGGGGCAGTGTCTGACGTCCCAGCTGAGACCACATCCCCACGTCATCACCTGAGTGTTGAACCATGCAGAGAGCCAGGCTTCTCTAATGCCTCTTAGGCTCTTATCTAATCTTTGTGGCAATAAAAACATACATTATTCCTTTTAGCTGGCACACCTTCGGCCAGCTGTGGAGTTTTCCAGTTGACAAAAACTGCCTTGTCTTCAAACGGTCATTACAGGCCCCTGGTCATGGGACTGTCCTTGAAGCCCTGCCCAGGCTGGGAGTGAGCAGAGCTGGTACCAAAGGTTTTTGACTAGCTAGTTTGGCCACAGGGCTGCATGTTGAGAGATGCTCAAGAGCTACAAGGTGTGCTGCCCTGTCACAGGTTAGTGACGTCTGTAGCATGGGCCAGTGAGATGAGCATGCAGTGTCTTCGGGGTGTGTGACAGTGACACTTCTGCCAGGCTGGTACAGCTTTTCTTGCTGGCTAGTGGATGAGAAGCTTATTGATTGCTGTAGAGAGGGAATGTGGCCTTGGAGTGGACAGATAATTTTGTGCTGTACGTCAGGCTGTCTCATGATGTGGGATTTGAGGGAAAAACCCTCTGAAAATTAAAATTAAGAAGGAAAAAGACCCCTCCCAGGAGCACCATAAAGCTCTTTTGTAAATATCATGTCTTTTCTCATTTCTCCCTCCCTTCCTGGAGTAAGATGCTACTCTGATATATCTTTCTTCTCTTTTTTTTTTTTTTTCCCCTCTCTCCTTTCTTTTAAATCTAACGTGCCTCCATTTTATCAATTAACTGCCTGTCTCCTGATTCCCATGGCAACACAACAGGCTGTTGCATTTCTGATGCCTTTGGCAGTTGGGGTGCCTGGCATGTGTCTCGGGAGCAGTAAGATTACAAAAGGGTTCTGCAGGGGGTAGGAAATACATGGGCAACACTCACTATGCACTGCTTCTCATGCTAAACTATTATTCTCTTCCTCTCCCTCCACCCCTTTGAAACAAAGGGGAAAGGAAACTTGTTTCTAATTGCCTAGTGATAAGAAATGAGCAACTGAAGTGCTGTGGGAGGTCGAAAGATGTGGAGGGAGTGAGGGGATGCAAGTTTCTGCTGCATGTGGATGGCACTTAAACATAGCATGAGGCTGAGCATCTCATTGGGGATCCTGCAAAGAAGGTTATTCCTGCTGATGCTGCAGAGTGCGTGCTCTGTTCCTCCTGCTTCAACTTTCAGAGCTTACTTGAAGGGGGGTTTCTTGCTCCTGTAATGTACAAAGCTGTCTCTTCACCCCTTCCTACAGCAGATGTTTCCAAGAGCTAGAAGACTGTCCCCTGTTTGCAGAAGTCCATGTGCTTCCAAGAATTTCGGACACATGGCTTTCATTGACATGGTAACGAGAACCATGTGAACAGGCTGAAGCTTCAGTTAAAACCTTTAACCTCTCCAGTTCTTGGCTGGTAGGGATTTGTTTGGCTCCTGAAGTACTGGTGCCCTGTCACTGTGGGTGCCCTGTCACTGTGGGGCCCTAAAACCGATGGGGTGAGTTTGCAAGAAGAGCCCTAAGCACCGGGTCTGCCGTGGTTATTATTAGTGCGTCATGCATGTGCTTTACAAAAGCTAAAGGGAAAATAGAGACTTAGAGTTGGATATGACGTGCATTTAGTGGATGCTGTGTATGACTTTGATTTATAAGTTGTTGTTCAGCCCTGAAAGCTGTGACCTACAGGAAGACCATTTAAACTGAAAAGAATGAGCCGGGTAATGAACACAATAGGGTTGTACAGTTGGAAAGCCCAAGTGGAAGAGATCCTGCTTTACTGCTTGTTATGTCTTGGAGCCTGGTCCCAGCAAGAGCGAGGGAGGGAGGAGCTGCTGTCACAGTCCTGTCTAGCAAGCGAGGTTTGTGTTGGACAGAGCAGCAGAGGGAGATTCTCCTGGACCAAGGAGGAAAGAGCTTTCCCCATCGCTGGCTTCCAGGTGAGCCTCTGAGTTAGATGCATAATAGTGACATTCAGAGAGTTCCTGTGGCTTGTTGATCGGCATCACCAGATAATGGCACGATTGGAGTAGGAATACTGAGTTTACATTTTGTTGGATTTGTTTCTCTTGTGTAACTCTGTTTTCAACTTTGTACCTGAGATCTGTACCCTTGCTTTGCTGTTAGCGAGTTTCTTGGAACTTATTGGTGTTTAACTTGGGAGTCTGACTAAACAAAAGATTTTTCATCTTGAGAAAAAACAAATCCAAATGACCCAGGAATAGACTGATTCTTTAGGTGCCTGTAGGCTGGAGAAAGCTCAGGAATTCTGGGGACTCGGGCCTTTCCCCTAAGCTGCAAGAGCTGCTTGGAGAGCAGGTAACTCCAGGTGTCAGGTCTTGGAGCGTAGGGCTGTCAGCTGATGTCTGGTTTGGGCTATCCTAAAATACTCATGGGATCGAAGGCAAGTTGCTTATCACTAACTACCTCTTGCCTTCTGAAGGGCTGGTGACTAGATACGTACCAGGCAGGATCAGAGCTTAGTCTATTCAAACTACTCTGGATGTTGTCTGGCCATCTAGTTAATGGGTCTGTCAGACCTGAAGCCAAGAAGAATGGGTTTAGCTTGATCATAGTAACTCTTGGCTTCTCTGAAAAACCTAGTGCAAAAAAGCCTCGTAGCTGCACTGTAGGAAAACTTCTGGCTTAGTTATTGTTTTATATGTGGGTAATGAAGGTTGTGTAAAATACCAGGTTTCTACAGTGTGGCCATAATGAAGAAAGTGAACCTTCTGGCAGTTCCTCACTTAAATCCTATCTTTCTGAATCATTCACCTCATGCTAAAGAATAAAGGTGCTGCTGACTGCTCTGCTCAGGAGCCTGTAATTAGGCTGTTTCCCTGAGATGGTATAACTACTGCAGTTTGGCAGCCCTGCCTGTCAGACAGGCACTTAAATTTTAGTGGGACTTTATACACTCCGTTAATTTTTGGCTTTACGGGGAGCACAATGTTACACCAAAAGTCCAATGGACTGTTCTTATTTTTCCTCCAGTCCAAGTCTGTTTTTGAAGGTGTTCACTCTTGCAGTGAAATACGGTGAGCCTAGACATGGTTTTAAATCCTGCTGCATTGTTTGTTCAGCCCTGGGGAGCCTTCCTGCCTTTCTTTGCTTGAATTTCGCTGCTGAAGGGTTTACTTATCCCAGCCATGTTGCAGAGGTGTTTGTGAGAGCTAATGTAACCTGCATCTTGATCATTAAGTAACAGCCATAATAAAGAGTGCCAGTGTGCTGAAACTCAGGCTCCAGTAGGACTAGAAAAACAGCTTTGATCTTTTGTGAATACAGATGCAGGCCCCCCCCCCAAATTTCTGTGCTTGTAGTTCCCTGTACATTAGAGTTGAACTCGGCTCTTCTGCGTGGCACATTGCATGTGTCTGTTGCAAACATGTCAGTGGCACGAGATGTGTGTGTTACGGCACTCTGCCAAGCATGAAACCAGAATGTAAGTTGTGTTTCTAATTTAATTTTTTCTCATACCCATGAAAGGGGACATATATATCACAGATGTTGGTGATAACCCCCTGTAGCCATCTCTACTTATTAAACTGAAATACTCTTTTTTAAATGTAACTTGTTGGTTCCTAATCTAACTGCTTTACTCTCTTGTGCTACTAAGCACTGAAATGAAAATGGTGGCCTTATTTTCTGCTTATGGTTGTCTTTACAGTTCACATGGATGGAGCCCTCTTTCTCACCCCCTCTTTTATTTAAAGTCTTTTGTAAAGATCAAAATCTCTAAGCATCCTTACAGTCTTTTGTTTTTCAGTTTTTAAGGTGAAATTGGTTCTTGGATGTAATGCACTACCCCTAACAGAGCTCCTTTTGAAGGACTATCTTTTACAAGATTGAGAGTAACACAAGCTTGAAAGTCAGGCATTGGGGGGGGGGGCGGGGGGGAATTGGTTAATGAAGAGCACGTGAGGTTGAGGAAGCTTTCAGAGCAGGCCCCAAATGCCAGGAGAGGGCAGGTCAGGGAGTATGGCATGTCTCCTTCTCCCAGGGAGCTGGCTGAGTTTTGCTGGGAGCACTGAGGACTCACTTGCTGCTAACCTTTTCAGTCGGGAACAGTATTTATGTTACTGCCCTTTCCATGCCCATCACAGGATGGGCCTCTCGAACAGCACATCACATGGGGCATGTGCGTGCCCCGTTTAGCTAACTTTCTCAAGAGTTGTTCCAGCTCCAGCCCACCAAGCCTAACAAGCAGGTTGGAGGTGGTTCTGTTCATGAGAGGAGTTTGTATGATCGTGGTCTTTGTGTGATTGTGCCTTAGCTGCTCTCTGTCCTAGTTCAGACCAGGCAGAAGTACTGCTGTCTTCCAGGAGCCACAAACAAACTGTTTGTGCCGTAGAGATTTGTCAGGAGTGTTGACTCTGGTGTCTAATGAGAACTGAAGTGTCAAATTAATCCCTCTTCAGGCAGCTGGTTTAGCAGAAACTGTAGGTTCTTTATACTATCACTGAAGCACTGGTGCTCTTTTCTTTCCCCTGACATTAGACCTTTAGCAAAGCTTTGAAGTATCTTGGTTTGAGAGTTTTTATTCTTCACGCTTTCTAGGAGCTGAGCCTGATCTGTCAGGCCCATTACTTGTGAAAGAGCTGTACAAATGGCGCAGGCCGAGCAGTAGTGATGGCTGAGGCTGAACAAGTTCCACAGTTCATTTCAGATAAGCGCTCGTTTGACTTGTCTTTGCAGCTGCTTGGACTTTCTCTGTCAGCCTTGTCTGGTAGCAAATAAAGCACACCCAGGAAGAAGTCTTTAGTTTTTTCTAGTTGGTGGCGCCCAGAAATTTCAGCTTAAAGTTTGGCTGAAGAGTCCAGGTAGCCTTCACTGAGCGCAGGGTGTGTGGGACCAAGTGTCATGCACACACCAGCGGTAGGGGAGAAGCGCACTTGGGACCTCAGTGCTACCAAGAGCTGAGGGTGACTGAAAATCCACAGTATATGAGTTGCTGCATCTTATTTTGCAAGCTTTTTTCCTCATTCTCTTGTGTGGTTTCTTTTAGAACTTTACTTAACCGCCCCCTTTAGCCTTCAGAGTGTTTTAATGAAGTCCGTATGTCCTTTTCTTTCATTCCCCTGGGGCCTAGGCTGAAAGCCCGAAGTTTGCGATAGGAGAATTTGATGCTGCGGTCAGCAAGAGTAGGGCCCCTGCTAACTCAAATGCTTGGGTTGTCTCTGTTCCCCTTTGGACACCAGTCACATCTGGCCAGTCCCGGGTATGCTGGAGAGAGTGAGAAGCAGGACAGTGAATTTCCAGCATCACCTGCAGTTTTCCTTCTCCCAACGCAGCGAAGTATTGCTGGAGGTCTGGCTTCAGCTTGATGGGCTGATGCCGGAATAAGAGCATTGCTTTTTGTGGTTTTTATTGAGTTCGGCGCACAGTGTGTCGGCCCTGGGAAGGCTGTGCATGCAGGGGTTTGTAGATGCTTCCTGTTTATAGATATGCTGTTTATATTGAGCATACCCCAGGTGGCTGCTCACTGCTGGGTTCTGCTCCAGCAAAGGGCATAGCAGAAGCTGGGAAAAATGAGTAATTTGCAAAGGCAGCTGCATGGTCCCACAGGAGCTATTAATGCCCTTAGTGGGACTCTCGGTGCTTGCAATAACTGTTTGCCTGCATACAGACACGTGGCGTTCTGATAGTTCAGGTACTAAAACATCAGTACCTCATTCATTTATTACTTCGTGTTGTTTGTTTTTTTTTTTAATTTTTGGATGAAAGGGTGACTTTGGCATCTTTCTTCAAAGCAGCAGTTCGCTGGTCTCCTTTTGATCCTTAAGCACTTACCACCACTCCTGTCTTTTTGAGCTTATTCACATTAGTGCTGCCATGCAAAATATCCCTCAGTGCTGTGATGGGACTGGGGCTAAGTGGGCGTTTTAAAGGGGGATGAAGATGTGGGGTTGGTTCTTTGTTGTGTGCAAGACCTGCAGAAACTGGGCAGCGTCCGGGGATTTCTGTGCAGATTGCTTTCCTGCCAAGGAAGATGTGTAAGTAATGGGGTCGCTCAGGTTTTAACCTTCACCTAGCGTAAACCTGCGGCTGAAGTCGTGGTCCCAGATGTTTCCTTTCTGTAAATGCCCTTTCCTGGTGTTTTGGCTGCCTTTTAGGATTTCTCCTCATACCAAAACCTCTTTTCCCTTGATTCACAGGCTCACCTTTACACAAGCAGGGTACCACCTCCACCGCCAGCGCCGAGAAGTCGGGTTCAAAGGTTGCCGAGGTGGGCGATGATTTCCTGGGAGACTTTGTGGTGGGCGAACGTGTCTGGGTAAATGGAGTGAAGCCAGGTGTGATCCAGTATCTTGGGGAGACGCAGTTTGCTCCGGGCCAGTGGGCAGGGGTCGTTCTGGATGACCCGGTGGGTAAGAATGACGGCTCTGTCGGTGGAGTACGTTACTTTGAATGCCAGCCGCTGCAGGGGATTTTTACACGACCATCCAAGCTGACGCGGCAGCCGGTGGCTGAGGGCTCAGGGAGCGACGCCCCCTCCGTGGACTCCCTGACAGCTCAGAACTTGTCACTGCACTCGGGGACGGCCACGCCACCTCTTTCCACTCGTGTCATCCCCCTGAGGGAGAGCGTCCTGAACAGCGCCATGAAGACGGGCAACGAGTCTGGATCTAACCTCTCGGACAGTGGGTCTGTGAAAAAAGGGGAGAAGGACTTACGGCTTGGAGATCGTGTGCTGGTGAGTTGATTGCGGGGTACCCCTTGAAAGGCAAAGGACAAGAATTTGTCCCCTCCCTAAGTGTTCCTGGTCAGGTTCAGGATGAGGCAAAAGGAGGACAGAGTTGGTGGTGAGGTGTGGGACAGAGCACGGTCTTGGAAGGGGGATGCCTGGACCAAGCAGGCATCGAACTACTGCATTCCCTGTTACGTGGGATGCTGTGTCTTCTGGACATCTCTCTCTCTCACACAGATGCAAGACAACATATTCCAGAGCATTTCTTGTATTGGACCAGTCCTGAGCAGTAGAATGAAGTCAGAGAGAAAGCAACTCAAACATGAGAGGGAACATGATAGAAGAAAAATCACTGATTATTATTTTCTAATCCAATGCTACTCTCCATAATGGTGTGTTTGGGGCTTTTGAGGAATTTGCAGCAGGCTGTCTTGTTGCATGTGGTGGTGTGTACTCTGCAAGTATTTGCAAGAATCTCTCATAGCTGGTCACTCCCCTTTTGGTGCTTTAGTTGTTATATATTGGATATGAGACTAACTTTTCCTGTACAGAAAGGAACTTGCAGTTATTTTTATAAAAGGGCAGGACTTTGGGAGAGGTCACTGTGCTCATGGATGGGTTCTTCACATCTGATTTCTGTTGTTGTTTTTATTATCTAGAATAGACTATCTGATGACTTTAAGCCCAAATGCCACACTCGCGCTAAGAATGGCTTACGCGAAGTTTGCTATCAAGCTTGTCACCATTTGTGCCCTGGCAAATGCGTAGTGCTTTCACTGGAGGTGGAGAAGGAAAAGAAAGATATCAAAGCACCAAAAGACTGAGTTTTGTTCTGCAGCCCTGTAGAGAGTATAGTTTCATTTAGTGGGTATGATACATACTGTGATATCAAATACTGGAAGAGCCAAGCATTTGAGCACAGATCTGTTGCGACTTTATCCCCAGTAATATCTCTGGATCTAAAAGATAAAGGCGACTCTGACCGATAGCAATGGCAGGTTGCAGAGGGTTAGTCTTTGTGCATCCTGGGCAATCTGGCTCCCATTTAAAGTTAGCTATGAAATGTTTCCATTTTGGGGCACCTGGTTCCAACACCAATAGTAGTAGGGAAGTGTAGACAGACTTGCCAGCTGGTTAATAGCAGGGCTGTGGTAGTACTTGGCTCTGCAGCCAATATGAATCAGGGTGCAGGGGGTTGGCAGAGGCAGTCTCAGATGTCATTTGTGGTCTCGGAAGGTGGGTTTGTCTGCTGGCGATAGCAGCAACCCTGGGCAGGCTGCAGCTCAAGCCGATGGAGTTGATTCCTTTGCTCTCTGCAGCCCCAAGGAGGCCCTGGGGAGCGCTGCACGGCTGTGGCAGGCCACACGTCTTCTGAGGCAAAACTTCACGTGGCACAGTCTGCTCTGAGGTTTCAGGATCTGTTGTGGCCAAACATCAGGCATCTCTGGCATTACAAATACAATTGCAAAGCTAGCAACGCACTTGCACGCCAAAGCACTGTTGGGTTGTCCGGTAGTTTTCATTTTGTTTGAATAAAATATAAACAATTTAAAGTTGGTTCATTTTTTTGGAGGAGGAAAAGTAAAGATGGGTTCTCCTTGTGCCCACTGGGTATGACACTAAGTAAATCTAGTGTGAACAAGTAAGCTTGTAGACCTAGTTGTAGAGGTGAGGAAGTTTTATAGTCTCAGATTTTCCCCCAAATATGCATTGCATTGCACAGCACGAGCTGACAGCTGATGAAGGGTTTGTGGCTTGTCTGTCTTCTTCCTGCCTTCACCGGCCTCTGCCCTTCTTTCCTCCCCATCCCTGCTGTTAGCAAAGCGGCTGCTGTCCCTGCGGGTCCCAGGGGCTGGGATGGGCAGGGAAAGGTGGCAGAGACACCCCCTGTTTACACACGCGGTGATGCTTCGTGTTGGTATGTTAAAGCAGCCACACATGGGGAAAAATGAACCTGGGGAATCTGTTCTCCTTTGATCAGTTTATTTGCTCCCATTTTCTCCTTTACCTGTTGCAGGGAGTGAGGAGGGTGCTCAGGTGAGAATGTCCCATTTAAGAGCAGCAGTCATAGAAGGTAAACCACAAAATATAAGATCTGTGCTAAACTGGGTTCTGTTCTCTCTAAACCAGCTAGGCAGTGGAATAGCCTTCTCCAGACTGAATTGTTTAACTCCTGTCTTCTCCTGACTGTAAACTCACTGAGGCAGGGTCTGTCCACTTAATACCCCGCTTACCTCAGCGGGGCCCATGCAGGCTGAGATTTCAGCATACCCATGCAATGCAAACTGTTAGCATCCCTCCCCTTGGCTTCTGTTGAGTTCTTTTTGGGGTTTTGAGGGTGATTTTGTTTGGGTTTTTGTGTTTGTTTTTAATGAAGGTGCGTCCTTAGAAGTCCTCCCTCCCTGCCTGTTAATTTATCCACCCCAGCTTGTATAGATAAAGTTTGTGCTATGATTTGTTAGTGTAATATATAGCTTCAAAAGAGCAAATCTGCAATGAGCTCAGCATCTCACTGGCTCTAGTAGGAATGCTCAGCTTACAGAAACACCAGGAATTGTTTGCATGTAGTAGTAGAGGTCTGGGAAAAGAACAGATAATGGCAACAAGAAGAAATAATTTTGCTGTTATGGTTCAGTAACATGTGCTTGCCTTGGCAGATGGCTTTTTTTTCTTGTAATGGAGATGTCAGCTAATCATGTTTGGTGTTTGAATACATAAACAATAATTCTGGGTTAACCTGAGTTGCCTCAAATTCCCTGAGTAAATCTTTGCTCTTGTCCTCTATGGATTGGTACAGTTTTAGTTCTTTATTACTCTTAGTCTGTGCTTTTCTGAAAGATTATCTTTTTATTTGAGAATGGCTTTTAGGCAGATGGGATCCACCAAAGGCTTTTCAAGTGAGGGAGGACATGTGTTTTCTGTAATTGCTTAGTGGATGGAGCACAAGGTTGCAGGTGTCCCTTCCAGGTCTGTAAGACTGACACCTGGCTGCTCTGCATTCGGCTTGCTTCTTGGTAGTGGTTTTCTTTAACTTCATTAAAGTCCACTGTAGCTTGAAGACATTTTTGCTTTTCAATGACTTCATTCTGAGACCCTTTCTGACTCTGTAGCAGTTGTGAAAAGTGACTTTTAGCTTTCCATTAGAAGCTCTCCGTTAGAAGAATTGGATAATATTTGCCTTTGGCACTTTCTAACTCAGAGTTTTTCCCAGAGATGCAAAAATTGCATTAAAGAGATAAAAAACCTACCCTAATGTTGTAGAACTCATCTATTGAAGTCTGGCAAACAAATATGGAACAATTAACCTTTGCTTTAGCAGTGGAGCTTCCCAGAGTACGGTAATCGCTGGAGTGCTGCTGTTAATGTGTGGCTGGCTTGTTGCCTTCCTCCAGGGAAAGAAGGAATGGAAATAGAGAAACGGAGCAGTTGAGCATTTTCTGCTTGGGAGGAATCCCTGCTGTGTTTTTGGCCTAAGAAAATATATTTTATATGATTGGGGGAGGGGGGCTTTCTCAGCACCTGAACACATTCCACCCTAGATGTAGTTGCTTTCTTAAGGGTGGGAAGGAGGTGGCTGTTCTCTATGTCAGTCTAAATAAAAAGTAATTTTAAAAAATCTATAGTCCTCTTCATGGAGGTATTTGGCCCTTTAGCCGTCCTTCTGTCTGCTAACTGGGATTGTACTCTTCGGTACTGAAATGTAGTAATAAACACAACTATTTAAGGGCCAGGCTCTATCCCAGTGGATGATTGACTATTGCTGTGGGGTGCTGCCCCAGATACCCTGTGGATGGATTCTAGGTTTGTGATTTTGCTAGAACTTGTAGGTGGCCTCGACCAGAATAGACGCTGGAATAGCGGAAGCAGAACTAGAAGGGACATGACGATGGAGCAATGCCTCGGCTGATGGACAGGCAGGGCTGCCACCATGGGCTGGTGGAAACAGACTCCGGACTTACCCCTGAGCATGTGATTTTAGTAATTTTCTCCTCTGTATGCTGCAAAGTGTTTTTGCCTGCAGTGTGTTGTAACCTCTGGCTACTGGCAAATGGCAGAAAAGTCTCATGAATAAACTAATTGCGTCCTTTTCTTTAGCATCCCCCCTGTACGCCCCCGCCCCAGCCCTGCTCTGCAAGCCTGACGTTGTAGAAAGCCTTTAACCATCTGAGTGAAAAATCATTTCCATTAGAAGTTCCCTGGCAAGGAGAATTGCAGTCTAAGCTTTTCTCCTTGGGCAGAGACAGCTACTTGCTTGCTGCTGCTAGTTTGCTTTGAGCTATTTCAGTGCCTGAGACTGAAGCCTCGCTGCTGCGAAGGCACGTGAGGTGTTACAAAGGAAGGATTCATGCTCTTCATTTTCCTGGTTAACCGTCAGAGCTCTCCCAGCTTGCTGGAGTCTTAGAGGTGCAGGAGTGCTCCTGTATGGGCTTTACAGACAAACACAAGACTTATTTCCTTATTGCAAACCAGGCAGGAAAGAAAGAAGCAACCTGTTCTGTAGTTCTACCAAGGCAGCATTTTCAGGGAAAGGTGTTTTTAGTATTTCATAGCTTGCTTTCAGCTTGGTCCATAAGGAGACCAGCAATTGCTGTGTCATGTCTGGAGAGCGTAGCGGTACGGCAGAACCCAAGACCTTGCACTGGGAGCGTGGGAACGATGGATCTCTGTCCCTACGGAGGTTTGTGATGGGCAGCGGGAAGTGCAGTCTTCTGGTTGTTTGCAGGATTCAAGAGGCAGGAAAACATCTAGTTCTCCTAGTCCAAGATTGTTGCCCTGGTGTGGTGTGAAATACAGTGTTTCTACTGTTGTGACAGGAGCAAGTGTTCCCTGTCACTGCGGTGAAACTAAGAGGAAATAAATAGCCCAAAGAAACCGCCCTGCCTTGCTGCCACATTAACCCTTTGAGGCTTTTTGTGGACGCACACACTCTCCTAACAGTTCATTTGGGCTGACGCATTGGCCAGTCCTTGTCTTCTGTGTGCAATATCTGTCACTAAATAGGAGTTGTAAGTGGCCTGTGGTGGAGCAGACTGTATTATTAATGTGGGTGGACTTTGTATCAGACACAGCCTCAGGAGGGGATGCTGTAATTCAAGGCTTTCCTCTTACACCACATCCGTAGGACATTATTTTCTCACTGGTGCCTGAAAAATAAACATGCACAAATGTCTTGCATCAGCAGTGCTGTCAGACTCGTTCCTGTGCAAGGCTGATTTGTACTGTGGGGATCGGAAGGCACAAAGATAAGTGGCTGGATTAAAAGAAACTATAAAAATTCCTGTACCTTCATGCAGGGAGGAGTGTCCTGTAACTCCTGGCTGTCTCTTTCTCCCCTCAGGCTAAAACCCAGTTCTGGCAGTCACAGATGATATAGAGAGTATCTGGTCAGATGAAACTGCTGATGATCGGATCCACCTGAATTAAGTTGTATTTACAGACAAACCTGACCACAAGCCAGATCTCTACCTTACCACTAGCTTGCTGACCGTTGTCCCTAGCTGTCAGCTGGGACGCAGCCCCAGTAAGTGATGGCACACATTTCCCATAGGTATGTGCTTTTACCCCCTTGTACTTACAGATCATTATTTCCTGTGATCTGTGATGGCTGGACCCACACCCCCATGCTGCTGCAAAAAGCGCCCTCTGAAATCAAGTCTTGTACAATAATCTTCCATCAATGCTTGGAAGAGCTAAATTATGTGTGGTGGGAAAACACAGCTTCTACCTCTCTCAGCTTGGGTGCAAATAGGCTGCTTGTCTGGGTGGATGAGTGTAGGGGGAGAAACCCTTTTTTCGCTGAGGGAAAGGACGCTGGATACAGCCTGCGGCTACAGCTCCAACTGGAGCAAGCAACACCTGTCCGATAAAGGCGAGCTCCAATTTCTTGTTGGTATCATCCAATGATAATGTAGAGTAAGCTTACGTGCTGCACGTCAGGAGTAGTTGAAGGTCCTCAGAGTAAAGAGAGTGCCCCATGTCTGCCCTTTCCCCACTGTCCCCTTCCTTTCCCTTCCCACAGGAGAGCAGTGGGAGAGTTCCGCGGTTCCGCCAGGACCCAGCATGAGACATGGGAACCCTGCGGAGGAGGAGGCATGTCAGTGTGCTGTACTTGAGCACTTTCTGTTCCCACCTCAACCCTCTGGTCAGCAGCACTGTCTTGTGGAAATGCTTTGGATAGCAGCTGAGAAAATAAATTTAGATGGGTAAATTAGAATTTTAAGCAGACGGCACTGCATCCTTTCCGTGGTTTCTGCCTGGGGATATGCTCAAGCAAGCATCTGCAGCAATTGCTGACCCCTGAACCATGCGTGAAATGGTGGGGAACAGTCCCTGTTGGCCTGAATGACACTTAAAATTTTATTTTTCTTTTCTTCCTTAGCAGTATTGGAGTGTATTGCAAGCAGTGCATTGCCCGCAGGCCCTTGGTTGAGGACAGCTGTTGAGGTTTTTGCTGAGAGCAAGAAACGGCTTTGGGGCGAGCAGGAAGGATGTAAGAGGAAAAGAGCAAACGCAGGCTGGAGGGAGTCTGACTTGCAGCAGCCAGATTGAGATCTGGCCTGGTGCTAATTTCGTAAATTGTTTAAATGACATATTAGCAGCTCTGCTGAAGACAGTGTCTGGAAGGATTAGCATCATTGTCTTTTCAGCCCTGGGATACTGGTCTGGATCCAATTTTGTCATTTTGTTGAGAAAACCGTAGTACAACATGATGTCAGTGATACTACAGTTAGCAGGGAAGGCGTGTGGATGTCGTTTTGCTATGAGTGCACGTTGCTTTCCTGACTCACCAGTTAGGACACGGACCTGCTAAATATTCCTGCCTTCATTTTGTTGTGAAGGTCAAACCCAAGACTGCCTCTTGGGAGATCTTTCGTTGAGGAAAGGCCAGGCCAGGAAGATAGTCTTTAGTCAAAGGCATGAAAAAGGCATCGGAGCTGAGGCAGAGAACTTCAGTCTGGAGCTGGAACTTTCCAGGAGGTCAGAGGTATGTGTCTCTGAGGCAGCTTGAATCCAGCTGGAGAGGGTGGGCCACCATGAGCTGCTTTAAAGTTGGTCATACGTGTTTTCACCTGAAGCAGAGAAATTTGGAATGTTGATACTGGTCAAAATACCCTCCAAACCAAAAAATCCTATATCACTATATCAGTGTTGTTTCTGGTTTTTGGAGCTTTAAGAAAGAGCTATTCTTAGCTGCTTTTTATTTTGTTTTGTGGTTTTTGATGGCCTTTTTGTTTGTTTGGGATATTTTTTTCCAAAAAAAACCCTCAACTATAACTAAACTCAAGAATACTTTACATTTGGTAAAATCTCATTCTCTTGGACATGAATAATTTCAGTCATAGTTTTGGTAAGGTAACTATTAAACGCTGCTCAGAAAAGCTTTGGGAGTTTTGTTAGTTTTTGAACAAAAATTCTCAACTCTGCAAGCCGTGGCGTGTCTGAACTGCTGGCGTGTAGCTGAGCCCACTGGCAGCCTTGTTTACTCTGTGCTGTCTCGTGCTTGAGCCAAGAGATGGGTTGCCCTGTCCAGTTTGTCTTTGCTTAACTCCAGACACTCGGCAGGTTGAAGGTGTGGTTGTGGCTCCGATTAATGCGCCAGGCTGAGATGCAGACAAGTTTTTCCGTAAAGAAACTTGTGACTCAGTGTGGCGCTGGTGCTACCGGCGGGCTGAGATGCCCGTGGGATGGAAACCCTCTGGTCTCTAGCGTGGTTGTGGCAGCCGTGTTAGCGCAGTAGGAGCCGTCCACGCTCGGCTGTCTTTCACACTCGGGTCACGGAGCATGGTATCAAAGCTAGGCATGGGCAGAAGGAGGGGCTGTGAGTTACCGCGAGTTATGCTATGCAATTGCTAACCTCCCTGGCTTTTACAAGCTGCTGTTTATCCTCCTTCCAAGGTGATACCTCCGATTTATTGAAGGGTCTGATAGAAACAAAAGCTTCTGTTTTGATGAGGCTGTTTTGTGCGCCAATACGACCTGCCAGCTGGCTTTTTCCAAAACGCATTATTTATTTTAGCAGCATTAGCAGATTATCAGGCCTGTATAAATCTGCATGTCTGAGTCGGATGAATTTTCTAGGCTTTCCGTCCATAAGAGTTTTTGTGTGCCTGCCAAAAGATGGGAAGCTCAACGAGAGGGTTGGGTGCTGGCATGTGAGTGTGACAGCCCAATATTGGCTTCTGGCTGTACTGCCAGCCCTGCCGGGATCCGGGAGCGCAGGCTGTTGGGGAGCAGATGTGTCTGTTTTGGCTTGGGGGAGAAGATAATGCTGTATGGCGAGGGTGTATTTTATAGAAAAGATGGCAGAATAATTAATGCTTGAAAGAGAAAATAAAATATGTTGCTTTGGAAGCAGAGAATCGCATTGTCGTTTGGGGGAGTGTTAGACCTGATCCACACTTAGCAGCTTCGCTGATGTACGGCTTTCGGGTAGGAACGTGACAGGCTCTCTTACTGCACAGTTCTGGTGTTGGCATAATTAGATAATGTGTGTATTAAGTCAGTGGGGGTAGTTGTTTTCTCCCCTGTTTGGAAACAGCTTTCTCAAAATAAATAATACCTGTGGGGACGTAACTGAGTGGTCCTATTGTTTGTGTGGATGGAGGAGTGTGGCCTTCCAGTAGATGCCCCAGAACAGCGTGGTAAGAGTCGCGCTGATGGAGGGAGCTCATCAGGTTTTTAAGGTGTTTACATGAGGCTCTGTGGGGTCAGGATCATGTGGCTTGGTAAAGGAAATGTGGCTCAATATCTGTAATTAAAACTCAATAAAAATAAAATTGAGGGAGCTTACCAGCAATGGTAAGTTCCTATAAATGACGTTAAGATGAATTACACCTATATTGAGTTCAACTTGCAGCTAAAGAAATTTACTAGAATGGCATTAAATCATTGCATTAATATTAAGAGGCTGATCTGTATAAACTCAAATAAATCAAAAAGGGGACTGCTATTTGACTGTGAATGATAGCTAAAGAATTTTACTGCAACTGTTCAAACCTGTAACTTGCCAAGAACCTAATACTGAAATTGAATCATCTTTTTTCTCCTGGACGCAGTGTGGGACCA
The DNA here is from genome assembly GCF_963921805.1 of Phalacrocorax carbo. Lineage (NCBI taxonomy): Eukaryota > Metazoa > Chordata > Aves > Suliformes > Phalacrocoracidae > Phalacrocorax > Phalacrocorax carbo. The sequence continues at coordinate 10,385,725 of NC_087529.1, forward strand.
GAAAGCTTTCTTGTAATACTTTTCCTGCTGGGAAAGATTTTCCTCCTTCTTATAGCGAAGAGAATAACATCAGCAAAGGTTTTTCCATAAGCAGCACTTTGAATCCTTAGTGAGAGAAGTTACAGAAGACTAACTGAAGCTGCGTGCTGCAGCGCAGCCTCCCAGGACTTGCAGTAGGACCCAGACTTCAGAGCTGTGCTCTCTGCTCCATTCAGGTGAAGTTATTTTTAGGCTGGGAAAGCTCTCCTTTTGGATAAGCAATTTTCAGAATTTTGGGGGATTCAGAATCGGTACATCTGTAACATCCCCACCCCAGAACACACAAAACTGGAGATTTCTGCATTCAACTCTCACTGTTTTCTGTAGGAGAATATTACTCTGTTGATACCTGTTTATGTAAAACTTAGTATTAAGAAAATCTATAACTGCAAGTCATTCAAGATAAAGCCGCAAATTTAATTTTAGTCTTATTTTTTAAGCTTTCTTCCTTGAACGTAGGCTTTAGCAGAGATAGGCTAAAAAAGTTTTAATCATATGCTGATTTACTTGAAGAATGAACCTTTAGAACCACCCTCCTACTTTTCCATCTTTCTTTTCTCAGCACAAGTATCTACGTAGGAGCTTCTAGTGCAAAGGAAGAGGCAGCTGCTGCTCAGTGAAATGTGCTCTCATAGCAGTGACCAAAACTCAGCTTCATACATTCCTGACTTATGCTCTCCTAGAGTCTACTCAGCACGTTGAAAGCATTAAGTGTACATATGGGAGCAAAAGGTGTGATTTATTCTTATTTCTCCATGGACAGAAAAAATCTGTGCTAGTGGAAGCCTAGCAGTGAGATGTGTAGGTAAAAGCAGAGGGTTTTTTTCCTGTACAAAACACCTGTATTTTGAGAGGTTTGCTGGGAGGGCTGTTCACTACGTCCTAGCAAATCCTGCATGTGGGCAAGCTGAAGAGTGATAAGTGCCTTCCTGGCTCAGCTTGTCCCTTTGATGTCCTGTCCCAGTTTTGCTCAGAACTGCCAGCTGAAAGAGCACAGGATTAAAACCCCTTAGTGCAGGTTTTGGTTCGTTACAGAAGGCAGGTATAAGCTGCACTTAGGGGGCTTAAACTCCTTTGTGGTCTCACAAGTAACTTTGTGTAATTAGTTGATGCCTTGAAATATGTTTTCATTATATTTGTTCTGGCAGGCAGGCAGATCCAAAAGCGGGAGTTGGTCAGTTTGCTTGTAATTATTGGAGACACATCTTTAGTACTAGGAGAACTTGATATGAAAACTATCTGTTCTGGTTTCATTAGATCTGAAACAGAAAATACTGATGTCTCCCCCCACCATAGCTGTCCCAGCTTCAGTCCCCTTGTGGCAGTGCCAGTGCTGCCATCGCTAACCCTTGGCACCTTATCTCCAACAGGTTGGTGGGACAAAGACAGGAGTTGTGCGCTACGTGGGAGAGACGGATTTTGCCAAAGGAGAGTGGTGTGGTGTGGAGCTGGATGAACCCCTGGGGAAGAACGACGGGGCGGTTGCTGGTACAAGGTACTCTGAACTCTCAAACCCACCCTGTGGCACGTAGGGTCCTACGCACCTCCTGGGGTGACTGGGGGCAAAATGGACCTGCGGGGAGGACTCAGGGATCTCTGTAGTTGTGTTTGGTTGGATGTTGTGGGTTGGCAGGAGAAGTCCAGTTTTGAACCTTTCTGGGCTTTGGGATAGCTTTGCAGGGGGATCAAGAAACCTCATCACTGGAACGGCCGGTTACAAGCGGTGTTCCCCAGGGCTCAGTTTTGGGGCCAGTCTTGTTTAATATCTTTATCAATTATCTGGATGAGGGGATCGAGTGCACACTCAGTACGTTTGCAGATGACGCCAAATTGGGCGGGAGGTTTGATCTGCCCGAGGGTAGGAAGGCTCTGCAGAGGGACCTGGACAGGCTGGATTGATGGGCCGAGGTCAAATGTATGAGGTTTAACAAGGCCAAGGGCCGGGTCCTGCCCTTGGGTCACACCAACCCCAGGCAGCGCCCCAGGCCTGGGGCAGAGGGGCTGGGAAGTGCCTGGCGGAGAAGGCCCTGGGGGTGCTGGCTGACAGCCGGCTGGGCATGAGCCAGCAGTGCCCGGGTGGCCAAGGAGGCCACCAGCCCCCGGGCTTGTGTCAGCCCTGGTGTGGCCAGCAGGGGCCGGGCAGGGATGGGGCCCCTGTGCTCGGCCCTGGGGAGGCCCCACCTCGAGTGCTGGGCTCAGGTTTGGGCCCCTCGGGACAAGAAGGGCCTGGAGGGGCTGGAGCGTGTCCAGAGAAGGGCAGCGGGGCTGGGGCAGGGTCCGGAGCACAAGTGTGCTGGGGGGGGGCTGGGGGGGTTTAGCCTGGAGAAGAGGGGGCTGAGGGGAGCCCTTCTCGCTCTCTGCAGCTGCCTGAGAGGGGCTGGAGTGAGGGGGGGGCTGGTGTCTGCTCCCAAGTCACCAGTGACAGGACGAGAGGGAACGGCCTCAGGCTGCGTCAGGGGAGGTTTAGGTTGGAGATTAGGGGAAATGTCTTTACTGCAAGAGTGCCCAGGCACTGGCACAGGCTGCCCAGAGAGGTGGGGGAGTCACCAACCCTGCAGGTGTTCAAAAACTGTGTAGACGTGGCACTTCAGGACATGGTTTAGGAGGCCTGGAGGTGTTGGGTTGACAGTTGTGGTTGATGATCTTTTCCAACCTTAATGATTCTATGATAACGCCTGTGAAGAAGTAACCTGAGGGGCTTCAGGAAACAGGAGGGAGTAGGGAGAGAAGACAACTTATAGTGGGATTTAGTTTTTGCTAGAAATTGATTCTGTGATTGTATTAGCTCTACTTTCCCTTCATAAACTTTCTTGTGCTATATCTATAACTCACCCTGTCAGAACTATAGAAGATAAAGATTTGACTCTATCTTTTTCTTCAGCTTAATGTTATTTGTTCTGTTCTTTCTGGGGACAAATTTCCAGAGATCTGAAAGAACCATTAGTGGTCATTGTCTGTCCTTGTACTAATTCTGTAGTGTGAAGGCTGTCCGCTGATTTGATCTTTCCACCTCTGACTCCACAGGCACGTCCACCCTTTCCTTCTCTTTTTCCTCCCCCCCCCCCTTTCAGAAAAAAGCCCTTGTTACTATCTATAAAACTAGGCAGGGACATCTCACAGGCTTGCTGGGAAGCTGTTTCTTTTCACGTGGGAGTTAGGTAGGGGGATGGCCTCAGATCTTGATCTTGGGTATGTTCAAATCCGAATTATATAGCAGCACTTTGACCCTGCTTCATAGAAAGGTGGAACTGATTCCTTGTCCTTCAGACATTCCTTTAGTGGGAAATACTGTTGGTGTTTTGGAGCTTCTTACAGTAACCTTGCATTAAAGGTGAGATTTAGGTTTGAAACTGAGGAGCTGAGAGTTTGTCCCTTGTTTGATCTCAGGTTCTGTAATAAAGGTTTCTTGTGTTGGGTCAGCCTTGTTTTGTCCAGCAGCCGTGTGTTTTCATTTAAAATAGAGTAACACTGCCTTGTTCACTGTGAGGACAAGAAAGCAGAAAATGATTGGCAGCAGGTAGCTGAGCTCCAGCCTTTTCTCGAAAAGAAAAGAACCGGGATGGTAGAGAATGAGTCATGGAGTAAATCCAGGTCCCTGCTTTCTTTATCAAACACCACAAATTATCTCTAAGATTAATCTTCAGGGTGCTCAGAAATTGTTTATTGTCTCTGTGCATCTGGAAGATGTGGAAGGCAGATGTGAGCGTAAAGGTGCTCTCTCTGCCTCTTGTCCTCACACCTCTGTTGCCGTGTTTTGAAAATCCAACTTTTGGAAGTCATCTGTCTTCTGCAACTGCTACACCTTGGCTGAGGTTGTTATGGTATGTGCCCTGAATGCAAGGCTTCTTTTTTGTTTCACACTTTATCGAGAGCAGGAAAAATTGAGCTCCGTAGCAGGGAACGGGGAGCAGGAGTGAATTAAGAGGTTTGGATTAAACAGGGAAGACTGAGGGAAGTCTGTAAGGCATCCCTGCCCCTTGCATCCTGGCTGATTTTGCAGATATTCTAGCAATGATGGATAGTAGCCAATACAGCAGTGGTACACACAGACCCTCCAGCTGATGGGCTCCCTGTCCACCAAGGATCTGGCTGCAGGTTTGCAGCATTGTCCCTGTTTGTCCTTTGATCCTTCACCCAGCCTTTTGATTTTCTTATAGCATGTGCCGATTTCAACAGCAGGGTTTTGGAGGAGAAGCCAGTATAGTAAAACTGACTCCCTTGGTGCATGGAGGCACCCCTCGCACAGTCTTCCCCATGTCTACCACTGCCATATGGGGTTCCTGATACCACCCTGAGCTTGTCCTGCCAGAATCAGTCTGGGCAGAGACAGCCCAGGGCTTAGGAGTCTGTTTTGGTGGTTGATGCCATCTAGTGAGCATCCTTGGCCTGGCTGCCTGAGACCAGCGCTCGCTGCCGCAGTAGCTGTCTGCTGCAGCAGGAAAGGCCTGTCCAAAGAAGAGACTCGAGACAGTGGAGGCTGGTGGAAGCAGGAGAGCAGACACGTGGGCAAATGAGCAAGCAAAGGATGCTGGCACCATCTTTGCTGCTGTGGGTTCTCCAGTTGAGTCAGTGGTGAATCACCTGAAACTTGAGGAGGGGCACTCTGATTCTTCTGCAGGTTCAGGAAGGGCATCCAGGTCTGGGTGTGCATCAAGGGAAGGATGATGGGCCAGGGTTTCCCGAGCAGCTTCTGTTTCTCTGCTGCCTGCAGGCTGTGGTTCAGTAGCAGTGCCCAAGAGGAGGAGGATATCACTGTGGTGAGCCCCTCTCCGTACATCAGAGGGATGCTGCTGGGACACACTGTGGGCTTTGCTGCACCTGCTTTCCTGTCTGTGTAGGGGACTAGAGAGGTGCTGGTGTGAGAGAGATGCTGGTGTGGGGTTTTTGGTTTCTTATCCACAAAGCCAAGCAAGTTCCACTTACTCACCCCTAGTATATTAACTTTTACTTGCTTATTTTAGTGTTCTTCCTTCTCTGCCTGTCTTTGCCCACTAAACTGCTCATGCCTTTGCTTTCACATAGATTGAAACATGTCAGCTACAGGCCTTGGACACTGAAGATTTTTTTTATCTCTTTCAAAATTTCCTGGGCTGTTCCCTACCTGCAGTTTGCATTGCCATCACAATGCACTTTTCTTCCCTGTTTCTCTTCTGTAATGTGAGTATAGAACTCCTTAGCGCTCAGTGAGAGCAGCTCTTGGTTTTCAAGCAGATTTTTTTTTTTCTGCTAAGTTTTCTGGACCCAGTTCCTGCTTCTGAACTACAAAAGTTAATTGCAACCACTTCCAGTCTGAACTAAAAGAAAATGAGCAGACATAGAGTGATGCAAGTTTGGACTTGCTAAGGGCTTTAGAGTGACTTAGTCTTTGGCGTTGTTGTACAGTCACAAGTACCAGTCTGTGCTTCGACCGGTGGAAGGAGATGTGCCGTGCTGCTGGTCCACCTGTGCTTGCTTAGTTCAATTTGAGAATATGATGCTGAGCAGGGTTTTGGGTGGTTTGCAAGAGGCCAGACTGATTTTCTTCCTTGGGTCTCTGTTCCGCAGCAAGGTCAGCCTGCAGTGTGGCTGGTTTTCCAAACCCAAGAGCCTGTATTGGCAACAAGCAGAGGGGGCTAAGTGATTTTGGGTTGTAGAGGGTTGTGGAGTTTGGTGGTGGTCTTTTCTTTGTTTGTTCCCCCACTACCCCACCCTCCCTGAGGGGGAGGTTGTTCGGTGTTTTGTTTGTTTTTGTGGGGTGGGGTGTTTTTTGGTTTTGTTTTGTGTTTTTGTTCTTTGGTTGGTTTTTTTAAAGATTGTTATAGAAAAAATTGGGCTTGAGCAGATGTTTCAAAATGAATCACTTTCTCATCTGGCTGAAGATCAGGCTTTTCTCTGGCCTCCCAAGCACACAGAATTCTGCCCGTGATACAGCTGCGTGGCTCCAAGCACTTAAAAATAAAAGGGAATGGGGGAAACAGCTGCTCACATCTGGGGAGAGAGGGTTTGCGCTAGCAAAGTTGGATTTGTGTCATTTATTCATTAGGACCTGTTTTTTATGTTAACATGAGGTAGGCTATTATATAGCCCAGCATGTTTCCCTAGCCTTGCTATGAAGCCTTTGGGAAAGAACTCTTAATGGAGACAGTTTTCTATGGTGACTACTCCCTCGAAACAAGTGGATGTGATGCCTGGAGATGATCTGGTTTTACTTGCTGCAGCGCAGCTGGCTGGCAACAGATAAACCCTGGCTCAAGCCAGTTAGCCTAAGCTCTGAAGGGGTTTCCAGGGTCTGATGCTGTGGGTTTTGGCTCATTAGTATTCTGAAAGAGGGCTCCAGAGAGACATAATCATCAGGCTCACTGCAATTGTGGAAGACAGCGTGCACTGTAATTATCTGATCTTCTCTTTTTTATGATTGCTTCTTTCTAAGTTTGTTTGCATGGGAACCAGTTTCTCTTTCTCTGCCACCCAGAGGAGATGGCACACACTGGAGTTTGCTGTAATGGTATTTTTAGCGTCAGAGTTAGGAGCTGCCATTTTCCCCTTCTGTTTCGGAAACAACATTTATGCAGAGCTGTGTGATTCAGATCCTTTTATTCAACGCACTTTACTATGTGACTTTCTTGCAAAGCAGGGAAGAGAAGACACGCAAGTTTTGGGAAGGCTTGCTTGTTGTGGTAAGGAAGGAGTGTGTGTGCTCCTGCTGTGTTTATGTACTGGGACCTTTGTACTATCCAGGCTACCACACGGGTCTTTCCTGGCATCTTATCAAAGTGTGCAGCAACTAGTGCATGGCAATTATCTTGGGCTTCCCTGCTTAAGCACCACAGGTGAAAACATGGAGATTGCCACTACTCTTAAGTGGCAGGAAAGGAGAATAATCCAGCTGCTTGCACGCAGGAAGCAACGTCACAGCAAAGCACTGAGAGATGAGCTGAGGTTCGGGGTTGCACATTGCTTAGCAATGCCATGCTGTGAGGCTTGGGCGAGGTGGATGCTCTCCCACTTCTGACTTGGTGCATCTCCTGTATTACAGGTATTTTCAGTGCCCTCCCAAGTTTGGCCTCTTTGCTCCCATCCACAAGGTGATCCGGATTGGGTTCCCCTCAACCAGCCCCGCCAAGGCAAAGAAGAGCAAACGAATGGCCATGGGAGTGTCTGCCTTAACCCACAGCCCCAGCAGCTCCTCCATCAGCTCCGTCAGCTCGGTGGCATCGTCTGTTGGGGGCAGGCCCAGCCGCAGTGGGCTGGTAAGTGGCTCTTTCCAGAGATTGTGCAGCCTCGATTCACTTCCTCTGTGACCTGGCTCTACAAAGCCAGAGGTTTGGAGTTTGTGTCAGTAGCTGCACTGGGGCAGCTGCTCCTTTTGCCATCAATGAGACGAGGGGAGTGGAGAGTGTGATATTGTTACCCACCTTACAAATAGGACTCCCTGCATGGACATGAGAGGCGTAACAGATGTTGAGCAATTGTGACCATTATATAGCACTTTGGGCTCTTTGCAGTGGGATGAATCTCAGCTCCGCTGTCAAAAGCAGGTTTTGTACAGGATCCCGGCAAAAAATGCCGTGCTTCTTGTCCCTCATGGTTGTGTAGCAGCGTGCTGCTGTGTTGAACAGCTTTATGAAAGCTCCTGCAATGACTGTGTTTTACTGTAGAGGGGTACACTGCCCTGAATCACATGCCTTGTGATTTGGCAGGTACTCAAGAAGGCAGATACCAGAGCAGGCAGCAATATTATTAAAAGCTCGAACTCTGCCATAGTGTGTGCTGCATAGTACCTGCAGTCATCTTGGCTGGGGTTGAGGGTGCAGTACCCGTTATTGGGAGTGGATCCAACTAGTCCGTACAAGTCTCCGGTTGAGATCAGTCCTCCCAGCTGAGCTTACTGTTTGGGACAGCACCAGGGCAGGTCACCAATACAATATATTTAAGAAGGCAAATGATAAACTACATTATAATCTTTCCTGACCCAATTCCCACCCCACATCCTGTCCTTTGGGAAATGGTCCTTTCATTGCAGCGTAGCAGAGCTATTGAGCTTGTAAGCAGCATCCAGATGTTTTGCAGACTTGTTAACCCTGCCTGTAGGGCCTGGAGGGTCCAGCGCTGGAACTGCAGCTCTGTGCACCTTAATAAATAATCAGTAGGTGAGCTGCATTCCAGATTTAACAGGGGACTTCAAGCTATTCTAGAGTGGGAAGGACGCAGCTTTACCCCTGTCTCTTTTGAACTCTCTTCTACAGCTGACAGAGACTTCTTCTCGATATGCCCGAAAAATCTCTGGCACCACAGCTCTCCAAGAGGCACTGAAGGAGAAGCAGCAGCACATCGAACAACTACTGGCAGAGCGTGACCTGGAGCGGGCCGAGGTTGCCAAAGCCACCAGCCACATCTGTGAGGTGGAGAAAGAGATTACCATCATGAAGGCCCAGCACGAGCAGGTAGGCGGTGACGTGGCTTTATCGCTAGCACGCAAATATCTGGCATCTTCTGAAAGTTTCAGATCATAACGGTACCCATGTGTAGCTTCCTGATGTGAAACCTGGGCTCTGAATTTCTGCCTTTCAAGTGGAGACAGCTTACTGCACGGTGGTTAAGCTGAGGTTCCTTCTCCACTCCTGCCAGTGGAACATGTGCTCTCTCTGCCCCAAGCCAGGAGCAGAAAAAAGAAGCTGTGCCAGAAAAAGGACAGTAGATAGTTTGTGTCTGGTGGATCAATGCATTCAAATGCTGACATGCAAGTGGAGGGCAAACTTGTTCCCCTTAGCCACCGAAGCTGGCCTTGGCTGTGACTGCATTGCAGTGGTTTTTTGATACTATCGGACTCTGCTGAGAACATCAGCTCACTGATTTCCTGTCAGAGGGGGTGATGTTTTTATCACATTAATAAAGTAAAGAGATCTGTTAAAAAAAAAAAAGACTGATTATATATAGTTTTTTTCACAATCGTTTGTACAAACGATATTTTATGGACTTGAATGCTAAAAGAAAGGGGTTGTGTTTGTGCTATTTGTCAATATGTGGCTCTTCAACGACTGCTATTGCCCTTAATTCCTTGCTTGCATTTATAAACTCCAATCAGCTGCTAGGGAGCATTGACCGCACCGGGTATCTTCATGTGGTAGGCCACACCTGCCTGTCAGAAATGCAGGAGAAATTGGCAAGTCAACTGCAAGCTGACATCTTCCTTGTGTATAATATTTTCCAGTGATTACCCATCGCAAGTCTGCGATGACTTCTTGCTTCATGACCAGGGCTGAATTGCATCTGGTAACCTCAGACCAGATTTTCAAAACTGTTCAGGCTTCAGGTGCCTAAGTCTTAGGATTCTCCAGAGAGTTCAAGTCAGAGGGGCACTGAAACATGGATCAAATTTATAAGCTGCTGGAGATTGAACAGGTTTTTTCTTTTTGATACCTACATCCTGGCCTTTTAGGAAAATCTGCCTTCTTACTATAGCAGCCTCTGAAATAGATCATCAAAACCTTCTGTTCCCTTGTTCTGATCCTTTTTTTTCAAACAACTCCATACTTCAGACATAGTTAACCTCTGTGGCTTGGGCTCTTTTTTTTTTCTTCTCTCTCTGCAGTATGTCACAGAGGCAGAAGGAAACCTCCAGCGAGCACGAGCCCTGGTGGATGGGATGCAGAAGGAGAAGATTGAACTGTTGAACCAGCTGGAAGAGGAGAAGAGGTGAAGCAGGAGTGGATAGATGTGGGGGAGGTGAAGTGATGGGGGAGAAGAGGCTCTTACCCAGCAATGTTGTTCATGGGATGTAAGGAGAAGAAAGTGACTGGGAAAGCCATCTTTGGATGTCTTCCAGTGCTTCAGATGGGCTGGGTTCCCCTCTCCTGGCCATTGTCTGCCCCATGTAGGGGAGGGGCGTGCTGCTTGAGGTAACGGGAAGTTTAGAACAATTTTGCTGCAGTTGCACAGCTAATGTGACTCTTGTCTAGGGTTGGGTATCCAGTACAGTGACTGCCCCCATGTGCTGCTGCTAATCACAACTGAACAGTCATTTCCAGTTAGTCCTGTACGTTCCTATGTCTTATGGCTTTCAGAGGAGACTCAATGCTACATCATCTGGTGGGGTTGCAGTGAGCTGATTTCTGTGACATAATCAATCTCCAGTTTTTTGGCTATGCCCAGGTGAACCTGCCCCTTTGTTGCAATGCAACTGAAAGGCAGAGCACAAACAGCCAGCCAGGATAGCTCATACTCGGATAGGGGCAGCTCTGTTTTGCCATGAAAAGGAGTTTCATGGTTGGATGCACTTTCCTGCTAAACGCATGTAGCAGTTAAGAAAAAAAGAGACCATCAGTTTCCATTCCTGATTAGGACTCTAAGTGCTGGCACTTCTGTGCTGACCCTGATAAATATTTGACAGGCTGCTTGCATGTCCAAGAGTATTTGACCGTGGCACGTGTTGCACTAACAGTACGATGGTGGACAACAGTTGATCTGCCACTGCCTGTAGAAGGCCAAATAGTCTCAGTCTCCTGCTTGGCAGTGAAGTTATTGAAGGTTTCCAGCCATCTTCCCTGTTGTTTGGTTCCCAACACCAAGCAGGGAGAAGCAGCATTATTAGCCTGAAGGAACAAAGGGCTTCAGTAGTATCAGTAGCTCTGGGATTTGATACCCTGACCCAACTCAGCCCTGTTGCTATGTGTGACAGAGCCTTGCCTTCAGATATTCTTGGCTAAGGATAAGGTATAAAAACAATATTGGATAATAAACAGAACATGCAGGTTGGGCCATCCCAGGGCCCTGACCTTTCTGTACAACCTGGCTTTGCTAAAGACCATTTCTCTCCCCTCTACTTGTGGTGTGATGACCTTAAGGACATTCCTTCTGAGGAAGGGAAGTCAAATTGGAGTACAGCCTCACTGTAGTGCGATTCATCACCTCCCCACATCCCAGAGGTACCATCCATGTATATATGATGATGCATACATTTCCTCTGGAAAGTGAGGAAAAATCTGTTTGTCGTTCTTGGAGTCCAATTGCTCCATATATATAATTAAGCTCTTCAGTGGGAATAGAAAGACATTTCTGTGTATTAAGTAATTGAAACCAGCATTGATTTCAATTGAATGATGCCCCTCCTGAGGACCAATTGTTCTTTCGTGCACAAGTCTCCCCGTTCTCCTAGGAGGCAGCTCACTTTCCCAGCTCCAGGAGGCCCTTTAACACAAGACAGCTGAGTTCTTTCCTAAATATTAACAGATGACTCTTCTAATTAGAGGAGATTTAGACAAGGAAGCTTGTTTATGAAGTTAGATATGTATACTCACAGCTATTTTTGTCTGTAGCGGAATCAGAGTCCTTACATCTGGCTACCAGCTCAACATCCTCATTATTGCCTTTTTTAAAATCGGTAAAGAGAACAAAGAGGACTGAATTTAGCAGAAGGTTGAATTCTTTTGTATTGTTACTGGATTTTTCTCTTCAGACTTTGCAAAAGAGTCCTATGCACTTCTGCATTTGTTCATCTGATTTTTATGTGCATTTATGTGTGACTGGCCTGTACAATCTCTGGCAGCTCACCGTTTCCACATGGTGGAAACATTAAGCATGGCCCACCCTCTGCCAAGAAGGCAGTGGCTCTGATTCCCCTGAAATATTTTGTAAGGACCCTGTGCATTTGGCATAGGAATTGTCCAGTGCTTGATGGCAGGATAACAGGGTCTAAGAAAACAAGTGAAACCTGGTTGTGGCTTTCATGTTTTCAGGATCCCAGTGTCAGCAAACAGCAGTTGTGCTTGCTGAGAGGTGGTGCAGCAGAAACAGCATGTCTGTGAGCGTGCACCTTGCAAGAAGGCAAATGTTTGCTGTGTGGAAGCCTTGCTTATTAAATGTCTTGCTCTGTGTGTCTTGCTGTATAGCTTTTGCTGAGCTGTTTGTATACAAAGTTTGTCTGTACACCGCTCCTCTTAGACTTTGGTTGTGCAGGGGATGCCCACGTGCAATGGCTGCTGAGAAATGGGAAGCTATTCTGGATGTTACTGATTGCTATTTGTGTCTTTTCCCCTCCCCAGGAAAGTGGAGGACTTGCAGTTCCGTGTGGAGGAAGAATCCATCACAAAGGGGGATCTGGAGGTAATTCCTAACACCCTTACCAAACTGTGGGGTTAAAAACTGAAAATGCATATGGGGCCTCACCTGAATAATTTCTGCCACCTTTTGCTCAACTCCTGAACAATACATTATGTTTACTGATGGCTTTGGACCTGCTGTGAACACCATGGTATAAACTGTGAATATTGTTCTTTGGTATGTTGCCCCATGACTAGTAATGCTAGGAGCTGCCTGGAATTAACCATGTGCAGCCAGCCTGGCTTTAAATGTTGACATGAGTTGCTAACCCATGTTAAAATCTGACTGTATCTGAATGCATTACAACATGTTTTTTCACTGTAGAAATTACTTGACTGCTCAGTCACTGTCCCTGCAGTGTCCTGTTAGTAGCAGCTCACTGACACGCACAGTGTCCTGGTCAGATGCTGTTCTATTCCAGCTGAAATGCCACGTATTTTTTGACCTGCAGTAGCTCTGTGTGGAGTCCTCTGCCCACGGGAGTGGGGTTTGACGCTAGGATACCCTTTCATTTGGGAGGGCTGTTGCTCAGAGCAGTGCTGTTGCAGTGAATATTGTGTAAACTGGAAGTGGTGTTGGGAGCTTGCCCTTGAGTGGGAGGCTCTTTGTGGGGGTGTGGGGGGAAAGGAAAAGCAAATATTTCTGTGAAAGCAAGGCTCTGCTCTACATGTGTAAACCAGGACTTTCCCCGACCTTCAGCTAGAGGGCTACGTTAGTAACAGTCAGAAATGTCAAGGGACCTGCTCCTGTGCTTCACTGTTGGTCATATTGATAAAGGAACAGGAACATGGGAAAGCTAGGCAATGGAGTGCATTGCTATGGCTTTGATGCTCTTGGCGTAAACCTCTCCCCTTTATCCAGAAACTGAAGCAGCGTCATGTGTTTGACAGGGTGTGAGTCAGCAATGCGCTGATAGCAGACCTTTGCTAAAGGACAGCAAGTGCCTATTCCACCTAGCGTGTGGGTGCAAAATCGGGTCTCTATTGATTCCTGAGCTTGGATGATAGGTTTCCCCCAGCGCTTTAGAGAAGTGCGATTGATCCAGCACTCCCTTTGAGAGCAGTGACTTGTCCCTATGTAAGCTTTAAGTGTTTAAGCCTGGCTGTGGAGTAATGGCAATGGGACCAGGGTTAGCTAGCAGGTATATTTAGATATATTTTTTTTCTAAAAAAGCCACTGTGTTTTAGCAGGATGGTGAGCTGCTGTGACATAAATGCTCCTATAACCGCATGTCCCAAACTGAGGATAGATCTGATTTTCATTTGGGCTGGGAAGGAGTTGCTTTGCAATAGGGATGTGGCCAAGCTTCTTGCAGGCTGCCAGTGTCCTGTCCCCACCTTCATGTTCTCTACAGAAGAACAAATAACTTCTTAGGGAAGACTCACGGAGCAGCTTGGTTTCCTGCAATCCAGAGAACTGGGATGTTCCCCTGTGGGTCCAACACAGTGACAGCACAGACACTGTCAGAGGGCTTTGCTGTAGTCAGTTTTTACGTCCTGTCCTCTCTAATTTGGATGCTCAGGCTGAATGATTGACCCCCTGGAGTTAATTCTCACCTTCCTGCTTTGCTGTGCAGACAGGATTTCCAGAAGCAAGTAATTGACTTAAAGAAAAAATCCCTGATTGGAAATAGGGGGATAAGTGCTCCTTCATGTTGCAGTAAGTTTGCTGGGAAACGGTTGACCCTGATATTCTTCATGTAAAACTACAACGAAGTCAACCAGTGGCTGCTAGCACAGCCCGTTGCATCCCTAGGTAGAGCTCAACTAGACAGCCAAATACCAAAAGCAAAACCCAGTGACAGTTGTCTCCCCTTCTCTGGTCTTGTAGCCCTCTTACACCAGCAGCCCTCTTCTGAGAATTCAGAGGAGAATGTTTATCTTGCGCGTAACAGCCAGTAACAGGCATGACGCTAAGAAAACATCATCTCCTCTGTGGTCCCTAGATCTAGGGTTTCTGCTGAAGGCTAGGCTAAATCCCACAGTATTTCTCATAATATCATCTAGTTTTTGAACAAAAACTGGGTGTTGAGCGTGGCAGGCAGCATTCCTAGAAGCTCTTTGACCAAAGAAATCAATGTGTCTGCAGCTTGGAGATATGAGTCCAGTTTTTGGACCTCTGATAAAGAAGGAGGAGCTGTGGATTTAGCCTTGAAATGTAGTTGTGAATTCAACCCGTTTTTGATCGTGATTGGCAGGATCCTGTTGCTATAGTGCTTTGGAAGGTGAAAAGCAATTGCAGGAAAACAAAACCTTTTAAGAAGGGCTTTTTATGGTGGAAGACTGTGTTGTTATAGGAAATATTAGCCTCTTCAAGGAACTGCCTCATGCTGATCTGGAACCTACCTCATACCTTGAACACCAGTGGGAAGTCAGTTTGTAACCTGTGAATAGTAATTTAAGGCTAATAGCAAGAAGTAAGTCTAAAATTCAGATCTGAACTTCCTCAAAGTGTGGGAAAACTTGGGATTTGAGGCTTTGAGTCATACCGGCTAGGCAAAACAATTTGCAAAAAAATAAGAAACAACACAGGACTTGATGTGAATCTTAAGTGAAGCTATATTTAAGGACTGTAAACAGTTGATCTAACTTTCTTCCCTGATTATTTTTCTCCTCTACTTTCATGTGTTTTTCCAGACTTTGAAAATAGCAGGATTGGTAGATACTGAACAAGCTTGGCTGGGACCTTGAGTGTCAACCTCAGGAGTCTTGAGAGGTTTTCTGTGGGAGATTCAGAGATTAGTTTTGTAATAGGTCAGCATCTTCAGGTAGCCAATATCTGACGTGCTGCCACCAGTTAAGGTAATTTCAAAAGTTTGTGTTGCTGAAATTCCACTTGGGGATTTTGAGATAGTGTAAATTAAGGAAAAATCATTAGTATCAATGGAATAATTTTCCCTGTAAATAAAATGAAGCCTGGAGCTCCATCTTGAGATGTAGATCTTTGAGCTTTGCAGAGAGCTGGGGAAGCCACTCAGTACAAAATTAAGTTTCTTTTATTAGGATGCATTCAGCCAACTTTTACACTTCAGTGATATCATTTGTGGGTTTTGATAATGTTTGGGGTTTTGAGACCACATCTTTTTTCCCTCTTTCAGGGGTCAGATAGACCACATAAAATATGGACTAGCCTGAATATATCTGACACTTGATATCTTGACCATCTATGAATACATGTATAATGATACATTACAAGCCATAAGAGAAAACATGGATTTTCACAAACTTCAGTTGCCATCATTTGTACAAAACTAACCAAAACTTGCTTTATTGTAGGAAAGGGCAGAAAACCCCTAAAATTGTTTCCAATAGAAAGAGGGGGAAGCAAGTAATTGTATGGAAAATGAAGGGCAGAAAATGGGGGTTAAAAGAAATGGTTCTGGTCAGGTTTGGGTTTTAGTAGGTCCAGTTTAATACAAGGAAAAATGTTGGTTTTGTAAGCTAAAAAATTGTGAAGGCCAGAGTCTGCATGCATTTTCCCATGTCTCCTCTCCTCTCTTTTATTTATGGGAAATTTTACATGATATTACAGTGGCCATTGCAGAGTCATGAGGTTTGCCACCAAGTGCAGTTATATGGTACTTCTGCTTTAAAAGTGAAGAGAACTGAAGCAATGCCCGGAGTCAATGCTCCTGGATTTGGCAGGTTACATAAACTTCTTGTGCTTAGTTTACTCACCTGTTTAAAAAATGAAACAACAAACAAACAAAAAAGAAAAATACACAAAAAAATCAAGTAAAAACCCCAAAATAGTTTTGTGTACAAGGCTGTTAAAGCCTTAGTGTGCAAAAACCACTTTGAAATTCATAGCAGCCCTGTTCAGAGCTAAAGCACTGGTTTATGTAAGTTTGGTATCTAAATGGCTTTGATTTGCTTTCAGTGCAGTGTGGTTTTGGTTTTAGCAATATGCCGTGTACCGTATGAACTGCTGGCTTTTTCCCCCACCTAGTGTAGGGTTCAAGCTGTCTCCAGAGCAAAAAGAGGATGGAAACTTCCAACTCTTTTCAGACTACCTTGTGATTCTTCTTGAGGAGAGATGCAGAGAATCATTGCAAGGTCTTTGCATTCTCTATGTGATGCAAGGGTCTTGTACTGGTGGTCTGCAGCGGCGGGAGCTTTGCTTTCAGGAAGTGTCTTCAGTATAGTCTTGATGCAGGAAAACACGGAAGCAGCTTTCTAATGCAGAGGGTTGTTTTCCCATCACAGATTCCATTTTCTCGTGAATAGCCACTACGAGTACCATGCAAAATCCTGTAGTGACCGTTTTCTGTTTGGTTGGGTTTTTTCCTGCTTGTTTGGATCTTTATTCTCCCCCTGTTGTGAACTGCCTTTCCTTGTCTTGTACACTGAAGATGATGTTGCAGCCTTCTCTTTCCCTCTCTTTCTCTCTCTCCCCCTTTCCCCTTTTCCCATCTCCACTGTTCTTTTTTCCCTATGTGTGACCAGACTCAGACGCAGTTGGAGCATGCCCGAATACGGGAGCTCGAGCAGAGCCTGCTGTTTGAGAAGGCACAGGCTGAAAAACTCCTCAGAGAATTAGAGGACACCAGGGTAATCGACCCCCACTTGCCCTGCCTGCAGAACAGCGCGCTTGCCCCCTGCGTTGATGCTCATGATGCCATGCTTTGGGTTTCTTCTTTTTTTATTCTTTTTTTGTTTGGTTTGTGGGTTGATTGGTTTTGGCTTGAATTTAGGCTTCCCTGATTTTTTTGTTTGGTTTTTTTTCATTGCTCTCTCTCCTGGAACTGGTAGTACGATATAATTTCTAGCTTTGCTTTCTTGTGTGGGGACTCGTTTCTCAGATTGAGTTTGCTTCTCTGCCCCATGCCACCATTTGACACATGAGCTCTTCACAATTCATCTTTCAATTAACATGCCCAAATAATATCTGCACTCTGCACAATTCATTCTGCCTCGAGGCTCCCCCAGGCTGTAACAGAAAATAACATTGCGATCAGCATTCCCTTTGTCCTCTCTCCAGCTGTGGGAGCTGCCACCTGAAATGGAAGATACTGGTGAGTGCAGGTGGACCGTCTCTGATCCTTGGCCACGCCTGCAACAGGACAGGCTGCCCAGATGAACAACACACCCGATCCTAAAAGCAACCAGATGTGGAAAGGGCTTTTTCGTGCTGGTGTGGTGTGGAAGCAGCGAACTTGCCTACAGTGAGCTTGCTCCTCACCAATGGATTTGTTAGAGCTGTTGAAAACACAAATGTGAGGTTGTCCAAAAGGGCTAAATGGTTTGAATGTCCCTGTCCCCATGTAAAATAAAAAATACCCAGCCTCCTGGGCTGATGGTTAGTGGGGAAAATGGCAATTGAAATGAAATGGAATTGATTGCTTGTGTTTTGGCACTGGAAGATCCGCTTGGTTTCCTTGTTTCTTCTGCCTTTTTCTAATATTTCATATAGTCAAATCTCTTCATCCATCCGTAGCTGCAGCCCCCTGAACTCCCTGTGACTAGCAGGTGGTTCTGCCCTGTTAGGTTGCATTCAGATAGTAAGACATTGATCCATAGCCCTTATGCTCAATGTTAACCATGGCCAGATTTATTGTCTTGCATCCTCTAGCCTTCTACGTTATTTTTACTTTGCTAATGAACTCTAACAAGTACTTCTGTAGAAATCCCTTTTCCTTTTTACACCAGGGTAAACAAATTAAGATGCAGAAGAGAGGTTTGTAGGCTGAGGATTGCTGAGCAGTAAAGGAAACTTGATATGCTTACTGCCGGTTTCAACGCTTGTGATCTTCCTGCATGTGCAGTTACATTTCCTCTGTGCATCCTCTGGCAAGATGCCTAGTCTGGAAATATAATGCCCTTTCAGGACATTATTTTTCATAAACCACGGTTGCTCTCTAGCGAATTCCAAGGGTTACCTCAAAGATGTGTGTTTCTCTGTGGTAAATGAGAGGTTCATATTAGAAAAAAACAAATTGCAATTGGCACATAGACATAACTGTTAGTTATTGGTGGTAGTTACCCTGGTGCAAAACTGTACTCAGACCGGAGGGTGCTGGGTGTTCTTTTCCTGTTTATTTGAACTTTGACTAATGTACTTTGGATTTACTTCCACTGGAGCACACTTACTAAAAGGAAGGATGCAGCGATGAGAGGTGAGGACTGATTTTTGTCTTCTCTATTGTGTTGCAGTTAACCACAGTAGCGGAGAAGTCCAGAATCCTGCAGCTGGAGGAGGAGCTGAGCCTCAGACGCAGCGAGGTGGATGAGCTTCGGCAGTGCCTCAGGAGCTCTCACCAAGCAGAGACGCCTGAGCATAACCTTGGCTTGCAGTCAGAGGCTCTTCGTCTACGAGATCAATTGCTGTCTGCCAACAAGGAGCATCAGAAGGAGAGCAGCCAACTAAAGGAGAAGTACGAGAAGACATTAAAGAAGTACCAGCAGGAGCTGGAGAAGCTGAAAGCTGTCAATGAGAAGTATTCTCAGGAAATCGTTGACCTAAAGCATAAAGTTCAGCAAGCCACTAATGAGAACATGGGGCTTATGGACAACTGGAAGTCCAAGTTGGACACGTTAGCTTCTGACCACCAGAAGTCTCTGGAGGACCTCAAAGCCACATTGAGCACAGGCCCCGACACCCAGCACAAGGAGATTGTGGAACTGAAGGCAGTGGTGGAGAGTATAAAGATGGAGCACCAGCTTGAGTTGGAGAACCTGAAAGCAAAGCATGACATTGAGACAGCTGTTCATATAAAGGAAAAAGAGAGCCTCAAACTGAAGTTGCAGGAGGCTGTGGATGAAGCAGAAAAAAGCAACAGCAACTGGAAAATGCAACTGGAAACCAAAAGCAATCAGCACCTTCTTGAGCTCCAAGATGTGAAGGACAAGTGTCGAGATGCTGAGCTGAGGGTGCATGAACTGGAGAAACTTCACAGTGAATATAAAGATCAGACACAAGCAATAGCTTTCTTAAAAGAGCAGATATCTTTGGCTGAGAAGAAGATGTTGGACTATGAGACGCTGCAGAAAACAGAAGCCCAGAGCAAACAGGAGATCCACAGATTGCAGGAAAAAGTGCTTGTCTTAGAGAACAAGCTGCAGTCCATGGAGGCCCTGCATCCTTCTCAGCATGCAAATGTATGACTCCTGGGTCATTCTGCTTGTTTGTTATCACTGTTAGTAACCCTTCCTAGGAGTAGCCCTCCACTGCTGCCTTGTGCAATTTTCTGAAGCTTCTGTGCCTCAAAGTATCTGGATGCTTTTACCTTCCATTGATAGTGCTTTTTCCGCACTGCATCTCCATGATGAAGGTGTCTTTGCGCTCTTGAAAGCCAGTACAGCGGCACTTTTAGAAATAAGAGTCAAGAGAAGCAAGTGGGCCACATCTGGGCTTGAAGGCATGTGAGGGCTGTGGCAGCAGACTAGGGCTATCGTAGTTTGTCAGGGGTGGGCTCTCATCCTGAGCAAGCAGCACTTTTAGCTGAAAAAGTATCATTTCTACAATATGGTTGTCCTCCAAGGAGCTGCATCAGCCGTAGTGTATGATTGAGCAAGGACCGTTAGGGGTGGGTGGAGGACAGGGTGGAAGAAGAGCCATTGCCCATGCTGAGATAGAGCATGTAGCTCACTCAGCACACGGGGCATGGTTTGAGAGCCCCAGCTAGGGGGCTGAGCTGATGGGATTGGGCGGGAGGTGCATGCCAGCGATGCGGCAGAGGCAGTGGGGAGGCTTCACAGCGGATACAGGAGGCACAGGGAAATGCTGACTTTGAGGATTGTAGTGGAAGAGCTGCTGGCAAGGGTCAGGATGGCACCAGGCTGGGGAAATAAGATGCCTGGTTGAATAAGGGTCCTGAGCCTCCCAGGGAAGGCTAGAATAAGAGCAGGAACAATATGAAGAGGTCAATTTTCTGTGGCCCTTGTCTTTTTAAGTCATCCTCATGTTTTTGACTGCTATAGGATGCTATCCTGCTTTTGTGGCATGGCACAGGGACACATGGCTGGCTTTGCACGAGAGTGAAGGGAGGAGATTGCTACTTGTGGCTCTAGGCTGGATCACTGTTTGTGTTTGGATTTTGCATGAGAAATGAGAAAAACTCAACTTACAACTTGCCCCTGTGGGGATGCAGAAAATGAAAATAAGCCAATAAAACGTGAAATGTGCATGTTTTAAGAATACTCATTTGAAATCTATCACTGGCAGTGTAGTCGCTATTCCAGACTGAGGTGCCAAAGACGTGAATACAATACCTACATTTTATTTGCCAGCATGAACAGCCCTACTGAAATTGGTTGCATCTCTAGGCAGCAAAGTCAAGCCCATGAATTACTGTTGGCCAAGTTAGAGCTTCGTGCCTGCAAAAGGACACACTGAACTGGACAGGAGAGGCAAAAGCCAAAGGCGGAATCTACAGGATTGATGGTGATTCAAGGGTTGCTCAACATGTTTCACCAAGTAAAGACGGTTGTGAACAACAAGTACAGCCAGGGCCCTGGGAAAAGTGGGTTGTTATTGCAACAGGTCACGTATTATAGCCAATATTCAAGCAGGGATGAGTGTGAAAGAAGCTGGAGGCTTGTTCCAGAGCCTTTTAAATAAATGAGAAGGCTCTGGGGGATACTGATATTGGATTAGCATCAGGGAGTCTTTAAATAATTACTTTAACTATTTATCAAAATCAGGAAAATGTGGAAAGAAATGCATGGGTGAAAGCCTTTTGAGTATCACAGAGCAAATTCTATTTTTAAATGTCTAAATGTCTTAGCTAATTTAATATGACTGTAGTATTAACTATCCAAATATTTTAAATGAACAAATATGTCTTGTGACCGTCTTTCCTGGACCTTCGAGTGAGAACCACAAATGTGCTTCCAAAGAGCAGTTAAATAGTTTTTCCGTACCAAAAGTACATCAGGTTGCGTATTCCCCCTTTGGGTGTGCTCCTGCGTCTGCTCAAGACACATCCTGCAGCCTCACTGGGGCTCTCGGGGACTGACCTCGGGGCTTTCAGCAGTGATGGCCAGAGCAACTGCTTGATCTGGGGCATGTGCTGACGTCCCATCAAAGGCTGCTGGACACAAAGAGGTTTGAAGGGCTGAGTTGTAGCCTCTGCCACAAGAAAGCTTGGCCGTGAGCTCCCTGGTCTGGCTTTTCATTGCAGGATAGGCAAAAGAGGATGGGGAAAAGGCAGAATCCCTTGTATGGGCCAGCATTTGCTTTTTATTATTTTTATTAATGTATTCATTCTCTAATAATTATTATTCTATCAAGATTTTATTAGTATTTTTACAACTTTGGGCACAGTTAAATTTTTCAGAACTTGAGGAACTTGTCTGATAGGTCCCAAGCTAAATGCTGACGAGTATTTGCACCTGACTATTTGCTATGGTTAACCACAGGAGACTGGGCCAAAGGAGAGCAGCTCTTCTATTGCCCTGCACAAACTTGGGGTGTGAAAGCTGGAACCAGAGCTTATGGGGAAAGCCTGATGTCTCTTCCCTCCTGGGTGAATCTCAGTGTTGTGCTCAGCTGCCTGTTGTGTGGGGGCACTCTCAGGTGATACCAGTTCACCTTCACAGTGCCCAGCTGTAGAAGTGACCCCTCAAAAGCCTTTGTTTCCCTCTCAGTAAGGATGTAAAACATGGTAACTTGGGTACCAGATACACTTCTGCTTTGGATGGGGGTTTGTGGTGGTTAACTTTGCTTTGAATCTTTGGGAAAAGTTCTGTTTTACATCTCATATTATACATTTATTTCAGATGATTGAAACTAACGATATTTCAGAAGAAAAGATAAAGATGAAGCAGACTATGGAAGGTATGAAATTTTTTTTCATGGAACACCCTGTTCTTGTAACTCACTTGCCTTCCCTTCCTCTAACTTTCTGCCCTTGTAGGGATGGCTGTGTGAAAGGGCCTTAGGAAGCCATTTCATCTCTCAGATTTTGCTGGGTGCCATTTGTTGTTTGGCTTTTTTTTTCCCCCTCTAATGTGGCTGAGCATATGCAGGGGTGGATGGTTTTACTTGTGTTACACACCATGCAGATGGTGCAGGTTAGAGACAGATCTGGGGAAATGGGCACGCTTCCATCCCATCATTGATCTTTACAGCAGGTAAAATCCAGCCATTAAATGTAATTTGTTCATTGGAGAGGACTGCTAATGGTAGATATTAATGTGACCGGCTTGAAATAATGGGGGTTACTTTTTTATTAAGCTTACTATAAATCAAATCCATTCTTTTAATGAAAGGCAGAATTTATGCACTCAGACAATTTGTATAAAGTAGCTTTGAAACTGAATTACACCTGGCCTCCCTCAAAAGGAGGGTAAGCTGTAACCCCTAGTCTGGGCAACAGCAGGGCTGGCAAGATCAGAGCTGGATGGCCCAGATGGTCTCTGTTGGGAGCGATGTCCTACCACACTGCTGTGCATGACATACGTTTTTGGGTGTCTGTGAAGGATTCCGGGCTGTTCCAAGACATGGAAGGTGCTCCCAGATCACATCATCCCTTGCTTGTCCCCCAGAGACTCATATTTCTTGATTCTTCCTTAGGGTTGGGTTGTTTTGTTTGGGTGGGTGGGGTGTTTTTGTTGTTGTTTTGTTTGGTTGGTTGGGTTTTTTTGTTTGTTTTGGTATTTTGGGGTTTTTTTTAGCAGAAAACGTTATCAATGTAGGTCACAAAGGTGATCTCTAAAGAACTAACTTGTCAATTCCCTTTTCAAATGGCATTTGGCTTAGGGTAGCATAGCGTTTTCTCAGTTATTCACCTCCAAGGAGTCTATTCTCTGCAAAGCCCATGTTAAAACCTTGCTGAGGATGTAGCAATCTAAGCAGAAGTTACTGGGGACTTCTGCAGGATCAAACTTCGCTTAATAAAACTTTGTTTAGTTTGAGTGTCCCTCTAGCTGTTTGTGGATTCAGACGGAGATGTTTTGTCCTATTTCCATCTGCCCTCAATGCTAGCTAGGCACTGTCAGTCAGCCTCAGCACTGTCTTTGCAGGTACAGGATTATGTATATGCAATACCAAATTGTATGCTGATTGACAGGTAATTCCTGCCTAGTGAGGGCAGAACCTAACTAGGTCCAGCAGCCACTGCTCTTAAAATGGCCACTCAGTCCGTGTGCGTGTTGTTTCCACACTGAATAAGCCATATATAGAAGGTGCTAAAACCAACTAGCTCAGACTTGAGCCACAAAAGCACCATACTTCAAATCTATGACTCCGAGTGCGGAAGTGCATCAGTTCCCAACAACATGTATTTTAAAAATGTCTCTGCCTTCCAGTGTAAGAGGTAACACAAAGAAATGTGCTCAAAGTGCCTTTCTGGGGTTCTTATTAAGGTTTTATCCCCCCTGCCCCCAGTTGCTTTCTTAAACCTGTCTGATATGGTTTCCCAGCTGTGTATCCTGCCTCCTAATACCTGGGGAGTGGTGAGATGCAGTGAGAAACACCCGTTATCTGTCTCCTGCTGCTTCTCTGCTGATGGAGAGTGCCACCATGGCCCTGTCGCACCCCAACCCATGCCGTACACTCAATACGTTCCTGATTTGCACAGAGCATTTTTCCAAGCTTCTAATCTTTGTCTTTTCTTTTCATTATCCCACAGACCTCCAAGACAAGCTGAGTAAAAGAGGCAAAGAAGTGTCATCACTGGTGTCTCAGACTGAAACTCTAAGGGCCCAAGTAAGTGGTAAGTTTCCCTAATCCAGTGCTGGTGGTAACTAGGTGTTCCCCTGCTCGTCCTCTCTACTGGTGTTAAACTAGGGCCCAGGTGCTGAAAGGGGCAGGTATAAAACATGACGCTGCCTGTCTGTTAGTGGATATTATTGGTAAGAAATGTTCAGGAGTTCTGGTCTCATTTCAGGAGGTGAACACAAACACTGCAGAAGTTATTTGTATCCTGTGAGAAGGGGTTTTTGGGCTCATTGAATGTCAAAAGCTGAAAGAGGCAGAAATAAATGGAGTTGGGTGTGTTGCTTCCAAGATCTCCCCTTAAACAGGGCTAGATCCAGAGCTGATTAGACTGTGCTGTTAGGAGTGGGAATTGGAAAAGGCAAAAAACAGGAATGTAAGTAAAGGACTAAGTGACCTTTCTTCCCCCTGTATCCTCTGCTTCTCATAGCTTTGGAAAATAAATGCAAAACGGCAGAAAAGAAGGCCGATTTGGTCTTAAAAGAAAAGAAGAGGCTGGAAGGTGAACTGGAAGCCTTGACCAAGAAAACACACGATGCTTCAGGGCAACTGGTCATGATTAGCCAGGAGCTACTCAAGAAAGAAAGGTCAGTCTGCAGGTCTGAAGGACGGAGCTGGAGACAGGGGGCTGTGTGTGTGCTCCTGTTCATTCACGGTGCTGTAATTTACCACTAAAAGAAATCTAAAGGCTGAGTCGTTGAAGTCCAGCCCTCAGCTCTCCTGTTCTTTAGAGATGCTCATGTAGGAATTTGGTTAAAATTAGGGGCTATGAATTATCAAAGCCCTTCCACTGCTCACCAGGAGCTGCAAGGCAGCTCAGCACCCATGTAGATGCTGAATGAATTCGTGTACAAAGCAGCTAAGCCGGCTGCTGCCCTGCTCTGAAACACAGTGCCCTGTGCAGGTCCCAGTATCTTTACAGCTGGTGTGGTGGGGAGGGCAGGAGGTCTGAAGCCCCCAAAAGGGTGGGAGTTGGGTCAGGTTTGCTTGCTGGCCTTTCTTTGGCTCTGTAACAAAGGTGGGAGGGAGCGTGGCAGGACTCCAGTGGTGTGCACGCTCGGAAAATGTCTTCACCTTTTTCGTGCTGCTGCTTCCAGGAGCCTGAACGAGCTGAGGGTGTTGTTACTGGAGGCGAACCGGCATTCGCCTGGGCCAGAGCGAGACCTGAGCCGGGAGGTGCACAAAGCTGAGTGGCGGCTGAAGGAGCAGAAGCTCAAAGATGACATCAAGGGGCTGCGAGAGAAACTGGTGGTGCTGGTAAGGGCACCAAACCCCTTCCTGGCCTTGACTTGGGGGCTGAAGGGCTCTGTGCGGCTTGTGTGGGGTTCTAGCCCTTCACCCTTACTCCAAGCCTTCCTGCTTTCTTTTGTGCTACTGAGCATTTGATGGGAACTTCCTTGACAGCGCCTGTGAGCTGTGGCCTGGCTTAGCAGCACCTCATTAAGCAGCAAAAATGTCCATCTGTCCTTCTCCAGTGTTTTCCTGTTCCCACTGGTTTTAGATCTATTGCTAAATAGGGCTAAAATTTGTGGGAGAAACTGAAGGTTGGTCAGCTACTTCACATTTTTACACATTCTCTGATCTAAGAATAAGCAACGTCCTCTAATTCCTGTGTACTTCAGTGTCCTCCAGTGGTTGAAACGTGAATAATTTATTTGAACTCTGCTGGGAACAAATTGGAGCTGCTGCTGGTTGGATTCGATACAATTGCCTTGAGCTGTGCTCTGACCCCATCTACTGTTGAAATCAAAACATGGTTCTATGAGTTACTGTGGATTTCTATTTTGCTTAGTTTCTGTAGTTATTGGTTTAATTGAACATGCTTCTATTTTCTTTGTTGTATAAGGACAAGGAAAGATCGGTAACAGATCAGCGGCGATACTCCCTGATTGACCCCTCGTCAGAGTCAGAAGTGATCCGGCTGCAGCACCGGCTCGTCAGCACAGAGGACGTGCTGCGCAATGCCCTGGAGCAGGGCCACCAGATGGAGAAGCTCATGGAAGCCATGAGGCTCTCCTCCGAGAAAACACAGGTAGAACATTGGCAGTAATTTCCCACGTCACTCAGCCCTCAGCAGTCATTTCTCTTAAGCAATCTCCTGGGACCTTGCCCTGTGCTGTGGGGGTGATGCAGTCAGCTGGGTCCCTTTCCCTCCGCTGGAAACAGCCTGGCAAGACTTTGTTTTGTCAGGCGTGGCTTAAAACTAAGAAAAGCCTTGCTAGTAATTATGGATCCTTTTGTGCTCTGCAAGAATGGTTGCCAAAAGTGGTGTTTTGGGGAAGGCTGCAGTGTGAGTAACTGTTCTTTGTGTACAGTGACGTGTGGCCGCATATCCTTGCAGTACAGGCACTTTATAATGGGAGAGTTGAAGACTTCTGCCGTCTCTGTTCTTGGAGAGGGTTATTTCCATGCAGTCCATAAGAACAAACTTTGGAGGTGACTGGGAAAATGTTTTCTATTTCACTAACTAGTTCCTGGAGGCATCTGTCTATCTGATCTGGGTTTGCTGACGGACGATGAATGTTCACATTCCAGTTGCTATCTTCTCTTCCCAACTTCCTCTGGCCTCCCTTTGTTTCTTGTGACAAAAGCAAAACAGCTTCACCTGTTTGTCTTGCATCCTTCTTTGTGAAATTGAGGGCTGCAAATAACTTGACTCCGCATTTGACTTTTTCCATCTCATACCTATGGTGTCTAAGCCCTGACTGATTCTTCCTGTGAAGTGACCTGCCCCTAGTGCCGAGCTTTGTCTTTCATGTCCTTTTTTACTCTTCTAGCTGTATTTTCTCTTGTGTCTGCATTCAGGTCATGGCTTTCAGAGCTCAGATGCACAAGCGCTGCTCTTGAACTTGCTAACTTGAATTCTTAGCAGAAAAATGTTTTAGGATAGTACAGAACAAGCCACTAGACATGGAAAATGGGCAGAGAGCATGTTTTCCCTGATGCAGGTGCAGATAGGTTGTGGTAGGTAATCCAGGGGGTATGAAGTCTTCTCCTCCCCCCGTGACAGCTTTCTGCACAGTTTGCAGATAGACCAAATGGCTGTTTGCATTGCAGTGCTACTTGTAGGGAGGCAGTCAGGAGGAGGGTGCACAGTAAAAATTGTAGCCCTGAAAGCTCTGCCAGCTCAGCTGAGCATCTGTGTGTTGCAGACAAGTCTCTTTATATCCCACAGTGCAGCGGCAGCAACCGTCTGCCAGCACCAGACAGGACAGCTGTAGTCATGATGACAAGTTTGTGGCAGTCCAAGACATACTATAATCCTGTCAGTACCTCCAGAGTGACTTTAGCTTCTGCTGTAATTGCTATGTGTCAAATGAAGATGCATCATGACAACCTCATATGTTGGAAGCTATGGGAGGGGTGGGGAAAGTTATTTTCTGTTTGCTTTAATGCTAAGTCCCTTGAGAAAAGGGAACCTTCCTTTTCACATTCCTGTCTCCAGAGGTGATGCAGGTGGTAATTATTTCTTCCCCAACTGGAGAAAATAACGAATCTTACATAAAGTGAGTTGGAACAGACCTTAGGAGGTCAGCTAATCTATCCCTGGTATTACTCTGGTACTTTCATGCTTAAGAAATCTTAGAGATATGACAAGATAGTATTATGCCTTCAACGACAAACCACGGTACTGAGAGACAGACGGAGGATTACTGTGGGGAGCTAGGCTTCAAACTTCTATTGATGTCAGATTTTTAAAGTGTCTAGTTACAAGGAAACCTGGATCAAAGCTCCTTAGTTTCAGTATGATATCTGTTCATCATTCCCCTTATGAAGGGGAGTTGTTAACCAGGGGCTTTCATGCTGAGCCTGAGGACGCTGCTGGCCTAGGGAGATCCTGGTGCAATAGTTAAGGAATTGATGGTTCTTCTACATTTCCACTGTAACCCATTCTGTGCTACCTTCTGACCTCCCATCTCCTCTCTGACAGCAGCAGCTATTGCCCAGGGATCTGCCTTGGCATCGCTCTCCCTTTGTCTGCAAAGCCTTCACTTTGCAGCATGCTCGAGAAGGAAATCTCTTAATTACCAGAGGCGGCTGCTGCTGCTCTCCCTTCGCAGGCTTAGTCAGCCACCACGCTCTGCAGTCCTTGCTGTGCATGGCTGGCCTTGCTGTTAGATGGGGAGGTGCAGGAGCTGGGGAAGCATAATGGCACCACGTCTTCATCTCACCCTCGAGTAATCGCTGCCTTGCTGTTTCCCTGCCTACAGCTGCAAAGTATTTGTCCTGTAAGAGAGGAAGAGGATCTTTGCCTTCTCCTTGTCTTGGGAGACCCTGATCTCGCAGCTTTGCAGGAAATTACAAGGATTTGGCACTCGGGCCTTTTCTTGGAGAATTTGCAGTGACTGCTCTGGGAGCTTTTTTATTTCATTTAAAGTGAATTGCACCACTTTGTTCATTATCGTGACCGTGTACTGAGACCAAATTTCAAACCTAATTCCTGGTATCTGATAGCTGCTTAGTGCGCAGATCGGGTGTGCTGCAGGTAGGATATATTGCCTTGTGTAAGGTCTGAATCACCTGTGAGTCGTGGGTGCAGACCCAAAGTCAAGCCACTACAGCGGCACTATTCTGGCCACCCACCCAGGTGGGTTCACTGCCTGGCAAACAGCTCCGGCTCTCAAAGCAGAGCTGTTTGAATTCCTGCCTGTTTTTCCTGCCCAAACTAAACCTCTGTCCTGTAGGGTTGATTATTCACCATCATGGTAAGAATGGAAGCTGGGTAGCTGGGACTCCTCTAATGATGGGTTTTAAACCTTGCAGTCTTGTCTCCCTGTAATGTCTGGTTTTGCTGCCATCAGCAATTCACCAACAACTGTGAATCTGCTTACCCAGACCCAAGCAACTGACATCTGGCATGCTGTGACTTCAGGCTGCAGCTTTCTGCTCTTGTTTGTGCTGGTTGTACTGTCATTTTGAAGCTGAAGGGCTCCGTATCATCCCTGCTTAAAGGAACATTATAAATGTTTAAAAGTTCTTGTGCTTTATAAAGAGAGAACAGCCTGTCCTGGCTGCCAGACTTGTCCCCAGAGACGGGAAATGGGGAACAGCAAACGTCCTTTTCACTGCTGGGATGTTCACTGTGCCGTGTTTTGCAGTCAACGCTGCCCTTGGTGGAGCGTTTGTTTATCAGGATTTAAGAGGCAGAAGTAGAGTGGGTCTGTGTCTGTGAGGAACTCTGGGGATGTTTTGTAGATGGGAAGGATGCAATCTGGCATGTGGGGATTGGGCCAGGGTGCAGAGGGCAGGAAGCTTCTTGCCAAAATTGAGGTGGGATTTTTGCATTCTCCTTTCCTTGTGTGGAGTGAGCTGCTAAGGAAGGAGATGGCAGTCTTGCCAGATCTCAGTGCTTGTGGGCAAACCCACTCGGCTCTGTGTCCCTCTTCAGTAAGTGCTGTCCGTTCTCCATTGCAGACTGTTGGAAATTCTGGGTCTGCTAACGGGATTCACCAGCAGGATAAATCCCACAAGCAAGAGGTAAGTTATAAGAAGAACGTTGTTAAAAAACGGTGACTGCTTCGTGTGATTTCTTGCCTGATGTGCTGGGGACAGCTCTTGGATAGAGGCAGTTCTGTCAGCAAAGCTTGACTGTGCTATTCCCACAGCAAAAGCAAGGGGCTTTGCACAACTCCAGTTGCCAAGCATGGTGGGAACCTCACCTTACCATTAAAACCACTTGAAGCCATCAGGAAGGTGCTAGTGAGATGCACACTGAGGTGCAATGGGTGCTTGCTCTGGCAGAAGCAGTGGGAAGGGAGTTTTACCTCAGTCTCCTGGGTCAGTGCCTGTGTGGCTCCTCCTGGCAGCCCCAGTGAGAACCCGCTCGGTCTCGGATCTCTGCCATCCCCTTTACATGGGTGGTGCCTGTGGGGCATGCCGTCCTGGTGTCCCCTGGCTTTCATGATGTAGGGCAAGACCTGCAGCCTCAGATGTTATTTCCTCACAGGCAGGATGGTCAGCCTGAGGAAGAGGCAGTGTGACTTACTGGGCAGAGCAGCGGGTCAGGACACGTCAGGCCTGGTGGCATCATGCTCCGTGCCTCAGTTTCCTCTTCTGTAAAAACACCTCTGTGCTTGCCCTCATTTTGCCTAACAAGGTCTCTTTCCTTCCAGGAGAAGCTCTGATAGAGAAGAGGTGAAGAGGATCGTTTCACACCAGTATCAGCTCCTGTGCAGTGTCAGGAAAAACGATACCCCATCTGGCTTTAGCACCTCCAAAAGACTAGACACAGTATTTTCACCTTAAAGCAGGACAATGTTTATAATATACTAACTGATGTAATCAGGACAATCCTAGAGTCCAGTTTTCCAAGACAGACATTGTTCCAGGAGGGAGCAGAAAGATCTCTCTGGGTTTGGTTTCTTACCTGTATTGGTTTCGACTGTGGAATTTGTATTGCTTGAGCTGTCCTTCTCCCACCAGCTGATGCGGTCTGGATGACAGCTGCCCTGACTGGTGGCTGAAGTGTCAGCGAGTCCCAGTAACCCCACGGGAACTGCAGAGGGATTTGCTGTGGTGTTCAACAACAAAGCGTGTGCCCAGAGGCTGCGCGCTTCCCACATGGTCTGTCCCTTCCCTTCCACCCACCCCAGTGTCTTGAAGACCTGCACAAGCGAGTGGAACCTGCTGGGCTGACTGTTCACGCTGGCACACGTAGGCTGAGGAAGATGGGGTGTGGGGACATGTTTCCCTCCTCGCCTTGTAGATGATGTTGCTGGTCTAGAGCATGGAGGCTGCACTTAGTACTTGTATCATAGCATGTCATGGGAAATAATCTGATTTCCAAGGGATATTTATTTTGTTTCTCACTCGTTGCTGTTTGGGGAAGGAGCTGTGGTGGCTCTGAGTTTGGGGACAGGCACACCTTGCTCAGGTGTGGTTGGCCTTTCTTCCTGCAGAGAGATCGCTGAGCAGGCCTGCCGATGCCCTGGGCCACAGCCAGGGTGGTTCCTCTTTGAGCACAGGACTCCACAGGTGGCTGGATCTCAGTATCACCAGCCTGAGAGCTCCATGGTGGCTGCAGTCAGTGTGGGACAGATACCTTGAGGAAATGGTTCCCTCCTTGCCTGTTTAATGGCTACTCAGGGATTGCCTGGGCATTCTCCAGTGCTGTCCTTGGCTCTTCAGTATGATGCCCATCCCCTACTACCGGGAATGGAGGAGGCTACGGTGCTCTGTGAGCATTCACCCAGTAGTGGCTGTCTGTATTTGACGGGTACAGCAATCCTCTGTGCATGACCTGAGTACGAGCATTTGGAGCGGAAGGAATCCAAGACTGGAGCCCACACAGCTCTTGTGTCCATATGCAGCAGTGCAGGCCAGGCAAGGGTCTTGTTCCTTCGTCAGAAGGCTTTACTCTCCTCTTTAATTTTGCACCACAGCTCCCAAGGGACATTAGGGTGGAGGAAGGGGGCAATACGCTCTTAAAAGTATGAGAGACTCCAGTTCAGATTCACTGCTCAATACCACAGGGAAGAGTCACAGCAATATTTTTACCAGGCTTACCTAGTTAGTGCCCGGCTGCTCTGGTCGTCAGAAACTCTTGTGTTATGATGGGGCATCAGTGAAAGAGGACGAGACCTGAGCCAGACCACAGGCAGATGAACATCACGGCATGTCAGCTTCATTGCTTTTTGCCCTAATTTCCTACAAAGTTGTGTTACTTTTTCTTAGTGGGTTGCTGGACTCCTCCTTCCTTGAAGGATGGGCAGCCAGAAGCAACCTGGGAAAGACTTGGGCTTCATGGCCGCGATTCTGCCGTGAGGAGGAGGTTGCTGAATCTGGGCTATGATACAATACTGGACTCTGCTCACCTGATGCAGAACTGGTGATCTCCCTCCATTCAAAGGGATGATGAGAGAGGAAGGTGGCTTCGGGGGAGTAAAGCAAGTCAGAAAACAGAGCTTAAACCTGGTGCACAGCAGGGGGAGGCAGAGCTTGGGATTTAATTGGCTGGAAATAATTCGAATGGGATCCTATCCTGCCTAGTAGAAGTGTTTCATTAGCTCTTAGTAATCACCAGGAAGATTGCCACGTATCTGCCTAGCTCTGGGAGTTTTCCAAGGGATCATAGGGGTGGTCTCCAAAAATCCCCCTGGCTGGTGCATTCATCTCCTAAGCGATTTAGGAAAGTCCTCCAGGGAGTGTTCATTGTTACAGCCTGTAACAGTGAATACCTTGCTGGGAGCTGCTGTTCTAGGAATTTAGGGCTGGTGTTTTCCCAAAGTGCTCCAGTTGGCTGGATGCTCTCTGAAGACACTGCTGCAGCTCCTGCTGGCTTGAGTGGAGCTAACACAGGTGCTTCTTGCAGTGCTGCCTGTCTCTAAGCCCAGGGCCTCCTGGGCACCTGCAGGTGGGACAGTCCATTCTGGTTTGTAGCTTCTTTTCCCCAGAAGGTCTTCTAGTGACTTGTGAGCAGCTGCCTTCGTCTACAGAGGAAAGGCACATGCATTTTCCACCTCCCTTGCTGAACCTCTGGCTCTGCACAGGGCGGGATCCCCCAGGAGCGGTTATGAGGGCCACATATTTGGCTCTGTTAAACAGATCCAGAGTTGTCAGGGTGGCAGTGGTTCAGGCTGGAGCAGTCTCTGGCTCCTCCCAGGACCATCCCCTGTGAGAGGCTCAGACCTGTGGCTCTTCCTGGTCAGCTTGGGTGAGAATGCAGAACAGCAGCAGATGGGTCCGAGCAGGTTTAAAGTTAGTGCTGATGGTCTCTGGCTGTTAATAGCTGTGCTGGTCCTTAAGGATCAGCCAGGAACTGATGGCACCTCTTGGCTTTCTGTGGAGGCTGTGCAGGCTTTGTGTCGCAGGGCTGTACCAGGACAGGCAGCGGAGCGATGCCAGGTCCCCTGTGTCCCCACCACCCTTGGGGTGCGGGTCCATGGGAGCTGCTCCCAGGCAGGACTGACTGCAGCGTCAGCAGGGAATGGTATCACACGTGTCACCTGAGTTTCAGCTCAACCCTGTGAGGTGGCCAGGAGCGGGTTCAGACATCAGCTGTGTCTTCCCTCTCCAAAATTGGCGTAGGCTTCCCAAGGGCACCTGCCTCTGGCTGCCCCTCTGCGGTTGTAAGAGACTAAACTAGGGACAAACTTGGAAAGGAGAAGGCGGAGATTCCCCAGCCCCTCTATTTATTTGTAAGTTTAATTGCTATTTTTGCCTATGTGGTGGTGTATAAAGTACTTCACAATATTTGGTCTTACTGGCTTGGTTCTTTGGGGGAGATTTTCAAGGGCGTTGGAGCAGTGATGCACCCATCTCCTGTTGTCGGTCAGGGACTGGTTCCTGTTTGTGCCTTCACTCTTTGGCATCAGCCTTGCTCTTGTTTTGGTCTCTGAGAGCCGGTACAGGGGGCTCGGTTCT
Organism: Phalacrocorax carbo; assembly: GCF_963921805.1. Lineage (NCBI taxonomy): Eukaryota > Metazoa > Chordata > Aves > Suliformes > Phalacrocoracidae > Phalacrocorax > Phalacrocorax carbo. Next base: position 10,418,863 of record NC_087529.1, read on the forward strand.
CCCTAGCCGCTCTCCTGCCTCGCACGTGCCGTGCTGGGTCCGCACCCGGAGCTGGGTCCGGAGCATGCCTCAGAGCACTGCTGCAGGGTGGGGAGCAGGAGGTAGCCATGCACATGCTCAGCATCCTGCCGAAGCCTTCAGCACGAGGGGAAGGACCAGCACCCTGGTTGTGAGACCATCCCTCACAGCCAGCTGCGTTACCCCAACAGTTAGTGATGCTTTTCTGCTAAGGCTGAGATGTTACCCAGCAAAAAGTGTCTTTGAAATGGAGACTGTTCCATATTTAGTGGGTTTTTTTCCTCTCTAACCCTCTAGACCAAAGGGAAAACAAATCTGTCTTGGTTGGTGATTTCAGCTTTATCCCTCCTACAGCAGCCAGAGAGCTGGAGCGAGGGGCAGCACCACGCCGGTGCCGTACCAAACGATGGGTGCCGAGTTGCCAGCCGAGGCTTTACAGCTCTTGCCTACCCCCAGCCACCAGCCGTTCCTCTGGCTTGCAGTAGAGATGCATGAGGGTTTCGTTAAAACAAAACAATGCAAATGACACGGTAAAAGTCTTAACAAAAATTCCAGTACTCCGTTGTTCGGCAGCTTTCGCAGCTCAACGCTATCTTGTAGGGAGTTATTAATACACTAAGTTCCTATAGGCCTCATGTAAGTTACCAGAATGAAGATGATACTAGATGTATAAATGGATGATAACCTTTTACCCGTACAGTATGTATTACAATTTTGTAGCTTAGTCATTTTTTGGCTATTGGATTTTGTTAGTATGATATAAAAAAAAAAAAAGACAAAAAAAAGTTTGACTGCTAATGTCTATTTTGTTATTTGATTCATTTTATTTCTTCCTCTGTACAAAAGCTGTACAAATCTCAGTCTGTGTAACTACTACAGATCTGTATTCATGTACCATCCACCCCTGTCCTGGCTTGCTGGTGTGGTGAGCTCGTTACTAAACAATAAAATCTGTGGCTGAAGTCGGGCACCCCCGGGCTGCTGGGGGTGTGTTAAGGATGTTTTGCAGTGCATGAGCCAGGCTGGGGGGCAAGGGGGGGCTTTCCCGTTGCAGCTCCAATGTGGGGCTTTGGCAAGTCCCTCTTGCCCTGAGCCCAAGCGGTGACCTGGAGCCATCAGCATGTGGGCTCTGCCAAGAGCAGGGTAGCAAACAGCCAGGAGGCCGCAGCCCTGACCCGAGGGATGAGATGCGCCGGGGGCTGGCACGGGGCGGTTGCGCTGCTGCCGCCTGTGCTGGAGGCAAGGGCAACCAGCTCCTGCCCCCGGTGGCTCCTCGCCCGCTGCTGCCGGGTATCTCCTGATCCACGGGGTGATGGTGCTATTTAATTATTGGTGCTATTATTGATAATTTTCCCTCTCCCTCCAGTCCCTCCCCGCTGCATCCACAACACCCCGAGGCAAGGGGTGTCAGTGTGCTGTGCTAGACCCACCTCCCCTCACCTCAATCTGGCACCCACCCACTTGAGCAGAGCCACCTTGGTTTTGCAGGGGCAGAGATGGCAGTTGGGTCACCCTCATCCCTTCCAGCTCACTTCCTGCAGACCTTTAGAGCACGGGGAGACGGAGGGGCTGTGGATCGGTCCCACGAGGGTGCTGTGGTTGCTGCCAGGGTCGGTGCAGGTCCTGGGGAAGCCACGCTGCTCCCCAGCCCAGCGTCCCACCCCTTTTCCCCCGTGTTCCCACCACATGGCCATGTGGATGCTCTGAGTAGCGTGGGGTTACGCTGCCTCCCACGGGGCAGGACTGGGGGAATTTAGGGCTTGCTGCTTTTTTCATGGTACAGCATCTCTTAGGTGGGAATTTCCTTGACTGCCCACGGCCTGTGCCCCAGCTCCGCAGCACCCCATACAGCAACGGCACAGCCGTCTCCTGCTGTGTTTTCCTGCACCTGTGGGCTGAAGGTCCTTTACAGAAAGGGAGGGGTTTCCCAGTATTGCCAGCTGTTTTAATATATAGGAAAAAACTGGAATGCTTTTCCCCTTGCTTCCTGGCTGCTTCTTTTCCTGGACTTAAAATTCTCCACTACCAGATTACCTGACGGTTTCAAACTCTTTCCAAATAGCTGGTGAGGTTTGCAGGTGATGGGTTGACTCCAGAGCAAGGCCCCAAGAAAATTACAGGCGACTGACAGTAACACCATGAAAACTGGCCGTGCGGCCAGTACAGAGCTGTAACATGGTCTGCACAGCGTGGTCCGTGATAGCCTGCTATTTTATTTTTTCAAGGTGTGTTAAGAGTTGCTGTCACAAACAATTAACTTGAGACTTTGTTTCTTCACCAGCTCCCTGTGCATTGCAGGGTCTCAGGATCTCCTGGAAGAGCTGGGCAAGAACAGCAGGTCCTTGGGTCACCGCGTTGCTTATTTCTAGAGCAGGGGCTGATGGCATCTGCCGCTGCCGTGTGCTTCACTGTCCTCCAGCGGCTGGAAGGAGAATAATTTATTTGAACTTTGCCTGGGAGAAATCTCTGGACTCGGGAAGGTCCATCGGGGCTCAGCCCAGCATCCATGCTGGGCAGGGAGCTGATGAAGTCGTCGTTTTCCCTGCCCTTTGCTTTCAAAGGCTGCCGCTGCTCGCTCACAGCAGGTCCTCAGGTGCTGCAGCCGGGCAGCGCTAGGGGTGGGCTCCCCTCCCAGCCACGCAGCTCTGGCGTGGGGAGCTGCGCGGTGGCTCCCGTGTGTGATCCCACCGGCACGGCTCGGCCCTGGCCCCCAGTAGCTGCTTCAGGATTTGCGACCCTCTGCTCCATCGGTCCCATCTTCGCTGCCGAGGCTGCCAGCAAGGGGGAGGGCTGCTCCGGCGGTGGCTCTCAAACTGTCCCCACGCTGGCTGCGCGGTCACCAAGCAAGTCCCCTTTTACAGCTGACGCTCCTGGAGGGAGTTGTACCTGGGAAAAGACAGGTTTTGGGAACAGGAGCCCTTATCTGGTACAGCTGGCAGAAAACAGCAAGTTTTCCATCAAGCCAGCCCCTCCCTGGGCTCCAGGCAGGGCCTGGGCTGCCTGGGGCAGGAGGCAAAGGCCATGAGCACCATGTCCTTCCCCAGGACAGGTGACTTCAGCTCCACCTTTTATGTAGTTCCACTACATAATTCATTAACGTGCATATTTACAATCGAGTGCCCAAGCCCCGGTATCTCATAGAGATAACACTGTAGCACATGCCTTTGTTTGCAGACATCACATTCCGGTGCTGCTAATCGTACGGTGAGGATTAATAAAACATGAAGTTTAAAGATGCCTAAATCACAGTGGGGGAGCTGGTAATCTCTGCCAACAATAATATTTGCACTTTATTTTCATCCTAACATCCAGCCAAAGAGCGGAGCCTGGGCCAGGGAGTGGTACTGCTGCATGAAAACAGATGGGGTGAGGATGGCATGGAGTTCCCAACCTTCTGCTTGGGCACTGTGGGTGGCTCAGGAGAGGTGATGAGTGGGACACCCTTCCTCATCCACGTTGGGGACCTCTGCCCCCTGGGATGCTGTGCGCTTGCCCACAGCTGGATGGGTGCTTCAGGGATTGGTTTAAGCCAGGGGTGAGGTAGGGGTGAGGCGTGGGGATACAGGCAGAGAGGACATCTCTGCACGGATGTGGCCGCCCTGCTCTAACAGCACATCCTGCGGCCACCCGTGGTCCGTGCTCCCCCAGCACCTGCCACCCAAGGGCACGTCCCTTTGCGCTGTCCCCTCTGGCGGGGGTGGATGTACCGGGTCTCTGCTTGGTGCTGGGGGACCTGTGGGCCACCAAAAGTGCAATTCTGCTTTTGCAGGGGCTGCCCATGTCCCCTCCCTGCTGCAACCCCACCACCAGCAAGCCCAGCTCAAAGGGGCACCGCAGCCCCAGTGCCAGCATCGGGGCTGGGACTGCTGCTTCCCTGGTAAGGGTGTTTCCTCCTCATCTCTGTGCTGCCTAACAAGCATCCTTGTCAAAATAGCTAATTTCCTTCCAGAACAAAAAGTCACCTGAATACATTTGGAAGCTGTATTGCACTATCAGGGTAATCAGAATTTAATTTGATGCAGTCAAGGCTCTAAAAAGATGTTATCGAGGGGAACATCAAAGCTGGATTCCTGCGCTTGGAAATGCAACTGGAATGCTTAGTCCAGATTTCTCATTTTATCGGAGACTTTCAAAATATCAGTCTAAATAACAAAAAATGAATATTAAGAGTATTTGCAAATTAATGTCTTTTGTAGATGAACAAAGGCCACTGTCTAACCTACTTCTTTTGCATGTCTGGGACAGTCTCTTATTAAATCCTAATTATACAATTTTGTTGTGTCTAATCATTTCTGCACTTGCAGGAATTAAAACTGAAGCTCATTTCCTCATATGTTGTACCATGCTGTTCTTCAGAGAACGGATCCTGCAAGTGAGGCTGCCCCCGCTCAAGACAGGGGGGCCTGGGGGCACAGAGACAGGGAAGGTGGGATGGGAACCTGGGTTTGCTCTTTCTCTCCTGTGTCTGTGTTATAGCCTCAGGGCTTTGCATCCTTCCCAGCTCTCGGGATAGCTGAGGAGAAGCTGCAGCTCTTACTAGCGAATGGGATCGTGCAACAATTTCAGGTTTTATTTTTAACGTACAATTTCAAAAGGAAGAAAGGCAGCTCTAGGCCTTTTGGGTGCCCAGAAGATTGAAAATATGACCAAAATGCACCCTGGAGATGGGGTGCTCCTTTTTGGAGAGGTTTTGTTCGACCTGGGGGGCCATGGCTGTGTTATAGCAGCAGCTGGTGCTGGGGCAGGGGCTGGCAGAGCAGTGGCCTTGTCCCTATTCGCTTCAAACACCACGATTCTGTGCCAGGCTCAGGCTGTGTTGCCACATGGCACGTGCCGAGCTGGCCGAGGGCGGTGGGTGACGGCACAGCAGCCCCTGCCCAGCGCTGCAGCCATTGCCTCCGTCCCTTCCCTTAGCTCCCATTTCTGCAGAGCCCGAGCCCAAACGCCATCATCCCCCTGTGCAGGGGGCACACAGGGGACAGGCCTGTCCCCAGCTTTAGCCCTTGGAAACGTGGCGGGGAAGCTTTGGGGGAAAGGAGGTTCAGTCAACTTCGTTAGGGAAATAGCACGGATCTTGTGTTCAAACCTTTGAAGTGTTAATTAAAAAGAATTATGCAAAGGAGCGAGGATTTGAAACATTCATTTGAATCTCAATAAGGCATCTGTATTAAAAATAGCAGCGGGATCAACGAAAGATACAGCAGTTTTGGAGCAAAACGGTCCCCATGTCCCCGCTGCCGTCGGGCCGTGAGTTTCTGCCTGCTCCCTGCCCCGAATGGGCGCTGTGGAGCATGGCACAGCGAGAGCTTGGGAAAACACTTCTTGCCTAATATTTAAAGATCTTGAAAGCATCTCGTTTAAAAAAAGACCCAGTGGGGGCCAGCGTGGTGCTTAGCTGTGGTGCATGGGGAGGGAGAGCGGGGCGCACAGGCTGGTGAGGTGGGTGCAGGGCTGGGAGCAGCCCGGGGCACCCGATGTGGAGCACAAGCCACCCCATGGAGACCACAGCTCCCCCGGACCCCAAACTGCCCTCAAGCCCTGGCAAGGCTCCTTCCGGGGGAAACCAGGAGGATGCGCCTCTCTGGTATGGCCCTTCATTAAAACCCCCAGCATGTCCTGGCCCTTGCTCATTCCAATAAAAAGCATCCAGGGTATTAATTACCAGATCAGTGGATAACGTCGTTAAGTTTACTTTTGCATTGTGCGGACCCAACAGGAATGTCAATGCCTCCTGCCCTTGGTGTTGGTGCTGCAAGGGCGCGAGCGAGTGGCCGCCCGACTGGTGCTGGGTGGGCTGTGCCGGGCCGGCAGTGCCGAGGGGGCACCGGCACCGAGGCTCCACGCCTGCCGAGAACCGATGCTTTCGCTTCCTTCCAGCGTGGGAGAGGTGGGCTGCGAGGGCGTGGGTCCTCCGGTGGGGATGGCTTTGCTGGGCAGTGAGTCGGGGGCTGCAGTCGGGGGCTGAAAGCAGCCTGGGCAGGGGATGGAGGGGCGAGGAGATTTGCTGGGGCTGCAGCCCCGTGGGGAAGGCGCCGATGGGCAAAGCTGGAGCCTCACTGTGAAATTACACGGCAATTTCAAAGGCTGGGGCTGTAAACTTAGCTGCAGGCTTGATTGAAAATATATGAGTACCAGCCTGACCTTGGGCAGGGCTCAGGGCTGGCGCTGCCCAGCAGCCCCTTGACCCCCGCTGGCGGGAGGAGCTGATGCTCTTGGCCAAAATGTGGTGCGGGGATAACCCCAGTGCTTGCCTTCTGCACCAGGGAGTGGGATTTCTGTGGATGGGGCCTCCCTCGTCCCATTTGGATGCTTGAAGTCTGCAGAGGGGACCCCGGGACCAAGAACTGGGCTATTGGACACCCCCCAGGGACGCTGCCAGTACCCGCGGCAGCCCTCCTGCTCATCTGGGTGTGTGAAGGATCCCCTGTCCCTGATGAGCCAAAACCAACCCTGGTGACAACATCAGCTTAGGAAAGGGCCTTTCCTCCTGCCAGGTGTCGTGGAGCTGGAAAGGATTGGGGGGTCAGAAGACAGAAATCTCCCTGCTTTGCTCCCCAGGACGCTGTCCAGAGGCTCCAGTTCGGGAGCGCCTCACCAGGCTCTCATTATCGTGGAAATAATTCAAGGGACGCACACAAGAGAGCTGGAAAAGCATTTTATCTGTTGTGTTGGAGCAAACTCCTTTTGCAGCACAGCGTTCAAAGGACAGCACAACTGCAGGCAGCCGGCACCGCAGCCAGCTATGTGAAATGCAGATAGGCAGAGTAAATAGGCACTATAAGCCATCACTATGCCCCAGCAGGCAGGGAATGGAGAGAGAGGGTGAGGTTTTTTTTGGTCTTTCTGCAAATATGTTTGAGACCAACAGATATCAGCTCAGTTTCGCAGGGAATCCTTGCTGGTTTTACCCAATAGCATGTATCTTGCAAAAGAATAATACTTTTGGTGCACAGCTCTCCCCATAGCAGCTGTTTTCAATGCGGGACGGACTCGCTGCAAATACAGCCCCAAAACCAGCGGTTAATCTGCTGCATGCAAAGCCTTGTTGCTCCGGTTGTGAGCGATGGCTTGAAAAGCTCTTCCCCTCACCCCAACCCTCAGACCTTCCCACCCAGACCCACAGACCCCAGTACTTTCTTTCTCCTCAAGGTTTTTCCTCGCATGGTTTTTGCATCTCCCAGCCCTGCTCCAGGTGATTGCAGCTCCCCGCATCCGCACGGCTCACCCAAGACGTGCCCGGCAGCAACGAGTTGTGGGAGGCTTCCAGAAATGTCCCGCTCTTGATCTATAATTTAAAAACCATTTTGTTTTGCCTCGGTCGTTTTTACCAGCAATTTGCTCTAGCAAAGGAACACAATACCCCTTTAGGAAAGAAGAAATAAACTCATTCTTTCAATTAAATTTCTCCTGACCTTACTAAAACTTTTTCCCTGTTCCCTCTTCTAAAGAAGCAGCTTTTTTTATTTTTGTGATCTCCAATTCCACCGAGAGACAGAAGAAATCAGCATATCAGAGAAAACAACGATTCTTGTGATGCCCAGCAGTCACTAATTAACAAATTAAAAAAGAAAAAGAAAAAGAAAAATCTTTCTGCAGATAGGATTGTTTTCTGGCGATGTTGCCTTTTCTTTTGCTGGCGCTGTGACAAGGAACTTCTTTATTGCTCCAGATAGAGCAGATTAAACCATCCCTCGCACGCCACTCGCCTAGGTGGATGGGTTTGTGCAGCTCATTGCTTTGGCCCCCAAATAAAACGCCTTGACCCCACTTTTATCCTATTGTCGTGGGTTCCTTCAGAGACATGCACAGATGTGACAATTGCAAGAGAGTGTTTAAGCCATGGCATCTGTCCCCCAGCTGGACCAGGCGTCCTTTCAATGACTGTGAGCATCCCTAGAGGATGGGGGCTCCAGCGGAACATCTTGAGAACATCTGGGGTTCCTCCAGGTGCTCCACCTCCCCCTGAAGTCCCCAGCCCCCCAGGTGGCAGCAGGCCCAGGAGCCCTCCCCAAGGGGCCGAGCTGGGGCTCAGCCCGGCCCTCCAGGCACTCATGCGGTTCAGCCCGCAGCCTGCCCTACTCCACACCATCTTCCCAGGCTTCTCCGAATTTCAGGATTGTTTTGCCCTCTCCCCTCCCCGCAAGCACTTACAGCCCTGCTTGGAGGTGGTGATGGAGTCAGAGGCTCCACTGGGAGCTGCTGCTGGCCACGGGGGCTGAGCTCTCCCTTCACACACCAGTGACCGAAGGTGGCACCCACGGGCCTCCAACTTTATCTCGGTTCATGGTCCCCAATGGTGAGGAGCAAAACCAGTCCCCAAAGCCAGCCACCACAGAGCCAGCCCTGGGGCTCAGTGCTGGGGTCCCAGCCTTGTGAGCAGCTCTTGGGGTCTCCGCTGGAGCAAGGCAAAAGGGTGGGACGGTTCCCTGCGTGTTTGGAGCCAGCCAGATGTTGGTCTTTGGCCAAAGGACCTTGGAAACCCTCTTGGCCAAGGTCTCCTCCGAGGGCCCGCGCCCTTCAGAGGGCTCTGAGTTGTGTTGCCCTGCGGAGTACTTGCAGCGGCGAGGAGCTGAGTGCATGTGGGGGGTTGCCTAACTCCCCAAATACCAACAGAAGCCTCTTTTGCTGTTGACAGTCCCTTGGGGCTGCTGGAACTGCCCAGATGCCCCTGGGGCCGGGGGATGCGGGGCTGGCCCCGGGGAAGGCAGATTTTGGGAGCAAGACGAGCACAAGCCTGACCCGAGCACGGCCAAAGGCAGGACCCCGGCGCTGCCCAAAACCTCCGCCTGCTGCGATGGGCCCGGTGGGGCCACAGCCCTCCCGGGGACCCCCGCGCTCCCAGAACTGCTGCCCGCTGCGACAGGCACTCGGCGCCACAGCCCTCCCGGGGCACAGAGCAGGGGGGCGCGCACAGCTGTGGCAGCTGGATATTGCATCAAAACATTAAAAAAAAAAAATATTCCCCATTTTTATTATTGCACAGGTTTCCCCAGCAAAGGGCCATGGGTTTTGGCCGGCAGCGTGCTGCAGAGGGGCTGAAGACCCACGGCGAGAATGGGGCAGCGGAGCCCTGCGCAGAAACCTGCCCGTGCTTCGCAGGCAGCTCCTGTGCTCGGATGACCTAATTAAATTAATTTTGGTGGCTTGGGTGCTTTTTTTTTTGGGGGGGGGGAGGAAGTCTGGCTTAAAGACAATTAGCCAAACGATGCCCTGATTTCTTTTCTTCGGAGTAAGATCATCCATCTAATTATTCAGCAAGTATGTTTTCACTCACCATTTGCTCTCCCAGGGAGAGCCGATGCCAGGTGCAAATCAGGGACCAGCTCCAGCCACCCCAGCGGGACGCACCCCACCCCGACGAGCCCCGGCCCACCAAACCCTTCACCCCGCTCGGGATTTTGCTGGACCCGGCGCAGCCCCAGCCTGCTGCTACCTCTGCAATGAGTTTGCCAGGCCTGATGCCACAGGGAGGGAGGTGAGGGGTGCTGGGTGCCCGCGCAGAGCTCGACAGAGCTGAAACCCCCCTTCCCTGCTCCTCTAGAAACTGGGAAAGTGTTTTCTCTTAAAATGTTTTCTTCTCCCCTGGCCCCGGAGCGGTAATAAATCATCACTTATTTAAAACAAAATCCAGCTAATGGAGCAGCTGCATAATGTGTATGCTTCAAAGGGAAAAAAACTGTCAGCAGTTTCCAAACTTTCGAGGTTAAAATGCTGTCAAGTTATTTTTAATAGTTTTTCATTTGTTTTAATTTGCCATTCCTTAATATGCAGCGAGGAACTCGGAAAATAATAATTTCCTCCCCACGGATCGTCTTCCCGGCTGGCAAACGCAGCCTTGGCCTCTGTGCCGCTGGGCAGGGGTGGCCGGGGACGGTGGCGGCAGCACCGGCAGGGTGGCCGGGACGTCCCGGCACTGCTGCGCCTGGCTCTGGTGAACAGAGTGCTCCGAAGGGGCGTGCCAGGCTGAGCTTTGCTGGGCCGAGCTGAGCCCTGCTGCGCCGAGCTGGGCAATGCCGCGGTGGGCTGAGCCGTGCCGAGCTGGGCAATGCCATGGAGGGCTGTGCCGTGCCGAGCTGGGCAATGCCGCGGAGGGCTGAGCCGTGCCAGGCTGGGCAATGCCGCGGTGGGCTGTGCCGTGCCGAGCTGGGCAATGCCATGGAGGGCTGAGCCGTGCCAGGCTGGGCAATGCCATGGAGGGCTGTGCCGTGCCAGGCTGGGCAATGCCGCGGTGGGCTGAGCCGTGCCGAGCTGGGCAATGCCATGGAGGGCTGAGCCGTGCCAGGCTGGGCAATGCCATGGAGGGCTGAGCCGTGCCAGGCTGGGCAATGCCGCGGTGGGCTGAGCCGTGCCGAGCTGGGCAATGCCATGGAGGGCTGTGCCGTGCCGAGCTGGGCAATGCCGCGGTGGGCTGTGCCGTGCCAGGCTGGGCAATGCCATGGAGGGCTGAGCCGTGCCAGGCTGGGCAATGCCGCGGTGGGCTGTGCCGTGCCGAGCTGGGCAATGCCATGGAGGGCTGAGCCGTGCCAGGCTGGGCAATGCCATGGAGGGCTGTGCCGTGCCGAGCTGGGCAATGCCATGGAGGGCTGAGCCGTGCCGAGCTGGGCAATGCCATGGAGGGCTGTGCCGTGCCAGGCTGGGCAATGCCATGGAGGGCTGAGCCGTGCCAGGCTGGGCAATGCCGCGGAAGGCTGTGCCGTGCCGAGCTGGGCAATGCCATGGAGGGCTGTGCCGTGCCGAGCTGGGCAATGCCGCAGAGGGCTGTGCCGTGCCGAGCTGGGCAATGCCATGGAGGGCTGAGCCGTGCCGAGCTGGGCAATGCCGCGGAGGGCTGTGCCGTGCCGAGCTGGGCAATGCCGCGGAGGGCTGTGCCGTGCCGAGCTGGGCAATGCCGCAGAGGGCTGTGCCGTGCCGAGCTGGGCAATGCCGTGGAGGGCTGAGCCGTGCCGAGCTGGGCAATGCCGCGGTGGGCTGAGCCGTGCCGAGCTGGGCAATGCCATGGAGGGCTGTGCCGTGCCGAGCTGGGCAATGCCATGGAGGGCTGAGCCATGCCGAGCTGGGCAATGCCATGGAGGGCTGTGCCGTGCCGAGCTGGGCAATGCCGTGGAGGGCTGTGCCGTGCCGAGCTGGGCAATGCCATGGAGGGCTGTGCCGTGCCAGGCTGGGCAATGCCATGGAGGGCTGAGCCGTGCCGAGCTGGGCAATGCCGCGGTGGGCTGTGCCGTGCCGAGCTGGGCAATGCCATGGAGGGCTGTGCCGTGCCGAGCTGGGCAATGCCATGGAGGGCTGAGCCGTGCCAGGCTGGGCAATGCCATGGAGGGCTGAGCCGTGCCGAGCTGGGCAATGCCGCAGAGGGCTGTGCCGTGCCGAGCTGGGCAATGCCGTGGAGGGCTGAGCCGTGCCGAGCTGGGCAATGCCACGGTGGGCTGTGCCGTGTCGAGCTGGGCAATGCCACGGTGGGCTGTGCCGTGCCGAGCTGGGCAATGCCGCGGAGGGCTGAGCCGTGCCGAGCTGGGCAATGCCATGGAGGGCTGTGCCGTGCCGAGCTGGGCAATGCCGCGGAGGGCTGTGCCGTGCCGAGCTGGGCAATGCCATGGAGGGCTGAGCCGTGCCAGGCTGGGCAATGCCGCGGAGGGCTGTGCCGTGCCGAGCTGGGCAATGCCGCGGAGGGCTGAGCCGTGCCGAGCTGGGCAATGCCATGGAGGGCTGTGCCGTGCCAGGCTGGGCAATGCCATGGAGGGCTGAGCCGTGCCAGGCTGGGCAATGCCATGGAGGGCTGTGCCGTGCCAGGCTGGGCAATGCCATGGAGGGCTGTGCCGTGCCGAGCTGGGCAATGCCGTGGAGGGCTGTGCCGTGCCAGGCTGGGCAATGCCATGGAGGGCTGAGCTGTGCCAGGCTGGGCAATGCCGCGGAGGGCTGTGCCGTGCCGAGCTGGGCAATGCCATGGAGGGCTGAGCCGTGCCGAGCTGGGCAATGCCATGGAGGGCTGAGCCGTGCCAGGCTGGGCAATGCCGCAGAGGGCTGAGCCGTGCCGAGCTGGGCAATGCCATGGAGGGCTGTGCCGTGCCAGGCTGGGCAATGCCGCGGAAGGCTGTGCCGTGCCAGGCTGGGCAATGCCATGGAGGGCTGAGCCGTGCCGAGCTGGGCAATGCCATGGAGGGCTGAGCCATGCCGAGCTGGGCAATGCCATGGAGGGCTGTGCCGTGCCGAGCTGGGCAATGCCATGGAGGGCTGTGCTGTGCCGAGCTGGGCAATGCCGCGGTGGGCTGTGCCGTGCCGAGCTGGGCAATGCCATGGAGGGCTGTGCCGTGTCGAGCTGGGCAATGCCGCGGTGGGCTGAGCCGTGCCGAGCTGGGCAATGCCATGGAGGGCTGAGCCGTGCCGAGCTGGGCAATGCCATGGAGGGCTGTGCCATGCTGAGCTGGGCAATGCTGTGGAGTGCCGTGCTGTGGTGGGCCATGGTGTGGCAGGCCATGCCAAACCAGGCATGCCGTGCAAGGCCAGGCAATGCCAAGTTGTGCCATGCCGAGCCATGCCATGCCATGCCATGCCATGCAAGGCCAGGCAACGCCAAGCTGTGCCATGCCAAGTCATGCCATGCCATGCCGTGCCAAGCCATGCCATGCCATGCCAAGCCATGCAAGGCCAGGCAACGCCAAGCTCTGCCATGCCGAGCCATGCCATGCCATGCAAGGCCAGGCAACGCCAAGCTGTGCCATGCCGAGCCATGCCATGCCATGCAAGGCCAGGCAACGCCAAGCTGTGCCATGCTGTGTCGAGCCATGCCATGCCATGCCGTGCCAGGCAACGCCAAGCTCTGTTGTCGTGACTTGCCAAGCCATGCCAAGCCATGCAAGGCCAGGCAACGCCAAGCTGTGCCATGCTGAGCCATGCCATGCCATGCTGAGCCATGCAATGCCAGGCAACGCCAAGCTGTGCCATGCGAGCCATGCCATGCCATGCCATGCCGTGCCAGGCAATGCCAAGCTGTGTTGTCGTGACTTGCCATGCCATGCCAAGCCATGCAAGGCCAGGCAATGCCAAGCTGTGCCGTGCCGTGCCAAGCCAAGCCACCCAAGGGCAGGCCATGCCAAGCTGTGCCGTGCCGAGCCCTGCCGTGCCGAGCCGTGCCAAGCCAAGCCACCCAAGGGCAGGCCATGCCAAGCTGTGCCGTGCCGAGCCGTGCCAAGCCAAGCCACCCAAGGGCAGGCCATGCCAAGCTGTGCCGTGCTGAGCCAAGCCCTGCCGAGCCAAGCCGAGCCGTACCGAGCCAAACCACGCCGACCGGCGCTAACCCGTCCCGGGGCCACCCTGTCCCGCGCCCCCCCGCGCCCCCCCGCGCTCCCCGTGCCCAGCCGCGCCAACGCCAACAGGTGGCGGCAGGTCCCCGCCGCGCCCCCCCAGCGCCCCCCGCCCAGCGCCCAGCCGGGCCCCGCCGCGGCACGAAGGGACTTCGCGCGGCCCGTCCCCCCCCCCCGACCCCCCCGTCCGGTTATCGGGCTGGTTAATCCCGTATGTAAACGGCAGCCAATGGATGGTGCCGTTGAGCGGGGTTGGGATTAGCGGCGGGGCGAATGGCTGGCACTTTTACTGGGATTACAGAACAAAGAGCTGCTCTCCCTTCCCAGCTTGGGGTGGGTTTTTCCTCCCCCCCCCGGCCCCCCCTTTGCCGTGCGGCCCCGGCGGGCAGGGGCGGCCCCGCCCGGGGAGGAGGGCAGCGGCGGGAGGCGGCTCCGTCCCGGCCCCCGCGCCCGCCCCCGCCGCTCCCGCGCAGCCTCGCCGGGGGAGGCAGGAGCGCCGCGCCCGAGACGCCCGCGGTAAGGAAAAGTTTTGCCCCCCCCCACCCCCCCTCCGGCTCCTTACACCCCCCCCCCCCCCCCCAACCCCGGTCCCAGTCCTGGGGGGGGGGGGGGCGCGATGGGGGATGCTGGGTGCGATGGGGCTGGGGGGGGACAGGGGGGGTATTCGGGCTTGGGGGAGCGCAGGAGGGCGACAGGGCTGGGGGGGGATGCTGGGGGGCAGCAGGGCTGGGGGATGGAGGAGGGGCGTTAGGGCTGCTGGGGGGCGCAAGGGCTGCGGGGGTGCAGGGGGGCATCGAGGCGCGGGGGATGTTGGGGAGCAATACGGCTGGGGGGATGCTGGGCTCTTTAGGGCAGGGGGTGTGCGGGGGGTGCATTAGGGCTTGAGGGGCGCTGGGGGGTGATAGGGCTGGGGGGTGCCGGCGGGAATGCTAGGCTCATCGCGGCTGGGAGAGCGCAGGGGCGCAATAGGGATACTGGGGGAGGATGGTGCTGGGGATGCAGGGGGCAACAGGGCTGGGAGATGCTGCAGGGCAATAGGGCTGGGGGGGCGCTGGGGGCGATTAGGCTTTGGAGGGATGTTGGGGCTACAGGGCTTGGGGGAGATGCCGGGGATGTTAGGGCTGGCAGGGGGAAACGCGTGGGGGTGATGATGGGGCTTGGGGTGGTGGGGTCCGTCTGGGCTGCGGGGGGATGCAAGGAAGCAGTGAGGCTGAGGGGGGGCATTAGGGGTTGGGGGTGATAGTGCTGCAGGGGTGCTTGGGGTGGTAAGGCAGGGAGATGCAGGGAGCAGTAGGGCTGGGTGGGGGAGTGACAGTGCTGGGGCAGTTGGGTAGGAGATGTGGGGCTGGCCCTCGGTGCCCACCACCGCAACAGTGTCCCACGTCCCTAAGGCAGCTCCAGGGCTGCCACCTGCCCCGGCTGCGTCTGGCGGTGCCGGGCAGGAAGGGAAGCTGTGAGCAGGGCTTTGCTGGGGCTCGCCTCCCTCCCCGCCGGCGCGGGGAAAGGCGGCAGCACGGCTGGAAATAGAAACGCAGGGTTGAGCTGACGAAGCGCTCGGGGCTTCAGCTAGGCTGGTAACCCAGCCTCGGCACCGCGGCCGGCGGGGCGGAGGGACAGACGTCCTCTGCGGCTCCCCGGTGCTGGTGGGGACATGCGTACGTTTCTCGGTGCTGGGGGACGACCGTGATGGGGAGAAAGTTGTTCCCCAGGGAGCCGGTGCCCTTGTCGTTCCAGTATGCGGGGCTGGTGGTGGGTTTATCTGGGATAAGATGTAAATTGGAGCGAACCTATTAATGCATCTTGTGCCGGAGCGAGCCTCGGATCCGGTGGCGCTGCACGGGTAATCCCCGGGTGTTCGTGGCGGGCGCCTGGGCGAGAGCGCTTTGGGAGGCGTTGGTGCCGCCGAGCATCGCTGCAGAGCTACGGGGCCGGGTGTCGCGGGCGCTTCGAGGTCGGTCGCTTGGCCTCCTGCCACATCCATCGCCTGCCGGTGTGCAAGCTCCGGACGGAGGGACTGCCTGGGGTATCGGCACGGAGCCTCGCGTGACGGGAGGGAGCCCCTGGCTTCGGGGTGTCTGCTCCCCATGCTGCTCCTGCCAGAGGAGCCGCTGGAAGCGCTGCAACTGGGGAGTAATCCTGCGGACACGAGCACCTTTAAGTCTGCAGGATCCCAGGTCTCTGGTCCGCACCGGTGCGGCCAGATGCGCTACGTTGTCCGTCACCTGTCCGAGCCCGTGGAATTTCCTACTCCTGTGGAAACCGCTGCAGCGCTTGCTCTGAAATGAGGAAGCGTTGTGGCAGCTGCTGGCATCAGACCCGACCCTGCCGGCAGCCAAGGGCTGGGATGTTAAAGGCCGCGGCTTGGTGCCTCTGCTGCATCCCACTGGCCCCCAGCGCCGGAGCAGCGAGCCCTGGCACAGCAGTGTGTGCCACCGTCGGGACGATGTCGAGCAGCCAGCTGGGTGTCAGGGTCGCCTTTGAGCCGTGGCAGCACGGCATGGCTCTGTAGCTTCCTGTGGGACCCTGTTCCTCTCCGTTCAGCCCTGCAGAGCTGGGGTCGCGGTAACTGCCCGGGGGACGGGGTGCCCCGGTTCGGGGCTGTGCAGCTGGTTTTCCCATGCACCGCTGCTACCCGAGCTGGCATTGCCTCGCCAGGCCATGTTTTTGGGGTGAACCGTGCCCGGGATGCATCGCCGCTGGGTGCGGGCAGGGGAAGGGGTCAGGCAGCTGCCCTTGTGGGGTGCCTGCAGGAGCCAGGGGGTGACGAAGGGGACACGTGCTGGTGGCCACTGCCGCCTCCCTCTTCTCTCCCTCCCACAAGGGCTTTCGCGTCTTGGTGGAGAAGCTGCTCGTGCTGCCGCAGGTCGCTGCTCGTTTAGGTTTGCTAATGAGAAGCAAGGAGAGGAGGGAAGGAACCTGCTCAGGGATGTGTTTAGCAACCTGCCCTACCAGCCCAGGTGAGAGACATGGTGCCCTTGCTCACAGCTCGGTGCTGTCCTGAGAGCCCGGCACAGTGTCGGCAGGCATCCAGTGGGACCTTGTGTGGGCAGGAGGTCACAAGGAGGGTGGACTTCGGGGCCAGCATGGAGGGGAACAGGTCTGGCTCTTCCACATGATGTGCATGACATATGACTTGAGCGATCCTCTGCTTAAAGGAAGGAGAAAAAAACCCCAAACCCAGAAATCCTAGACCAAAAGGAGTGACCTCTCAGTGTTGGAGCTAATGGGGGATTCCCATCTGCTGCTCCCGCAGGAAATAGCTCAGATTTTTTTCGGCAATTATCAATGCCCTGTACTTCCTTTGGGAATTTCGGCGGCTGCACCCCGGCAGCCAGGCTGGAGGGATGTGGAGGGACTCCAGCCGCTGGCCAGGCTGGTCCCCGGCCGGTTGCCCGCTGTGGGGCTCACCCCTGGGGTGGGCGCAGGGCTGGGCGCCGGCTGTCCCCAGCTTGGGCAACGGCGCCCTGCCCTGCCTGTCAGCTGATGGGCGCGGTTCCTCCTTGTGCCACCGGCATCCGTTTGCAGATGCCTGTGGCGGGTGGACATGGTGGTGGCTCATCGTGGAAGAAGAGGTGTGGATGGGGACTGCTGCTCCCAGGGTGGCTGGGCTTGGGTGTAGGTGGTGGGTGATGGTTTGGGGAAGGGGATGCATGGACGAGGGGCTGTGTCAGTACCTGTGCTCTGCTCCTGGCCCTCCGGCCACATTTGCGTGTGTTGCGCCTCATCGGCAAGGACAGACCTCTTCTGGGGCTTCTGGGGGGAGCAGAGGCAGATGCTGAAGGCATGTGGCGTGGGTTTGCTGCCACTAGAAGCCTTCTCCTCGAGGGCAGGGAGGAGTAGAGGAAAGGACCTACTGGGAGGCCCCTCTGAGGTTGGAGATATCCATCCAAGAGCTAAAAATGTATCTATTGATTCATTTATTGGGAAGAGCCCAGCTGGAAGCCATAGGGAAGGCTCCTGGTGTCCACCTGGATGCTGGCCGGAGCAGTGGGGCTGAGGGCAGCGAGCAGCCCTGGCTGGAGGTTTGCTGGGGAGGCAGCAGGGCTTTGCAGACTGGAGCAAGGTTTCCTGGGACCCTGCTCTGCCGTGTTGCAGCCTGTCCCTTCACGGGACATGTTTTATTTAAGTCTCTTGAAGCATCGTCTTTAAAAACAGGTCATGAGCCCTTGATCTTGTCCGAAGCTGCGGGAGGCTCGGGGCTGCGCTGTGGCTGGGGTTCAGGTGAGCTTTATGGATTGGGGATTTGGGGTTTTTTTGCTCACTGGTTCGATGCTTGCTTTCTTAGCGCGGCCCCGTTGGTTGAATTTGCTTTGAGCCCAAGAGAAAAATGTCAAGTGAGTCTGGGCAGGAGCTCATCCCCGCTGCGTGGTGCCCGTGTGGTGGTGGAGGGATGGAGTGAGAAGGGGGATTGCTGCTGGAGAAATCCCCCAAAACAGCTGCTGTGTGAATATCCCCGTGTCTCGTCCCGCTTCGGGAGCCGCTGCCAAATGCAGCTTTACAAACACTTTGGCGGTGGTTTCCGAGGGTCTTGCCTGCAGCGGCAGCAAGGCTTTCCCGTAGGTAGGACGCTCTGAAGAAAAGCACTCTGTACACGAATCCTCTCCTTGAGAGCAGGCTGTACCGAGGTGGGGTTTACATTCCTGCACGCAAAAAGCTTCTCTCTGAGTTTTCTGGCTTGATGTTGCCTTGTCTCTGCTCCATGCTGGTCTGGCTGGTTTAAGAAGAGAATTAACCTCAGTGGGATGAGCAGGGGACCAGCGAGGAGCATCGCTCTGCTGCTGCGCGTCCGCACCGATGTCACCGTCCTTTACCAGGGCTTCCCCCCTTGGCGCTGAGCTCCAGCTCACATGAGAGATGAGGTGTCTGTCTTCATTTCTTTAAACATGCAGCATCAAAAGGAGCGAATGATGATGGGGATGTTGGTGCAGACCCAGGAGAGGTCCTGGAAACATGTCATGCAGCACCCACCTGCATGCCTGGGACCCCTGGCCCAGCAGCATGAAGGGGACAAACCTGAAAGTCCTCTGCCCACAGGTGACCTCCCCTCTGGGGTCTGCAGGATCCGGCTGCGCCCCTGAGCCATCCAAGCAGTGGGTGCAAGTGGATGGGTGCAAATGCCCTGGTGGGCACTATGGTCCTGCTGCTGATCCACTGCTGGGAAACCTGGGAGCTCAGAGGGTGCTTTGGGGCACAGATGCCCCTGGAGGTGGCAGCGGGGAAGATGGTGGGCAGGATGTTTGTAACTTCTTGAGCCTTTCTTGCACTTTTTGATGATGCACGCAGGTACTGGTTGCTGCCAGGGGTTGTGTGTCCTGCTTAGCTGGGGGGGTTTGATGTACCTGGAGGAGAAACCTCCCCTTGTCTTAGGTGGGTGAAGGTTGGAGGGATTTGTACGCTTCTGAGAGAAATGTATGGTGCCTGGGCCCTCATAACCTTTGTGGGGCAGTTTGAAGCTGAGAAATCCGTTTACATGAGAAAAGAGGTTTGGTAGCCAGGTTGGAGCTGAGCCCTGTCCCTGGCTGAGGCAGGGGATGGATGCGTGGGATCCCAGCCACGGGTTGTGCTGGTGGCAAGGCCATCGAGGAGCCCTTGGCTTCTTTCTCTCATGCTAAAAAGAAAAAGCAGAAAAACCCTCAAAGCTTTCCCTGTGGTAGCTGCTGGTTAGAAGAACATAGAGGTGGTCAGTCTGGCTTAGGGAAAACGTGTGGTGAGTGGAGAGGGAGTCCTCTGGAACAAGGTAACACTGGGGAAATGGAACGATTGCAGTGGGTGAAGGAGACCTCCTCAGATTTATCCAGATGCTGTGCGAGAAAATGCTTTGCCCACTTTTAAAGGGTGGCATGCAGGGATGCGTGCGTCTCCGTGCCCTGGTTTCAGCAGAGCTCCCATCTTGCCTTTACCTCCAGCTGCGTCTGTGTGGACCAGTCTCCTGCCTGGGAAACCACCCACTCCTTAGTGCTGGCATGACGTGACCTTGCCTTGGGACGCTGGCTTGCTCATCTGCTGCTGGAGCTCCAGCCTGGTGGCACTGACGGGTTGGCCCTGGGCGGTGGGGACGGCTCTGGCCATCACGCTGGGGATGGAGGTGGCTCCCTGGAGGTGGGCAGAGCCCCCTGCACCGACACGCACAGATGAAAGAGGCAAACCCAGCCCTGCTTCTAATTAGCAGCAATCCTTGCGCCTGAAATTAAGCCCGGCCACTTTATAAGGGCTCGGCACCGGGGAGCACGCGTGGCACACCACATCGATGACGGCACCTGGGAGCAGTGCCGGTAAGGCAGGCTCTGCCCTCCCCTGCCCGCCTGCCGCCAGCCATCGGGGAGAGCCTCCGGGATGCCAGAAGGTTTAGGACAAGTCTTGAGATGAGCTGCTGGGCTGCTGGTCCATACCCTGATGCAGGGCAGAGACCCCATTGCAGTGGTAGGGTTTTCCCTGGATGGATGCTGCTGCTCAGATCTTCCCCAAAGGGACCCTAAAGGATGGTTTGCGTTTAGAGCTGGACCGGCGCTGGGCCCCCCGGGATGGGTATTTTGGCATATCTCCCCAGCGCTGGTAGGATGGGGCTGTGCCCACAGTGATCAAGCTTTGGGACCTATTTGAGTCTCCCATCGCAGTCACGCTCCTCCCCATCCGGTTGGTTTTCTGCTTGTTTCATTGCAGGGTAGGAGACAGGAATGCAAAACCCTGTAGGAAAGGCAGGATTATATCTCCCTAATTAGCGGGGGCCTGATTTTCATTTCTACTGAGAGCTCTGGTAATGATTAAATATGTGGGAATTATCTTTATTATTTGTATTGTATTAGTATTTAGGAGGCTAGGACCCCATTTGCTGTGCAGTGAAGGATAGTCCTTGCCTGGAGGAATGCTGTCTCTGGCACACCCGTCGCGTGTCCTGGGTCGGGTAGATTGGGTTTTGAGCCCTGCATGCCCGTGGTATTGGCTAAATTGCTACCGCAGCTCTGCTCCCTGGCACTCAGAAGGATTTAAAGCATTGAATTGTGCGTCTTTTTTGTTGCGTACGAGTCACATGTGTTTTAATACGGGGAAAAAAATTGGTGTATTAACGTAACCTGAGAAATCGTGATTTATGTGTAGATTTAAAATGTATATATATTTGGCACCTGGGTTGTCAAAGCCCAGGAGCTGGCCGCCGCCTTTAGATGCTCTTGCTTTATTGTTGGAGGGCTACAATAAAGCAATCTCGTTAGGTAAATATAACGACGTTACAATCCACCATCTGCTAAAGTGCTGCTGCGCGGCACCGGCGGAGCGGTGGGAGCTGCCTGCCGTGCCGCTTCTCCCCTGCTCCTTCTTGCCAGTGTCTGCCGTGGCTCCTGCATGTCCTAGGAGAAACAGAAGTGGTGGTACGGATGGAGAAAGGGCTTTTTCTTATGGCTTCCTCCCTTTTAACCAGCCGGGGGATGAGCTGTTGAACCCTTCCAGCTGGTGAGGACCGATGCCCCTCGGAGCGCAGTGGGGCTGCTGGGATGGTGGTAGGGTCATCAGCAAGTTCCCCAAAAACTGGGTCACCACATTACTGAGCTGTGGAGACCCTGATGTGTGGGGATGCTCTGGTCTGGAGGGATGCCCTGAGATGCCACCAGGTCCCTGGGTCCCATAGCATCATCCTGCTCCCATCCAGGCGGTGGGACAACCCTGCCCCAGTGGCAGCAGGGACCCCCCTGCGCCCCCTGGGTGCTGGAAACCCTTTTGCAGTCGCCATCAGAAAAGATCGCGCTTGGTCGGCGAAATATGTGAGGAACTCTGCTTGTTTAAAGTGCCTTTGGGGTTTTGGGCCTTAAATAAACATCCTGGTTGGGGTTTGGGTTGGAGGTTTTCATCCTGGGAAAGGCAGGCGGGGGGAAGGGAGCCGTGCCGGTGCCCCAAGTCTGCGTATGCCTTCTGACAAGGTTATAAATTAGCTTCATTAGAGGAGGATCACTGAAAATAAATCGCTCCGCACCCTTCAGGGGCATCGTCGGGCTGTAATTTCATCTCATCTTTCTGGGAATGAATGCCTAGAAACCCCTAAGTGAAATTACAGCATTTTACCTTGCGTTAGAGCTTGGTGGTTTTGCCCTCAGAAATGCAAACCCGCCCTCCGTGTCCCGAGATGAAGCTTGGCTGGGGGCTTGCATCAAAAGCAGGGGGGTTAGTTGGGGTTCGCTGCAGGTTTCTGGCACACGGCGGCCCCCAGCCACCGCCGCCCGACAGCCTCCTGGGGGGCGCCCGGCTGGGGAGAGGAGCGTGCCGGGCGTTTGAACCCGGGTGAAACAGCGTGGTTCAAACCGAGCGGCCCGTGTGCTTTTAATACAGATCTGTGGCAGGAGCAGGCAGCGGGCGACCTTTAACAGGACATTAAACATTTATTTAAACCGTTAGAATTAGTGTCAGGTTGTATTTTTTAAATTTTATTTGAAAAGAGAGGGGGGAAAAAAAAGACACAGGAGAGGCAAGCGTGACCTGAGAGTCCCATGAGATGACTGATCTGGTGCGGTGCATCCCCAGCCCTCTCTGTGCAAGCTCCCGGAGCAAAGACCTGGCTCCAGGATGGATCCAGCATCTGCCCGGGCCCTTACCACGGCTCCTTGCTGGATCCTGCCGCAGCGAAGAGCAGGCACCCAGCATCTGTCGTGAAAAACCTCACCTCCATCCTGGGCTCCTCAAATACTTGTTGTTCAGGTGGGTTAATTTTTTTCTCCACCTGCCAAATGTTTATTCCTTTATGGGGAGGTGGGAGAGCACGAGATTAGCCCCACGTCTCTCCCACATCGTCTTCCCGCAGCCGCCCGCCAGCTTTCCCCGAGCCACCCCTCTGAGGATTACCCACTCTCTTGAAAACCTCTTTGTTTCCCCGTGTTTGCTGTTGTAATTTATGTACGATGCCACTGCTTGTTGAAAAACAAGGTCTTTATCTCCGTGGGAATTACACCTGCACAAATCCAGCCCTATCGCTGCCTGCTTGCGAGGCTCTCCGTGATAAAAGCTGGCTCCAGAGCCACCACAGCAAAGCAAAAGTTTCCTCTACTTCAGCTGCTGGCGAGGGCAATGCTTGCCTCCCCTCTGTACCTCGTAGCACACAAATCCCCTCATCTTTGAATGCTCTCTGAAAGCAGGCTGCTTGGGTTGTGGCTTCATTGCTGATAAATTTTCTTCTTCCTGATTTCTTTCTTTCTCCCCTAGCAGCGTAGTTATGGTTGAATATTTTTTTTGGCTCCTGGTTGATTTATTTTCTTTTTTTTTTTTCTGCATGTAAGATGCATATTTCCATGCTCACTGACCTTCTGGTGCACCGTGGACCTGGTGCGGTGATGCCGATGGATGGAGCGGAGAGCACCCGTCCCGCAGGGCCAAGGGTGCCTGTGGGTGGCTGGCAGCCGCGCTCCTGGAAAGAGTTATTTTTAACAGCTGGGCTCGTGCTGGGTTGCCATCGATGCACCGGAGCACGTAGGCATCCTTTATTATTTTAAACCTGATAATTAAAAATAATGCGGAGGTTGTCTGTGCTGTGGGTAGCTGCTGCTGAGGATGCTCCGAGATGCTGGCTTTCCCATGGCGAGGGGGTCCCATCCGCACCCGGACCGGCGGGTGGGCTTTGTGTGCCCAATGGCTGTCCCCGTTGGGGCAGGGAAGCCGGTGCCTGTCAGCGGCTGGGGACAGCACTTGGGAGATGCAGGACCAGAAGAGCAGGACGGGAGATGGCTCCTGTGGGGGCCGCGGGCAAGGAGAGCAGTGTGGGTTGGTTCTCCCCCCGGCGCTGGCTGACAGACCGCCGGCTGCCCTCGTGTGTCCCCTCCACACAGCTCTGCGCCCCCCAAAAGCAAAATGGCAGCAGCTGGGGTGCACGCAAGCATCACCCGGGTGGGAGCCAGGACGTGATGCTGGGGTGTCCCTGCTCTTCCTCCTCCCCATAATTCTTCACTTGTGGTCGGATGAGGCTCGTGGGGTGCCAGGCTGGGTCTGAACCCCTGCTGCGTGCTCCCTGCCTAGAAACCATCAGTGATGCGTATGGAAAACCTTAGAGCAAGCGCTGTCCCTCTTAAACCCATGCGCTGTGGGTACACCGAGGGTTTTTCTGTCCTTCCCCCCCCCCCCTTCACTAACCTGCTTTTCACCAGCGATGCTACAAAAGGCATTTAAGCCCAGAACCTTCCTTCTTGGTATTGATTTTGCTTTCTGCTAGAGTCTCTCTTTATTGCCCTTGGTATTTTGAATAGCTAGAAGGATGCTGGGGAGAGCTGGGCTGCCTCTTTGGGGGGCTTTGTGTCCCCAGCAGTGAGGCAATGGGCAGTGGGGCTGGGGGAGGCGTTCATGGGGATGGAGCAATACCTCTCCTTGGAGGTGCTGATATCCCAGGGGCTGCGGTTTCAGACTGCGAGGGGTGTGCCTTGAAGGTGCCGAGAGATGCGGGATCACGCTTGGCACCCAGGGAAAGCCTCTTGCAGGGTGGCTGGAGCAGTTTCTCCTCCTGGTCCCAGATCCCTGGCCTTGGGGAGAGGTTAAGGCGCTTCCTCCTACCTTGGGAAAAAAACAGTATTTTGCTTTTAATCAGGTTTTTGGGCTTCACCCAGGTCAGTGACTTCACAGAGGACAAGGCACGGTGGCAGAGCAGCTGAAATAAACCCGCATATTTCAATATTTACTTGCCCATTATAAAGCAGCTCCATGTTTACCCACCCTGTGGCTGCATGTGGTGCGAAGAGCAGTGCCGAGAGCTCGCCGGCTCCCCCAGGCTCAGCACCCGCGCTGCCAGGCGGCGGGCGCCCATTGCCTAATTGCGTGCCACCCATTTATGGGGAACTGATTAAGAAATTAATTCACAAACTTAGGCTCTGTGGGTCCCGATCTGAATGCTTTGACCACAGCAGGACGAGGACGGATGCGGGTGATTGTGCTGTTTCCCATCCTTCTGGCTGAAGCAAGAGGTAATTAAGGACTTTTGGTGTTGGGGTGAGATTTGGTATTTGAAAATTCTCGGTTTTTTAATGGGTTTCTATAAATTTCCTAGCGTATGAGGTTGTGTGGGTCTTGGTGGGGTTTGGGGTACAGATCCATGCTCGGCAGCATCCTGAATTGGGGTGATGGAGAGCCCGAGCTAGTCCCCGGTCGTGCAGCCCCTTGTTTCCCATCTCGTGGATAAAGACATCAGAGAGTTTCCATTTTTCAACCTGACAAGCACATGTGCGAAAAATGAGGTGCGAGCCCAAAAATTACACTGCGTGCCCTCTGCCTTTCCCATGACAAGGTGCTCTCCCTTTGCACAGCCCCAAAAATCTCCTTTTCTGAGGGGCTGGTCCCCACCCCTGGTATCACCTCTCCTGGAAGCATCACCATCCCAGAGCTAAATCAGCATCGAGCCACCTCCCAGCACTCAAACCACGATGCACATGTATTTATTTTCTGCTCTTTATGGGGCACTGAGCTGGGCTCTTGCTTTCTCCAGTGGCAAAGAACCGGCGTGCCTTACAGCTGCCTCTGCACCCCCGAACCCACCCCAGGCACCCCAAAAGGCATCGGGTGCTGGACATTGGGTGCCTGTTTCCCTGCCCTCGCACCTAAAGCAGGCTCTGAATTTGGGACGCCGCTTCTCTTGGCGCTTCGTCAGGCGCAGGAGCTGCCGATTAAGGGAAATGTGCCACAAGGCAGGTTTGCTTTGCAGGATTAGAAGCAAATAAATATTTATGTGCTATGCAAAGCAGGCCTGATAAAATATGCTTATCATTGGGAATTTGAAGCGGTTTCGGTTTGGGCCCAAGATGAAGGGGTGCGTGTGTCGGTGCGTTATGTGGATTTAAGGGGATGCTTTTTCTCCTGCTGCACAAAAATAAAAATAGAAAGGGGAAAAACAAGGCTTTTTTGCTTCCCGGGCTGCTCTGGTCTTGGGTTTCGCCATCTCCCCGCATCTTTAACTGCAGGGATGGAGAAGAGCCAGGGAGAGAGGGCAGTGCAGGCAGCATTTCGTATGCAAATATAATGCTGGCCCGGTTCCTAATATTCACTGTGTTTACACGTAAATGCAAACAACTGTTGACTTAGTTTCAACAGATAATGTGTTTCATAACACAATGGAAATGAGAATTAAGCTGGAATTTAGCAGAGGGGAACATGTGTTTCTGCGAGACCTCAGGCTCCGCCGTCCCCGCGCCCGTGTGCCGTGTCGTGGTCATGGTGGTGCCGGCACCGCAGTGGCTGAGGCTCGGTGTCCTTGGGGGGCTCCTCCTCGCTCGCGTTGGGGGACACCACTGCTGCCTGTTTTTCTGTGCTAAACCACCCTGAAATGGGGGGAGCAAGACAAGAGGGCAGGGCTGGTCAGCTGCAGGATCGGAGCGATGAACTGGCTCACCGATGAGGCTGGGAGCGGGGGCTGATGTCCCCTCGAGGTTGTAGGGACTGGGGCTGATCCGGGGCCAGTTTTCCTCTGGGAAAGAAGGGGGTCAAGGCGTCAGGGGAAGGGAACTGCTGGCCCAGGCCACCGCGTTGGAGCCCGAGCACCGGCACGTCCTGGGAGGGAGGAGGTGGCGGTGGCCAGGTCACCTTGTCCTGGAGTGACTCCAAGCAGAAGCATGCGGGAGAGGCCCCGGCTGTATTTTAGGGCCGGATCCTGGCCAGCCTGGAGCAGCCCTCGCAGGGCTCCCTGGGGCCAGCTCTGACGCCGGCTGGGGTGGCCTTTGAGTCACGGCTCAAATCGCCGGCTATCAGAGGCACTCCTGCCGCCTCCACCCTGCGCCTGCCACCGTCCCCGCCCTGCTGCACCCCAGACCCCGCTGCGGGGGCGAGGTGGGACCCTGGTACTATCGGGGACACCCCTGGGGTGCTGCGCTGCACTTCTTGGGTGAAGCGCGTGAGGGTTGTTCCCTGCAGCCCTGAGGAGCAGAGGCATTGCTGGGGAGTCAGCATTTTGGGACCCACTGGTGTGTAATCACCATTTTGGGGCGTGGGTTTGTCCCTGTCCATCTGTCTGCCTGTCCCTGGCCTGCTGACTGGCTGCCACCCAGCGTGGCCGGGCTCGTGGTGCTCAGGACACAGTGTTAAAAAAAGGTGGGCCCCTGGGAATACAATGGGAGGAAATTTTGTGATGTGCACCCAAGCTATATTAGACACTGGCGAATCTCCCCATGAGAGTTGCAGGGACAGTCACGCCAGCGGGGACACCTTGGTTGGAGTTGCATGGCTCTACCAGCCACTGGAGAGCACAGCCACGGGCTGGGGCCCCCTGGGGACCCTCCAGCCGTGGGGCTGCTGCTCCTGGGGATGCAGGGGCAGCACGGCAGGACCCGGCGCTGCGGACCCGGTCGCAATGCCGGGGCCCGGGGAAGCCAGAGCTGTCCTTGGCCGGACCCGTCGGCTCCTGGCACGTCAGCTCACCGCGGAGGGTGATGTCTGCCGGGGGTGGGTGGGGGCCACGCAGCACCTGCGGCTGTTTGTGTCTGGCAGCCGGCGGTGATGCCGAGCCCTGATAGCGCTGCGGTAATGGCGGGGTTTGCATGAGAAACAGCAGGTTTCAGGGCCGGTGCCGGGGCCAGAGGCCGCCCGGGAAGGAAATGGGGATCCCGGCCGGCTGGGGCGGCCAGCTGCCGGCAGCATCCCTCCTCCCCGGCGGCACTGCCGTGCTGCCCGGCTCCCTTGACGGGTCGCACCAGGGCGGGTGCAGGCTTGGCTTTGCCGAAGACCCCTCCATTGCCGGTGGCAAGTCCTAGGCAGTGCCACATCCACCCGCCTGCCCGGGACGCCCGATTTTGGGCAGACGACGAGACAGCAGGTGATGAGGTGCAGCCAGCACCGCCTCTCGGCACGTGTGCTCCCCACCGCTGGGCTGGAGCAGAGGGCAAGCGCTGGGGCAAGCCGGGACCTGCTGCTGCCGCCTTTCCCTCCTCCCCTTAGATAAACATTTTATTTTTTTATTGAGTTTATTTATGTGGCGCAGAGTCAGGCCTTGGATTAGCAAATAGCCTGTCCTGTAACACAGGGAATACTTGATATTGAGACACCAGCAACCAGAGAGAAGTATTAGAGATAAAATTTAACATAATGAGATTAGGCAGCGGCTCTTATCAGAGACCTCCTTACGCAGAGGTAATTACCTGGGCAGAGCAGAAAGCGGGTGATGAGCAGTGGTGGCTGCGGGCTGGGGTTGGTGCTGGGGGGTCAGGGTCACCCCAGCCCTGCCTGGGAGCTGGCGGCGGGTTCAGTGCCATCAACAGCGGCTTTGCAAAAGAAAAAAGCATCGGGGTTGAGTGTGGAGGAGCAAGATGATGTGCCCAGCAGCGTCCGCTCCCATGGCGAAGTCTGGGGTGGACCATCCTCTGCTGAGCCCTTGCAAACTCATTGTGACCAGCCTGAGCACTGTGTCTTTGTATGTTTGCAGTTTGGGGATTTTTTTTGCTAGATAATTAATAATAATAGTTGTTATTATTGTTATTATTTGGAGCAGCGCCCAGTTTGATGGACACAAGGTGGGCACGCAAACTGGGGCAACAGCTGGGACAGGGCATCAGGCACCATTTGGAGAAAGCAAACCATGTAACGGGATGTGGGGTCAGTGCTGCAGCACCTGCGGGCATCATGCACATGGGACTTTAAATTAGAGGGGAAAAAAATAAGAGTGGGGGGAACCCCATGTGCCTGTGTAATATAAAATTTGAGTTCGGCTCTCGGTGACTGCACGGAAAACAACAGGCTTTTTATGTTGGCTCTTGGAGTAGTAGGAGAGCAGGCTAGAATAAAGATTTACAGTGTTTGGGAGATTAAAGGCCCTTGGTACATTGTTCAAATACCACGAGATTAGTTTCCAAGGAGACGGATACCAGTTGCCATAGGCACCGGGGGGCCAGGAATTAGGATTGCGATTTTTTATCCTGATCACGCAACCAGTAGCTGAACGTTGCTAAAACTCGGGCTTTAAATAACCCCAGCATTAGCTTACGCGCCGCCGAACCGGAGGCTGGAAACTGTATCTCCCCTCCTTCCCCCCGCCTCAGCACCAGTTTGGGTGTGCAGAGTTGGACCTGGGTATCGATAGAGGGGTGCGAGGGCATACAGGGCTGGGGACTGAGGTCAGTACAACCCCAAGACCTTCCCTGCAGGTCATCCCGTGGCTTCTGGGCTCGTTTCATCTCGCCTTTTCTCTAGGCAAGAGGTTGCCGACATCTTCCTGCAACAACCGGCAGTCACCGCAGTACAGGGGCAGGGGATGTACTGAGGGGCAGAATTAGTCACCTGCTAATTTTGGCTTCCCCCAGTTGCCCGCTTCTGGGAAGTGCAACCTGAGCCCTGGCACGTGGGACACCGGATCCGTGCCCTTGCTGCCCGCCTCTCCTTCTAGGAAGTGCAAAGCAGTGGTTTTTTGCCAGGCTGTACAGGAAGGGGCGCTGAGCTCCCTGCCGTGGGCTGGGTTTTGGGGCTGGGTATCCCCTTGGGGAGGGAGGCTCAATCCTGGGAGCCATCAAGCACCTGAGTCCCCATGGCTGGGTGCCTTTGCTCACCCACCAGGCACCATGAAGCTCATCTCCAGCTTCGACGCCCCCAGCCACCATGCGGGGCCGCCGGGGCAGGATCTGGCTCAGCTGCAGCCGCTTTCCATGCACAATGCTCACAGCATCCCTCCCCTGCAATGGTGGGAATGCTGTGATTAACACTTATTTTTTATTTTTTTCCATTTTTTTCTCTTTTCTTTAATAAATGAAGAGGCAGTTGCTCGAAGCAAGAGCTTCTGCGCCTGCCTGCCGTGAGATTGCGGTGTGGAAACTTGTCTAGAGCTGAAAGCCGTGCTGCTCGAGCTCCGCAGGCAGAGCGATCCCCCCCAGCAGCCGCCGTGACATGAAAGTGTTTATCCTGGGGGAGATGAGACGCAGCTTCTGAAGGGCACTTGATCCTGATCCGTCTCTCTTCACACTAGACAGAAGCTTACTATGATTTTACTGTATTGCATTTGTGTGCACGCCTAGGCCAGGCTTAAGAAAATCAAGGCGGCGGCGGAATACAACGCCCTGGTTGCAGGGGGGAAGCTAAATTCCTGCTGTGGATACATCCCCCCGCAGGAGCCCCTGGTTTGCTCTTTGCTTCTTTTATAAGCGGGACTAAACTGCGGCAGGCACCGGATTATCCAGGAAAGCGGAGCTGAGGCGCTGATGCCGGTGCATGTTGTCGTTGTGGTGCTGGTGTGTCCGTGAGGAGCTTTTGCAGCAGGTGCCCTGGGTTTTGTCGGTAAAATAAAACAGGGGAGGAGGTGTCTGGTGGTGGGGGCTTGTTCTGCTTGGTACTACCTGGCTGGAAGGAGGGGAAAAAACATAGGGATTGGGAGAACCGGCAGACCCGGTGGGGTGAGGGCTGCTGGCACGGCAGGGATGCAGGCACAAGTGGTTGGGTACCCCGGACCGTACTGGGGGCTCTTTGCCCCCAGCTCTGCTGCTTCAGACTTCTGCAAAAAGGTATTTGCTTGAAAAGCGGCAAAATAAAGGGAATTTGTGGTATGCGGGGAGAGATGTGGCAGTGGTTATAGGGCAGCAGTCGGGCCAGGATATGAGGCTGGGGGTGCACCAGCACCCACCTTTGGGGGATGCAGATGCGGCCTTAGTGGGTGCTTTTTCACAGCAGGTATATCGGCAGGGCGGCACCCGGGGTACCCCAAAACCCAGAGTCCCCTGCCCACCCCAGAGGGCTGCGCTGCAGGGGCCCCCACACAGGGGGCAGAGATTCTGAATTTGGGGGGGGCTTGGGGATGTTTAGACATTTGAAGGTATTTCTGGGCATTTTGCAAATGCCCTGAGCCATGGTTATCTGCTGTACTGCTGGCATCTGTGCCGACCGTGCAGTCACCGATCCGCCGGCTAACGAAGCATCGTTAGTGAAGCGATAAACCGCCCCGGCATGAGCTGTGTGGCTTTGCCCGTGCCGGCTTGGGATGGTGAGGATGTGGCCGCGGGGGCCAGAGGCTGTCTCTGAATTAGGCATAAAGGGATTAGGGTTTAGCTGGGCAGCACGGGCGGGTTAAAGTCATTGTGCTGTGGGCAAGTCGCCCGTGCGGAGCGGAGATTGCTGTGGCAAAAACCCCCGGGCTCGTTATTTGGTGAGTGTGGGGCCATGCTGTGGTGCTCCTGCACCCGAGATAGCTTCAGTCGCATCTGCCGGCTCCGCTGATACCGGCGTTTGCTTAAACAATTAGGAAAAAAACCCACAAATTGAAATTCAAGCCTGGTCCCTACCCCTGGCTTTCGCCCCTCTGTGGTTTATGTGGTTTCCAGGGCTTTTTGCTCAAGCGACTCCAGCTCGCTGGGCACCTCGCTGCTAACGGGCGCCTGCCGAAAAAGGACCTCAGAAGTCCCTGAGACGGAGCGGGGCAGAGAAATACCTTCTGAGTCGGGGCCCCTTCCTCATCGGTGAGATAACTCTTAGTGTGGGTCCTGCCCCAGAGTGATGTCCCTGGCAGGGACACGGGGAACGGTCCCCTCGCTTGGAGGGGGGATGCTGTCCCAGCGCTAGCAAAGGATATTATTTGTCCCTCTGGCTCCTATCAGGATGGCTCCTGATGGATTTTAAAGCGTGTTTAATGATAGCCAGGGCTAATTGCTTAAACATCCTCCAGGGCCGGTGTAATTTTTAAAAATCCCCTTTACATATGCCCTTCCAGAGTAAAAGACCATTACAAATAAAATCACTGTCGTCTTGTTGTTACGTGCGGGTCATCGCTACGCTCACGTGCTGGGGATGCCCTCGCACCAGACGGGCTGGGGGTGCCGGTCCTGCTCCCTCAGGTCCGGGGGGCTCGTTGAGCGTTTCAGGTGGCCAAGGAGGCCAAATACCACCTTCAGAAGTCCCCACCTCTAGCAGTGCTTTCCCCTGCTCTAATGTACCCCCAAGCTGTCCCTCCTCTCCCCGGGAGGGTAAATGGCCCATAATCCATCTCAAGACCAACCACTTACATATGTATATATATTTTTATATATATATATAATCTATATTCCATATATAGATATACATAATTTATTTTTTACTGTTTTGCTGGAATTGGGGCTGGCTCACTTGGGCTTCCCGCAGTCTCACTGGCAGTGCTGAAGCAACAGGCAGAATTTTCCTGGAAAAATGAATAAGCAGATAATTTCCAGCCACTCTCATGCGGAGCTGCAAGCAGGACCGGCACGATGGTCTTTTTTTTTTTTTTTTTTTTTTTTCCCCCCCAACATGCTGAATGGTCGAAGCTCTCATTAATTTAAATTCCTGTTTGGCTCCCTGAACTGGGAGCCAGCCCATGCGGTTGGAGGCTTTATAAACATCCCAGCTGGGTGCGTGGGGGAATTTCCGTGGTGATGCTGTGATGTCCGTAGGGCAAGAAATCAGCAGTGGTAGCGTCTGTTTGGGGCTCTCCATGCTGCTCCCCTGCTTTTCGCTTCTCCCTTGCTGCCGTCGGACCCCGGCATGCTCTGCGCCGGTGGCATTTCCTTGGTGCGGTGGCTGAGCCGGTGTCCTCCAGCTGGGCGCCCTTGGATGCAGTTGGTGGTTTAAGGTGGTTTAAGGGCTGAGCTGGAAGGCGTTGCACCCACCCAGCACTCATGAGTTTGGGTTGGGGCACTGGCTGTCGGATGCTTTGCCTTGCAATGGTTTTGAGTGGTCTCCTGTCCTCATTACAGGATATGCTTCATGCGGTGAAAATCACCAGGGTTACATTTTTAAGATACGGTAGAGCTGCGGGGAAAAAATAAATAAATCACTCAATGTAGTTTGAAACCAATAGTGGTAGAAAGCAGTGTAAGAAGCAGCAGATTTAGTCCTTCGTCCATTCTGGGCATTTGGCTGTTCCCATCTCACAGTGTCTTCCACTCTGCATTGGGTTTGGCCTTGGGTAATTCCCAAAAAAGGGGTTATTGACTTTTTTTTCTGATGGCAGGGGTGGCCTGAAGGAGTGCTGGGCATGAGGGGAGCTGGTGACAAGTTCAGCCCAGTTTTGTGAGTCCCGGGCGAGTGCGTGGCTCCCTTTGGGAAACTGGATTTTGGGGTTTATGCTACATAAGGCTTTCGCACGCAGCAAGGTGAAAGCGGTGGGGAGGACGGCGGTGGAGCTCCTTCTTCCAGCCTCACCATGGGAGTGTTGAAACACCAGCTTGGCTTAATAAAGAGGATACTGTTGCTTCTGGTTGTGGCACAGAGCTGGAAATTGCTGTAAGGCTTGAAAAGATGAGCAAGAAGGGGAACAACAGTCAGCAGTAGGAGCTTACAGCACCCATCTTTGCCATGAACCAAGCCGCAGCCTGGCAGGCGGCGCCACGGCCATGCCGTGTGAGCTGCCAGCTCCTAGAAACTCCCCTTGGTTTCTCCTAATTGAACCTGTTTATAATTTGAGGGATACAACAACACGGTTTTCTGCTTGGAAATTTCCTCTGAGGGGGTTGTCGTTGGCTTGCTTGTTGTTGTTGTTTGGTTTGGTTTGTTTTACTGTTTTGTTTGCTCCGAACGCTTTAGAGATGGTGCTGCAGCGCGCAGGACCGGAGGATGTTTATTCTGGGGAGAGATGCTGCCCCGCAACAGCGGTCGGGGGGATGGGGAAGGGATGCTCCTGCTGCGGGTGCAGGGTCTGGGGCAGACCCCATTTCTGCCACCCCACGCACCTGGGTTTCCTTTGCTGCAGCCTGGGTGATTCGCAAGCAAAACTCCGCTGGGACCAAATTTATAATCTTTCCCAGGATTATAAAGAGAGGCGAGGAAAGAGGTGTCGTAAGAGCTGAGCAGGTGATGGCCTGTGCGGGCTCCCTGCCTGTGTCCCCATGCTGGCTGTGGCATGGCACCCCCGTCCCCAAACTGCTCGTTCCATCCCCACAAGACTAATTTGGGGAGGAAAAAGTATTAAAAAAAATAATACATTAAATAATAACTTTTTTTTTTAATATTGAAAAATACAGCCATTCTGCAAATGTTTGCTTTGGCCCCGTGACAGCGACGTGGCGGTCCCTGCGTCATCCTGCACCCCAGGGATGGGGCTCAGGGCACAGAGGTGGGACGGGGCTGAGGCTGGAGCTGAGCCCCTGCTGCGGGCAAGGAGGGGGAAATCAGCCCCTCGGTGGGTGCGCCAGTGGGATTTCAGCAGGATGGGTGTGTGGTGCCCCAGGCAGGGGGGTAGGATGCTCTGCACCCATCTTATCCACCTCGCTCCCTGCCACTGGCCCTAACTGCTATAAGAATGGTTTACCCCAGTTTTCCTAAAGATTACTTTCCCTTTGATTAGACAAACAACTTCAAGCTGTACGTATTAATTTGATTTGAATAAGCCTGGTGCTTGCTGTGAAGTTTTTTCCTCCCTTTTATTCCCCCCTTTTATAAATCTGCTGTCACTGCTCTGCGTGACCGTAAATGATTAAAAGCTTTACAGGAATATTGTCCCCCACATCCCTTAACGTCCTGTTGTATTACTTGGGTCATATTTTTGTTATGATTTTTTTTTTTCCTTGTTGAGTGATTCTCCATTTTCCTTATTAAATGGTCAGCCAGGTGAAAGGGATTATTTTTGTCCCAGTCTTCTGCAGAGCAGGGAGTGGGTAGGGAGAGGGTGCAGGGACCCTGCCCGATTCCCTCTGGCGTTATCCCGGGGTTTCTCTTCAGTTCCCTCTCTGGGGCCAGATCCAGCTTGTGGCTTTGCCTTCTGCAGCTGAGGGAGGAGTATATCTTCCCCGTAAGCACCACTTCCCATGGGAAACTGCGGCCGAGCAGGTTGGTGCGGCTTGAGCTCTGTGAGGGGCTGCTACCAGCCTCACCAAGGCAGGCACCGGCTCTCCAAAGCGCTGCCAGAAGGCAGCAAGAACATCCATGTTATGGCAGTCATATTTAATAATAATTAGGGCACTCAGAAATACGTATGGCCATCAAAATAAGGCTGTTTTCCAAGCGAGTGCTTGGGGGGCAGCTAAGAAGGATGTGATGCTCCCTGGACTGGTTCTTTTCCCGACGGCAGCCCCCAGGCGATGGCTGGTCCCCAGTGCAGCACTGCAGCTGCCCGGTGTCCTGCGGGCCAGGAGGGCGGCTCAGGGCCAGCATCAGCACCGCCATCGCCTTGCCGCTCCCTGCCAGCTGCAAGGAGGCACCTCTTACTAACACAGCACTGATTAAAAGCAGAAATCTTGAGCTCCCTGCACCCGCAGGGCTGTGTGCAGGGAGCTGCTCGGGAGCGTGTACGTGAAATGGTCCCTCATCTGTCCATCCATCCATCCATGCACAAACCGCAGGGCTGGAGCAAGACGGACCGCTGCCCCGCATTACTGCAACCCTTCGTGAGGGTAAAGCTGGAGGTGCAGGCAGAGCCCTGTCCCCAGCGTGGGGCTGTGCCGGAGGGCGGCAGCGCCCAGGCTGCAGGACCGTGTGTTCAGTTTCCTGCTTTATTTTCCAAGATGATGCCTAGTTTTGGGTTCGCCCCCCACCCCAAAATTGTCCTGGCGGAGGAGAGTCATCTGTCAGCTTTGTTAGGAAGCGTCAGCGGGGTGTAAGAGGATTTTGGCGGGCGGCTGTCAGCGTGGCGCAGCAGAAGTGCTGGCACGGCTGTGGCTCGGCCATCCAGAAGTGCCGGTGAGGCCTCAGCACTGCTTGCCTGCTCACGCCGGCCAGCAATGCAAGGGAAGCCGGCCTGGAGGTCTCATCAAGAGCAATTTCTGAAATTCAGTTATTACTGTTTAACAGGGATTTGTCTCCACCCTCGCTGGCTTGTTGCACACCCACATAACAGCGAGGTTTTGCAGGGCTGAGGGCACGTTCATCAGCCCCCTACCCTGTGCATGCTCAGGCACCTGCAGAGATGCCTGCATGGGGGCACTTGTTATTTTGGGCCAAAATCCAGTATTTCCCCAGTTGCACGGGGCAGCACTGCCCTGCTTTGCGTGCAGATTCCTTCTGCTTGGACACGGGTGTGAACCAGGGCAGGAAGGTAAATTTGGGGTTTTGCTGTTCACTTTTAACCCTTGTTTTTCGCAGAGCTGAGCGGCCACGGTTATCAGCTGAGCCACAAATTGAGTAACACGCAGGCAGCTTCATTCATATTCCCCGGCTCCTGCCCGTCTCGCCTTGTTAGAAATTCTCTGGCCTCTTTTATCCGCTTGCGGCTTTGAGCACATGATTTACGATCTGGTTTGAGTGGCTCCTAAGCGTTACTGGCTAATTTGCCACCCTTTATTTGCAGGATTAAAGCCGGGCAGCGCGACGCTGCCCTGGGGATGGAGGGGCGATAGCTGGGAGGGACCGTGCTGGGTGCTGGGGCGGGGGGATGCTGTACCGGGTGCGAGTGCTCTGGCGTGCAAGTGGGGCCATTTATGCAGGGGGAGCCCCTGCCTCAGCTTCCCCTGCAGCATCAGCATTGCCACGGGTCATCGTGAGAGGTGTGCATTGGGGTGCAGAGACCCGGCGCAGTTGCTGCACGTGTGGTCAGGCCCCTGCATTTTTACCCCTTTTTTTGCCCGTTTTGCAGTGTGGGATGGAGCTCCGGGGGCTGAGCCTCTTCTTGGCCACGGGGTCCTGGTATGCTACCCAGTCCTGCTCCTGCCAGCGTGGTCCTCCAGGAGCTGCAGGGTGGGATGATTTGATGACAGAGCTGCCTTTCTTCCTCGGGGTGAAGGCAGAGGAAGGGTGTCCTTGCTGCGTCCCTCTGTCTTCAGGCACCTTTGGGTGCCCGGCTCTCCTCTTGCCCAGGGTGTAGGGAGTGGGGCGTGGGGACGGCCCGCACGGTGTCCTCGCAGGGACACGTGTGTCACCTCCTGCTCACTGCTGCCCGCAGAGCGCGAGCACTGGAGCGCTCTGCGTCCGCTTCAGCGCTACATCCTCTGGCTCGGCACAGCCGCAGCCTGCTCGTCCGGGGTGTCCTGCGTGCTCCGGCGCGCCCTGCGCCGCGGTGGCATCTCCCCGGGGATGAGTCCCGAGGGCAGAGGTGACCTGGCCGCTGCTGGGACACGCAGCATTGGCCCTGGGGGTTGGTTATGGCTTGCAGCGTCCACAATTAATCTGCCTTTAGCAGAGGAGACGTGGGGAACATGGGGCTCAGGCGGGCCCCGGCCCCTCTCTGTGCCGCAGTTTCCCCGCGTATCCACGCCAGCGGTGTCCGTAGCCCATGGCACACGCTGGTGTTTGGCTGTGCTGCGCTACTCAGTGCCAGCTCCCATTAGTAACAGCAATGCATATACCATTTTTTTGTTTCTATTTTCAGGTGAATATGGCCCTGGCAGGGAAGCCTTTAGACGTGACTCTCAGCACCTCCAGAGCTAACCAGTGGAATATGGTTTTTCCCCAGAAAGACGAAATCATCACCAGCTTAGTGTCTGCCTTAGACTCCATGGTAAGAGGCCGGTGGCGTCCCCGTCCCCCTCCGTCGTTTCACCTCCCGTTAGTGGGGCTGGCTGGGAGCAGGGCTGAAGCAGGAGGGCTGTCGAGCTTGTCCCTCTCCCCTCTGCTGCCGGAAAGTCCAGGGAGCTGCCGGAGCTGGGAAATAAAAATCCTCTCCTGCCCTGACAGCCGTAAGGATCATAAAGTCGGCCCAAGTTAATCTCAAATGTGTATTGTTTTCCCATTAATATTTATGTTGGTATCAACTGAATGTAGGGTGCTTGGCTGGTTTTTTTCTTGATGTTTTACCAATGTTACCATGAGCTTTTACACAACAGGAGAACAATGGCTTTTATCTCTGAGAACAAAGAAAATAACTTTCATATCTTTTGACGTAGAATTCCCGGTGGAAACCTTGCCTAAGTCAGCCGTGCTTACATAAACAAGATAACTGTCTGGATTAAGTCTCGTGGACCAGAGCTAATCTTATTTTTAACTGTGAATGTGATCAAGAATGGAAAGCGTGTGTGTAGTAACAAATGTCTAATGCAATGTGACATGCTAAATAGCCCTCCCTTTTTAAAACCAAGTCGTATTTAATGTATTTAGGTTGGATGCATCCTCTTCTTTATGCAGGTAGTGTGTGGGGTTTTTTTCCCACTA
The DNA here is from genome assembly GCF_963921805.1 of Phalacrocorax carbo. Classification (NCBI taxonomy): domain Eukaryota; kingdom Metazoa; phylum Chordata; class Aves; order Suliformes; family Phalacrocoracidae; genus Phalacrocorax; species Phalacrocorax carbo. The sequence continues at coordinate 10,456,125 of NC_087529.1, forward strand.
ATTCTGATTTCCTTCTTTTTGACCATCACTGCCCCACTAAGGAGCAGGTTCCCCGGAGCTGACGTACCCCAAGCAGCTTTGATGATTTATATACGTGCCGTCCCGTACAGCAAATCGTATTATCATAGTTTGGTTTCTTAATGAATATACATTATTCCGCAGTCCTTGTTACAAGCTGACACCAGGGCCAGGAGGCCAGGCTGCTCCTGAAATTCAGCCTTTATCCCACCGCTTCGCCGTGTCTGGGCTCTGCACCCGCTGAAGGCTGGCTGCCTGCGTGTGCGATAAATAAACCACGGGGCCACATGCACATTGCCAGGCGGGCTTAGGCTTTGGATTTGGTCTGTCTCCACATCTCACATCCCCTAGATTTTATGCTTATTTTTTGAATGTTGGGCTTTTTGAGCAAAATACTTTCATTTGCTGCTGGGTTCTTGAAAGGAGGTTTCTTAAAAATATCTATTTTTGGGGGTGTGATTCAATACCCTCTTCTCGAAGAAGATGAGCAGGAGGTAAAATGACCCAGTACAGAGACTGATTTGAACCCATGCAAATCAAACTGGCTGTAATGTGGGGAGCTGAAGGTAGCTCCGGGGGGTTTGGTCCATGGGCAGCTGCTTTCCTGCTCCCTCCCCGCTGCCAGATCCTCCGGCCCCTCTGCGGTGCCGGGGGTGGGCGACGTGTCTAACCAGGGCTGACGATGGGAAAATCTCCCATTTTACCCATTAAATCGTGACCTGTGGATAATGTCTTCCTAGCGTTGGTGCTGTAGCTATGGGAATATGACTCAGGCTGCCGGCACTGTGTAACTATTATAATACAAAAAATAATAATAAAAATGCATATACATGTGTATTATGTAGAGCAGGAAGCACACGTTACATAAAATGGATTAATGGAGGAAGTCTTTTCCATCTCTAATGTTTTGCATAAGTGTACAAGAAGAATCGTTTGACTAATCCAGACTTTGACCATATTAGTGTTCTGCAGCTGAAATAAGATTCCCGTGCTCCTTATTTCATTAGAGCTGGTGGAAAAATACAAGTTGTTGTTGTGGGGTTTTTTGTTTGTTTGTTTGTTTTACAGGAATATTTTGTTTTAAAGAAATACTATAAAATATTTACTTTTAGGATAAGAAAAAGTGAAGTAAAATGATGGGTAAATAGTTCTGGTTTTCCAGCAAAGTGTGGCTCAGCCGGCTACCTTTCTGGAGCTGTAAAGTTGCTGAAGTATTTAAGGGATGTCCTAAACCCCATGAAATTCTGACCCAAACCAGAACATTGCTTTTGATGGGGGGATCTTTTGATGGGAAGAAAAAAAATGCCACTGGAAAATGGCAGGGGGTGCTGTGCGGGGATGCTCCTGCGGCCGCTCTGAGCCGGTGCCTCCCCGCAGTGCTCCGCGCTCTCCAAGCTGAACGCGGAGGTGGCCTGCATCGCCGTCCACGAGGAGAGCGCCTTCGTGGTGGGCACCGAGAAGGGACGGGTCTTCCTCAGCGCCCGCAAGGAGCTGCAAGCCGACTTCCAGAAGTTTTGCAGTGAGTATCCCTGCCAGCATGGTCTCCTCAGCTGAGGCTGGTGCTCCGGTTGTGCCAGCCAGGACCCCTGCTGCGCACGGAGGGGTTGTGGTCTGGGGGGCACAGCGGCACTGTGTGTCTGTAGGGCTGAGTAGGGTTTAAAGTGATGGAGAAAGTGGGTGGGAACCGTGGCTGGAGCCTCTCCCCTCCCAGGCAGGGCATTGCGCACCCCGGCTCTCCTGCCCGAAAGCATCCCTGGGGTGGCACAGGGCTGGATGGCTGCTCTGCTCCCCCGGCGCTGTCGGCCTGCCGCCGCGCTGCTGGTGTGCTGGAGTGACTTCTGACAACTCTGCAGGAATAGTTTGTCCTAGTGATCCCCCAGGAGCAGAGGTTTTCTTGGGCCAAGGTTTTTTTTCCTAGTTTTGTAAAGACAAGGATGGGTTTGGGAGCTGGGAGTGTTGGTTGTGGAGCTGCTTATTATTTTGAGGGGCTAACAGTGGTGAAAGGATGACTTGAGCAAGAGAAGTGGTCCCCCCAGACTCAGACTGGGGTCACCAGGAATCACAGGGATGTGTGTGAGTGGTGGCAGCCCTGTGTGTGGTGAGGCTGGCACCCAGCCCTCTGCCAGCTCTCCAAAAACAGCCTGGGAGCTGAGAGGAAAGTGGGAGCCACGCTGTGCACGGGAATCTGCATTTCTTGGGTGGCATCGTCCCTGGCATGCCAGCTGCTGCTTTCCCCACTCCATGCAGGAGCCAGGACAGGATCTGGCTTTGGTGGTGCTGGGGATGCCAGAGCCAGGGGGACTCGACTCCAGATCTGCTTGCACATGCTGCCCACGGTGGGATGTCAGTGGAGAGAAATGAACCGGCTGTGTGTGCACGCACATGGTGTTGACGGAAACCATATTGGTGCTTAATCCATTGGAGAGATTGCTCAGGAAGGGTTCGCTCTAGTGAAAACATTAGCGCTGTAAAGCTGCCAGGGTCGCTGCCTGCTCGGGTTATTCGCTGCACGTGTGCGGGAGGAGCTGGCTTGGCTTTGCAGGAGTGGCTCCCCGGTGAGGCTCCGCTCTGCCCGCCGTCCTGCCTGCTGTGGGCAGCTGCCTGCCACCTCCGCCACGCCACAGGCACTCGGGAGATCCGCCATTTGTTATCTTCCACTTTGGTGAGTTGTGTTTTGCAGGATGGGAGGCATTTTGGGGATGTTTCCTGCATTCGCAGGCGGCTCTGCCTCCCCTTCCCACCACCCACGAGAGGCAGGGAGGTACCCGGGCAGTGAACGGCAGCAGGGTGGCCAACGGGAGGGAGCTCCATCTTGTGTACTGAGTGCCAACTGTGTCTCCCTAGAGCTCACAATACCTGATGACCTTCTGCAGATTTCACTCCTAGAAACATATATATATATATATCCCAGCTGGTGACCTACCACTGTGCTGGGGCAAGGCACCCAGCATCAGATCCTGATTCCCCTCTCCTTTGGTTTCATTTACACCTTTATCAAAATGAAACGGTCGTGTCTGGTTGAAAGCACAAAATCCTGACAATGGGGTTTGGGTGAAGCAGCTGATGCTGGAGACAGAATGAAACGTGATAACTCTGTCTTGAATTATAAATGGCCGAGGCTCAACTCCGCTCCATAAAGCTCTTACAACTGGCATGCAGTGGAAAGCATCCCTGGAAGTGCCTCTGATTTATGGTGTAGCTGCCCCCTTAGAAAGGATCTGAAATAATCTAAAGCAGACATCACTGGGAGATGTAAGAAGCCTCTTATCTCTCTGGGTGCGCAGACCTCGCTTGAACGCGCTCCTTTATCTGAACCTCTGGCTCAGCCTTTCCTGGCACACGGGGGGAACTTGACAGTGATCAGGATTAATGTCAATGGAGGAGAGTTTGCGCCCAGCCAGGAGGAAGAGTCAGTCGTAGGAGGCTGTGGATGAGGATGTATTTCACCACCTTGGTAAAACACCCCCAAAAAGTTTTCCAGGGCCCGTTTGCCTGTGCAGTGGGAGGGATGTGGAGCTTGCCAGGGGCTGGGTGGTGTTCGTGGCTGTCCCCTTTCTGGTGGCTGGTTGTGCAGGTACCCCAGGTGGCTCTCACCCCATCCCAGTGATGTCCCAGCCACGGGCAGTTTCCATGGGAGGGATCCACGAGCTCCTCCTTGAGTGCCCAGGCAGCATCCAGGGCTGATCACTGGCAGGAGCCTGTCGAGGATGATGAAGGAATTAGTCCTTCGCCACCGAAAATCCCTTGTGAATCGCTTTGGATAGAAAGGCAATAATGCACTTGTAGTGTTTAATTTTCTGTGCATTTAGAGATGCAAGGAAGTCGTTGCTGAAGATATGCTTTATTTGAGGTTTAATGGGGGAAATTAGCAGGAAATAGCTGGTATTACGGAGCTACGTGACACTGAAGGGTAAAAAAGCCTTCAAGAAAGGCGGATTTTCTTTTCCTGAGAGATTGAAGGCTAAGCAGATTGAAACCAAGGAAAAGAAATGCGCTGCCCAATTAATCACAACAGTTTTGGTGCAGCTGAGTGGGTAAAACCAGGGAAGGGGGGACACACACAGGATGACCGACCCTGCTCCCGGCGACGGTGCTGGTACCACTGCCAGGGCCAGCACCTTCCCCCGCATGCTGTGGGCTGCTGGGGGCTGTGGCCCCATCCGAGCCAGGGGGCTGGGGTAGATGGGAGACCTGGGCCACCCAACTGCCTGGCCAGAGGACTTTGCTGATGCCATGGAGGTGGTGAGGGGCCCAGAGCCCGTGGGACCCCCGTCTTGTGTGGGGTTTGGGTTGGGTTTGGGATGGGATGGGGTTTGGCAGGGATGTGTTCAGTCCTGGCTAGAGTTGGTGTAACCTGGTTAGCAGGTTCAATCATTTTGCAGCCGCTCAAAAGCATGCGCAGCATTGCTCACGAGCCCTCTTCTCACCAGAGCGCCTTCTGTTTTCTCCTCTTCCCCCCACAGGAGTCCAGCAGAGGAAGGAGCAGGACGTGGAGGCGCAGAAGAAGGCAAAGGAGTGCGGGCGAAGCATGCTCAGGGTCTCCCCGGACCAGGGATCAGACGTGTACCTCCTCAGGAAGATGGTAGAGGAAGTGTTTGATGTGCTTTATAGTAAGAACCTTCACGCTTCCATTTGGGGATTTGGATTGCCCCCAGGGCTCGCAGAGCTGACTGGCGCTGCCGCTGGATGCGGCTTTCGGCCCCAGCCCGGCTCCCCGGTGAGGGAGCAGGCGCCTGGCAGGGGCAGCGTGGTGGGACATGCTCCTGTGTAGGGTTAGTGTTGTGCTGAGATGGGATCCGGCCACTGCCTCTTCACTTTCCAGTGCCCCAACCTGGGCAAAAAAAATCCCAGCGCGGGGGGAAGCATCCTCTGTCCCCTCAGCCAGGGGAAGCCTCTGCCATGCCCTGAGAGTGATTTCCAAGCACACCTTTGTCCCTGACACTGTGTCTACAGCACCTCTTTCACAAGCACTGTGTCAGGGCTCTGCAGAGACTCTCTCACCCCTTTCCCTGGCAAGTCTATTTAAAAGGAAAAAAGATGATTTTTCTAGCAGGCGGCCCCACAGCCCCAGCTCCAAGAGACGAGCTGGTGCTGTTCCAGCACATGCATCATCCCCAGCAATAAAGCTTCTGCAATTAAAATGTAGATGACCATATGGCTGTTGATATGTAACCCAGTGGGTTGCAGAGCTCCCTCCGGGCCCAATCTGTGGAGGCTCAGGCAGCAGCAATGCCTGCTTCTCACTCGGGAGGTCCCTGCTGGAGCCCCCCTGGAGTGGCTGGAGGTGGCGGCCATGCTCCTGGCTCATCCCCCAGCAGCGCCTACAGGGTCGTGCTGGCCCAGGTAGGAAAAGCGAGGTTGGGTTGGGAAAATGGGGCAGTGAGCCCCAATATCCCCCTGTGCTGCTCAGTGGGTTGCATTAGCCCAGCATGATGCTTTGGGGAGTTCAGGCCATGTGGCTGGACCAGCTGCAGCACTGGGTGTTTCGGTTTCCTTGGGTACAGCTCAGCATCACCGTTTCGGATTTGGGGTGAGCTACTGAGCCCTGCCAGGACTGTGCAGGTCTCCCTGAGCCTGAAGCGCAGGCGTTGCCCCTGTTTGTGTGCTGGGTTTGGGAACGGGCACTCCCACACGATGGGAGGGGGATAACGGGTGCTCCCACCAACCCCCCTGGGCTTGTGCGCAAGATTTGCTGCTGCTGGCTGTTGTTTGGCACTTGCCTTGCCAGCACCTTTCTGGCTTCATAGACAGAAGGGGGAGATGGCATCCCTTCCCCCAGGGACATCCTCTGGGAATCGCTGAGATTTTTCCAAAACCACTTAAAGGACTTGGAGACAATGTTCCCGTTAGCAGGGGTAATAAAATCCTCTCACTGGCTCCAAAAAGCTGGGCCCAAGCGGGAAGGAAGGGGCAACGCAGAAGAGCCAAGGGAATGGGGTGGGGAGGGCGTTTTGGCAGTGGTTGGATACCCACTGGGAGCTGCAGGTCTCCTTGTCCTGCTGCCGGGAGAGCACTGGGCTTTACAGGCCCCTGGGGAATATGGGAATTATTCATGTATGACATACCATAAATACATAACTGCATAAAAACACTTGACCAGGGTGCATCTGCATGGGGGTGTATGGACCATGTGGCCCATCTGGGATGAGTTTGGTGATGCTCTTCACCTTGTGTGTGTGTGGACGAGCTGGCCAGGTCCCCAACCCAGGGTGGCCGGTGTCACCATGGCTAGTGGTAGTAGCAGGAGGGAGTTTGGCATCCCTGAGCTGGTGATTTTGGCCTGGCTTTGCGTGTAGTTCTGGAATTGGGTGTAATTCTGGCATTTAGTGTAACTCTGTTTTTCCTGCTGATTCAGTAGAATCAGCTGTTTCCATCCCTGAGCTGCTGGATGGGGAAACCTGCTGGGCCGATGCTCCCCTCCCAGTGTGCCCACCAGGAAGAGCCTCTCCTGGTTGAGTGGGGAGAAATACCGCAGGAGATAGTAGGTGCCCCAGGGTGATTCTGTGTCCGACACTGAAAGGACTGTCAGAAATTAACAGTTATCTTTCTGATGGTTTTAGGTTTTTTTTTAGTTCTTTCAGTCATCAGGACATGGTCTATTCAGTCATGAACATCTTCCCATCAACAGGGATTGGAAACAAAAACTCTTAGAAAATGCTCAGTCAAAAAGATCATGTATTCCCTCCAGAGCCGGGTAATCTCTGCACCAACAGGATGACTGATTACCGCCGGCTTCTATTAAACAGGCATTAATGATGATTATTGTCTCTCTTTAGCTAAACCATGAGTCTCTGCACGGCAGCGTGAGGCTTGGTGAAGGTCACTTTGACAGTAACGCATTCCCCATAAAAATATGTTCTGGGAGTTGTTGAGTGTCGGGTTGATAAGGAGCCGCCGTGGGCATTGGGAGCTTCTCCCCATCGTGAAGAGAGGTGATGGAGGGAGGTGGAAAGCTGCTGCAGCGGGTGCGTTGGGGCAGGGAAACCATCGGTACCCTCCGGGCTTGCAGAAAACGTATTCGTGGTGTTGTGGTTCAAAGGTTTGTTTTGAAACCTCTGTTATTGGCTTAATTAAAACATCCATCCCGCCTATAAGGAACCTTGATGGCTTGTGCAAGTTGCACGTCATTTGTTGTCACGTGTTGCTTCAAAGAACATGTTGAAGAAATCACTTTTAATAGGGACTTGCTGACAGTGCCACAATAAAGAAGAGAGAAAAAAGAAAAGATTTTTGAAGAAAAGCAACAATATAAAACCCCACAGCTATTTAAAAGTCCCATAATCTCCCCTGCCTGCCCCTCAGCCTGGAGACAAAGGCGCAGACACCTTGCCATACGACCAGATGTTCTGCATCTGGACACTGCTTTGCCAGACAGGTCGAATTCCTGTGTGACTGTTTCTTCTGCTTTGTGCTTTCAGCACCAGGTTTATTGGTCGCAGCGACTTGGGTTTATTTCCAAAGTAATTTTTCATCAGAGAGCAGCTCAAGGGTTTGGTCATTCCTTGAAAGCCTTCAGAAGGGGCTGACTTTCCAATGATGTCTTGCCTGGAGGGCACCTCAAGCATCCCCAGTTTGGGCATGTGGGCTTTTCAGCCAGTTTACAAAATCTCTGTGTAGCTGCGATGCTTGCTGGTTGTCTTCTGCTGCCAGGGAAGGGAAAGCAGTTTGCTGCTGGTGTCAGAGGTCCAGCAGAGCCAGCCCCACACGCTGGGGACACGGGAGGACTCTGTACCCATCATCAAGTGGAGTGGGTGAGGTTTCTGGGCTGCTGGAGGCCATCATGCAGTCAAATGTATTGATATTCATGCTACCTGCAAATGAATGGTGGGATGGAGGGAGACTGTTGAGGTTTTTTTTCTTGTCTCTCAAAGTGCGTCGAGGCTGCCTGGCAGCACCAGCAATCAAAGTACTTTCCTTTCTTCCAGGAGGTAAAATAAGACAACCGACTGAAAATTAGGTTCCCAGAATATCTCAGTAAACATGAGATAAAAATCAGCGCAAGCCCTTCAGCCTCCTTTGTCAGCTCTTGGCTCCCTCCCGGCTTGCCGGCAGCCACATCCCTCGCTGGCACACGTCTGGGCACTCCTGGGGGGCGGGCTTGTGCCAAGTGACCCCAACTGAGGATTTTACTGTGCAACCTGAAAGATTATTGGGTTGGACTTGATGATCTTAAAGGTCTTTTCCAACCTAAATGATTCTAGGATTCTGTGAGACATCTGCTTATTGGCTTTTATGAGCTTTTTATTAATTAGCGCTTTTAGAAAGCGCTGAGAGGGCCTTGCATGCTAAGTACAGAGGTAGGAGGAGGTTTTCTTCTCATAATTTTTCCGTCGGGATCTCTCGCCTCTTGCATTTGCTCCTCCAGCCCAGCTCGGCCGCAGTTGGGAGTGCGGGGTGTCCGTCAGTGTGTAACTCTGCCCCCTCCTCAGGTGAAGCCGTGGGGAAGAGCAGCGTGGTCCCTTTGCCATACGAGAGGTTTCTGAAAGAGCCGGGCTCGCTGGCGGTGGCTGGCTTGCCCGAGGGGATCAGCTTTAAGAAACCCATGGAGTATGATGTGAAGTCCCTGATGGCCATCTTAGAGCACAGCCACAGCATCCGCTTCCGGCTAAAAAGGTAATTTTGGAGATCCCTGAAGGGGTGGGAGGGCAGCGAGGCCTCAGGATGGCGGCTCTTCTAATGCCAGTGAATGGCAGAGATTTTGGGCAGAGCAGGCAGGCGGGTCTCTCCCACGTCCCGGCTTCTCCCCCAGACTCAGAAACCTGGGTCCAGCCATGCCAAACCCAGCCTTGCATGGAGGTTCATCAGTGTCCGGTGGCTCAAGACCGTTTTGGACTTATTCCTATAATAAGCGCATGTAAACGTGTGCATTAACCTCATCGCTTTACGTGTCTCCACCAAAATTTCCGCTGTGGTAAGCTAAGTGCTTTTATGTCTCCAGAGGGGTTTCCAGTGTAAATGATGCAAGCTTCTTCCCAGGCTGAAATGGGGTTTTTAATGCCAGATGAGAAGGGAGGCAGGGGACCACAGTGGGATGCACTGCCCATTTTGGCCACGTTTTCGCAAGGGGTTCGGTGGTTTTGGGTGCGTTTCCTCTGCGTTTGCCTGGCTGGTGGCACCTCAGATCCGTTGAGAGAAATGCTGAGCACTACCGAATACCTCCTCTGAAGGCTTGGCACTTCTGGAAAATCAGGCTGAGACAGCTAAAAGTAGGACACAGAATTTGAGCCGTCTGTGAGCTTGTGGCTGCCTATCTCATGTGAAGCACGCGGGCTTCCTCGGTCTGAAGCTCCTCCTTGGGCTGACTGAGGTCCCCCTTGAACGTGCCGTGGGGGCTGGGAGAGGCGATGGAGTCTAGCGGTTACAGTCACACAAATTGTTTTAGTTCTTAAACACACTGGGCTGTTGAGCTAGGCGGCTTTGCCCTAGCTTTGAACTTCTGTAAGACCAACCTGCTTAAAGAAGACAAAACGATGCAGGTGCCCAAAGAAGCTGGAAGAGGTTGGGCGACGGCTGTAATTTCTGAAACAAAGAGCCCGGCAGCTGGCAGTGCAGCGTGTCCCACCCTCCCGGGCACAGCTCTCCTTCCCCGTCCACATCCTTACTTGTCCCAGCTTAGCAGTGCCACGGACCCAAAGGAACCTGTTTTTTAGCTCCTCTTCTCCCTTCCTTCCCTTCAGGCCAGCAGACGAGCCCAGCCGAGAGCTGAACCCCAGCGTCGAGTTGACTTGTACATCTCTCGCCTCCAAGGGGAGCCGAGACTCCGGTGCCAACGGCCCCATGGCCAAACCCGCTGGCCAGGACACCCCCTCCACCGTCGCCGTCACCAATTTCTTATACGGCGTCTCGCTGCCGACCCAGATCGCCGTCGACCTAAAGCAAGAGGTGTCCTCCGGCCTGCCTGGGCCGAACGCGGCCGGCGAGGCGCTGCTGCCCAGGCCCGCGGGAGAGCTGAAGGTGCCTTCCTCACAGGAGTACAGCGACTGCTGTGGTAATAGCCTGGAGTTTGCTCTCAGACGAGGGCCTGCTGCGAAGCCCACCCCCCCGGCGCTGACAGGGGACAGGCCCAGGTGTTTTGGCGGTCCTCAGATGAAAATCAGTGCAAAGCTTGGCCTGTACGGAGATAAGCAAACCTCCCTGCCACGCCACGCCGCCCCGGCCCTTCCCCGGGTGCTTCCGAGGTGTCGATGGGACACACTTCCATTTTTGCCTTGAGACGCTGGGTGCTGCACCACGAGGCTGGAGGGGCAGCCGGCAGGGATGGGGGGACTCGGTCTGGCCAGGACCCTTGTAGGGTTGTCACAGGCCAGGGTGCATGAAAGAGAGCCAGTGGGGTCAGGTCGGCATCGCCAGTGGGGAACAGCACCCGGAGGCTTGTTTGGGTGCCCCGAGCATCAGTCAGGCTCTCATCAGCCCTTTCTCCTTGTCTCCCCTCTTGTCCAGGACAGAAATCGTCAGTCTCTGGAGGTCCTCTCATCCAGAACGTGCACTCCTCCAAGCGCATCCTCTTCTCCATTGTCCATGACAAGACAGGTCCGTGCCCCGTTCCAGCATTGGAGGCGGCCAGCAGCCACCTCTTAGGAAAAGGTTTCCTCCAACCCCATCTCTCCCCAGTGGTCTCCCAGCCATCCCCACGTTCTGTGGCATGGGAGGTGCTGCAGTGGGAAATTTTTTCCCTATTACTTGTTTCAACAACTTAGCATTGCAGCTGAGACCTTCATCTCTGCTCGGGTCCATCCCTGCCACCTCCATGACACTCGGTCCTCGAGCAGTGCCAGCCAGCTGGGAAATCCCATCCCTGCTTTGTGCACGGGGAACCGAGGCACGGCTTTGGGTGAGGCCGTTTTCCCAAGCTGCAAACAGCAAATACCTGCTGAAAGCTTGGCGTTATTTCAAAATAACTGAAACCCACTAAACCCAGTGTGATTCTGCAGCAGTGCCCCGGGGGGATCAGCGATGGGGAGGAGACTTTGCCATTTCCCCACCTCCACCCCACCCAAGGGAAATGCAGCCTAAAATTGCTGACCTGTTTACATCAAAACCCTCACCTGCCTGTGTTTAAAAAAAAAAAGAAGAATCAAAAAAAAAAAAAGGGTGGGAAAGTTGGGAAAGAGAAAGAGACGAAAGAGCTTCTCTGTGAAACGGCCGTGCCTTTCGAAGGTTTGTTTCAGGTTGAGTTTGCTCTGTCCCAGAGGGTCTTTAATTTCAGGGTTGAGAAGTTTTATGGGGTCATTTCTTAGGAATCTGCTTTGCACATGCACGGCTGCAGAGGAGGTTGCTTGGGGCTGGGGAAGCCCAGACCTTATCTGCCAGCCTGGCAGAATCTGCTCAGGAAGAGGGAAATAATTATTTTTAAAGCAGTAAACTCTTCTTCCTGCTTCCCAATGCTTCGTGCAAGAAAAGTGCATCTGCTGTGTACAAACCATATGGAAGTTCCTTATTTCTTATCTTTTGTTTTGATAGATAAGTGGGACAGTTTTATAAAAGAAACTGAAGATATCAACACCCTTAGGGAGTGCGTGCAAATTCTGTTTAACAGCAGATATGGTGAGTAGGAGTTAATATCCCATTATGCATCTGCAGCGCTTGTGGTTTGCATATCATTATATAGCAATCATTTTTGTTCCCTAACACAGCAGCAGAAGCCATATGCTAGAGTTCCCTTCTCTTCCTAACACATTTAGCCCAGCAGCTCCCAGTCACTGGGTGTCTGCTGAAGGTTATGTCAATATTTCCATTTGGAGCACCCCCCACCGTCGAGGAATTTACAACTGGGCTGTAAAACAGCCCTGGTTTGAAGTGTGGCACGCCGGGTCAGAGCGCCCAGGCCCTGCTGGCGCTTGTGGGTGATGGGGATGTGGTGGCATGTGGCCGTTTTTTATTAATGTGGCAGGGTTAAAAAGAAGGTTGTCCTTATTGCAACGGCATTTTTCTACCTGCATAGCTTACGGGTGTCATTGGTGCGTCCCTCGCCATGAGCAGTGCTTTTGGGTTAATTCCTGGGCATTCTGGGCAGCTTAGAAAATCGCTCAGGAATGGGCTGATGGGCTGGAGGTTGTCACCTGTACCATCCTCATCAGGCTGTGTAATTCATGAGTTATAGATGGGCTATAGATGAGCTCTGTAACTTAACACCTGTATACGTGCTATGCAACTCGTGAATTACATAGCTCAGCGACCTGCTGCGGTTGAAGGGAGGTTGGGGACAGCACATGGGCCAGCTCGCTCCTGGTTTGAGCAATGCTGGGCACATTTGGGGGTTTTGGAGGACGCCGTTAGCTGTGTTTGCTGCTGCATTGTCTCCCCGTTGTCCCGTCCCCCAAGGGTGAGCTGCTCCCAGGGCTCACATTCTGGGACAAGCAAAAGAGAAGAGGGTAGGAGGCGCTCGCTCTGCTTGAGTTCAAGCCTTTACACCTTCATTTTATCATCTGTAGAAGGAAAAGCATGTGTTTAAGTGCAAAACCATGCATTCACCTTTCAGCCGAAGCCTTGGGGTTAGACCACATGGTCCCTGTCCCGTACCGGAAAATTGCCTGCGACCCCGAGGCGGTGGAAATCATCGGCATCCCAGACAAAATACCCTTCAAAAGACCTTGCACCTACGGCGTCCCCAAACTCAAGCGGATACTGGAGGAGAGGCACAACATCCATTTTGTCATCAAAAGGTGGCGAGGCGGGCAAGGGGGACTGCATGGTCTCGAGGGGGCTCGGGGATTTAAACTGTTCCCTCCATGCTGAGAGGGTTGGTTTGACGCCCAAAACTTATTTTACCCTTTTTTATGGAAAAGAGCCAAACAAGTCTTTTTTTCCCCCAAACCTCCATTTTCCATCTCTGTTTCCCTTTTTGCAAGGATGCGGCAGGGCCATACCACGGTCACGCCCGAGGCCCGTCACCCCGTTGTAGGTCTGTGCAGGCATTGCCAGTGCCACCCGAAGCACTTCGCCACGACTCTCTCCAATGGCGTTTGGTGGATGGGAGCGGTGCCCCAGGTTTGGGGGAGGAACATCCATATTCACGATGCGCGGGGATTCCCCTCCACCTTCTTTTGTGGTGATCACTTATGGATGTCCTGCATATGCTATGATGAGGATGTATTGCCTACGGGCAGGGCGTTGCGCCTTGGTGTCTGCATTTGCACTGGAGTAGGAGGAGTGGATGCTTTCCCGGTTATCTCTCCGGCATGCAGCCCCTCTTTGCTTCTCCATCAGGAAAATCTGCTTTATAATATATTTATTTATTCGGTCCTTCCTGTGCAGCACTTGTGTTGTTCCCTTGCCAGAGGTGTGAATCTGTGGCCCAGAAACCACCCAGCTAAGGCTCCCAAGGGGGCTAAAATCACTGATATCAACAGGACTTAGGCATCCTAAACAGAATTAGCTTTCCAGATGTTGGCTGGTGGAGGAGCCACTTTATTCCACAATGGTCAGGCTGGGCTGGGCTGGATCAGGCCCTGGGACGTGCCCCCGAACACGCTTTGCTCCCATGAGTACCTTTGCATAGAAGTTGCGGGTGGCTCCAAAATACAGTATTTGGGAGAAAGGTGACATATCCCGCCAAAGTGGGAGAGTGTAAACACTGCAGCTCTGTGCTGGTGGCATCTAGTTGATGGTCTGTGTCGTGAAGTGAAGGTCCAGCAGCAGCTACTTCGAGCCCATCATCTTTTTTGGTAAAGCCAGCCTGTAGCAGCCTCATTTAATAAGTTAATTAAATGAAGATAATGACTTATAAGCAGATTTAAAGGTGCTTTAGTTAAAAAGCATATGCTATAAGATTGCTTGGTTGCACAACAGGCTAAAAGGCTTTTTTTTTTTTTGCTGAAAAATTCATTCCCCCTTTTTTAGGGAATGACTAAAACTACTATTTTGACTTGGTTTAATACTGTTCATTAATAAAACCTAAAATTCAGTCATTAGAAGCACCTATTTCTAATCCCTTTTTTTCCTTTCCTCCTAGGATGTTTGATGAGAGAATTTTTACAGGTATGTTCTTCATGTCCTTTGATTTATTGCCCAGAAAATAGAAAGATTATCCAGAGAGGCAGAGTTGAAATAATGTCACCTGTAAGCAGGAAAAGTGCAGGACACTTGCAGTTATGCTAGTGAGGAGAAGCCTTGCCTGTGCCCTAGGCGCGGGCATGCTGAGATTGCCTTTGCCTGGGATCGGTGCAAGCACCGTGTGCCCCTTAAATAGTGTTTTGAAGGTTTAAGCGAGAAATCCCTGGTGCGTGAGGCTGGGCTGGCTCCCTGCGCCGGGCTGAGCTGCAGCTACAGGCAGCACACGGCATGTTTCTGTGCTTTCAGGAGGAAGAAAAATCACTGCTGGGGTCCTCACTGGTAAATTATTCTCCTGGTTTTGGCTGGGAAGTGCTAACATCATCCAGCCCCTGACTTTTTAAAAGAAAAACAACAAAAATCCATTTTTTCAGTGACAAAACCCTGAGAGGGGGTTCTTCGGCTTTCTTTTGTCTTGTGTTTCTACTCCTTTTGATTTGAGCTGGCGAAGCCAGGCTAAGTGCTTCTTGGCAAATAAAGGGAGATAGGCACTGGTGCAGTCCAGCCTGACCCTTGACCCTCGCTCCAGCAGCTGCCCCCGTCCCACCGCCCTGGTATTGGCACTGCACCCCAATTTATCACCGCCCAGCCCTGCTCCTGGTTTGCCTGGGCTTGGCTTGCAAGTAAAGACGTGTTTTCTGGGGTTGGTTTTTTTTTGGTTTTGTTTTTTTTTTTTCTTTCCCAAGCTGCCAACCCTGCATGCTGGCAGCTTTCCCGACACCACCTTCTTCTCTGACACCTCCACCAGCCAAATTAACCCCTGTGGCCCTGCGACAGCCCTGGCCCCAAGGGTGCTCTCTGGGGACAACAACACCAGAGCCACCCAAAGGGGACCTCCAGCAGAGCCTGAGGGGGTCCCACCTCAATGGGGGAGTTTCTTTGTCTCCAGCCCCATTAATGACTTTTTTTCTCAAGAAAAGGATTTTTTTTAAGATCTAACCCACCCCCAAGGGATGGAGCACTGAACTGTGACTTGGGATGCTTGGATTTTCCTTGCAAATCCATCGTGGTTGTGGAGTATCTGGGGGGAGGTGTCACATATGTATGTACATCAGCACCGTGCTACAAGCTCCGGGGTTACATGGGAGGGAGGTACAAGTGGAAATTAGGAGATGAGGAAGCAAACCCAGCAGGACTGGGGTGGATGGCAGCTCCCCCTCCCCTGCCTGCTCCCTGCAGGGCTACCAGAAGCAAAACACATTAAACCTGGCTTTTTGTGATTTGCGTCAGCACATCTGACTGTGCAAAAAAAAAAAAAAGCATCTGCTGAGTCAGGAGGTGCCATTTTTGCAAAGACACTATTTTCTGAGCGGAGCTGTATTTTAAATTGCCGACTGCAAAGTATCCCAAAGCTTCCCCATGCAGTTTTGCTCACCCTTTAATTAAAATACCCACCACTGCTAGGAAACCTATTTTTGCTACTCCCCTGGGTAGCAGCTTCAGGCAGGCTTCACTGCTGGAAGAACAAGATTTGGTCCATAGAAGGCACAAATTAAAAGGAGCCTTTTGGACTGTCCATACATAAATAGTGTCTTTAAGGCTCTATGTTGCTGATGGTCCCATTGCCAGAGACCTGCCCTTCCTTGCAGGCTGGAGCTGAAAGGAGAAAGGCTTCATGTTCCCATGGACGGGATGTGTTTTAGAAGGGTGGGGATGTCACGATGGCACTTCAGGACCAGCAAAGGGCCTTTGGCAGCAGCTATTTAGCAAGACACCTACGTGGTTTCTGCAGCCTCGCGGCGTAATTTCATTCCCTCCTTCCCCCCAGCACTAATCCTTCAGCTCTTTGCTCACCTTCC
Source organism: Phalacrocorax carbo (assembly GCF_963921805.1). Classification (NCBI taxonomy): domain Eukaryota; kingdom Metazoa; phylum Chordata; class Aves; order Suliformes; family Phalacrocoracidae; genus Phalacrocorax; species Phalacrocorax carbo. Next base: position 10,471,991 of record NC_087529.1, read on the forward strand.
CTGCCTGATTTTCATTTCCTACCCTCCCTTCAGATCACTCTTTTCATCTCCAAGGTCATTGCTGAGGCTTTGTTTCAGCTCCTTTCACGTTGCTGAGGAACAGGGAAGGAAGAGAGGAGGTTTTTCATGGTGACAGGATGCTTTTGTCCCCCTCCGTATTGCTTTAGCAGAGATTTATCCTGTTGTGTGCAGGGCTCAGAGCTGTGGGACGGGGCTCCCCATGGCACCACTGCTCTGGGCTTCGCTGAGCTCCTGTCCAGTGCAGGACATCCCCTCCCTTGGGACAGGGTTCTTCTTGCTTTGGGGCTTGCTCCTGCAGCACTGGTCCATGGCCCTGGCCATACCTGGCTTTGCTGAGCCTGGTCCCCACCTCTCCCAGTCCCCACCCTGTCCCAGCAGCCAGCCCTTTCCGGAGATGCTCCATCCCGGGCAGGGCTTCCCAGCACCCACTTAGTTATGCAGAGGTTTAAGCAAGCTTCTTGCTAGTATTTTAATGTGTAAACCCAATTAAATCTACACCCTTCTCTTTGCAATCTGGTGACTCTTGAAAACCTGCCCCCGACCCTGACCTCAGCTCTGGGGCTAGAGGGAGAAGAAATGGAGGTGGAAAAGCTGCATCATTTTTTAGCCTCTCTGGTTGCTAATTCTGGTTTTGCTTTTCCTTCCAAACCTGCCCTGTGCACCTGGCACCAGGAAGCAAATTTACCAAAGATCCAACCAAGCTGGAACCCTCCAGCCCCCCCGGGGAGATCTCCCCCGAGCCGCACCGCGGGGCCGTGCTGGACCTGGCGGGGACCTCTCAGGCCAACAGCAGGTAAGTGGCACTCCCATCCCGCAGCCGCTGCCAGGCGACATCCTTCGGAGAATTATTTTGGGGACGTTAATGTGCACAGCAGGTTATTGCTGTGCTGCCGGCTCACATGCTGGCTGGGAAGGATGGGCATGGGATGGTGCAACGGGTGTGATTCAGTAAGCTGCAGCGTTGGGGAGATGTTGTGGGTAACGAGGTGGGAAGGCAAGTGGCTGTAAGGGCATTGCTTTCCTGCCTCCCTAACACCACTGCGATGGTACAGCTAGCTGGCATAGGAGGAGACCGAGCACCCCCATCCTTTTGTGAGCCAAAATAGCAAAGTTTGGAATCATTGATTTTGTACAAAACTGATGAAATAGGGGTCGTACCCAGGCAGGCTGGGATTACCTGCAGGAGCGATCTCCAGTGTTAAAGCATGGCCTAAAGATGCACCCTAAGCCAGCACTGTAACACAACATCCTGATAATTAAGCGTTACGTGTTTATAAAGCTCAAAGGGAGACTAATACCGGATTAGCGGATGTTTTAATAAAGGTGGGGTTATACAGTTCAGCAGGGCAGGAGGCTTTTTATGAGAGTACCTGTTTCTGGTACAACCATGCCACAAGCTAGGTGGGTCTGTAATGTGCTGGCAGCGCCTATGGAGCATATAGCATTGCTCTCCAACAAACGCTGGGAGATCCAGAAGGTATTTTTCTCTGTGTAGCTCCAGCTTCCTTCATTTTTGCTTCAGCTGGTCAGAAGCAAGGTAATATTTAGCCCCAACATTTACCTTTAAAATCACTTTAAATAAAGAGGAGTGGGGCAGTAGTTTATAGCAGTATAACTGACGCTTGCAGGCAAGGCTGTGCCTCAGGGAAAGGAGCCTTTTCCCAGCCTTGCCCCTGCACAGCCAGCTCGGTGAGGGGTGGGTTTGCAAGCAGCAAAATGAGTTTTGCTGGCATGTCCGTCCGCACACCCATGCTGGAGGCTGCCGGCTGCAGGGAGGCTCAGGAGCAGGGGTGTAAGAGCGAGCGCTCCTCAGCCTCTCCGGCTCAAAGTCTCTCCGGGCTGCTGGGGCTGCGGATGGTGCTGTGGGGTCAGCAACTTCTGCAGGCTGGGATGGGGAGATGGGGTGGCTTGTCCCCATCTTCTCCATGGCATGTGTTGGGCTCCCCTCCCTCCTTGGCTCTTTGCTGACATGAACCTGTGACAGGTTGGAGTCTCCTTCTGGTTGTCCTGAGTGCTGTTTCAGGTTTGCCCCCTTGGATGTGGCCACTGTGTGCCTCTAAAGCCATGCTTGCCCTGGATGGGGAACCTGCCACGCTGGCAGCGTTGGAGCAGGCAGCGAGCAAGCCCGGCAGTGCACCAAGCACTGAAATCTCGCAGCTTTGGAGGGCAGAGACCTCTCAAGCTGCCCAGTCCATGGGGCTGGCATTCATCACCCAGCCCTCTGGGCTTCTCCAGCTTCAAAGGAGGGTTTGAGGGTGGTTTTTACCCCACGGGTTGGGATCGTACACAACCTTGCTGCCCCACTGCTGCAGGACACCCCCATGTCCCCTCCCAGGCTTCATTTTGCTAAATAGAACATGCCAAATTCTTCTCATCCTCTCCTTCACCAGGGGCAGGGTGCTGGGAGCACCAATGGGTGTCACTTGTGGCCCATGCTATGCCACAGTGACGTTTTCTGTACTTTGCAGAGGCTTGCCCCACTCCTCGTCCCGTTGGCTGCGAGTGCAATACAAGTCATGCCACGCTGGAGCTGTGATGCAAGGCAGAGTCAACCATGGGCATGGGAAGGGCGTTAAGATGAGTGGGTGGTTGGGTTGGCTTTCCTGGACCAGGTGATGTTGGTTGGCTCTGGGCATTGGTATTGTACATGGGCTGAAATGGTCAGTGCTCAGCGTGCAGGTGTCACCCCCAAAGGACAGCAACCCCGAATGCTGCGCTGGTGAAGCTGGGCCATGGCAGCATGGCTGCTCGCCACTCTGATGGAGGGAGGGTGGCGGCGGCTGCCTTCGGGCATCTGTGCTGGAGCAGGACTGACTGAGTCACTCCAGCACCTTTCATCAGCAGTGAGCTCAGTGCGCCCGTGAGTCAGCCCTTTCCAACCATTTAAAACGGGTTGGAGGGATCACACCCCACGAGTGCCTTTTTCTCCCCCTGATGATGAAGGGACTCTGGATGAGAGCCTTGGCCAGAGATGTCTGTGGTGGGAACTTGGTTGGGCTGGGTCCAGGCTTGAGGTTCTTCACTGGTGTTATGGGGAATTAAACTGAATCTCCAGGATCCCCAGCTAGGGCTTAGCCACAGAACCATTTCTCAGCCAGCTCTCGATTGCTCTCCACACCTTGCTGAACAGCTCTGTGTCTGGAGGCGTTTAGACTTGGGGAGTGGCAGAGCATCCGTTGCGTGTTGGATGCCAGGGCAAACGGTGATGCTTCAAATACCACTGGCCTCTAAGCATGCTGCGGGGCTGAAACCTGGCCCGAGGCTTCTTGTTTTCCCATTCATTAACATTTGCAATTAGGACACTTAATTTTTGCTGCAGAAGATCCCACTGTGCAGTTAAATTGGTGTGACTGGAAACAAGGAGGTGGAAGGCTGGGATATTACGGATGTTGAGCTGGTTTCTGCAAAGCAATAGGTAAAAAACCAGCCCCCGCATGTCTGCAGGAGCATGCCAGCAGGGTGGGAGCTGAGGTTTGCTGCTGCAGACCTCTGCAGGCAGCTGGAAGCTCGTGGTCCCCATACGGCCCTCGCTGATGCTGCACCATCCCCATGTCACCTGCTGCGCTCCAGCTGTGGGCCAGGGGAAAAAAAAGAGGTTTTTAGGGGTGCCTTGTACCCAGCCAGATTTGGATCACCCTCCCCGTGGTGGTGCTGTCATGTGGACCACGCTGGGCTATGCTGGGCTGGACTGACTGCCTTCCAGTGGTGTGAATCTAGCACAACCTGAAGATCATCCTGGGATCCCTTTCAAATTTGTCCTAGCTGTGTGTATATAAATGCCTTGTTCCTCATTTACGCTGTGTGCGTGCATATTGATTCGGGCCACGGACCCTGAGGTTCATGTGCACCTCTGGTTACAAAAGGAATCATGCACTGCAGTGGTGATGCACAGCTTGCCTGTGCAGGGGGAAACTTGAATCTCCCGGAATCTCCCAATGCATTGGTAACACCCACCTGCAGGAAAAAATAGGTGGATATTCAAATCCCACTTTGTTCTTCCTGCAAATGAGGAACCTCTGTTCCCTGGTAGGAGCAGGGCATTTCCATAGCAGTGATTCTTCCAGGTCAGAGTCCAGTTCCAGGGAAAGGGCAGTGCCGGATGCTCCAGGGAGAAGGGCCACATACCTGGGGGATAACGCACTCCCCAGGGAAGCTCCCCCCGCCCAGATTTCCCTAGGGAAAGGTTGACTTTGACTTGAAGTGGGAGAGTTGAAAACCCTTCCCAAGGCTCCTAGGTAATATATGCAGTACTTTTTAGACCAGAGATCCTTTTCACCCATACCACATTTAGGAAGAACGTTTCAAGAGCACTCCTGGCTTTCTTCACGTTGCTCGTAGTTTGTTCTGCTGATGCTGCTGAGTGGATTTAGGCGAGCGAGAATTGCTTTTGAACATTCCCCCTGAGCCAACAGGGATGTGGTGCTGGCTCAGAAGGGTTTTCCTTCCTCCTGAAGGACCAGTGTTGTAGAGGATTGCGTTTTCTGGTGCTGTTCTTTAGGTCATTTACTGCCAAAGTGCAGTGGTTGTTCTTTTTTTAAGAAAGAGAGAGACAGAAAGCAAATGTGTTCTGAGAATGCAAAGTAATCTCATTTGGATGCTGTACACCTTGTGTAAATTCCTGAGCATGCGAAGTTAACTGTAGACACAAGTTTGGGATAGCGCCCAGTTTTCAGGGGAGAAAAGCTTTGGGCAGAATAAATATTTACAAAATCAATTGACTTTTTTCCTTTCTCCCTATTTGCATTACCTCCATGAGTAACCACATTGTAATGATGCCTTATGCACTGCGCTCTGCCACAAAGGGATGGAGTTGACCAGGTTTCAGGCTTAAAACCCCTCTTGCTTTCAGGAGCTCTCAGCTGCTTCAACATCCATCGGTGTGTAGCGGCAGGGCTGATACCAGGGGAGAGTTTGGGAGCAGGGCTTGGTTGCAGAGAAACCCGCAGAAACGTGGCTTTCCTTTGCAGCCACGGATGTTGTGCTGTTGCTGGGACCGTGGTGCAGTGTCCCTGGGGACACCTCCGCAGCCCTTGCCTGGCATCGCGGGGGGCTGTGGTGTTTCTCCCTCCTGCCAGGATCAGTCCTACACACACCACTGGTTGCTCCATGACCACCTCTCTCGTCTGCCTTTCCCTTCCAGGTCTGAGAAGTGTAGTGTTTCTGAAAGCTGTGAACCAGGTGAGGAATAATTCATTTTCTCTTGCAAAATAGTGATATTGGGGGCTGACACTAGAGAAAGCTGCTTGGGGAGTTACCTGGTTGCCCCATGGGGCAGTTCTCCCAGGATTTCATCCCCATTTGATAGACGCAGAGATGAAGGGTCTTATCCTGTGACCCTCCAGCTGGGTCCCAAAAGTGCATAAATTGAAATAACAGGACTTGAGAACATGCTTAAATGCAATGCTGAGGGAAGTCTTCAATCTCAGAGTTCCCTTTTCCCTAAAAGCCACCACGACTGGGTCACCAGGCAGTCAGTGGTGTCAGTACTCTGAGCACCGCAAGTGAGAAGGAAGTGCTTTTCCCCATGTTTAGGTGCTTCGACTCATTGAATCACCACCCAACAGGTGAAGCCACGCTGAGGGCCCCTGACCTGCCTGCCCAGTGCAAGCTGTGACTCAACCCCTTGCAGTTAATCAGCCCCACCCTAAAAGAGGAAATTTATCTGGAGATAAGGGGCAGCTGGGCTGAGCACCGCATGCAGCATCCCCCTGGGGCAGCCTCTGCAGGATGGCCAGGCCGGCGCAGGTTCCCCGCAGGCGGGGGTTCAAACCATGCTGAATTTTGCCAGGGTTCAGCCGTTTGTGCCCTGGCGTGATGTGGCTGTGGTTGGCCCTCCCAGAGCACGGGTCTGCAGAGGGGCCTGTCCCAAACTTGAGTTTGGGAGCACTAAAGATGCCAGGGGTGCCCACTAGAGGTGGCTCCTCCGGTATCCCCACCAACGCTGTTGGTGACGCAGGTCATTTCAAGTGAAGAAAGCCAGGAAACAAACATGTAATGAGGGCGGGTGGCTGGTTCAGTGGCACCGGCAGCTCCTGCCAGCTGAGCTGTCTGCAGAGGCCATGCCTGCAGACGTCCCTTGGGTACTTCCATGCCATGGGCTTGATGCTGCTGGGCCCATTGGCCAAAGCCTCATTGCTGCAGGATGCTCGGCTGGCACTGAAGTGGCTGGCCGTGGCTGCCCTGCCCACGTTGGTGGGCAGATGCAGCATTGCTGGTTCCTGTTGGTGATTTGCCTTTTGTTGCCTTTCCCCGGTAGGTACCTCAGGAGAGCTGGGTGGGATCAGGCAGATCAAAATTGAGCCAGATGAGCTGGACATCATCCAGATCACCGTGCCAGGTAGGCGCTGGGGTACTGGCTGCATGCAGTGGCCTCTGCACAGGCAGGGCTGCCCCGTGGTGTCTTGGCATGTTCCTTTGAGAAGGGGTGTTCATGGGGTATCTCCCAGCACGGAAGGTCCCATGTGCCCGTGCACTGGTCTTTCTTCACTGAAGGTCGTTTTAAGGGTCATATTGGGAATGAGTGGGTTTCCTGGGGGTAGCGCAGGGTGTTCTAGGGCTTGTTCTTGTTTCTCTGTCTCCTTCATCACTTCTCCATGTTGCCTATCCCCTGGAGAAAGTGAGCCTGCTTTGCTGCTTTCCTTCATGTGTGGGCTTGGGGGATCCCAGGTATTGAACATGAATGCTTTTGATGTGGTCCTTAATTTAGAAGAACAGCCTGGTTATGAAGAGTTCGTAAGAACAGGTTTAATATTAAGCATGTGCTGAAAATGTGTTGGAATCAGCGGCACTGATGCATTTCCCCACATTTCTGCCCGGAGAGCTCGGTGGCGATGGAGATGAGCAGTTGGGTACTTGAGGGGCAGCTGGGAGAGTTGTTTTCCAGTTTCCTGACATGGACAGTGCAGCAAGTGGTAGGATGATCGTCTGGGTTTAGTGAGTGGATGGTTAGCACTTTGCATTTTCAGTGTGCTTTACAAACATCAATTAATAATTTCACCAGAAGGCGGGCAGCAACAGTGTGCCCGAGGGCGAGCGATGCCGGGGACAGCAGTGATGCCCAGCCCCACCATGCTGGTGTGATCTCTGTTGCACCCGGCAGTCACCTTAATATAGTCATATCTCGGGAGTCACTCCAGGATTACCTTAGGGTGGACTTAAGGCATGGTTAATATATGGGAATCAGAAGGAACAAGGTATAGTCGTAGATCAAACATTTTAATTTTCAACTAGGCCGCTAATGGAAGAGAAGAAAGCTAATACGTGGCGAGCTGGCAGCGCGTGCGAGGAGGAGGAGGAGGTGTTACCACTTCTCCAGTGCTGGGTAGATCACACATCAAGTCCAGAGTCCACCTTTTCTTACCTTATTTGAAGATCGAGTTCAGTCAGAGGGAGTACAGCTGAAGGCAGGGAGGAGGATTAATAGGAAAGAGGTGCTCACCTACAGGGAGAAATTGATGAAATGTGGATTCTTTATCCTGCAAGGTGATGTTAAGAAGTGACCTGATTGAAGTATTTAAAGTAGCTGAAGGTTTATTTAAAGCTAAATTTGGGTAGCTCTTTGAGGGTGTTGGAGAGCCCAGCATTACAGGAGACAGGTTTAAATGAAGAGGGCATACAGATTATGTAAGGGAAACCCAAGGAGGTGTGATTTTGTGGAGGACGGAGGAATTAGTGGAATGGTTTTCCCACAGTGGAGTAGCTAAGTCAAGCAGCATTAACTTTTTAAGCCAGAATTGAGTGTCTAGATGGAATTAAGCCAAGTAAATAATTTTGAACTATTTTTGCTCTTCACCTTCCATGGAGGTTAGGAAGAAACTTTTGCTCTTTTCCCTTGGGCTGAGAGGTTGGGTGTGTTTCAGGGATGAGCTCCAGGTGGTCCTGGGGAGCAATAAGGCAGATGCACCCCAAGAGCAGCTCCTGGTGATGGGCCGTGGTGCATGGGGTCTCGGGACTGGGGGGCCCTTTGCTCAGCCCTTGCTGATGGGCCAGGATCCTCTGAACCCTGTTTTGGGGATGGTGCCCCCGAGCATTGAAACAAAAGCTGCCCATAGGGTTTTGTCCGCAGACCGATCACCTGGTTCGGATGAGATGCACGACCCGGTGCCCACGCACATGGCCTCGGAGGAGTCGAACTACATCCTAGAAACGGTAGCAGGTACCAGAAATGAAGCATCCAGGAGACGGTGCGGGGGCACGGGAGTTTGTGTGTGTGTGTGTGTGTGAGAAATGAGTAAATACCATTTATGAGCCAAGGTGATGGAGTTGGGACCTGCTTCCTGACTTGTGGCCTCAGTGAGGCTAGCGAGGAGCTCTGATAGACAAACTGGTGGCTTTTTCAGCACTGGTGCTCCTTCCCAGTCTCTCTCCAGCCCCCAGCTCACTGCAAACCCTGGCTCCTCTGCCCAGCTCATGACTGGGGTTTACCCTGGGGAATTTATGCAGCTGCCCTCGCTCCTGCCAAGTGCTGGGTCTCACCTCTCCTGGGAAGCCCATGCCAAAAGGCGGGCAGACCCCTTGGATGTAAGTGATGGGTTTATTCTGCTTATGCAGCTCCTGGCACGATGCTGTCAGCCTGAGCCTGCGCTGGGGTTGTGTGCTCAGAGCTTAGTGACGGGAGGGAGCGGTTGGGTGACCGCAGGGGTCTTGGAGACCTCCTGCTCATATCTGGACTGGTTTTGCTAACACTTGGCTACCACTAATCCTCCTCTTCCTCAGCAGGGACAGAGAAGGGGTCCAGCGAGGAGTCGCGACACGAGGAAAAGCAGATGGAGGGATCAGGTGAGCGTGCGATGAGCCCCAGGCACTGCCTGATCGCTGCAAGTTTTTGGAAGAATGGATGAACACAGATGTATTTTTGGGTTGGGTTTCCTGGGCTTCCTACCTAATCAGCAAAGCATTCAGCTTCCAAAAAGTTCAGCGTGGAAAGGACACTCCCGTGTTCTCAGGCTCTGTCCTCCCCTCTCTTGCTGGATTTACTGTTTTCCCTACCTTTTTCCCTCCTTGCTGCTGGCACAGCTCTGTGGCAGGCGCGTTGCTGCCCTTCCTCACTTAGGGGCGAGCTCGGAGGCAGCTCCTGGAGGACCAACACCAGTCTGGGAGGTGTGAAGAGTGCGCAGCCGGCTCTGCCGGAGCTCAGGGGCTCTTGCCTGCGCTGTGCACTGCTTGCCCCAGAGGCAGCTGATTTCTCAGAGCATTTCTTTCTTTTCCTTTTTTTTTTTTCTTTTTATTTTTTTGCAGATGGTATAGGGGACGTTTTAAGTCATTTGAGGAAACAAGTTGAAATTTTGTTCAACACAAGATACGGTAAGACGGTCATTAACACATGTTCATCATGCCAAGTGCCGGCCTCTGCCGTGGGGAGCTACTAATTGCTCTGAAATGTCACCTACCATTTCCAAACCAGCGGCTGAGTAAAGGTGCAATCTAATTTGTTCATTTGCTGTCTGCTGGGCTTACAAATGCATTTGAAATCTCCCAGGGCCTTGTTATTGCAGCTCTTCCCCTTTGTTTCCTCGATGCCATTTTGCTGGCTGCAGCCCAGGAATTGCTGCTGTGACCTTCAGCCTTCCTCCTGTGGAGGGAAGGACCAAAATGTTTCCCCCCCGCCACCACTTGTTTGAAATATCAGAGGGAGTTTTCCACCTGAGGTGGTCATGGCGTGGCCCAGGAAGGCTGGCACTCGGCATGCTCTGCTCACCCCTTTTTAGAAAGGTTATTTAACCCAGAAATTTAACCCACAAATGAGGCCACGCGTGCATTTTGAGAGCTGGCAGGAAGTTTTTGCCGCTGGCGGGACCAGGAGACGTGGCTCCGCCTGGCGGTCCCCAAAAGGCGGGGGCAGAGCCCATTGTGACTGGGGGAGAGGGGAAGGGCTGGGATGCTCTTGGGCAGGGGTAGGTGCTGGGGATGCAGCTGGAATGGCCGGCGGGCGATGGCCCTGGATGCGCTCCATGCTTTAGTAACGGAGTGGGAGTCCTCGCCCACACTTGTGGAATTTTGGCCTGGTTTTTCACCTCTGGCCAAACAGCGCTGCTTGATGCTAGCTGTTCAGTTGCTTATTGGCGATATTTAGCGGAGGAAAGGGAGCCTTCACCATGCTGGGTTGCACCGGCTGGCAGGGCACCCCCAGGCACGTTCTCTGTCCCCTCACCTGGCAGAGGGACATTATGGAGGTCTGGACGTGGGGTCCCGTTGCCTCGTGGAGAGATATTTGCAACCTTTATAGGAAGCCCCTTCAATGTGTGCCACCGAAAGGCAGGCTGTGTTAATGCAGCAAATGCAAAAGCCACCTCCCGGCGGCTGCCTGGCTCTACTCCTCAGCTGTGTCTGCCAGCACCAGGGACATCCCCACCAGGCACAGAGTGACAATAAGCTCTCCAAAAACCTTTCCAGCCCCCCACCAACATATTGTGTCGCTGCTGCTTTGACCTGACATGGAGGCCCAGCAAACTAATGAGATTTGGTCCCCACGCAGCAAAAGCCATAGGAATATCTGAGCCAGTCAAAGTTCCCTACTCCAAGTTCCTGATGTATCCTGAGGACCTGTTCGTTGTGGGCTTGCCGGAGGGCATCCTGCTGCGGCGCCCCAACTGCTTCGGGATTGCAAAGCTGAAGAAGATCCTGCAAGCGAGCAACAACATCCAGTTTGTCATTAAAAGGTAAGGCAGGTGGAGCGGCCATGTCCTGGGAGGATGTTCCTGCTCGGAGCTCCTGCTGCTGTACAGTGTGCTGGGAAACAGCCGTCACTTGGTCATCTTCAATAAATTTGCTTGATTAGAAGCAGCCGTGGGTGGTTGCCTTGTTGGAGCCATCCCCAAGAGGCAGCGGTGGTGTTGCCATCTCTCCCTTGATGTCTTTTGGGGTTTTAATCCACTTTTGCAAAGGTCTGGCCACAGCAGCAGGGAGCTCCCAAGGGTGGGTGAGAGGAGCCAGAGCCTTTAACCTTCAGGGTGCTCAGGTGTGGAGCAAGGAATGGGGCTGGGAGCCCTGGAGGGCCTTCTTATGTGAAGCGGCACTGGCCGAGGTCCAGATGTGTAAATCTGTGCCTCAGCGGGATGCTGCGGGCATCAGGGAAGATGCTGCATTGCAGTGGGGAGCAGGGGGTGTCACGGGAGCTGGGGGGGCTGTGAGAAGCCATGACTGATGTCACACAGTGACATTGCCCTGAAGGAGGGAACGAATCCAGCAGAGATGGATTTAAAAATGTCTTTAGGTATTTTGAGGGGTTTGTCACCCAAATGCTAACTCGGCCTCCCTTGCAGGGGAGAGAGCTGATGCAACCAACGTGCTGCTGGCTGAAACAGAAAATAAACGTTGAAAGCGCAGAGATTTTTGTGGTACCAGACCAGCAGCTGCCAGGCCAGCCTGACCGCGTTTTGGGGGTTCTCCTGTCCCCATGCCAGACCCCTCTCTCTAGCACAGCTTCAACGCAGCTTGTAACAAGCCCTGCCGTCGCCTTAGCATGCGGTTTTAGCATTAGATACCAAGTGACAATTTTTGGGGCCAACGGTGTGTTGAAAGGAGCTGTGCATGGCTTCTCCCATCCCCGAGAAGCACGCAGGACCGTGCCTTCTAAAAGTCTGTAACAGCCGATTTAAGCTGCTCAGCCTTCGCCAGCTTAATCTCATTCTGAGGAGCATCACATTGGCTCACTAAAGAGTCTGTTGGCATGAAAATGACTTCCAAAGTTCTCCCGCTGCATCGCAAGAGCTTTAAAATTGTGTTAGCCAGACACGGTTAGTGGTTTGTGGCTGGAGGAGCGTTGTCCTAGGGGATGCTGGAGCAGCGGGGTGTTGCTGGCCGGGATGCTCACTCACGTGCCCTCTGCTTCTTGCTGTTTTCCAGACCAGAGCTGCTGGCGGAGGGCATAAAGGAGCCGTCGTCGGAGAGCCCGGCAGCCAAAGGTAGGCTGCGAGACGCCCGGCAGCCGGGCCGTTAAGGACTAGGTAGGAGAGGAGTGAGAGCGTTTTCGTACAGCGCATCTCTTGCCTTCCCTCCCCACCTCGTTTTTTGGCTGGAAACCCCCTCCTGTGTGTCTCCCCCAGCAGCACCACGAATCCTAATTCCTCTTATGTCCCCTGTCTCAGCCACCAGCGAGAGGGAATCGAGCGAGGTGCTGCTGGAGGATGCTGTGAAGAGACAGGGCTTTCAAGGTGAGGGCCTGGAGGCACCTGCGGGAGGTTGGAGGCAGAGTCCCTGGCCCGTGGCGGGGGCTGTGTGGAGCAAACAGGTGTGGGAAGGGAGCGGCCGTGGGGCAGGGCTCGGCGGGATGGCGGAGGAGCAAGGCAAGGCAAGGATGGGAGGGAGGGGAGGAGAGGAGGAGGTGGGGTGAGGGGATGGGAAGGACAGACTACCAGAAGACAAGACACGCAACAGGGGCGGGCAGTCCCGTAGGTCCAAGGAAGAGGCTTGAAGCACTCTGCATGGTGCCCTAATTAACTGGCTTTGCTTATCTCACCATCTGACCTTGCAGGATGCATAATTAAGTCTTGCAAGCGTCGGAGTTTGGCTTTTCTGGGGCTTTTTCCACCCAGATGATGTTTGTGTAAGTGCTGCTCCGGTCCGGCACGCACCAGCAGCCGGCAGGGCAGCTCCACCAGGGAAAGGAGCAGTGGTGAGAAGCCCGTGGGCTGGGGGGTGCAAATGCTGCCCTGCTTGAGCATCCCTTTCCTCAGGCCACCGGGGCCGGGGAGGGACGGAGGCTTTTCAAAGGCTTTGGCTTTTCAGAGAGGCTTGGGAGTGTGTTTTATTTTAATGCTGGTAGTTATCGCAACTGAATCTTCGATTTCATGCGGCTTTTATTCTTAGCAAACAGGCGGGGGGAAAAAGAAACATATTTCTGTTTAGATTATTTTTAAGGACTTTGAATGGCCCACTCCAGAGATTAGCTAATTGCAAGATAAGGACTTTCCTATAATTAGAAAATGGCATTACTTAAAAGTCACAGAGTGCCTTTTAATTTACCAGCAGAAGTCCATAATTGTTTCTTTATTTTACAGAAAATTATGATGCCAGGCTCTCCAGAATAGACATCGCTAACACGCTGCGGGAACAAGTCCAGGACCTGTTCAATAAGAAATACGGTGAGAAACCAGGGTGGGAGTTGGTTTTATTGCCTCCTTATCCCCTCCTAATTTTTGTCTCCCTACCCCTCCCTTCTCCTCCTGATTCCTCCTTGCCAGGTGCTTTCTCTCGCCTCCCCCTTGAGTGGCCGGCACCTCAGAGGGCTGGGGAGGGGACGGTGGGTCTGGGAATCGGTGCTCTTTGCCGTGGGCGCTTGCTGCCTAGCGGCTCCCACGCAGCAGGGGGGAACCCGCGGTGGGGAGCGCGCCGCAGCCCTTCCCACCGCCTGCCCTTTCCAGCCACGTTTCGGTGGGTTTTTCCTTTGAACCTCGCCTGTGTGAAGAACAATGGTGGTAAATTCATCAGTGGAGAACTGTGGAGCTGTGGGAGTGTGGGGGGTGGTGGGAGGTTGGGAAGGGAATAAGGAGGGGCCGTGGTGAGCACTCACAGGCGCGCTGGGGGACAAGTAGATGCCGCTCCTCCTGTCCCTAGGGCACCTACATGGACTCTGCTGGGCGCTCCCACGGCCTGCCTGCCCTCGCGTCTGTTCTTTATCAAGCAAGGCAGGGGAATGACGTTATCCCCATTTTCTAGGCAGCAGTAAGACTTGTGCAAGTTCGCAAGTACCCACAAGAGCAATTATTTGCAAGGAAATGTGTAGCCTCAGTCCTGCAGCCAGACCTCAGAGAGGGAACATGCCTATGGAGTTATCTCCAAATAATGTCTTGAAGCAAAGCTGCTGATTTCCAACCCTCCCGCTGCACTGCATGGGCATCGTTGTACAGGCTGGTGCTTCTCCTCAGCCCCACCAGCGCTGCTGCATGCTCGCAGCTGCCTTGGGACCCCGCCACTCCCATCATGGAGTTGGCCTGAAAATGTTAGTCCTTGATGTAATGCTTGATGTGGTGCCTCGAGCAGCCTGCTCACGCCGTGCCGTGCTTTGGCAGGGCCAGGGATGGAGCCAGAGTCACCGTAGAAATCACATCCCTGGTGTTCTGCTCACTTCCCACTCGCTTCTCTCCCAGGTGAGGCCTTGGGGATTAAATACCCTGTGCAAGTGCCATACAAGCGGATCAAGAGCAATCCAGGGTCGGTGATTATAGAGGGGCTGCCCCCCGGGATCCCCTTCAGGAAGCCGTGCACCTTCGGCTCGCAGAATCTGGAGAGGATATTGGCCGTCGCCGATAAAATCAAGTTCACCGTGACGAGGTACGTGGCGAGAGGTGTCCGCCACCCTGCCGAGCAGGAGGGGGAGAGGAGGAGGCCGACCTAAACGCACCCCCAGCTCTGCCAGCCCCATTGGGCCAGGGCTGTAAATACTAGAAATGTCTCCAGCCCCCGAGACAGCTATCAAGTTGACAGCTAATGGTTCAACAGAAACGGGGACACTGTAAAATAGTGTCCTGCTCTTTCCTCCTGTCTGCTGCCTGGAGAGGTGGTGGGAAAGGTGCTGGCGGGAGAAAACGGTGCTCGGTGCGATGGTTATGTGGGCAGAGACATCCCAGCGCCTTTTCTAGGAGTCTTGAGATAGGAGGAATGTTGCTCGGTTCATTGCTGGTGAAAGGCAGTGCTCAGGCTCCCACAGCACTTGGAGAGGTGCCGGGCACTGGCCGTTTGTGAGGGGGTCCTGCGGGATTTGCAGCCAAAGGAGGTGGGACACAAGGGGGAGGGCAAAGGCACTTATCGCTGCATCACTGTAAGGTGAGACTGGGAAAAACACAGGCTTGAAGTGTGGCTCCGTCACCCTCTTGCTGGGCCACGCTGCCCGTCTGCTTCCTGGCACGGTGCGTGCTGCCCCAAGCAGGGCGCGTGTCCCCGGGGACTGCAAGCACCCCGTCCCCGCAGAGCTCCTCCGGGTCCTGCCTGGGTCATGGCACCGCCTACGAAGGACAGGCTGACCCCCAACCTTCCCTGGGCTGCAGGAGGGTGCTCAGGCCAGGCGTGATGGCTTCCCGGTGGCATTTCATTTTAAATCTCCTTTTTTCCTTATTTTTTACAGGCCTTTTCAAGGACTCATCCCCAAACCCGGTAAGAGAATTATGCCTTTTTTACGTAAGCAATGCATTGGTGAAGCATTTAGTGGTGCTTAGGGAGTTGTAAGACGTGGATGGTGTGCAATAATTTTATCAGCTGGAGGAAGGTTGCCCTTGACTTCCCTTTCCGGCTTCCCACTATGGTTTTGTTGTTGTTTGGTGCATTTGCTGACACTCCCCTGACCGAGGCAGCTGGTGTCAGCGGCACCCATTGGTACTGCCGCTGTTGCCTTGAAATGACAGCATTTTTCAAGAGCTAATCTAGGGCAGGGATCTGCATCCTGTATTTAGAAAAGCGCCCGCTTTCTTAAGCGTTTTCTTAAAATAACTAAGAGTTGCGATGAGCTGGCAGGTTCACTGGTGAGGGAGGGCCCTGGGGAGGGGGTGAGGAACCACAGGGTCCGCACTGGGCTGCAGCAGCACGGGAGTGAAAGTTCTTGCTGGCTTGTGGGCATCCCACGTGTTGGAAACACTGGGGGAGACGTGAGAGGGGAGGATGGGGTGTCCCAGGCGTGCTCCGTACCCAGCTGCAGAAATCGCTGTCCCAGAGCCCGTGCATCGCTGCGGTAGCTCTGTCTCTCACTTCTAGGCTGCCCAGAAAAGAGAGCCGCTGTCAGAAACGCGGGTAAAAACCTGTCTCGGTTTTCAATGTCTGTATTTACAATTGTTGGAAGAGCACAGATGGGTGCAAAAAATGTTGTCTTTATTGATGGCTTCCCGCTTCCTTGGCCAGCCTCCATGGGATGGCACAATTTAGGGAAGACAAATATGACAGAGAGGAAAACATTTATATGCCCTTATTGGGAACAGCAAAGAGGCGTTAGACACCCGAGGGGACTCTAACAAAAGGCGAGCTGTCGGAGAAATTCAATCCAGGGCATGGTCCGAGCGTTGACCTTCTGCATCCCTGTGTATGGCCCCACCAAGTCGATGGGCAGGTCCCCGAGACCTCTGCGGACTTTGGGTTTAGACTTCCTATCTTTTGGTCCTAAACAGCAAGGTGCCGGCTCACATCGGCTGGACCTTCAACGAGCCCTCAGTTAAATGCCAGTTTCGCAGAACTCTGGTTTTCCCCAGAATTACATGGCTATAACGCTGGAGTGAGCTGAGGATGTAACCGCTCTTCCAGCCACATCTTATCTTCCCGTTCCTCTGCCGTAATCGGTATAATTACATTAAGAGACGCTGATCTGACACAAATCACACCATTAACAAAGGAGCACATCAGAAGGCAAATACTTCAACCTGCCAGCTGGCTTGGAAACGCAGCCTGATAGATAGAGATGTAGAGGAAATTGATTTTCTTTTCAATGCACAACATTTTTTTTTTCCTCCTCCTCCAGCTGAATGCTCCCACCACGGGCTAGCACATGCTAGCACGAACCCAAAGGCATGTTTTATTCTGTGTATTGTGGTAGCCGTGCGGGCTCGGGAGGAGGTTGCAGCATCCCTGCCAGGCTCAGGGCTTCACGCCCTCTCCTCCCACGGGGGTTTTAAATAACAGCAGTCGCAGGTGAGGGTTTTTTCTTACTTGACATCTCAATTTGTTACAGACTATTTCATATATTTGCTAAATCTTCAGAGACAATTCCAGGACTTGTAATTATTTTCTTGTAGTCAGACTACCACCGACATGTCTCCTTGAGAAAAAGGCTATTTCTATTTTGCCCCCAAAAAGTCCCCACTGACAGCAATTAACCTCTCGTCTGCTTTTCCACCCCATTACACCGAAGCGGATGGTGGCAACACAGCGGTACATTCACTGCTTTGGCTTTGATCGCTTTTCATCTGCCTTAACAAAATTAATGATTTCCAACTAGTCCTAGATCATTAAAAATTTAAATTTAAGAGTGTTCTTTTTACCTCAATCTTGTGTGGTAAAGTCCTGCCATGTAAAATGAAGAGCAGGAGCAGAAGTTCATGCTTGGCGTTAAAACAAAATCAATGCAAATCACTTTTATTTCGCAGAGGAGCGTTAAAATGAAAGCAATAGTCACTCCCAAGCAGGATGGCATTGCAAAGGCATCTAAAAGCTGGAAAGCCCAGGAGATGACTGTATAAATGTAAGGGAGGTAATGTTTTTTGTGGACCTTTTTGGCCAAAAATTACATGAAAAATAGACATTTGAAGGGAAAATGGAAATTTAACGTAAGCATATTTTAAAATTATTCTGGGGTGATTTTAGTTGCCTTTAGGTTAAATTACAGGGTTTAATTTGCTCTAAACAAGTTGTGCACCTCCTGCATTGCAAAGAACATCCCAGATAAGAAGGCCAGTCGTCCACGGTCCTGCAGTTATCTCTTTCTTCTGGGGACACCCATTTTTTAAGTGCAGCAGAAACAGACAAAAGGAGTTCAGTACAGTCGGAGAGCCAAGCATGCTTCTTCTCAAGATTATCTGTAATTTCTCGGTCGAGATGCTATCTCCCCCCTAATGGGCCGCAGTGGGGGGGTGAGGCTTCCGGCACAGAGGCGGCTGGGGGGGTGCATGCTTGCAGGGATGCTCTTTGCAGAAGGAGGTTTTTTGGAGGGGAATGAGGCTGGTTTTTTGGAAAAATTAAGCCGGTCGTGCTCCCCAGTGCCTGGAGGAGGTCAGTGGCTGCAACCCCCTTCTGCAGTGTGGATTTGCAGCCTTTTGAAGGTGGGACGATGGCCCTGAGGACACAGGTGCCTCTGCCAGCGCTCTACCTGCCTGGCTCCCCGACCGCACAACCCTCCTGGTGTCTTAGATTTTCCTTTTGATTTCCAAATTTTTTTCTCCCCACCGCTAGTTTCTGCTCTGCAAAAAAAAGACCTTCAAAACACCTTTTTCAAAGCAGAATCATCTCTTGGCATTAAAACAGAACTGGGAGAGCAGGGGTGAAGCTCCAGCGCTATAAACACAGCACTTACCCTTTCTTTTCGTCTTTTCCTGAGGCACAGAGATACAAAACAGGCTTAATTTGAGCCTTTGAAAAAAAAAAAAAAAATCAAGCATAAGTAATCTAGCACACACACACAAAAATCTTTCTGTATGTTAATTTTTATGTGCTTTGATTGAAAATGTACACCAGCTCCATCTGTCCTATTCCCCAAACTCTCTACCACCCTGATACATTATTTCCCATACTCCAATTAATAAAGTAGGGCAGGCAGTGTTCTTTAATTAAAAAACCCATACATCCAGGCATCCTTTTTATATATATTTTTTTTTAATTACAAGAGCACAATCCTCCGCAAGACTTTGATGAGATGTGCCTCGCGTTGGAAACTCCTAGCAAGAAAAAAAAGAAAAGAGGAAAACACTTGATGGGGCAGTGATGAGAGCGGAGCGCATCTTGCTCCATCACCAGGTTGCTTTTCGAGGTCCATGCCCCTCTCCCTTCACCCCCAGCCCTGACATTTAGTCCCTGCGGGAGCAGCGGGTTATTTTTCCTTCTGATCCGCCTTCCTGTTATCCGGGGTGAATCGGTTTTTAGTGTTTAGCTGGTTAGTCTGAAGGTGGAAAATCAAGCAGGTAGTCTTGAGTAGCTGTGGAGCTTCAAAGCCTGTTTTTAAGCACCTCCATGATTCCAATCACATTTTCCTTTGCCTGTTTTTTGTCTCCTTTTCCCTTTCGCCTGCTTGTGTAGCATCCTCATGCCGATGGGAAGGCAGCGCCATTTCCCAGCTCTTCCCAGCCCTCATGTTTGCTTTGCACTTGCCTCCCTCCCACTCCAGTCTCATATCCTGACGTGTTCTTCCGAGACCCCAAAACCCCCTTTTTTCAGGGTGCTCATCGAGATGGGTGCCGCTCCATCCCAGCTGTGGTCTGGCACTTAGGGATGCACTCCACGCCACGCAGCACAGCAGCCGTGGGCCTGGTGGGATGCCTCCTGTGGTTAAGGCTGAGCAGCACATGTGGGTTACCAGGACAAGAAATTTTAATTATCTTTCTTAATCAGTGTAATTTCATAACGGCACCTTGAAATCATCACCTGAAACACTGAAAATGCCTTTGAGTTGCCACAAACCAAATGAATCGCCAGGCTGCCCTTCCGAAACCATTTCTGATTCATATTGGAAAGATGCTGCTCTATGCTTCTCTTCCTTGCTGCCTGCCTGCGCCCCTGCCCGTGCTCCTGCCTGCATTTCTCCCTGACAGGAGCTATGCCAGGAGCTTGTTCCTTCTTGGCTTTGTCTCTAGC
Organism: Phalacrocorax carbo; assembly: GCF_963921805.1. Lineage (NCBI taxonomy): Eukaryota > Metazoa > Chordata > Aves > Suliformes > Phalacrocoracidae > Phalacrocorax > Phalacrocorax carbo. The sequence goes on from NC_087529.1 coordinate 10,491,272, forward strand.
TTGGCTTTCCCAGTGCCAGCATGACCCATCTGCATCTCTCCCCCTTTGCACTGTGTATTTGCCTAAACGTTTTTTGTGGTGGGTGCTGCCCACAGACTGTCCACGCAGGCAGGGTGTCACCCAGCAGTTCGGGGGACCAGGTTATGGGCAGCGTCGCTTATTTTCCAGCTGGGTCCTGCCGCGTGGCAGCGAGCAGCAGTGCTGCAGCCAGATTTATCCACCTGCAGCCCAGGCAGTGCAGGGTCTGTCTCAGCGCCCCAGGTCACCGTGGTCTGCACTGAAATGTTGGTGCCTGCCGTTGCCCTGTGCAAAACCTGCGATTTCTGTTCCTTTTGTGCCGCTGAACCGAAGCGCTCTCCCTGCGCAGACCGTCGGGCCAGACGCATCGGCAGAGCTCTTGTCTCCTGTGTGCTGCAATGGCTGCCTTTCTGAGCCTGCTTGAGATAAACATGTGGTGCATATTTTGAGCTACTTCAGCTTGCTCATACCTCTGCTCGGCAAATTCGGACGCACGCCCCTGCTCTCTCCCCACATCCCCTCCAGTTTGCCGGCGCCCGCGTGCTGCAGTTTGGCAGCAAGACCCTCCGTGGTGCTGCAACCTGCAGCTCCTGTCCCCCCTGCTGGGTCTCCCACAGCTGCCGGCTTTGGCATGACGAGCTGCTCCATTCCTCCTTTTGCCCATCATGCAAATCCTGGACCTATCCCTGTCGCTGCTGCTTTTCCCCAAGAAATTAATTTCTTTTTGATATTGCTCGTCACTTTGGAGTCAGTGGCGAGCGCCAGCCTCTCCTTAGGGATCCCTTTTCCTCCTGTTCTCCCCCCCGCCGTTGCTGCAGAACTGACACAGTTTCCCTGTTTGGTTCCATCTGCTTTAACCTCAGATATTTTTTTTCTCCTCGGCACAGCCACGCGGCACGACCGCTGCTGCTTCGGCACGTGCCATAAATGCTGCAATTCAGCCGCATGCCTCTGGGCATGTGTGGACCTCCAGCTGCTCGGGAGTACGGAGTAGCTCAGGGGATGCGCGTGGGCTCAAGCACAGCCCAAAACAGGTCCCTGGTGCGTGGTGGAGAGCCCAGCCCGCCCGCCCAGCTCACGGGGCAGTTATTTAGCTACCAAAAGCATCTCTGTGCAAGGGGCCCTGGGACCAGAAGAACTCTAAGCTGCTAGGGATAGTGTCATCCTGGGTTTTGCTTTTGTTTGTGACCAAGAAACCAAGCTGCAGCACTCATGGCTCTCTTTTTCTTTCTCTCTCTTTTTTTTTTTTTTTTTTGTCTTCTTTTAACTTGCGCTCTAGCCCCTAGACGGATAACGTCATTGGAAAAAGCCTACGCTGCCTTGAATGGTACGTAGCTCAGTTGATGCATCGTAGATGGTAGCAGACAAGAAATGCACTTGCATTTTAATTTAAGAATGAAAATGTCTTAAAATCCCAAATTTCAGGTATTTTTTTTTTCTCTCTGCTCTGTTCCTCTGTGATACCAAGAACTGAATGATGCAGGATGTGTTTAACAGTATTTTATCGTTGTTATTAATCCTCTCTGCATTTCTAAGCACCGTTGCTGCAGTCCCCGGGCATCGGTGCCTGTTCTGCTCCAGACAAACCAACCTGCCATGTTTTCCTCGGTTCATCCATGTGTCTGAGCAATTAATTTGTGAAAACATCCATTTGCCATTCACAGGGAGTTCTTGCACAGGTTTGGGTTGGGGTTTCTTTCTTTGCTTTAACACATACTCTGGGCCAGAGCCGCTGTGCAGTCGTGTAAGCTCCAGGGATTTAACATATATACTGATTTACAGGAGTAAAGAAGAGTTTGCCTGCCTGCATCTGCAGCAGGGCATGGCGTATCTCTGGCTGATCCAGCCTTAGTCCCATCAGCTGGGATTTTGGCCGCATGTCTAGATGTTAAGTGCCTGCTCCTGCAAGTTTATAGCTCCGCTTTGAAAACACACACATGTTGAGCTAATTTGAACTGTACTTAAACCTGACTTACTGAGGAATAGCCTCAGTAAAGTCAGTGGGTTTATTCCAGATTTACACAGGGGTGTTGAAGCTGGAAGGAGGGGGAAGAGGCATGTATTTATCCTCTTGAGATTCAGGGCCCGATCCTGACCGCTGTGAGCAGCCTAACCCAGCTGGGTGTTTCTTTGACATGGCCGGGATTGCCTGAAGAAGGGACCCGAGTCGCTTTCCCGGTGGGATGTGTTGGGCAGTGGCTGTTTCCCTGATGAAACAGGCTTCACGCCGGGGGTTCGGATAACGGGAGGCTGTTACTCCGCACGCGGTGGCCAGGTGGAGGACGTGCTTCGCCTGGAGCTGCGCCCCGGGATGCTGGCAGCAGCACAGGGAAGGGGGAGGCTCTGCTGGGTACCCTGCCCGGCTGTGCCGTGGCTTCACCGCTGAGATCAGGGCTCTGCTCGTGGCATGGCGAACCCAGACAAAGCCATTATTTACCTGAGGGATACCTTGGATTTGGTTCTGTTGGGTTTATTTTTTAAAGTCACTAGAGGAACAGGCGGTGTTTTGGATCCTGTTGTCCAACAGCAGACACCTAAACCCTGTTTTAAATAACTAGTAAATATGACTCTGTGTTTCTAAAAGAAATGTCGAGCTCTGACAAGTCCTATTGGAAAAGAGCAAATGGCGCTTTAAAAATATGATCTCTTGTACATGAGTGCCTATGGAGCGCAGGGCTCCTTGCTTCAGGCAAACAGGGCTGGGAAAAAATAAGTCAATCAACTGGCTACTTTTTTGAATTAAAAAAGAAAATATTGATAACACAGAGGTGAAGCCAGCAGCATGCATAAACCTGCTTTATGGGAAGGACTCGGTACATCCCAGGGGTGCCAGTGGCTTCCTTGGGTCAATTATTTCCCAAACCCAAACGGATAAAGCCAAAGGCAGTTGGAGATCCCTCTTGCCCGGAGCCACCTGGGGACGGAGGCGCAGGTCCCCAGGAAGCAGTGCCGCCAGCCGGAGCCTCCTCTCTGGCTTCTCTGTTATGCATGCTCAGTTCCAGGTTTTTAGTGGTGTTTGTTTGTGTCCTTGGATGGGAATTTGGGAGTCCTGCCCACCGCAAGATGCAAAAAAACCTGCTTAGAATCTTGTTTCTTGCACTCGGGTCGCTCGGGGCATAAGTGGAAGGGAAACAGCTGCTGCATTTTTCAGTCCAAGAGAATTAAACAAGTGAAAACACTTAATTTTGGTGTTTCTTTGTCTGCTACCATCTACACATCCACACGGGTGTGTATTTACAGCCCAGAAACTGAGCATCAATGACAAGGAAGTCACAGAGGGAGCCCGCGGGGTTTGCCCCCACTGGCCTGCCATGGCCTTGGGAGCAGCACCACAAGGCGAGGTCTTGGTTCTTGAAATCAGAGCTCCTTGGCGGCATTTGTTTGATTTTCTTCGGTTTTATTTATTTTTTGCTCCATCCCTTCCAAGCTGCTTTGTTGCCATTTCTGGGTGTGAAGCACAAGTTGGCCCTAACGTTCCTTCGCAGAAACTTCTCCCTCTCTTTTTTTTCCCCCTAGTTATATCCAGGCACAACTGTTGTTTTCCAGGTGGAGAAGAGGCTTTTTTTGAGGCCGTACCCTGCAGCAGCAGGGTGTGGAGATTCACGGGTGCCAGCTTCTCTCCAGGACCCTCAGCAGCAGGGTGGCGAGGCTTGTGATTTCTGCCGGGGGTGCTGAGCGCCGGGCTCTGGGGCCCCATGCAGGGAGGAAGGGACTTGCATCAGGTTTTCAGTTTGCATTTAAAACAAAATTGCAAGCCACGTGATTGCTTAAAAAACAAAACTAAAATCATGTGATTGCACAAAATCAGAATCAAAATCATGTGATTGCTCAAACTCAAATTAAATAGCTGCAGACCAGGGCAGAGGGTACTCGGGTCCCTCATGCTGAGGTTTGCAGCACTCATCTTGATGTTTTAAATAACCATCCTGGATTTCCACCCCGCGGCGGGCCAGACTGGGTGAAAATGCCTGCCTGCAGTGCAGCAAGGCTCACGGTGGTAATGCCTCCCCTCCAGGAGGAGACCCCACCAAGCTGGCCCTGCACTGCGCTCCCCGGCTGGCTCAGGGCTGGAGGAATGACCCCGGCGAGAGGCAGAGAGGGTTCATTCAGTTGGTGCTTTATACTTGCAGCGTGAAAAGCATCAAACAGGGCCAGTACTGACCCCAGTTGTTTTTCCTGGAGCCCCCCTGAGGATGCAGAATAGCTGGGGGAAAAAAATCTACTGACATAGGCACATTGTTTGAAATGAGAGAACAGAGGAGAAACTGTTTGGCACGATGAGGATAATTAAAAAAGCCAGTAAAGCCAAGCTGATTATATGGCATATTATAAAACAATACTGTACTTAGGACCCCAGCTATAAAAGTGCTATCTCATTCCTTGATATCACTTGTGGGAATATTCATGGCACTGGGGGCCTGAGTACCCGTTGCTTTGCGTATTTTGCAGTCATTTACAGCACCGCAAAGTGGATGTAAAATGCTCTCAGCTGTGGCAGCGCATGGCAAATGCAAATTTGGCAGCATTTTATAGCTACTTTGCACGGCTCTGAAAGGCAACGCAAGGTGCAAGCACAGAGCAGCCGCCTCTGAGGTGTCCCCACGCCGCACTGGGGCAGAGGGACAGAGACACGGTCATGTGTTGTAACAGTGTGGTGGGTTTCCAGGGGCTCAGAAATAAACAAGGTATTTTATTCCCTGTCCTTTTTTGCTTTGCAGATGAGGATGATGCCAACAGGCTTGGAGAGAAGGTGATTCTCCGAGAGCAAGTGAAAGAGCTTTTCAATGAAAAATACGGTGAGTCTCCCGTCAGCACGCATCGCCAAGCGGGTTTGGTTTTGCTGACAGCAGCCATAGTTAAAATTAATTTGATTGAAGGCCTCTATTTATAGGCCGAGTGCACGGCAGCCCGCTGCAGCACAGGTTTCATCCCACTGCTTCACGTTACAGCCCGTCCCCGGGGATGTTCCCGTGTCTCACTCCCAGCAGGTGGGACTGTGACCTTCTTGTTGACAGCTCCTCCTTGGCGAGGGGAGGGAGGATGGGAAAAAAACCACAGCCGAGGAGCAGGATTTGTTCAGTCTGGCATCAGCCTTTGATGTGTTTTTAACGTGTCCCGAGCCGGCGTGTGCCGCGGTGTGTGCGCTGAGCGTGCCTGCCCTGCGCCAGCCTGCTGGCAAGCAGCCTGCCGGGCTGGGAGCAAGGCTGGAGCCGCAGCCCAACATGAGGCACGGCTGCGGAAAAGCTCACTGGAGCCGCGGTGGAAAAGGAGGTCAGGAGATCGAAGAAGATTTGAAAACGCTGTTTGCAGGCTCCTTGTGCTGCCTAGCAAACCCCTCCTTCCACCCGACGCTGGGAAAAGGCGCAGCAGGAAGGGCAGCCGGGTGGGGGGAGCGTAGGAGCCAGCCGCAGGACGCATGGCCCAAGCGGCTTCGCCCTCTCAGCCCTGCGGGCACGGGCTGCCACTGCCCATGGCTGTCCCCGTTTGGGCATGACTTGTGTCAGTGCTGTGCAGTTATTTCTCAGCCCATGAGACCCCAGGGCTGCGCAGCTGGGCCATGCAGCTCTGGTGCGGTGCCTCACCTCTCTGCTCAAAATAATTGCCTGAAGGAGAAGGAAAATAGCCAAAATTATAGCAAAGCAGTGGGGAACGTCATTCCCCTCCTTTCTCAAGTCTCCTCTTGTCAAGGCAGCTCACTCTTCCCACAAACCCTGTTTGTTTTGGGGTGCTGCTCGCAGCACGGGCTGTGTCCTGCTTCGGGGGCCGATTTGCCCCCTTGGAGGTGCCAGCATGTGGGCGCAGCCCCAGGGGAGGCTGGTGCCCATGCTCTTGAGCATCCCCATCCTCCCCAGCTCAGCAGCACTTGGCCCATGTGGGGGCTGAGCCCACAGCAGATCCCTGCGTTCCCATGGTCCAGGCACGGATTATGGAGCACAAGATGCCAGGTGGGCTCCAGGGACGCACTCCCTGCAGGGAAAGCCAGGAATGTGGCTGAGGGGCAGCTCGCACCTCCGGGTTTGGGGGATGCAGACACGCAAGGCCAGAGCAGCCTCTTATAATCAGGACCAGCACAGGAGAGGATTGTTTACGGCTCCCCACCATGCAGGAACTAAAGGGGTAACCAGAAAGGTGGGCAGCAGATTTAGGATCTGGCAGGATCCTAAACGGAAACTAATGGAGCAGGCAACAAACCGGGCAGGCAGACATGAAACAGCTGGGTGGGACGTGGCGGCAGCAAAGGTCGGGCGTCGTGGCAGCCGTGGCTTCCCAAAGTCCTCCCAGGGCTCTTGGTCCCTCGGTTGGTTGGGTCTGGAGCTCTGTGGGGTAAAGCCAGTGCATTGTCCTCTGCTCTGCCATTACAGGAGAGGCTCTGGGCTTGAACCGGCCCGTCATGGTGCCCTATAAACTCATCAGGGACAGTCCTGATGCCGTGGAGGTTACCGGGCTGCCAGATGATATCCCTTTCAGAAACCCCAATACCTACGACATCCATCGGCTGGAGAAGATCCTGAAGGCACGGGAGAGCATCCGGATGGTGATTATAAACCAGCTCCAGTAAGTTTCCCCAGCTCTGTGACCAGGGAAGGTTTCTGTTCATTAAGTGTTGCCCTTGCTTCTCCAGCCGCGAGTGGGGTAAGTCACCACGGGGCCACCGGCGCAGGGCCATGGAGGACCCGCTCCATCCCCAGCACCCACTGTCCTGCGCCGTAGGGAGGTGCTCAGCCATGGGTGGGCACGGCAAAGCGTCAGCTGGGCCGGTTTATCCCCTCCTCCTTGTGCAGTCTGAGATGATGATGCTGGGAAGGGGCACGGCACGGGGGCAGGTAGCAGGACAGCTCAGAGACCCAGCTGAGTTATTTTGGGTTGCTTCCTTCTGGGGAGCGGTGGGGAGGCTCCGTGTCCCATACCCGCGCAGGGGGGTATCGGAGAAGGCATCTCAGGGTTGGGGTCTGGGCTGTGTCCCAGCACGGGCAGGCGTGTAGGGGAGAAACAGGGGGGTCCACCTGCTCTGACCCTGCTTGTCTCTTACGCAGGCCATTTGCTGAAATCTGCACTGAGGCCAAACAGACAGGTAAGTGGAAGGCTAAGGAACAACCACGGGTTTCCCTGCCCTGTGGCAGAGAGAATATATGGGCAAAACGGATGGGGGTTTTGGGGAGGCGTTTGAACCTCCCATATCCCCAGGAGAGGCTGGCGAGAAGAGCCTAGCTGGAAAAAGAAAAGTCAGGCTCAGCTTCTGCTCAGGAGCAAACCATCAACTTAGGCAATGGCACTCCTGTGAGCTGGGGAGAGACTGGGCTGTTAGACTCAAACTTTCAGTGTATTCTGGAGGATTTGATTATCCCTTTTCCATTAGCAATTTACTCACCATGAGCAATTTATTCACTGGCTAAAGCCCTTAATTTGAGCCATTCTTTAGCAGTTGAGCTTCTAAGGAAACAAGGTTTTTGTGATTGCTGGGAATGCATTTCTCTCCCCATCCCATCCTCCCCAATAACTCTCAGCCAGTTTTAATCAAATGTGTCAGAATTAGCAGCCCCAGAGATAATTAGGGTTATACTAGTTTTATGAAAGTAGGTGGCTAGGTAGAGAAGCAAGCAATCTGGCAAGCAAGAGCATGCTGCAACGTGGTGCAAAGAGAGATGCACAAGAAACTATATATGCAGGTGTAATTGGGCGTATTGGCATCAGAGCTGGCACTTTCACAGCCCCAAAGCATCCAGCGCGGACACAAGTCTGTGTGATATCGGGCTTTGTAAGTGCTGGAATTTGACATTTGCTTATTTTGGGGATTTTCTTCACTGGTGCCTGAGGAAAGCTGGCAGCTCCGTGCCAGGCCGCGGAGGCCAAGCCTGTGTCACCAACGGTGGCACAGTGGATCAGGGGGACGCTCAGTGGGAGGCAAGGTCAGAGTGGCGGGATGGGTCCCCCCCATTTAGGGGCTGCTCACAGAGCTCGGACACCTCATGCCTTCCCTCTCTCCCTGCAGAGAAAGATACCAGCGTTCCCAAACGGAAGCGGAAGAGGATTTCCGAAGGGAACTCGGTATCTTCCTCTTCCTCATCTTCCTCTTCCTCCTCTTCCAATATGGAGTCTACATCATCAACAAATCAGATCTCACTTGTGGTAAAGCCTTCCAAATATTAGGGGGGTTACTGCCTACCTATGTTTCTGCTTCAGGATGCTGCTCTCTGCTCTCCTCGAATGGTCACCATCTCCCTCTGCCTGACAAACACTATAAAGTGTGATGTAAAATGGCACAAGCAGGTTTGGCGAAGGAGGGGACGCAGCTTTGGGGCTGCCTTTTCCCGCCGGGTTTGTCTAGGGCAGCGGAGCAAAGCGCCCGCTGCCCCTTGGGGCTCTCCCACATCAATCCCTGGGGGGATGCTCAGCACGTGCTGTTAGCAGGAGCCACACGAGGGACCAGCCTGAGCAAATCCCCTGACCCCACTGGGTTAAAACATGGGTGCTGGTGGCAGCGCCTTGGCCTCGTGGCACCCCGTGGCAGGACCCAGCGGTTCCCCCGTGGTCTGGCCTGCACCGGGTGTGCTGCTTCGGCTCCATCCTGGGAGCAATGCAGAGCTCCGGCGCGCATCCGCACTGTGAAAGCAGGAAACAAAATCAGGGAGCTGCATCCAACTGCTCTCCCTCAGGGCTTGGCTTTGGTTGTGGATGATAGCAAATGCTTTTTGAAAAATAATAAAAGAAAAAAAGCAAGAGAAGTGGAAGGGTCTTTTTTGTCAGGTTTGCTGGTGGTGTTTTGGTTTGGGGTTGGTTCTTTTATCGTATTTGGAAAATGGGAGCAACAGCCCATGTCGGAACATGTCAGAGATTTGATGTATTCATGGTTTTCTGTTGTGTCCTAACAGAGACTTTTGCCTTCTTTTTCTCTCCCTCTCTTTCAGCAATGGCCCATGAACATGTACATGTTAGACTATGGTGGTCTAAACGTCCAGATCCCAGGACCTATTAACTATTAGACCTCAATACCGAATAAGAACCTCAAATGAAAGAATAAATAAATAAATGTAATTTATGTAAAAAGTGTATATTCCAATATGTATCAATGCCTTTTAGTTTTTCCAATGATTTTTACACTATATTCCTGCCATCAAGGCCTTTTTAAATAAAAATAAAAAGTGTTGCCTTGCTCTTAAAAGTACTTATTTTATTATGTATATTATTGATAAATAGCATTTAGGTAAGACTAAGCGCAGGAGGGCACCCCCGGACAGACCTTGTTGTGCTTTCGCTGCTCAATAAAATCCTTAGTGTCACCAATGCTTGAAACCAAGAGGTTTGACACGTTTTAATGCTTCATTTGCCACTGATGTCTTCAATTTAGATCAAAGGCATACAAATTTACATACAGAGCTGCAGGAGGAGCAGTACCAAACTGCAGCGGTGACGGACGAGGGAACCAGCCCTTACAAGCGTCAGAGACCTGCGCCTGCGAGCCCTGTTGGCGCTGGAGCAGAAGCAGGTTTGGATTAAGCAGGAAGGAGGTTTCAGGCCCCTCAAGGAGCCAGATCCCCCCAGGCCCTCTCATGTCTGACCTCCTGCCGCCCCAGACTTGGAAAGGCACAGAAGCGTTTTCAGTTGTGTGTGTTTAACCAGCTTCTGAACCAGGAAATTATTTTCATCCAATGAAGTTGTTCACTATTCATGATTTTCTGAGAGGCTTTGGTGCCATATTTGGGGGGAAGCTCCCACATTAAATAGGGGCTGGTCCTGCCGATGCTCCACTGGTTCCATAACACTGGACCAAGAGCTGCGAGTGTCATTGCTGAGAGGATCCAGGGGAGCCCCTGGGCTCCTCCTCGTGCCCTGGGCCCCTTTGTCCCATATAAGAAGCAAACCCAGTAAACTGAGGGGTGATATTTGAAATTCCTGCAATTTTACTTCCATTCCACACGTAGAGTTTGGCAGCAGAAGCTAATGGTGCCGACCGGCACACGAATTTAACTTGTGCTTTCTGTCCGCCGAGAGCTGTGCGCAGGCGCAACGTGGTGGGAGCTAATGCCGGCATGAGGGCAGCGTAAGAAGCCAACGAGAAGAAACATCCCAGATTCTGCGTAGGTAAATGCAGCCCAGCGTGAACCCCCAGTGAAGCGAGATGCCCCGGGGCTTGTGGCTTTGGTGCTGTCCCATGCAGCGATGCGCGGTGTCGCTGTGGGGTGACCACTGCTGGGCGTCCCTCCAGGCTGCAGGACAGGTCACAGCCCTGTCACAGAGCAAACCGGCCCCGAAAGCAGCGGCCGGGCTCTGCTGAAAGGTGGATGGCCGTAGGTGCAGGATCAAAGTTGCTTGTGACAGCTTTTCCACTGTAATGCGCTGCGTTGTTTGTTTTATGGGATTTCGGTCTGCTCGAATCCTGGTCTTTTCAGGCCACTGGAGGGTTTTGATGGTGGGTAGAAGCGTTTCAAGGCAGCTGTGCTTTCATTTCCTGGCTCTGGACTTGCATTTGCTGTGCAGTTAGATGCAAATGATCACGAGATAATAAAAGCCCAAACAAATGTAGGAGACGGCACAAAGGCAGTAGCCGAAAGAAGAGCAAAGATCTGTATCAGCGACCCCAATTAGAAAGACAATTTGACATCTGAGCAGTTTGCATCAAAATCTGAAGTCTTTCATGTTTCTGCCTGATGCTGAAACCTGTGGAATCTCCAATTAGGAAATAAAGAAATGTGATTCAGAGGTAAAAATACGATTTTCTCTTCCAAAATGTCTGAAAGGGGCTTATTCACAGATCAAACCCCACTGAGTAGGTGTCTCCTAAGAGGGCACACTCATTATATTTTGACTTTAAAATAACAAGGTCTGCTGCCAGAGCACCAAAGGCAGCGGCGCGGTTCAGTAATGAGTGGAGATGTTTGAGGCTGCCCCGGGTCTGCTGCCGGTCCCGGCATCCCACGAGCGCACCGGCAGCGGAGGGGAGGCCGCTCGCGGGGTGCAGGTCTGGAGCGCTGCACCCTGCACGGGGCCCTAATTGCTGCTGCCGAAAGGCAGGGGTGAGTGCAGGCAGTGGAGTTAAATTAGGGCATGAGAGCTATGCTGGGGACTAATGATTTAGTTCAGAAAGCTGAATGCAATCGTAAAGCCTGTAAACGTGCGGGGGGATGGAAGCTGAGCAAGGAGGCAGCGTAGGGCTGTTTCCCCGCTCTGCCTCTTCCCTCTCCCCCAGCCGGCATCCCCGGCTCAGAGCCTGGTTAGCAAGAGGGGCAGGGGAAGGCTGGCTGTGCTGCTGCAGCACGGGCCGAGCCAAGGCTCTGGGCTCAGGTTTTCTCCCCTGAGTTTCTTGATCCATTAATTGGAGCCCCAGGAGCCCCCAAGCCCACTCGCCAAAGGGCCCTGCCACATCTGCTCGGTCAGGAAGCTCCGTGCTGCCTGGCACCTCCAGTATCCCCAGGCTGGGTTTTGAGGCTGCTGGGTTCTGGTAACAGATATATTTTTGGGAGTGAATAGCAATAATTCCCGCTGTAATTTGGGGAGTTTCAGGGCCAGGATATCCACTTTTCATTTTCTGTGGCTGGGATGGGAAACTCCTGCCCTGCATTTGCATGTGACCCTTTCCCACTTTGGAAAAAATGACAGTTATCGTTTTATTACTGTTTTCCCTCAGCTGTAATTCTCGCAGCTTCCCTAATCTTGATCCTGCAGTTGCAGGGTATTTTTATATCCAGTCTTTGTGTATAACGTGATTATCTGCTGAATGGGATCCGCTCCATTACAATTAGACAAGTGAAGATGCAGATCTTAACACTTGAGCCACGTTCCTCATTTATTACTTTTCAAAGACTTTGGTGGGGGGTTTTTTGTTGTTTATGTGTTTACAAATCCAATAACAATCCTCATTAAGAGTTGCAAAACATGAAGGCATTTTGATCCCAGGCAGATGGCAGCTAAATGAAGTTTAATTAAAGAATGAGAGCTTTGATTCAAATCATTTTTAAAAAATATAGTGCACCGAGATGCTAGAGAACAGCATAAACAGCATCTGGGCTTTTATTCAGAAGCCCAAATGCATTTGTGAGGAAACACTCTGCAAACCCTTTCAGAGCAATCACGGGTTGTCGGCTGCAGCTCGATGGGCCAGCATGGCTGGCTGGCGCATGAGAAATCTTCTTCCCCTGGTTCTATGGCAAGGCTAGGAAACTAAAAATGCAGCCAAGCGCAAGGTCTTGCTTCCTTCTTTGGGCAATTTTAATTTTTAAAAAATTTTTGAAGCATTCAGCTGATGCCAAAGAAAGACTCAATTTGAAATACACCCAAATTTTGGGCTGTTCCCTGGCAGTCGTTACACCCTACCTCTCCTCGCAGTAACTCGCCCCTTCCAGAAGCGCATGGAGCAGTATGGCTAGCATATACATGACATGTAGTCCTTTGAAGCCTATACAGCATATAGCATGTAGCTAATCAAAGGCTAAAGCTCATGAAATGGAGGCTGAGGTGTCTTGAGAGGCTCTGTCCCAGCGGTGCCAAGGCTTGACTCCCCAGGAGCTCCTGCGTGGCTCTGGCCAGGGCTCAGCACTTTCCTGCAGGTCAAACCCCATGTGCACACCTGGCCGTCATCTTAACTGGTGATCCTATTGATTAGGATTACCTAATCCAGAGAAAGAAACCCCACTGATGGGCCTGTGCCGCTGGACGGGAGAGCTGGTGGGCAGCGGGTGATGCTGGAGGCACCAGGGTCAACTGGGGGGATGGAGCTGCGGTGCTGTAATTCATGAGGACACTGCCAGTGGAGTGCCTACTTAAATGCTAATGTTTAAATGTTAAACAGCTGCCTCAGACTCAGATTAACAGGTCCATGGGGTTTAAGGGCAAATTGATGTAGCTGAACTGAACTGGCCATTCTCATGTGAAGATTTAATGTCTTTTCATGAGCGGGGTTTTTTGGGGGGTGATGGCTAAGTGGAATGAATCTCTGTGAGCCGTCGTTAAAGTTACTTATTAATTTTTTCCCTGATAAGATTATGAAATGGGCATTCCTAGAAGGGACAGGCCAAATCCCCAGCAGGCTCATTCATCTTACTAAAATGGCTTTACAGTCCTCATGGCAGGGGCTGGGATTTCATCGCTGCCTGTAGGATTTGGCGGTGCAGGGCTGCGGCACGTCCACTACCGTCGGCAGCCTCAGGGAGGAGGCGGCTCTGCTGCTTCGCCCTCTTCTGCTAATGGCAGATGGTGGCAGAGGAGACTGACAGACATCTCTGGGAGCAGCTGTGTGGACACAGGAGGGTAACGAGGCCCAACAACTGTAGTGTCCACCTGCGCTGCAACCCAGCCCCGCAGCCTGAGCAAGCACGGCTCTGCCTGGGTAATCCGGGGCTCGCTCCGGGTAGGGAGGCATGTTCCATGGAGGCATGTTCCATGGGGGCTTCCTGCTCTTCTTCGTCCTCTGGACAAACAGATCTGCCCAGCAATTCTGTTCCTAGGGTTTGGGAGAGCTGGGAGGGTCACAGGTGACCTGGGTTGGGAAAAGCAATGAAGGCTCCTTGGGTTATGCTGTGGAGAGCTGACTGCAGGGCCAAGGTCTTATAAAGGATTATAAAATCCTTGGGACTTGTCTACAGGAATGCGCTTCCTTGCAGTTCCTCTGCTGATATTAATGGCTCATTTTAAGCTACTGTTCATGTTGCTGATGTCTGCATCAGTAAATCTGTCTTCTGTTGCAGCTGGGACAAAAAAAGACCACCTTCTTCATGCCCAGATGTCGATAGACCTGAGTGCAGAACAATTGTAGATAAGGATGCAATAGGCTGATTACATTTAGAAGCGCTAATAGAGCTGCAGGCGTGTAAGTGATAGTGACAGCTGACTGTGTTTGCCAAAAATAAATAAGATGGCCCGGTGTTTGCCTCAGGAAGCTTCTGCGGAGGATGGCACTGATGTGTGAGAAAGCTCCCGTGCGGAGCGCTGACATGCTGCTCACGCCGGCGCTGCCAGGCACCTCCCGAGGCACATCACCTCTCTGGGAAGGACGGTGATGGATGGGGACAAACACGCTCTCCCTCGGTGAGTAATGCTGAACGGTTAGTTTGCACAAAAATTACTCGGCTCTGCAGCTGAGGAAAACTGCATCTGGTTTTGACTTCTTGAGACTGAGATGATCAGGGCAGAGCGCTCCCATGTCCCGGGCTCCCTGCTAGGAATGCTGGGCTGCTCCTTGCTGCTCAGTTTTAAACTCCTTCGCCACCACTTTCAGGTGGCCTCCAGCCTCTTGGGAGAGGTTGTGCTGTGCCCCAAGGAGGCAAGGAGAGCCAGGTGACAGGCGGGTTTGGAGCAGCAGGTTTGAAGAGCTCATAACCCTGGAAGACGATCCCCATCACAGCCAGCCTGCTGCTGCCTCCTCGCTGCCACGGTCCCCTGCCACCCCCTGCACAGCTTGTACAGGAGGAGTATGTAAGGGGAAGGGATGGACAGTGTCTAGGAAGATCAGACTGGAACCATAAACTGAACACAGGCAAGTCCCTAAATTGTTGGTTTTATTGGGAATTTTTTTGGCTTTTCTACAGTTTAGCTGCCAATGAAATCATTCTGTAAGGTAAAGCGAAAACGGTCCCAAACTCCTTTCTTCTAGAAAATGTAGGCTGAGTAGGAAGGTCTGTGTTCTTTAATTGCAAACAAGAATCCCTTTTGAGCCTTCAGTGTGGTGGGTGTTCACATCAAATATGTAGCTGCCCAAATTGCTGGTCTGTTTGTCAACGGCTTGATCTAGGCTCCATAACGCTGGCACAGATTTCTTGGTGAGGAGCGGGGCGGGGGGGAGAAAAACCCCAACCAAAACAAAAAAAACCCCCAAACCCCTCTCTTGGATGATATAGCATTGCTGGCAAACTCCCAATCTCATTTCCTCTGGATAGCAAAAAAACAATTTAGGTTTATTTGAGGCACAAGCAGCGCTGGCTTCTGTGTTACTTGGAGAGCTTTGTAATAGAGCTGAATTAATTCTCAGTGCGCCTACACTAGATCTGAGCTATCGCGGTTCGTGTTTGTTCGCTTTGTCCTTCCTGCTGCCTGGGACGCCTTGCAGTGCCGGCCCAAGCCTGGCGCTGGGCTGGAGCGGCCCCGGGAGCGCCCGGCGGGATGCTGGCACGTCTCCCACTCTGCCATCTTGTGCGCAACCGTCTCGGCTTTCATTTCAGAGGCGCTCGGTCCCTGGCATGGCTGGGAGGAAAATTTGGGAAGCACAAACTGATGCAGCAATGTCTGTATGAGCCTGCGAGTGCAGTGACCATTTTGCAATGTGAATACTTACTCAGCAGCCGCGGATACTATTAATGTCCCCGTTAACCACTGTGCTCATCGAAGCACCTCGCTGCACCGACCTGCCAGGTATTTTCAAAGTGGCAATTTATTTTGTGCTACAAGTAGGTGCATTTAGGGGTTTCCGTGACCTATTCTGGCGCCTGCAATTTTGGGTAGTGCATCAAGTTGGGGTTTTTTATTCCTGATCTTTGGAACAATGTACATTTACTGTCCCTGTAATAATCTGTTAGAAAAGGTGAATTACTTGTAAATGCTTCCTTCTTCTTTTCAAGAATTACAGTAAGCAAATGGGTGCAGAATTCCTGTCTGCTTTATAGACTTCATATTGTCTTTAAAAATGATGGTAATAGAAGGATCTTGGTTTAAGAACATCGCTCTGGGAGGACATGGAGGGGAGAGCCAAGACATTCTAGTACATCCTTCCTTGCTGAGCTTCCCAGAACATCCTTAACTGAGGGCAGAGGAGTAAATGATAAGAGAAAACAGTGCCTGTGCTTTTACTAGCCAAATATTTGTACCACCCGTGTTTTCACTAGCCTTATCAGGTCCACCATGTTCAAAGGAAAAATACAGCATGTCCTTATTTACTATTTAATGGAGAAAAAGCCTAGCGAAAGAAAACTGCAGCAGAATCTAGACAACTGGAGCAAAGGAGAATTGGTAAAGGAGCATGAAATAAGCTTATCTGGAGCCGTGTGCTGGAAAAATGTGGATCACTATAGTCTTGTTCCGGTCCGTCATCACTACTGTTCTCTGATACAAAGAGCATGTTGCTGCTCCTGGGCTGTAGTGGAGCTATGCTGGTTTGGGAATTGCAATTAAAAAAATAAACTGGGAGAAGGAAAGAGATTCTATTTATATATAAGAGAAACAGTACACAGCGAGGAACTATGGACCCCGTGCTCTGAGGGTCTGTCAGATGGGCACATAGCTTCCAGACACTGCAGTCTGACTTCTGCGCAAAACATGAAAGACAATATAATTCTGTGTTGTTTTTTTTTTTCTGAGAGGTTGGGGCTTCCTCCTTCCTTTCCCTCTGCACTTCCCGTCAATTCAAAGGTCATGTACATTAATCCTGGAACCAAAGCACAGAGAGATGGCAAGACACCAGGTAAAGGCTGGCAGACTACGGCACACATCCTGCGCTGGACAAGGGCAAGGCAGTCCTGGGTGGAGGAATTGAGACTGGATCCGAATCCTCCGTGTGTGAGGTTTTGCAGGGGTTTTGAAGTTTTTCTGCCTGGAAAAGCAGGTCTGTGGTGATCAGTGTAAGACTAGTTGGTTTCTACTCACCCCTTCACAAATTTTTAAGGGCTCCAGTAGTTTCAAAAGCCGTACCCTAAGGCTTTCAGGCTCTCAGATGTTAGATGGAAGTCGTCAAAGATATTTAGATTTACCCATGGAAGCTTCAAGGGTGAGTTGACTGAAATCCCCTATGCTACACTTAGCTTGAGGTTAAATTTGTAACTTCTTGCATGTAGCGAAACAAAGCCTTCTGATAAAGACATCCTAGCTCTTGAGAGTGCTAAAGAGAATAATACAAGTTTCTGGGGATGAAACAGGATAATTCCCCAAAACTAATGAGTAAGTGAAAAAAAAATTGTATGTATTGGTCTCAATTTCTTTTCAGAACACTATGAGCTTGAAAAGGAATTCCGTGGGTTTTGTTTTTTGTTTTAATTATGATAAAAATAACTCTGAATTCAACTCCTCTCTTCCAATGTTTTTGGTTTCCCAGTCTGGCTCCCTTGTTGGAGAGAAATGTTTTGCTTGCCTTGTAGTTGTATGAAAATCTTTTTCAAACTGTACTTGAAGCCCAGCTGGTTAACTAGCAGAGGGGAAAGAAAAGCGATACAAAATACTTTAAACCAAGGAATTTAGATCAAAGTATTTTCTGCCAGAAGACTTGACCTTGAATTTTAAACCTAGAAAGAATATCAAGATTAACTGATCAGATGTTATATATAACAGTCAGTTCAGGAATCTGCTGGTAAAAATCCATGGAGGCTGTGTATTAAGCTGGATGTCTTTTCTAGAAGGAAGCCGCTTGAACTTCCAGGCCCTGAACTGATGGAGAAATTCTTGCGGTCCCTGGTAATATGTTACAGTTGTTAATTACTCTAGCTACTAAAAACATACAAGTCATTTCTAGTCTGAGCATTGATTTACAACACCCAGTGAATGTCTCTGATGGATTTAGAAGCCTTAAGGAACTAATTTTTCAGTTAGTCATCTTGTAACCACAATGGGTAAACATTATTCCACATAAAGCATGACTTAAGTTAACTCTCTGCCTTCAGTTAACTCCTAAACTTTGTTCAGCTCCATAGCTCATGTGGCTGGATCAGATGGTAGAGAGGGACACAGAAGAGTGGGAAGAATCTTATAGTGGATGAATACCAGATTTCCACTCTTCCAAGGACCCACATGGTAGCAAATGAGGCATGGTAACGATGGTCTTACCAGTGGGAAGCAGCTGCCATGTACAGCTCTCAAAATAAATAGTGACATGATGCTGTGTAACCATAAGGCATCTTCTCTGTGACCTGGAGCAGTCCATACCTGCAGGACAAGGGTCCAGATGCAGCCCCTGAATGATGTCCTGGCAATTACTTCCATTTCTTAGGCAGGAAAAACTCCTCCTCTCTTCCAGGAGGATTTGCTTGAGTAACTTCTGGACAGGGTGTACTTAGGACATCTACACCTGTATGGAATGGTCAGTATGGGCTGGCTGTACAGTAAGGTGCAGCTGGAAGACGACAGCATGCAGTTATCGTGGAGTGATGCCTTCCACTAAAAATGCCATCTAAATGGCAAAGGGAAATAGAAAACAATTGTGGCTGCTCAGAAAGATTGGGTGTCCCTTGTGGTGAAGTCCTTCACCAGAGGTTTTGCCTTTCCCTGCACAGGATCTGCAGAGGAACCACTCAAATACTGCAGGGTGAAATCTTCTGGTTTAGGTTAAGGTGGTCGTCAAAGCTGGAGATGGCTTTTTTTTTTTGTCTTTTGGGTTCTTTGGAGTGTTTTGGTGGGCTTTTTGTTGTTGTTGTTTTCGCTAGGCTGCTGCAGAACGCTTAGGTCTCCTTTCCAACAACGTACATCATGAGAACAGTTACGTCCCGCTGAACACTGGCTAGGAACCACTGAGAGCCGCAACATCTTGAATCACTCAGACCGGTTGCTCAGGGGACGCTGGTCAGCGTCTGCAGATGGGCGTTTGTTTTGCACAGTCTATAGCATCAACAGCAACGGTACAGGAACAGCCAAAGTGCCTCCTGGGGGGCCCTCTCCCAGCAGACAGCTTCTCAGCTTCATTCCCTCGTTTGATTTATCTCTATTTATTGCACCTAGGAGGAAGCTGAATGCTTTCAACAACATACACTTCCGTTTCCTTTACAAATAAGATTTACTTGCAGCTGTGGTGTTTGGTGTTTCCTCTTGACCAACTCTCAACACTCAATTAACATTTCGAAAATACCATTAAGAGTTTTATATACATCGTAATAGTCAGCCTTGAGAAAAGGAGGCTCAGAGGGGATCTCATCCCCACGTACCAGTACTTAAGGGGCAGCTACAAAGAAGACGGAGACTCCCTTTTTACACAGAGTCCCATGGAGAGGACAAGGGGGGATGGACACAAGTTGCTCTTGGGGAGATTCCGATGGGACACAAGAGGGACATTTTTCACAGTGAGGACAGTCACCATTGGAATAATCTCCCCAGGACAGGGGTTGGCTCGGCCATGCTGGGACACCTGTAAGAGTCGCCTGGACAGGCTGCTGGGCCGTCTTGTCTAGGCTGTGCCCTTCCCAGAAAGGTTGGACTAGGTGATCCCTGAGGTCCCTCCCAACCTGGGATTCTGTGATTCTGTGCAATAGTCCCACATGCACTATAAACAAAATATTGATATTCATAAAAACAGTAGTTTGATTTAAAAACTAGCTATTTTTAACGGTACTCAGCTTTTTGATTTGGAACAAATTTTGATATGTGACTTTTCCCTTTGAATGGATTTTTTTTCTTTTTTTTAACCCCATTTACTCCATTGAACCAAAATTCAGAGGAAAACACCAGTGATGTCGACTAAAGCATTTGCTTGGTTACGCCCAGGCAAAGGGATCTCATAGAT
Source organism: Phalacrocorax carbo (assembly GCF_963921805.1). Taxonomy (NCBI): domain Eukaryota; kingdom Metazoa; phylum Chordata; class Aves; order Suliformes; family Phalacrocoracidae; genus Phalacrocorax; species Phalacrocorax carbo. Next base: position 10,510,692 of record NC_087529.1, read on the forward strand.
GGTATCCACTACACTGGGTGCCTGTAGGGAAAAGTAATAACCCGACTTGCAGCAACAGGGGAATTACTTTGCCGTGACGTTCTTCATTAACCCAAAAGCAGGCTCTTTCTTGCAGGAGGCTGCTGCCGCCGGTACCGGTTCTGGGGAACCCGGGAGCATCTCCGGCTGTTAAACCCGGCTGGTTGTTTTGCAGAGCGGGAGCGGGGGCGCCGGGACCGCCGAGCCAAGGCCGTTGCCGGGGCCGGCCGGGCGGCACCGCGGGGCGGCAGCGGCGGGGGGCGCTCTCGGAGCCGGGAGCTCCCCTCGCTCCGCCGGGCCAGGCCGCAGGGCGGGCGGCGGCGGGGGGGAGCGGCCTGGCGGCAGCGCCCTCCCGGGTCAGGGGCGCCCGAGGCAGCGGGGCAGAGGGAAGACACCCCCCCCCACCCCGCGCCCCGGCTCCGCCGCTCGGGCCCGGTCCCGGCCCCGGCCGCCCCTCCCGGCGCGGGGCACGGCGGGAGCCGCCACCCGCCCCCTCCCCTCGCCCCGCCCGGCCGCCGGCGGACTGCGGCTCCCGGCGGCCCCCGCCAGCCCGCGCCTGCGCGGCCGGGCCTCCGCGAACAAAAACCCTCCCCGCGCCGCTCGGCTCGGCTCGGCTCGGCTCCGCTCCCCGGAGCGGCGCTGGGCTCAGCCCCGCACCGTCAGGGGGCAAAGACGGGGCCGTCTGGTGGCTGGGCCCATCGCCCCGCCCGCCGCTGAGGGGCCGCGGGGAAACCGCACCCCGCCAGCGGGGCTGCGCCGCGCCCGGCCTGCCTTACCCCGCGGCGCCTCCTCGCCTCCGGCCAGCGGGAGCGGGCTGTCCGCGCCCGGCGGCGGGTGAGTGAGCGGGCGGGCGGGCGGGCGGGAGCGGGCCTCGCCGCTGCGGGGTGGGGCGGGGCCGGGACCGCTATCCCGCGGCGCCCTGAGGAGAGCCCGAGCCCTCCGGCGGCCTGGAGCGCGGGGGGGGGCGGTGTGTGTGTCCTGGGAGCGGGGCCGGCGGGGGCCGCGCCCCGGGGGGTCCCGGCGCCGCTTGGGGGGGTGGGGGGAGCGCCCCCTGATTACGAGGGTGGGCGGGGCTCCGCGCCCTTCACCGCCCCTTCCCGCGGGACCCCGGCCGCGGGGAGGAGGGGGCGCCGCCGCCACCCTGCCGCCGCCTCCCATTGGCTGGTGGGGCGGTGCGCACGTGCCGGAGGGCTGCGGGTGGCGGCGGCGATTGGGCGCGGGCGGGGAGGGGCGTGGTGTGCAAAGGAGAGGGGGCGGGGCCAGGCACCCCCGGGAGGGCGAGGGCGTGAGCGGGGTCTGCGCGGCCCTGGGTCGGGGGGGGGCTCGGCGCCCCCGGGAGCCCACGCACCGTGCGGGCAGCGCCCGGGCACCGGCGGGGACGTGCGCAGCCCAGGTGAGGAGGACGTGCACTTACATACAGTCAGCAGAATGATCTGTATTGCTGTATTTTCCCTTAAAGCCTAGAGGCGTTTAGGTTCTCCTTCCGCTCCCTGTGCCAAGCACCCTAGCTGTGACCTCGGTCTGGCGCCTCCGTGTCACCCTGCGGTGGGAAATCCGCGCTCCGGGCAGCCGCGGGGGGAGCAGGTTGCCCGGGGACGAGCCCGGCGGCGGCTCGAGGGGGGGCTCGGCCGAGGTGGGCTCGCGCGCCGCAGCGCGGGGGGTTGCGGGGGGCGGGCCGGGGGCGTAGCGTTACCCGCCTCTGTCGGATTCAGGACGGTGTTTTTCATCATCACGATGTTTTGGGCATCACCTGTTGCGGTCCCAGTTCTGTGTCGGCAGGCTGCTTTTGCCAGAGGTTTGGTGCCCAAGTTGCTCGAGAGAAGCATCCCCGTCGTGACCGTTTGAGTAACGGCCCCCACGTAAGCTGGTCGCGTGGCTGAGTTGCTGTCAGTGCTCATGGCTCACAATAAGGAGCAACTTTTAGACTTTTTTTTTTAATACACCCAATATTTGTTTCAGCTTGTCTAACTTTAACTCTGCAATTAAAATAACAAAGCCCTGTAAAGCATTTTGGAAAAAGAACAAAAAGAAAGGCTTGTAAATCTCTTGGGTAAATTAGATGGCATAAAAGTTTGCCCTCTGCGGCCTCGTAAGAGGCTACTGGCAGCCCTCTGTCTTACCTAGCAGGATATGAGAACCTTTTCATAGAAGTTTGGTTGAAACTTGAGTTCTGTGGAAAGACTCTGAATTTTGTGATTTTTTTTTTTTTTTTTTCTGACAAAGTTACTGACCCATTCCCAAACTCTTCCTTATGGAAGGAATTGACTTCTATTTCTGGTCTCGGATCCTGGCTGGAGAGAGAGGCTTCTAATAGGATTGACATAAATACTTTAATTCAAGGAAGAACATGTGTAATTGATTTCATGGAAATCGGTGTTCTGGTTCATTTTGTTAAATGCAATAATAGGAACAAGGGAGAGAGATGCAGAGGGAATTAAGTGACCAAATAGAGGGAACTGATTACTGCCGAAGAGCGACGGGGCGATTAGTTTCGCGGAGTGCCCAGATGCACCCGGCGGTGAGCAGCAGCATGCCGGCACGGGGACGGGGTGCTTCACTGCATGAAGCTACTCTGCGAAGCTGTGCCCTTCGGATGCTGGCTAGATACGAATTGGATGATCTTTTTCAAGGCGTTAAAACGCTACTGGGTGTTTAGCGTCAGTTTAGCTTTTTGTGGGAACTCCGGAGGGAATTAAAGGGATTTTGTTTGCCCTTGAATCGATTTGAGCCTTTTGTTTCCTGTGACCATTGCAGTATGACATACAAATCCTGTCGTGGTTTAACCCCAGCCTGGTGACCGACCCCATGCAGCCGCTTGCTCGCTCCCTGCCCCAGTGTGACGGGGGAGAGAACTGGAAGAGTAAAAGTGAGAAAACTCATGGGTTGAGATAAATGACAATTTTAATAATTGACATTAAATAGTAATAAAAGAATAAACAAAGCAGGTGATGCACGATATAATTTCTCACCGCCCACTGACTGATGCCCAGTTGGTCCCAGAAGGCAGCCCTCCGGCCAGCCCCCCCCAGTTCACACACTGGGCATGATGCCATATGGTGTGGAACATCGCTTCGGCCAGTTGGGGTCAGCTGTCCCGGCTGTGCCCCCTCCCAGCCACTTGTGCATCTCCAGCCTTCCCTGTCGGTAGAGCATGGGACGCTGAGAAGTCCTTGACATAGTGTAAGCACTACTTAACATACTGGTGTTTTAATTGTTGCTATCAACATTATTCTCATGCTAAATCCAAAACACAGCACCATACCAGCTACTAGGAGGAAAATTAACTCCGTCCCAGCTGAAACAAGGGCAGATCCAAAACACTAGTTCTCGCTAGTGAGGACAATATCTTGCTCTGGGAAAAGTACCAGCACCAATTTTGTTACAATTAAGTAAATACCAATAGAGTTTAGACTAATTAACTTCTCAAATATTGTGTGTAAGTGTTGATGGACACACAGAACTAAAGTAATTTTATTTGACATGATTGTCATGTTGACTAAGTAAATATAATTATCACATGGTCAGGACTGCTGTGATTAATGTCTCATTTTGTTTACACGATTTCACTGTAATTCACAAATGCCGAGGTGCTGCAGCAGGACAGTGTAGTACTTAAAAACTAAGTGAATTGTCTCCCGAGTCTGGCTTTAATACAGAAATGGAGTTTTATGGTAGCAGTTTCTGAACTACTCCGAACCAGGTAATATGTGCGCTTCTATGTAATATATTCTGAAATTATATTTATATTCTATATAATTGCCGGTATGTGGTTAGATACTGCATTTTCATTTTATCTAACATGTCATAATTATATGTTGGTCTATGTTGGGATCTTTAGAAATAGTGCAGATCAGATTTAAGTATCTCTTTGCAAACACATGCAGACTTACGAATGAGAGGAATCAGAGGTGCTTTTCAAGTAACAGTTGCTGGAATCAGGTTTTACTTTTTAACGCTTCTTAAGAGTAGCAGAGGTAGTTGCCACCCAGGCTGGCTAAAAAGTCATCACATGTTGCTGAGTATCATAAAAGTTCCTAGAAAAATGGCAATTAATTATTACTGGTTTTAGTGGGGGGTATTGCAGCTGCGTAATGAACCATGCCCCCGCCACCCCCAGCGAAGTGCTGCTGGTTTTGTGGGGCTGTGTGCTGTCTCGGTGCTATCGGGTGTGCTGAGCACCAGGTGTTTCCCCTCAGAGCTTTGTTTGTTAGGGGCCCTTGTTCTCTTTCCCGGCTGCCTTTGGTTGCTGACCTTCTGCTCGGCTGCCCTTGGAGGAAAGAAAAAGAAAGCTTAACTACAGTAGGGATTTGGGGCAGTGTGTTGGTTTACAGTGAGATCATATTTCTGAGTGACGTGATTCTGCGAATCGTTTCATTAATTGGAGTGGGACGTGGTGCTGTGAGCAGCGTTGCTGGTGTGTTTCGTTGGGGTAAGCCCTAATGTAAAACACTTGGCGCGGCGTCTTGTTGATTCTGCCGCGAGTTAAATCCCTGTGGTGGGAGTCGGATCGAAATGGCGACAGCAAATGTCCCAGCTGCTGTGTAATGGGTCACTGTTGCTGTGCTGGTAACGGTGTCGGGTGTGAATGGCCAGAGCGTGCTTACCACGGAACCTGCTCCTCGGGCGTAGCTGGTGAGTGCCGTGCCTCTGTTCCCGGTGTCTCGGACTAGAAGGCGATACAGCTTCAGGTTGGGGAGATAAACACGCTTGATTTTTAGTGAGCAAAGGAGCAAGAAGGTTGACTTTAACCATGATGTGCGTGTTTCCTGAATCAGCCACTCTGCTGCTCCAGATAAGAGGCTGGGAAAAAAGGCAACCGAGATACTTGAGGGAGTACGTGTGGAGGGGAGAGGTGCAGAGCCTTCCTGGTACATTAAGTCTTGAGGGCTACTCGCTGGCCTTGAGTTATTTTTATTCATTTTTTAGGGGGGGTTAATAGCCTGCATTCAGCCTTAGCGAAGAGCTGACCGTGCGTATGTACGAGACACTGCTGTCTAGCTGATGTGGCAGGTTTGTACCTCCGAGGGACCCAACTTCTGTCTGGAAGAGCTGACAGTAAGCCAGAAGAGAAACCCAGGTGGGTTTGAGGTGACTAAATGCCCTCTGGTATCTCCATATTGTCTCTCCTTCCGGTTCGTGGTGTTGGGAAGCTTCACCCTCTTGCTTTCGGTGTAGGCTGTAAGCAGAGTTAAGCTCTGCCAGACCTGCCTCTGCCTCTGCTTTGGATTGAGCTGGCTCTGAACATCTGGAGCTGCTTTTGCATGGTGTGGTTCAGCAGCGTTTGTGTTTCAGAATAGGCTGGTCCTCCACGGAGGTAACATGGACATTGCTCATCTGAATTATTTCCTGACCCACATACGCCAGATGCAGATGATGAAGAACTGGCAGTGTTTTTGTGAGTGAACTCCCAGATCCTTTGCTTCTATTTCTCTAGGGCTATGGCTGGTGAAGATATTTCCTGTCAAAAAATAGTAGCCTGCATCTGAAGGAGGGGGTGTCACAGTCTGAGCGCCCTTGCTGTTAAGCCTGTTGTGTTTCTGCTACGCGTGTGCAGTCTAGTGGTTGGAAGGAGCTGAAAATTGCTGCTTATAGAGTATTGTTTTAAGATGATCAATGATATGTCATAACAAGGAAAACAGATCATCCTAACAGGATTGCGTAGGTCAGCTGTGAACAGATGCTGGAGGGTGAAGGTGAGAATCTACTAAACCTGTGTGCACTGGGGCTAGGGTGGGTGTGTTATAGAAAATCAGGAAAAAACGGTGGTGGTAGGTTTGCATCCCAACAGAGTTTCTGTGCTAAGTTAGCTGAGAACCTCTGAAACATGGGATCACTGAACCAAATTGTAGGAAAAATAACACAGATTTTTAGCCAAGATCTGTTTAAAAAGATTCATTTGCACTTAACAGCTCGCGAGTATTAATCTGTACAGTTTGGAAAGAACCAAGTTCTGCCCTTTGTCAGAAGGCCAGTATTTGGGCAGAGTTAAATATGCTGAAATTGTGTCTTGGCCCAGAAGGCTAAGAAGCCAAGGGGTGAAAGCTGCAACAGCCAAGAAGCAGTCTAGCTTCGTTAGATTTTTTTTTAATAGTATATTTTATGTTCCTTCTTGTTCCAGCTTTGTAACGAAATGTATGTGTCCTGGTTTTGTCTGGGAGAGAGTTAATTTTCTTCCTCATAGCTGGTATGGTGCTGTGTTTTGGATTTAGCATGAGAATAATGTTGATAACACACTGATGTTTTAGTTGTTGCTAAGCAGTGTTTATACTAAGTCAAGGACTTTGCAGCTTCCCATGCTCTGCCAGCGAGGAGGTGCACAGGAGGCTGGGAGGGGGCACAGCCGGGACAGCTGACCCCAACTGCCCAAAGGGATGTTCCACACCATATGGCACCATGCCCAGCGTGTGAACTGGGGGGGCGGGTCGGGAGCAGTGATCACTGCTCAGGGGCTGGCTGGCTATCGGTTGGCGGTTGGTGAGTGGCTGTATCACTTATTTTTCCTGGGTTTTGTTCCTCTCTCTTTTTGCTTTCTTTCTCATTACAATTTATTATTATTATTATATTTCATTTATTAAAGTGTCACTTATCTCAACCCATGAGTTTTCTCACTTTTACTCTTCTGATTCTCTCCCCCATCCCACTGGGGGGATGTGGGTGAGCGAGCAGCTGAGTTCCCAGCTGGGGTTAAATCACAACAGTGTGCTTTTTGTACTCTGCTAGAATAACTTTTTATCCCCAAATATCAAAAGTAGCCCATGGAGATCTAGCGGGAGCTGGACTCTTTACCCTAGGGAACAGCAAATCTTCAGTGGTGTATAAGGATGAGCTCCCACAAACTCACATCCAGCTGTATTTTGGGGTTCTCTGGAGTTACGTTCTTCCCCATCAGTGCAGCGGGATTTGTCCTGTTGTCTGTAATGCCTGGTGAGGGGTTAGTAGAGAAGAGCATGCTTTGGCATCCACAGCTGCTTTCCTGGAAAGTATCAGAAAATGGATAGATGTATCATTTTGGGAATACCCTCTTGTATTACATCTGGTAAAGAATAAAAACATGTTGGTATTGCTGATCAAGATTATTCTTGTCCTTGTAAAGGAAAACCCAGAGGCTTTTAGCCCTGGTAGTGAACTTCTCATCAGGCAGTGTTCTGGTTTCAGCTGGGATAGAGTTAACTTTCTTCACAGTAGCTTGTATGAGGCTCTGTTTTGGATTTGTGCTGGAAACAGTGTTGATAATGCAGGGGTGTGTTAGTTACTGCGGGCAGGGCTTACACAGAGTCAAGGCCTTCTCTGCCTTTCACCCCACCCCACCAGCAAGTGGGCTGGGGGGGCACAAGGGGTTGGGAGGGGATGTGGCTGGGACAGTGACCCCAGCTGACCCCAGGGATGTCCCACACCATATGGTGTCATGCTCAGCACATAGAGGTGGGGGAAGGAGGAGGAAGGGGGGATGTTCGGAGTGGTGGCGTTTGTCTTCCCAAGTCACCGTTACGCGTGATGGAGCCCTTTTCTCCTGGGGATGGCTGAGCACCTCCTGCCCGTGGGAAGGAGTGCATGAATTCCTGGTTTTGCTTTGCTTGTGTCCACAGTGTTTGCTTTACCTATTAAACTGTCTTTATCTCAACCCACGAGTTTTCTGCCTTTTACCCTTCCGATTCTCTCCCCGTGCCACCGCAGCAGGGAGTGGGCGAGGGGCTGTGTGGGGCTGAGTTGCCGGCTGGGGTTAAACCCCAGGCAGGAATGGCTAAATGCTACATCCTTGGTACTCTACGAGTATATATTGCAAGGCTTTGGTCATTGTTACAAACCTTTACTTGGGCAAAGGTTCGTCTTGGCACAGTTAAACTGAAGGATTTATAGGTGATTATAACTAATAATAACTGATCTGGAAGTTCTTTTTTAGCAGTACGCGATGAAGATTAGTAGATATATCATAAGTGCTACTCTGGCAGCCAGCTTATAATTGTTCAAAGGATGGTTTTTAAATTGGCCATTTTGTGCAGAATGTTGGGAATGGGGGTGTTACACTTTTTTCAAGGCTTTGCACTAAGGATTTATGTTGAGCAATGGTGTTTGTCACACGCTTTCTAAGGGCTGGATCTTGGAAAGGCAGCCAGGTTCATTAGATGTACTGAAGCATAGCCTACTCTTTCTAATAATAAACACTGCCCCAGTGGTATAGGTAAGGGTAGCGGAGAAAATGTGTTTGAAAGGGAGAAACTGGAGAGATGGGGGGTGCGGGTGTGGGGGTGTGCGCCTGTGGAGTCTTTCACGTGTGATTTGGTGTCAGGTGGGTAGGAAAAATATTCTTGTGCTGCCATGCTGCAACAGGATGTCTCTTGAATCTACATTAAACACTGATCCAGCACCACACAGACTGGTTAAAGAACGGGTACCCTAAAAGTACAAGGCGCTATGACTATATACTCTGGAAAGATTCTTCCAAATGTTATTAGAAGACTAGTCCAATGATAACCTAATCCAACTCCCAAATGCAATTCTGGGATACTGAGGCTGTGGCCTCACGTGCAGCAGCAAGGTAGCTTAGGATGTGCTGTCATCTCTGTTGAGCCAGGATGGCTGTTTGTGGGGCTGTGCAGCGGGTCAGTCTGGGACCTGGTCCAGCAGAGCGCATCTCTCTGTTCCCTGGACAAGCTCTCTGACTTGATTCACTGCGCGCTTGTGAATCAGAAACCACCCTCCAGGGATGGGAACAATTCTGCATGGGGGAGGCAGCCTGAGCTGGCACTTCTCGGATGTGCTTGTGCATCCACAGCCTTCCAATGATTGCTAGAATTTCCTTGGCCTGTTTTCTGAACAAGATGCCTCTACAAAATAGTAAATCAGTTACTCTTGTTTTTACGCAGCCTGATTTTTCACCTAGAATGGGGTAGGTACGTATGCTTGAGCCACTGCTAGCTTGGGAGTTGTTGAACTGATGCAGAACAGCTGCATCAGACAGTGAGTAGAGACGCGGGAGAAAGGGGAAATATGCAGTTATGTTCTGTTTCATGTTTAATATCAGATTGTTAAGATATCGTTTTAAAAAGTCTAAAAGCTATCATGTTTAAAATCACTGTCAGCATCCCAACCCTAAAGGAGTTCCAGAGATGAGCTTGAGAACTCCATTAGGTATAAAAAAAAATCATGGCTCAATGAAGATTGATTTATTCATGTCACATCATAATCTCCCTTTTCCCTCTGAAACTCCACAAGCAATAAGTAAGATGCCCTTCTTCCTCTGGAGGATAAGATAACCCCATCAGCCTCTGCCTCCCCATCCCCAGCTGCCCCTCTCTTAGGTCACTGAAGCAATCAACATCATTCAACAGTTGTTATTCCTTTATCTTCACTCTTGAAGTTTAGCTCCTTTTCCAGACCCAGCGAGGACCTATTTGTCTACTCTTCAATGTAGCAGGGGCTGGTGTTCAAACCTCTCGTTACCTGCGTGCTCAAACAGCTGCTGGCTATACCACTGCCAGTTTATCCATAACACAGTTTTAAAGCTGTTTAAACCTTGTTGGCCTGTGTCTGAAGAGCCAGAAGGCTGCTGGATGTCTGTTGTCAGCTTGCAGTGTTGCTAGCTTCACACTCCAAACTGGAGGGGGGGGAAGTGCTCAAAGTCCTATCGAACAATACGGTCCCATTTGTTTTTTTCCCCCCCAATGTAAGCATGTATTATCACACGTGGTGGTTATTTGTGCTGCCCTGACTTGTCTGCACATCTAATACACGTCACCTTTGAAAACTTGAGCCACATCATGTGTCCAGGTTCTGCAGGAGCAGCAAGCTGTCTCGTTGGAGCTGTTGCAAAATGTCTCATTTATCTGAGCTATCTTGGCTTTTGAAGTGATTTTTCTCAAGACTTGCAGATGGAGTTGTAACAGCTAAATCTTTACCAGTTCTCTCCTCCTCCAGGCATGTCAGGTTATTGCTTTAGGTACATTTAAGCATAACAAGTTGCAACACTCCAATAGGAAAAATGTGCTCTTAGCAGCTGCTGAAACTTCATTTTCAATATATTCAGTCTTGTATAGACAATTCTGCCAGGTGAAGCATAAAAAAGTCCTGACTATTACCTATGTCTTAAATAGGTTGAAAGTCTCCTGAATGACATACAGAAAGTAGGTTTAAATCTCTTTTGTGTCACTGCTGAAAATCAGGTTTTAATTTTAGCACCTTAATTGGGACTACTTAGCTTTGGAGTTATTCTTCAGCTGTAGGATTATGCAAATAAAAATGTCACATTCTGGTTACTGATACTGTAGTCTCTGAGGCCGTTATTCTGGGGCAGGGTGGTGGTGGTTGCTTTTGAGCTAGGCCATGATAATTACCGGAAGGATTGTTCTAATACCTGTATCTTAACTACAATTTGCCATTTCTTTTCTGTATGTTAATGCCAGTGTGTTTTGCTATGTTTTCTGGACTGCTGGAGTTGCAAATATGCTTAGAAAGAAAAATAGATGTAAATTCAGCTAATCAGTTACTGTGCATCTATAGGCACAAAGGGTTTGTGGTTTAGTCATGGCACAACATTTGAACTTCTGAATGTTTAGCTCCAGCTTTGGATGAAACAGCAGGATGCATGAAAGAACAGAAAAGTAAGCACTTCCTCCTGTTAATTTACCTGTACATTTGCTTGCTTGTGTGTGTTTGATGGGTTGCGTTCTGGGTTTTTGAATTTTTTTTTCTTTGCTTGCATAAGAGAGGTTTTCATTTTCTTGCACTGTTGTGTGGGTCTGAACAGGGGTTTTTTTATTTCATTTTATAGGGGGAAAATGGCCCAAGCTACCACACCAGCAGCGTCCATCCATGATGAGGACTCTTCTGAAAGCAGAATGGTGGTTACATTCCTCATGTCAGCGCTTGAGTCAATGGTTAGTAGAGAAGTTGAGCAGCTGTGTCATAGCTCTGTCTTGGCAAGTGCAGGATTACACCAATACAGTGCCTCCCGTTGGGGAGGAGGAAAGGTTTAATGTTATATTTTTACCTGATCGTGTGCTGTCCAACCAGCTGTAACTCTGTCTCTTTGCTTGTGGAAAATTGTGCTAACAGCGTCTTGTTTCTTGTTGTGGTGTCGTTGTTTTAAAAATTATTTTGTCAAATAAACAAATGGGAAGTATTTCTTGATGGCTCGGGTGGAGTGTGGTTGAAAGGCAAGAGTATGTTCTAGTCTTTGTCATCTGTAATATAGAGTGAATAAGTGGCCTCGAGGCTAATGCCTTGTCCTCAGCTGCTGCACCAGTTCCACAAAACTTGTTCAGAAAATTATTTTCTTTAAGTTGGCATATCACCTGCTTTGTAGAAGTTATTTGATTGTGTGGTGGGGTTTAAGGTTGGCCAGGGCTGTGAGCAGAAATGCCTGTCCTGTTTCCTTAAAGTTGAGGCACTGCCAAATATTTGGTTCTTTAAAATTGTTTTCTTAAATGATAACAAAGAACATAAATTCTTTTCAACAATGAAACTTTGAATGGGATGGTTATAAGATAATTGCTTGCAAGCCTTTTTTCCTAACAAGGGTATATTTGGTTCGTAAAAGCTTCGTGTCGCTTTTTCCTCTCGTGCTGCAGTTGTTGGTGTCTTTATAGGCTGCAGCAAACCCTGATCTGAGTTCCTAGGAGAAACAGACTTTCTGTGATCGCTTTTTGACGATGTCACTAATTTTCCTAGGACCTTTGCTCTCTCCTTGTGCCGAAGGCTTCCTGCCTTACTTTGCCAGAAACTTCTCCCAGCAGAGCGCGCGCAGGTGTTCGCAGGGGAGGTGCAGTCCTGCTCAGGAGGAACTCACCTGCGCACAGCAGGCAGGACAAGGCAGGCGGCAGGCAGCCTTCCCGCTTGCAGCCACACCTTCGGAATAGGACGTGTTGTGTGATAAGTGTGCTGCGAGTGCTGTGTTGAAAGTTGGAGTAAGGCATTCAATATGATTATCTAATAAGGAAGTGATAATTACGCATGGATTGATGTCATAAATCATTTTAATTAAAAACAGTGCAATCTCTGAGTCTAGACAAGGTCTTAATTTCGCTAATGCATCCACAGTGCTTTTAAGATTCCTGATGAAAAGCACTCCTGATGTATAAATTATCCTTTGCTAATGGCCGATGTTACGTTACTCGCAGTACCTTCTGAAGGATGGATGCTGGCAGCAGAAGTAATAACTGTTTTTACATGATACCACATAAATTTCTATTAACTGTACTCTTAACTATGGTAATAAAAGCTGTTTTTTCTTTATAGTGTAAAGAACTTGCCAAGTCCAAGGCAGAAGTTGCCTGTATTGCTGTATATGAAACAGATGTGTTTGTAGTTGGAACTGAGAGAGGAAGAGCCTTTGTCAATTCCAGGAAAGATTTTCAGAAGGATTTTGTTAAATACTGTAAGTTTCAATGTTTTTATTCTTGTATTTCACAAGCTGCTCAATATGTATTGTATAATACTAATAACTTTGGGGCGCAAAGTTCTGTATATCGTGGCTACATGCTATAATTACATTGGCTATGACAAAACCAGCTCTTTAAGAACATGAAAATGATCAGTAACAGTCGTCTTGTTTGGAGTGTTATTTCAACTGTGTCAGGAAATGTTCATTTTCTCTTAGATAATGTGACAGACTAGTACAATAAGAAGTATTAGACTGTCCACCCTCACAACACATCCTGCGTTTCCTAGTGCATGTTAATTTTCCTTTGCATCCCCTCCATCAAGTCTTTTTTTCTACTTGTGAAGGCTGGGTGGGACATTGAACAGGTAGCAGACTACTTCTGCCAGCTCAGATGGTCCTGGTTCTTCAGATCACTCCATGCGTTATTAAAGCAGGTGCACATTGTTGGCAAGATATTTTTTGTGTCGTTTTTATGACTGTTATTTAGTAGACAGAAATATGTCTACACAATAATGATTCAAATTACATCTGCATTACTCTTGTACCCCTTTAAGTACATCTAGGGTGTGTTTTCTGTTTAGTTTTGTTTTTATAGTAAACCAGTGAGACTTCTGTGTTCATAAAACATGGTCTGTCAGGTACAGGACAGTATTTTTAGGAGTTAGGTTTCAAAGATTCAGTGACTCTTGGGAGAATTGATGTGCTCATTTAGGAAAGTGTTGTTGATGGACGCTTTTAATCAATAACGGAATGTATGTTTACCTACCTAGGGAAGGGGAGAAGATGCAGGTCAAAAGCAGAGTATGAGAGAAGAATCAGTCTGGGGGAGTTTCAGAGCAACAGCTGTAAAATGTTCTGGCTTGACTAATTAAATACTGCTTGGAAAGCAACTATGTTTAGTCTGTAACAGAAACATGCTTGTGCTGCTAGCTAAAATTCTCCTGGGGGTTTCGTCTCACGGGCATTTGTCCGTGGTGGGGCTCTGGATTTTTGTCTCTGTCCTTGCTTGGACGGTGACTTTCTATGTGTGTAAGTATATTTACTCTAAGGAAAGTCACCACAAACCATGTTGCGTTGTAACAGGTTACTGATACCAAAATGCAGAATTATGACCTCACTGAAGAATCAAGTGCAAGATGGATCAATTTATTTCTTACAGGGGAAGTCTTCTGATACTGGTATTTATGAAAACTTTTAGCTGAATAATGGGGGGGAGTTCAGTTCTTCACCTGATTTCTTTTTTTTTGTTGCTGTTTGTTGAAGGGCTTCCCTGAGGTCCTAGCTACTTAGCTTTATTGCCACGTGGTGGTATCCTGTGCCCTGATATACTGGAGAATTTGTATACTGGGCATACCTATTGGCAGGGAGTCTGAGATAACTGGGATCTGATGTTTGATCTCCCTGGCTAGATCTGTATTTCTGGTTCTGTACTGTGGGAAGTACTGCCTTCTCATCCGTGCTTGTGTTTAACTGTATCAGATGTGGTTCCACGTGGTTAAATGTTACTTTAGTTCTGATAATCCTCATTCTTTGCTTTATTCCAGTTACAAGATGCTTGTTCTTGGGCAGGGTTTTTGTACTGTCAGGCCAATGACATTAAACAATACCCACTTTGAAAACAATGTTTTCATTATGCTTCTTGCAGCACTTCATGGTGTAGATCTGTGTGAATAAAGCCAACTAACCTCAGTCATCGCTTTCATGGTTTCACTAAGTGCGTATCCCCCGTACTTTCTAGGGAGTTCGGATACTGGAGGTAGTTTTCTCCTGTTACTGACAAAGATTCCAGAAAACTTGACTTCAAAACTCTAATTTTTAGGAATAATAGCATTACATATTCCTGACGATGGTGATTCCATCACTGCCTTTGACAACTTTGAAGTCTTGATGAAGTTTATAGTGTAATATCTTTTGATCTAAAACTTAGAATGGTGGAGGCAACGGCTCCTTTCCCCTCACACCTTGTTTCTTCAGTTAAATATGAAAGCTAGCAATAGGCAGTGTTACCTGCAATTTTAGTAGATGTTTTGAAAAAATCCAGGAAGGCCACAGTTCTGTGTGTTTTTAATAAGTTACAGTTGGGCTTTTTTTGTTCCTTTATGATTAATAACGGCTTCTGGGAGATTCTTACATTGCTGTTAGAATTAAACCGTTAAAAATTCAGCTGTAATGTCGGTCTCTGCAACGTGTGGTGCTGACAGTGTTGAGAATTAGCTCTCCGCTTGTATATAAGAGGTTTATGAAGGAAGTAGCATGTACACTTTCTAGCAGTATAGGACTGCTAAAAATAACAGCGGTTCAGTGAAAGCGGCACTGGCGTTTGGTTTCTTGTGACTTTCATTCATGACTTTCACCCACATGGGTTCCCTAATGCCTAGCTGCAGGGGAAGGAGGAGCCCTGCGCCTATGTCGTGTGCCTTAAGAAAATGCGTTAGAAACAAATTATAGCAATGCTTTTTTTTAATGTTAGTATGGGTTGTGTAGCGAGTGTTGAAGAACCAGTCAGCAGGCATTAATTATTTAAAATTGGGTCAGATAATATATTATTCGGAACTGTGCTTTATTAATATGACTGTAAGCCCAATGTTACAGTGAAATGGTACGTTTTAATCAATGTAGAACTGTGTGTTTGTACGCATAACATGTAGCTTAGGTAACCTGCAGTGTCAGTTACACTAAGTCCGTGTAAATTTTCATTGTACATAAAAAGAGTGTATTCTTCAGGTGCCTGCTCACATTCAGAATACGGACAAGCATGGATACTTGTGCACTGTAAGCAATCAAGATCATACAGGTCTTGCCCTACCAGTACCTCTTTGTTTTAGTGGCTGTTCCCTGTAGAAGTGTCTGGTGCGGTCCTCAGTTCCTCTTGGATGGCCTCGGCAAGATGATGTGCCTCCTTGCGTCCTGGATTGCTGTGGAGTTGTGGGTTATCAGCCCTCCTCAATGGGAGATTTATTCCTGGGGTGTCTCAGGAATGCTCTTCCCTTGATGTATTCATCTTTGTCATCTTGGCAGTTTCCCTTGAGGTTTGGTCAAGGTTTGGTATCAGCTCTGTGGAATTCGTTCCCATTTGAATGGAGCTGGAGGATGTTTATAAACCAACAAACAAAAAAAAAACCCAGAAGAGGCATCGCCATTCCCAGGTTGTATTTGCCTGTCAGAAGTGAACTTTCAGAAGAACTTCCTGACTCAGAAGCACCTTTTCGGATGTCTGCTCTGGGCTTTGAAAGAGATTTACCCAGCACTGTGCGGTCCATCCCATCTGCCAAGGAGCTGATTGTTCTCCGAGAATCCTGGTTGCCTCTGCTAGCATTTCCACCGGTACTGGCTGTTGCACCACCGGTATGTAGGTTGCACAGAAGTGTAATCCTGCTAGTTGTGCAACTTTCTGTCAGCTCTCCTAGTCACACTGCTTTTTCCTTCTTTGGTGCCAGGGCTCTGGGCTCACTTGCCGGAGGTGGGGCTGCCTTGCACCTGTGGATGGTTCATCTTGGATGATAGGTCCTTTATTTTTAGGACCCTTCGTTTTCCTTCTGGTGGCCTCAGGTATCCATGCTGATCTTAACAATGCTTCTCGTAAGGGCCAGAGTTTGGCTTCAGGTCCTGCTAGAGGCTTTGGCCTGGCATCTTTCAGTCTTACCTGTACCTCCATGTCCATCCAGCTACAGGTTGCAAGAACTGCTTGTACCTTCAAGAATGCTCAGAATCCGAGTGTTTTTGAGGGTCACGGCTGTTCCGCCTGCTTGTGATGAATGAATGGCACATGATACTCCAAAGGCCTTATGGGCAAGATTGCTTAGGTTTGGTCCTCAATATCTTTGGTATGTGGGTTATTCTTCCCTTTTGGATATCCTCCATCAACTGCAGGCGAGTAAAATGATGCTTCCCATAAACTAGGCTACTGTGGATCTGCCTGAAGATCTGAGGCTAGGCTTCTGTCTCATCGAATCCTTCTGGCCTCTGAGCAAATAGAATTATCAGGTTTTCTGGGGAATTATTCTTCTGACATTGTGCTCCTTTATCTCTTTGACTCTGTAACTAATGTAGTGCTTCAGCAGTTTAGAGGGGGGTGGAAAAAGGAAACAAAACCAGAAACCTGGAAGGCTAGACTTTACTGTTTTAAAAAACAAAACAAACCAAACTTGAAACTGGCAAGTCTCTGACTGGATTGGCAACTGTTGGACTATTTTGGCCTGCTCTAATTTCCATCTGAATAGGTGAAATTGGCATTTACGGGCTTGTAGTAACTTGTTCCTGTAGTCTAGAGAGAGCATCTCTGGCTGAAGTTATACCATATCTAGGGTCTTGCTATGGTAGATGCTGGCTTCCTACTCCATAGCTGTAATTATGACTATGCAGTGACTGTCCTCACTTCAGGTTTTGGCTTCCACGGAAGCTGTTCACTGTGCACCTCCTTTTCTCTGTAGAAAATGAGCTTTTTAGCTTAATAGCAAAGAAGGGTTCAAATGCGCAAAACGACTGTAGAGCAGTGGTTTGGTCTTTAAGGATGTGCAAATGGGATTCTGAGTAGTCAGTCTGTAGATCACACCTACGCTGGGGAGCGTCAGTCTACTTCACCCCTAGCTGTTCATCCCCGTAGGCTAGAGGATGCCTGTGTGGGATTAAAGCAAACCTGTTGACTGCCTAGACCTTCTTTTCCGGGCAGCGTCTTCCCAGCTATGCCAAAGCGGTACAGCTCGCTCCTGTCTTTGCTTTCAGTGGCAGAGTTTTGCTAGGCTGGGTGCTGTCTGTGCTGGATGCCAGAGGTGGAAACTGCCATGACGCAGCTTTCCCCTCTTTGCTTGCTTTCCTGATCTGTTTCTAGGGATTCTTCTCAGGGAATCTTACTTTTGCTGTTCTCTGGGTGACAGAACTAGTTTGTTCTTACATTAAAGGTTAATGTTTAGACCATGACTGCACAGGACAGAGCTACTCAGATGTTCCGAGCAGCACAGCAAAAGGGCTGTCAGTGAATGTAGCTTCGGGCTGTTCAGTGGTATCACGTACGCAGCGCTGGGATCCTGGGCAGCTGGAAGGCAGTCTGAATGCTCCGGATACGCTTTCATCAGAAGCGATGGCTTTGCTCAGTTCAAGAGATCTCGCTAGCAGTGAACACGAGCTCTGTGGCTGCTGTCTACACCAGGACTTCCCTTCAGAGGAATTTGTGGCACTTGTTGGACTCGTCCCCCATGGAAAAGTGCATATGGACACTAGAGCCTTACAGTCCAGCTGTTTGAAGGCAGCAGCTTCCTTTGTTTGCCTGTCATAACCTGTCTTAACGCTGTTCCCTACTGACAAGAGGTACGTGCACTCCAAGTTGCCCGACTAAAAGTGTTTTTTTCAAACTAGAAGTATGAATTAAAATAGTCAATACTTCACTTGCAATTGAGGTTTAAAAAAATGTTAATATTCTCCATTGCATCACCACAGGTGCAATTAGTTCCAATATTGGCAATAATAAAATCGATGCTACCAACAGGGCCAGATCTCCAAAGCAACTTAGGTACATGAAAATCTAGAGGAAAGCTTCTGAAAGTCTCCATGACATCTACTTGTAGGCATCTAAATAGCTCATAAATCAGTATTTTTGTCTTAAACTGCGTTCTCTTTGTAGGTGACGATATCAAAAAAGCATGGTGTAGGAATCCCTATCTTCAGTATTTTTTTAACCAGAGCTCAGTAAAGTGTATAGCATATTGGTATAAATATAAATTGTAACACGCTGAAGCTCTGATTGGCATGTCTTCCTGCTTTCTTTCATTTTTCTAAGGGGTGAAGCTATTCACGTGTTCGATCCTGTCTGTCTGTTGTCTCTACTGTCACTATCAGCAGTGCAGAACTGGGTGTGATATTGCAGGCCTGAGAGCATCGTGCGCAGATCCTGCGTTTAGAAGATAGGTGGAAGCCAAGCTACAGTGGTGTGAATATTTTATTAATTCAGTAGCTCTGTGTTAATTTTAGACTTGCGCTTAAAAATATCTTTGATTAAATCTGCTGAGATAGACCCTGATGCTGCAGCTTACTAGTTGGTGCGTGTACTGTTCTACCCGTCTGGAGGTAGTCCTTTCATGGTACCTGATTTCGATGCTCTGGTAGTGCTGTAAATAAAGCATTAATACAGTTGACTGACTTCTTCCTTACTATTGTGATTACCTCTGATTATATTCTGTATATCGTTCTTGTCATGCCTGTAGTAATTCAGAAGCAGTATCTAAATGGGGTGTTTAACTTTTCGGCTCTAAGGTGGAAGGTCTTGGACTTGAAATTCAGTACAGGCTGAATCCTCTGACCTCGATGGAAGCAGCCTAATACTTCTTCAGTATTACTCTAACAACACAGGTTATTAGCGGGTCTAACTGCTATTGATAGTGTGTATTAGTCCTTGTTATAATATCAAAAGGACAATCTTCATCATCTTCGTCTCTGGTTATGTGCTATGGTATTATAGTGAAAATACCATTCTGTAACTAGCCGACATCTTTTTATGTTGCTCAGAGGCTAATCCCTTGGCACTAATGCAGCTAGTTGAAAAAAACCAGTTCTTTTTGATGGCGATGTGGTAGTGTGGAAACTGGTTTCCTACAGTCATTTTCTTTGGCCCTAAACGGTTCTGTGGCCAGCTGAGACTTCTGTGGCTTTTGCTGCTCCTGAAGCTACAGAATATTTTGGATGAGAAAGGAGCCATTAAATCGTAGACATAAATAGTAAATGAAAGAAAAACAATCAGAGCCAAGGAGAGGATTAGTCCTGACAAAACACTCCTGGAGTTGCATGCATGCCATTGCTAATCTGTTACCTATTTTAAATGCAAATATAGGGGACTATATCTGATTCTTGCTTTAGCTTTGGTCTTCCAGCGCACTTCAGAAAGGGTACACTTTACAGAATGTGTAGCAGGAAAAAAGGATGTAGGAATAGTTGCTTTGTAAAGCTGTGACTGTCAGGATGCTTTCCTGTTGCCAAGCCAGAGCTGTTTTACATGTCTGTAGCTCTCAACCTCTTTTTTTTTCATGCCAGATTTCCTTCCAGCTATTTGGGAGTGGCCTCTTTAAAGCAACCTCTGGTAAATGCTTTTTCTGTTTGAGTATCTGCTGGAACAGGCTCTTCCCTGTCACTTCTAATGGGAATTTACTCAGCTGTGGCTCTCTGCCTTCCTGAGTTGTTCACTTGCGTTTTTGCAGCAGGTGACTTGGACTAATGTGTACTTCTGCACCTTGTAAGACCAGAAGCGGTGGATGGCTGCGCCTGGCCATGCTGGCTGCAGCCCATCACTGTTGCTCACACTAATCACACTGGCAAACGTGATGTATTTACTCCCCCCGTGTCTGTCACTTGGGGGTTAAGACCTTGCATCTCCACTGGTGGAAGGGATGGCGTGAGTGTTCCCTTGCCCATTGTATGTTACACGAGCCAGGTTGCGTCGGGCCTCTTCAGTGATGTGGTAATGCTAACCTGGCCGCTCTGCCTGGGGCTGGCGAGGAATAGTTTCATAATCCTTTTTGCTCGGGAGAGTTGTGGGCATGGTAACTGCTGCCTTCTTGTGCTATCGCCTTTCCCGTTCTTCTGCAGCTCTCTGCGTAAGACGGGTCTTCTGCACTTGTGCCCAGGCCTCTGTGTGACTGTGAAACCTTAGCACTGTGATTTAGTTCTGGGGGTCCCCATCTCCCTAGGATGCTACGAAGATGGCTGGAGTGCCCTGATTGCTAAAGCTTATGGGGTATCTTCATTTATTTCACAAAAAGCACGAAGCTTCAGATGTCCCGGCTGGAGAGCTAGGACCCTTTGCTACATACATTGTGACTACCTCCAGCACTCGGGGCTTCTCCTTTCCCAGTCTCTAAAGTATTTACATTGCCCTCTGTGCTCTTACCGGAAGCACTAGTTCATATTTTGCATTTTTTCCTGCCCCGCCTGTAGTTTTTGAGGGAGTTTTTCTGTTGCGGTTGTAACTGCCTGATAAATTAACTGCCTGGTGTTCATTCTGGGAGTCCCCGATAGCTTTTTTTAATTTCGTTTCAATCACTTTGTTTTTTATTTGCAAAATGTAGCTACGAGTTAAAGCATCTACCCTTAAAGACTTGGTGAGTTTCTTCCTAATAAATCATGTGCTTAGGAATTAGTTTAAAGATAACATTCCTAGCACTCGCCAAACAGTTGCAGTTACATGTAATAACAATAAAATCCAAAGCAATCAGCCCTGTCTTACTGAGAACTGCTTTTTTTGTCATCGCTGTTGCCATCTGAGCTCACGTAAATGGCTCAGCTTACAGTCCCCTTCTGCTAATCTTTTGAAATGCTAATAATGTAATTTTTGAGCTGTCCCATGCTGCATATTTCTCACATTAATATGTGTTCATTAGCTGAACCCTGCATTAATAGCCTAGATCATTGTGAAAGACATGGATTTAATTCTCCTATCTTTTAGTGATATTTGTGGCCTGCTATACTCTTTCTCTTCTACCACTGTTCTCATTTCCTTCTTTTTTTTTTTTTTCCCCAACTTCCTAGGCTGGGAAAAGGGCTTTACAGGAAGTGGGTGGTGGCCGGCCCTGGCTAGCCATGCATTTTTTAATGGTCTCCTTTGCAGCCCCTTTTCATGGTATTAAGGGTGAATTAATCTGTTTTTCTTAAGTTTTATGTTACTGGCAGTTTTCCTTCTTTTACAAGTTCTCAAAATGAAGAAGAAATGCATTTTCAAAGCTTCCGTTACATAGTTAGACGCAAGTTACTTGTAAAGAGTTTTATAAGATCACTTTCTACCTCCCTTCCTCAGGGGTGCTTCCTTTGCTTTCATCGTCTGCCTCTCTGGCTCCAGAAACAGGCTCTTGCAGGTTGAGTGCCATTCGGATCTTCATCCGTGCCCTGCCTACCTCCGAGCTCCATGCTGTTTTTCTGGGTGTATTTCAGATTTGGGTATCTGGCCTCTTTTACAGCCTTATTAGAGCTGGGTTGCTTGGCATGATTGTCAGAAACTTTTCATGTTCTGTCTCTGCCTAGCCAGGTAAGGGGAATCTAACAGCTAAAACACTTGCTAAGAAAGTTCAGTCACATTTCAGTGGAGACCACCCCTCTGCTCCCTCAGAGTCGCAAACAAACAGAAAATTACTGTAGATTGCCCATCTTTTTGAAACTCATTAGCTCCTAAATGCTGCCTCAGGTGATTTGCTTTTCTTGTGGTTTAAGTGATCCTTTGATAATCATAAAATGATTTTTCTTTAATTTGAGGTTATTGTCCAATTTCCTGAACTGTAAAACTGGATGGCCTTAAAAAGCTCACAGGTGAACTGGGTTGATGCATTGTAAAGCAAAGCAAAACACTTAGCCACACACACATCCTTTCCCTCTTTCCTTGCTCATAGTTATTTTCAGAGAGTAATTTCCCTTAAGCACAAATGATAAAATGTATGTACATGGGTGTTGTCACCAAATAATTGTTGCCTTTAGGTTGCTTCTCGGAGTGTCTGTGCAGGGGTGATGTTCATACTCTTAGAATCACTCCTTGGCTTTCTGTACGTGGGGGAATTAAAACCACCTGATTAAAAAACCTTCTATTGTTGTAAGATGCCTTATGTACCATGGGACTGACAGCTCTTTTGCTAGAGAAGTGTTGAGCTCCATCAGCTTCAGATAGTGAATTCATCATCTTTTCTCTGTTGTTCTTGTAGCATCTCATCTTCAGGTCACATTTCTGAGGAAAGCTCAATTAAGTAAACTGTTTATCTGCTAAAGCTTGATTTTTGTGTCTTTGCCGAGATGTGGTCGGTGCTGGTTTTGTCACTTGTCTGCAGCATGACCCAGCGGGACGGGCTCCGCTCCGCGGGAGAAATGCAGCCTGCCTCCTCCAAAAGGCAGCTTTCCCCTTACTTCTGAGTCAAGTGCTTTGAAGACAGGCACTCTTTATGGCCTGATTTAGTCTGCTGCGCTCAGGCCATGCTTTAGCGGATCTTCGGAATAGGTGTTGTATAACACTGCTGAGCTGTAACTCTCTTCATCAATTCATAACAGCATCTCTTTAAGGCAGGAAGCTGGAGAGTCTGCCCATACAGCGGTCGGGGTGTAGCTATC
This sequence comes from Phalacrocorax carbo, assembly GCF_963921805.1. Classification (NCBI taxonomy): domain Eukaryota; kingdom Metazoa; phylum Chordata; class Aves; order Suliformes; family Phalacrocoracidae; genus Phalacrocorax; species Phalacrocorax carbo. The sequence continues at coordinate 10,533,157 of NC_087529.1, forward strand.
TAATTGCTGCCCTGCAATAAGAAGAAAATTGCTGAATTAAAATTTGATTGTTCCAAGTATTCCATTTTTTGTTCCATCACAAAAAAATTTGTAAGCTTTTTTTGTTTTAAATTTAAAGCAGTCTATTAATTTTATAGTCTACTTATTTTATAAGGATGATGGCAGCTGAGAGATCCCTTTTCTAGCCAAGCAGTAGGCCAGACTGTCAAACCCAGTCTGCTGATGGTCAGGACGGGTAAGAGGAAAGGTTCAGAATAACCAAAACAGCTGGATAGTGCAAGGAGTAAGAGACACTCAGCCATATATGGCCTCTCAGTGCAAAAGGAGGATTGTTAGGAGTTGGTTCATTTTAGTCCCGCTGAATCTGGAGTAACTTCTGCAGAGTGACTAGGACAATCCTGCAGTGCACTCCCAGCTGTGTAGAATGCAACCGTTCCTCACCCTTCCTCAGCCATTTACCATGTAAACGCGTCCCCTCACCCCTCTTCCCTGCCAGCTCTTGTTGCACATGTCCCAGGTCTCCCCACCCAGACATAGCCTGGATCCTGCTGGGTGCTCCACTAAATGCGACGAGTGCTTCGGCAGAGCCTGAGAGTTGTGTAGCCTCCGAGATGTGTCTGTCAGTGCTGCCCGGAGGAGACGAAGGGCTGCTAGTTTTGATCAGTTGTGCAGAGCTCTTCTAAATCTTGCTGTCTTTGAGGCTTGGTTTTGTTTGTCAGAAGTTGGCCAGCAAACAAGGGAGAGATTAGGGAGGCAGATATGTAATGTGAGCTCGAGAAAATGGATGAAAATTATGTAATGAAAAACAAGGATAAGGGGTTTCTTCTAGCTAAGAAGGAAAATGTCTATTTTCTTGTCTGCTTTTCATTTTAATGGGAAGCAAGCAGTGTTGTCATTTTTGTTTTGCTTATTATTTTTAGAAAGTGTGGGTACACTTTTGAGCAGCTACTGGCAGTAAAGTCGTTTTCAGTGAATCAGTCTCTTATGTGGAAAAAAAAACCACCCAAAAAGCAACATTGTGTGTAGCTATAAATGGGAACTGCTGTCTCTTATCCCTGAGTCTCCAGGAAACCTTATCAACTGTCATTAACTAAACCCCTGTGTTATGGGCAAATAATAATCCATTTTTGCATTACTTCTGTGTTATGGTAGGCACTGTGATATTGCAGAGAAAGCAAAAGTTTCAGGCCTGAAGAGCTGGAGAGCTAAATGTCGCATGGGGGTGGGTTTCCAGGGCACAAAGCAGATGTGTGATCTATAGAGGAAGGAACAGGTTCTCTTTTAAATGAAGATACACGTTTTTAAAATAAATGCATTTGTACTAAAAGCGTTGCTGCTTCAGCTCATTTCACAACTGATTTGTAATCGTCTGTTCAAACTGATGTTTGTTTTCTCATATTGGCCTAGAATTACGATGCCAGCAGTACTGGTAATGCAAATCACAGCGTTTCAGACTTACCGCTGTGCTTGCTCACAGTGAAGTCACGATACAGCTTCAGCACTGATTGTTCTCCTGCACGTAGGAACATAGATCTTTTTATTCCATGTGCAGAATATCTTTGCTGTTCTCCCCGATTTTTGCTGGGTGATTCTCAGTAAATCTTTGCAAGAACTGAATAAGGAAGGAAGTCTGCCACCTGAAATGATCACTTCCATTTGCTTTTTAATATTGAAAGAGTTGTTGTTCCATCGCTCCTTTTGCAATGACTTTGCTCAGAGACTAGGACAAGGTGTAAGGCTGAAATATTCTCTGTCCTGCGTGATGGTGGCTTGTTTGCAACTCCTGCTATTCAGCAATAAGAGATGAACTTAAAATGTCTTTTGAAAGATATAGGAGCTGTTGCGGCAAAAGTCTATAAAAAGTTCAGCCAAGCACATAGAGCGTAAATAAAACAGGATATAACATAACTGCTGCATAAGACATCTTGCATAGCACTAGAGACCTGTGGGACCTTCCACACAGACATTTTACTGTTTCCCTGGTGACTGTCTTGGTGGTTCTTTTCTTGACAGTTTTGCATTTTATTTCTACAGTATTATCCTCTCCTGAGATTAATAGTGTTTTCTACCTCTTCATGCCAAAAAAAAAAAAAGCCTGCTTGGATGTGTCCTTTAATTCATCATTCTTACGCCTCAGAGGGTGATATTCACAAAGGTTTTAAGGAGAATATAATAATTTTGGTGTAAATTTAAATTTACTCATTGCTCAGGTACATAGATAAAGGCCTTTGCTTCTAAAGCAAATAAGTTCTTACAGTTTTCTGGCAGGAATTCTTCCCAAGTGTCTATAGTCTAAACTGCAGGGACTAGGTACCGGGAGTTTTAATAACTTATTATTTTATTCTTATTTTCATAAATAAACGCCAGGTGTTACAGAAGACGAGAAGGCTGCGGAACTGCAGAAAACAAAGACTGTGCCACCTGTAAACAGACTGACGGTGGATATCGTGGAACAGGAAGCTCTCAGAAAATCTGTGGAGGACTTTTTCTGCTTTTGCTATGGTGGGTGCTTTAAAGTCTTCTAAATAGCTGTTCTAAATTTCTAGACTTTTATTCCAATTGGGAGGAAGGTACTGCATGCTCTTAGCCTTCCAACTATGCTGTTGTTAAGGTGATAAGTTTCACTTCTAGTAGCCGATTCTAAGACATACACATGTAGTTTTCGATGTGATGTGAGATTATCGCGCAGCACAGCCCGTTCAGTTGTCTTTCAGGAAGGCCTCTGTATCTCAGTGGGTTCCAGCGCATGTTAATGTGAGCAGTATGTGGTTTCCTGTAGAGATTCGCATCTGCACCTTGCTTTTGCTCTAGTCCTCTTCAAAGTAAAAAGTTTTACGATGGACTCATCCTTTTGCTAACTTGAGTGCTCTTGAGCTCAAAACCATCTTTTTTTTTTTTTCTTCCCCCCCCTCCCCATCTAGGTAAAGCTTTAGGAAAGTCAACAGTGGTACCTGTGCCATATGAGAAGATTCAGAGGGACCACTCTGCTGTGGTAGTGCAGGGCCTGCCCGAAGGACTTGCATTTAAACATCCAGCAAATTACGATGTTTCAACCCTGAAATGGATTTTGGAAAACAAGTCAGGGATCTCATTTATTATCAAAAGGTTATTTGCGCTCTCTAGTACTGGTCTGTCTGCTTTGGTTTTGTACTTAAATTAAGTCCAATTCATTTTAATTTTTAATCAAATACATTGCAGCCTGTTTCACTTAAACAGGAGTGCGCTCTCTCTAATGTTACACTGCCAAGCAAGTAGTAATGTCTTTACTAAAGCTATGGGTTTTTCTTTCCCTATTTCCACACAGGCCATTCCTAGAGCCAAAGAAACACCTAGGTAAGTTACTACTTAGACTAAACAGAAACGGTTCAGAATTCTACTTTAGATAGCAATGTAGATAGAAGATTTGGTCACGTGGATACAGTGGTGAACTGTGCAGAAATTCCTGGCCTGTGAGTTGCCTTGCTCGTGGAACTGTAATCTTTGCCTTTGTGTGTTCTGCCGAGAGCAACTAATTAGAGATAAAACTTGTTCTATTCCAGTCTTCATCCTTTTACTGAATTTAAATTTAATGTGAATTGGATAGTATCCTAGGGAAAGGAGAAGTGAACTGATGGAGGACTGTGCATTACATTTTTGGAAGATGCCAAGACTTTGCAGTGCTCCATGTGCTAGTACATAGCTGATTTTGGCATTTATATCTCATTTTAAAACATGATCTAAGCATCTGAAGGGGTTAGGTGTTGCAGTCCCTGTGAAAGCCTTTATATATGAAAAAATCTGTGCTAAAGTGACTTTTTAAAAACCCCACAAAGGTTCACTTCTAGCCTAGAAATCCTTTCTCGTGTTCCTTTCTGGGATCATGTTGCTTTATCTGCAAAATTCATATAAGTGAGGATTTCTTTTATGAAGAGGATGAAGCAATTCTTATAGGAATGTAATCAAAAAAGAAAAGTTCTGCTTTCTGAGGTGAAACAGCCAGAAGCTGATGCTGGATGAGTAAACAGAAGTGTGTTGCATGTACCCAGTAAGACTAGGGGCTGGGAAATTCCAGTGATTCTGGTAATAATATATATCTGTTGAAAAAGCAAGGCATGTTTTCAGTGTGGTAAATGACTTTCTATAAAGATAATCTATTTGTATCTAGCTGTAATTTAGGACTAAGCTGGAATCTCTATAAAACAATCCATTTTGTTTTAGCAGAGTTTAGGTTGGAAAATCTGTTTAACTTTGTTTCCCAAGATTTTCGCTTAGCATCATGAGAGACAGCAGTGAAAAGCATGGTGATATGCACGTTTGAAGCAATTTTATATTGCTGTTGCTTTATAGATTAATAGAGCTATTTAACGAGAGATCCTGGCTTCATATCTGTGAATACAGAAAATATGCACATGTGCTTGTAAAATGTGAACAGATTTTCGCTTAATGTAATCAGTGTTACGTTTTTAATTTGTATTTAAGGTAAATGGAGTACAGGAAATTCAAAGACTGTCTTTTAATTTTCAGGAGTTCATATGACGGATCCTTCGCATTCAGTTATACCTCCAGGTGGAAGGTGAATTTAAAATAATGGTTTTTTATTAACTATGTATTTTCTTATAGTTCAGCTTTCTCTTAATGTGCTTTTTCTGTCCAGCTGACTTTGGATAACTGTTGCTTGCCTGGGATTATAAAAAGCATCAAGTTGAATTTTCTCTCTTTTTTGACCATTATTTGTGGGGAAACTGTTACAAATTAAACAGATGGCAAAGTTTCCCCTTCGTTTAATTAGCTCAATGAGCGTTTTAATTCACAGTCTGTCATTCAGGGATAAGTTTGTCATGTTTTATGATATGGTAGTGATGGGGAACAGATGTAATGTTGCTTCCTTCCCCCCCCCCCCCCCCCCCCCCCCCCCCAAAAAAAAAAAAATTGAAAAATTAAAATACGTTTTTTGTCAGTAAATGAAGAGATTATATCTGGAATAAATAAAAAAAATTGGTTAATGTGAAAACAGGGAGCAAAATAGCAAGTATTTCTGTGCTTCTGAGTTGCTTCTCATTAAATGGTAAACATGCTTTGAATATTGTGTATGTCCCAGAAATGTAGGGATGGGGGATTCCTGGCAATTCCCTTGAGCTAAATGAGATAAGCTGAGGTGCGAGGTTTTTTGCTTTTGTGTTCCTAGTTGGAAAAAAAAAATATACTGGGAGATTGATTTTACTTGACAACCTGTAAAGCTTGAGGAAATTTTCAGAAATGTGATATTTGTTTTTTGTCATGTCAATGTGCTTGATTTGTTTATTTTTGTAGCTGTCCTCCTGTTCAAGTGAAAACTGAACCAAACGAGGATTCTGGTATGTACAAAATTTTACCCTTATTTACAAAATTATAAAAATCTGGTTCTGTTCAGAAGGCTGACTTTAAGCAAAGATAGGAAGCTCCAAGAAGCAGCAAAAAGACATCCGTTGTGAGAAATAAAAACTTTCGTTTCCTTAAAAACGCTCACTTTTCAGTTGGCATTTTTAACAAGTATTTAACTTTAGCTACTTCTAGGAGGAGGAGATTTGTAAAGTTTTGTAGACTAAAATAATTTGTCTTTGTAAATAGTTTGGTTTCCAGTGGAGAAGAAGAAAATCCTCCACTTTTTTATTTTGTTCTAATTTAAGATGACTTTATCTTTAATGGGGAGAGAAAAACTTGGTTTATTTGTTAATATTCCTAAAATATTGAAAATGATAGAATGTCCATTTTCTAGCTCAAATGGAAATAAATAGCAAAATATGTTAGACTGTGGAAAAAAAAATGACCAAGCATTCTGAAGGTCCCCTGCCGGTAGGGCATGATCCTGCAAGGCACAGTGATCTGCGGCGGAGCACTGAAATGTATGCTTTGAGATAAAGGCACAAGTAATCCCGTTAAAGCCAGCGAGACAACAGGTGGGCCTAGAGATAAGCTTGTGACTTTCCCTTTTGTTGAGTTGGGCTACACTGCTCGGCATTTTGTATAAGAATTAAGTTTTTATATTTAGTCCAGTTTTTTGCTCTATTTCTTTGTGTTTCATAACTTGTGGTTTGGGAACCCTTCGTGGTTAACGTTTAGCTTAACATACACAAAGAGTTGAGCTTTTCATCAAGTCAGTCCCAGACTCTTTCCAGGGCTGCTTTCGAGGCATTTTAAGTAATTCTCCTTTCGTTGGAACGTTTTGAAAACATTTTAGGGAATGCTGTGAAGGCTTGTGGAGGGGATAGTTCACCTGAAGGAAGCCAGGAGCAGTTGGGGACCTTTGGTGCTGCTCGGTCAGCAGCACAGTTTGATGCGGACTGTCTCTGAGCTTGGCTCTACAGAGGAGTGGCCAGGAGTAGGTCTACAAGTACTTGCAGTACAATGAGTGTTAAATATTTTTAAAATTTTTATTTTGGCTCTGGTAGTGGGCAGAATGGAAGGAGACCGTTCTTTTTAATTCTTCAGATCCAAGATGGCATTTGCAAGGATGCCTAGTCTGTAGGGAAGCATTTAATCCTGAATCCCTTCTGACAGTGACCAAACTGAAACAGAAGAAACCAGCAGGTCACTTCATTACCCTTGTTTTAGCTCAGCAATTGTTTAGTGTCTCAGGACCTGAAAATATTTTTTTTTCTTTTTTTTTGAATAGGATCTTGGTCAGTGTTTTGTTTGGGGTTTTTTTAAACCCTTTTTTTTGGGGGGGTGGGGTGGGTGGGTTGGGTTATTATTAGTTTCCATATTTGATTTTTCTGTTGCTTCTACAGGAATTTCTTTGGAAATGGCAACAGTAGCAGTGAAGGAGGAATCAGATGATCCTGACTACTATCAATATAATATTCCAGGTAACAATACTAGCTTTTGCATGTGTTTATCTCGTAACAGGGTTGATAGCATAAGTGTTTGCTCTCTCTGTGCCTTTCTTTCTACTTATTCTTGGTTGTTAAACATGCAATTACTTACCTCTGTTAAGATACCACATTTCCATGCTGACTGTCAGTTAAATTATTCTGAAGAATGCCAAAAGAGCTAAAGTACAACTTGAACATGCCCATATGTGTGTGTTTGGGCTGAAGGAGAGATTTCAGGAGTCTTTTGAATTGCTTGGGTTTTATTTCTGAGGGTCCAGTACACAGACACTTAATTCCAGTGATCTCTTTAAACAGGAAATAAACCATAAAAACGATACTGCCTAGAGCATAGCTTGGATCTTTCATTTAAAGTTTCAGTAGCTTTTATAGCGCATCCATCACTTCTCCAGCATGGCACGGCCAGTATGTGTCAAAATTGTGTTGAAAGGTTTATACAGACAAAGCATAACAATTGTGGGGTCCATGATTCGGGCTCCGTGTATGTTTTAAGGTATCTCTCGGTTGCTTTTCCTCATCACTACGTATCTGGTTAACATCAGCTAGGAGTAAAAAAAAAAGAAATCATTACTACTTTAGGTTGAAATGAACAATAATAAAGAAGCCCTGTTTATAAACGGCAATATAAAATAACTAGAACCCTAAATTTATTATTTCAGCCTGTTTGCATTTGTCATTAGGTTAATTGAGCAATACAAAGGAGCTCAGGGAAGGTGCTACGCATCTCGGGAAAAATAGCTGCATTTTCAACAATGAAGTGCGAAACAGCACATCCTTTCTGTCCTAGTTTCAGCTGGGAGAGAGTTAATTTTCTTCCTAGTAGGTGGTACAGCGCTGTGTCTTGGATTTAGCATGAGAATGATGTTGGTACACACTGATGTTTTAGTTGTTGCTAAGTAGTGCTTACACATCTGCTACACATTATTACACTACACTACTACACATCAAGGACTTTTCAGCGTCCCGTGCTCTTCCGACAGGGAAGGCTGGAGATGCACGAGGAGCTGGGAGGGGGCACAGCCGGGACAGCTGACCCCAACTGCCCAAAGGGATGTTCCACACCATATGGCACCATGCCCAGCGTGTGAACTGGGGGGGGCCGGCCGGGAGCAGGGATCACTGCTCGGGGACAGACTGGATATTGGTCAGTGAGCAATGGCATCATGCATCACTTGCTTTGTATATTCTTGTATTATTACTACTCTTAATTTTATTTCAATTATTAAAGTGTCATTTATCTCAACCCATGAGTTTTCTCACTTCTACTCTTTCCAGTTCTCTCCCCCATCCCGCTGCAGCGGGGAGTGAGCGAGTGGCCCTGTGAGGCTGAGTTGGTGGCTGGGGTTAGGCCACAACACTTTCATTTTGTGATACTTTATATTTTTGAGAACTTTTGTGTGTGTGTTTAGATACAAAGATTCTTGAGATTGTTTTCTAATGTGCTTCAATAACTAACTACAGGACCGTAGAATCAATATTCTCCTACAGGCATGTCTCTAGCAATGTACAAGCACTGTTCAGAGAGACCTTAACCATACACACAGCAAAATGTCGCCACTCAAGTTCAGAATTTGAAAGATTAATTCTCTGGTGTTAGGATTATCTTTTCATATTTGCACATTGCCGAGCCTCAGGGGATGGGGGGGTTTACAGGCATGATGAAGTATAGTAAAAATAGATACTTTTTTGGAGACAACCTAATCATTGTTCCTTCCAAAGCCAAGTCCTGTCATCTTTTTGCTTCTCGGCCTCTCGTGGCTTTCCATTTCATGCATAAAAACAATGTCAGAATTTGGCCAAGAGCCCGAAGTGTAATCCAGTGCTGTTTGAAGAGAGTCTGTACTGAAATCGCTTCCTTAAAAAATAGTAACCCATTGTGCTGCAGCGTGTTTGAGCTAAAAAATCCTGTTTATACGATATGCTTCCATAGTAAAGTCTGAGCAATGTGGATTTGGAAGGGGGGTTTCTCTAAAATTCCAGTCTTCTGAGTGGTGAACAGCAATATGTATCTGAAGGGCGGGTGTCAGGGGGATGGGCCGGGCTCTTTTCAGCGGTGCCCAACGCCAGGACAAGGGGCAACGGGCACAAGTTGGAACACGGGAAGTTCCACCTGAACATGAGGAAAAAATTCTTTACTTTGGGGGTGACAGAGCAGTGGAACAGGCTGCCCAGAGAGGTTGTGGAGTCTCCTTCTCTGGAAATGTTAAAAAATATTTAGAAATATTAAAAATTTATTTTAAAAATTCCAGTTTTCTGGAAATCTTAAAAAAAATTAAATATTGAACTAAAAATATTTCCAAAAATACCTACCAGTCTGTGTGATTCTGTATCTTTTTCAGATAAAATGGTGCTTGATGAATAGCTCCCCCTTTCCCCCTTCCAGTCTAGTCCTCCAAACTTGCATTTGAAACAAGGCAAAACTGAATATACTGGTCAAAGGGATGGGGTGCTGTGAGTGAACAGAGGTGTTACCGTGTCATGTCGCACCACCTTCCCCAGAGTAAAGCAGCTTCCCCTGCGTTTCTTTGTGTTGCTGATGCTCAGATTCAAGCCAAGGGTTGTACAAAGCGCAGAGCGCTATAAATTCAAGAGGCCTATAGGGGTTTGTGTGTGCATGATGGTGCTGTGCAGAGAAGTGAACCTTCGAAAAGTACAGTTATCCCGAGGTGTGCTCCTGAGGGATGCCGCAAGTCTGCCCAGGCGCTGCCTTTGTGCTGCAAAATAAAGAAAATAGCTAGGGTCGTAGTTCTTACTAAAAATACCCGACAGCAAGAGCTGGGCCTATTGATGTATGGGGACAAACGACTTAACTGTTAGAGAACAGCAATCTGCTTGGGGGCTTCCTGGATGAAATGATTTCCTCATGAAATTTCACAGTTACTGTTTTTCTGAGTGTTTGCTTCCTCTCACAAATCTGTAATGCTGAACGAAGCGCTGTCTGCCTCAGTGGCACACAAAATCCTCCCGTTAATCAAACGGGGAAATTCTACCTGTAGCGGAAGTTCTTTTAATCTCTTATTATCGAATAGTAGGTTGCAGCATTTGGATGTCGCTATGAATTAATACTGAATTATTAAATTTATTAAGTTTTAGCAGTCTCAGTAAGCAGACTGAGAAACAGGGACTTTAGCCATCAAAAACTTCATGTGGGTGTTCTGGCACAGTATTAGTGTCAATTTTCCATCAGTGGGCAAAAGCCGTATGGCAGTGGGTGGTTTTTTCCCGGTATCCAGGACAAATGTGAAGGTCATTGGAGAGTTAAATGCTTTGGGTGACACTGAAGACAACCTGTTCTGGAAGAAGGGTCCAGATTTTGACTGTTGACTAGGTGAGGAAAAGGACTGAGCAGAGCTCTGCAGGGCTAAATAGCACTAAACAGCACTAAATAGCACAATAGTGCTGGAGCATTCCACCTATTGAAGACAATATTCCTGCATATACCTTATTTATAAATACCAGTTATCATGGCTCTTATGAAAAGAAATGTTAGTTAAAATGCTGTTCCTTAGTTTAGTGGTTGAAATATGGTTTAGTCCTTGAAAGTTGGTTTGCACTCTTAAATGAAGCATATTACTGTGCTGTGGGAATAGGTCTGTTTCCATGGCTGTTGCGGTAGGACCAGTATCTATTTTTGCCCGAGCTCCCAATCAGCTGGGTATGTGCAAGGCCTGATCCTAAAGCCAAGTAGGAGGGAGTGTGCTCTGTACTGGGTTTATGCACGTACATCTCTGTGCCTGTAGATCCTCCTAGCTTCTACACCAGCTTCCTTGCATTCAGGGGACTGTTCAGCTGGTATATAAATGTACTGTAAAGTAACAGACACGAATCTTAGCTTCTTACTAGAAGGCTGTCTATAAGACCCAGGCTATCTTGAAGACTTTTCATGGAGAAAATGAGGTCAAAATACCATCAGCTCTGAATCAATTAAGAGAATAGAATTAAGAGATATACTTTGTCGTCCCCGTTGTCCCCCCTCAGTTTACAGAGAAGCAGGAATACATTAAGAAAACTCCTCAGGGATACGTGCCATCTTCAATCCTCTTTATCAGCACAGAGTAGAAGTAGTGTTTTCTGAGACATAGCCCATGCAGAACTGAGCAACTTGCTGACTAAGGACCAAACATTTCCTGAAAGAGGCATGTTATTCCATGAATTTTGTGGATGCAAGTCTTCAGTTACCACTGATACCTTAAAGTTAAAACAAAGAACTGGAAGCAGAAGGCTGTAAACAGTGTGTCCTGTGCATTGGCTGGTTCAGCTTATAAACCACTGTCTAATGAACTGTCTGGTTTAGCTTCTAAACAACTCAAGAGTGTGTAAACAACTGCCGAACAAACATCTTTTCCCTCTAAAGCACCGTGTGGTTGAACAGTGCTATCAGTTTTGGAATTTCTGGAAATGTTAGAGTGAGGCAGTTAAAATATAGGACATCAATCCAAAACCAAATGAGATTGAAACTATCTTCTGCTGGGGAAAAAGACCAAGCTGTGCTTGTATTCTCACTCTGGAATGTTGAAAGTCGTGAACATCTTTTAGTATGTCTCTAACAACAAAATATTTCTCCTTTGGAGATCTCCCAGAATACTGGAAGAAATGTCCATTTTAATGCGGCTAAAACTAAAGCTAGTCTGGCAGTACTCTAACCCCCATAACGTAACACTTGGCATATAGATGCTATCTTAAACCAAGAAATTCCAGACAATATATCAAGAAAACAAGAAAGCATGATGTTCTGCTTCCTAAAGGCATTTGGGTATTACCCTGTGTTGTGGTTTAGCCCCAGCCCCCAACTCAGCCCCACAGGGCTGCTTGCTCACTCCCCGCTGCAGCAGGATGGGGGAGAGAACTGGAAAGAGTAGAAGTGAGAAAACTCATGGGTTGAGATAAATGACACTTTAATAATTGAAATAAAATTAAGAGTAGTAATAATACAAGAATATACAAAGCAAGTGATGCATGATGCCATTGCTCACTGACCAATATCCAGCCTGTCCCCGAGCAGTGATCCCTGCTCCCGGCCGGCCCCCCCCAGTTCACACGCTGGGCATGGTGCCATATGGTGTGGAACATCCCTTTGGGCAGTTGGGGTCAGCTGTCCCGGCTGTGCCCCCTCCCAGCTCCTCGTGCATCTCCAGCCTTCCCTGTCAGAAGAGCATGGGAAGCTGAAAAGTCCTTGATTTAGTGTAAGCGCTACTTAGCAACAACTAAAACATCAGTGTGTTACCAACATCATTCTCATGCTAAATCCAAGACGAACCATTGTACCAGCTACTAGGAAGAAAATTAACTCTCTCCCAGACAAAACCAGGAAACCCTGGTAATTACATTTTGTTCACATTGCTGCCATCTGTGTAGTGGAAAAAAAAAAAAAAAAAAGACAAAAAAAAATGAGCATCACTGACGATGCTAATCCATGAGATGCTAAATCCGTTGCTTCTGCCAAGTAGCACAGGTTTGGCTGTGTGGTGTTAGGACATAATCCGTTAGAAACTGAGGCTGAGGGATTTGAACTCAGTTCAAGTAAATGGTTTTACCACAATGCTTGGTTTTTGCTTTTGCTAGTCATGTGATGTGTGTCTGCTTGTAATGTGCATGAATAGACTGGTGTAGATTGGATATTAGGAGAAATGTCTTTACTGCAGGAGTGCCCAGGCACTGGCACAGGCTGCCCAGAGAGGTGGGGGAGTCACCCTGGGGGTGTTCAAAAAAGGTGTAGATGTGGCACATCAGGGCACGGTTTAGGAGGCCTGGGGGTGTTGGGTTGACAGTTGTGCTTGATGATCTTTGAGGTCTTTTCCAACCTTAATGATTCTATGATTTTACAAATGCAGTAAAGTGGAAACATACCTGGTTGGGTTTTTTTTAAATATATCTGGGTGTTAGAACTTTCAGAATTCTTTTAAATTTCTTTTTCTAGTTTTTACTGAATTATGCTAGAAGACTATATTGTTTCACACTTCTTAATTTCTGAAACATTTTTCATACTGTTTTTTCCTCTGTCAAAGCTTCATAATATGAAAAAAAAGCTTCATGTTTCATAAAATAATCTGTTTAGGTCACTCAAAAGATATGCTAGATTTATTACACGTACTGTAGGTTTTATTGACATTAGAGATGAGAGGATTGAATTCTCTGTGCTTAATCCCAGGGGCTGAAAGCCTAGTAAGTGTATCTTTTTAACTGGAAAAATCTATCTTCAAGTTGGAACATGTCAAAGACTCTTATTTTTCTTTTTTTTTTGTGTGTGTGTGTGTGTCACAGAATACATTTGGCATGAAGATAATGCAATATTAGAGACTATTGCAGAGCATGTAGGTAAAGCCATCTTGTCAGGATTTCTGAGTGAAGGAATGAACATCAAAATGTGCTTATAATAGGATATTTGCTTATGATGCTTCTGTGAGTCAGTGTGTTATGAATTATAATAATTCTCCTGTCTGCCTGCATACGTGGAATATGCTTATTTAAATAAAATCAAATTTAGTCCATGGAGACATTTTCCAGCATACCCAGGGAGGTTGTGTTCCACTCCCACTTGCCCGTAACAGTTGCAAATCACACTGTTTTGATGAGAATTTCTGCTTGTGTGGCCCAGAGCACCACCAGTGTCTCTGCCTTCTGCTTTGCTCCTTTTCTTCCCCACCGCTGTTTTCTGTCTTTGGTCTCAGCTGTGCCAGTACCATTCTTTCTGGAGCCGTGTTTTGAAGTGAATCAGGGAGCTCCTTTGAGTTAAACAGACAAACAGGAAAAAAACTGGCCCCCCAGCAAAGGAAAAGTGGCAGGACCAGGGTAAAGCAGCACTTACTGAAAGAAATGCATGTAAAACTAAGAGCCTTGTGTAGAATCCTGACTTGAAATCCTGTTAATTTAAAATTCCTTTGAAAATCTGAGCAAACAAATTAGGTAGAACTGTCTCACCCAAACTTATTGTAACCACCTAACAATCATGTTTTTCTTTGGAAAATTTAACCCATAAATCTTAATTTTCTTGAATAACTCATAGTATTTGATACTGTATATGTACTTTCAGTTGACTAAAATACTCATTAAGTCTGATTGTGACAAGTCTTTTCTATCTTTTCTTGCTTTCTGTGCGTATGAAAGAATAGTTGAAAACATTTCACTTGCCTTATTAGTTAACAGTAGCTTTTTCTGTTGTAAAGCTATTAATAATCGTTGTTGATACCCTTTTAAACCTACCTCTAAAGGGCCGTAATTTCTGGGAAGGTATATGATCTTCTGCAGGTTGCTTTTGCAAATGAACACAGCAATGATTTGATTAACACAGAACAGTTAGTCCAAACCCTTCAGTTCCAGTTAGTCCTATACATCCCCATATGCCACGTATAGTGGCTAGTTTTATATACCTGTGCTATTTCTGTGGTATAGAATGATCAGTGCGAAGCTGTTTGTGCTGCAAGCGATTCACTCTTTTTGAGTGTAACTGCAGGAGTGCTAAAGCACTAAGCAGTAGGTTTTTAGGGGTGTTAATTTAATCTTTTAAGTGTCATTTGTGTGCTGCTTTCTGCAACAGCCTTTTTAAAGCAGTCCGTATATAGCCATCAAAAGAGCTGTTGTGATGAAAAGCAAACAACCTTGAAGTGTCGTAAATGATTTTAATCTCTCTGAATTTGTCTATTTAATGTAGGTAGAAATTTTCAAGTCAAAAAGGACTCCCTAGGAATACAAATTTTAACGAACAGGAAAAAAAATTAGCTGATTAAATATTCATTGAAGAAAGGCAGAACCATCAACATTTCATGTTTTAAAATTAGTTTATTAACACCAAAAGAGTGGAAAAGCTGCTGTTCTGCATGAGTCTCTGACTGTTCAGTAGTCCAAGAAATACACACCCCTGCCTTTTGCCCCTCACCATTTTTATTCTGTTGAACTGGATGAGTATGGATTTATACATTCTTAATATTTCATATGGTCTTTCTGAAGTTCGACATTACAGGAAGTATGAAACGAGCGTATGATATATGAAGTTAAGAGTTACGTGGCAAATTCCTCTGTGGACTGGGAAAATGTTTGTTGTGAGACACAATTTAAAAGCTGTTCTCTTTGTTCCCAAGCAGGCCCTTCCGAAACATCAGAGATGGATGAAAAAATTGCTCTTGCAAAAAGTTACACAGGTAGATCTTTTAGTTGTATTTTTCTCACACCTGTTTTTGGAAATTGAATGTGTGAGTTCTACTTTTCAAGGCTCTGCATCCTTGATTTAAAGTAAGAGTTTTAGGGTGTTGGAACTTCAACAGAAATAAAAATTTCAGTTGCCTTAATTTTCAGGTGTCCAAGGTCATATAGGAGGGAATCTCCTTTCTTTCTCTTCTAAATTTGAAAAGGAACATCAGGTTGATCACTAAAGCACTAGTAATTTGTGCAAGTCGACATGTTTCTCATGAAACTTAGTCTGTTTCATTATTGGTTATAAAGTGTAATAAACTTCAGCTTACGTATAAGGAGTACAACGTGATCATTCCTTTCAGCTGTGTGTGAGGTGAATGGGCATATACAAAGTACGTGGAAAGGCTGTGTTTAGGGGAAGGAGTTCCTTACCGTATGTGAACAATGTCTAAAATAAATTTATTCCAAAATTGTACATTTCTTTCGGCTTCTTCCAGTCTGTATTAAAAATACTGGTTTGCCCATTTGCAAACACTAGAAAATACTAATCTGCATTTCAACCTGTGACTCTCTCTGTAACGTCAGAGTGCTGCTGCTGTCGTGAATTAAAGATTCAGAAATCGAGCCTTTTCTATGTTGTGCGCGTGAACGTTAGAGTTCTGGATTTTTCGCTTACGAAAATCCTTACTTTGAATAGTCAATGTTAAACGTTCCTTTTGTATTTTTATTATGGTATGTTTTTCACTTTATATCTGTCTAAAGGAAGCCACCAGGGTTCCGATTGCAGTGAAGGAACAGATGTGGAAATACCGGTAGAAGGTTAGAGATATGAAATGTTTTTCATGAGAATAATTTAACATCATTGGATATTTTTTTACAGAAATATTTGAAAAGATGGCACCTTAATTAAAGTTGTACATCTTCTCCAACCATTCTCTTTCCACATTTTCACAAGGTTGGCTTTTGGGTTTTTTGTTTTGCTTTGCTTTTAATCTCCCAAATCCTGCCACTCTGCTATAAGTGAGTTGTGATGGGAGTCGTCATTCTTTTAAATCATAAATTGCATTTGTAAGGTGCTTGTCACCCGACATTTAATGCTTTGACATGATGTTAAAAGTACATATTCTGCAGCTAGTTTCATTCTAAGCAGCTGACTGTCAAACGGGAGTTGTGAGGCTTTTTTGGATGTTAAGGCCAAGTTATGCTTGCAGCAATACTTATTCTTGCAAATCCCGTTAGTTCTGCTTTGAAGGTAAATATCACCATAGTTAAGGGTACCATTACATGAAATGTAAAAGCATTTCTCTTGGTAAAGGAGAAGAAAGTTCTTT
This sequence comes from Phalacrocorax carbo, assembly GCF_963921805.1. Lineage (NCBI taxonomy): Eukaryota > Metazoa > Chordata > Aves > Suliformes > Phalacrocoracidae > Phalacrocorax > Phalacrocorax carbo. The sequence continues at coordinate 10,549,463 of NC_087529.1, forward strand.
GCTCTGGCTGACTGCACAGATAACTCTACTTACTTGAGAAGAAATAATCTAGGTACTTTGTTTTCCTAAGCATAACGCCATGAGATCTTTGCCTGACTGTGAAGAGAGAGCCCGAGGAAAGGGAAGCGGGATACAAAATGATCGAGACTGACTTTGCTTTGTTTTTGACTAGGTAGAATTTTATAGCTACAGATGACGAGCATGGCCCTTTGTGTCAGAATATGGTTTTGTCGCACACCCTTTTCTCAAATCTGTTCTCCTTTACAAGTTTCTGTAAAAGATACGCTGAAAGTTGCACCTCGGTTTTGCTGAATAGAATAAACCTGTTTGTGAAGGTTGGTATTTATGAAAAGGTCTATAGGCAGTGATTAAAATTGCAGGTAACAGTCTAACTTAAATTTCATTTATTGTTTAAATAAGCATACAGCGTAGGCAGCCTTGTCTGGATTCTGTAAAATAAAGTTACTTATTGCTGATCGTCACAAAAAAGAGTAAAAAAGAAAAATTGATGAAAATGTTTGGATGTTATGAAGTCTTTGGTGTATATCCTTCTAAATATTATCAAAGAAATACATATAATAGGCATTTAAAGTTCTTCTGAAAGTTTGACTGAAATACAGCCCGCGATGCAGAAAACTTGCAGAAACGATTGTTTTCTGCAAAGAAAAACATCAGAGGGATGTACGAACGTACCTTTTGGTGTATATCGCTGGGGAGTTTTGCTGTTTTTCCCCTCCAGTAACGTTGACAAGGTGGTGGAAAAGGAAGTGGCAAAATTAGCATGTGCCTGGAATCCCCCAGATTGGCTGTAGCTGATACAGGTGTCTGGGGTCTTTAGTGAGACCGGCTGAGCGGGGGGCGTGGTGTGATTGAAGTTCAGCGGTCAGAAACTTGTGGTTCTGGGCATCAAAAGAAATTGTTTTCAACTGAATGAAATTGCATTTGACTAACCGGAGACGGTGCTGCTTAGGAGCTGTGCATTTACCCAAGATAAAAAAAATACCTAGTGATGGTAATACTTTGTTAGTGTTTAAACCAGTCGGTTTAATATGACTTAAGAAGAAATGTCTGATCTGGGAGTTTTCTTCCAGAACTTTGTTACCCTCTGCTTTGACATTTTTGCATGTTTTTCTTAATTATGACTGTTTCTCAGGGACTTGCTACTGGGCTAGATGGACCATTTGCCAGCCTTTGTGGCTGTTCTTAAATGGCCAAAACTTGTATTTTTTTAAAAACTTTTCTGATGCTCTCGAACAAGGTTCTAAGTGATCAGTTGATGGGATAGTTACGATCACATCTCCTGAAAGGCCATTATCTCCGAATTCCTTCATTTTGTTGTGCTTTGCATTTGCTAGTTATCTACCCAACACTCACTCTGGATTAGATCAGAACATCATACTATGTTTTCCATGAACTGGATGAGATTTTTGACATAGTTTGAATATACTGCAGTTAAGGTGTCTCCATAGATACGGCTGAATCTCTAGTATACACGACATCATGTGAAGAGCCTTTGAAACTGAGATTCCGTCAGACTTGCTCCCAAAGTGACATTATACTTCCAGCTTACAGAGATCTGAAAGAAGACACTCTTCAAAATGCCTAAGTGCAGCATTACTCTGCCAGAGTAATTAAAATATATTCCTTTATACACTGCTGCTTAGTTTTGAAATAGTTTCCAATATAAGTAGCTTCACTTTTTAAACTTTTCTGCAGTTAAATGCACGTTGCTCTTTCTCCCACTGAGTATTGATAGGCCTGATCCTTTTTATTATGTTGGTGCAGACTGCCCCAATGAAAGCGTTGTGATTATGCAGTTCCCTATCATTTTTCGCTGTTGGCCTGGCAGCCTGGTACAGAAGTCTTTATTGTGCAACAACTACGGGTCTGTATAAATGGTAAAGAAATAAATCATCTGTAGGGGCACACAGCCTTTGTTTATATTTTCAGTAATCCTTGATAACAAAGGGAAAAATATTTATGATTGTATTAATCCTATTAAGCCAAGAATAAGGAATTTCCTACTGTCATTAACACCAACTCTGCACTGCTGCACACACAATTTAGCAAGTATAATCCCCACCTCCTTACCCTTCTCTAGAATTGCTTAAAGGCTTATAGTAAAATATCTTTGCTTCTGTTTTTGTTGCACACTGTGAATGCAAAATGTTTCAGTGAGCCAGGGGCTTCTTTGGCAAGTGTTAGTTTAAATACAAAATCACGGAGCGTTTGGTTAAAAACCTTTTTGGTGTCCATCATTCAGCAGTATTCTTCTTCCCCCTTCAGATTCCTCCCAGCATGCCCCTTCAGAAACAAGTGAGGATCCTGAGGTCGAGGTCACCATCGAAGGTTAGTTCTCCAGTCATTGATTTCAGTCCGTTGGGCATTTTTTATGTCCAAGAAATGCTTTGCAATGCCTGCATTACTTGACACTGAATAAATAGGATAATGTGTGAGTGTTGACTGCAGTTTGGATCATGCACTGCTTGACAAAGATATCTAGTCCAGAAGATTTATAAAACCACAATACACTGAAGCATATTGGACTCTCTGGGCTGGTTTGAAATGATGCATGACAGAGATTTGCATCTTTCGCAAAGAACGCTCATTATTCAACAGCCATTAATTAAGATTTTAAAAAGATTTTTAAAAGATTTTACAACATTCGCTGTTTTATAAGCACAGAGTAGTTATATAAAATTTCTAGTTAACACTAGCTTCTGGGAAGAATTGTACCATAACAGAAATAATGATACAGGTGGTGTAAGTGAAGCTTCAATTTATTTGTCGAATATCGATAAATATGGGATAAAAACCTTTATACTTACCACTGCCCTTTCTCATCGAAACAGCGCTAAAGCCACTTTAGTGCTTTAGTCTCCATGTTGTTTTCATGCTAAGACTTTGGTTGGAAGTCAGCTGCGTTTATTGTATTTATGAATTACATGCCCTGTAACTACTTTAAGACACTTCTGAGGTTGGCTTTTGCAATGCTTGCTTCTGGAATGGGTAAGATTAAGACTACCAAATTAACAATTTAGAAATTAGGCAATGCATTTTAGGACAAAGCTGGCATTTCTGGCATGACTTTCATCTTTTTATAATCCAGCAATAAAATAATTCTTACATTACCTCAACATAAAAGGTAATAAGAGACTAGTCATTAAATTCTGTGTATATGTAAAGGCCTTTACCACTGAAACTAAAAATGCTCTGGAAAGGTTTTTCTCTAACAATATAATGCAACTGCATAGGTGCAAGAGATGTCAGTAGGTAATAATATTCTTCCTAAGTAGACTATACCCTTGGTGACCTGGGCGGATGCTGTTCTGTATGTGAAATTAATTTTCTTTGTCTGCTTTAACAATTTCTTTTCTCTAAGGTTGTAGGGAACTGGTAATTGGACAGTTTTAAGAACTCATTAACTGGTAGGGAAGATAGTGTTTTGGATTGAGAAGTGCCTGGCTAAGTAGCAGCTCACTGAAAAATACCTGGGGTTTGCAATATTCCCCATCTGTGTGTTTGCGTGGGTTTGAGGCAGGGCTGACCTGCTAACTGACTTTCAGTTATGTCCATCAGTTTCACATTGGTTTGAAACTGGTTTTAGCACCTTTGAGCTCTTCGAGATAAAAGTTAGGTACTGTGTTTCAAGACTTATTGGCGGAAGGATACTTCCAATTAGATAAAAAATGTAGTCTATGTCTGCATAATTTATTTCCTGATTTCTTTGGCTGTTGCATGGCCATTTTATGATCCTGAGATGTGTTATGATCATGAGATTGTTTCCTTCGGATGTACAGTAGATGCTTTACTTTTTGCTATCTTACACCTTGTGTTGGTTCTCTTACGCAAATTGTTCGTACACAGGCCAGTAGCTTTCTAAAGTTACTCAGATAAGTACTGTGTTGCAAAATTTGATGCCCTGATAAAGCACAGTTCAATGCTCGCATTAGAGGTTTGAAATTGAAAGCAGTTCCAATGTTGCACATGAGCTCTCTGGACATTAAAACAGTGGTATTTTTATGTTTCTTTAAGATGATGACGACTACTTGCCCCCTAACAAGAGACCAAAGAACACCGAGTCAGCTAATGAAGCTGCCAATACAGGGAGAAGAAAAGTGCGAGAGTTCAATTTTGGTAAGATAAAAATTAAAGATTATTTTGTGTCTCTGTTTTGTTTTATAAAATGGTATTAGACGATTTCACACTGCAGGAATGAGCCGCACCAGTGCGAGCAATCATTTAAGAGCCCAGGGCTCTTTGTAGATGTATTGCAGCAATAGAGTCATCATCATAGGCTACCTCTGTTATTTCTCATTAGTGAAAGTGACCATCTAAATAGGCACTGCACATAATTTAATTACATAAAAATAAGTCTAGATTTTTATCAGCTGATTTCTTGGACGAGAAGATAAGACTGAGTTTACTGATGTACTGAGTTATGACAAACTGGAGGTTAGGAGCCTGTCCAGCTGGTCTTTCTTGAAACATGCTGTGGACAGTGAAGATTTGCTATGGGGAGCCATGTTTGGGAAGGTAACCAAATGACTCTGTTACGCCAAGTAGCCTGCCTTAATCCCTGTAGACACACAAAAAGTTGGGGTCTTTTTGGTAGTGTTCTTTCATGATACGTTATGTAGAATTCTCACTGCAGAAATGCATCCACATGCTGTAGTTATTCTGGTTACAGATATTTCCCGTGTGATTTGTTGCAGCCCCATACCTCTCATTTATTTCTTGTTCTGGTTTGATTTCTGGGCAGATATCCCATGAATCTGTGTACTTCTATAAGGTTCTGTGCAATCACAAATATGTCCTTTGGCACAGTATTTGAGATGTTTATTAGGAATGCTGGGGCTTGAGGTCAATTGAGAAATCCCCATGGGACCTCTTCTGACATCTGTTTTGTGTGAAACATGTTATTTCATGCTAATTTCAGTGAAAATGCATAAAACATTGTTGAGAGCTCTATTCTCAAAAGGTCATTAATACTAATAGGCAGTTCCACACGTAGCATTAGTTAGTTTTGGTTGGGTCAGGACCACATAGTGGCAATATTAGTAGAGGAGAAGATTGAGCAGTTAATACTGTAGGAGCTTTTGCTAAAATATATTCCCTTGGTAGAAAGCAGCATCTAAGCTTGATAGGCCAGCAGGGTTTGAAAGAAATAAACAGTGAGGTTGATCAGACATGGAGAGCAAAGGTAATAAACTTTTATCATCCTAATATTTTGAGCTGAACTTGCAATGTTGAAACACCAGTTAAAGAACATCTCAGAGCTAACCTGCTCGCTGTTGCTTCTGAGTTGACTTGGTAGATTATCTCTCAAAGAAAACTTTGCTCTTAACCACCCGCCATGCAGTTAGATTACAGTGTTTTGCAGCTCACAGCTTATTCAGAAGCCTTTATTCCCGGGCTTCCTAAATTGTACTGAGGTTATTGCCCCTCGTATTCACTTTTTGGGTTCACCTATAGAAAGTGGTATTTCTCTGCAGTGTTGCAAGGTCTGGTTAAAACACAAAATGAGTGTGAGAAGCTTTGGAGAAATAGAGTTTACCTGCTGTAATGCAGGTAATGCAGCAACTGTTGGTAGTTACAGCGCTGCTGTTTGGATATTTCAGAGGACTTTGCACCTTTGCTGAATGAAGTCTAATATTAGGTAGTTGGACAGGAGAAAGGAGGTGTTCAATTCTATGCTGAATAGCTGCGGAATGACAAAGGCACATGCACTCAAGACTAGAAAGGAGGTGTAGATGCCTGAGAGAGAAATCTGTCTCATCTGATAAGGATTTTCAGTATTTTACATAAGATCCAGATGTTTCATAGCTGTGAGTTGGAGACACTTCCTGTACATCTCGACTGAGTCAGAGATCAGGTACCCCAAGTGGCCTGAGAAACAGGGTGAATAATGTGCTGTGCTCTCAGTTTCATGGAAACAGGAAGAACAAAATAATGGTGTCCGGGGGGGGGAGAGTGAAAAGTGTGTGGTAAAATACTTGATAGAAATTGATCGTCCTTGGGTAGGGAGGTTGGATTTCAAAAATATTTCTGAACCAACTATTTAAGGTTAAAAATATCTTTGCTGAAAGAAACTGACATTGTCAGTAAAAATCTCTTCCTGCAACGTTTTGCTTTCTTAGAGATTCTACCAAAAACTCAAAAGCTTCAAGTTGTGTCTTGCAGTTGTGTCGTACCATTTTAGTGCAAAAAAAAAAGTCCCCATAGCTGTTGTCTCACTGGGACGGTGATGGAAAGTGTGTATAGTTTTTCTCCATTTTGACGCGCTGTCGAACACAGGTTTTGCCAGCGTGCAGCATGCTTAGACTTGCTGTGGGTTTTCCATTTTATTTCCCCACGGAGTACTGCTTGGCACGGTGATGGGAACAGGAGCGTGCTTAGTATCTGAGCATCATTTTGTGTTCACGGTGCAGGTTGCCCCTACTGCAGTGGCTGTTATCTGGAGCAGAGACTGGGGTCGGTTGAAGAGACTCTGGACGGGCTGGGGAATTTTGCCGGATTGTTATTTAATTGGGATGGTGTTTCTTATGTATCAGAAGGTGTATATGTAGGAATAGAAGGAAACCAACGCTATCTTGGTGCCTGTGGGAAGGCTAAACTGCTTTGCAGAATGGTTACCAAATCAGAATATCAGCTTAGCTTTGTGGTACATCTTCAGCTCTGCTACACAAGGACAAAGTGCGTGTGTGGCAAAAGAGTGTTTTTAAAGTAATTGGTCTGAACCCAAGGGGTTAATAGTGCTGGCAGTCTGATTAAAAATAATGGCAGTTACTTGATAAACCCTCTGAATTTTGTCTCTGTAGCCAAACTTGACAATTTACTCATAAAATACAAAAGTAGCTAAAAAAGCAGTGTGCTGATCAAAATGTGAGCCGGTTCATGATTTTTTTTTTAGTTGCCTATTCTCTGTGTAACCGCCATTCCAAATAAACATGCCTGTTTTGTGGTGTATTTCATTATTTGTCCCTGTAGTGTTTCCTTTGGAGGGAGAGTGACATGGAGGTAGTTCCTTGAAAATACCCACAGGGAACATTTGGCCAGTGATTGTGGGGTTTGGTGACTGGGAAAAATGAACCCTTGACAAATGACTGGCCCCTGTAGGAACACCCTTGTGAGCATGCTAACAAGCAGAGGGAGACCAGGCTGGGTGGGAGCAGCTTCTAAGATTGCAGCAACAACCTATTCAAACCAGTATTCTTTGTATACTTTTATATGGCTGCTTTGTCATATGGCGTGACATTCTTGCTGGCTGTTCTCTCTCTGATGAAGACCAGCCTGAATTTTAGAGGAGGTTGTTTGCTGAGTCTGCCTCAGAGCTTGTTACGGACTCAAAGTCAATCCTCTATCTTGTCTGATATACGAAATTTTTGACAACTGGCAGCATAGTAGCTTGAGCGGCCTCATGGCAAGTTTGCTGACAACACCAAGCTGTGTGGTGCTGTCGATGTGCCGGAGGGAAAGGGTGCCATCCCAGAGGGGTCTTGACAGCCTTGAGAGGTGGGCCCACGTGAACTTCATGAAGTTCAACAATGCCAAGCACAAGGTCCTGCACATGGGTCGGGGCAATCCCAGGCACAAGTACAGGCTGGACAGAGAATGGATTGAGAGCAGCCCTGAGGAGAGGCACTTGGGGGTGTTGGCTGATGAGAAGCTCAAGGTGACCCAGCAGTGTGCGCTTGCAGCCCTGAAAGCCATCCGTATCCCTGGGCTGCATCAAAAGAAGCGTGGCCAGCAGGTCAAGGGAGGTGATTCTCCCCCTCTACTCTGCTCTGGTGAAACCCCACCTGGAGTGCTGCATCCAGCTCTGGGGTCCCCAACATAAGAAGGACACGGACATGTTGGAGCAAGTCCAGAGGAGGGCCATGAAGATGATCAGAGGGCTGGAGCACCTCTCCTATGAAGACAGGCTGAGAGAGCTGGGGTTGTTCAGCCTGGAGAAAAGAAGACTCCAGGGAAACCTTATTGCAGCCTTCCAGTACCTGAAGGGGGCCTACAGGAAAGCTGGAGAAGGGACTGTTTACAAGGGCATGTAGTGATAGGACAAGGGGTGATGGCTTTAAACTGAAAGAGGGAAGATTGAGATGAGATATAAGGAAGAAATTCTTCATTATGGGGGTGGTGAGGCACTGGCCCAGGCTGCCCAGAGAAGCTGTGGATGCCCCATCCCTGGCAGTGTCCAAGGCCAGGTTGGATGGGGCTTTGAACCACCTGCTCTGGTGGAAGGTGTCCCTGCCCATGGCAGCGGGGTTGGAACTAGATGATCTTTAAGGTCGCTTCCACCCAAACCATTCTATGATTCTGTGATTTTTTTTTACCTCTGCAGTTACTAGATTCAAGTCTTTAGTGTAAGAAGCTGTAGGTGCACTTGCTTCCTAACTCATTCGTAGAAGCCAGCGAGCATCTGGTACCATTTACGTAAGAGTTGTGGCATTTTCCTAAAGGTGTTGAGATGTTACAAAAAGCTCTGAAAACATGTGCATTCTGTCACAGGCAGAAAATTAGATGTTAAAAATCTGCTGTTTAATCCAGCTTTCCATGGAACACAATTGGATTTGGATAACTTCTCTCTTGCAGCCTGCATATTCTTTCAGAAGTAGGATTCATGGGGATGTTTTGCAGCATCAGGACTTGGAGAAATACTGGATTAAGGTAGAGAGTGGCACGATGCCTTCTGATCCAGAGCGCTGTACAGATTTGTGCCAAAACAGCTTCATGTACTCGCTGGAAGCTTTAGTAATTAAGCTTTTCAGCACCTGGATTTAGGTAACTATCAACAGCGCTGCAAACTGACGTTACCTCTGATGGCAGTGAGAGCTGCTGACCGAGCTGTCAAAGAGAAACCATTTTTGGAGTTACTTCAGCCTGGTTTGTGTCCTTTTAATTTTTTTTTTTTAAACTTGATTTAACATCTGCACAAATTTTGGAGGTAATCTTAAACATTTGATTTTATCCTTTTTCTTTCTGAATGTATCCATATGTTTTACGGTCTAGCCTATACTGTACTCCACAGGCACCTGTATGCAAGTGCGCAATAAAAGCACACTGCGTATTTCAGTTAGTGGTAACATAGATTTTACGAGAGCTTCTTCGTTTCATTTGTAAGCTGACATATCCTCCTCTTTTCTTTGCAGAGAAATGGAATGCGCGAATTACAGACTTGAGAAAGCAAGTTGAAGAGCTGTTTGAAAAAAAATATGGTATGTGTTACACTCCTTTCCAAACAATCGCCTCTAGTCCTTTGATGCCGTAAATTACAGCTCTTTGGTATGTGTCTTGTTGTTGTCTCAGGAGCATACCAATACTGATAGCACCAAAGGGCTAAATATTGTTAGAAGCCATAAAACTGGAGAAAGTAGCTTTTTTGATGAGCAGAGTAATTTCAAAATTGGCTGCCTGTATTTGGCACCTAAGTGTGAAACTTGATTTTATTTTTCAGTTGTGCTCAGTTTCCTGGAGCTCCAGTGTGCTCATGTCTGGGGCCACCCACATTTGACAGAGCTGGCCTTTTTTCTGTAATTATACTGAGTCCTTAAGTGAAATGATCTTTTAAAATGGCTCTGGGGAGCGCTTACCACTGATTGATTGTTCCTTTCTGACTATGACTGGCTTGCAGTGAAGCAACAATTGTATGTTAATTGTTCCTGGAGAGAAAAAGCAGCACACATGTTAGACTTTGGAGTTTGTCTCCAGATGTTGTACCCAGATATATTTTGTGTCTACATATTACAAACTAAAACAGTATCAGCAGAAATTTCAAAATAAATGGTGGTGCTGCTCTGCTGTGAAAAGTGGAAGTGCTTTCAGAACGGGCCTTGTGATGTTGGGCTTACTACATGTTTTGGGTTCGACTATCATCTGACATTTAAACAGCCCACCGAAAGCAACTGACACTGGGGAAAAACAGTTCACAATCTGATTAACAGTATTTTAATTGTTCTAGCAAGGAGCATCGTTCTTGGTGAATTGCTTTAATTTTGGTTTTGGTGTTTGCACATAGCCAGCCTAAAAATCTCCTGTGGAGTCTGTTGAATAGAGAGCTATTCCTGACTTAACATAGCAGGGCAGATGGTATTAAATTATCCCCTTTTTCCCTCTGGATGACATTTCATTGATTCACAAACCAATTCTATATCAAATTCCAATTCTTTCTGTCTGCATGGGTGTGCAATTTCCCACTTACTGAAATGAGTTATGGATGTCAGAATTTCCTGAATACTCCTTAGATTTGTTGGCTCTGGAACTCCAAAGTGCTTTAGCAGTGTCAGTCATTGTCATCCATTACAACTGCCATGTGTGAAAAGAGACTAATTTTTGTATTTAAATGTAAACTAAATGGGTTTGCTTTTTATAGTGTAAATATAAGATAGTGGCTCACAAATACAGACTCATTTATAGAAATGAAACCTATATTCAGGAGGATTTCTATGGAAAAACGTGTAAGGTTCCAAATCTAAGAAGCCTCACTACCGACTGCGATGCTGATCCTGTTCGTTGGCTGTCTGAAGAGTCTTTGCTAAAACATTTGCTGATCTAGGAGAAATAAATACTCTCACTTGTAAAAACTTACCTGTTGTTAGTTACTTATTTAAACAAATAGGACTTTTGTTATTCTGAAGCTGTTCTTACTTGACGCTGTGTAGTGATGTAGATTTTAGTGAAGGTCTTAAATCTTTTTTTCCTGTGGCGAACTGTGATTCACAAATGCTCATTTCCATCCAAGTCTCATCTGCTGGATTTGTTATGCATTTCACCACTTGCCACAACAGCCTCCAGGGCTGAGAATAATTTTTTTTAATTTCTTGGAAGAGGTATATGACTGCAATAAAAACCTACTTTAATGAAGGACTGATGTGATACACAACAGCTCTGTTGTGGTTGCTTTGCAGCTCCTTTGACACAGGTTTGAATAGGGTTTCTTTAGTCTCTTTGCCAAGAGTCATCTTCAGGTTTGTGTCCCTCTCTGTACATACTTATTCTCTGTCTCCAGTTTTGGCCATCTTATATTTGGCAGTTGAAACCAAGTCTGGTTGAAACGCAGTTCTCACAGTTTTCTAAAATTTTGATACTCGGTTCTCCTCAGAACATGAGACTAAGATACAGACAGTATTTTCAGAGCTTCCCTGGAACTGTTCTGCTTCCAAGTGGTTGAAAGAGTATGTTACCCAATTGCCTTTAAAACCTAAATTGTTTTATTACTTTTAAGAGTTAATGTGAGCGTTTTGTATGCCCTGATGTCTGAACCACTGGCCATGTTCACATTACATTAAGTTGCTTGAAAAGATGCCCTGAGAAGTTTTGCTTTTGGAAACCCTGCCGCAGCATCACTGTACTCTAATTTGGCCTTAGCTTGGCCTTTCTCTCCTCAAATAATTTTTTGCATCTAATTTCCATAGCAAAACAACAGAATGTACCAAACTATTTGCAGACCAGTCGGATGGTAATAGAGAATTCTTGTTGCATGGCCTACAAAATTAACGTACCCTTGTGTGTATACAGCAATTAGCCCTCTTGGTATTTGCAAACCGTCATGCCATTCGCCAGTGTTTGCCAGCCTGATAGGTGTATTGATATGGTTGTGGTCGTCATAACTTAAAGGAATACACTGAGGTTATTTTGCAGCTGTGGGTGAATCTGTTATTTGCTTTTCATTTGCTGGAAAGATTTCATTAGTAGGGCCGTGTTTTTTTCAGTAGTGTTAGAAATGTATTGTTTATTTCATTATTCACTCCTTGGATTTCTAAAATACACTGAAGCTTTAGGAATTCACGCAAAAGAAGGGATGTGTTCCCCTCCTCCAAAGCGTTGACTCTTGTAACCCAGTAGTAACAAATAATAGTAATCAGAGCTTATGAACCGAAACATTCTTGGTTTATAATTAAGTCTAGATAATTTCATCTTTCAAAATGTGCTATTAAACAAAACCAAAATACTGTGAAACTTTACTGTAACAGGTTGTAGTCTCTGTTATTAAATGTTTACAGAGTAAAGGGAAGAGGAGAATCTGCATATGTATGCAGGTCTTCAGCTTGTTTACCGTGAATTGGAGTAATTTTGCTATAAAAGAAAAGCAAACCCTCCCCCCCCAAATACAAATGCTCGCAGGTTTAAATGTGCTGAGGGGGTTATTGCCTGTCTGCTGATTTTAATGTTTTTCCTAATGATATCAAACAGATCGTGTGAATAGAGCCACAAGCTGGTCTAATGTTTTTATTCTTTTTTTTTTCTTAAAGCTCAAGCTATAAAAGCAAAAGGTCCAGTGTCCATCCCATACCCACTCTTCCAATCACACGTGGAAGACTTATATGTGGAAGGGCTGCCAGAAGGAATTCCCTTCAGGCGGCCATCCACGTACGGCATTCCCCGCCTTGAGAGGATACTTCTAGCAAAGGAGCGGATCCGGTTTGTGATTAAAAAGTAAGGAATTTTGCATTTATGTCCCTATATTACTCATTGTTTTCTGCTGGCTCCAGTCTGCTTCATTTTATCTTCAAGAATTTCCAATCTGATTTCTACTGACATATTCTTTTCCGGTACTGATGAATAATTTTTAGCTGATGTTCACTCTGATAAATTCAGCTTACTAGAGCACCACAGTGGTGCCTGACGTCTGGACAGATCTCTTCAATATTACAGACTTCTTGTCATGGGCAGATCTTTTTGTACTATTTTAATCTCTGCATCTATAATACATGTTGAAAGCCATTGAGTTGGGGATATTTTGTGCTAGCTGAGGATCCTGGCCTGAATTTCAGCTTGTGCTTTTATTTTTTTCTTGCTGGAATGCTATATCAAGGTATCTATGGCTGTATCTCTGTATAGCATCTCCCAGGGCAGGCCTGAGGCCAAAATAGCTATTGGTTCCTGTGACTTAGTTGGATGTGTGTCTGGAGGTAGTTCAGGTAGCATACACGAAGGGAGGCCTTAGATGTACATAGGAAGTGCTTGAGGGCTCAGTTGCCTGCCATAGCTAGCCTGGCAGGGTATCATCTCCTTTTAAAGTGAGGACATGAGACTCATGAGATGTTCTGGGCTCCTTTCTTTCTTTCTCTTGTCTTGCCTTGGTGTCTTTATTAAAAGAACCCTGATATTACTTTCTGCAAAGGCAGGTGGGATTGGAAGGGAGCCTGGGCCAAGCCTGAATTCAGGATATGCAGGGAGAGATGCCAGCATCTGTGGATGCCGAGTGCTGGATCTCAGAGCTACAGAGCGCTTGAGGTCCAGCGCTGCAGGTACAACTGTGGCAGGCCGATGCACAGCTTTGGTAGTGGGTGGATATTTACCTTTTACAGTTTGGTGTTTCACTTCAGGCAGGTGTGGTTTCACACCACAGACGGGCATTTGCAGTTTAAGTGAAGCTTCTGTGAGTAACAGCTGACATTTTACTGTTGTTCAGTGGTGTAAGGCCTAATGGAAGAGGTTTCAAAGTGGATAGGAGCCTGCCAGTTGCAGGGTCAGGCTCAGAGCTGGTGGTGGTGGCAGCCCATGCCTCTGCGCCTACTGCCTTTAGCACCGATGCTAGTTTCTCAAGTTTGAGAGGTATGTTCAGCCTCTGTCATCCTGATGCTTGCAGATAACCAGAAAAGAGGAAGAAGTGCAGATCTACCTTTTCTCTCGCTTAAAATCAGACACTGACTTTCAATAGATTTTAATATTTATGCAGTGCTGGCACCTGCTTCTGTCAAATTTGTCTTAGTTGTTAACAGTTACTAATTTATGCTGTTGATTGGTTTTGTAATATGTGGTAACCAGAGCAGCCCAAAAACCAGTTCTGCTCTGTGAGAAATATCAGAATTTTTAAATATTTTGTTGTTCTAATATGGATAAAACTAGATGTATTTGGGAAACAGAAATGCCTGCTTTGAGATTTTTCATTTTTAAAGGTTAAATTTTTAATTTGGATCATTGTTTCCAATGAAGCACATCTAAGACCTCAGAGACAATTTTAACGTAATCTGTATGTTACCATGATACGTTATGGCTCAGGTGGATATGGGTGTCAGGCATGAAGAATGTTTTTGTCAGTAGGGCTCCAGCCAGCCCTTAAAATACTTTGGTGTTAACTGGAATTTAATGTTGGGGTTTGTGATGTCCACTGTTGTTGTTTTTTTTTTTCCTGATCCTTCAGTGGTAACTTGAGGCTGTAACTGTAGACTGTAACTTTTAGTTTATCAAAGTATATGTCACCGTTGAAGCATGTATATTAAATCTTTTAGGCATGAGCTTTTGAATTCGACACGAGAAGATGTACCATTGGACAAACCAGTTGCAGGAGGTAGGTCTTCAAATGTGTGAGTGGTACAAGTACAGTGTGATTTTGTATTTGTCAGTCTTAGTGGTGGCTACTGTTTGCTTTTACTAATAACAACTGCAAATAATTCCTCATTTTGAATTTTCTTTAGCTACAAAGTGACAGCAGTTTTCTACTGGCTGTCCAGGCCAGTGTTACTAACACTCTTATCAACTGATTCTGAGATGCAGCTGACCAGAAGGTAAAACAATGAGCTCAGTGTTAGTCTGTTGAGATGTAGAGAAAAGGCAGTCGTTTCCATAGTTCATAATTTACTGGGTAAGGAACTGTCTGTATCATGGAATAATTGCTGATATGTGATATTTGTCAAAATTAGATTAACTGAAATGCAGTAATAAACATCCTGGTTCTAGTGACATTTATTATTATAGAATGTGACTTGCTCGGATGACGGGACACAGTAGTGCAAAGACAATGCATTCTAACCACTTTTGCCATCAGGAATACTTTTCAGCAGATGCATGCTCCCATCCAAAGGTAACAAAAATGACCATGTCAAAACAAGACTACAAGAATAGACTTCTGTTACAGTTGCAGCCATGAACTCACTGAAGTTGGGAGAAAATGTTTAATATGGAAAAAAATTAATTGTGCGTTTGCATGGGCACTAGCCAGTAAATTACTTTCCTGAACTTGTTTTTCTCTTCAGTTGTATTCTATTGTCTCTTGGGCCTCAGGGCGCTTTTTTAACTGTCCAATTAAGCCAAGTGTTGAAAGATTGTATGCCTGAACCAATGGTAGCAAACAAATTGCTCCCAACCCCAAAATGCTGACTGGCAACCTCAGCCTGGTTGAACTGTGAAATTTTAGTAATACCAGAGGAATTCTTAGTTCAGACAGGGACGCAAGCATCTAAATTGGTAGCATTTGCACTACTGCAGTACCATTACGTTGTATTATATACTCGTAGTATTCTGTTGTAAAAAAGTATATCAAAGACTACTTAAAGTGAACATTACAGATCTAAATTAAGCGAAGGAATTATGTCATAAGGATGTCACTTTAGCATGTATGTAGGAATTAAACTTTTCCTGCAGTATAGGTTAACCTAGTGTCTTGAGTCTTAATAACGTACTGTTCCTTTGAGCAGCAAATTAGACTATGAAAATAGTAGGTAGGCTAATGACTGAGTCTTAAACTTACTGTACTCTTACGTGGGCTTTTAAATTAGCCCTTTTCTCTGTTGCTTTTGCTGTATTTAATATGGTTATACTGATTATGAGGACAAAGCAGGTACATTACAGATCCCGTAAAAGCCCTGTAGCTAAGATGACTAGCAGTAACCATTTTTACGGCACAGTGTTATGAACAGTCACTCTGTGTTACTTGTCTTCACTATTCACGTGTGACCTCTGCATCATTTCTGAGAGAAGAGAACATCTGTGCAAGCTGTTGATAACACCTCAGGGAACACAGCTCAGAAGACAGCAGCTGTCTGAGCCTCCTTTCCCCCAGTTGTCTTTTCTCCCTGTTTGCATTCCCTCTTTCCCAGAAGCTCATTATCTCCTCTGCTGCTCTATGAGTCTGCTGCCGTCTCAGGGGAGAGCGCTATGTAGTGCCAGCCCCTATGTCCAACATCCTGCTCTGTCCATAGCCCCTGCTAGCTTGCATGCCCGGCAGGAGAGGAATTGGATGAGTACAGAAGTTGTATTCTGACTGGCAGAAGAAAAGTGATTTGCATTTGCATTCCTGTGGGAAATGGGCTGGTCAGGAAGGTTTTATGAAATGGCCTCAGCCCTGAAGCCCTGAGAAGGCTGGTACTGGCTCCAAGACAAAGCAGTCGGGCAGTGATGGTTTGGCTCAGGAAATGGCTGGAGAAGTGTGAGCACGTGCCTGTGAAGGTAGCCCAGCCTGGTGCAGTGCAGTTACGGAGCCCAAGTTGTTGCTAGCGCATGCTGACCAAACCCACAGCGTGTCTTGTTCAAGGCTGATGAGCTTCTACTTGTTGGTCACAAAGACATATTCAGAAGAAAAACGTGATTTGAATGATGCGTGCTTTTGATCCCTGTCACCTGATACTGAGGGGACGGGCAGGTTCTTTTAGGGATCCTTGGCAGAAGGATGACAGCACTAAATCGTAGTTACAATTAAAGCTTTATTTTTATTAACAGGTTATTATAATTAGTATAGCATAGATTTTATTATTAGAATGGCACGGGATTTCTACGAGCAGAATCAATGTAGCACAATTTATAAGTAGCGTAAATACAGAATTTATAATACAGCTTAACCTATGGTTCTAATCACCTACACCCTCTGCAGATCTTAATACATGGCTTGCTATATCAATATAAAAGTCATAATCTAGACTCAAGAATGATATAAAAGAAAAGCCACTTGATCTTCGGAGGAAGCAGATGGTGGAGGCATCCCTGGCCATGGTGGGTCACAGGTCTCGCTGTCCAGCAGCAGCTCTGGTCCAAGTTCCCCCCTTAGGACTTGTGACTGCTTGATTTTATGGACAGTGCTCCGTGTGCTGTTACACTTCCCTGTCCGGTGGGGACATCGCCGCCACAGGGCTGGCTGCCTGTCTGAGACCTTCAAGGCCAGTAAGGAAGGCAGTAATCAGCCTGGTGCTCAGGAACCTTGAGGCTGGGAGGGAGGGGAAGAGGAAATTTGTTTGGTTTGTCTGCTTCGCAGGTTCACAGGACTTTCAAGGCCTGAGAATGAAGGGAAAGGGAAGGAACAGGTGACCCACTGGGTCACAGAGAATGGCTGCTTGCCTTACAAAATTGCATTTGTTATGCTAACCACATTACCAGGGGTTGGGAGCAGGGGGTCCTGGTCACAGTCCCAGATGATGAGCACACATGACAAAACAGAAGCAAAAGCTGTTACCATTCCTGCTACCAAATATGAGAGCGCTAACATCAATGTTGTGCTCTGCTGTTCTGCTGGAGGAGCAGAACTCACTTATGACTGTCTCCAGGTGCAAAACTGTGTCTCATGAACACTACCAGAGATGCGCATGTACCAGCCAATAAGCAAAGATACTAAGTGATAAAATGATGGAAGAACAGTATTTAAACTTGATTTCTTCACCAGAATATGCTAACCTATGTAGCTGCCCCATGTTGGGTTCTGTGTCTAAATTATGACTTAACTTGTGTCTTAGTGTCAAGGAAACATTTTGGAGAGTTGGAACTAAGCTGCTTGTCATCTCAAGAAGAATGACAAAATCCCTAGAGTCATCTGATGTAGCTATTAACAACCATTCAAAAAGTATTGATGACAAACAGCAGGGAGAACTGGATGCTGCAAGTTCAACGTGAATATACAGTGAAGAGCAAACTTATACGTGCGCCTACTGTAAAAGGTTCCTTTGGGGTTGTCGGTGCTTAGCTGAAAATTCCTTGAAAGCTAGTTTTCATCCCACATGCATACCAAATTCTGCACTGCATATCAAGATAATCTTTTAGAAAATCAAACTAGCAAAAACCTAATCCTATCTCCAAATGACATCTACAGATTGGAGGCAGATGATGAAAGCGTTGCAGTTATTCGTGCCAATACGCTGTGTGTGTTTTGTAGGAAAATTGATGTCACTGGTTCAATGGATTTTTGTACAGTTTAATATCTCTTTTTTTATAATTAATTTTCCTGGTTCCAAGTTGAATCCATACTTTTTCTGCGTAGTGTTTCCTGGGTTACCTGAAAATGCCGGATGGTTATGCCTGCTATAAACTGAATGACTGAAAATATAACCAAATTAATTAGGGAATGTTGTCTTTGTTCTGTTTTACTCTCAAATACAGTGAAAGAGGAGTGGTATGCCAGAATTACCAAACTGAGAAAGATGGTAGATCAACTCTTCTGTAAAAAGTTTGGTGAGTACAGAATTTTTTTTTTTTCTTTTATGGCTTTGTTATGACGATTGCTTTCATTATTTCCTTTGAACATCTACATGAACGAGACCTTTGATCACTTTTTTCAAATATTTAAAATCCTGGCAGTTGAGTGAAAAAGAATGTATTATTCTGCTTATACAACAAGGTAAATTCACAGTTTAAAAAAAATAATAAATCTTATATGTACAGCTCTTCTAATTGCTCTCAGTTCCTTCCTACTTGGATTTCTTTTCCTTTCATGTTGACTAAAACAACCATTTACTTACTTATATCCATTGCTGTGCCATTAAAATTAGTATTAGAACAGTTCTGGGTGAATTCTTATGTTCTCTCTAGTATATAAAAATAGCTTCATAGGGATTAGAATAAAATGTTGCATGATGCTCTATAATAGATGAAAAACTTTGGACAAAACCACTGTATTATGCCGCAGCGAAGAACCCAGTAATCTTCAGTCTAGCATTGTGACTGCCAATATCAATGTGATATAATATGGTAAATGTTTATATTCTTGGTGTGCTGAGACTTGGACTCTGTTGGGTTCAGATATCCTGTGTTTTCCCAGGTTCTAAGGTCACAATTGCAACAGCCTGAAGATTTGGTAGCTGAGCTAGCTTTCAATAAAGGTTGATGGCTGGACTGTCCAGTTACTAGGTGTATTTTGCTCTAACAGCCGAGGCCTTGGGGAGCACTGAGCCTAAAGCTGTTCCGTACCAGAAATTTGAGGCGCATCCTACTGACCTCTGTGTTGAAGGGCTGCCAGAGAACATCCCCTTTAGGAGTCCCTCGTGGTATGGAATCCCTCGCCTTGAAAAAATAATTCAAGTGAGCAACAGAATAAAATTTGTGATCAAAAGGTAAGTGTTTGTTTTAATGCCTAAACATTTTTTTTTTAAGAAAGAGGCCAAACAAACACCCTTTGTGTAATCAAGCGCTTGGTTTCATTCAGTCATGAAGCATTTAGTGTCTAGTTACCAAATAGGCCTATTAAATATTCTGCATTTTAAAGTGGGTATTTGCAATCCAGACAAGTCTTCCAAAATATCTTTGTAGCATTTTCACTAGTGTGAAATACATAATAGAAAAATCCAAACTTTTCAATTATGTTGTAATAAGTATTAGTATTTAATTTGTGTCACGCATGGGCAGATTATTTGCTTTCTGGTTGCAGGCCGGAGCTGCTAACTCTCACTTCAACCGAAGTTATTCAGCCCAGGTCGAACACCCCAGGTAAGACGGGTGCTCCAAGTGGGAATGGAAGGGATCTGTGGGGACACAAATTTGCATCGATGCAACGTTTTTCGAGATGTAACCCTCTGTGATGGGTGCGCTGACGTGCTCTTCATGAGTTTTGAAAACAATAACTTGACGGTTATGACCATGGATGGATTTGTGGATTGCGGTGCAGTCCAGCGGTCTCTGAGTAACAGAATGGATCACCTTCACAGCCCGGGAGAACTGGAGTTACTCTCCTGGCCTGAATCAAAGCTTTGGAGCCCCTTAGCATTTCGCAGCTGACTTTGTTGGGCTTTTTTCAGGCCTCTGTTGGTAAGGAATTGTAATGACTTCTTGTAAACATGAAATGCCTTTAACAGAGGAAGAGAATCCAGATTGCTTTCTGTTTCCTGAGGCAATCAAATACTCTGAATTGGCGTATTGATACTTCCTTGCTACAGAAGCGTGCAATCCAGAGTATGAATCTGCTAGCAGTAATAACACAGACCAAGACGCAGGGCTTGCTAGGTTGTTGCCCCACACATTTCACTGAATAAACAAACTGCAGCTTCAGGAAACGATTGTGTTGAGCTTTCTGCAAAAAAAAAAAAAAAAAAAAAGGAAAAAATAATACGATTTAATCATATAATCAATAGTCTTATGTCATCACAATGTATTATGGATTTTGTTTGGATTTTAGGGAAAGGCTCATATTCAGCAAGAGGGTAGCTCAGTAGAAAAGACTATGTTCAATGTGGAACAGGAGGAGGAGGCAGCACTAATTCATTTGTTTTGTTGCCAAAATCCTGATTGTTGTCAAATTTGACAATATAACAGACAATTTGACCATAAAGTAATAACAGCAGGCGCCAATGATACCAGTAAAAAAACAGCTAATGAAATTCTCTTTCTGACAAAACTGACATGCCGTGGCTGTGATTCCTAAAACTCAGACTGTGTGAATCTTCAGAATTACATTTCTTTTTTTGTCTTAGCTATATTTTTTTTCACTAACCACTGCCCACAATGCTTAGCAGGGTCCAGGGTTTGATGTCAGACAGGTAGGACACAGCAAATGTTCTCCTGGACGTGGAGTCCAGTGAAAACCATTTTCCCAGGCAAAGGCTGAAGATCTTGTTACTGCAGATGTAGTACTTTGTGTTGCTAAAGAATATTAGACCTTTCTTTAGGCAAAATATCATTCTGTTGCAAAGTAATGATCTGGTGCCCTCAACAGATAGTCTGCAAACAACATTTTAATTTTTTTAAGCAAGTTAGTCTAATTCCTTTGCCAGTGAGATTACAACCTGTGCATAAGTATAAACACATGCAGGTGTTAAATACCTGTGAAATCTAACAAATAAGTAAGCCAGATTGCAAAAAATATTAATGCATCTTGCCTTGACAGTATAAGAAGCTAGAAATAAAGAAGGTCAGGTAATTTGTTAGTCAGAAATATTACTTGGAAACAAAAAATTTCATATAGTTTCCTTCCTTCATGCTTTCCGTAACTCTGAATGGTATTAGCTCAGTGGCAGTTAATTGTTAGTTGTGGGTTATGATGAAAAATAATCAATTATGCTGTTTGTCAGAAAAGTAGAGCTTTTTATTGCTGCTAGTGTCATTTGCTTTCTTCTCCACCTAAGCTACAAATTGTCCGCTCTGGTTAGCACTCCTATAATTGACTTTCATTTATAACAGAGAACAAGATTGAAGATGATTTTTTTTATGCTAATCAAGATGTTTAGCAAAGCACACTTTACATCGTCATCTCTGTTCTGAAGAGTGTTGCACTACGATTAATTAATTCCAACTTCGCAAGAGCCACTAGCATAATTCCTTCCTGCGTTTAAAGGCTCTGAAGAGCAAGTTCTCCCACTTGGGGCAATGTTTGAAATTTCTAACTACATTTAAACAGATCTTCCATTATGTAGAGGGAATTACGTTTATCCTTTAAGGTGCCATTAACAATCGTTGCTCATTGTACGTCCTTGTCCAGATGTGATTGTTCGCAGGTTCTTCTCTTGAAAAGAATGTGTTTGAATGTACCTTTTTATCTAGAACTGGGTAACACTCTGACATATCCATTTCTGGTTTTCAGTCAAAGAAGACTGGAACGTCAGGATCACAAAGCTAAGAAAGCAAGTAGAAGAGATATTTAATATGAAGTTTGGTAAGTTACATGTTAAATGAACTGTTTTATATTGCTGCTGTGTTTTAAAACTTGTCTGTACTTAAACCTCAGAGATGTGCTAGGTCAGATGTCTCACCTACTTTTTACTGGCTCTTCCCTATAACTGACCTAAACGACTTTATAACAATGTCCTAGGCCATAGTTTTTCCAGTTGTGTGACAGAGATATGTGCAAAACAAGCTTTTGGATGAAAAAAGTTCTCAGAAGAAGATACTAGTTTCTGCAGACTTGGATGTTATCTGTAACAAGATGGATGAAGTTGCCATCTGCAATTATTTTACCGAAAATAATAGAAAGATCTATTTAAGTATTTCTTTTGGGTTTTTTATAATCTCTTGAGTAGCAGAGCTTCTGTAAGCCAAGCTTCTTAAAATCACTTGAGATAATATACCACCCATTTGAGTGTGTAAACTGTCATTAAATCTTTATTTTCAGCCCAAGCTCTGGGGCTTTCAGAGGCAGTGAAAGTTCCCTATCCTGTATTTGAATCAAACCCTGAGTACTTGTACGTCGAAGGCTTGCCAGAAGGAATCCCCTTCCGGAGTCCCACATGGTTTGGAATTCCACGCCTTGAAAGAATTGTCCGTGGGAGTGGCAAAATCAAATTTGTTGTTAAAAAGTATGTTTGTAATTCAGTTATTTTACTCCTGATTTTGAAGTTATTTGATTTTCTTCACAGCAACTTTAAATGCTACCTAAATTCTCTTTCCTTGAAACAAAAAGAACATTTTGCATGTATGTTTTACCTTATAAAAGGATATACCTTCCTTATTGAATTTATATAGATGTGTAAATTGCACGTTTCGTGCATCAAGGATCTAGGGGAGAAATGACCTCGTACCTGGAAGCTTTTTTCCTTCTTTTTCTTTATTTTTTGCTTTAAATAAACCCATAAGAAAATCACAGAGTAGAAAATGTAGCTTTGTTTTCTAACTTTTTGTGGTTATAGTAGATGGAAAGTCACCGGTGCTTCTAGTAGAATTTTATTATAGAGAGCTGATGTTATGTAAATTGGAACTTAACTGAATTCCAAGAAATTTGGAACATTTTGCTATATTATTTTTCTTGAACAAGTAATTGATTGGGTTGTGTTCTGTTCAACTTTTAGGCCTGAGCTTGTCACTTCCTATTTGCCCCCAGGACTGGCGAGTAAAATAAACACTAAAGGTAAACAATTAAATGTTATTTGCTGCCATCATTTCATAAATACTTACTTTCTGCTTCTGTAAAAGACGGAGGTCCTTGTGGTTGAAAAACATGGGTGTTGCAAACAAAAGGCATTAAGAAGATCTAGCAGAGTAGCCTCTAAACCTGCTTTTATTTGAAAAAGTTAGTCAAATCATAACTTTATCTACTTTTTTTAACTTAACACTATTCCAATACAGAAAATGGAATTTACCCAATTTTGACAACTTTTATTTTGCTGCTCATGGCCTAAGACATATTTAACTTACAGTTGTGAACTGGAGTAAATAACAATTAAGTTTTGTAAGAAAAGAATAAAAAAGAAAATCTTTTAAGTTTGTCTACAAAAAATTCAAAAGTTAGTAGTTTTATTTAGATAAAATAAGAAGTACCAAAGCTGTCCCTCACACTTAGAAACAACAAAGTCTTACGTTCTGAGTTAGTAGAATGGAAATTTAGATGTGATACCTGCCTTTTTCAAGAGTACTAAACCTCCTTTTTAAGGCTGTGAGCGTCACTGTACTGTTCAGATTTTACAATGCAGACTGCACTTGATACAGACCCAAGTCATTCTTCAGTCTGCGGAATTTTCAGAATACAGCTGGTTTTTTATTAGCTGTGCCGGATATGCATCACAGAGGGTTTGTGCATTACACCTTGTATTATATTGACTTCCAGCAATGAGTCCAAAGAGTTCAAAAAGGTCACGAAGTCCTGCAGGCAATTCAAAGGTCCCAGAGCTGGAAGTTACTGTTGAAGAAGGTATGGGCAAAGTATCATTAAATATTCTTCTAATGTTTTCTGTTCTCAGATTTCATCGCCCATAATTAACTTATACATGCACCTCATGTAGCAAACTCAGTTTCATTTCAGGGTTCCAGATACACTTTAATATAGAAATGGTTTTATTTTTTTTTTTGTTTCTGAATAACGCTGGATTCGGTGCAGATGATGGTTTTGTAAAATGTTGGAGTTTGACAGCTTGCTTGGGCCTTTTATTCCAAGCAAAGATGTGGGAACTGATGTAGACCTGAGCAGAGGGATGACAGATGTGATCAGTAGTATCAAATGCCTGGATACAACCCTAGAAGGACTTCTTAAGGGTTTTTTTATTCTACTCTTGATTCAGAAGTTAAGTTTTCTCTAGTAATCAAGTTTGATATGTTGTTTTTTTTGATTGATGGCTTGCTTCTGCTCTCTGTATGTATATATGTAATGTCTTTTTACAGGTCCTAATAAACCACAAACAACAGATGTTCGAACTAATTCTCAAACCAATGGGTCCAATATGAGTTTCAAGCCACGAGGAAGAGAATTTTCTTTTGGTAAATGTTTTGGGAATTAGCACACGTGGGTTCTGTTATGATTGGTATTGAAAATTCTGGTGATTATGTATGAGAGAGATTTTGAATTCATGTTTTATTTCCCAGTTAGTGAATGACTGAAGTTCCTCCTTTCACGTACATTCAGTTCTTCATCCTGTAGAATAACCTGCATCGGAGAAGTCCTGGATGATCTATTGAGAATGCTGTACAAATGCAGTACAGGTCCATTAGATCTTATTAACTTGGTTTCAGAACCAGTCCCTTTAGACTTTTGCTCTTATTTCACAGTGCTGCAGACCCTTGAAGGTGTGCAGTACCACCAGAGTGCATAAACCCAGCTGAGATCTGATATTGTGCATAAGCTTAATAAGCGCTGCACAAACGAAATACTGAGCCTCACTGTGCAGAGCTACCCAAGTGGTACGTAGGAACTAGGGAGGAATCACCTAATGTCAGTAAGGCATGATCTATTGCAGCCCATTTTGCAAGATCGCCATTATAGACCTCTCCTGTTCTGGAAGATCAGTAAAGGAAAAGCCAGACAGGACTGGAAGACATGCAGTTGTCTTCATGAGCATTGGGCCGGAGCTTTTTAACCGCGGAGGACCAGGCCTGTCTGTGCAGTGCTACAGCACAGAAATCTTTGCGATGAAAGCAGGGTCAAATCTGCGCCGCAGAATAAATCCCCTGTGGTCAACAGAGATGAATGACTGTATTCAGAGTAACTGTGAGCAGTTTTCGAAGTCTCACAAAACTTTTTTTCCCAGCATCCTTCTGTTCTGAGATTATTTGCTTATATTTATATCGGAGTTTGGTTTTGGTTTTCGGTGTTTTCCCCCATGCTTCCTTTTTCGCCATATGGTCATCAAACGTGAAACAAAGGAATTCTTTCCTCCCACTGAGCCAGTTTAGACTGAATATAAGATACTGACTGTATAACTGCTCCTTTTGGCCTGGGCAGTATTTGTAGTCACAGTTGTGTACCGTTTTCTTTGACTTGCTTGTTACAGTTAGGCCTAGGCTTTTTTTAAGCTTTAGTTTGCAAATTTTTTAAACTTTCAATGGAGTTTTTAGTTTTGTAGACCAGCTATGGACCACTTGCTGCAGCCACAAGTGAACCGCTTTAGGAGTTGCTGCTGGTCACTGTCAGAAACAAAATGCCTAGCGAGGTGGACATTTAATCTTACCCGCTGTAGCTGAAATTATGATAGAGCTTACAGAACTTCAGAGGGGCATTTAAGGGCTGTGTCACTGAACATATGAAGAACTTGCTGCCGCTATTTTGGGTGCTGGTTTGGATGAGTAATTTTTAAGTTGCCTGATATTGTAAATTTGGATCACTCTTGCATTAATTTCAATTTTAATCATCCTTGTTTTAGTTATTGGTATTTTTCAAAGCTTTAGGAAAATGAGGATTCATGTGGATGTAGGTTTAGACGGCAGCAGAATGTTTCAGTGCCATTTGCAGAATGAGAGCTATTTGTGCATTTTACTGTCATAGTAAATAGGCTATCAAGCATAATAATTTATTCTACATTTATTAAAATATTCTTCAAGGACTCATTTATTGTGCGCATGTTGATTTAATTCTTCCGATTTCCTCCTGGCAGAGGCGTGGAATGCCAAAATTACTGACTTAAAGCAGAAAGTTGAAAATCTTTTTAATGAAAAATGTGGTAAGTTTATTGATTCGTTTTTACCAAGATATCTTTCTTAAGGACATGCAGTTGATGCATGATAGATATGTTCACATGTTTATTCCAAAGGTCCTGCAACCCTTGTGTGCTCTAGGCAGTGTCTCATTTGAGTTCATTCTCATATATGTTGCTTGCAATTCTTTGCCCCATTTCCACTAGTTACTGTATTTGGGTTTGGAAATGGAGGAGTTGTGGTTGGATTACTGCTTCTTTAATCACCCAGAGACATAGTGACTCCACATCCTGGCACATCTTTCAAGTTTCCTTCGCTCTGCTTATGAATGGGACTTTGTATGACTTCAGCCTCTGCATGACTTGATACGTTATGGATCGTATCTGGAGAGACGTGCTCCATCGTATCCCAGCGCTTATTCTAGTGCAGGATGTTTGGAAGCTAACGACCTTTGGAAGTAATGACTTCTCGTTACGCTTCTGAGTGCAGTTCTTGGAACAAGAACACTAATGTCACCTGCCCTTGGTGCTATTCTCTGACAGAGACAAAGACAGAATACACTGCCTGTAATGGAGTACAAACAGGATAGTCTCATATGCAGACCAAGCCAGTGGCATGAGCTGTCTATAAATACCAATATTTTCAACTGCAAATTATGATCAGATTTACTGCAACAGGATGAGTTAGTTCTGTCTGAGACTGTTTACTTTCCTCCTGCCTACTCATAGCTGTTACCAAAAAAACCCAAAGCCTGCTGATTCCATCTAATCTAGTATGTATGTGCCAACTATTATAGACCATTTATACCTGAGATTTTCCTTTTTATAGACACATCAGTTGCCTAGCTGGTAGCCTGTTTGCTCTGTTGCGTTTCAGGGGAAGCACTGGGGCTGACTGAACCAGTGAAGGTGCCGTTTGCACTGTTTGAATCCTTCCCGGAGGTTTTCTATGTGGAAGGACTACCTGAGGGGGTGCCATTCCGCCGACCTTCCACTTTTGGAATTCCAAGACTAGAGAAGATCCTGAGAAACAAATCGAAGATAAAATTCATTATTAAAAAGTAAGACTTCCATACATCTTTGATAATCCATTCTATAAGAATTCAAACGTAGACCAAAAAGTGAAATTGTGTTGCCAAGTTGCTAGATTACTCGATAAAATACACACTGGAATATTTTTAGTAAATGAGGAAATGGCCAGAAAGCTCTTGTAGAGGTTGTTCTGAAAGACACTCACTACCTGTTTTTGGAGGAAGAGCAAGTCTCTTATTCATTCTAATTCAGATTTCTCAGTCCATTTCAGTTATTACATCACTGGTTTAGTTCCTACTGCATGGAGCACTCATGGGTTACTCATAAAACTTGGCAGCAGTGTACTAAGAGCCGAGAAGTGGAGATTCATATATTGGGTGTTGCAAGAATTTATTTTTCTTGTCTAGAATAGGTTTAGGTACCCATGTGCCAGTGTAGAAACAGTGGCAAGAGAAGCTGCGGAGCCTCTCAGCCATCACATTCTTGGGTGTCTGCTTTTCTGAGAGTAATACAGCATTTATGGAATTTAGTTCCTGTCTTTAGTAAATTAATATTAGAAAATCTTGTTTCCTTTAACGTTGATGAATGCCATTTTATTGCTGTACATGAGATGTTCAATCTGTTTGCAGGCCTGAGATGTTTGAGGCGGCTGTTAAGGAAAGTTCTGCTAGAAGCCCCCAAAGTGAGTTTTGCAACTGCTTAACGTTCTAGATAAGTCTCTTTCAAGGTTTAAATACAAATCAGGAGTGCTGCACGGTGTTAATGAGTTCCTGAAAGATCTATTCTACGCTGTGGTTGGTTTGCTTGTTTGTTCCTAAGATGGCAAAAGCACTTTCCAGTTATGGTTTTAATACAGCTTTAGCAAAGGAGTATTAAATTTAAGTTATTCACAACAATCATGCCTCTACTGTAGTCTTTACTACCTTTTATCAAAATGTAAGTAGCAATGTGTGATTCACAGAAGTAATTCAGGTCTAGAGAGAAATTATTTGCTGCTGATACGTAGGTCATCTAAATGAGAAATGCTGCGCAGATAGGAGCGCAGGTAGCCAGTAGAAAACTCTGTCAGGCAGGTCATGGATTAAATGCTTTGAGTCATATTATTATCTGTTACTATGGGTTGGCAAAACTCCACTGAGTTAGTTGAACTACGCTAGTTTGTGCCGGTGGAGAGCGTGGCTTACGAGTCTAACTAAGGGGTTTCTTTTGTGAATGCATGCAGTGAATGCGTGGATCAGTAGGTGTTACTGAATTAATGGCAAGTACTATGATTATTCTGTTAATAAAAATATGAAAATAGATGTTCCACATACTCTTTTGGGTTTTTTTCCCTTTTCTTAATAGTCTTTTAGAAAGCCAGGTAGGTAAAGATTAACATTGTCTTCAGTCTAGCCCTTTCTCCTCTTGGATGGGGAAGTCAGAGTAGTGTGCACCTTCAATAAGTATGTCTCACTGGAAGCTGAACCCATTTCGAAAATGGCACTGGGTCTGCTGTGAAAAGTTTGCAAATACCTGTTATTTTGCAATATTGTCTTTATACATGACAGTCAAGATTTTGGGCTTTTTATAACTGTTTTTAAAATTAATTCTTTTAGGAAAAAATAATTCATCTAATGTAGCCAACACAGCAAGCACCACAACAAACACAGTGGTGAACACAGCTGCAGGTGTTGAAGATCTTAACATCATTCAAGTAACTATACCAGGTGTGTATACTGTCAGGTTTCATGTCATACTTTTTGTGCTTATATTCTCCATGACATCTGTTTAGTCTGATGAATTTTTTTCCTACAGTCAAGTTAGTTCACTGTCATATGAGTACAGTCAACAAAGAGCGTAATTTACCATTCTGTGTATGCTGAAATGTTAAATATTTTCTAACGCTCATGAATATCTATTCAGTGACATCTCTAGAATATTCTTGGTCCAGCGCCTAGTTAAGAAGTATCCACTTTTTTCCCTTTTCTTCTCATGCAATAAATTAAGAACTGACTTGCAATTTTCTTGGCAACTTCAAGAGATCAGGGCTCAGACTGAATGGAGTAACCATGCAGTCTGAACTGCTTTCTCTTTACACTGATTGCTACTTTCTCAGGCATATATTGCATTTATCAGAAACCATGAGGAACGTTGCATGCTATGGCAGTGTACTGTCACTTCACTTTTACCTTTCCCCAGTGTTACATGTACTGTAAGAAAATAAAATACAATTTGTGGTTTTAGATTAAATTTACAAAATCATCTCTAGACAGTAAATCTAATGTTGGTTATGTAAATACTTTGAAGCTTCTTACAGATCTCTTAACCATCTATTTTTGCATATTTCTACAATTCTGCGTTACTGCTAAAACTAGGAACAAAGACGGGGTGTTTCAAAAGCATTTGGACGTACCTGCTTTGAGTAATCATGCAGCAATAAACAAGCTTCAGGGGAAAAAAATCTGCTTAATTCTGATGCTATTCTAACAATTTCTTCCAGATGATGAGAGTGAGCGACTGTCAAAAGTAGAGAAGGCCAGACAATTGAGAGAGCAAGTAAATGATCTTTTTAGCCGGAAATTTGGTAATTGCTTCTTACTCCCCATTTTTACATGGGTGTGAATGCAGTTAACGATGTTCATATTGAAGTGACTGAATCATCACAGCGGATGATATATATGATCATTAAAATGAACAAATTCAAGAATTGTATATGAATGTTGTGATTTGACTTCAAAAAGTCTTTTATAAGTGATGTAGGTTGTTTGGTT
Organism: Phalacrocorax carbo; assembly: GCF_963921805.1. Taxonomy (NCBI): domain Eukaryota; kingdom Metazoa; phylum Chordata; class Aves; order Suliformes; family Phalacrocoracidae; genus Phalacrocorax; species Phalacrocorax carbo. Next base: position 10,578,987 of record NC_087529.1, read on the forward strand.
TTCTAAACAAAAAGTCCCAAGAGCGTAGGTTGCTTTATGTTCCCCTCCTTCAGGTTTATTTCTGTGTAAACACAGATGAAATACATACTTTGCTGGCAAACCATGATTATTCTTAGGACTTCAGAGGCTTCTTACTACTTGAGACTAGACTAATTTTTAAAATGCAACGTAACATTTTTGCTTTGTAAGGTTTTCTTTATTGCTACTTTGTAATTGCATCATACAGCAATAATGACCTCAGCTGCTCTATCTGAAATTCCTTCACTAGTGCTGTGTTGAATTGCTTTTCTGTGCACGTTGCAGGAAACGCTTTGTCTTCCTTTGGTCGCTATTTCCCTAGATACCCTGTTCTATACGTTTTTTAGTAAAACCAGAGTCTGGGTCCTTTACGTGGTGAGCTGTTAGAGTTGCAGTTGTAACTAACGTTCTTCGTAGTAACATTCGTGAGTGTAATCCGAAACGTAACACTGTAATGGTTTGTCAAGTGGATTTTCATAGTTTGCATTTAGTTTCTTAATCGTCTGAGGACATTTTCTTCAATGTCTAACCATAAATATGTAGACTTGGAAACAAACGTGACCTCTCTCACTTAGGTGAAGCCATTGGTATGAATTTTCCCGTGAAAGTCCCATACAGAAAAATCACTATCAACCCTGGCTGTGTGGTGGTGGATGGGATGCCTCCCGGTGTGGCATTTAAAGCTCCCAGTTATCTGGAAATCAGCTCGATGAGGAAGATTTTGGAATCAGCAGAGTTTATCAAATTTACTGTCATTCGGTATGTGGTTGCCATTGATCAGATCGTAGAGATGTTGTGAGGACAGCCCTGTAGCTTGAATAAATTGAGATTCGAAAGACTAGAAGTTGCAGTGCATCTTTAAATAGTGGAGGATGTTGGCTTTTTGGAAACAATATGTCAAGTCAAATGAAGCCCAAATGTTCACAGCATGAATGAAGATGGTAACTCTTTGGAGGACGTGTCCAATTCAGTATGACAAAGAGCGTATTATTAATACTGCGTATTATAGCAAGCTGCGTTTGAGTTGAAATCTATTCATATTCTATAACACAGTTGTAAAGTGTTGTGGGCCTTGCTCTCCCATATATCAGATCGAGCTCTGAGACAGGTCCAGAGCTTGTTGGCTCTTGACAGTAGATAGTATGTTTGTAGTAGTATTAAATTAATATTATTATTTTTAAGTGTTTCAGTTGTGTTAAAATCCCTGAGTTAAGCTCTTTGAAAAAACATTTTTTTCCTACAAAACTAGTTTTATCTACAATATATAGAAATACTATATTGTCCAATTACAATATAAGTTAATTTTATTTGTACGTGAATGTTTGCACGGATGCGTACACACACGTACATATATACAGAGTGTATCTATGCGTGAAGCAGAACAGATGAAACTTTGGAATCATACTCAGGAGGAGTTCAGGAATTGAAAATAAATTTATAGTTTATGCAACTTCTCAAATCATAGGCTGCTTCACAGGAGTCTAAAAGCTTCAGTCTGTCTTTAGATAGGGATAAATTTCCTAAATATATTTTGCTGAGGTGTCTGAATTCTCAACCCTTAATCATGAAGAGTTCTGACTGAAAGGACTTTTGATATGTTTTATTTAATTGAGGTCTGAAGAAGAGGTGACTCCATTGTTAATTAGCTGTGACTGAGGGAAGGATTTAGATCTTTCTGTGTATGTGACTTTTCAAAGTGCTAGGAACAAACCATGGCGCCCAAGAGCTGCCATGATGGTTCCTTCTGTTTTGTTGGACTTTTTATTCATTTTTTAGCATGACCTCTGAATTTTATTTTTTTTTACAGACCATTTCCAGGGCTTGTGATTAACAATCGTAAGTATTTATGAAACACTGATGGCAAATGTGTTTTTGTAACTTACCAAGATTCATTTTCTACATTTTGGCTTAGTGGCAGAGACTCTACAGCGGTTCAGTTCTGTGCATAACCCTCTTGTCCGTGGCTGTCTCATTAAGATTTCCTGACTAAACATGCATGTGCAATTAACTTGAGAGCAGTGTGATAAATTTACAGAACAGTATAAGATTAGCATTAACTTTGATATGAAAATGCAAGATACTGATTTTGTATTTTTCAGCTGCAGAGTCTCAAAGAGATTTAGGACCCTGACTGAGCTACAGACTTATATGGGAGCGTCTACAGTTTAGGTTTGGATCCATCACAGTAGCAGTTAGTAAGGACTTCCTAGTAGCTGCGCAACCCTGTTGCAGTGAAAAATTCTGCCTTCTCCTGAAACCGTAACGGTTTAGAGAGGCAGAGTGTAATTACCCAAAGTGCCACGGCCAAGTTGGACACATTAATGAAATCATTTGAGAGGGGAAAAAAAAAGTTGTTGTATTTTCAATTGCCTAAAATATTTGTGTCCTGTTTTGTTAGATCTTATTTAAGAGAAAAAACAAGCTGCAAAACACTGTCATTACAGTGTCCCTTGTGTCATGTTCTTTCTAAGCCAATGTCAGATTAGAAATTCAGAGGACAAATAACCTCCTGTTGTTTCTTTGGCCTTACCCAGCCTGAGCCTTGGCGACCCAGCATGCATTCATCTGCATCCCGTCAGCAGTATCCTCAGTGATCTTAAAGATCTTTTCCAACGTGAATGATTCTATGATTCTATATTCCAGCTAACATGCTGAGGTCTATGAACTGCAAGTACGAAGTGTTCTCAAGAAAGTATTCTAGTTGACCTGCTCGCCAGTCCTAGGCACACCTTCTTAGGTGGGAGAGAGATCCCTTTGTAAGAGGGAACCTTCCAGGCAGATAAGTGTGTAATAGCATTTCCAGAGACTTGAATTAGAAATGAAAGAATATATTAAACTGTTGTTCAGCCAGCATAACTTCCAGCATGTGGTGGGGCTGAGGCTAGCTAATATGCTGAATAAAACCAACATAGATACCCAGTCATCTTCTGTCACTGGAGGAGCAGATTGGTCATTGAACATGTGATTTTAATGCAGTATCTGTGTCCACTAATGAAGATAAAAATTATCTGATATTGATAGATACCGAGGTGAATGATTGAAAGGCTCTGAGCTACTGCTTATGTAGGTATGATGCTTTGTTCTTGTTCTGAAGGATGTGTGATAACTTACAAGGAAATTTTTGGTGCTTGCAGACAAGTTAGGGAATGTTTTTTCTGTGATAAAAAATACTGAACTGCAGCTCAATCACAAGCGTTAGTAACCTGTTCATGCGACAAGTTTCAGGATTTGCAGATTCAAGAAGTAAGATTGCCCTTGTGTTACATGTGGGACCATTGTCATTGTGAAGTTAAACAGTGATCATGTCTAATCTTAGAGCTGATGGAAAAAGCTGAAGCAGAGGCACCGCCAACAGCACCAGCAGCAGCACCAGTACTGCCAGGTGATGCAGAGTGTGACACGTGTCCCTGCAGAAGGGGTAGGGTATGGAGTTCTCGATCTTATTGCCAGACGATGATAGTAGTCATGTCCTGGGTGCGCATTGCTCGTGACGAGCCATTTTATTGTGACAGATGGTGTGCGATGGTGACTTTTATAGCTATTAAATATTCATAAATTAATAGAAAGAGCCATTGCTTCCTTCAGGCTGTGTCATTGGCATGTTCCTTGATTTGATTTTTGCAGATGATGAGTGAGCTGGAAAGGAGTAGTACGGGCAATATATAAAGCCAATTCAGTATCCATTAATTGATGTCTACTTAACTCAAAGTATGTGTGTGTCTGTGCCAGATAGATGTTCAGCCAAGTGAAGTTTGTGTAACATGTAAGAACCTAGAACGGGGTCTCGACAGAACTTCTGCCTACCGCACGGCTCTGTAACCGCTGCTAGACTGAGTCTAGACTGCACACTCATCCCCTGTCTTAGTCTTAGTGGAGAATTTAGCTTTATGCTATGAATAGGTAAAGTAAATGTAATTAAGCAACTTCCTTTTGACCCAGTATAGTTTCTAAATGTCCCCAGACCTTTTTAAAATGCGTTGGTGTAGCGCAGGGAAGACACTTGCAATTGACTGAATAAACTGTTACTCAAATACATTGGGGAGCTAAGAGAAAATGTTCGATAAACATTTTAAGAGTGAGGGACACTTGTATGGTGGAAATCATTTTAAAGGCAACTGCTGGCTCCTCTGTTTACATTTTGAGGTGGTGGAATGGAGGAAAGCAGCTGCTGATGGTCAGCGAACTTGCTCTCGTCTGTCTTTAACTCACCCGCAGCGTTAAAAAGTTTAAATGGCTTTTCTAACACCTGCCCATCTATAATCCATCAACATAGGTAATAGAAAAGTCATTATGGAATTCAAACACACTTTTTGCCCTCTAGTCTGCACCTTCCCACTCTCCCCAAAAAACCACGTATTTGCCATTGAGGACAATACTGACTGGAAGTGATGATTTTTTTATTTTTTTAAATGCGGTTTTATATTTAAGCCGTTTGAGTAAAGCTGTTCCAAACGGGGTATGTTCTGTGCAAGTGCACGTTGTGTGCTGCTAGGCCTTGGTGATATGTCTGCCGCAGTGAACCATACTTGGAAGAGCAAGTGTAGGGTAGTGTAGTGCAATAAATGTTTGGGTATATTTTATATTTTGCTGCAGACTCTCTATAGAAAGTTACACATAGTTATCTCAGACAAAGATATTTGAGTCTGATCATAAGGGCAGAAATCAGGTGCTTTTTTTCAGGGAAAACTTAATTTCCCTAATTTTTCTAAGATACTTATCTGATTTCTATTGCTGAAACTATATTTGTATTCATTTGACTATATTTTTTCATTTAAGAGCCAGCTGAACCAAGCCAAATACAAGTATCTGTAGGAGGTAAGTGTTTGTCTTCAGTTACTATCGACAAATATTTTTAAGTAATTTTGAACAAAGTTGCATCTTGTTTTTTAAAGGACACAGGTCAATCAAAACAAGGGCTTTTATTGGTCCCCAGGACGTTTTTTCATCTGTATTAATATCATGCTGCTCATGTGAAAAATACTCTGCAGCAAAAGTTATTATTCAAATAATTTTATAAAGGAGTTTTATGAATTGTTGGTTGGTGAGTCATGACTATATATAGGCTTTGAGTGATTGCTCATATCCTGAGTGATGCATCTAGTTATTCAGCGCAGTAGTTTCCACAATTTATGCAAGCAAATGATTGCCATCATCAGGAAATTTGGATGCCATATCGGCCTGAATATATGGTGCTGAGGAGGTGGGAGTAATGCTGGTCTTCCAGAACTTAAGCTCTGAAAAACATCCAACTTTCCTATTGCCCAAGAATCTACTTGAGTTGTATCTTTTTCAGATGTTGATGTGTGTGAGACCAAGGAGGCTGTAGCTCTTCTACGCCCCCTGTACTTCTGCATGTGGTCTTGGAGCATTAGGAACACCGAATTGACCTGAGAACTGGGACGCTGGTGTCAGCTGTGTGCTCTGGTCTTGTAAATACTGCCTCGGCTGTAGCCCCACCTTGTCAGCCCGGCCCTGGAGCGCTGTGGCTGCTTCTGGCCTGGCTGGCATAGGGGATCCGAGGTGCTGTGACCGTTTGATGGGGTGCCAGGTAGCCCTGAGAGGGGGCTCTCTGATGGGTCAGTAGCTGGGATTGAGGCTGCTGTGCATCAGTACTTGTCATCTTAAAACTCTCCACTTGAGTTCATTCCTCAACCCTGCTTAGATTTCCCCAAAAGAGGAGCCAGTGAATCACAGCACTCCCATTCTTCTATACCCTTTTCCATGGAATACCCTTTCCAGTCTCCATTGCTTCAGTTTCCCTGGCACGTCACTGAACTCAGAGACAAGGCGACATGCTCAGCCAGAACTACTGTTACAAACTCAGTTCCAGGTTCAGTGTTGAGTCGGTCTTTCTCAGAACATAGATCAATCCTGTTGCAACATTCAAGATGAAAAGAAAGCGTTAGAGTCACAGAAGAGCTGAGCTGCAGGTTTTAAGCTCACAGTTATTGAAAGCTGGAGCATCAAATGCCTTTATGATACCAAAACTATGTGGGATCACTGAAATTGTTAGGTGATGGAGTGCATGAGTTGTTCCTGAATAGCCTCATGCAGAGGAGATCTAGCTCTGGGCCTGCAAAGTGATTGTTTTGAAGAAACAGACAAATGTGGTTTGGAATTTGTCATCCAAAACCGGATTCAGACCCCGTTACCAGAGGAATGATCTTGAGGAAAGGCATGCAATTGCTAGAGAACTCAAAGTCGCTTCAGAACTAGACCGGAAGGTATAAAATGATTGTGCAATGAAATGGCTTGGCTTTGTAGTGATGAATTACCCTAGCCCCAAACCTGCCAAACAACCTCAGTGAAAAAACAATTTCCTTCCAACATCATTCTCTGTTTATGAAAAGAACAGAATCAGGCTCCGGGTCATATAGGCAGTGCTATATAGGCACGAGATTTCTTTGATTTACCTCCAAGCGTCCCTGTGAACAAGAAAAAGCAAAGATTTTGTAATGAAGTCTCCTGGAAATGAAAAAAAAAAAAAATCATATCAAAAGATAATGAATGCTTTAGCCAAGAAGATAAAATTTCTTGATCTCTTTTTTTTTTAAAGCATCTCATAATGCCTTTCTATGTGATAATGTGCATTGAAGAAGAAAAATTACCTAGGGTCAAAATTTGTTTTGGACAGATTGAAATATAATAATGCAAAAGCCGGTATCAGGTTGACGAGGGAAGCAGTCCTACAGATGGAAAAAATACCTGAAAAATAGTGCTGTGAAAGCAAGAGTTTGTGCAGTGAATGTTAATTTAATAACTAACCTGGAAGGCATGACTTGATCACACGTAGGTTCAGATGTTGTTAGCTAGCTTTGGAAGACAGCATCTTAAAAAATGTGAAGCAGTGGCCATGCATGGAATATTTGAAGTCATGGGCTACAGACTTACCTGTGAGTGTTGGAAAAGCTTCGCCTCACGTTGCCTATCTGTTGAGGTGGGTGGAGGAAGGAATGGTGCTGGGGGCTGGCAAAGAGGAGGGAGAAGGACTGAAGAGCAGGGTGCAGACCGAAACAGTGATACATCTGGCATTTTTTTCACCGGTTATATATTGTTTCCTTTTTGGATTAAGTTCCTTTCCTGCCCAGTGAGTATTTCAGCTACATAAAAAGCATTTTAAAGTTTCATATGCTTCTAAGACCAATTTTATTTCTGTTCTTTAAAAAACTAGAGTTCTCTCAGATCCCAGGCTGCTTTGCATTGGAGTGAATGTGCTCATTTATGCAGAATCAGATTGTTGTGAACACGCTTTTATTTATTGTTAATAGTTTAAAATGATAAATGAATGCTTTTCATATTTTCATAACTTTTTTACTTAATAAGCACAACAATAACAATAAATTGGTCGAGAAGTTTCCTTTTTTCTTCATTCATTACTCTTTTTCAACAGATACTACAGAAACAGAAGAAAATTCTCAAATAAAGCAAGAACCAGACCCGACGTGGTAGACCTCATCAACACTGGGTAAAAAATTTAGAGTTTCTTGAAGTCATTGCCTGTCGAGGAGTAACATTTTCATGTTTTGGGGTGGGGAGAAAAGGGCTGATACACAGGACTGAATGCCAGAAGGTGCCAGTCCTTCACTTGTGAATTATTTCATTTGTCTTGGTTCTCACCTGTCAAACGCAGGATGTTTTCAGACCCTTATCCAAACACAATGTAAAGCACGCTCTCTGCAAACTTGTGATGCAGTCAGTCCTAGGAAAATGTGGCCTATAAACAAAAATGGGTGATGGCAATTACCTCAGAGGCAGGGTAAATGAAAGCTTAGGGAATTAGAGTTCACAACAAAGAGCTCTGACGTGGTTGTGTGAGAGATCATTGTTATTCTTGGTAAAGCCTACATATTTCCAAACTGTAATTGAGCAGGAAGGCTCTTCACTACGATTGCAATATTGTCTAAGCTTGGGACACTTGGTAAAGCTTAGCTGTGATGAGAAACCAACTGCCTTTAAAAGTTTTCTTTTTTCTTTTCTGTTAATTTTTATGAAAAGCTTAGTTTAATTTACAATGAAAAGAAGTCTGAATCTTTCTCTTATACTATTTTTAACTTCACTCCTTCCTAAAAATGACATTTGGGTGGAGGTGAACAGTGCTAGCGATGTTATCACGTCACCAAATGTAAAAGGCTGACCCGCACAGTTGTGAGTCTCTATGCTTCATTCAGAGAAAATGGCAATTTTGAGCTATCACAGCTCTGTAGTACTTCTTCCCATTTCAGTTTTTTGATAATACTCCAAACCAAATATATTCCTCATTGTGTAGCGTGTGGTACTTTAGAGATCTGATTTGATTGGTGTAAAGTTGGATGCATTTATTTGGTGTACCCGAGCTGTAACTGGTCTCGCTTTAGTGAGAAAGACATTTTATTCATCCCAGAGAAGAAAACGTCCGCATACTATTCCAGTTCTGAGGGCACAGACGGGCAATCAGCAAAACCAAGCTCTGGTTCTTCATCTCTGAGCAGCTGAGAGCGATAGTGCGGTCTGTCCCCCACATGAAGCAGTGGCTGAGGGAGCCTGGAGCCCGTGGTTTTCACTCCTGGCACCACCCAGGTTTTTGGAGGCAAGGACAGGGTTGGCCACGGCCCTCTGCCTGTGCAGCATAAACACAGCGTTGGCACGTGGGGGGCTGCTGACGGCACCGGGATGAGGGACTGAAGGGACGGATCCAGAAATTATTTGGTAGAAGCTGGCAGAGCCGCCGTACCAGCATACCAACTGTCTGTGCCCTGAGAATTGCAACGACAGCAGTAGTCTTCCTAATGAATTGGAGAAGTCTGCTTTGGAAGTGTTTGTCATAAAACTGAACATGGCAGGAGAAAATATACTAAAGAAAAGCTTTTGATTAATCCTGGGAAACACTTCACCCAGTGGAGGTATAAAAAGCCATTTCACCTGTCCATTAAAAGTCGTGGAAATTTTGTCTGAGCAGTGGCTGCACAACTTGGTGCTGCAACGGTTCGGGTTTTTGGATGCTTTAGGCCATCCACTGAATATACTAAAGCAAATGCTTGATCTAAACTCTTACAGAGACCACGCAAGCACACATTTAATCTCATGTGACACTGATGATCTTAGAGGTCTTTTCCGACCTTAATGATCCTATGATCCTGTGTCTATTGCAAGCAATATTCCGCTTCTGCGTGCTTTCTGAATCTACACCTAAAGAACTCAAAAAGGCAGTACAAGCCACTCTTATTTGTAATAAGGTACAGAGCTGCAATGAAACTAACTCACTTCTGTAATTTTTCTTATCTAGTCAGAAGAATCCAGTTCTGAGAAGAGCCCGCCGGGACTATCTTGAGCTGTGTAATATAATTGTATAAGAGAAGTACCTTCTATACAAACCCTTTTTGTACTTTTAGATAGAAATGTCTACTTTTTCAGCAGTTCTGTGAATTGACTTAAAGCAAAGAATGACTGTAGATTTGGAATGGCTGGTTTTACTTTGGAATATATTATAAGGACTAAATTTGATGCAGAAGTGCTGGGGAGATGACAGGGATTAAAATCAACAGGGACTTAACAGATGCCGTCTACATTTCCCAGTAAAGCTGAATTTCACTGTACCTGAATGCATCTCAGCTTTTGTAATGCAGAAAAATTCCTGCAGGTAGTTCAGTTTGTTAGTTTTACTTTGGGAAAAAAAAAAAATCATTAATTCTTACTCCTTTAATGGCTGATTGGACAATAGTATCTGTATATTTGAACTAATTTTTCCTATTACATCTATCACAATTCGTATGTTTTTCATAAATAAAAGATAAACTGGTTCACTTGACCGTTAGTACGCATTAATGAGATGGACTGTGAAAAGGGACAGTATTTCGTTGTGTGGATTAGGAACCGATTTAAATTGAACCTGTTATGGTTTGTTCCATTAACTCAAAGTAGTAAGTGCATGTTGTATCAGAATATCACATGGTTTATATATGATGGGTCTGGTCTTGCAGTCCTAATGTAGGCAAAACTCGCATGGACCTGTGTGAGAGCTTTTCTCCTGAAGGCTGTGGGAGATGCCCTTCTGTTCATCTAGTTATGGAAGCATATGCTACAAGCTGCTGTAAGTCCTACTATGTCAAAAGTTAAGTCCCTTATAGTCCCAGTTATGCCCCACATCATGTATGCATTTTTTTTAAGTTTCACAAACCGTAAGAGATGTAAAGTTCTGGCTATATGATAATCTCGATAGAGAAGATGCAGATTATTGTAAAGGATACTCTTTTATTGGCATGAGTTTGGGATGATTGCATTATGCACAAGTGGTAAACCTGATTCCCTGAATAAGAAATAAAGACCTTTCTGATGGTTTTTACGACTGTCCGTGCAGTATACGTTTACATATTTTACAGCAAATCAAGTTCTAGCAGTAATTCTGTAGGCAGGTAGAACATGATGTAGCATATTTATTCATTCCAGTGAAGGAAGTAAGTTCCAGTCATGCCTTTCAGACAGAAATCCTGCTCCAGGTGGGTGACGTGGTTGTATCTTCAAGAAAAAATTTTGAAGCCTTAAATTCAGTTGGGTACAGTGTCCGTTCCCCGGGAGCACCCTGAAAGTCAGCAGCCGAATTCAGAGCAGCACGCGCTCGGTCGTTCTGAAGGCGCAGGAGAGCCGTAGGACACATGCTTGCGTTTTCGCAGTCGCACCATGCAGATCTAGGTGCTTAAATATTGTGCTGTTGATGTCAGTAGGAGCAGGGTTAGCTCTGTGCTGAGTCAATTTGAAAACGCTCATCCCGGTTGTACCTTGCAGCTCTCCAGATGGGAACCGGTGGTGGCTGATTCAGAGCTGCCTTCCTGCCTCGGCAAACAGCCCCTATCTCAGTCCCATGGGAACGAGCCCGTTGACTTAACCTGGTAACCCTCAGCTGTTTGGGTACTGTCCCAAAGTATAACCACTGATGTATTTCACTGCTGATTAATAGACATGCTCAGTAACGTACCTCCATAGATAGGTTGTTATCAGGGTGATGGCGAGTTTCATGATTGCTGCTAGGAATGTTTAGAATGGGGAAATGAGTTAATGCAGCTTTCCCCGGGTTTTCAGCTGGTTCTCGACTTCCCCTTTTGAAAAAGCGGAAGGATGGTCCATCCCTTCTTCACTCGCAGCTATTTCAGGAGGCACTTTTTGCACAGCTGCCTGCCCAGCAAGGCTGTACATTGCTGATGGAGGCGTTAATGCTCGCTCAAAATGGGGGCAAAGCATCGTAGCAAAAGAACTGTGAAAATAAGTAATTCCAGGCTACTGCCTTGCACATACCAGCAGAGTGTGGGCAGCCTGCAACTGCACATGCAGGAGCTGGGAAAAAAAAATGAAGTGAAAACTGATGCAGTGGTTTTGGTTTTGGTGGAAGGACTGGAGTCTTTATGTGTGCTGGGAGTTAGGCTTGCAGTAATGCTGACAGGTGCGTAAGCGTTCAACACTGAAGTCTCTTTGTGGTCTCAGACATTTTGAGTTATATCCAGTAGAGAGAAATTAGACTGACAAAATAATTGCACCAATATTTATACTTTCAAAATACCAATTTTATATTAAAAAATTATCTGTCTCTATATATAGTCCTAACAGGTAGCAGACTTTTAAGATGTTGACCATGTATGAAAATCTCACTCATTTCCAAACTAGTAATACGTGAGGTGTGTCACTCTTTGGGTATTGAGTGATAATGCCCTGAAAGCCTTGGCTGTACCAATAAACAAGTAAATAAATAAAATTGCAACAACTCTGAGTTCTGAATATTTCTTTTTCTCCGGCAGAGCAGCTTTGTGGTGATGAAGTAGCAGACAAGTATTTATTCCCCATGTTCTACTGAACTTTAAAAGCCCGTGCTGTGCCTTAGGCCGGCTCCTTTCTCTTAAATATGAGGTTTGGATCCAAGCAGCGCAGGATCAGGGTGTCCGTGGTGGAGCCTGGTGTTCCTCAGGTACAGCACCCCGGCTTTTCTCACAGCGGTAACCACTAGGTGTCACAGGAGGTCCGGCACCTCTGTCATGCGGCTGCTGGCCACTGTTTTTCCCTTGGGATTTGAAGTGTTCCACAAAAAACTTGAACCCTTTCTCCTTCATTTCTTTTCGTATCTTAGTAGTCTGCCGCTGATAGGGCAGAGAGAGGACAGACTCTTATTTTTGTGATTTTGCAACAGCTGTTAGGGCACGTAGTAGTACTCTTCACACACAGCAATCCGCCGTCAATGACACGAGCAAGGCCTCCCTTGGCTCTGGATTGAATTAAGCTTAAATTTAAACTACCAAAAAATAAAAAATCATGTTTTGAACAAAATGAGGGTGGCATTCCTTTCTTCAGCCTTTAATTTCTAGGAGGTTTTGGTACTAGTTTTGGGTGGAGCTCTACAGAAAAGAGGGTAGTCCATTCTCCTAAGAAAGTAAACCTCCAGCGCTTCGTCTTCAATAATCTCGATTTTAATCTGTCATCTTAAGTCCCGTATCTGCTGTTCTCACTCCAAAGCAGTGGTGCATTGCAGCAAAGGCCAGTGGAAGTTCTCCATCTCTCCCAAAAATCAGGTCCTGCATTCAGATGCCAGCCTTGTTTCCCAGAACGTGAATCAGCTCATGAACTCCATAAAATCAGCTTGTTTATCAGAAGGGTCATCAGAAGGAGTCATTATTCCTCCAAGAATTTTCTTCTAAAATTATGCTTCTCGATACCTAGTAACTATGGGACAGTTGGAAACACTAAGCAATGTATTATACCAAGCTACGTGCTGCGACTCACTGCACTAACCCATTGTCAGCAGTGAGATCTATAAGCTCCGTTTCATTTCTCACATCACAAAATGAGGAATAAGGAAACAGGAAGAAACCTGAATTAAGTGGTTTCCAGTAATGCACTGCCTGTAAAGCAGTTTTAAATTTAGTACAAACAGTTGTAATTATTAAATGAGCTTTCACGACAAAGTTTGTGGTGGTTCTGCCTAAGAAGCAGTGATCTGGCTGTTAACTGAGCAGAATCCAAACAGCCCTGGAGATACCTTTTTTTTTAATATTACTGGTTGTGTAATTCTGCCTCGCATACAGGGAAGTCCCCGTGTTAAAATACTAAACCAAATTTAAATGACCATGTTTGTGGTCTTGACAGGTGCAGAGCACCATACTTGAGATTCAGGGGAAAGCTATGGTTAGTATTTGATTTTTTTAATGCGGTCAGAGCAAACTTTTGTCTTTACAGCTACTAAGGGTATTTGCCCATGGAGGGGCCGTCCCTGCACCAGAGCTTGCTGTTGATGGGCAGCTGGGAGAGCCAGTGTTAGCCCTGCTGGTGGTCTGGGGCTGCTGCCTGCCAGGAATGGGGGCACAGGCGTTGCCTCACTGACCAAGACATCTCCGCTCCCGGCTGAGCGTGGCTCTGGGCTTGCTCTGACGGCCGCGCTCACGGTAAGGTGTTGGCCTGCCGGGGACACCAGCTGCAGCCAAGCACAGGCTCCCAGAGGGGATGCAGCAGAGGGGCTCAGGGATGGGGCTAAGGGCTCGTGACCAGGCAGCCAGCTGGAGCCGGGCTCCTGAGCATCCCGTGCCGGCTCTGTACGCTCTCGGGACAGCCCAGTGCTGGTACCCGTCGTAACTGAGGGTGCCCTTGCTGGGGACAAAAGAGGTGCTCCCAGGTGCCCCTTTGCCTGCGTGCAGCCCTCGCTTCCCTTTGTGCCTTTCTGCTCAAGGCTGGAGGGGGAGAATGCTGGTGCACTGCCGTTTCAGAGGGTCTTTACTGGGAACCCTCGTGCTCCCCCAGTGGGAGGCAGGGGTCCATGTCCAGCCTACCCTGGGGTTTCCCCATGCCTGGGCTCCCCTGTGGCTGGTGCTCCCATGCAGCCCTGTCCCTAGGCATGGCAGTGAATGGAGCCATGGCGCTGAAGCTGGCTCAGGTCCTCGAGGGCCTTTTGTGGGCAGATTTTGGGGAAGCTGCAGGTGACTGAAAGAAAACAGTGATGCAATGGGAGGAGCCCTGGGAGTGCAGGATGGTCTCCCAGCCATACAGAGGAGGGTGCTGCTGTCCCCGGGCTCAGGGAGCACGTTACGTGCTTCATTCGGCCCATCCAGCTCTGCTTAAGATTGTAAAGACTCTTCTGGTTGCTATTGCCAAGGCACTCTGCTAAACTGGCTTTACAGCACCCGGTGCCAGCACAGGGCAGCGTCAGCAGTCAGGGGGGCCGCTTGGCTATTGGGGCAGCTGACCTGGCCCGGAACCTTCACTGTCCTCTGCTTCCAGAGGTGGCTCCAGGTCATCCCCAAGGTCTCCCAGCTGCCTGCCTCCTCCCCAGTCCTGGAGCCGCTGGAGGGGCTGGGCTGGAGGCTCCCCACGGGAAACACCGACTCAATACAAACCACAGCGGGTAAACAATAACGGATGCAATTGCAGCGGGACTTCCGCTTCCCCGGGGGCTTTAACGACGAAGCGGAGCTGGGCAGAGGCAGAGGGGAGGAGAGGACGCTGAGACACCCGAGGAGGCAGGAGCAGGGGCCGGAGTGGGACGCCACGGCTGGGAGCAGCTATGGGGGATGAGTTCATCCGGCACATCGAGCTGCTGGGCTACGAGAAAAGGTTTTTTCCCAGTCAGCACTATGTGAGTACGCAGCAACCTTCTGACAAGCTGGGCAGCAAGGACTGGTGAGGGTAAAAGCATGGCCAGCATATTTCTTTAGATAAATGTGACTGAGAGCCTAAGAGCATCCTTCTCGGGGGGGTGGGGGTGTCATGGCAGCTGGCATGAGCTGGGGGCAGCTATAGGATAAAATATCCTGAGCACACAAGATCTGGGCACCTCCTTTGCAAGCTTTTGGTAACTTCACAGGCTTGGAAAGGGCTTTTCCCCGATTCCCACCTGTCTGCATGTTCCTGTCCCCCCCCCGTCCCTGCGGAGCTTCCCTCGCGCTCAGCTCGCTCGCTGCCTGGGCAGAGCTACTCACTTTGGGGTGGTGGAAGAAAAACGCACCGTTTATCTGAAATGGAAACATCCATGAGGCTCCCCGGGGGCTTTGGCCGCAGTGGGGTGTGGGGGTCCGGCTCGGCCGCAGAGCTGCAGCGCCTCTGCTTTCCCCCTCAGGTCTATATGTTCCTGGTGAAGTGGAATGACCTCTCCGAAAAGCTCGTCTACCGCCGGTTTACTGAGATATACGAGTTCCACGTGAGTTGTCCCAGGGTGGGCCCTGGCCACCGGCTTTGTGCTCCCCTGTCAGGTTTCTCCTGGTGTCAAGGCGCAGGGTCCAGCCAGCACATGCCGGCGGGCAGCGGGGCAAATGCTGGGACGGGGGGCAAAATGCAGGCAGGGGTGCAGGTGCCGTGGGGGCGTCCCCCAGTGCCATCCTCACAGCCATGCCTGCTTCTGCTCCACAGAAAGCGCTGAAGGAGATGTTCCCCATTGAATCCGGGGACATCAACGTGGAGAAGCGGATCATCCCACACTTGCCAGGTGAGGGGCAGGCACCGGGGCTGGGGGCTGAAATAGAAATTGCAGCTGGTTGGGAAATCCCCCAGCAGGCCGAGCTCTGCCGGCTGCCTCCCGCACAGGTGCTTGGTGTGATTTCTGTTCCTGCGCATTGGGCTTGAAATCCAAACACGAGAAAGGTCTGTCTGAGCAGCAGCTGTGGTTTGTCCCAGCCTCACCAGCCCCGCAGACCCCATCCTTGCTCCCCGGGGTGGTTCCTGGAGCATTGGCTGTGACCCCTGGCTGGTGCAAAGGGTCTGGCTTTGGGGAGCTGAGCTGAGCCTGAGCTGAGCCTGAGCTGAGCCCTCCTTCAGTGACACCATCACTGGTATCAGTTTTTACAGCCCTTATGGCAACACAGATATTTTGTAAGAGGAAGAAATGCGATATGTCTTCAATGGCAGGGTGTGAACTTCTGATCCAAAGAGCTGTTTGTGCCCAAGCACAGGGCAGGTCAGCAAAATTCCCCGTTATTTAATTTCCTGCTTTAAAGGAGACAGGAAGGAGCATGAGGAATAGCTGTGGGTTGTGGTCGGCACCTTTTGAGTAGGAATAAACCTGCATCATGCAGCAGTGTGGGTGTCAGGTCTGGGGGGGGGCTCCCCTCGGAGCCAGAGTAACACCACTGTGCCGGGACCCTTCCTACATGCATGCTGCCACCATGTGCAGCGCGTCCTCATCCCATTTGGGGAACTGAAAGCGCTGGGGACAAGGCAAACATCAGACTGCTGCGAGGAGCGCAGGGGTGCCACCAGCTGCACACACGCACCCGGAGGCTGGGTTCAACACTGCTGTGGGTTGGGCTGCCAAGCAGCATTTTGGAGCCCTGGGGTCGAGTGGCGGCTGCAGGATGTGCGCCGTGACCAGTGGGACAGAGGGATGTGCACGTCTGCCCCGGCCACAGGCTGATCCCGAGTCCCTCCTTGTGCCCCGGTGCAGTCTCTGCATTTGTGCCCCGGCAGCTGGGCTTAGTCTGAGCATGGATGTGGGAGTTATCCCGTAACTGAAATGAGGTCAAATAGCATCTTTTCTGGGCTCTGCAAGAGTCCACAGCCTGCAGGGGACGAGTCCGGCTGCAGAGAGCTCTCCTCCATACTGCCCACAGCACCCCAGTTGGGTGCTGTGCTGTGCTCGCCTCCC
The DNA here is from genome assembly GCF_963921805.1 of Phalacrocorax carbo. Classification (NCBI taxonomy): domain Eukaryota; kingdom Metazoa; phylum Chordata; class Aves; order Suliformes; family Phalacrocoracidae; genus Phalacrocorax; species Phalacrocorax carbo. The sequence goes on from NC_087529.1 coordinate 10,595,587, forward strand.
CAGCCACACTGCTGAAATGAGGAACCCGTGGCTGCAGCACCTCTGTAGAACAGCCGTGGCCCTGTGTCAGCTTCTCCCAGCTTTTTCAGGGCTGTGGGTGGCCCCCATGCACCTGCCAAGCCGGGGACAGAGTGGCAAGGGAGGAGACCTTGCCACCTTCCCGCAGAGCTTTGCCTTACGGGCACCATGCAGCCACGCAGCACCCTGGGGCCAAATCCACTCATTTTCAGGGCAAAATCAATGATTCAGAGTAGCCCATTGGGAAATTCATAAAAACAGGGTACTCTGCCTGCTTTTTCCCCTCTCCCCCAGCCCCAAAGTGGTTTGATGGGCAGCGCTCGACGCAGAACAGGCAGAGCACACTGGCCGAGTACTGCTACGCCCTGATCAACCTGCCCCACAAGATCTCCCGGTGCCTGCATGTGGTCAACTTCTTCAAGGTCCGTCCCGATGACACGAACCCCGTCACGGACAGCCAGTGAGTCCAGCCACCTGCTGCTTTGGGGGAAACCGGCGCCCCCGGCCCCGGGCGCTGGCAGCAGCCCGCAGGGAGGGCATCGCTGCCGGCGGTGAGGGGTGGTCAGCATTGAGCTGCCTTTACTCCAACCCATCTAGGATCAAGAAGCCTGAGGTCTTCCTCCTGCCAAAAGATGCCAAGAAAAACCCCACTGGTAAGAGGCCTCGGAAGGGTGCAAGCAGCTGCTGCAGTGGCTGGGAGAGGGGCAGCCTTCCCATGGCAGATGCCCTGAGGGAAAGCATGGTCTCTGTGCTAGAGCTGCAGCTGGGAGGAAATCACAGCATCAGGGGAATGAGTCTCTATCCTGGGACCCAGCTGGTTTGGGACCAGAAGAGGCTGGGAGAGCACTTTGGGCTGTCCTGGGGCTGCTTTTGGCCTGCCTGAAACAGGGGATTTCTGTGCTGGGTGCCAGGAGAGGGAACATCTCTTGCTTCTCCCCCACAGACATCACCGGCCCCATTGTCCTGCAAACCTACCGGGCTGTTGCTGACTACGAGAAGAGCTCCACATCTGAGATGGCTCTAAAAGCTGGGGATATGGTGGATGTCGTGGAGAAGGGTGAAAGCGGTATGTGCCCATTCCCCCAGAGAGCCGCCAAGGGCCAGCTCCCTCCATTTCAGCATGGGGACTGCCCTTGCATCTCAAGTTCAAATGGAGTACGCAAGCTAGTTTTGCCAGTGCATGTGTTAAAGGGTAGGCAGTTGTATCAGGGTCTCCTGATGCAGAGAGGCTTGGAGCAAATGCAGCCAGCAGCACTGAACCTCTTGGTACTTCCTGCCCCCTTGGGACGTTTCACATTCACATGGCGCCACATGACAGTCAGTTTTGGCTGGGGAGGGTGTGGAGCAATCCTAGAAAACCCTGAAATCATCTCGCATGCCTCAGCCTGTGAGGTTTCCTGCCCAGGAGGAAACAGGATGAACTGACCAAGCTCCCTGGTTGTGCCATGTAAACAGAGACGGGCCCCAGCCCTGTCCGTTCCGTCCAGGCCACATGGATGCCTGTGTGTATTCCAGCTGGGGCCAGAACCGATGCTGGTGCCCCCACAACACCCTCTTCTCTTGCCCACAGCACCGTCTGCTCTTGCCTATGGCTGCTTTTGTTGCAGGTTGGTGGTTTTGCCAGTTGAAGAATAAACGGGGCTGGGTGCCAGCTGCCTACCTGGAGCCGATAGATGGTCCTGATGAGTCTGAAGAGCAGGAGCCCAACTACGCAGGTAAAATGTTGGGGTGAACAGGGCATGCAGCAGAACACAGGCTGCCGCTGCTCCCTGCTGGGATGGTTCATTGCAAGGCCCCCGCTGGGCAGTCCACGCTGCAGCAGGACAGCTGGCCACAGAGCTTTTGCTGTAGACGCTGCCAAAAGAAATTGTTCAGTGCCCTACCCTCAACATCAGGGGCTTCCCGTGACCTGCCACTCAGCATTAGATGCTTGTTTTGGCTGATCACGGATGCACATTTTCATCCAGTGCCCATCCTGAGCTAGCTGGGTCCGTGCTGAGTTGCTGGGTTAGGAAAAGAGCACAGTGCAGCATCCGAACTGAGGCACAGGCTTTCCCTAGCACTTGGCTTCTGCGCTGCCCTTATCAGCCCTCCGCATTGCCCCACCATGGCAGCAGGGCCTCATCACACAGAGCAGAGGAAGGACCCTGCAGACTCATGCTGATTGCTCTCCAGGCTTCAGCTTTGTGGTTTTCAAAACGCTGCAACAGAGTCTATTAGAACAACACCTCCTTCTTCCTCATTCAATCACCCAAATTATAAACATGCTTTTCAGCAGCGACAGGTCTATTTCTGCTGCTTGCATTCACCAGCTTTCTCCTGGAAAGCTGCTGGAGATGTGGGATGAGCCACAGGCACCGACAAGGCTGGGGGAAATCTGAGTCCAAACCTGGAGACCTGAAGCACCCTGGGTCTTTCAAAAAACATAGGGTAGATGCTCTGGTGCCCCCTCTCCTCAGCAGCTGGAGAGGACAAGCCCCATCCCTGGCATGGTAGCATGCAACCTGCTGTCCCAATTTTGTGTGCAGGTGAGCAGTACATCGTCCAGAAAAGCTACACAGCTGTGGAGGAGGATGAGCTGACCCTCAAGGAAGGTGATACCATCGAAGTTATCCACAAGCTGCTCGATGGCTGGTGGGTCATCAGGTGAGAGATGCCACAGACAAAGCAGGCAAGCGGGATTCTGGTAGAGGGAAGGGATGAACAAGCAGTTCTCCACACGGACTGTTTGGAGCCACTGCCCAGCACTTCCTTTTGCAGGGCTGCTCCTAGTAGCCTGCGGTTTTGCCAAATGTTAAACATTGCGGATGGACTTCCTCTGCTGAGGGCTTCAGAAATACCCAAGAAGGAAGCAGATGGAAAAAAAAAAATCCACTGTTTTGCCTCCAAGTACTCTGGCACATTTTGCTTTGCAAAACCTCAGCTTTCATCCCAGCCCTGGCCCGCCCTGTAAACTCAGGCTTTCCCAAGGGGAACCCCAGATGCATTTGTGGTCTGGAGAGTGGCAGATTGCACATTTGCAGCAGGACACGACATGCCTGCAAACCCTGGGGATCCTCCTGCCCCAGCATGTGCCCAGGCAAGTGGTCCAGGAGGGTCTCCTGGTGTTTGCAGGTGTGCTGGGCTGAAGGGGGAGATGGGCTGGGGACCAGGGAGTGTTTCTTGAGCACATGGCAGGGTGTCTGGCAGGAGGCCCTGAGCAATGCTTCAGGAGCCCAGTGAAACCCCCAAGGGAGATTATATGAGCTGGTCAGACCCTGAAAGCCCTGAGACATTGCTCTGTCCACTACCTGCTTGCTTTGGGGACTCAAGCTACACTTTCAGGGAGAACCTCAGGCACACGAGGTGGGGGGACAGTGGAAGCCCCCCCATCCCTGCAAGCAACATGAGAAGAAATAGCCCGCCTAGCGCCAGCAGTCCTGCTGGGGACAGGGGCGAGGAGGTGGTGGTGGCAGAGCCAAGAATACAAGCAATGTTGCTTTGTGTTGCACTGCAGGAAGGATGAAACCACAGGATATTACCCCTCCATGTACCTGAAGAAAGCTGGGGAGGCAGACACATCTGTGAAGAGCGAGCTGAGGAACCGGAGCGCTCCTCCACGAAGGTAGGAGAAGCCCTGGGTCGGGGGAGGACAACTAAAGCTTTTATTCAAGAGGAGTGAAATGAAACCAGACAGTGGTGTGTGGTGTTCCTTGCTCGCCCTGTCAATGAGGAGCTGCACAGGACAGATGTGAGCAGGGCAAAGACAGACCAGGAGGCAGATCCTGCAAGGCTGCAGCAAAAATAGCTCTGTGCTCCCCAGCTTCCACAGGTGGAGAGGCCCCCCAGCACTTCCGATGCAGGGCTGTCCTCCAGCCAGGCGTATTTCTCCTTGTCCTTCTGGAAAGTTTCTTTTCTGGGCTTATCTCCTTTAATTTTCGAATTGGCCTTTTTCTTATTTCCTAAGCGCATCCACTGAATCTTTGAGAAGCGAGGAGAGATTTGACTAATCAGAGCTGCCAAACGGCCTAATCTGATGGGAGGATTTGAGCTAATGGAAGGGATTTCATTTTGATTAAAAAGATAAAAAGCAATAATAACTCATTAATTCCGATGCAAAGAAAACTGCTGGGAAGGGCAGAGCTTGCTGCTATCTTTTCTTCCCTACAAGAAAACCAGCAGCTTTTCTATAAAATCTCTCAAAATCCAGCTCTGCTGGTGCACGGATTGAGTGTAAGACAGTGTAAAATGGCCCAAATCCACCTATTTGAGTGCAGTGATGCCTACTGGATACCTTTGGTGGAGGTGAGATGGCCTGTCTCAAGGACAGTGACGTGCCCTACCATGGTTAGTGCTGTCCCTAGGCTGAGCCCTGTTGCAAAGGTGGTCACCTGCCATTGTGGGCAAGAGCTTAGCTTTGAGATGGATGTGTGCTCAAACCAGGGAGAGGCTGAAGGCAGATGGGCACAGCAAGGGGCATTGCCTTGAGCAGAGCAGGAAGACGATGCCACGGGATGGATGTCGGGAGTCACGTCACTCATGCCCTGGTAGTGAAGACAAAGCGGTGGCCTCCGTTCTGCCTGCCTGGGGACGGTCCCCAATGCTGGGGATTCCCCTGTGGCAGCATGCTGCCGCACAGCCCAGGCTGCTCAGCCTTTCACTTCTCTCAGCAGCTTCTCTGCTGTGGGTTCAACACCACACATCCAGGTGCATGCTGACATGTACCCCACATTCTGGTCCCCAGGCCCAGGGACTGATCCTTGGGCGCTGGGGAGCCATGCCAAACACATCATCAGGGATCTCAGTGTTGCAGTCAGTATAGATGCTGTATGTCTATCCATCCAAGATCTATAGATCACTTCCAGAGCTTTCTTGAACTCTGTGGGATAAAGCTCATGCCCATCTCATCCTTCCAGCCTTACGCCCAATCTACCTCGCCATTGCCATCATTACTTTCCAGGCTTGTGCTCAGGCTTCTCCCTTCAGTATTCGCTTCCAAAGAACCACTCCGGCTGCCTCCTAACGCGCTATACATCACGTCTCACCTACAGCTGCCTTCGAGGGCTGGCATCCACCTGCTGCCTTCCACTGGGCAAAACCAGAAAGCTGATATTGGGGTTTGGGTGAGGCAGAGGAGGAAGCGTGGGGTGGAAATCCTCAGCAAAAAAAGTGTCTGGTGTAAGAGCTGCCGACACAGAAACTGAAAGTTTTGTTTCCAACTCACGGCAGATCCACCATCCGAAACGCGAAGAGCATCCACAAGCAGAGCCGGAAGCAGATCAGCCAGGAGACTTACAGGAGGAACAGCAAGAAGTACATCCAGAGCCAGAGGAACATGAAGGAAAACTTGCAGAACAAGGCCAATGTCATCAGTAAGTTCCAGTGGGGCCTTTGCCCTGGATGTGGGCTGAAGTCCTACAGGCATGGCCCGTGTCCTCCAACGCTGGTTGCTGGGGTAGGACGGCACATGGAGGCCACACCTTGCCTGTCCACCCTTCTCCTGTGGGGAAAGTGTGTGCAGGGAGGGGTTTGTTTTCAATGAGGTTTCTTACCTCAGGTGATAGGTCTGAGAGAGGAGCAGAATATGGTCCTGGTGGGAGATCAGCTCATATTTGGGACCTGTGCTTTCCTCTGTGCACCTAACCTCACCCATGCTGCTGTTACCATTACCATTATCATGTACATGAGCTGTCAGCAAAGCACCTGGAGGGAATTGTTGCAGGACAAAGGAGGCTGCTATTGAGGTAGATGCTTTAGATCTGGTAATCCCAGCGCAGGGACCCATGACCTTGCCAAGGGAGAGTAGCTCCTCGCACAGACCTAGAGCTGGGCTTCCACCTGAGCAGAGCTCCCAGCTGGGCACTGGTGAGCTCACCCCACCACCTTGATCACTGGGAAGACCATTACATGTGGCTGAGGCAGGAGGAGAGGCAGGAGCTTTGGTGGCCATTATATAGGAAGCTTTTGAATGTTCACATGAAGGTGGTGGGCAGTGGAGAGCTCTGACAGATCTGTACATCTGCTTTACCTGCAGCTGAGAAAAATGAGCAAGAAGAGAATAAGTCCAAGGCTCAACCTGCTGTTCCTCCCCGTCCCAGCAAAGACCTCATCCTGAACCGCTGTACCGAGAGCACCCGGAGGAAGATCCTATGAAGCCTCAGCCCCCCACGCCAGCCAGCTGATGCTTTATCTCCACCAGCTCCCACACAGCGGGGGCTCAGAGCCAGACTTGGGGGATCCAGGTGGTTCTGGCAGCCACTGCAGGCCCCGGGGGACTGCTGGCCAGATCGGGGCAGCCTGGCGCCTGCCTTCATCCACGGGCACGGTGAGCCCAAGGTGTCCTAATGCCACCATGAGGAGGGACCCAGTCCTGCTTCCCTAGCTCCTGGGGGGCTGAGGCCTCCACAGCGACTGGAGGCCCCTTGCCACTAGACCCCCTTTTATGCCCTATTTGTATTTTGAATGATTTTGTGTTTTTCACCATTAAAGGAGAGACACTTTATAGATGTATTTCAGTGTTTTCCTGGGCAGCTGGTCAGTGTGGTGGCCAGTGGTGTGGTGGCAGGAAAGGCGTTTCTCCCCGCAATGTCTGGTGGGGGATTGGGCAAGGGTCTTGCAAAAGACACTGGTGGGGAGGAAATTCGCTTGGGTGGACAAATGATGGCAGCTTCCTCCTGGAAGGTGGCTGCTTTACTCCCTCTGGTGGAAAGCAAGGGCTGGGTTGTGGGGGTAGTCAAAGTCAAATAGAAGAGGGAGGTTCACAATGTGTGGAAAAAGGGACCGGCCACTTGGGAGGAATATAGGAATGTTGACAGCATATGCAAAGATGTGACGAGGAAGGCCCACTTGGGATGAAATCTGGCGAGGAATGTCAAGGATAACAAGATGGGCTTCTTTAAATACATCAGCAGTAAAAGGAATACTGGGGGTACAGCAGGCCCACTGCTGAACAAGGTGTGTGCCCTGGTGACCAGGGTGCAGAGAAGGCGGAGTTACTGAATGCCCGTGCTTATGTCTTTACTGCTAAGGCTGGCCCTCAGGCATCCCAGACCCAGAGGAGAGAGAAAAAATCTGGAGAAAGGACAGCGAACTGCTTGAGCAAGCCCAGCGCAGAGCTACCAAGATGATCAGGGGGCTGGAGCACCTCCCTTATGAGAAAGGCTGAGAGACCTGGGTTTGTTCAGCCTGCAGAAGAGAAGGCTGAGGGGGGATCTCATCAATGCCTATAAATATCTGAAGGGTGGGTGTCAGGGGGATGGGCCGGGCTCTTTTCAGCGGTGCCCAACGCCAGGCCAAGGGGCCACGGGCACAAGCTGGAACACGGGAAGTTCCACCTGAACATGAGGACAAACCCCTTCCCTGTGCGGGTGCCAGAGCAGGGGCACAGGCTGCCCAGAGAGGCTGTGGGGTCCCTTCCCTGGAGACATTCACCCCCCGCCTGGACGCGGCCCTGTGCCCCTGCTCTGGGGGTGCCTGCTCCAGCAGGGGTGGGACAGGATGAGCTCCAGAGGGCCCTTCCAACCCCTGCCATTCTGGGATTCTGTGATTTTGTGATATGGTGTCTGCTGGGTGGGGTGGGAGCCGTGAGGCAGCTCCACCACCGCCATGCTGCGTGGGTTCAGGTTCAGGTTTGGGAAGTAGGTCTGGGTCTAGGTTTGGGCCTGGGTTTGGATTTGGGTCTACATTTGTGTCTAGTTCTGGATCTAGTTCTGGGTAGGGGACTAGGTTTTGGTCTAGGTTTGGGTTGGGTCTAGTTCTGGGTCTGGGACTAGTTTTGAGTATGGGTTTGGGTTAGGGTCTGGGTCTATTATGGGTGAAGGACTAGGCTTGGGCCTGGGTTTGGGCCTGAATGTAGGTTTGTGTCGTGGTCTCGGTGTTGGTTTATATTTAGACCTAGGTCCGAGCCCGCGACAGGTGGGACCCACTCCCGCCGTTGGGCGGCGTAACCCCTTTAAGACGATCCCGTCGCGCGCTCCAGCCGACCGGCCGGCCTTTCGCGCAGCACGTGACGGCGGTGCCGCGGCCTGGCGCACGCGCACGGGGGCGGCAGGCGGGAGGCCGCCAAGATGGCGGCGGCGGCAGCCGTGGCCGGGCGGGGAGCGCTGAGGGGGCCGCTGGGGACGCCGCCGCCCGTCCTCCGCAGGGGCCTGGCCACGCCGTCGGGCCCGCGGAGCGTCCGCCAGCTGAGGGAGGCCGAGGAGGCCGCCCCCATCTTCCAGTACGCGGGGAAGTCGGCCAGGCGGAAGGACCGCGTCTTCGTCTGGGGCTTCTGCTACTCGGGTGCCCTGGGCGTCCCCAGCTTCGTGAGGCCGGACGCGGGCTGGAAGAAGCCGCGGCGGATCCAACCCACGCCCTACCGGCTGGAGACGGCGGAGAAGGTGGGCCGGGGTCGGCGGCCGGTGCGTGCTGGGGGCAGCGGTAGCCGGCCTTCCCCAACGCCTCCGCCTACCCACACACGCCTCCGCCTGCTCACGCACCTCTGAAAGCGGCCCTGAAAGGCTAACTAACCTGATTCAGAGACTTTGAGGTGACTGAGGAATAGTGTGGCCAGCAGGAGCCGGGCAGGGATGGGGCCCCTGTGCTCGGCCCTGGGGAGGCCCCACCTCGAATGCTGGGCTCAGGTTTGGGCCCCTCGGGACAAGAAGGGCCTTGAGGGGCTGGAGCGTGTCCAGAGAAGGGCAGCGGGGCTGGGGCAGGGTCTGGAGCACAAGTGTGCTGGGGGGCGGCTGGGGGAGCTGGGGGGGTTTAGCCTGGAGAAGAGGGGGCTGAGGGGAGCCCTTCTCGCTCTCTGCAGCTGCCTGAGAGGGGCTGGAGTGAGGGGGGGGCTGGTCTCTGCTCCCAGATAACAAGCATAGGATGAGAGGAAACGGCCTCAAGCTGTGTCGGGAGGTTTAGGCTGGATATTAGGAGAAACGTCTTTACTGCAAGAGTGGTCAGGCATTGGAAGAGGTGGTGGAGTCCCCAGCCCTGGAGGTGTTCAAAAAAGGTGTAGACATGGCACTTCAGGGCATGGTTTAGGAGGCTGGGGGGTGTTGGTTTGATGGTTGTACTTGACCTTGGAGGTCTTTTCCAACCTTAATAGTTCTGTGATCCGTTTTTGTAATTGATAGCGTTATTCATCAGGATGAATTTTGGCATAACTACAGTAGCATACTGTATATATGTAGGTATATATAGAATGCGTATATATTCTACATAAAATGTATATCTATAATCTTTTGTCAGAGCCATAAGGGACCAAGAGTGTGAAAAACATTTATCAGAGAGGTAGGGCCTTGTTTTCAGTGCCTTTCCTGGCTACTTTCAGCTTCATCAAGAAAAAAGAAACAGGAAGTTCCGCCTAAACATGAGACAAAAACTTTTCTACTGTGCGGGTGCCAGAGCAGGGGCACAGGCTGCCCAGAGAGGCTGTGGGGTCCCTTCCCTGGAGACATTCACCCCCCGCCTGGACGCGGCCCTGTGCCCCTGCTCTGGGTGTGCCTGCTCCAGCAGGAGGTGGGATGGGATGAGCTCCAGTGGGCCCTGGCATTCTATGATTTTGTGAGTCTGCTAAATTGGAAGCTTGTACTGAAAGTCATGTTACTTTTCTATGTGTTTCAAACATCATGCTCTGCTGTCCAGCTCAAAGAAGGTCAGAGCTGTTTTACTGGGCTTTTTTTTTTTTTTGGCAAAAGAAGTAAAGCAGGAGAATGTTAATCTCTTAATATTTCTTTGTGGTTTATTTGTTGTTGTTTTTTTTTTCATGTACTCCTGATGCAGGTCAGCATATAGGTCTTCCTGTTGTCTTTGAATCAGTCCAAAATAATACAAAAAAGTAGTAGTATGCAAACAAAAACAAAACTCTAGAGTGGTAATGTTAGGCTTGCGTTTATACCCTTGTGCTTATCACTGTAGAGCGTTTCTGCAGTTTTGTGAAGACTGCATGTACTGTGAATTTGGATATGGATCATGAAGGAGGAATGTTGATCAACAAATAGTATGGGGTGAAACTTGTTTTTCTATGCCATAGTTTGTAACTTTGTTTCTCTTCAAAGATATCGTCTGCTGCCTGTGGTTATGGATTCACGCTGCTGTCCTCTAAGACCACGGACATCACCAAAGTGTGGGGCATGGGGTTGAACAAGGATTCCCAGCTTGGATTTCAGAGAAGCGTAAGAGATCGAAGTAAGGATTGAGGTGGTGTAAGGGCTTACAGGGCAGCACTACAGGATACATGTGATGTGGGAAACTTCAGGTTAGAAGGCATTAAAAAATGTCCAGAAGGCTTTGATGCAGAGGCTATGCCTTTTTTTAAATTTTTCTTTCTTTTTAAAAATAGGTTTTTTTTAAGAACTTGGCTATGTTTTTGCACTTGGCTATGTTTGTGCATGGTTTGTAACTGATCAAGGTATGCATTTGTTCTGTGCAGTGCGCTTACGTTCTTGCCTGGATGTAATTAAAAACTGAGTAACTTCATTCTTAATAAATGTGTGTGTGTTGGTTAAGGTGTTGCTTTCAATCTCTGTGGTTTGATAGTAGACGATGTAGTGGGCTAGTTAATGAAATTATTTTGGCAAGGTGATTTGCTCACATCTGTTGCCTTTGCATCTATAAACTAATTTCCTTTCCCACAAGAGATCTTTTTATACAGTCAGTGGAATTTTGTGTGAGGCTGTAGGAGTGTTTTATTTTAATACCAAATTACAATTTGAAAGAAAAACATGGTGTTTGGTCATTCTGTTTTACACCAGGCTCTCAAATGCATTTATGATTTCTGTGCAGAACATTGCCACCTTCCACCTAAAACAGATATGAAAAACACAGACTTACTTCCCTGGCTGTCTCTTAACTGTTTGGAAACATTGTTCCATGTTAAAAGCAGATTTTCCTCTTTAATAGTGTACAAGAGCCTAATCCATTAAGGTATAGTGCATCTGATGTGGGCAAAAGATAAAACTTTGTGGAGAAGCAAAAGCAAATTGCTGCTACTGCGCAGAATGCTGGAGTTTACAGTGGTGCTGCTGTTGGGCACAGTTCCTAGCATACTGTGTAGATTTCCAAGAGCGTGTGTACGCGGTGAGTATGTGTGCTTAAACAGCAGCTACAAAATCAAGGGACTGTGGAAGCTTCCACTCACTTCTGCTTTTAAAAGTTTCAGCTCTTACTCTTTGTTCCGTAACTGTTGATGTCTCAGGAGTGTCCTGTCATTTTCTTGTTCTTCATCTGACCCACAGATTATTTTTGCCAGAGAATCCATAAGTAGGTTATGCAGTTCAGGCCCTTCTAAGCAAGGGAGCATTCAGTCTTCAATAGGATCTGTTGAAAGTGGTGTGCAGATCAGTGGGTCTGTTGCTGCTCCACATCTAACTTCCCACAGAGAAGCTTCCTGTTGGACATGCTGCTTGTTACTCAGTTTTACAAACTTACTTTGGTACATGCTACTTCTAACTCTGTGTCCCTGTAGATGGTTTGTTTCCAGGGGAATTTATAACCTTCTGACTTTGAGATGGTTGTTTTTCATACTCTAACTTGAGCTGTTTCTAAGCTAAACTCCTAATAACTCACTCTTGCCCTCCCCTGCCTCAGCCATCTTGTCTTTTCTCTAAAATCCCTCAGATATCAGTGGTGATATTGAGTTCATTACCACAGATCCCAGGAGCTTGTGACTCTGCTGGAAGGAAGAGGCGGAGGGGAGGAAAGGAGAGGGAGAGAGGAAAAGGTTTTATGCTTTGTGACTTCTATGTCTCTCCTAGATGGATGCAACCTCACTGCCTTTCTGTCCCTGTTATATTGCAAGGCAGGCTCCAGCCATTTGCAAGCGGGAATGTGATGCCTGTCCTCAAGTTCCATCAAGTAGTGTCTTAGTCTAAAAGGGTCTGCGTAGATTTTCTGGGGTTTGTTTGGTTTTGGGGTTGGTTTTTTTTTTTTTTCCAATCGAAGGCAGTGAGAACTAGTTAAAGCACTGCTCCATGTGAGCAGAGTACCGCTTTGGGTCCCTTGGGATTTGATTTCACTTGTTACAGTGGCTTTCTTTGATATCAAAGCTTTTTATCTTCCCTTAACCTTTTCCCTAGTACTGATTTATGTTTTTATGTTCTTTTTTTTTCCCCCTCTTTCCCAGTTGACTGTAACTAATCACATATTTTTCAAGTTACTAAATCTTCTTTTTCTAGTAAAGCTTGTGATTTTTTTTCATAAACCTTAGATCACATATCCCCTATGGAGCCATGCTAGCTAGTGTTTCTTGCGTTCCTTTTTTTCTGAAAAGACCTTTAGTCTACTGTTCTTTAAATATGAAGCCCAAAGACATTTTTGTTCACCTTTTGTGCTGTCTTTTTGTGATTGCTGCTATTGTACCTTGTTTGCAATATACCCCGTTGCACAGAGTACTTAGTTTGTGCTTAGCGTTAAGCTCACTGGTAATCCAACCTTATTCACCAAAGTGGTTGAACATGTGGCTCAGTAAAAGGCTGAAAGCCTCCATTTCACACTTCTGGCCACCTAAAGCCTTAATAATGTTCAGCTTCTAGGTATGGTGGATTTTTGATAAGGCAGTGGTTGTTGGCTTCAACCATTCCTATGGCTTTTTAACTTCCCCTCCAATGAATCCCAGTCAACCTTTTACTTGGGTTAGTGTCATGGCTTTCTAAAATATATCTGCTTTTGTAACAAAATGGAAGTGAGTGTGTATGTACAACAGGATTGGCAAATATGTGATGAATTTGCTTTGTGGAAGCTACTGACTTTTTAAATTTCTCTCTCTTCCTTAAGCTAAGGGCTATGAATATGTCTTGGAACCATCTCCAATTCCATTACCATTGGAGAAGCCGCAGCAAACTCGAGTCTTGCAGGTGTCCTGTGGGAGAGCACATTCCCTGATCCTGACAGACAACGAGGGAGGTATAGTATCGCTTGTGCTGGTGATGGGACGCCTGACTATGCTTTCATTAAAAGCTCTAGAAAAGATTGTCTTCTGTCCTTTAGAACTAGACCCCCAAATAGGCTGTTCTTACTATAAAGGTGATGCAGGTGGTGGTTGGCCTGTGTGGGGTTGCTGCTGGGAGGGAGAGCCCTGAGCTGATAATCATGTGTTGAGCTCTGCTTGGCTCAAGCTGTACATGAGTTGGAAGCTTTTTCACTACAAATATTGTAAAATACATATTATTTTTTTTTAAATCTAGCCCCAGGCCTCATGTAAGTGTAGCCTATTTGTCTTGTTCAGTCAGCCGTGTTTTTGAATTCAGTTTGAGATGGCTATGCCAATACTCCTCTGTTATTTTCCTCTTGAAGCCCTAGAGTGCTACATTCATAAAAGTGATTAATTAATAGGCCTTTATACAGAAGATCCTCAGTGTGAATTGGCTCTCCACGTCTCTGGGAATTCTCTGGTGCAGTGGCTTCAGTGCTGCGCTGGGCGATCCAGTGCTGCTTATCAGTGGGTGAGCTGGTTGGCTGGTTGGTTGATTTAATGCTCCTGTGGGAGCACTGATCTCTTTGAGTCTCCTTGGCAACGGCAGGATGAACTAGGCAATTACTGAAAAACAGCCAACAGGCTCCAGGTACTGCTACTGTGCCTACAACAATATTGCCAGGATATTGTTGACTAAAATGGATTCAGTCACTTGAATTTAAGTGAACTTCGGTTTGAAGAAAGCTTATGTCAATTTTTATGGTACTGTGTTCCACCTTTCGTACTGAGGACCGCGTGAAAATATTTTGTACCGGAAAAGAAGCTTTCAGGGGAATGGACAATAATAAAACTAGTGCATTTTATCGTTGCTTTTCAGTTTTTACCATGGGGAACAATTCTTATGGACAGTGTGGCCGGAAGGTTGTTGAAGATGAAACCTACAGGTGAGAATCCAAAGATCCTGAACTTCGTTAAGGTTAAAAACATAATTTCATGAAAACAACCCTACAGAAAAGCCTGGAGGTGGGCAAAATCTGGTAGTACAACGATGCCATTTAAGACTAAGGAGTCTGGGAACAGGCTTTTTTGCTGCAGACATTATATAAATGGCCTGGCTTTAAACCCAGGCTGGGCACGAGCGCTCTTCTGACCACGTTCACAAAAGACAGAAGGATGTCAGCATGTGACGGTGTTTGCAGGGCATAGTGTGAAAACCCAACATTCGTAAAGTGCTTGAGGTAATTGGCATTAGTAGTTGGTCTTTCTCCCCTTAGCTTCTCAGAGTGCTAGTGCTATTTCTGAGGGTGTTAGAAATGCCATTTAATAATGAAAGAGGCATCCTTTTGTTGAATCTGTTTGCTGTAACTGCCATTGAATCTGTAGTGCTTTTCCTTTATGGGGTTTTTGTGGGCCACACCAAAGCATATTCTCAAAATGCTCTCTAAGATGGTAGCGATGGAAGTGGATAGTGGGAATATGCTGGAAGTTACTAATTTCCTGGCTGGGCCTTGAAGAGATCTTGCTGATTGCTCTCTGTGATCCACAAGACTTGGCCTGTAGAGTTTAAGATGGTAGCGGTAATTTAGCTAGCTTTTTTTGGCCTTGATACTGGAAGTTCGTCATTTGATTGTTCAGAATTTCTGTTTTTGTGAAAGAATGAAATGGGTGTGAATGCTGCACTGCTCTGAGATTCCAATCTGGTTAATCTCTAGTGAAGTGTAGCGTTTATGTAGGTGCTGCAGTATTATCTAGTGCCTGTGCTCATTCCAGACTAGGGAACGTATTTGAGGATTGCTCCCACACCCAATTCCCATGAGAGGTTATATTTAAAAAGTGATAGTTCTTAACTTCTCAAATAAAAGAAGCAAAATTACCTTCCTTCTTTGTGCAGTAATTTTACGATGGAACTATGCTCTTTGAATATATAAGAGAACATGTGAAAGAATCTCTTTTCTTGGAATAACAAAGTGGCTTTCAGTAAAGGCAGGTCTACCTTCACGTTTTTCAGTTGCAGTCCTCTGAACTGTTGTGTTGCCTTTTCTCTTCTCGGTTGTTTTTTGGTGGTATCCAGTGACAGTCATCTAATACATCAGCTGAATGAGTTTGACAGCAGAGTTGTCCAGGTAAGAGGATCTTCTGAACCGAATTCTGAAGGTGAATTGAAAACTGGCTGAAAAGCTGAGCTCAGAGGGTGGCGTCTCCCTCCTTGGAGACATTCAAAAGCCATCTGGACGTAGTCCTGGACAACTGCCTGTAGGTGTCCCTGTGTGAGTGGAGGGGTTCGACCAGATGTTTTTCTGAGGTTCCTTCCAACCTCAACCAGTCTGTGATTCTGTAATGAAATAAAAAAATCATTATGCAAATCATTCAGTTGAAGCTCTTTAAAATGATGAGGTGATCTACTATATGGTTGCTTATAAAAAGCACAAGGTGGCATTTTGCTCCATGCCTGTGCAGAGCAGTTGCAACTGGCAGTGCAGGGTCTGAACTTACTGAAGTATTTGATTGGAATGACAATGCAGTGTTCGCTTGGTTCACTTCTAGGTAACACCTGCATGGCAGGGAAGTTGTTTTGATGCCTCATTTCTTCCTGTTCGGATTTCTTGCTCTTGTTCCCCTTTGGCACTTTTATATCAATTGAACTGTTTTATTTTGAATTTTGTCTTCCTCATTTCAATAGTGAGCTGTGAGACTGTCCACTTAGACTAGCCAGCATTTCCCTAGGGCAGGTTTCTAGGAGCGCAAGGGATCACAGGGCAGCATAAATGCCACGGAGTGTGCACACGGCTGCAGTATTTCCAGGCACAGGCGCAGTTCCCTAGTACGTCTGTGCCACTGTAGTGGTACTGTGTGGCCAAACATTGCTCTTGTTCCATGCAGCATCCTAGAAAGCAAGGGTCGCTTACTTAGGTCCATGTGATGAATACGCTGTGGTACATCCGAATGATGTTTTGAATTAGGCTTGTGAACTTTTATTTGGATTTTTCGTTATTTTGCTTTTCAAGTGGGTTGAATAATTGGTATCTGTTTGTACTTTGATGACAGCAGTTATGTGCTTAATATTCTTGGTAGTCAACCTCTTCACTTGTGGATCAAATCCCTTTAGTCTTTGGCTAATCTTCAGTGCCTGCTTTTGAAGATCTTGGCTTTAATTCATGCCAAGCCTGTGGCAGACATGATTGCTAGTTCAACATAAATGTCAATTTGAGAACAGATATGTTCCTAGAGCACTTACATGGCAAGGAATCAATAGCAGTTTGTGGAGCCATGTGGTAGCACTCTGGGAAGGGAGATCTCATATTTACTGTTTGCTGTTTTATTGTGTTGCACTGCTGAATTGAGCTCTCTGTTAACTAGGCCTTGGTTTGGATCTCGGAAGAAATCCACTGCAGCGTCACTTTCCACAAAGAAAATTCTGCTGTTTTCTGTGCTGTATCACACTGTTCTTAGCTTTTTCCTGTCTGTAGAGCCATTTGATCTGGAGAGAAAGGTCAAAATCTGAGCTGATGGGCATTGTAGGGTTTGATTGCTCAATTTGTCTGCCAGTAATGCTTCATTAAATCAGTTCTGAACACTTGACCTTTCCTGACCGGCTCTGACTTTCTGTTTGCTTGCAGGTTGTGTGTGGGCAGGACCACAGTCTGTTTAGAACCAAGAAGGGTACGCTCTACGCGTGCGGATGGGGAGCTGATGGGCAAACAGGTAGGAGCTCAGCTAAGCTTGCACTTCAGTGAATTGATGACTTGTCATGGTATTAGCTGGGATAGAGCTAATTTTCTTCACTGCAGCTGGCCTAATGCTATGCTTTGGACTTAGTATGAAACCAATGTTGATAACACACCGATGCTTTGGTTGTTGCTGGGTATTGCTTGTACTAGTCAAGGACATTTTTAGCTTCCCATGCTCTGCTGGGGGCACAAGAAGCCGGGAGGGGAGAGGACACAGCTAAGACAGCAGATTCAAACTGGCCAAAGGGATATTCCATATCATGTGACGTCATGCCCAGTGTATTAACTGGGGGGAGCCGGCTGTGGGGGGAGCAATTGCGGCTTGGAGACCAACAGCGTCAGTCGGCGGGTGGTGAGTGGTTGTATCACTTGTGTGGATTTTTGTTTTTTCTTCCTCCCAAGTGTTCATCTCTCTCTTCCTCTCTCTCATTATTTTCTTTTTCATTAGATTATTATTATTATTACTGTTTTATTTTAGTTATTAAACTGTTCTTATCTCAACTGCAAGTTTTCTTACTTTGGCCCTTCTGATTCTCTCCCCCATCCCACGGGTGGAGGGAGGGAGTGAGCAGCTGTGTGGTATTTAGTTGCTGACTGGGGCTAAACCACAGCATGACTATAGCAAGCTGTCCTAATTCAGAGCTTGTGATGTATGTTTGTCTTGCATGTGTGGACAGAAAGGGGCCGCTGTATTTCTGGCTGTGTGCAGATTTGTCATCATGTTCTCTGTGTGCAACCAAACTAAGATAAACCAGTTCATTTTCAGAGGTGCTTTAGGTGCCATGCTGGGCAATCCAAGCATGCAGTCTGAGGAGAATGCGTCTGCAGCTTGAAGTTTGTGAGGGTATGTGGAAGTGTCATGGGAAGGTTCTGTGCGGGTTTTGCTTCCCGATTCTCAGTTCAGGGTCTGTTTTGCTTCTTGCTCATTTTGAACTGCCAGAGACCTTTGGCAGCTACTGCTGTCTTAGCATGGGATCTTTGGCCAGGCCCTTGTCCTGGTGACTTTTGCTGTCAGAGGACTTTCAGTCCTTCCTACTGTTTAGTTCTTCTGTTCCTGAAGCTGGGTTCTGCCTGTGGTTCTCCTGAGTGGATGAACTGTAGCTCTTCTTGTTTGTCATCTACATTCTGGCCTCTTGTCCAGACAGCTCTTTCTCATGTAGTGTGCGTGCTTCCTAGCCTCTTTTGCCTCTTCACTGGCTGTTGTCTAAACTGATTGCAGTGTGTTGTCACTCCTGGCTCTCCTTGCAGAAGGCAGGATGCAGCTGGTTTGTGAAACTTCACCTCTGGGATGGCTGCCTGGAGTTACTGCTCTCTCAAACACTTTAGTCCATGTAGACAAGAGAGATGAGGACCTAGACTGTTTTCCAGATGTGATTGTATAAAGTTGTTTGGTGCTCTAGAGGGGTAGCTTTGGCTAGTAGAACTGGTATTTGTGGCTGCATGTCCATTGAAGCTGGTAGTTGAGAGATGGACAGAAGGATTTCTTTTGGAAGGAGGGCGATTGAGTTATAACATGACAAAATGGTCCTATGTAGGCATGAGAAGTGTGTCTGGAAGAAAATTCCTCATCATCTCTCTACTTTTTTCCTTTCAGGTCTTGGACACTACAACATCACCAGCGTTCCTACCAAGCTACATGGTGACATTGCTGGGGTAAACATTATCCAGGTCTCTTCCTATGGAGACTGTTGTCTGGCTGTTTCAGATGAAGGAGACATCTTTGGTTGGGGAAATTCAGAATACTTGCAGTTGGCCTCTGTCACAGAAACAACACAGGTCAGTTGGCCTGGGGGCGTGTTTTCACATGTTTCTGTTGACCACCTGCACATAGCATTAAAAATTACACACTTCTGTCTGCTCTGGGTTCTTTTGACAGCAGTATAAGTCAATATAAACTAACACTACTAGCAGGCTGGTTTTACCTATGCTTACAAAACCAGCCTGTCTGAAATGGCTGTATAGCTTTAGGGCAGTACATTTCCCAGCTATTGATAGGCAAAGGCTTTGGTCACCTCACCCCAGCTTGTTAGTCTGTTGTAAAGGAAGAGTGCACCCCATGCTCTCCTTTCCCCATCCCATGGACTTTGCATTAAACTGAGATCCAGCTTCAGTGCTTGTGCTGGTTCCAGGACAGGAATTAGTCTCTTTGCTGGCTAATTTAGAATTCCGAGTGGTCCTGCCTTGAGCATGGTGCTGGTCCAGATGACCCTTGGAAGACCCCTGTGTTGGTGAATTTTTCATGAACAACCTTAGTAGGTTTATAGCTGAGTCCTGAACAAATCCCAGTGTCTCACAGCTAAAAGTTTTTTGAAGCAAATTTATGTGGGGTAAAAATACAGTGCTGACTTGCCACTAAGCACTGTAGTACTGAGGTAATTAGGCAGATGGCCTCCTCTTACAGTTAGTGTAGGAAATGGAGTCAGGGAATTAATACTCAGGCTATTCTTGGCAGGAGGCTAAGAGCAGACAGTTGCATTAGTGTGGCTTTAGTGAAATCTGTACCTTTTGTTTCCCATGCCTCTCCTGATATATCCTTTTAATGTAGGGCTAATTACTGAGACCCGTAAGGCCTGAAGACAGTGACCAGGTTAAGTAGCATAGTAGTTTCCTGGCTGGGTGCTCGATGGAGGCTGGAGGGGTCTGAAATGGACGAGTGGCATGTTTGCCAAAGTGGGAGTTTTAGGTACAGTATAGATAAAAGTCCAAACTGTGGAACAGCAGAGCTGGATATTATCTGGAAATCTGAGGTCACTGGTTACATGTGTCAAGCCCTGTAGGTTTCTGGTGTATTGAACTGTACCAAATAAGAGTGATTTTCATTGAGTGATTTTTCCCTAGTATGTACAGAAAAGCCACCCCAGACCAAATTTTAATGATCTTGTCCATTGTGAAAACTTGCCGTTGTGCTCACCTACTGGCTTTCCCATTGTGTCTAACTTACAGAGCCAGGGATATAAGCAGACATTAAGCATTCCCAGCTTTATTGCCATGCATGTAAGCTTTTCAGTGGGTAACTTTTCCCACTTTGTCTCCACGTTCAGCCTTAATGAATTTCATGTAGCTTTTTTAATCTTGGGACTGGCATTCGTTCCGTTATTCCGTTATTGTGTCCAGTTTATTACCTTGTCTCTAATGACTCTCTTGCAACCTCATACAGGTCAATGTTCCCAGACATTTGCCGTTCAAGATTGGGAAGATAAAGGAGGCTGCATGTGGAGGGACTGGCAATGTTGTGCTGACAGGTGAGATTGCTTTTCCAATCATCCTCTTTAGTGCAAGGCTGTGCAGCAGGTGGTTTGTAACATGATGGAGCATCTTGTTCACTGGAAAGAGGGAAGTACTGTCTGTTAGGAGGAGAGCTGGGAAACTGAGAAACCTGTGATTTCAGAATGTACTACGGGAGTTCTTTGCACTAGCTGCAGAGCATTGCTGCCAGTGTGTGCTGTTGAGAGCACTTATGCTAACTGTAACAAGGGCATGGCCTCTGCTTGCTGTTCCGATCCCTTGTTTGTTGATGACACAGGCCATGTGTGGCCTATGATGAAGATGGATATAGGGAGGAACACTTGAGAGAAAGAGCAGCCCTTCAGACTCATTATAAATCTGACATGCAAATAAATCTTGATAAACTAGGCTGGAAATTAGAGAGTTCTGAGAACAGCGAAACTCTGCAGCAGGCTTCTTAGCGAATGCTGCTTTGGACTGCCAGCAGCCAGGGAAGCACAGCTTGAAAGTCACGGAATAAAGGAGTGAGGGAAAGGATTGTACTAGTTTTATGAGGGATCGTCTCAAGAAAGGCATTCGTATACCTGGTTGTAGTTGCTGTGATGACGAGACATTTGAGATTCTAGCGTGAAGGGAGCAGCGGTAGCAGGCATAGCAACTTACTCTTGTCTTATGCTGTCCAACTGCTGCCTTTCCCAGGCACCCAACTTAAGGCAGAATGCCAGGCAGAGCAACTAGCCTACCACTGGTTTGGCCATGCCTCAAAGGAAAAAGAGGTGGTAATAAAACTGACTGACGGAGGCAGAGGATGAATGTAAGCTGAAGTAGTTTATCCAGCCCACACTGGCATGTTTTCCCCATGAAGGTTTTGCCTGTGAAGATTGGTCTGCTTGCACACCTTAGGTAAAAATTAAGGCATTTGAATGGGGATGCATTGTTTGCTACTTTTCAATAATCAAAAGGTGCTAGACTGCTCTGGGAGAACAGCAAATATCCTTTGGGATCTGATTAACTTGGGATCATGGCATGAATTTCACAAGCACAGGCTTTCTTACAGAATGTGTTCTTATTGTATTACAGAAGAAGGAAATGTTTTTGTCTGGGGATATGGAATTCTTGGGAAAGGCCCAAGCATAATAGAGACAGCAGTGCCAGAGATGATCCCACCCAGCCTTTTTGGCTGGTCAGTCTTCAATCCGGATGTCCGTGTTGCTCATGTTCGCTGTGGACTCAGCCAGTTTGCGGCACTTACAAGTAAGTTTCTAGTCCTACTGTCACAGAGAAGTCATGTGGGCAGTCGGGGAAAAAAAACCAAACCAAAAAAGTGCCCATCTTTCTTTAAACTTAAAGCATGCTGGAATGCAACAGGAGGGGCGGACAGCATATTTATAGGCGTCAGCACGGTTTCTAACATAAGTACTGCACTAACTTATGCTTTAATTAAGAAAGTGTTATTCTCCTAAAGCAAACAAAAAAAATCCTCTCAAACAGGAAACCTGGGAAAGTTTTTTTTCATGTCCTTGTACAGAATAAGTCAGTCAGTTGCACTTTACAAGCAGCAGGAATTTGTGATAAATGAACAAACTAAAACTGAGTCTAAATTGGAGCTAGATGTCAGGGTTTCTTGGCCTTTCTAACGAATTCAGTTAGCAATCTGAGGTAGGAAGACCTACACATTTAACATGCAAAGGGTATGATACTCTGGTATGTACACCCTGTACTTGATACCAAGTCTTTAAAAGGAAGTTTTGAATTTGAAAGTCACTTAAACATGGGCAGCAGAGGGCAGCAGCACAGAAAACCCACATACTTGGTAGCAAAATTAAGAGCTTACTAAGAAAAGTGTCAGGTGCCAACGTGCTCCATCCTTCCTGGGGCGGTGGTATGCGTGGTGCTATCAGTCAGGTTTCTCCCCCTGGTGTTCAGGAAGCGTTAGAAACTGTGTTCCAATTAAATTGTACTTACATTATAGATCATGTTTTGGTCGCCTCTGCTGTGGGGCTGATCTAAACACTTCTAAAATCTACATATTTTGCTGAGGGGCTTAAAACTGTTCAGCTCTGTTGAACAAAGTTTTTTTCCTTTTCCCCAGTTGTGATTAGAAGGTCACTTCTGTCAGGGGGCTGAATGACCAGTCCCCAGGTGATGGCATTTGCAGTGCTGATAGCTGATGTGGGTCAGCTGTAATTGTCTGACTTCCACCACAAATGATTCCCTGGAATCTCTTCTGCTGCACTCTTTCTTCAGATAAAGTTCCAAAGCAAGAGGTGTAAGAGGGGGACGCAAAGGCTTGTGCCCAGAACTTGCTGCTTGTCCTGCTCGTTGGGCATCATTTTCCCCAAGCACAAGTACATTTATTACACTTGGAACTAAAGTCTATGGCTTTCATACTGCATGTATAACCCTTTATACTTCCAGAAGCACTGTAGCCACACTTGCCAGCATCACAAATAGAATTCTTCCTTTTCAATAACTAAGCCATATTTTTTAATTCTTTTTCCTGTATAGACAGAGGAGAACTGTTTGTATGGGGCAAGAATCTAAGAGGGTGTCTGGGAATTGGAAGAATGGAAGACCAGTATTTCCCATGGAGGGTAAGGATGGTAGTATTAAGGCCAAGAGTATATTCTTTAGCTAGTCTTTGTTATTCCGAGGGCAGGAAACATCATATGCTGCGTAGTTTTGTTGAGTAATTTTGTAAGAAGCGGAATCCTAAGATGTCTGTAGAACTGCTTTGTTTTCCAGAGATCCTTGCCTAGCCTGCTTAGGGAAGGAGGTATTCAGTAAACCTTTTGAGTCTTCTGGTTCTGCTATTTCAGTAGAGATTTCAGATCCCAAAGTAAACCCTGATGCTGTGCCATCGCTTCTGAACAGTTCTTTTCTTCCTGTTCAGTCTTCTACCTGCTACCCCTTACTGCCTCTTCCCTTCTAACCCACACTTCACTTTTGTATGTGCTGCAAAGAAAACCACCAGTATTGGTCATCTGTGACCCAAAGGACTTGCATTACATGTCTAAATTGGGTGAACATTTTTGTTGCAGTGGTCAGACTGTAGTGGCAGCAGGTCCACACAGCAGTGGGCTGCCTTCCCCTGCGCCTCTTCCAAGTCAAGCAGCTCTGGTGGTGGGTCACTGGACTGTCTGTGTAGTTACAGTAGAATATCCTTAGCCACCAAACTGTTTTCATAGCTGTTCTGCAACGCTTCCAGTTCCACTCCCTTCTCTCAGATGGCTCTGAGAGCCAGACTCTGGGTGTAGAAGAGTCTTTGGCTCTGGAGTTCAGCCCTCAGCCTAACAGATGTTCCCAGTCTCCATGAAGGCCAAGTAGGAGAGGAGGGAGGCAATCAGTTGGACCACCCTGGAGTCCTTTTCCATGTGTCTGAACTTGCAGTAGATGTGTTTCTTTGGCATGCTTTCTCCTCCTTTTAAAAAAATGAACAAAAAAGACCAACTCTGGAGCATTTGCCTGAAATCACACTGCTGTGGCTGAGCAGAGTCTCTGAATTCACCAAGCGTGGCATGTCCACATTTCCCTAAGTGTGGACACAGGATTATTCTCTCTCGAGCAGCCAGCTCCTGTCTGGCATTGCTACAGCAGTGCACCAAAACAAGGGCAGTTACCAGGGTACTTGTCTGTGACCTGCTGCCCTAGAACTGGCCATCTCTCCTCTCCCTTAGCTCTAAGGAAGAGCTTCCACTTGTAGCCTCTGCTTTCCTTGAATCTGAAGTCAACTTTAAGTGAAAGAGCTATAAATACAGTAGTGAGTGAGCTGCATCTGCTTAGCATCAAAGCAAAAACTGCCTTAGGCTGGGCTGAGCTTTTGCCTCGTTCCAGTCCTTGCTGATGAGAGAAGAGGCAAATCCTTGTGGTGCTTGGGCAGATCGTCTTTCTGCTGCTGGGATTACTCTGTTCGGTCGTGCTGTTTCTGCTGCTGAACAGATGGGCTGAGGCTACAGTCTCCTCACTGTCTGCTAGTCAGACCTCTCTCTCTGTCCTTCCAAAGGCTTACGTGCCTCTGTGAAGGGAGAGAGGGAATATTTCACAGCTCAGTGCACAAGCATGTCTGGTGCTGAATCTTGCTTTCTCTGGGTTTTCAAGATGGGACTTCCATACGTACAAGTTCCGATGAAACCAACTGGCAAGTTAAGCAGAAGGAGGATGAGAAATAGGAAATACCAGGTGCAAAGTACCAGCCTGAGAAATAATCCGCTCTTGTGTGTCTGACCCAGGTGACTGTACCCGGTGAGGTGGTGGATGTTGCCTGTGGAGTTGATCATATGGTAAGCATGGTTAAGTCTTTCACCTAGTGATATTGCTGGGCCTCAGCGCTGTGTGAAGATGAGGGGACTTGGCGACAAGCTTCTTGGAAAGGAAGACTTATTCCGTGAAGCCAAGCAAGAAACGACTGTGAGCAGAGACAGCCATAGCTGTGCCTGGGTGTGTTGCCATCTCTGCACCACTGAAACACTCTGGCCTGGCTGCAGGAGCAATGTACATTCCCTGAGGAGAGTGGACATGCAGGGAGTGCGCTGGCTGGTTCATGATGAGCTCCCACGTAGCCTGAGGCCCAGCCCACAGCTGGTGAGGCCCTCGTGTGTGTAAGGATGAAAAGCATCTTCCTCAGGGAAAACTGGCACAAGGTGAAAGCTGTAGCAAGGGACATTCATTGGATGCTTTCCTGGGCACCAGCTCTGGGGTCAGCCAAACTGTCTCTCAAGGGAAAGGGTTTTTTAATAACTATTTCTTCTTATGTGGAAGAGAAGTCATGCTGGCTGTTGGCAGTGTCCGCCACCGGCTGCGCTCTGCTCGGGCTGCTCTTCCTTGCGGAAGCTGGAGGTGGCCAGGGGTTTGGAGGTAGTGGTGCGCTAGCAGGGGAAGGAGTGTTAGTGGGCAAGAGGCAGAGCCTTGTTTCTTGGTACTTTCTTAGCAGAGAAGTTGCGGTGAGTGCGTTTAGGACACAGTAGGCTGCTGGAGGTGGGGTGCAACAGCTGTGTGTACCTGTAGCAGGCACTTCCCAAATCTCATACTGAAGTGTGGGAAACTGCCTCCTGTGAAATACTCCAAACATCAGGCAGAGTTGTATCATTTTTTTTGTGTGGGGGATACTTCTACTGTGTAAATTATTTTGGCAAAAATCCAAGCTGTAATGTTTTTAATAAAGTGGTAATGGAAATACTCTTGAGCTTGACTTCACATGCGGGCTGCTCCGTCTTGCACTCGGCTTTTAAACTTAAGCATTTCGGTTCACAGCGGTGTGACGGGAGGCCTCTTTTGTCAGCTGCAACGCCTCTGCACCTGCAGGACTGATCTGTTGTAGGCAGGCACTGTGTCCCAGGGGACACCACATACTCCCATTTTGGCTCCATTATCTGTAATTCTATATTGAATCTATGTTGCGTAATTACCAAAACTTAGGGGCTAAACTCTACCTTGATGAAGTAAGTCTTAAAGGACTTTGCATAAAATATAGAAGTGAAACAAAGTACACAGAAGTAGAGAGAGCTATGTGAGTTGTTAACATTGCAGTGTAACTGGTGTTGCTGTGGTGGGTTGAGGCAGAACAAGCAGAAAGCTGCTGTTAAATTGTGGCAGACCTTCACTGCTGTGAATTCCCATTAAGCTTTAATTTATACCCTCCATCCGACTTTGGCAACTCGAGCTGCCCAAACATGTCTTGTTGGCCTCGTGGGAGCAGCTATGCCCGTTTAACACGAGGAAGCTTATTAAAGCATTGAAGCAAATGTAAAAAACAATGGTAAGAAGGGTGTTTCTAACTCGCTCTTGGTGGATGTTGCTGTTGGAGGAGGGCTGTGCAGGGTGGCTGGTTAGTGCCGGGGAGCTGTAGGCTTTTAGCTGCCGATTGGCGTTCCCTGATGCCACGTGGGGCCAGGCCTTTTGGAGAGCTGGGATGAGAATTAATGCTGTCATACCTGGCTGTGTTGCAGTCTTGCTGTGCAATAAATTGCAAAATCTGTGTGTTAATTAGATGCCAGCTAGGTCTTTAGCCCTAAATAGAAGTGTTATACGGCTTAATGCAGCGGGAATGTTTGCGCTTTCATTACAGTGGCTGTGGGCATTCTCCAACACACTGCTTAATGGGACCAAGGTTAGCGGCAGAGAGCCTGTGGTCTGGTGAGCGCCAGTGCTGAACCTCGTTTGGGTTAATTGTGGTGTCGGGGGTTGACCCTGGCCAGGTGCTCACCAAGCTGCTCTGTCACTCCCCCTCCAGCAACAGGACAGGGGGAGAAAATATGGTAGAAAGCTTGTGGGTTGAGATGAGGACAGGGAGATGACTTACCAGTTACCATGATGGGCAAAGCAGACAACATGGGGAAATTAATTTATTGCCAATGAAACAGAGCAGGATAATGAATAAGAACTAATCTAAAACCACCTTTTCCCTACCCCTTGCTTCTTTTCAGGCTTAAGCTTACTCCTGACTCTTCTACATCCTCCCTTTCCTTGTTCACTGATCATCTTGGTGACTGCATGGTCGTTTCTCTCACACTCTCACTCCTCTCTCGCAGCGCAGCAGTTTTTACCCCTTCCTAAATAATGTTATCACAGAAGCATGACTGCCATCACTGATGGGCTCAGCCTTGGCCAGTGGTGGGTCGTCTCAGAGCTGGGTGGAGCTGTCTCTGCCCAGCATGGGGGCAGCTCCTGGTGCCTTCTCACAGAAGCCACCCCTGCAGTCCTGTTACCAAAACCTTGCTGCCCAATAGAGGCGGGTGTTGTTGAAGTGATTTGATCCGCAAGATCAGACTAGAGCTTGTCCAGAGCCGTTAGAGAGGCCCTGGCAGAAGTCGTTTCATTATTCGGAGGGTCTTGCACTACTTGGTAAGTTAGATATGCCCGAGAGCCCCAGGCCCACACTAACGCCCAGTGTATTGGTGTTTCTCAACGGCTTTGTCCGGGGGGTGTCAGCGTGCCAAGTGGATGGCAAGAGCTGCCAGGATGGTGGCAAGTGTCGCAGTACAGTGCCCAGCCTGTCCCCAAGCAGCGATTGCTGCCCCCCAGCCAGCTCCCCCCGGTTCACACGCTGGGCACGATGCCATAGGGTATGGAATATCCCTCTGGCCAGTTGGGGTCAGCTGTCCCGGCTGTGCCCCCTCCCAGCTCCTCGTGCATCTCCAGCCTTCCTGGTTGGTAGAACAGGAGAAGCTGCAAAGTCCTTGAATCATTGTAAGCACTGCTTAGCAACAACTAAAACATCAGTGTGTTATCAACATTATTCTCATGCTAAATCCAAAACACAGCAGCATACCAGCTACTAGGAAGAAAATTAACTCTCTCCCAGCCAAAACCAGGACTGTATCCCAAGCCAACCATGTCATCCTCCTGGGCCGCAAGCGGGGCCTATCTGCGCTCCATGCAGCCATCGTCTGTGGCCGAAGTAGCGATCTGAACTGCGGTGGGGTTCATTGCTCCCCTGCCTCCAGCGAGTCTTGTGGTGCAGCTGAAGTGCTGGTGGGATGTGCTGAGTTTGTGGTTGCCTGGGCTGGAGCTGCTGTTCCCAGGTTGCTCATCACACTCTGCTCTTGTACCGGCAGGATTCTGGAAGTGCAGGGGCAGCTGTGCTGGGCTAAAGCTGGGCCCCCTTTCCTCTGGCTGCTGGGGAGAGGTCTTAAGTGGCAGAAGGTTCCTTGGACTGATAACAGAGAACATGGTGTGCAACGCCATGTTTTCTAATTGCCAGCATCATGCTGTGAATGTTGAAATGCAGTTGGGAAGAGGGTTGGTGCTGGTAGCCCAGCTGCCCTCTGCAGCGAACGGCAGGGGTAGGGGGAATGCTGGCTTTGGCACTGGCTGGGCTAGGCTGTCCTCCTGCCCTTTAGCCCTGCAATACAAATGCATCTAAAGAAATCCTCTGCTCCCTGCAAACCTTCCCCGTGAAACACTAATTAAACCTAAAGCCATTGCAGCCCTTGCAAATGGTGGCTGCAGGAGGAGGGTGTTTGGCCACCGTCTTTGCACCTCACTCAGCTGTGAAGCCTCATGGTGCTGCCAGCCTGGCATTTGCCTGTGGAAACTGATATTTGCCTGAATGGAAACCACGCGTCCAGCCCTGTGTGGCGTGGCTGCCCGGCGTGCCATTGGAAAGGGCTCCTCTGAGCCGCCTGCCCGTGCGCCGGCGGGCAGCCGGGGAGCTGCAGCCAGGGCTGCGACCCGGGGAGGGCGGGAGGGCCGTGGCAGGGCGTTGTGGGGTGACCCCTTCCCGCTGCAGCTGGCGGGACTGGCCGTGCAACGCTCCGCAGCCCGCGCCGCTCAGCCCCACGGCCGGGGAGAGGCTGTGGAGGAGAAGCGGAAGGGGAAGCTTTAAGCCGTGGCGTTTCATGGCGCACCGGCCCTGTGGCACCGTCCTGCCTCAGCTCGCCCAGCCGGTCAGGGACGGGGCGTCCTTGGAGGCCTTTCCCTCAGCAGCCGCAGGTTTGCTAAATGAGAGTTGGGCGACAAGTGCCTTTGCCAGGGAGAGCGGTGCCGGGAGCTGCCGCGCTGGCAGCAGTCTCCCAAGTATCGGCACAGGTGAGCTGAATTCACAGTTGTCTCCTGGGATTTCGGTTTGTGGGGGTTTTTTTTAGGGCTTTTTTTGCAGCATTATTCTTACATTTATTGTTATCATGTTTAATATATTCAAGTTGTTCACTATTTAATTACAGCAAATTTAGATTTGTGGGTTTTTTGTTAAATAAAGATTTAGGCGTTGGGCACCCCCCCGCGGGCAGAGCAGCCCCTTCTGTGGCACCCCTCAGCCCAGCACCAGCCTGGCCAGGGCACGCTTTTGGCATTGGAGC
Organism: Phalacrocorax carbo; assembly: GCF_963921805.1. Lineage (NCBI taxonomy): Eukaryota > Metazoa > Chordata > Aves > Suliformes > Phalacrocoracidae > Phalacrocorax > Phalacrocorax carbo. Next base: position 10,624,221 of record NC_087529.1, read on the forward strand.
TCCGCTGGCGGCCAGGACCCGCAAGGAGCCGGTACTGGTGTGGCACCGCTGCGTGCACGGCTCAGGCCGCAGGAAGCCTGGGAACGGCAGCCCCTGCTGCAGAGGGGACGCTGAGGCTGGGGGCAGCCGGCACCTTCCTCGGCTCCGGCTGCCAGGACAGACGGCGCGAAGGAGCGCCCACAAAACTTGATCTTACAAACAGGTTTCCCTTTGGGGGGGGTTGGGGGGAGAGCAGGAGTGCACCCCCACTAAAGGGAGCCCTTCCAGTGATGCGTTGCTTTGACAAGCAGCCAAACAAGAGATGGGAGACTTGCCCTGCCCAATTTTTCACGTCTTTCTTGCGAGCCTGGCTGACAAACGTCCTGCTCGGCTGACCTGCTGCCCTCCTCCCCGTTCGGCTGTGGGTCCAGTTTCAAAGCAAGCGCTGGCCCACGGCTGCTGCCAGCCTGCCCGACCCCGCTGGCTGTGAGGCTGCTGGAGCCGCTGGCTCTGGTGCCCACCAGCACCGTGCTGCTCTGGGAACGGCGCTTCCCCGAGAAACCTTTTGTTACAGCTTGTGAGGGGCAGGAGCCTGAGCGGCCGCAGGACAGAGCCTCCCTTCCCGGGGCCCTGGGAGCTGCTCTGGTGCTGGGCTGCTGAACACCACTTGCTTGTCTTTCATATAATGCTTTTGCCAGCTGGGCATGAGCCAGCAGTGCCCGGGTGGCCAAGGAGGCCACCAGCCCCCGGGCTTGTGTCAGCACTGGTGTGGCCAGCAGGAGCCGGGCAGGGATGGGGCCCCTGTGCTCAGCCCTGGGGAGGCCCCACCTCGAGTGCTGGGCTCAGGTTTGGGCCCCTCGGGACAAGAAGGGCCTTGAGGGGCTGGAGCGTGTCCAGAGAAGGGCAGCGGGGCTGGGGCAGGGTCTGGAGCACAAGTGTGCTGGGGGGCGGCTGGGGGGGCTGGGGGGGTTTAGCCTGGAGAAGGGGGGGCTGAGGGGAGCCCCTCTCGCTCTCTGCAGCTGCCTGAGAGGGGCTGGAGTGAGGGGGGGGGTCGGTCTCTGCTCCCAAATAACAAGTGATAGGATGAGAGGAAATGGCCTCAAGGCGCATCGGGGAGGTTTAGGCTGGATATTAGGAGAAATGTCTTCAGTGCAAGAGTGGTCAGGCATTGGAAGAGGTGGTGGAGTCACCAACCCTGGAGGTGTTCAAAAAAGGTGTAGATGTGGCACTTGGGAATATGGTTTATGAGGCCTGAAGGGGTTGGGTTGACGGTTGTCCTTGATGATCTTGGAGATCTTTTCCTACCTTAATGATTCTATGATTTTTCTCTTGCTAAAGGAGGGGACCGTCATGGGTAAACTTGTTCAGTGTTTGGGCACTTCTGCCAATTGCCGTGATCACGAGGTTGGTGCAGGCTGCAGAGCTTCAGAGACGATGAACAGGAGATAGACAAGAGTGTCTCTGGGATGCAGCAGGTTGAATTGCTGCCAGCTGCAATAGGACACGGCCAGCATCCACCAGGTGAGCGCAACCTCTGGAGAAGGTGAGGGATGGACACTGGTGAGTTCTGGCACCAAGAGGATGGTTCCTGCCTCATCTAAAGTCTTTGAACTACAGAATAGGTTCATCACCCTCAAACTTGAGGAGGAGCCAGATGTGCCTTCAACCAAAGGCGCTGGTCTGCATGACGATCACCAGGGAAAAAAGAAAAACCCACCACACTGAAAAAAGATCAGAGTTTATTTTTAATAGCTCTTTTCATCCTAGATCCCTTGGCCATGTGACCTCTCCCTGGGGGCTGCGCTGCTCTGGTTCGTATGATGCTGAGAGCAGCATTATTCTCGTGTGATGGAGTCACACGCACCCCCCACCCCCACCACTGCAGACCCTTCTCTCCCCACCAGGCAGCACCTGCTGCTCCCTGTGGGTCCATCCCAGGCCCGGATGGTCTCCAACAGCAGGTTGCAAATTGGGGAACACAGAAACAGTGGAAGAGCTGAGGTCAAATCTATTTGGAGACGGGGGGTGGGGGTGTTGGCTACAAGAAAACTGGAGCAAGCAGAAGAAAAAAGAGCTGTGTGGGCCCTAATTCACAACATTCCTGTGGCAGCGCTCTTCCTTTTACTGCTTTGTATCTAGGAAATAACTAAGACAAATGTTATATTTAAGAAGAAAAGGCTCAGCAAACAGAAAAAATAAATACACTCTTTCCCCCTGCCCACTTACTTGTCAAGGCTGAGAGGTTTGTGCTGCTCCCCCCGTGACGGCTGGGCCAGGGCTGCGCAGGAGCCTGGCTGTGGCGTAACGGCGGGGAAACGCCGGCGTCGGGCAGGGGCAGGTGGGAGAAATGGAGTCGGCCGGCAGGGAAAACGCCGACAGCAGGCGGGGTTAGGGCCGCTACTTTGCACCATTTTTGTCCTTTGAAGTAGCAAATGAGCTAGCCCAAAATATATTTGCATCCCTAAATATACCTGCGGTGAGGTGGAGGTAGAGGCCAGAGAAGCACAAGGGGAGCAGCTGAAATTAGAACTAAAATAACCTACTTGATTTCACATTGATTAGCAAGAGTAATTTGCCCTCCAAACACCACCGTGTTCTCTGGTTTGGCTTAAAATAACCTGAAAGTGCTTCAGGACGAGCCGCTTGTGCAGAGCCCTGTACACGTACAGTTCCGAGCAGGTCGGCGCAGGGCTGCGACACACGCTAGCGGCCCAGGGCTGGGGGGCTGCTGGAGGGAAGGGGTGAGAGTGCCATGCCCACAGTCCCTGGCCGCAGCCCGCCGTGCCAAGGCGCTGCTGGCAATGCCCTGCCGGCCAGGGCTCCCATGGCCCCTCCGTGAGCCTCCCGCACAGCGAGGCTGGGCTCGTCTGCCGGCGCGCTGCCGAGCTGGGAATAAAACACAAAAGCCCATAAAAACAAAGACTATTTTAGGCACCTGCTACATTACAGCAAACTCTTTTCTCTACAGGATCCTTCAAAAACAAATGACTCAAAGAACTAATAATTAGCCTGAAGCATTCAAAATACTCCCCCCGAAAAATGTTACTCCATCATGATTCATCAGGATCTATTTTTGCAGGGTTTTCTGCAAGGGGCTGGGGTGCCCCCAGCCCCCTCTGCCTGAGGGCATGAAACTGGTCAGGGAAAGTTTAAAAAAAAATATATATAAAAAAAATAAATTACTGATGCTGATATCATCTCAGTGTGTGCAGTGTCTTAGGGGCATCTGGGCTCCAGTGTAACCGCCTAAGTCCTGTGTATTTACCCTGAGCCCCCACTCGCTGCCGCAGGTAGCGCTGAGCCTGTGTGACACTCTGGGTGTTGGGGTTTTGTGGTTTCGTTGGGGTTTTTTTTGGTAATTGGCGTAAACCCTCCGGGCAATGCTCTGCATTAAGGCTGCATTCCACATTGGCACTACCACGCTAAATTCTTACGTGCATGCTCTTACACTTGACCAGATGAGCCAGAATGAGTTACACTATGCCGGAAGATACTTATCTTAACCACAGTTTATCTAGGTGAGCTGCTTCCCTTTAAATGGCCATTATCATAGAATCATAGCATGCTTTGGGTTGGAAGGGACCTTTAGAGGTCATCTAGTCCAACGCCCCCCCCACCGCACCCCCCAGTGAGCAGGGACAGCTCCAACGCGCTCAGGCTGCTCAGAGCCCCGTCCAGCCTCACCTTGGGTGTCTCTACGGACGGGGCCACCACAGCCTCTCTGGGCAACCTCGGCCAGTGTTTCACCACCCTCACTGCAAAAATCTTTTTCCTTATATCCGGTCTAAATCCCCCCTCCTTTAGTTTAAACTATTACCCCTTGTCCTGTCACAACAGGTCTTGCTAAAGAGATTGCCCCCCCCAGTCCTTCTTGTAGGCCCCCTTGAAGTACTGAAAGGCCACAATAAGGTCTCCCCGCAGCCCTCTCTTCCCCAGGCTGAGCAACCCCAGCGCTCTCAGCCTGTCCTTGTAGGAGAGGCGCTCCAGCCCTCGGAGCATTTTCGTGGCCCCCTCTGGACCCACTCCACCGTCTCCACGTCCTTCCTGAGCTGAGGGCCCCCGAGCTGGAGGCGCCGCTGCAGGTGGGGTCTCACCAGAGCGGCGCAGAGGGCAGAACCCCCTCCCTTGCCCCACTGCCCGCGCTGCTGGGGATGCAGCCCAGGACAGAGCTGGCCTTTTGGGCTGCCAGCCCACATTGTTGGCTCATTCCAGCTTTTTGTTCACCAGCACCCCAAGTCCTTCTCCACAGCACTGCTTTCCATCCCCCAGTCTGTACTGATACCAGGGGTTGCCCCGACCCAGGGCAGGACCTTGCACTTGGCCTTGCTGAACCTCATGAGGGTCTCACAGACCTTGTCCAGGTCGCCTTGGATGACATCCCGTCCTTCCAGTGTATCAACCGCATCGGCAGTTTGGGGTCATCTGCAAATTTGCTGAGGGTGCACTTGATCCCACTGTTTATGTCAGTGATGAAGCTCTTAGTGCTGGTCTCAGTATGGACCCATGAGGGACACCGCTGGTCACTGGTCTCCATCTCGACCGCGAGCCATTGACCACTACCCAGCCAGCCAGCTCCTCATTCACTGACCAGGCCACCCATCAATTCCCTATCATCTCCCCAGCTGAGTGAGAAGGATGCTGTTGGGAACTGTGCCGATGGCCTTACAGACGCCCAGCCAGGTGATGGCCATAGCTCTGCCCTTGCCCACTGATGCAGTCACTCCATCATAGGAGGCCACTAGGTTGGACAGGCAGGACTTGCCCTTGGTGAAGCCATGCAGACGGCCTCGGAGCACCTCCCTGTCCTCCATGTGCCTTAGCAGAGCTTCTAGGAGGAGCCGTTCCATGATCTTCCCAGGCACAGAGGTGAGGCTGACAGCTGTTATAACTGTGATGGGGTGATGAGCCATCTGATCTCACTGGTTTTCGCTTGCACACTTCAGCCAGGCTCTTCAGCTCCTCTGTCCCAAGAAGGGTGTGGCAATGACACTGCAGCTGCACCGAGGCTCCGCCAGCACCCAGCGGCGACTGCCCTAGTCTGCGAGGGGATGGCAGTTCTCCCCGTCCCCTCGGGGTGCAGGGCTTGGGTCATGCCCCATCACAGTCTCTGCTGGGGCTCTCCGGGCACCTGGGCATCTCACACCCTTCTGTGACCAGGTAAAAGTCGTGTCTTGCAACTACGCAGTACCTCACTGATATCTTAAGGGAATAGGCTGGGGCAGGTTTGGTGGCTCCCTGAGAACAGCAACAGGATGGAGAAGATGGTGGCAGCGACCATCCCTAGGGGGTAATATACACCTGGTGACAGGTTCAGGACGCCGGAGCACCTCAGGGACATCTGCTGACCTTCCTAACTGGATGTACGTAGGCAAAGGGCACTGGCGGGAGCAAGGCCCACCAGCGTGGCTGTAGGTCAAAAAACCAGAGCTACATCTTATAGACAATGCCAAGCTCTGCTTTATTTTCATCAGTTTGATCAGTACAAAAGCAGACAGCATATGTTTCACTTTTTATTCTTTTTCATTTTAATTAACACTTTACAAAGTACAAAATATACTGTCATTTATTTTGGAACATTAGGGTTTTCTTCTTTTTTTCTGTGTGTTTTTATTTTTTTTCCCATACAGTACATAAATCTCAGCTTTTCAGCATAAGACCAGCAAAAAAAAGCAGCGTGTGCACTCGCTGGGAAAGCAAAGCGTCCACTTCTCAGCTCCACACTTTGTGCCCAGAGCATGATCCTCAGCTGCTGCCACCACCGGCATGTAACGGCCCCGGGGCGCAACGTCCCCCTCGCCCAGAGGCCAGCGGGAAGGCCACTGACGCCGTCGCTCTCCCCTTCGCCCTGTGCCCCGTGCTCTCAGGAGCTGCTGCCCGCACGCGTGGTGTCCGGCCCCACCGAGCGCAGCCGGCGCTGCCCGGGCCGCAGCCCAGAGCGGGGGGGCAGCACGGGCCCCCTCCCCGGTCAGTTTGTATTAGTCCGGTAATTAAAGGGGAAAAAAAAGACACTTTTTTTGCTTCCCCCCACAAAGGAAAGGCTCCTGTGGGGTTTCCCAGAGGTGAGCAGGGAGGAGAGGCTGAGGGGGGTCGGGGTGCCCAGGGTTGCCCGCGTCCCCAGCCCAACCTCAGCCAGTTTGGTGGGTGTCTGAGGCTAGAAGTGGTATTTCACTTACTGATAAAATAATATATAAATAACCTTTTTAAAGAAGGTCCTAAAGGTTTGTGTTTCCTCCCTGGGCTGCCCAGCAGGGCCATTCGAAGCAGCCAGGGAGCAGAGGGGCAGAGCCTGGCCTGAGCTGGGCAGATGCTGCACCAGGAGCCTCTGCTCTCTAGGAAGTTCTAGAAATTCAGGTCATGCTACGGCCATCCTGGGCACCCAGGGAAAATCTAGGCTCCTTCTTAAGTCCAAAAGAAGAGGAGAAACAGATAAATGCTTAGTCTTGTTCAAGCCAGTTGAGACACTAATGAAGTGGTGATGCAGTACAGCCATGGAAGGGCTGACCCCACCCGTCCAGCTCTGAATGTGCCCAAAGCAGCGGCGTCATGGCATAAACCTGCACCACGACCCCGCAGGGCAACAGCTCACTGCATTTCAGCCCAGAGGGACCGAACTGAAAACCTGTCCCTAAGTACTGCTGAGGCTGACGAGGCCTCACTCCATGCAACACTCCCTCCAAATTAACCCTCCCGCGTGCGTTAAGGTGCCATGAGAGCAGGAGGCGGCCGACGCGCGCCAGCGCCGTGCTGCGGGGCTGCAGCTGGACACGCTTGCGAGGGGGGCTGCAGAGCCGCAGCGTGTTCCCTGCGCACTATGGCACTGAGGAGAGCGCAAATCCCAGCACCTCCAGGACCTGCTGGCATGGCTTGGTGGTGGGAGTGGGTGAGCGTGTTCACCAAACTGAGATCATCACGCTCCCTAATTTTAGTGAAAACAAGGGGAAAGCAGGCTGCCTGGGTAGTTAATGGAGAGAGGGAGGGAGACAGGCTCTTCCAAAGGCTGAATCGGAGCATCCAAAGCCAGATCCTGCCGTGAGTCACTGCCCGGCAGCCTCTTTCTCCCCTCTCCTTCTTGGGTCAGCAGGACGAGCATCCCCTCGCTGTCACTGCCATCCCCGGCTGCTGCAGGGGCAGCGCAGAGGAGGAGGAGGACGTGCTAGCAGAAAACGTGGCTGCCACAGTGCTAAATGTGTCTCATGAACCCCAAACCCAAGCCTGCAGCCCATGCACGGGAAGGACAAGGGGAGGAGTGACCCAGCCGGAGGCAGGGGACAGGTCCGCGCTGGCTGTGACACTGCACACAGCCCCGGGCTGGCAAGAGGCAGGCGAGTGCTACCACCCTCTTCACCGCCAGGCCCCTGGTCGGGGCGCTGACAGCACTCAAACGCAGTTCTCACACCCCTACTACGAACAGCCATCGGGTTAGCATGAGTATTTTTAGCAGCAGTAGCAGCAAGGCTTTCGGGTGAGAGGCGAGAGCAGCCCCAGCTCCAGCACAACCAGAAACACTGGGAAAAGACTCTTCCAGTGCCTTTGGGGAGCTGCAAAAGCACCCCAGCCCCCACCGGTTCACAAATGCAGAGCAAACAAAAACACGGAGGAAGGAAGAACTGAGACAGTGTGGTTCGGGCCCCGTGGGGCTGGGAGGAGGGGACCCCCAACAGGCAGGGTCTGGAGGAGAGCGAGGGCACGATTCATTTTTTAATTCTATGACAAAACCAAGACAAGGCCAAGGTCATCAAGCCAAAGCAGATAGCCTCAAAGGGAAACCTGGGCGCTCCTAGCGCAGAGCCGTCCTTTCGTACACCGACCCTCCCGACCCCAGCGTGGCCCTCACGCACGGGCGCAGGGCTGGCCCCGCTAAACGGCACCGACCCACAAACGCACGCCGCGAGGGGGAACACGGAGGCTTCCTCCCTGAAAGGAGATGCTCAAAATTCTTCAAGGACAGGACTAAACAGCCTGCCTACGCGCATCGCTGCAGATGAGTGGCGTGGCTGGATGGGAGAGCCCTGAACAGCCCGTGCCTCGGGGCTGAGCCGCGGTGGGAAGAGCCCCTGCGCCCTGTGCAGGCCACTCCTGCCCTGAGGCAACGCCGCCCTCGGAAGGTTTGCACTTCCCGCCGGCTGCAGCAGCAGAGCCAGCTCTGTAGGTAATTTCAGTGACCTCAAAAATTCAAAAAACCCACAAGGTTGGCCTTAAAAATAACTACAAGAAAAGACTGCGGGTTTTTTTTTCTCCTTTGCCCTATGCATGAAGCCCCTCGCCCCTTCCTTCAGCTCCCCACACGGCAAATGCTCTTCCCACCGACCACAAAACCAAACAGGACACTGCTGGTTTTCTTCAGCAAAAGGGAAATTCCCGCCACGACCCCTTCCAGCCGATGGGCATGACTCTGCGGGCAGCGAGGACACAGAGGGCACGGCGGCTCCGTTTGCCGGGGCTCTCTGTCCCGTGCGAGCCGTTTCCCAGAGCAGCCTCCCGCCAGCCTGAGCCCGGTGGCTGCTTCAGTGTGGTCCAGCAGGCAAATGGGGCTCACCGCCTCTTTTGGGGCCCGAAGGAGCATTAGTGCTCCCGGCAGCCATCCCGGCAAGTGGGGTGCTTCCAGCGCATTCCCACGAGGGCCAGGGAATCCGGTACCTGGAAACTGTGTTTTCCAAATTACAAAAGAGCTGGTAGGAATCCTTTGGGAAAAAGAAAAAGCTTATTACTGTATTTGCAGAAAGCTGGTTTCGAATCCTCAAGACGCTGAGATAGCAGCAGAAAGCTGGGCGGCGCAAGGGGACCCCAAACTACAGCCAGCCTCCGACAGCATCTTTCCAAACGTGCCATGTAAGAGACACTGCCTCTGCCACATCCACACAGGGAGGAGAAAAGCTACCAGCCCTCCAAAAGGAAGGACAAAAGGAGCCCTTTTTTTGGCATCATCTTTCAGGGTTGGGAGGACACCGCTGGGTTTGCCTCGAGAGGGGCACTCAGCAGCTGATCAGCTCTCCTATGGTACAGGCAGAGGACAGAGTTAAGACAGAGGGGACCAAAGTGCTCCTGCTCCACTCCCGGAGATATTTCAAAATTTCAATCCTGCCGGATTCCTGCCGGGCAACTCTGTCCATCTCCGATCCAAAATCCACCCACGCTTCATTTACAGAATTCTGCAGAAAGCTAAAAAAGAATGGAAACAAGAACCCAAGGGAGCCCAGGGAATTGAGCAGCGGGTTTGCCACCGCTCCCGCAGCCCGGGCCGGGGCTGGGCACGGCCCAGTGGGGCAGCCAGGCCGGGAGGGGGGCGGCCGCCACCCCCCCGCCGCTCCCTACGCCTCGGCTGCAAAGCTTCGGGGCTTTCAGGTCGCGTGAGCGCTCTGGGGTTCGCGCTCCCTCGTGGCTGGGCCCTCGCCAAACCCGGGGCAGGCAGCGGCACGGGTCACCTCCGCAAAGGAGTTACGGCGCGGGGGGAAGCTGTTGCAGGTAACCTGCAGTCGCAAAGCAACACTCAGCCCCAGGCTTCGGGATGCAGATTAGCTTCCCAACCTGAAGGAGAAATGGCTGGTACTGTCTAGAGAGACCAAGGAAGGGACATCTTGGCTGTATGTGTGCCAAAGAGGTACGTTTCTCTGCACATTCATACCCTAACATTAGAATATACTTTGTTTGATACATACTTCATTTATTTCCCCTGCTTAAAACAGGGTTTGTGCATTGCTTCACCGTCACCAGAGATTCTGCAGGGGCTACTCCTGCTCCAGCCAGGATTTGCTGATCAGCCCCCAGTGCACGTCCCGTGTTGCAGAACCCAGTCCTTTTCTTCCCCTGTGCTAACCAGAGCTGGTATTTCAACCACACTGTGCTTTGTGAAGATTAAATAAAGGAGGCCGAGGTATGGAAACGGGACTGAAGACAGCAGAGTAACTCAAGATTCTCAGTCGAGTGTTTCCCTCCCAGGTGCGCTGCACATCTCGGCCAATGTAAACACACCCCAGCACATGCTACAAAATGTAAATACTATTTGGCAAAGTATTACTGGGTTTTACTCTCTAGCAGGCAATACAAGTTTAATCCAATCCAGCATTTGCAGGCAGGACTGGAACAGGTAAGTGAGATGCCTTAAGCTGCTTACTGGAGATGTCCACAATAGTCAGAGTAACAGAGAGAAAAGAAATCCTCATCTAAAGGTTATTTCTTGCCCACTGCCACATGCTGCCATGAGACACGTTCGCTCAGGAGCTAGCAGCCGACACGCAGGCTTGGGCTGAACGGAGAATTTCTCCTTTGCCGTTATCAGAAAATACCAATTATCCAGTGCCAAGACAGGAACGTTTGTTCTCACTGAGCACTGACTGTGCCGACACGGGGCCTGGCACCCTCTGCTCAAGTCGCTGACCCCTGAAGTAGGGAGTGTGAATGCCCCGGTGCGCTCGAACAGAACGTGTAAGTACACGGACGGGAAAAACCACCAGGATGTGACTAAGCCCCCCGGCCACAGTCCCCGACACCACCAGCACCACAGACCACGCAGTGATACTCGGAGGCTTTCCCCCAAGGAAAGGGTGAGCATTGGAAGATTTTTCTGAATACCAGGGGCTTGGGAGGGCTCGTGCCACCTTTTCTGGGGTGGTGCTACCGGGACAAACGCAGCCCCGGGGTGCACTGGGCTGAGCAGGGAGGCTGGGCAGGGAGAGGAGGCCTGGTTGATGCAAAGAGGAGAAAGAAGGAAAATGCTTTTGTGTTCACAGCAACGAGCAAATCTGCATACATTCATACTTGCACACCTAAAAAAGAAAAACAATTCTGTTGCATCACTCGGTACTCCAGCTGTCCCCTCCTTTCCCTGGTTTTTGCATGCCTGGCTATTAACAGGGACCCCCACAGACCTCCTTACAGCCACAGCTCACACGCTGCACACACAGACGTGCGGGAAACTGCCAAGACAGAAACGGGTGCCCACAGCAGTAGAGAAGCTGGGGCTGCCACCACGGCTGCTGCAAGTCAGCAGGGACTGAAGCCCCAGCCCTTCTGCAGCCGGGGCAGCAATGGCTACGTTACCTTACACCAGGGAGGCTGCCTCCTTTGTAACAGAAGAAAATTCAAGTATTGTACGGCAAACCTAAGAAAAGATGGGAAATGGCTTCTTTCAGAGACAGACTCTGATTAAACACATGCTGCTTAGCTTATAATGTCCCCAACAGCTTCCCTACCTTCACGGGAGTCAGAGTCGTGCTGTTAAAACCTCATCCCAGGGACACACTGGGAGACAACAGGTCCCCGCGCCGGGACCTCATGCCTGGGGATGGCAAATCCAGCCCCTGCAAACGCCAGCGCAGTCTCTGAGCAAAGCTGCTTTCTGCCTCGCTTCTCTCAGGTGTTTGCATGCTGCTGAGCGGCCAGGAACACACCTGGCTTCCCACAGAGCCACGCTGGAGCCAGAGCAACCTCCTCTGCTACACGCCCCTCACGCTGCACTGCCTCGTCTCCCTCCCAGCGTCTGCAGGACAAAACTTCATACTTCAGAAAAATTAAACCTGATAAAATTCCGTTGGCTGCTTTTCTTGGCTAAATTCATCATGACCTTGCAGTAACATTTTCCTTCAAGCGTCAGTCCTGAAAATCCCCACGCCTGCTCTGCACGGCACGGCTTAGAAGAGTAAATCACTGCTCGGTGCCATTTGCAACTCCACAAGCAGGGTCTGACACCAACAGCTTCTTGTTAAGAGATGAGGGTTGATTCACCTCTGACCAACAGCATTCCCCACCTGTGCCCCTGGGAATGGTAACACCGAGCTTGGAGTTAGAAATGCAGTTGGAAGCAGCAGCATGATGTTTATATGATGAATGCTCTTTCTAAAAGGCATTGCCAGTAAGTAAGTCTTAATACGAACGTCACCCACCGCAGGTGCCACAATCTCTGTGTCCAGTCAAACCCAAATACTTCCACTAAGGCCTCCCTGTGCAAGGGAGATTATCGCATGCCACTTAAAGCACAGTATTTCAGAAACTCTATCAACTGCAAACAAAACGGAGTTCCATGTCTGACAAGAAACAGAAAGCCGCACAAACCCCCGCGAGGATGCGTTTACGGGCAGACTGAGAATCAGCGACCTGAAAGAGCCGAAAGGTCAGCTGCAAGGCAGCACCCCCGCGGCGTCTGGTGAAGCGTAACTGAAATATCAAAATGGGGGATGTTCTGGGTAAAAACGTTTTCTCACCTGGAGCCTAACAAACCGCTCTCCTGGTCAGCAGGAACCTCTGCCTACAAGATGCAAAGGCCATAGACTTCGAAGGACTGAGTTCAAACAGCTGCTCTCACTTTTAAGAGGGAAAAAAAACCCTCCAACATTTCCATCTATTTAAAGACAACCCACTGATTTAAAGCTCCTCACAGGCCAACAAATGTGAGTTTCCCAGCAGAGCTCTGCGTTAGCCGCGGGTCGCCTCCCGGCCGCCAGCAGCCACGGTACCAGCAGACGCGCACCGCGCGGGGACGCTGGGGGAGGCCACCGCGAGCCGGCCCCGGAGGAGAGGCGGCGACGAGCCCGGGCCGTCCCGCGGACCCTGGGTGCAGGAGGATCGGGAGGCGCCCCGAGCCGCGGGCGGCCGGGCCAGGCGGGCGGCACGGGCACCGGCCCGGTGCTCGCGGGGCTGGAAGCCCCATTGCAAAGCCCCCCGGCCGGGGTCTGGGCAGGCACTTTGCAAATGACCCATCGTGACTTACAGGCTGAAGCGATTCAGGGCAGCAACTAAAATATATATAAAGGAAAAGGAGCAGCTTTCCTACGGTCTCTGTGCTTGAGGCACCAAACTGAAGAGGACTGGGGTATTTCTGAAGCAGGCAGGAAAACCCGATGCTGCGATCGGCGTGGGTCTCTGCCTGCTCACAGCAAGCAGAGGAGCCACAGCTTTGCTCCAGGTCAGCTTCGCTGCTGCTCTTCACTGAAAACGTGTAGAGAAATCCCGAGAGCGTAACTAAGTATTCATATTGCCTATATACTTGAATTAAAAATATATGGTGAATAAATGTGTGTATACAGCACTTACTACATATATACACACACAGAGAGCGTGTGCCCAGAGTATACACACATGTACTCACACAGTATATATTAACCTATATTGCTCAAGTATATATGCTATGTACAGTATATAGCCATACAAACATAAACCACAGGTATTTATATATGTGTACAATAGAGACATACTAAGTTTTTCTATGTAAACACTATACAATTATATGAACATATGCACACACTTGCACAGTAGAAAGGAATTTGCAGCCAAAATCTAACCGGGGTGGGGGAAGAAGACAAAAACCTATGTAGTAACACACACAACGTGAGAAAGGCTGACATTTCTAAGAAAACAAAGGCCTCGGAGAAACAAGGAGGGCGCGGGAGGGCTACGTTCTCCTTCCCTGCCCACCCCTCCTTGCAGGGCTGGAAACGCTTTTTGCATTTCGCTGTTTGGTGAATTTTTGTGCAACGAGAGGAACCGAGAGGGCTCAGGGAGGGTCCCGCAGCGTTAAGGTGATCCCTGATTAGCAGCAGCCGTGGCCAGGTGAAACGTTCCAGACCCCCGAGCAGGGATGCTCGGGGCAGCGCGGGCGGCTGCCAGTAACCCGGGCGGTCGGTGGCGCGGGCGCCCAGCCGAAGGGCGTCCCACTACGACATGCTCCTCCTTTTATCCACACAGTGTTAAACAGCACAATGCCAGGGATGCTCAGAGACATTATTATCATAAGGCATCTAAAAAAAAAGAAAAGAAAAGACCCTTCAATTTTTCCTCACCCCAAAGGCCAGGTGCCGGGAGAGCGGGAGCTGTTGAGCAGCTTTAAAAGCCGCTGCTTTGGGCTCGTTAAGCACTATGGTGTTATTATATTATTATTATTACTACTAATTTTTTTTTTAACAAATCTCCTACAGATCCCTTCCTGCCTTACCCAGCGAAGGTCTCACAAGCAACACCACGGCGCAAGTTTGCACTGATCCTGACCCCACGCTGGGCTGCCCTTCCCCAGGGCTCCCGTTCAAGGTTCAGCCAGTTCTGGCTAAATTCAGAGTATCTCAGTTCCCACCAGCAACGTGGTTCGGGGAACGCTAAAGGGAAAGCATCTAACTACCCCAAGTTGTCTGAAACAACTTTCTTGGTTCTCAGGACAGAAGAAGAGAGGAAATAAAAAGGTGAAGCTGAGGATGATGGCAGGGACAGAGAGTCCCTCAATCGCATTTTACACCTTGTGAATTTTTCAGGCTAACTTTCTTGTGCCGGGACATCAACCTGCTTTGTGAAGTTTTGAAACACCCCCAAAATTTCTAAAGATTTCACAAATTTAAGGCTGACTCCCCCAGGAAAAAAAGTGGAAAATTTAAATTAAAAAAATCAGCCTCTAAAATAGCCTGAGTGCAAAGTTTTTAAAAAAATAAAATTAAAACCTAGTTTTTTCACTTTCTCTTAAGGCTCAGTAAAGTTGATGCTTGTTTCAAGTAATTCCTTACCGTACATGTTGCGGGCCTCAGAAAGCAGCACTAGCCCACGCAGAGGGCAATGCAAGTTGCTCTCTCATGTGGAAAGTGGCTAAATAATAATTTCCCAATGGTTGACAAAACCCAGGGGCACTAAGACGACGCTGTCCCAGTGACGCTGTCGCTGTCCTTGCACACAGGGAAAGCTCAGGCTCAACTCAGCCCAGCAGAAAGCCTGTTGGCCACTCAGCGGCTGTACACCAACTAGCATGCTGGTATCTCTCTCCCAGAAAACTCCTGCACAGCCCTACAAACACCCCCACCCGCCATCCCAAGGCGAAACCCTTCAACGATTTACGCAGTGAAAAGCTACCGACCGCCCCGCCGCACCCTTCAGCTCAGCTCGCGGCCAACGGCGCTGTGCAGGTTCCCGTAAAACGTCTCCGAGTACTTTTTCTTTCTTAAATATTGCACCGCACAGCCTGTGCTCGCATCCTTACAGCTTGTGGCAGGACACCAAAGCATCCTTCCAAGCGAACATCCGGAGTCGCATGGTGCCGCACCTGGAATAAACCTTTACTCCAGAAATCTGGAGTGAATATAATCTATCATGGGGCAATTCTGAAAACCCATGTCAAGGAACAGCAAAACATACTGTTCAGTAAAGTATTAAACATGTGCCTAAGTGTTTCTCAGCAGGGATGCTTTAACTCAGTTTAACTCAAAGGAAAGTTACCCACGATTTTCCCTGTGGATGCTCTGACTCCCTGTCTAGCTGCCACAACATCCCACCAAATAAAAACCAGAAAGATTTGACACTCATTGGGTCCAGCAGCACCAGAAACCACAAATGTTAAGCTCAGCCCTCCAGCACTGTGAATGGAGAACTAAACAGTGACCCATAAGCTGGTGTGTTTGCACGTCCTACACACCATTATAAACCTGTCTGCATGTCCTGTACACCAGTATAAACCATGCCCATGTCATGATCTCAGGTGCTTGCTTACTGCTCCTGGACTAATGCAAAACCATGGCTCAAACCTGCAAGACAGCCTCACCAAAACCATGCTAGAGGCTGTCCTTAAGCAAGGCTGGAAAGCCCTCATTACAACGATAAGACCTGCAAATTTCTTCGTATCAAAAATGAAATTGGAATAAGACTAGCAATGCGAGAAATCCTTGGGCTCCTAACCGTAAAAGCAGAGTCCTCTGCAGACAGCTTCTCCTTCCCACCGCCCCTCGCTGCAGTCACGGCACGGTGCAGACTGCGGGTACCTACGTCTCGGGTGACGGCTGCGCTCCCGCCGCTGGTCACCACTGCCTTCCACAGCGCTGGGAGTGGCCGCGGGCACGATGCGGAGGCGGGTGCCACCATGGGCCTTGACGCCTGGCTCCTGCTGGCCCGCAGCTTTGGCTCAAGCCAGGAGCAAACACACTCCTGCTGCCCCACGGGAAAAGCCCACATCATCTTCTCGCAACAGGACCAGAAGGAAATGCCTCAGGTTTTATGCATTTTCAACACTGGGCTGCCCACCGAACCCAATGGAAAAACCCCAGGAGTCAAGTCCCCAGCTGGCAGTGACTTCCACCCTGGTGATGAAGGAGATAATGACAAACTGCAGGAGGGTCCCAGCAGGGCCCGGGCACCCTCCTGGGCCTGGTGGGGAGACCCCGCTGCAGCTCTTGGCCTGGTGGCCTGGGTTGTGCAGGAGCAGCTCCCCAAGGGACCCCAGGCAATGCTTCATGTCCCCGCGACTGTACAAAGTGGATGGGAAGAAGCTTGCGGGGACAGGAGAAGAGACGCCTCCCTCCTCCTGCTGGCCCTGGGGGACCAAGGGCTCGGGGATGGCTCCGACGCGAGGGCAAGGGGACAGCAGCTGCCCTGGAGCAGGGCATGCGGCGGGAGGACACTGAGGGTGGTGGGAGGGTGACTGGGGAAAACTGAGCTAAAACAGCCAAGTTTCAATGCAGACAGACGTCTTGGTGGCATCACCTGCCAGGAGGTGGGTGAGAGCAACGCTCCCCCCACCCAGGTTTTCTCAGAGAAGCCAGGCTTTGACTATAGGGAGAAAGGGAAAATTCAAACAAGCGGATATTTTCCCCTTTTCCAATGCCAAACAGATTTGCCAAGGGAAACAGAACCCAATTCCCATCCTATCTCAACATACGCAATGACGGACAGTCCTCAGAAAGTCTGATGCGAGGAGACAAGCCAGCACTATGCGACGTCTTTTCTGTTTAATTCCACATTTCATTGTTTACTGTTTTCAGGGCTCTCTCTGAGTAAGCGGCCCGCCTGCCCCAGCCGTGCCGCAAAGCTCTCAGCAGAGTGCCTGCGCGTGCGGCCATCCGTGCCGCCGCGCTGCGGGGAGAGACGGGTGTCCCCGGGCAGCTCCTTCCACAGCGAGAACATGGGCAGGTTGCACTTTGCCTTGGAGCTGAACATCAGGAAACCATCTGAACTCCCTTTCCTCCTGCCCCTCATTTATAAATTTAATAAAATAACAATAATAATATAATAATAATAATAATAATGAAAACAAAGGCTTATTGGAGCTGTTTCTGCTCAACTTTCCACAGTCTCTTTTCATGTAACTCTCTGGAATCAGATTTTTTCCAAGAAATACTGTGAGAAAAAAAGAATAATAATAATAATAATTATAATAATAATAATTATAATAATAAAAAGCATCTGGAACCAGCTCAGAAGATTTCTAATGCTTTTCAGCTTGACTGACTTGGAGTGCATTGACCACACCATTTATATTTTCTTCAGGTACCTGCAAGAAAACAAAAAGAAAGGTCATGCTCTAGCAGAAGCCAGGGAGGGACGACAAGGAAAGGAGAGGCAGGCGACGAAGCCAAAGCAGTCCCAAGGAGCCAGGTACTTTGCTGTTGCACGCCTGAACTCCACTGAGAAAGGACTCCATCTACAAGAGGTACCCCCTGGTTCAAAAGCGTTAACCCATGGTACCCCTAGAAGCAAACCTCGTAAGTGAGATCTGGCTGGTTTGCTGCCTCCGTGGTGAGTGCTGGTGGGGAGGCAACTGTTTTGGGCTTTTCCTTTCCTTCTCCTCTTCCTCTCCCTTCCTTTCCCTTCCTTTTGTTGGTACAGCATTTGTACACCAGCAGCTCGCTCATGCAAGGTGCCTGTGCTGATGGACTTATACAGGTGCCTGAGGGCTCCATGAGGCTCTCCAGGCCATCCTACAGGTTTGGGACCCACAAGTGTGGGTGGGAAGACCATGTCGGGTGATAGGGGAACATGTCCATCAAAAGAAGAAGAGAACTGCCAGTCTGCTTGTGGTGGGGAGGGTCCCAGATGGTGCGGCATAGCACCTGAGCTTTCTTATCCAGTCTTGTGATGAGACTTAACCATAGGAGTTCATATACAAAATTATTAGTGGGTGTCTTTTCACACTTACTGCAAGAAAAAACTCTTGTAAGAGAAGATGCAAAAGATCTCAGAGCGACTGTCATTGGTAGAAAAGAATATCACAAGTAAAGGTATATCAGATAGAAAAGAGGCGCCTGACTGTTACATAAACTCAAAGACGACACTCAGGGGACCGGCAGCTAACAGCTCTTGGAAAGTGGAAAGGGGACTGAGGGGAAAATAAATTATCTGTGAGCTGCTGCAAGAAGCCAAATAATTCACGTTAAGTAAGTTGAAGAAGGGACTGTCTCTTCTGCGAGGTATTTGAGTCTTGGCCAGGAGTACAATACCTGGATTCACTGGACACCTGCCAGAGCTCAGACAGTGGAAATACAACTGGACCGTGATTTTCTGCAAGGCTTTTAGCAAATGTGAGGAAAAAAACCCGCGAGAAGTAACAAGAAAAACGTTCAATTTTCCAATGGGGGGATGGAATAGGAGCGGCTGACTCTGATGATGTGTGAACAGAAGTCAGCTGGGAAAGGAAGAAAATAATCTTAAAACAACCATACAGCAAATTCTTCTGGGTTAGGAAGGAAACCCCAGCAAACCTTGACCATAGGGAACAGGACTTTGAGACAGGACTCTCCACTGCCTCCCCTCCATCATTTTTCCCAGTACACCGAACACTGCAGTGGAAGAAGCTGTATGACTGCCTCTCCAGAAGATAATGATAAAAGACACAGGAATCAATTTTGCAAAACACATTTTCTTAGCCAGCCCCAGCGGACGATCAGCGGGGCTCTCCACATGCTCCTTCAGTGCAGCACAGAAGCAGGAAGAAGCAGAAGGGGCCCATTCTAGCCCGTTGGCTTTGACCCACGTGGACCCACCTCCTCACTTAAACACCACGGGCCGATCCTTCACGCACTGCAAAATGCTTGATTGATTTAACCTCAAGGAAATTCTATCAATCATACCACAAATGCTTGGGCCAGACCTTCTCCAGGACAGCAGGGCAGATGTGTGCACAGTTTTCATTTGTAGGACACATCCTAGTTTGCCACCAGTGGAGAAGTCCTACCTCTCTCTGCCCCTTAGAAAAGGTCCCTGTCCCAGGGCAGCTGGTGCAACACGCTCACTCGTCGGCTAGAGGGCAGATCAAAGCATCTACCGTGAAGGGAAAAGTAAAGCTCCAAACTACTTCCCACACATAGCTTCAGCCTCGTTAGCTGCAAAATGCTGGTGAAGAAGAGCAAGATACCCCTGAGCATGAGGCAGTGAGAGCAGCGCACCTAGAAACGGGACCCTTCTCACTGGCTCTCTGTAGAGGGAGCTGGAAACCACCGGTCTCTCCAGCCTGACCTTATGTCACCCAGGGGATACACCAGAGAGCTGGAGGTTCCCATCTCAGCATTGTCTCCCAAAGGGATTTCTTCTCAAGCACAGGTCCTGATCTCCAGGGCAAACTTCTACAGCTACAGCACTGCAGAAGGCCTGAGTGTTAACACCCAGGTGAAATGAAAAATTAAGCAACCAAAAAAACCTTAAGGTGCACAGGAGTAAAAAAAGTCAAAGGGAACAGCAAGCTTTTATAAAGTGCTCTAAATTGTGGACAACAAGAACTGAACAACCTTAAATAAAGAAAGGGAGGATGCAGAGAAAGCCTTCAGGATGCAGTTAGACCTTGAGAAATGTCACTAGAAGTCAAGGTGTCTGGGTGGCAAAGTTAGGGAAAACATGACAAAATCTAGGTCAGGGTCTTGGCCAATAAAGCCAACCTAGAGCCCGCAGGCACACAGGCCAGCCACCATGCCTGGAGCGAAGTCAAGCAAAGGGGGGCTTGAAATGCACCTTCCACATAGTGGGAGGATTTGACAACTAGAATAGCACTGTCCAGATGACGAGGCTTTTAAAACCGTACGAAAAGAAAACAGCAGGTAGCAAGGAAAATGCTAAAATACTGATTTGAGTAAGGAAGATCTGCAGACCTTAGGGCATGGCCCAAATAACACCCTTCCAGCTGCTCAGAGGCAGGGATCTGCTGGGCTCAGATGCAGCATGATGCTTTTAAAAGGCGGAGCTGCCTGCAGAGTCATCACAATTGTACAGCACAAGTTTTAAGTGAAATATCTACTTTAACTGACAGGGCTTAGCTCTCCAGATATCCCTTGACAACTAGAAGCACTCTGCACCTTGTGCTCTGCAAGGAAAGCATGCACCTGGGGCCACAACAACAGGTAGGAATGTGAGGCAAAGCTAACAGTATTGATTTTAAAATGGTGTTTTATTAGCTTATCTTATCAGCACAGTTAATATTCAAGAAAGTAAGACAAACATATATAACACTTTGACCTTTGCTATCTGGAATAATATTTACTTTTACTCTTTACACACATGACCTATAGGCTGCAAATGGTTCACACCAACTGTGAAAAACCAAAGTAATACGCTGAAAAAACCCACCTTGAACTCACTGGAGCTTTTACAGGTCAAAAGTAGGGCCTGAGCAGTGAATTTACAGTGATGAAAGGAGAAGTATAATGCAATAAAGGGCACAATTAAGAAAAAAAAAAAACTCAAAAAGCACAAAGCAGCTGAGTTTTGTTAGCACATGGGCTACTGATGTCCGCCCTCAGGACTTGGGGAATGGGCTCCAAGCCAAATGCCATCCTGTTTGTGGCTACAGGCATAGCAATTTTCCCTTTTTAGGGAAATTCCTCATTTTTGAGGGTGTCCTATACAGCCAAAGGAAGAGCAGAGGTAGGCCTAGAAGGTAAAATATCCGCCAGTACAAAAGAGAAGAGAACCCTGCATAAATGGCAAGGCCCTCATGCTCATGACTGTGCTGCAACTGCTCATGGGCACTTCAGGAGAAGAAACCCTTCTCTGCTTCAAAATTACCTTCCCTGGCTGTTCTGCCAGTCATTGCTATTTTATCAAAGGCTTACACCATGAGGAGGATGATGCAGGGACAGCAGGGCTAATCAGGACTCACAGATGGGTCTCAAAATGCCAAGGTTAGGGCTGTGCAGGTGCCAAGAGATGAAGGCAGGGGTTTTCTGTTGGGAGACTCTCCAAAAAGTTCCCCGCACACCCTCCTCAGAGTCTGGAGCCTCTGACTGTGTTTGCAGGAAAACGGAGAGGGTTTGTGGTTGCTTCTAAGAGAAGCTAGTGATGCAGTGGAGAAGACTCCATTGCTGCAGGTCTTTAAGGACTGAGACCAGCGTTTTGTAAGAATGACACTCCCTAACATGGCTTTGTCTTGGGGTAGGGCTGGGCTTGGTTCAGGATCCCCTGACGCAGGGCAGTGACAGCCAGGCGGGTCACTCTGCTGGGCTACGTCAGAGCAGAGGCACTCCAGATGGAAAATGATGTTCTCATCATGAGTTTTCTGCCAGGGAAAATATCTGCCCTGTTCCAAAGAAGCTGTCTTGATACTCACCAATGCGTGATCAAACTTAAAAGTACTGATGTAGTAGGCTGGGATGTCAGCTGCGGCCAAAGGCTCAGAAATCTGAGCGACAATTCCACATTCGTCTGTGGGGGGAGATTAAAAAATCAATCATTGTCTGAATGGCACCTGTCAGTCTCGCAGAACTCCTGGGTCTCGCCAGCTCCGCAGCCAAACAGAGGAGTTTGTCTTCACAAACTCCAATGAGAAGGGATCTCTGTAGTAAAATGTGTTCTTTCTCACAGAATCAGGCTCTTTGGGCCACCATGATACATTGCATATTTGATTTTATTGCCTTCTTTTTGTTACAGAGGACTGTAAATCCCCCAAAGGCACTGAACATTAGGACTGGAATGATTTTCAGAAGTCCAAAGAAGGGCAACTAATGATGTTCAGGAAGGAAGCACCAAAACCAGTCTCACATACCCTTAACCTCTGTTTTTCTCTTTAGCTCTTGCGAGTTAACACTTGCCCTGCATGTCTGAGAGAGGAGATGCTGCCCCGCTGGCCAGCCTGGACACATGGTTCCTAGATCACAGACCACCACAGATGCCAGTTTACATGGTTCATCTGTCCTGTTCATTGCAGAACATTGTTTCCAGATGAAATCTGAGTTTCACTGACCCAAACTGTACATTTCAACTTGATTGTAAGCTAGCATACTTAAACATCGCATACTTAGGGGACTGGTAGGTGTCCTGCGGTCCCACCAGTGATATATACCATGTCATTTCTACATATTTGTCTCTAAGATACATAAAGAGAAGGTGCATGAAAATTTCCTTCCTGCTACTTTTGGCTGTCTGGTGTAGAAGCTGCAATTAAATACAAAAATTGGGCAAACATTTTCCAGAAATGTTTTTGAAGCCTGTATTTTGTAACTGTTTCAGAGGCCATGGGAAGGAGTGTTTTCTGAAGATCAGGCCCTTGTTTCAATATTCAGATCAGCCTCCTTAAAATTACAGGGGACATAAAAGTAACCAGAACACTTCTGCAGACATGAAGCATTTGCTCTGCGCTGCTGAGGTCCAATATTCTTTTGAGCAGAGAAAATGTCTGCAACCCTGAACGGACTGCCACTTGGACTGCTAGAAATCTGTACCAAATCTACAGGAGCCACAGAGTTGCCCACGGACAGCACTGGAGTGCGGCAGCGCCGCCTGACCACTGATTTCAGTAATCTACAATGCATTCCCGTATCACCTTTTTGCCCACTTTTTCTCTTTAAACGGAGACCCAGCTGTAGCTACCTCCGCAGTCCAGCAGATGAATGCAATTTAGATGGAGCTGTCGAGCATGCAGTACTTTCAAAAGTATATTTAGAAGTCTGACTTATTAGGTAGGAGTCAGACTCCTCCCGTTTGAGAAGCCCAGCTTGCAAAGTCATGTTAAGCTTCTGGCTCTTAAAAAGCCTCAGCCTCAGATGGATTTTTCCATCATCTTTGAAGGCCCTGAGGCGACTGACTACCTGTGCACCAACTGATCCCCCAAATGTTTACCTACCAAAGCCAAGAGGCTGCCCACCAATCCGCACCATCTTCCAGAGTTCACCAGATGCACTTGTAAACAACAAATTATTAGGAAATCTGTAAAAGAAAAGGAACACCAAACGCGGCAATTAAAACACAGCAGTGTGTCAAATATTGCCTGTGGGGATGCTTCTGTTCCTGTATCCCTGCGCTGCTTGAAGCCAACAATAGTGGCAGCAGCAGCTTGGTGAATCGGAGAAAACTCAAGGCAAGCGGGACAGATGCACCTGCCTGCCCCTCCAGATGTCCTGTGGTAAACCAGCACCCGATGCTGGAAGTGTGCACAGGCACCCGGAGAGGCATGGTAAAAGATTTCTAAGAAACAGGCCATGCCCCAGCTCCACAAACGTCAGGACAGTTACCTGAAGGCTTGATTTGAACTGCATTTAGAAACGCCTAGGGACAGAATATGTTTCTATACCTACTCTCTTAGGAGTGTTTTCAGTGACCACTGGTTTTGTGTCTGAGCATCATCAGTGCTTTTCTCCATACCATCCCTGGGAGGTCCCTGGGATCTCTGCGGGGATCCCCATTTCTTAGCAGAGGAAAGAAGACCCGTGGCTAAGTGACTTGCCCAGGGTCAAGCAGGCAGTCTGTGCAGAGGAGGAGTTGGCTGCCCAGGTTCCCCAAGCATCGGGCTGCTGCTGCAACGCTCTAGCCTCTCTTGAAGGCAGACAGAGGTTTACTTCAATTAAGGTCAAAGAAACTTTCAAGAGGGCAATTAATAGGTTGCAAAACAAGTCCCTAGGGCAGGCAAGAATTAAAACCAAACACTGTACTGTGTGCCAAAAGTAAACCTATGCATTGCACCTCAGTGCAGCAACCTGTCTGGCCTCCAGACCTCAGAGACTTCTGTGATGTGAAGCTGCAGAAGCACACACACACACTAACAGGCTGATATTTGCTCCCGAGGTGACTTTCTCCTTGCCAGACAAACGAGTCACGGCTCCGGCTGCACAGGGATGACTCAGTACATTATCATCACAACGAGACTCCGCACCAAGCCCAGCCATGTGTAAAAGCAAAGCAGGAGGACAGCATCACTGACATCCCCACCCTATTTTGGCCTTTAGCAGTAAAACTTCAACCATGCACGCTGTATTTCTTTGGGTTTTGCTCTTAAAAACACAGCTAATGAACAATGGAATAAAAATGTCAAAACCATTTTGCTCCAGTGTTCCTCTTTCAAAAGTGAGATAACCCTATGGTACATTGGCTTGTGATTTCAGGGAGGGCTTGGACAGACTAGCCCAAAATTCAGGAGCTAGAACTAACATGCCAGACATCACTCAGAGAAGGGACAGAGTGTACAGGCACGTGAAACCCATGCAATGAGACTCCCAAGAATTAATATGGAGGAGCTTAAGCTGCTTCCTGCTCCTGTGAGAACACCCCAGATGTCTTTTTGGGGTCCAGGAGACCCTAAGACCAAAGCTCACCTCTGCTGTGTCTGGACATCCATGACCAAGGAGATGTAACCCTCAATGAGAGAAAAGGAGAAAAAGCGAATATGTCCCGAGTCTTCGTTGCCCACCACCGAGTCTTTTACTCTGAAGAGACAGGAGAGAACAGCATTAACTGTGGCTAGAAGAGCAAAGGAAGGATTTTAAAGCAGATATAGCCAGTAAAACGAGAAGTGTTCATACACTGACTTAGGGGACTGAAAAAAATGCCAGTCCCCACGATTGACAAAACTCTCCCACCCCCGCCCCAAGGTCCTCTCACAGGAGGCTGTGGGCCAGGAGCTCCAGGCGCCAACGGGCAGCAGCACAGCCAGCCGTACATCCTCCGGTCATACGTGAATATGTAGCACGTTGATCACATTGCTACTTTTAGCTTGAATCTGAAAAGGCTCAGCCTTCCAAAGCCAATGGATGTCTCTGGGCACCCTCAATCTTCTAATTGGCTTCCACCTGTCAGGACAACCCTCCTCAGCCTGTGAAACCTCCTGCCCTAAGTGCAGGGCAGCGGAGCAGCGCAAGGCCACAGCAGATCCCTGGGCATCCTGGAGCTGCAATGTGAATCTGCACCCCAGATGCCAGCCACACCTCCCCTGGGAGCCTGTCTCCCCGCCAGGACCTACCCATTGGAGTAAAACATGACATCCATTAGGAGTGTAGCAACAGCGGGAAGGGTATCTGGATCCAGGCTGGTGACGCAGAACATATTACTCGGACTGGAAAGGGGATGAATGACAGGCCTCTGAACTGAAAGAGACACACACAGACACACAAAACTATGAAGCCACATCTGCAGCAGGTTCACGTCCCACCAGACATGTGTTATCCACGCACCAGCTGTGGCCGCAGAGAGAACTGACGGTGTTCGTAAGAACATCCCTCATTACTGAAGCCCTGCTGATTCTCAAGACAGGGACCGAGGAGCCTGGGGGCAACCTGCTCTCGCAGCGTCCTCCCCAGGGTATAGGGTGAGATCATCCCAAGTACCCTGCCCTGCCCAGGGCACAGGTCAGCTCTCTGCTTGTAAGGGCTTTCAGGCCATCGGGTGCACCCACATGAGATGGCAAGCTAAGAGAGGTGACAACACAAACTAAAAGGAGCAATAAATTCAGGCCTCCACCATTTAAAAGGCAGGACTATGGAAGGCATTTCTCCAGCTGTGGTTGCTGGCAGTACACCCTCTTTTCCCTCCTTTTGGGGGGCCTATTTTGCCCTAATATCTAAAAAAATTAAAAACCAGCTGACACACAGCAGCTTGGCAAACACACCTGCAGCCAGCAGCTGAGAAGCAGCCAGTATTTAGACACGCAACTATTAAACACAGCAACACAGGGAACTGCATACTTGTGCATAATCAACGTGTGTTTCACTGTGCCCTTCCTTCATCCTTTTTGTGTAAGGCTCATTTTCTTAAACAAGATTATCTATAGCTATCAAGTGACAAGGCTGAGTGGCGCTTCATAATAACCGATCCCTGCTTTGTTTGGCTATGGGCACAAACTTACACACAGCGCGTAGGTAAACATATGTGTTTAAGTAGTTCCTTTTCCTGACTGTGGCCTTTGCTTGGCACTTGTTGCCCTAGACTGGAAACATCATAAGGTTCTGTACAGCCCTGGGCTGACAGTGGCCTTGATCCTGACTGGTATTGAAGTGTGAAAGTTGAACAGCAGCATTCTCTGTGCATCAATCACTGCAATATTTAAACAAGCTTTTATATAAGCCATTTTCCTTTGAAATGCTGAAACATGGAAGTCCGGGCTACAGACAATGTTATTTTTGCAACTGAAATGAACTGTGGTTTAACTTTCTGTCCTACAAAAGGCAAGTCTCCTCTAGAAATGTGAAACTAGCACTAAATGCTTAAACTCAGCAAAGCTCATTGGCATTGCTCAGACAGTTACGCACCTACTCAAATCCTTGGTTGAACTGGGATAGACTCAGGCACGTGTTAAGATAGTCTATTATCTTACAACAGGATGAACAGTCACCAGAATGTTGAAGGCAGGTAGGAGGCAGACTTTCACCCCCATGTGTCATGGAGACCAACTGCCTGGCAAGCTGAGCCCATGCTGGTCCTTACCCAGTTTTGGTTTGACAAATCCATTCGTTATCCCAAGGTCATCGGCAGCCACTGTCTCCCCATTCACTACTCTGAGGATGGTGAACTCAGCAGCCAGCGTGTGCATTACGAAGGGCAGGTCTCGCTCACGTACCTGAAGTTGACAACAGGATTAGCTCACGATGGTACGCACCAGAAGTGAGAACCTCCACTGCAGTGGAGGTTACGTACCCTCAGGGCACAGCAAAGTGGACACATCACTCCTGCTTGAGCCAGCAGGTGTGTAAGGATAATTACTGCCTGGATGTGTGTCTAGAGAAGCACATTTGGTGATATCACGGCAAATATCAGTAGGATTAAGCACTACAGTGTTTTTAAGACTGTGGAAAGAGTGTGGAGACTTCTAAGAGGGAGATGCTTCACCCCTTTTGCAGCATCCCTTCAAGAACCAGCACTGCCTGTTCTTCAGCCTTGTTTCCTAAGGAAAGAAAACTTATGTGGTTGTGCCCTCTGTGTGTGCACACATGTGTGCGAGACAGAAAGACAGTCTATCTGTCTACCCCCAAAATAACTTTGGAGCCTCCTGGCCATCATCAGCCAATCTGACAGCAGACACTATGTTCCTCTAACTCTCAGAAAAACAATGTCTGAGTGATGGTGGGAAATGCTGCCAGTGCCTCCATTAAGGGAAAGACTGCAGTGTGGGCTCAGCGCTCTCATTAGACACCAGATAACCCATACCAACAAATGCCTCATCCTATGAGAAAAGCTCCTGAGATGCCTAACTACAAAGCACAGAGCTCTGGGGAAAGCAGACTTTGGTGCTTCTGCTGCTCCTCGAACAAATTCTTCCCAGAAACGTCATTAAAACTGCCCAACCAAACTTTCATCTGGTGGCAGGTAACTCTGCCTGGTCCTCTCATGTCCTCTTACCAGGATGAAGTCCGTCTGATAGGTGGAGAGCATGAACACTGAGATGTTTTGGTCAGCTAGTGGTGCTATTACTGACTTGGCAATTTTGGTCACTCCAATGGGCTGGGAGCCGGAGAAGCCACCTCCACCAGACACCACGTTGAGGGCAAGCCATGTCGCATCAGCCACGCTCAAGTGTTCTGAGGAAGGGAGCTCTGCAAAGAGACAGAGGGGAAGGACAGAGGTTTGTTTTAGAGGCAGAGAGCGCCAGGTCCACCATCTGGTCCGTACGTGGTTAGCACCGACCTCAGTGCAAGGAATGAAATAAGCCCACTTATCAAGCCAGCCCCCCGGGCTTCCCATGCTGCTTCCCACGTTGGTACTGCGCCGCTTTCTAGATATACCAACTGCATCGATTTCCACTGCAGGACTCATACAGATTTTCAAGGACGACACAGGGAACTACACGAGCCTCAGCAATTCACTCAGATGCCCGTGACCAGCACCGCTGACTTCCCCATGTGGAAAAAGCCTGACGTCTTTGACTTGAATCTCTTCTGTCACACAATTTTCTCCAAATAACTTTACTTGAGCTTTTCCACTCTCTTTTGTTTCCTTTTTCCTGCTCTAAAACCAAATTTTGTTCTCCACGACTCGAGACAGAGGTTGACAGCGCAGCCTGGGCACTAGCACAAGGCTTTGGCGATGCAGAGCAGGTACCCTATGCACCTGCAGGCTGCTGCCTCCGTCTCTAAAGCAGAGGTCAAGAGCCGCACAGTCCTGTAAGGGATGGGAGGTGTAACGTATGCACTAGATTACAAGGTGATCGCATATTAAGATAATGGAAATCTTTTTAAGAATAACCCCGGTTCCATTCCATTTGCTTCTAGTCTATTGCTGTTGAGTAGTTAAAAATCTGCAGCTAAACCATTTAATATAAATTATTAACTGTTTTAAAGAAACCTTAATGTATTAACAGCCTGTGAAACCAGACGCGGACTCTGGAATGAAGGCATAAACTTATCTAAGATTCTCTGGACTTTGGATTTTGGTTTGGCAAATTATAGAAACAAACAGGTCAGATCCAGATCCAGACTCACAAATGCATAATCCCAGCTAAATCTACTTGGTGTAAGGAACCTGACCTCAGCCGGCAAAGACACAGCGGAGGGCCCAGCGGAAACCTGCACACTTTGTTTAGAGGTTAGATGCAGCCCAGCAGTCTGAAAGCCTAAATCCCAGTATTGCTGCTCTTGCAGCCCTGGCACCGTAGGCAAGCCACTTCATGTCTCCACACCCTTGTTTCTGACACTGTGCACCAACTCCAGGCTCCTCCATACAGTATCCTTCCCTTCTGCTTCTGCGAGACCTCTGGGAGCTGTTTCTGTACAGCTCCGGACACCATGTAATAAAATTCATAACCCCACACCCCCGAATCCCCTGGCACCACTGCTGTGAGGCAACGACAGCGCTGAAAACCCAAAATGAACTGAATAATAAATACTGTTCGTTTGACTCTCCTCAATAACCTCAATTGTGTGTGGCATGAAAATCACCCTGAGCAAATACACTGCAAACAGCGGGGACACTGAGGGTTCTGCTTCTGCATTTTGATGTTTAGCTTCACAGGCCAATGTTGTTTTTTTTTTTTTACTGAATAATCAGAGCTTACATGGAATGAAAACTAGGCACCAGGGAGAGTGGGTAAGTTTATGCATTAATCAACAGCATGTTACCTCAGAGAGACCAGTGCAAGTTGCTTGCATAAAATTATTGCAGCAAAACAACATTTTCTGATCAGACAGCTCTTTGCATCAGAAAAGCACCCCCAAAACAAAGCTTACTACATCAATTGGCATGGAGAAGCTAGGGCTCAAAACAACTGCTGCTGATCTAATAAGCAGCTGACATCTTTTTTTCCTTTATTCCCACCTCTGCTCCTTGCCTGTGAAATAAATAAGAAAGGAAAACAAAAAAAAAAGTGTTCTTTCTTTGGACATGGATTTGCTCCCTGGCAGCAGGGAGCAGGCAGGCGCAGGGGAGGCCACCTGCACGCCATCGGTATTTACACTTCCATTTCCCGCATCCCAAAGCCATTAAAGCAGCCAGGCAACTAAATGACAGAGAGGTCAAGTGACACCTTTCCTCTCTGCAAACTCACCCCCACAAGCCTCTGGCAGCACGGCTGCCCCGGTAACTCTGCCAGCTGCGCAGGATGCACGGGCAGCTCCGCATGCGCCGGGGCCCCGCGCTCACCGACCCGTCCCACCCACAGCGGGCACGTCCCAGATGTGCCCAAGCCTCTAATGACTCATTACTAGCAGCGAGAAGAGATCACAGCTCATTTCTCTCGCTATAAACAGGGTCCTGCTTTGTACGGGTGATGTGGACCTGGCTGCAATTCATCAGATACCAGTTTAAATACTATTTTGGGTCAGGGATGTGATGGAAGATGCAGTATCTCACGGTGGGTGGAGGCATTATCACATTTCACTCAGGCAGCAGCAGTGCTGGAGTAGTTGCCCCAGGAAGACCTCGTCAACCTCTCCCTCAGGGGGCAGGAAGGCTGATTTACCCGTTGCATTTGTGATTACTGGAAATTGTTGATCATGTTTGGTTTTTTGTGTTTAACAGGCCCTATGAAGTGTGACAGGAGCCATTGCATTTGCTTAAGTAACCTGTTTCTCATAATTCAACTAACTTTGCAAAAAATATATCGGAAGTGACTGAAATACCAATTTCGGACACTGTTTCCACTAGGCAGCCAGATGGAAAAGCACAGCCCAAATTTTAGTGAAACAAACCCAAGCTAGAGGCTCAACAAATTCATCTAAATAGCATCAAATAAGCCATGTGGGAAGGTGCTTTGCCCAGGAAGCTGTTAAACGCAGTAAACCCAAGGAGAGCTGAAAACACCAGACGTAACATTAACGCAGACTCAGTGAGGTAATACTCATAAGGTAACAAATAAAGAGCAAAATGAAGAATTGCCCACGTTTCAGCACCAAAACCACCATCTCCACCACTTCCCCCACAGGAGAGCAGAGCTCCTGACACCCCACAGCTTCAGTGCCACAGCATCCCCCGTCCTCACACTGTGAGATCGGCACAGAAATCTCTCTGTGGGGCTCTAAAGATCCTCCTGCAACTGGTTTATCGGAGTGCAAGAGTGCACTCCCACTTCTAATCACAGGGGACATCCCACCTCTGGCTGAGAAGGACCTCTAAGAGGGCAGAGACTTGGGCTTTAGTTATTATAATCATGGATTTTGTTTTGAGTTTGCATTGGGGTGAAGCCTCTAGATTTTTGTGGGTTTGCTGTGTAACACTTTGCCAGGAGCGGGCGCCCAGGAGCAGTTCAGCTGCCCATCATCACAACATCACTGGCAAAGCAGAGGAGGCTCACAGGCTCCAGCTGTCATTTTGCCCGTGGTAGCTGGCATGGAACCCCACCAACCTACACAAGATGTGATCATCCCGATAGCCCAAGCACAGCACTCATCTCGCGTATGATTTTGCCTGGCAGTGCAATGCTAGGTACCAATTGCCGGTGGGCTCCAATCGCCCATGGTACTGCTCTTTTTTGGCACGGTAGTTTTCCCTCGTGCAAAATTCTCCCCGCTGCATGAACCCTGCAGTGCCACCAAACAGACAGACAGATGCCGTGTGGGGGATGGCACAGGGCACAACGGCCCCTCAAGGGAGATACTAAACAAATGACAATGTCTGTTCAAACCAAATCCAACAAACACGTGTCAAATAAGATTTAGGGCATGATTTAAACTGCTTATTAACACTATGGGTGATTTGAAAGGTCGGAAGTCTGTTTGGAGCCTCACTGGCCCATTTGGCAGGTACAGTTGAAGCAAAGCAGCCTCCATGGCACATGTTATCCTGGGATGTGAGGTGGTGAGTATCGTATCGGCCATAGTTGGCTCCTGAGCTCAAATAATCAATCCATTTCCAGTGAGGACAACAAACGTTGGCTGAAACCCAAACTGCTGCTGCCAGAGTGCTACGAAATGCTGTAAGCACTGTGAGCTGGGGCTCCACGTGGCACTGTTAAAATACTTTTGGGGGGATGCAGGCCAGATGATGCGCTTCCAGCTCATGGTCTGCCACCAAGGTGGCCACAGAAAGCCGGGAAGGAAAACCTCCTGGTTTACAGCCCTGACCAAAGAGTATGGGTCTACCTAACAGTGGGATAACAGCAACATTTTTCTGCCCGTTTTCCACCCTGGGGACCCCCCAGCCTCACGCACCCTGTACAGTTTGAGGCAAAGCATTGGGAGAGAGTCCTCCTGTTCTGGAGGAGCACTGGAAAATGTGCAAGATGCTCTGAGGAAGTGCAACACCACCAGAATTTTTTTCCCTTTCTGTACCTAATTTAAATGGGTTCAAATTTCTCATAAAAGGATTACAGTTAAGGTACGGGGATCACTGGAAAATGCACACTTCCATAGCAGAAATACACCTCACCTACCCACATTGATACCTGGGTCAATGCTGTGCAAAGCACTGCCAACCAGAGACTTATTTCCTTCCCCTAAAAGAATACCTTGTGAGCTGTTTTCCATAGACCTCGTTCCAACCTAACAGCAACCAAATACCCACTTGAGGACACCTATTAGCTTTCAAGTGAAACTGTAGATATATGATGGATTTATCGTAGGGCTTGGAGAGGAACGAAGGTGCTCGGCTGGTTTGTTTCTTTGGTGTGGTATGTTGGATCATCTCTTAAGCACTTACCTTCCCTCAGTACAAATTTCTGCATTATCGCAGAGTCGCCTGGGTGATGTGCTACTCCTTGATTTGTTCTGGTACTCTAAATGAACCTATTGCTCATTCAATTAATCATTATAGGACTTATGTTTGCAGCCATGGCTAACTCCAAATGCTAAAAAATAATGAAATTAAAAAATACTGTGGATTTTTTGACCAGCCTACTGGCTTTAAATCCCTTACTCTGTACGTATTTCACCTTTTATAGCCTCCCCCTGCAAAAATGACAGCTAGACTCCTGCTTGTATTAAAAAGATAGAGAAAAAGGCTCCTGCAATAGCAGGACTCCAATGGTCAGGCATTAAAAATAAAAGCACTGCCAACTGCAAAATTCATGATAAATTGGGAGAGCTGTCGCCAATGCCTCTATGTGGCCGCACAGTCTATGTATATATATTTTTAAGAGCATATTTATATTTATTAAAGGGTTCTCCTTCCCACTGCCCAGTGGAAGCTTTTCATTGCTCTGCGATCTTCAAGTCCCATCTAATAATGAAGCGAAATAAGGGATTATCTCAGGTCGTAAAGCCTGAGATCCAAATCCTGGGCATCTTTCTGACTTCTCTGCTGGCTTTATCACGCAGCCACTGGGGAGGGGCTGGAGAGGCCACCGGGTGCTGCAGGTGGGTGCTGCCGAGAAGAGTGTGCGATGGCCAAAGCATCAATGGGCCCATGGGGAGCTGGGATGCCCAAGGTTGGTTTCCAGCACCCACTGGCGTGGTTTCCCTGCCGTCTAATAGCGTGCATGTGGTTGAACTGGATGTCTCTGCTCGGAAAACTTTTTTAGGAGTTCTTTATCTTTGAGGGCGCCATGGAAACTGGCCACATGAGCTCAAAATCTTGGATGGAGAAGAGGAGGAGGAGGATAACCACCTGAGCCTCATATCTTTTGCAAAATTAGGCTAAGTAAACATTCCTCTAATGTTAGGAAACGGAGGACTCTGTTTCTCTTTCAGAAAGCCAGGCGAAATGGGATAAAGCAGGGCATAGATATAATTTATCAATTTCTATAGCGTACTAAAATCCAGAAAGCGCTCCGAAGCTGGTCAAACGTCCAGCTTTGCGTGTCCCAGTCCTCGCTACTTGGGAAGCACGAGGGTTATTCCTGCAGGATGCCCCGTGTCTCGCTTTGCGCTGCCACAAGGACAAGCTGAGGTTATCCACCGTGTTTCCCCCTTGGGGACCCCACCAGGCTTTCTTTTTGCCTCAAAACACGTATGCTGCCAGCTTCGCACTTAATAACTGGGAGCAAAGACTTTTGCTGCTACAGAGGTTTTAAACAAGCCTCGCAGGCAGTTTGCAGCGCGGTGCGAGATGGCTGCCAGGCAGAAAGTCCTTGGCGTCGGTTTGATTTGAGTGCCACAGAGCCCTCCCACACCAAGGGACTTACCTAAGCACAACGGCTGGTGAGATGAAAGCACGCCGCTTGGCTTTGCATTGGGAAACATGATGATTAAGTCCAAAAAGTTAATGCTTTTGTGCACAAGAGAAGGAAGAAAATCCCACAGCTCTGATTCAGCTGAAATCATCTCACATGCCAACGAGCTCGAGCTCGTCCTGGGAAGAGGCTGCCACGCTCACAACCAAGCAGCTTTTGCAATTTTTTCCATTTATGCTAATGGTTTGGTCAACTGCCACCCTCTGCAGAGGGCAACACCGGAGGCGATCAGTGCCAGAGGCAGCCCTGTGAGCACGAGTCACGACATGAGGAGCGCAATGCCTCCAGCACCGCATCGCTGCCCCACGGCACGCGCTCTGGCTCAGCCTCATCGAGGCATGAGCCGCACTGAGACATCTCCTCCAGCAACACATCGGGAATTTTTAAAGGACTGGTAGCTCCAAATGTTCATTAGACACCAAGTGCTGCCAGCAAATGGGACGGCAGGTTTCTCCAGGATCACAGTGGACCATCAAACTTCAATTTTTGTCTCTCTTATTGCTCTTCCTTGTGCATGCCAAATTTGCTCCTGATGGGATGCCTGGGCACCTCTGCAGGGCTGGATCCACAGCCGGGGAACCTCGCCATATCTAACTGCGTGCTTCTGTGTTTTTGACATTTTCTCCTAACAGAGCATGCAAAACTGAGTCTTTTTTTTTTTATTCTGAACTCCCTCATCAGGGAAGCTGTGAAACCTGTCATCTCATTTTCCTATTTAGGTATTATCCCACTCACAAAACTGTCAAAAGAACATTTTTAGGTTCATAAACTCAAAACACTTTGCAGTGAGGAAATGACAGGTTGACATTTTATATATTTAACCTCAATGTTTCTGTGCCTCAGTTTCCTATCTATAAAGTGGGTACAACAACCCCTATTTCTTCTAAATCTTGCTCTCAAGAGACAGCTGGCCTGTTTAGCTGAGGTTTATACACATCTCACAACTGAAGAATTTCACAGTTAATGTAAAAATCAGCAGTAGGCAGACAAGCAGCATGGAAAATTTCTGCCCAAACAGGGAGCGTGGCAAAGATTTAAGTGTCTGAAAATAGGTGAGAAAGGAAGGAACTAGGAAGTTTTGCTCTGGCCTCTGAGCATCTTTCCTTCATCAAGAGAGGAAGCTGCAGGTGCTAGTGCTATTCTGGGGATATTCAGGTAGGTTTGAAAGACAAAAGTCTCTCCAAGACCATAAAAGACAGGGAGACAGGGGGAAAGAAAGAAAAAGAAAACAAGAAGGAAGCAAGCAAGAAAGCACTTGAAGGAAAAACAAGCACCCAGAGCCTGTCAAAGTCTCACTCCCTGAGCTCTGGGCAAGCAGTGCTTGTATGGACCTGCTCTCCCCAAATCCGCACCTCCTATGAGTGCTCCCAAAGCACGTCAAGCAATGCAGCCGTCTTCCCTCATTTCTCACACGAAATTTAGCTTATACCCATCCTTGTCTGCTATTACAGATTTTCTTTCAATTATGGATTAACTAAATCTAGAAGGCTATTAATGGGTTTACATTAGAATGGGCGAACGTACCTAGTGCAATTTTCTCATGTTTTCCTGACAATTCAATTCATACTCTGCCCAGTGTAATGACCAGTTTGAATTTCACACTATTCCTGTGAATAGGACAAATTACACAGGGACTAACACACAGTGACCCCAGGTCCCATGCCCATCTGACAGAAACTACTGTTAATACTGACAAGTAAGGGAGTTCTCCAAGCCCTCTACTGGAGGGAAATTATAAGCACATCCATCTCACCTTTATTTTACAGAATTGGGAGACTCAAAAACCTGCTTCCCCGAGCACTGCGGTCACATGGGGCATTTCTTCAGGCTCAGTTCTCAAAGAGAGAGAAATAGCTCCTAACCAGACATCAAGTGATTTCATACTGAGTATTCCCAGCCACCTTGGGAGCTATTATTGGAGAGACTCAGCTCAGGCAGATCCAGCAGAGCTTCACTGGTCCCATAAACAATTTGCAGGGGCATGCGAGTATTCTGAATTTTCAAAACAGCTGGAACATTTTAACATAAAGTACCTACTTTTTCCAACCAGCCCCATCCACTGTCCCATACAACACAACCATTTCTGCAGGCACTACAATCAAGCAGCTCTCTAGCAAGGCCTTTGTAAAAAGTTTGTATGAAAGGGAGGGCACATCGCTGTGCAGCTTCTCCACTGTTATGTATCTGCCCACGTATGTGCACGAAGTAGGAAAGTCTCTGACAGCGCTGGAAATGTCATTCTCAGATGGAGAAGTCAGTGTATTTTTACCATGTACGGTACCGTCCCAAGAAGACTTCCCAGGCACAATGTCCATGCCCCGGGATGACGGAGGAGGACAGTTTGTTGCGGGTTCTCTTTCTCAGCAGATGCCAAAGAGATCCTCACCTCTGCTGACATGCAAACAACCTACATGGATTTTGAGGAAGGAGAAGAGGTAGATGCTATGGGGTGGCACCTTCCTGGAAAGTTTACGAGCTAGTCCATTAAAATCCGCAGAAGTGACAATGTATTTACACTGGTTCCAGAGCCTGGGAAGGAGTACGTGCTAATTAAAATTATTCTTTCTGCTCAGCACGTCCTCAACTGCATTTGTACAGAGCAGAGATGACGCCATGTGGCTGACTGATCTATTTACACCTCTGGAGTCCCCTGCCCATCCCCATCCCTGTTTCCCAATTAAGGGTGCAGACAGAAATTTGGGCTAGTTCCAGCAATCAAATCCGCCTGGTACACCACTGGGACTGAAGAGACAAACTAGTGACTTTTACCCAACATAAGCTGTTCAGGATCTCTCGGCTGCCTGAACACAGGCAAGTAGATGAACCTGAAAAGCCTATTCCTGGGGAAGAGCTAATATAAAGTGAATATTGTGCTGGAGCCTGTTGTGAATGCAAAAAGCCAGCAAAAGCCAGGTTAAAACTGTCTGCTGCTGCTTCTGAATTTAAGAAGCAGAGGCAAGAAGTGTGCTGTGTTCAGAAATGCACCCATTCCTGTGCAGCCTCTGGCTGTCTGGCCTGGGCACGTTAGGAGTTCAGGGAAGCGAAAGGGCAGACAGCCCACGATGCACATGCGCCTGAGCACACATCAGGTCCAACCCAGCACTGCTGCTTAATCCAGGCTTGGCCAGAAGTGGAGTGCTCCATAGCCTGGCAATGCTCACCAGCTCCGCACATCCCCAGCCAGCTGCAAGCCCACGTCCCCCATCGTAACGAAGGTACCGTTATATCTGCAAAGACATCTCCTGCACCCATTAAAAGAGAAGGCATAGCTGAGAGCTTGTAAATTATGTAATTCAAAGATAATCATGGCACTGCAGACAGGGAATAGAAAGCTTCTAGAAGATGTGCCTTTGCTGAGGCTATCAGCAACCTCGGGGCTTCTGCTGGCTCCGCAGCTCATCCTGGTGGCTGCAGGAGCGATTTTAACACTTTGCTCTTTTCTTGCAGGGATGGGGCTGTGTCTCTACACCCCAGGCCTCTGCTGGCATGGGCTGCATTCCTGCCACGTGCTGGGCATACAGATCTAGAAAGCAGAGCCAGAATCAAAGAGCAGCTGACCGACGAGGAGGAGCGCAGCGAAGTTCTCCCACTGCACTCTGCCGCGCTGGTTTTGACCTAAACAATCTAGATGTTGACAGATGCCCTTCCAAGTCGGAGACGTGCGTCCCTTCCTCCCTGCGGCACCCCGGGCCTGTGGACAGACCGTTTGCACCTAGTTATAGCAGGCGCTGCCTGTGGCAGGGAGCCCTCCAGCAGAACATAGCCCACTTGTACAACCGTGCACCTGGACTTGGTGACTATCCAAATCGCCACTGAACAGCAAGCAAATATTTGCACAAGTTCGTGGAAGCTTTTTATGGAAGAAAGGAGCAATGATATTTAAAAGACGAATACAGCATGCTGCAGGTAGGAAGATCTCTGTAATTGAAAATATGCGCTGAGGTGCTGGGGAGCCTACATAATGCTAACTTTCATCAATATTCATAAAAATAAGTGAAATATGTTTCTTCTTATTCTCACTGCTTATTTGTCTTTTAAAGATGGGGGAATTAGAGTAGATATCAACTACACGTTGGAAAAAATTAAACTGTTTCATTTTAGCACTGGTGTTTCCCAGAGCAGCTAGTTCTCAATATGAATAGTCTTCTGGCTGCAGCAACAGCATCTCTCTTTCTTCCAGACTTTTTTTACACTCCTTGCCCAGGTGGCTTAGGGGTAAGCGCAGGCTGTTTCACAGGTGTCCCGTCCCTGCAGGCAGAGAGAGACCACATGCAGCGATGTCGGGGCAGTGGCCAGGCTTGCAGTATTGCAGATGGATGCTGAGAGACCACCGCAGTGGTCTGGCCCCGGCAGAGATGGCTTACCAGCCTTACTCGGCCACTAGTTTGTGAGGTGGCCTTGGGCACATCATGCCCCCTCCCTTACCTGCATTTCCCTTTCACATTAAGTATTGGGTTGTTAAAGTCCTTCTCTCTTGCAATAGGTATGTGAAATACTGGCAGCACAGAGCACTGTGGTTCCTGGGTGTTACAGTAATAACGCCAAAAATAAGCTCAGGAGATGTGACTTGGCCACCCGTCGTGGTGCACTTAAAGGAGGCAGCTCCCCTTTATTTGTCTCCTGGTATTTTCATTTCATGCAGTTTTCCCAAAGCCACCTGCGTCCGAGCACCGTGGCACTCAGAGCCATCCCTAGCAGTGCCTGTGCCACTGAGGTGAGGGGTCTCCACGCCTCCTCTTTCACTCTGAAGTAGGAAAAACAGCAACAGCTGCAGAAATCCAAGCAGTTGCTTTTTTCTCCCTCCATTAGGCTCCAGCCTACAACCAAAACAAGCAACTCCTTTGGTCTGCATCTGGAGAGCAGCTGGATCCCCTTGCATTAATGAAAGGCCAGGATTTCCCAGGGGGGAAAGAATGTGTTTGCAATGCAAGTTCCCTTTGCAGGAGAGAGATCTTCAGCCATGTGAAGCACAATATATTTCCTTTAAAATCAGCCAATATTCCTCCCAATCTCAGCTTCCCCATCTTCAAGCAAAGAATTAGTGCCCCTGTGTCAACCTGATGGAGAGCTGAACTTGACAACCGCTAAGTGCTGCACTACAGCCTTCCCGGTGCCTCAGGCAGAGGCCAGAAATGCAGCCTGGAGTCTCTGCTTGTCCCACACCAACCACTGACATACCCAAGCAGGGACATGTTCTCCTGCACACCTACCAGACCTTCTGCAGTCCAAGCTGCTCCACCAAAGGCACCCAGCACAAATCTCTGAAGACCCTTGTGAACTCAGGTTCCCAACCCTCTCCCTTCCCTGGCTCAGTATTTATGATCCAGTGAGTTTATGCCCTGGGCGTTGCAGGGATTTGCTGCTGACTGGTTTTCCCTGGCCTCCTGGAAGCCCCTGGGCTGACTGTGTTCCTCAGCCTGAGCCTGAGATGAAGGTTGTGGCAAGAAGAAAAGGCCGGTGAAGCTGTGCCCGTGGTGAGGGCAAAGGGATCGCTGTTCCTGGAAGCGCTGCTGTTGTGCCACGTTCTGCCACCACCTGAAACCCAGTGAGAGCCTTGCGTGCATCCTGGGTCGTGCCCAGAGTCACAGACATGGCCAAGGCAGCGGAAGGAATGAGAAAGGCCATTTTTAACATTCAAGTGGGTCTGTGATATACAGCAACGCTAGAGCGGGGGTCGACAAGGCGAGTACCTTTACGTGAAAATACCAAGCTCTCCAACTTTTGAAGCTGCTTTTCTAAATGCCCCCCTCCCCTTGTCCAGGTTAAAAGATGTCGAACAGAACACATCTTTCTTGGAGATGTTCTGGATACACAGCGCTGAGTGAGACCAGAGGCAGTTTCAATAGTGTCCAATGACAGACGATCACGCAGGTCCACTCTGAGTCTCACTCTGAGACTCCAGAATGGATCCAAAGCACCGCCCAATTACATCAGTCTGAAAGCGAATTTTAGGGCAGTGCAGATGTATCTGCATGTCTGCGGGCAAACCAGAAGCCTGGGAGCGCTGGCTACCCAACCTGTCACCGTGAGGATGATACCTGTTGGCCACTTGCCATCTGAGCCCAGCATCATAAAGGCCAAAGACCCTTCCCAGCTGCCAGCCACGCAGACCAGCTGAGCTCTGCTCGGTCCTTGCCTCCAGCCAGTGCCAGGGGTGCAGGTGACACAGGATGGTGCTGGGAAAAGGATTCACAGCTCAGCTTCCAGTTAGTGAGACCTTTCTTTCTTTCTTTCTACCTCCCTTTTCCTATTTTAACTGTGAACTTGTGGATAGACAGAGGGGATATTTCAACACTTCGTTTGAACTGGGAAAATCTTTCCTTGGCTGGGAGGTGCTGAACTATTCCAGAGGTGTCATCAATCTTCACCATTTCTGGAAAGCCAAGCACGCAGGTGCGAGGGCTGCACACGCTCACTAGGCAGATGTTTTTGAAACAGCAGCACAAGAAATGCTACCTTTTCTACAGATAAAGTCCTTAAAGCTGCGGCTTAGTGTGCACAAGCCAGCAACCCCTCCAAAGGCATGTGGTGCGAGGCAGTGGCAGAGAGCAAACCTTGCCCTCCTGCTGAAGCGACAGATCTGCCGGAGGGATGGGATTTACCAGCCAGCCCCGGACTGCAAATGGTGCAGACATCTCTCCCTCTCCTACCTGGTTACACGCACGCCTTAGAGCCTCTTACCCAGGCAGGCACTTTGTAAATAGGGGGCTGAGCCACAGGCACCTTCTCTGACCCTGTGAAGAAGGGGCTACTTTTCTGGAGGGAGATGGGTGTTATGTTATATTTCACTTTTCAAAACCTGCTTATGATTCAGGGTAGACAACTGCTACTCATTTCTACTTATGCACACATACCCGGAGACAAGACTGCTCCCAGAAATGGGATGCAAAGCTCTCTCTGCGCTTCATTCACCGACGCCGCTGTCGGAGGGGTGCACCTCCCTGCGTGCAGCCCCACTAGCCCTGGGCTGTGTGCTCCCCCCTCCCCACCCTGCCCCGCTCCCT
The DNA here is from genome assembly GCF_963921805.1 of Phalacrocorax carbo. Taxonomy (NCBI): domain Eukaryota; kingdom Metazoa; phylum Chordata; class Aves; order Suliformes; family Phalacrocoracidae; genus Phalacrocorax; species Phalacrocorax carbo. Next base: position 10,664,664 of record NC_087529.1, read on the forward strand.
GCCCAGGGCTGCCACACCAACCCTGCCCTCTTCCCTGGTTAGAAAAACAACCACCTTTATTTAAAAGGTACAAAAGCAAGTCTCCAGGTAAACCGAACCTGTTCATGCAAGCTGTGGAGAGAAATGAATGCAGATGAGTTTATTTTTGTATAGCCTCCTACTACCAGAGCACCGGGAACTGCTAACATTACATCATCCGAACACCCCCGCCCCCTCGACGGATCAAACCCTGCAAAGGCACAACGCTTCTGCTGACGGCTGCTGGAAGCAATAGCCATAGGAAAATTAACTCTTTGCTGTGCAGGATGCATGCTGCACTCTCCAGTGGCTGGTAGTTACCCAGCGCTGGTTTTTTTTTGTGGTCAGCTGTTACAGAAAGGGAGGTCTGAATCCTCAGAGATGAGCAACCCCAGCAACCTCTGCCTCCAAGTATTTATCTAACAGAACAAGTAATTATCTAACAGGACAAAGAGTCTGAGCTGCTCCCAGTCTGTCCCAAATGTAGGACTAAAGATGGGCAAGGGAAACCACCTGATACTTCAAGGAACAGACTAATAGTTTTGATAGAGGGACATGACTGAGCAGGGCATTCAATTCCCACCCACAGACTTCAATTACCCAAGAAACTGGTATTGTTGGTGTCAGTTTTCCTCGAGACCCACGTGGCCTGATGGAGCAGCCGACGACCGAGACAGAGGCCCAGGCATCTTGTCGATGCAACACAAAAGCTTTTCTTTGCAGGAAATTAAAAACAAGGGAACAAACACCAGCACTTGCGTAAGCCCCAGACTGGCTCAGACAGAAAATTACCTCGAGACTGTTTGTGTTCCAGATCAATGGATCAGCTGAGACACAGGGCAATTAGCACCTTGAAATTATTCAACAAGCCAAGGGGTGGGAATTTTAGGGGAGGGTGGTGAGGGAAGGGTGAGAGCAAGCAGGAATAACAATAGATCTTTCTGGATACAAAAGTCAACGCTTGGCTCTGGCTGAGCCCAAGCTACAAGATGAACAGGCTGTTGGATGCTTTTGTGACCAGGCAGAAGGGGGACAAGACGGAGCTGGAGGGGCTGCTGACGCTGCATCCTGGGAACGGGTATAAGGCATGAACATAGAAAGCAGAGCCAATTATTTCTGTCTGGGACTAAAGATATCTGCCCAGTTATACCACAAGCCTCCTTTCTGCCGTACCCAGCACTCCGAGGAAGGCAAAACTACTCTGTAAAGAGATCCTAGCTGTGCTAGGTATGTGGATGGGCACAGGGTGCAAATTGACCACGAGGCAAACACTTCAAGCAGGTATCAGCTCGGTTAGGGCTCTGCCCGGGTCTGCGACGAGGCTCAGGACCAGCCCCTTTCAGAGGAGCATCCTCGCAGGGGCTGGGTGCCCCTCTCCAGCCACACTCCTCAGCAGCACACACACCAAAAACCTTACTTGTTCTGGATGTCATGAAGATATTAGTCTGATTATTCCTGCCGCCATTAGGAACAGGAAAACCTCATTATTTCCTATGTGCTGACATAATGCTCACAAATACATTACATGCTTTACTGTTGCTATCAGAGAAGAAGGAGGAAGGAGGGATAACTGTGGCTGGCTCCAGTGTAACGTCTCTCCTGGCCCTTCTTTAAACAAACCAAATCTCCAGACTCACCCAGGTGAAAGATGTGCTCAGACGGGCCTTATTCCCCAACCCGCCAGGACCAACAGGAATCACTGCCTCTTCCCGTGACCCGGGGACGCACACGTGGCCTTTGCTGTGGGACATGGGGGCTTTCTCCAGCATTCCTGAACACCAACCCATAAAAAAGCCAGATACCAAAGACATAACAAAGATTAAAGCAACTACATGAGAAAGGCTTACTCCTTTCTAACAGGTCTCCATGCTTCTGTTATTAATCTACGGTGAAAAGAAAACCACCTCTGTCCAAACAGTTTTCTATTATCGTGAATGTGTTTGCATCTAATCCGAACACGGGGAGGCCAAGGCAAGCTGAGTGCAAAACTCTTTCAGGCACTGATGCTCTTAACACTTTGAAATCATGCTAATCTGATAAGGCACTGAGGGAATTATGCAAGTAATTGCATTCTCTAATACTCCTGATAAGGAGTATTAGAGATAGGGCACACCACATATTTAGTGCTTGGAGGGCGGGAGGCAGCGACGGCTAGCACAGCTCCCCGCAGCCCTGCCCAGAAGCTGCGGTGGCCGGCGCGGGGAGGAAAGCCAGCCTGCCCCAACCACTGATGGCTGTAGCCCATGACAAGGAAGATTGAACAGCAGGATGCAAGCGCTGCTGCTCACAGCTAGACTTTCCTGAGCATTAACATTTGATCACAGCACTTCCTTCGCCAGGATATGTGGAGATGCAGGATAGAAACTAGGAATAAAAAATGGCCGGCACACAAGGGTTAGCTGCAAGCAAAGCAAACAGGAGGCAGCAGGGATTTTTTTTTTCTTCCCTCTGCATGGTTGGTTGGTGTTTGGCAAGACCTGAGCCCTCCCTGCATTCCCGGGTGCTGGTAACACTTTAGCTTCATGCTTTGTGAAAACGATGCAGGAAGGCTGCAAACTGCTGCCTGTCCTGCCATGCCAGCTTTGCCGGGAGCTTGCCTCCTATCTTCCTGCAGAGTCCCCCAGAAAAACAAGCCTCACGGAAGAAAGCTAGTCTAAGGCCCATCTCCTAAATCAACTTTCTAATTTAGGGGCAATTTTTCGAAAGCCTCTCCCCACCCTGGGACATGCAGAGCCTCATTTTGCACAAGCGCTGCCCCAGCCTGGCGGCGCTGGCGCTGCTCCGGGACTCAGCACCTCGGAAATATCAGGCTGCAAATCAACCCCCTGAAGCAGACCCACCCCAGAGCAGCAGATGCTTCCTATGAAGTTTTGTTGCTACCTCTTCGTCGCGCTTTTGTTATTTATATAATGGGGATATGAACCCTGTCATTTCAGGAATGTTGATGAGTGATTAATAGCTGCAAAGCATTTGGAAGGTAAAATGGTCTGGGTAATTATTACCGAGTGACAAAGAACAAGACAGTTCAAGAGTACACACCAATGGATTACAACATCATACTACAAGGGAGCACCCAAAATCTCCCAGCTACTCCAGTTTGAGGGATGAGGTCCAATGCTGTATGTTGTAAGAGATGCTTTGGCATTTTCAACTCTTCTTTGGCGTTGGATTCGATTATTATTATGGTAATTGCCAGTGGAAAAAAAAGATTAATGGGTTGAGAAGGGGAAGACAGGCTCTAGGAGGGGATGAGGCAGGAATAGCCGCTCTCCCACCACTGGCTCCCCCTTCCTTGGCATCTGCTGTCTGGAGCATGATGCAATGGGAGCAACGTACGCAAGGGAAGCCTGGTCCCCTTGATGGGACCTTTCCCTGGAGTGGGAAGGGGTGAACAGGGACACAAGACCTCTCCCATTTCCCACTCATCCATCTGCACAATAATTGCAGGAATCTGAGATCCTTGAGAGCTCTTCCTCTGCCTCCAGCAAATTTGGCTGAAACCAGCCAAGCAGAAAGACTCACTCTGTGCATATGCGCAAATCTCACTTTCTTACAGAGAACATTGGTGTTCCTGAGACAGTCAGGCTTTCGGATAATCCAGCACTAAGTGCTACCGAAACAGCAGCATTAGTAGTAATTAAAAATGAGATGCTTTCCACAGCAGGCTGTACTCTTTGGAGGCAGCCAGTTCACCCAAACAGGATTATGATAGTTCAGGATTTTACTTCTTTATTTCCACTCCCCTAACCATGAGATCAGTGTAGCCGACCCCAGAAGAAATAGGCACAAAATTCACTTATGCTGAGATGGGTCTGAAGCTAAAATGTATTTTTCCTCTATTTCTCCAGGACATTCAAGACAAATACAAATATGGAACAGGACTGACACTGGAAAGCAAATAGCATTTAGTCACCCACACAGACCTCTAACAAGCACTTTACTGCGTAAGTGAAAATCCCCTGCAAAAGCAGTTTAGTTCAGGGGAAGGAAACCTTTAGGAGAGTGGTAGGAGAACTCCCTGACTGCTCATTTGTGGGAAATTAGAGGTAAAAACAAAACATACAAGGGAAACCAGAATGGTTTAAGTGGGAAACCTCCAAACTGAGGAAGCAGTTGGGCTGTGGTGACCTGCTAGCACGTAAACATATAATGTGCTTGTGTGCATCTATATACGTGCTCCTATATATAACACATAAGTATGCCAGCCTCTGCACACACAGCAATGCTCTCCCCTCCTAACCAGCCCCATTTTCAGGGAGTATCAGGCTTTTAGGACAGGCAATTTGTTTTCAGGCTACACATGTGAGCTGGCATCAGGAGCATTTGTCCCCTTTTTGACCCCAGTGTGTTGGTTCATTCTATTTATGTATTTTTGATCTCTAACCCACGACAGAGGTTTTTGGCACCATTGCTGGAAGGTCACGGAAGGACCACAGAAGAGCAAGTCCCAGGCACGGAGCCCTTGCAGAGCATGATCCGTCAGCTGCCTCCGCCAGGAATTTGTCGTGTTTTGAATTCAAAGAATCTCTTTCAGAAACAAAAACCCACTCAGACCTCCATGCCAAGATGGTAAGCTGGCGGCCCAGAGCTGGTGGAACAGCACAGGGAGCATCCCATGTTCAGCCCAGGCAGCCAACCATACAGAGACACTTGGCCACGGGACCTGCAAGAAGGTCCTGGGGAGAGAGAAGGGATGGAGTGAGATGGAGAAGGCAGATTCATGCAGGAGGAGAAACACCCTCTGAGAACAGGCTCTACTCCTGCCCAGCACTAAGCATGCTGTTAAGCAGCCGGTTTATCGGCATTGCCTAGGGCAGGAGAAAGTGCCTGCAAAGCTGATGGGGAGCGAAGAACCACTCCCTGCATTTCCTTCTCCCTTCGAGACCTATAAAAGACATTTCATAACTTAGGCCCTAATTCCATTAGGTGCCAGTGAATATCCCCATACGACTTCTGGCACTGTCTTGTTGAAGGATTCGATAAGAGAGTCCAGGACATGTGCCGGAGAGGACAGGAGGTTCAGCCAGGAGGACGACTTTGGTCCTGAGCCCCTGTGAAAGAGTCAGGCGAGGCTGAGGAACAGGAGACGCCTCCATGAGAAAGAGCCATGTCTATCTACAGTGTGGGGAAAAACATGCCAGGCTGAGGCTACTAAATGCACATGTTCTCTTCATTAGTTCCCAAGCGAACTCATGCGTATACATGTTCAATGTCCCAGGAGAAGACATCAGGGCGGGGCTGGGAGAAGAGCTACAGGGCTGGGTTTTCAAATGATAGAAGAGCACAAATGTTGAAGGGATAGCACTTAGGAGTTTCCAGCAGTCCTATTTCTAAAGCCCTAATTCCCACATGTTTGAAGAAGGTCTAGAACAGAAGATGAACACAGGGGCCAGGAGCTTCCCCTTGCACAAGGCAGGCAAATATTTGAAGACACAACAGCAGAGAAGAGTTGGGTTGTATATTCCCTGCTGGAGACAAACCACAGCATCCTATTTTTCAGTGCTCAGGTTTAAAATAAAAAATCCCCCAGACTTGACAGTTCATGCCCACTGATCTCATAAGACAGTTCCAGGGGGTTTTATCATATCCAATGCTTCATCACAGGATCACCCCTCCTGCAGCTTCACATCCCACGGTGGGGACAGCCTTTCCTGGGAAGGCACAATCCCCACAGGACTAGAGCATTTTGTGGACTAACCACACACTCCCGCTGCCTCCCCACCTTTTCAAAACACACTATTTATTGAACAGGCACAAGTGACGATACAAGAAATACATACGATGGTGATTTTCCCTTGGTGGATAACAGCATCTTCTCTCATCTGGAGGCCCACCTCCGGGCTGCGTTGCATATCAGCAACCAGGCACTCCCCTGGCTGCGGCGGGTGCATCATCACTGTTCACCCACTCACGTTCTGGCACGTGAATTTGCTGTTTAAAAAACTTTCCTGCAGTTTGTGTTTCTCGGTAACCCTGCGGTAGTAGTCATGGTGACAAAACTGGGGTCCTTGGCAACACACCAGTGATGCTGCAAATCTACGATGACTAATCCTAAAAGCCCAATTTGCAGAACTCATTTAAATGCTTAAAGATATGCAGGTCACCGCAGGGGTCGATTTAATGGCTATGGCATATTTGGTGGTGAAGCAGTTGTTACAGGAGAAGCAGCCAGGGCATCTTCTGGTCATAAAATTAAGTGGATTTTTAATGCAAGATGTAGGCTAAAGAGATTAAAAGGAAAGCACAATTTAAACATAGGCACAATAACAAACCCAGCTGATTTCCAGTCAAAGAGCTGGTCAAAGCTTCCAGATGAAACGCTGTTTTAAATAACAATCCCACACAACAATATCGCTGATACAGTATTGCCTGGTTTATTTGCGCCTATTCAGAATGTAATGAATGCTCTTCTCAACACATCTTGCCTGTGAGTATGCAAAACCACAGTGCAGCACAGCCAATTCCCCAAATTGGCCCTATTAAAGGCACACAGAGGATGCAGACTGAGGACCTACCAGTGCAGTGGCTTCCAGCTTTACCAGGACGGCCGATGGGCCGAGCATCTGCCCCCTGCCACCTTCCCCTCCCAGTCTCTCACAGGGCAGCGCATGCAGGACAGCAGCGCTCATTACCTATTCAGTGTTTTAGACATTCAGCTCTTCGCTGGCACAAAAAAAACCTCATGGCCACATCTTCAGTTAATATGCTGATGATGTCACCAAGGGAAGAGCGCCAAAGTAAGTATATTGCTATAACTGTGCTTGGCTGGACCGACGAGGCAGCGTTAAAGCCATTGGCTCTTTTTTCCACAGCTTTTACATTTCTCTTCTCCAACTGTCTGCCACCTGGCATTTAACACACATAGGCACAAGGAAATGAAGAGCAGCTTCTGCTAACACGCACATCAGCAAAAACCCTTTGCATAGGCTTTCTCTCCCTCTTTATGTGAATAAAGCAATAAGCACTGTAGACAGTATCTTACCCCACAGAAAGCTAATCACACTGGCCTGAGGCTGTAGAGTCCTGAATCTTTATCCCATAGTGCTAATCAATTATCACTCCCGTAATTTGTTGTGGTTTTGAGTAAGCGTTCACATCACTCTACTCAGCAACTACCAGAGACAAGCATCAACACACAACCAGGTTAAGCCGCTTGATCACACAGTGGTATCATTTCCATGTCCTGATCCACTGCCTTAACCCACTGCCCTTCCTACACAGGCATCTTCCAGGAGAACGACTTCTCTCATCTGACCGGGAGCTGGGACACGAAGCGCGTTCATGTGGCAAAAAGTAGGCAGCTTTAGTCAAAAGCAAGCAGACAAAAATATTCGTTTGGTAAAATCCTAGTTCTACTTACTTATCAGGACTTCCCCCTCCTTAAAACTGGATGCAAAATAATGGCACTTGCCATTGTGGTTGACACAGAGCCAACTCGAGCACAAAGCACCATTGGTTCCCTTCATTAAGTTTGTCAACGTTTCTGTTCCTGCAGAGGAAATGGAGTTTAACCAGGAGTTATCTCCACTCATACTTCATTATATTGCTTTATTAAGCAATAGCAATAATAATTACTATGGGTACTAATAAGTTCTATTGCACCTTCAAGCGCAAAATGCACCACACGACGTATGTAATGCTTGCATGGATGCAGTCAAGATGCTTCTTGGGTAAATTCATGCAAAACAAAGGCTCTGTAAGTCTTGAAGACAGACTCAACCTTCGTTCTTTTGAAAAACCAAAACCCCTTGCTGATCCCACTGGGGACTGATCCTGGAGGGCTTGGACAGTTAGACACAATCTTTCGTCACCTAAAATAGCACCTGTGACTCCTGCCACGGGAGCATGAGCCTCCTTGACCACAGAGATGCCATAGCTCATTAACAGGATACATTTACTATAGTAAGAAACCTGAATATAGATTTATGCCATCGATACTGGCATTCTGATCTTAGTGTTTGGGTACAGAACAGCACAATTGCTGTTTTCAGTTATTAGCCCCAGAAATGGCAATGCCATACACCAAGTACAGCAAAAGATGGGAGCCCAAGCCCCACTTTCTGAACCCCTGTGTGTGAATGTGTGATCCAACTGAAGTTGCGTCGACCACGGCTCAGTTTCACCCCTGGTGATAACAGGGCTAGTTACCCTCTCCCGGTACTAGTGTGAGGCTTTAATTAAAGCATTCATATAATTTTTTGATCCACAGCGTTATCTACCGTGTATTCGGTCTCTGTGCAGACTGAAATCCTGGATTTGTGGATGTAAAGAGGCTTCTGATGATGGCTTTTTCTGTCAGGACTATTTAAATTTCTCTTGTCAAAATAACAAACCTTGCAGGGTTCCCCATCAGCAGTGCAGCTCACCCCTGCTGCCTGTGTCACCTCCCTGCAGCTCTTACTTGGGTCACCTCCAGCGGCCTGTCACGGCCCCCTGTCCCCCGACCCTGTCCAGGGGACCCCAGCTGTCCCAGAGAGGCTGCCGCTGCCCTTGCGCCTTGGCCAAGGCTCTGCCATCTCGCAGCGCTGCCCAGCCTCTCCGGACAGTGCTCCGGGCCCTGCACAGCCACGTCAACATTTTGCTACAGAAAATCAGGATAAACCATGGTCCGTACCGCATGTCTCCAGTGCTGCGTAAGGGCACCTTGGGGGTTTACTCAATTTCAGCAGTTGCAGCTGGGCTGAGCATTCGGACGTGGACTGCAGGTCCTGCTGGCAGTTCAAGGGGGAGCTTAAGGATGGAAAAGGCAGCGTACTTTTAGGTGCAGCTCAGCGACAGGAGAAGAGCTCCCTATAAAACACTGCCTATGAAGCTGTCGAGTTTTCAATGGCTGCTGCATAAGCAATTGCAAAATCTATTCCCTGCTATGCTTTACGCTCACCTCATCCTGAAAAGCCACTGTCTACCACAGACATTTAAAGCTCAGCTGAACAAAGCATTAGAAAAGGGGCTGTGTGGACTGATGGCGTGGTCAGTGGGGTGTGCAAAGAGGCGACTTGAAGAGGCATTTACCGTTTCTAAAACTCCAAGTAGAAGAGGAAAACAAAAATTGGGTAAAAAGAAGGATATGAGACAGAACAGGTTTCTGTGTGGTCTAGGGGACTTGTAAGCTCTTCTCAACATCTGCAGAAAGGTTTGAATCCAGAACGAGAAACCCTGGGATGACACTAGTTAAATGCTTCAATGAATTGGAAGTTATCTTCCAGTATATTTTTAGTTGGCACCAACAGGCATTACATAATGGCTATTATATAACAGCACGACAGCTACAAATACTCTCTTTGGGGCTTTTTGTTTGTTTTTCCTTTCTCTCTCCCTTCCCCCCCCCCCAAATCTTCTCCTTAGTGGGGGATTGATCAATAATTGCACTTGACATCAAATGAGGGAAGCAAATCCTTAAGAGAAAATTCAAATGGAGTAAAAATATTGTTACTAAGCCTGTGAGCGCTTCTCTCTTGCCCAACCTCAAACAGAATTAACTATTCCCAGAATAGAAATTCCACTAAGGCTTATCTGTAGTTTAAAGGGACAGGCTGTGATTCTGTGCAGACACTAAATTTCTCAATACTGGAGGGTTTTTTATCTCGTAGTGATGATAGCTCAGAAGACAAAAATAAAAGGGGGGAGCACTCTGTAGGAGATGCTGAGGAAAAACTGAAGGAGATTTTCTTTATCTGCCAGTAAGATCATTGCCCATTGGTGCTCCTTTAAAATGTTCCCCTGGCATATTTTTTATCTTTTCTTCCTAACAGTCATACTGGCAGAGCAACAGAGACTTCTGCTTCCAAACTAGGTGCTACATGAAAAAAAGAAGACAGTTTCCAAAACCTAGAAATATTTCCTTTCCTTTATTTTGTATCTTTGAACCTAAAGAGAGCCAAAGCAGGCGCTCTGCCTCTGAATGCAAAGATAAAAATCAGCTCAGTGGCACTCCGTGAGCTCCCACATCACGCCGCCCTCCGGGCTTAGGCAAGGGCTCGCTTTGCTTTTGTTACCCCAGCACAGAGCCTCTCTGACAAACACAGCATTCTTGGTAATTCTGCCTTTTTCGGGCCGGTCCTCTTTGAAACCAATGAGCTGATTCCAGAAAGAGCAAAAGACATCATCTGACAAATAATCACTTTTTTGCTAGCACGCTGCTCCCTTCTGCTGTTTCACTCTCCCACCTCTCCAAACCCGGTAATGCCACCGATGCTCCCCTGACTCACACTAGATTTATAAATAAACCAAACCCTGGGCTACCTAGATGGGAAGGCATCGTCCTGAGTGCATCGCTAGGTGCCACACAGGGAACAGACACAACCCTGAGAGAGCGGAGAAGGAAAAATTACAAATGCAGCTGCTCGGAGAGCACTAAGTCAATCCAGAGAGAGGCTTTTGGGCTTTAAAAGCTCTACGGCACACAGCAGACCCCACTCCTGGGAGCGGCTCTGAGGGCAGCGATTGCAGCCCCGTGCAGGAGGACAGCCTGGCAGGGCCGGTCATGTAAACATGAACAAAATAAACCCCAAGAAAGCAGGACAGAGAGGGAGCAGAAGGGATAAAAATGAGTTAGCTGGCATGACAGTGCTTGGTTTGGGCTAAAGTAATGCACTTGGGGGGGAGAAGGAATAGCTTACAAAAACATATCAAAGCTACGAAGGTGTATTATTACGTGGGGAATACTGCCTTGTTCTGTTTTGTGGGCTTCTGACACCTAGCTATTATGACCTTCATTAAGCTGAGAAAAAAGTAATTTGCTGGAAAAGCTGAGAATTTGTTTGAGCTGTGAAGATATGGATGCGTGAGACCCCTGCTCTGCAGCGCTCTGCAACTGGGCCACGCTAACCACAAAGAATACAGCCATTTGTCATTCAGGACTGGAAATGTTAGAGAAACAAGTGTCAAAACAAGCAAAAGCAGTGAGTTTACTTGCATTTGTCATGGTTTTCTCCTCTATACAAGCCATTAAAGGATTTTACAATAACCTATCGCTTGCAGCGCTGGGAAACAGCAAAAACAAGCTTAACTGAGACAAACGTTCATGGTTCTCAGGAGAAACACTCCTAATTCATTTCAAAGCTACCCTGCCCTGCCGAGCCTCCAGTGCCAGGTGCTCAGGATAAAGGCATTTGATACGGGTTCAGACGCAGTGTTGTTTCTGCCATCGAGTGCCCTTCTCAAGATCAAAGCTCTGAAGGCAAACATGGCACAACTGCTAAATCCCTTGTTAATGAACCCTTCTACACGGCTGTACATATTTATTTGGTAGCTGGTTCATGCACGTATGCAAATGGAGGGGGGGGGAAGACATCCTCAGGAATCAACAGCTGAACATACGGTCAGGAACTGTTTATCAAACAGACGATTGCAGTTGCTGTTGCAGCACTTCTGTTTGAGTCAGCAGCAAACAGCCGGTCCGCAAACAGCGCGGCCACAATGGGAGCGCGCTTGGGGGTCTTCCTGCTGCGGGGACTTGCCGGTGGGGGGGAAGAAAAGGATGTTTAACTTAAAAGGAAAGGAGCCGCGTACAGACTATGTGAACTCATGAAAATCAGGTTTCACTCTGACATACTCAAAATTTGGCCAAAGAAAACCAGCTGAACTTTATGAGGACAGAAGAGCACAGCCCTCCTCCGTCAGGAGCTTCCTTTGTCCAACTCCCCATTAGCCGCAGCCAGCAGGGAGGGGGAAGAGCTGCTAGAAGAGGGCTCCATACACACCTCCTGCGCTGAAGGACCAGGCTGGGGCAAAGCCTGAAGTGGCACTGCTGTGATCTGCTTGGGACACTACAAGCAGCCTGGCAGGAGAGAGAGCAGCAAACGCTGCAGGGGGTACTCCTGGATTTTACCGCAGCTCTGCCACAGGTGTGTGCTCACATCTGAGTCCAAATCACTTACCCTACCAGACCAGTGCCCAGGAGGTGACACAGGCAAGTAGCTCACTCCTTCCCTTGCCCCACTTGATCTCCACATCTCAGGGGACCCAAACATGCATTCCCATTTTCACCCAGCCTCTCTGCACGTGCCTTTGCATCAGCCTGACATATCAAACCTCTCTCCTGTGAAAGCAGCAGTTATCCCTCATAACCTTGAGGCATAATGCCCTGAGGTTCAGTTCGATGGTGTTTCAGAGCTCCTTGGTTTCTTACAAGACTTCTGGGGCAGTGCATGCAACGGGACTCTGAAGAATCCTAACTAACCAGCTGCACGTTCAAGTGCGAGCCTCTGCAAACGTGCTGCCACTGGGTAGAAAGAGCCAACTTCACTGTAAAGATTGTTCCACTGTATTTAAGATGGAATTAAAACATATTTAACTCATATAAGTGATATGTAATAAATTTAAGAATAAAATAAAAAGCCTCAGATCTGCAAAAAATGAACCATTAATCAAATAGACACTCTGAAAGACTTCACTGTGAAATGTCTAGTGATTAGCTATGGGCATGCAGCCAAAGAGGCCTGCAAGCTCTGTTTCACTGACATGTATTTTTAAACTAGCTCCAGCAAAGAGGAGGCCATTTGGGGCACAGAATACCAGCTCTGGGGGCTGGGACCAGTCCCCCCCCCAGATTCTCTTGCAGAGCATCTCTCTGGATCTCAGTTCTCCCTATGACTGGGACAATATGCCCTGCTCCTAATTCCTGCCTAACTTCTACAACTTAATCTGCAGGGCATAGACCACCTCTTCCTACATTTACGTAGTATGCAGTGCAACTCTGACCCTGTTTGGTGATGAGAGTTGTGTACATCTGTCATATACACCATGGAGACAATAAAAAACCCCAGGGTTGAAAGATCTTCAGACGTAACACAGCCAGTCTATGACAGGGCCAGTTAGCCCTAGATCATTCCTAATTCTACTTAATGCATTATTTGAAACCACCCAGCAATAGAGAGCTTGCTGCCTCTTTAATAGCCTATTGATTAAATGTATTGCCACAGCCCATGACACAAACTACTAGAAGGATCATCCCTCAGACTGCATTACCATCCCCTGCACCTCCAGGTATGCTGAAACCTGCCTGGGCTGGGTCAGGAGAGCTGGCGTTTCGTCAAGCTAGTGGCCCCTGTTGACTTGGGCCGAGCAAAATACCTACCAACTTCTCTCAGGTTGCAGATAGCCCAGAACGCTACAGAGACAAAAGAGGTTACACTGGTAACAAACACAGAATTAAGCTGACAGTTTTAAAAGATTAGTAAAATACTGCTTTCCATTCAAATTAGGGAGAAAAAAGCTTATAAAAAAAGAACTTCTTCCACAGAGCGTTTATTCTCTCCTGAAATGCAGCAAGAGCTACTTGCGTTACTGCAAATCCTCATCAGCAGAAAAGCAAATGTTTAAAAGGAAAAAAACGTAAGAGTTTGCAAAATAATGCCAGTTAAAGGTTTTCAGATTTTTCCTTCATGCGGACCATGGGTAAACAGTGCTAATCTAAACTCTGCCAAAGCAATAGTAACTGAAAGGGTGCCCAAGACTTGCAGAGCGGTGGTCAGCACAGGGGCCCTGGGCGAGCAGGCTGCCCAGCATTATCCCACAGCAGTGCCTGAATCCAGCCGCGGGAAGCAAACCGCTGCTCGGCTGGAAGCAGTCAGCAAGCTCACTGTTCCGTTCCGGTCAGAGCCACCGCTTCCCTCTCTGAAAGCGACAGTGAGGGTTCAAATTCACAGTCACTTTCGTACCTTCTGGAGATCCCCAAGCAAAACAAGGTACAGACGCCAAGGGTGGCTATGAGGGCAGATTCCTGAGCAGGAAGCACCACTGCGGCTTGGCTTCTACCTGCTAGCCCTGCAGGACACAACAGCTGGGGCAAAGGGAAACCCTGCGTAGGAAGGTGAGCTGCTAATTAAAAAAAAAAAACCAGAGCAAGCAAAAAAGCAGACGTCGGTATCTTCAGCGTGCCTCGCCAGCTGGGAGGGATTTGATTTAACATGCAGTTTTGGTTTAAGTGCTTGTACCGTGTAGGTTTTTAATGTAAGTTTTTACCGATCACTTTACTTGCAACAAATGCATCACAGGCAGCAGTACTTTGAAGGGCCCTGCACTTGTTTCAAAAAGATGTTTCTTGCCCTCACGAGTTTACATTTCAACCTAATACAGCGAGACAATGGATGTAAGCAAAAATGCATTCTGGCTGTTCTCACAGCGTGAGAAACGTTAGGAGGGTAAAGAAGGTAAGTATAGACAAGAATAGTTTAAATTCGTTTTTGCAGACATAATCTGAGAAGTGTGAAGCAGAACTTCTCTGTGCCTTGCAGGGAATCAAAAGCAAAAGCAAGTCCCATGACAGGGCTTAGCAGAAGCTCCGCACAAGCTCTTGAGCAAAGAAATAAAACACGCATCTTCATATGAACACAAGTTCTGAAAGAACCGATTGAGAGAGAACATGGATGTTGCAGAGAAGGAGCCTTACAAAGTGATGCAGGCCAAAACGCTGCTCCACAGCTTTACCCTCCCCTCCTGAGCCGGTCAGTCTGCGGGGAGACAGGCACACAGCCACCAGCAGCTTCACTGCTCAGCACGCTCTTCAGCTTCGGATCTTGCCTTCAGCCTATCTTCCCCAACTCCATTTCCAAAGTGCTGCCCTGACACAGCTAAACTCTAGTTTCTAAGGATTAGAAATTGGAAGAATTGGACCTACCAAGCTTGGGTCCTAAAAATAAAAGGACAGCTAACTTTTTCAGCTCTACTGTGCCCTGCTGTTGTTGTGAAACACCATGGGACAGCATGGTATGAAAGAAAGCATAGAAGCAAAGCATCCTGCAGAACAAAGCGGTTGTGTCTGTGTTGGACTCGCATGACCTCTTCCTTAGGGTAAACAAATCTGGACTTCTTCTGAACCAGTCACAGTCGGAGATGACTCTCCACTCCCAGGACTCCCAACTGATCCTTCAGATGAAAGAGAGCAATGGTGGGTTATTGCAGCCCCATCTCCCCCATGTGTGGAACAGATAGCCTTTCAAACAGCTAAGAGCAATCTCTTGGCCTGCTGGACTCGAATTAATCAACGATTTATCATGTATTAACCTTTTATAACTTCCCTATGCATGTGCCCTTAATGACAAGGGTGATCGTTCTTCTCAATATAGCCAGACATTATCTGCAGAGTTTCTCCATAAGGACAACTTACTCCAGATCCCATGATGGCTTGGAATTTGAGGGCTATTACCTATGCTTGGAAAACAATACATTCATCAATGGTCAAGGATCATGGCCCACAGCCCCGGTCAGTCCCCTGCAACAACACTGCAAATCAAGTAAAGCACTAATGCATGTGCCTGAGTCCCATGGATCTCAGTGGAGGCTAAACACCCATTTAGCACCTGGAGCTGGAACAGTGGCTCCTTGCGAACAACTTCTCACAAGCCATCACCCTGGAGCCTGCTTTACACCAACCACTCCAGCACAGTTACTGAGGATTTCATCTTACACATAAAAATGTTGTTTAAAGTGGTGCAATACTGAGTGGTCTGAGGGTAGGAGGCTGCCAAGCTGAGGTTGTCACAGACAGGGACACAATCCTATTTACCATGAAACCAATCTATCTTTTCCTGCCATTTGCTTTACTTAGTCTCCAGCTCCCAGCAGCGGGAAGGATGCAGCTGTCTGCAGCCCCCAGCCGCATTTACCACCCGAGCCAGATGCCACCCCAGTGCAGCTTTGGGCACTCAGGTAATGGATCTCAAAGCAGTAGCTTGTAATGACGCTACTGAATGCCTGCATCATGAAGCAGACGCAAGAGGAGGTAAGTTATCACAGGAAGCTGAGTTTTGGCATCAGCCTTTCTAATAACCCCAGGCACTTTTAGTACCGGCTAAACCAAAACCAGCACAACTACTAGCTCGGGCACTGAAAACTGCTGAAAAACTGCAGTTGCATCAGAGCTTCATCATGTTCTGCACATGCTCTTGTTTCAGAGCCAGCCCATTCAGACCTGCTGCCGTATGCACTGCAATTGTAGCTGGCATTTTCCACTGCCCGGAGCTGGTGTGGAATGAAAGACACACTTTCCTGGTGAGTGGGACAGGTACCTGCCACCATGGGTGCCCTCATGGGCAGTGGGAGGAGAAGGTGCTCTCGGTGGCCAATTTCTGCTCATCCACGAAGCCAACACCCACCAGCCTGTTCCCATTTCCTCTCCTCCCTCCTCCCACCTCCCCACCCAGTCACCCTCACCAACAGCATGTGATCCTTATCGTCTCCTCCCATCCTCCTTGTTCATTCATCCGGCTTTATTCGTTTTTGTCTCCTCTTGTCCTCCCTACTGGTCCTGTGCCCTACCCAACACCTAGGTCCATCTCCCCACCCACCAACCTGCCCTCATCTCCATCACTGCTGCTCTCAGATTTCTCCCCTCCGGTCTCAGACTCACTATTCACACCTTGATTCTCATTCTTCCTCTGCATTATGTTGGCAACAGCAGGGCCAGAAACCTCCCTTGCTCCTGCACCCCCCCAGGGGTCCCCGCTCCCCACTGCAGCACCGAGGCAGTTCTTCCAAAGCTGGCTTTTCTCACGCCTTACCCGCGAGCTGGGTGTACAGCACGCTCTGCCAGCAGGAGCTGCGCTACGGGCTGAGAAAAACCACAACAGACTCGATGACACTTTGGCTAAAAAACTCTGGAGCGCAACAAACCTACACCTGGGCTGAATGCTTTTAATAAGGAAGGCAAAGACACCTCCCCTGTCAAAGCACGAGAGGACTACAGCTCTTCAAAGAAAAAGAGGTCAATATTTTGCAGTATTTCCTTCGAAGCTGCCCCTGAGAATTGCTTAAATAAAATAAAATTAAAAGGAAAAAAAATGAAGAAGTCGGGTCTCCTGGCGTAGAGAATCTCACCCCAGGTTACCAAACCTAGCAGAGAATCAGGCAAAGGCCTAGGGCATTTTAATGGGAAACACTGGGTAAAGTTAACAGAAGGCTGTACTCTCAGCCCCACCTATACCAAGTTTTAAACTTTTGCTGACACAGTTCATTATCTTACAAAACAAATTGCTCCAAGTGAACTGTGACATTAGTGTGTGTGATTCTCCAGTTGCTCAGGCTATTAATGTTTAAGATGTAATTAGAAGTAAGGGTAGAAAATAGCCTTTGCAGAATATTTTTCAGACCATTAGTTGAAAGAATTTTCCACACAATTTCTCTCTGGCATTTCTGAGTACAAGGGCCTTCTCTTTATCAAGTGCTCCCTACCCCACTAAGCAGTATGCGTTTTCAGTAGTCACGCCAGCCACCCACCCAACGTGCACCATCGGCTCCAGCTCTTGTTCTGCCACTTCACCAAACCAGAGAAGATCAGGTCAAATTAGGCTTGTATTGACAAGGGGCTGCCTTGCCTCACTTGCCTCAATGGAAAAAGGCCAAATCAATCTTACTCTCTAATCCATGAGTCCCTCTTGGTAGCCAAATTGTTAAAGAATTGAAGAAAGAAGCTGGAGAAAAGCAATAGAATATTGCACATCTACACACTGTAGAAATTATATGTATTGCCACTTCCCAGCAACAGAGACTCTGTCCACTTACTAACATGCGGTTCGTTAAGGCAGCCCTTTGCTATAGGGAAAATTGTTCATGTTAAGCCTCTTTGCCTTCTGCTCACCTTGGAAATAAGTACTTTCTGCGCTTTTTAAAAAAAACTTTCTTGCCACCTAGAACCTTCTAGCTGCAATGGCTGCTTGGAAAAAACTACTTGCCAAACACACAAGAGTCTCTTGGTTTTTTGCTTCCTGGACCACATTACTATCATTATTTATGTGGTAGCAGAGGCTAGGAGACCTGGTCATGGACCACAGCCCAGCTGCCTCGAGCTCACTGGAGGGGAAAGGAAAAAAGAAAACCACCAGAAAAATTCAAAAGCATGAAAAGCAGCAGACGAAAAGCAGTATCTAATACTTTTCCCAATTTTCCACCAAGTGCTTTTTAAGCATCATCTTTCCATTTTCAAACAAGGGAGCAGGCTGCACCCTACGTCAGTAGCCCAACTAATCAAAACTGACAACAGAAGTGTCCCACCTAGAACAACCCATCAAAAACATACCAAACCCAACCACAGGAATCTCTATAAAATAGGCTCTTTTTTTTCATACCAAATTTCCCTCCAGAAACTTTTCAACTGTGGAGAATTTTTAAAGCAGCCGGGGAAGGTCTGAGAATCGGTAACAAACACAGCCTGCAATACTGTGGAGCCCATTAGAGCTCCGGCACGCACCTTGCCTGCTTCACTACAGAGCCCTGCTCAAAATCCAGCGTTTTGCACTGCCAACAGACCATCAACTCCCTTTGTCACATAACCCAAGTCAGATACATCCACATAACAAGGCTTTTATGTGAATAAAACCTCTGCCGATGCCCGCCCTCCCCACCGTAGCGAGCCCGGCTCCCTCCAACTGCCTTCCCTTCCCCCAAAGTCACACACTTCTCCGGGGCGGTACATGAAGGGGTCCTGATCTTTTGGATATTTAAGCCACATTCATCACGTGCGTGGCCCTCTAAGTCCCAGTGGAAGAATATTATGCTTAATATGCTTAAAATTAAGCAGGTGCATATGCCTTAAAGGTGCAGCCATTGCACCACAAAGAGCACTGCTATTAAACCTCCTGTTCTCGAGAGTGTTTTTCTTTGGGGTTGGTGAAGTGTAGTCAAAGTTCCTTTGAACTTCATGTTTATGAGACATAGGTTGTACTTTTGAAAGCAAACTGGTTTCAGTTTGTGGTTTCCTTTCATCCAACTGGGAGGCAATCTGAGAAGCTGGCATGGATTGTCCTTGATTCTTGGACACATAAATACATTTCCTTGTAAAGGTACATACAAGCCAATAACACCAGGCACATTGTGGCATGCTGGAGTATTCATCTAGGTCAAGAATTTGTTTATACAAATTCTAAAAATGAATTTGTCTGGGGGGAAAATTATCTCTTCTCTGTTTAGAGCATGAAGGGACATGGTAAACATCCATCGGAGCAGGCACTCCTCTCCGCTGCAAGCAGAGAGAGCTTGTTCAAGAGGCTGTTTTATTTTTTGTTCACTAGTTGAAATGCCGGAACAGACATCCACCAGAGGCTCATCCACACGATGACCCACATAAATCCTCATCCCACATCTCCAGTGGCTCAATTTTACCCTCTTAAAACAAAAACCAAAAAAACTGAAACCCAAACCTAATTCACCAAACCTAAAACCTGGTATCGCTGAGGATTTCAGCTGTGTGACAGCAGTACTCGGAGACCAGGACACCACCTGCCATCCAGCTCCTCTGTGTGAGCTGCCTATTTAATTCACCAGCTAAAGAAACCTTGATTTGGTCCTGGACCACTGAGTCCTGACAGATGCTCTCACTAGATATAGTAAAGCTTGAAAATCCAATATATTTTTCAGCTTTAAGCTAGAGCTTAAGGACAAGTTTCTGAAAAAGAACAACTGAAAATGCTGTCACTTAATCCCCTTCTACATCCCTGAATAAATATATACATATACAAATAGAGGTATATACACACACATACACACAGGCATTGTATAGATAAATTGGCAACTCTTAATCACCCAAGTTCAGCTCGGAGTGTTTCAGTAAACAAACATCTTACCCAAGCCCGAAGAAGCAGAAAAGAAAAACAACTAAATACCTCGCATACACAGTTTCTTCAGCAGGACTCCAGAGATTACCACTTACTTAGTGCTTACAATCTGCTCAACAATGTGCAAGACAGAAAGAGAAAGAAATCAGGTTGTTGGGAACCCTCCAAGGGCACGGCAGCCACGCGCCCGGGGCTCCTGGCACCTCCGGCCCTTGAGAAGCCACCTCTCATGTCTTATGAAACCCTTCAATTTCATATACTCCAAAACCAACTCAAAATAAATGCAAACCATGACTGTGGAGATATGGTTCATTCCAACTTCAAAAATTCAATAGATGTGGAAGTAGGGAACTGAAGAAGGATATTGCAAAATAAACACGAGAATGTTTTGGTAGAACATGGCGATGGAAATCCCAGAAAGAACCAACCTGGAAGAAAATGACCACCACACATGCGAAGCAAAACTGGGGACACGTTTACCGCTTTTCGCCTAGACAGTACGCAGAGAGCTTCGAGAGGGATTGTGGAAGAAAATGGGAAAGAACTTGAGTTTTTATGCTGCTCTGAATGAAGTTAACCACTGTAAATCACATCTTACACCTAAAACTAGATTCCTACAGTCAGGAGTTAGGATTAAAAAAATTGTGTGGTTCAAATTGAGCTGGTGGTGTTTGGGGTTTTTTGGGTGTTTTCTTTTTGGGGGGAGGGGGGAAAAGAGAGAGAGGTATGAACCCAAATATATTGCAATTCTTTCCGTTTGTATTCTGGGAATGAATTGTTCATATTTTAGAATTTTATTCTTCTCTACCAAGAGAAAAATGAAATTGATTTTCTCCTGTTAGAAAAAAAAGTGTACCATATAATATAATTTTCCAAGATGGGATTTTAAGGGAAGATACATTGTGGAACAGCTTATCAAAAGGTAGAATTTGTCTTACGAACTTTCTCCCTACTTCCCTAGTACCATGGGATGAAAGTGAACATCCTCTGACGGGCTTTTAAGAAAAACACCAATAAACAGTCAGTTCTCAATGGAAGGAATTTTGTGGGATGAACCAAGAGGGGCCCCTGGCAGGACCTATGTTAATTAACATTTTTATCAAGGCTCTCTTCTTCCCCCTGCCTAAGAGTCGTGGAGACGCTGTAGGTAGGTCTTTGAGAAACATCAAGACAATGTTCAAAGATCTTTAAGAAGTCTTGGGAGGAGAACTGTGAGTAAGACAACAGGCATCATTATGCTACAGAGTAAACAAACACTACCTGAAACCCGATGAAATTATCCAGGAGCGGGTTTAAAGGATCTGAGCTGCAGTATGAATTCCTACAGCGCACACACTGCTGCATGCGCTGGCGGAGGGTATCACGGAGACAAAGAATGAAGAGGCTTCAAAAGGGGTTTAGACAAATTTGCGGTGGATTGGTATATTGATAGCTATTAAATACTGCAATGTCGATTCAGCCTGTAATTTAGGAATCCCTCAGTTGTTGACTGGTGGGAAACTGCAGTGGGGAAGGAAGAATACGAACTTTGTTGTTCATCTCCTACCCTTGCAGATCTTACCGAGGACAACCCACGGGCACCGCTCATGTAGCCACAAGCCAATCTGAGCTGACATCCCCAGTTTTTTCAAACAGATCAGCACCTCCACAGAACTGGGTAAGTCCAGATCAATGCAGACAATAAGTTTTCACTGCTATTATACGCTGCAGTTGACGCAGTAATCTCTCTTACATCGTATTACGGTGTCTGAGCAGGATGTCAGTCACCTAAAAGCAAATGGATATACAGAATCCATATCAGAAACCTTCAAAAGAGCCCTCTGGTCAGTGGTACAGGGCACGTAAAGACTGCTCAGCTGCCCTGGACTGCAGATAGCAAACATCTAACGAAGGTTGCAAGACTTTTAAGTAGGTATCCGATATATCAGAACTGCAATTTTGCATCATGATTATCTAAACAGGACCTTAGAAAAAGAGCTTAAAGCTCTGCGATGATAAGGCCTTGGTATAGGAATTGTCAGAATTGTGAGCTCTGGGAAGGAATTAAAATAGGGAGTAAAACAGTGAAAAAAGAAGAAAATAATCTATTTTCTTTTAGATTCAAGACCTGAAGGGAATTAAAAGAGGGGAAGCACTCCCAAACAACCACTTCCTCTGTCACAGGAGGGAATTCAGAAATCATCAATTTGTACAGCCCAATGCATAAAGCTTCCATAAGCACAAATCATGAGTCGGGATCTAATGAACATAACCTGATGCTAACACCCTTTCCAAATTGAATAAATGATTTGGAAGAACAGTTGACTTGTATGTTTATTTCTGTCACTGCCTGTGTACTAAGCGCATGAGCCATAAAAGCAACATATGGGCAACTCCGCAGTGTAATATAAACCCCGAGAAGCTACAACCCTCAACTACAGGTACCCCTCATAGGCTTTCCTGCTGCCTGCGTGTCTCTAAGAAGTGCTGCAGCCTCAGCTGTGCAAGTCCTGTTAGTCTTGCTGTGCTGATAAAACATATTTCTGGAAGGTGGTTACAGCTAAAAGACAGATTTACTGATGACACAGTCCAAAAAGATGAGAAGCGTTTTAACCACAGGGGCAGAAGAGCGGGCATGCCTTTAGCATTATGCACTGAGTATCACAAGATAGACACATCTCTGCCAAGGGAAGCTGGAAATGCAACTCGCTCGACTTTCTCATGTGTAAGCTGCATATAAAATATTAGTGCCATGGTCAAATAAAACATTCTACCATTTTAGGCACATTGCCTAATTAGAGGCCATTGTTATCCGAGAACACTGTTTTTGCAGCTGTCAGGAAATTAAATAACCCAAGGGTAACTTGGAATTAAATGAAGCTGTACAAACACATAGCCCAGCTCTGAAATCCTGACTGTGACAAGTAGCTCCTCTGCTTTCCAAAGGACTGAACATCTAACTAGGGCATGCAACTACCCTTTTCTATCAAGCCATAGGACAACACGATACTGGTCCTTCTTGAGTGGCTGATGTGGTAGTCCTTTAGAGACCGGGAACTTGCAAATACATGTGTATGCCCAGGCACTGCCTTCTCCCCACTTAAATAATCAGCACCTCCTGAGGAAAGACCTTCAGTACAAGTGTCCACTAAGAGAGCAATCAAGGACTGATAAAAGCAAATGCTTATATAGAAACCCCTGCTTTCATCTCATTTTCAATCAATTACTTCTCCTCTTGCAGTCCTTGTAATTTTTAAACTTTGACAGCAATCTAAAACTAAGCTGGTTATACTTCTACAGTGACTTTTTAAAAATTAAACAAAAAGGAGTGCATTTCCAATGAGATTGGCGCAGTCATGTGAAATGCACAAAAACGTCCGTTCAGAAAATGTTTATGGCGGCCTCCTTTCTTAGCTTCCTACTTGTGATTTCTGCTGTGAGAAACAAAAACCTCCAGACTAATAGCAACACTCTGAGTCTAAAAGCAAGGAGGCAAGTTCTTGCCAGGCCAGACACAGATTTAGCAATAAATGGCATTGCACAAGAAAGTCAAGTCATAATGTGGAAGTTGTTATAATGCGATAGCACGCTTCCCACCTGGCTACGCGCACAGAGGGATAAGTGACTCACTACAGGCTGGTGGGAGGAGCACTAGAAAACTGTGGTTTTACAGTACTGTCTTAGCACAGGTACGCAAGTCTCTGAAATACAGTGGTAAATAAAGTCCGATTCTGAAGCGCAGACAAGTCGATGGCAATCGGGGCTTGTAGTTAAGGCAAAAACTGATCTGTCCCACAAAGTGTGTATGTGACTCGAAACAAGCCACTCTGTCGCCTTTTTATCAGTTTCCTCATATGTGGGAGAAAAAAAAAACCTCTTACCTCACAGGGGTCTCATCAGACAGGAAGTATGAATACACTCCAAAAACAAAGCATCATTATTATGTTTGGCTAAAAACGTGGAACACGGTAAGGCAGATTCCAAAAATAATCACTATGTTCACTCTCACTGGAGAGCTGAGTTAGGAAGACAAATCCAGGTTAGGCTCCAGTCTGCTCTCAGGAAATCAGGCTGCTCTCTTCCTTCCTCTTCATGGGATAACGCACCACTAATAATGAGCAAACGTGGAAAATCAAAACCAGATCCAAGCTCCAGAAGCTGGTGTTTGCTTGTGAGAAGGAAGAAGGGAGCAGAAATTGGCTTTTTTTCTTTAGTGATAAGCAAAGGAAGATTAAAAGTTTGGCTCAAGATGTGCTCAGAGCATTGATATGGGTGTATCTGTCCTTCTAGCACAGGTTTGCCTCCTGAGTGCACTGACTTTGACGCCCTCTCTGTGCCATGATCAAGAGCTGGGTCCTTCCCAACCGGCTGACCATGGCTTTTTGCTCCCAGCGAGGAAAGCGTTGCTCATGCCAGCCTCTCCTCACGCTTCACGAGCGAATGGGCTCCACAGCCTGAAAGAATTGAGGATTTTGTCTCTGGTAATCGGGTGACAGGAACTGCAGAAGTCAGCAGATTTCCCACTTCCTGACAAAACTTGCCCTGTGTTTCAAAAACTCTTGGCAAAGGCTTTGCTCGCAGAATCTGCAAGCCGGGGGGTGGGGAGGACCTAGCCCGGCTGAGCAGCGAAGGCAAGGCTGACGGCTCAGGTTACTGTCGGCAAGGGGACACAGACAGTGTGTTTCACTGAAAAACGAAAAACACAGAAACTAAAGAAGATAAAAAAAAAGAAACCAATGCAGTTGGACTCACATTGCCAAGTCTTTCTGAATTTTCAAACAAAAGAACATAAGGAATCCTTTTTTCTTCTTCTTATTGTCTGAAAAGTGATTTTCAAAATATTTCACCAGGCTGACAGAGCAGAGCAAATAATTACATTTCAAACAAGACTTGAAGATGGAGCCACTAATTTCCTAACTGTTGTATGACTGTAACCTTGAGGTTGTGAGACTTAATCCTGTGCAAGATTAAATACTAAGATACGAGATTTTAAAATGATTATGCAACTTTTTTCATAAAAGGGTTTTTTTTTTTTCCACCATAATCTCCAATCTGTTCCGCTGTAGAGATGATTCATTCAGTAGGTCTGCAAGCGCACCCATTGTAAAAGTGAATCCTGTGGGACAGAAGCTACCTCAATTATTATTTATCATGGCTGTTGCCTGTTACATTACCAAAGCATTTCCACATGTTTACTAATTAATCTTTATACGGCCTGTTATGAGGTGATTTAATAGGATTATCCATATTTTTCAGATGAGGAAACTGAGACACAATGAGAGACTCACCCAAGGTCAGAGAAGCCTGCAGCAGACCTGGGAACTTTATCACGCTTCTCCGACTCCCTGTCCCTTCACCTTGCGATTGTAGCAGCAAACCTGCTCACTCGAGAAAGGCTCACCTGCCCAACAGGCAGCCCTTCCACAAAGCCCAGAGAGACTTTCTGTGACTGTCAGGCCAAAAGCCTGAAGACGACGGTTGGCCAGCGTGTCACCATCAGCTTAATACTGCACACAAAGGAAAGAACATCCCCTCTTTGTTTTAATTGCACAAGAGTTAGCTCAAAGTATCAAGCCTCCACTCATTCCCCTCAAAAGAGAACTGTTAGTTTGGAGTCAAACACATGCATTGCTCTGCCTTTCCAGAGTTAGACACAAGGAATTGAACTGATTCTAGTAAACCCCAAACAACTAAACACATTGCATTGGGATTATGAGAGCTACCCTTGATCCATCATTAGCTCTGCAGACTTTGTACCAAGGCTGGCAGAAAGCTGGAAAAGACTATTTTCTCCTGGTGTGGTGATCAAAGTTGGTGAAGTTTGGGGGCACAAAAACTTGCCACCTCTGCCTGAGAGCCTCTGCCTAGGTACAGACAAGACGGAGGCTTGTTTGGCTTTCCCTCCCAGGTCACTTGAGCAAGAGGATCCTTCAAGCCTGCCAGGGACAGAAGTTTTCTCGTGTTGATGAATGACTGTTGATCCTTGGGAAACCTGAGGCATGGGCACCTCCATCCCCTGCACCAAAGAGAAAATATGGCAAATCCGCTCAGAGACCAGCCCTGGGGAGTGCCGCGTGCTGGCATTTTGCAAGGGATTGCCACAAAAGAAACGTTTTCTCTGTTTGCAGGTGATGAGACTGTTTTTTCAGAAGGTTACTGTATTCTCACCATTTCTAGACTAAGGTCACAGCATATATGAGATGCCAAGGTCGAGGAAATCCACTTCCTAGTCAGGTCATGAACTTGAGAAAAGTATGGCTTGAAAGTTATAGTAGGTTCACAACTAGCAAAGTTTGGGAACTGAGGGTTGAACACTTTCAGCCTTGGTAAAAAGGTTCATTTCTCTGCTGTATCACTGATCCCTCAGCAATCCCCGTGCTTCAGTCCTCGACCCGTGACTGCGGGGTAACAGCACCTCCTCATCTCTCACGGGGTGCTCCATACAGAGTTCACATAAAAAGCAGAGTAAGATTACAGATTTCAGTCCTACCAGCATTTACAACATACAAATGTTTCAAAAAGTCTTACAGAGTATATTCAGCCTTGTCCCTTCCTCACCTTGGGGTGCAGCACTTGCCACCCTGGCAGACTGCGGATAGCTCCAGATATAGGCGAACAATGAAAGCCAACAAATCCCCCTAAGTCCTGCCTAAATAAAATTCCAAACAAACCCAGATGCCTCAGTGGAACAGCACATAGGTGGTCAAATGCTGTCTAGTGAAACAAATAAGCAGGGATGCTACTTCTCTGTTAAGCTGCATCTTGCTTTTACAGACCAACCTAAAATTTCAGTGAATCATTCCATCATTTCAGCCAGAAAAGCTTTTTTAGGTTCTGCGTTTATGAGAGCGGGTTGATAAGAGTGAGCCATAGTATCTATCTGCTCATCTGTCTCAGACTTCGGAAAGTGCTAGGAAGCAGCCAAGATGTAATAAATTTATAGGAGGAAATCATGGCTAGTCAAGTGGTTCAGGAAGAGATGTCTGGGCTTTCTCTCCACAGGCTGCAAAACAAACACAGATATAGATACACACCCATCTACTGGAGAAAACAGTGAAAAATATGTATTATTTATGCATTATTTCTTTAAATAGGAGCAAGGAGAGAAACTGGACCAAAAGACTTTATGTGGCAGGTTACAACCATAAGGAACAGTATGTGCCATCAAGATTTGCAAACCCACTCCCATATGAGCTCTAAGGAGTAGCGAAAGTGCCCCTTTCCCCAGGTGACACAAGCCAGACCGTGGAACAGCACATATTTCTCACCCTTCCCTGAAAGCTTTAACTACCAAGCCCTGCTGCCTCTCGGGAGAGGGCAGAAATCCCATGTAATCGCAGCCCCTCAACATGCCTATCGATCTGTACCAGCGTATATGCTTTGAAGGAAAAACCCTCCCAACCAAGCACATACTTCTGTTGAGTCAGTACTCAAATCCCCATGTTTTTAATTTGAATTTAAGTCATTAATACCACATTACTTAAAAACCCTGAAAACCACAGACACAGTGTAGTCTGGCCAATACAGAGATCCAAAAGAGAGCGACTGTGCACGTGTTTAATAGAGAAAAACATCTTCTGCCTAGCAACCAGCAGGCTCTCCTGGCAGTCCAGGGGAAGGAATTCAGCGCTATAAATGTCAGCAAGCAAATTAAGCCACCGTGCCTGAGATACAAAGGCCTAGTCACCGGGCAATAAAAAAATTAAAGGAGAAATAGTTATAGAAGAAATAGCCAAAAAGAACAGATGCATCTATTTGCTTGCTTCCCTCTGTATCTTTAAATAAAGTTACAGATTGCTCCCAGCTAGATGGGTTCTGTGCTTGCACTTATTTATAAGATGATTTCTGGCCCATTTTATATACAAGATGAGAGAGAGGACACGGAAAGCAATTTACCATTTTGATGTTATTGAAAAAGGGGCTCAATGTGGTACTAAAGCATATGATGGTCCTGAATCCAAGGTCAGATAGAGAACAGGTTGTCTGAGGATGATGGCTATCAAAACAAAGCACTGCCAGCAGGAGAGCTTTTTTTTTCTTTTTATCCTTTCTTTTTATTAGAATGAGGTCACCATTTATGAATTTGGACAAAATCTCTCTGCTACTCTAACTAGTTGAGATTTTTCAAGTCATTCCATTATCTTAATGTACTAGGCAATTTACTGTGAGGTATGAACTCAGATTACGAGCCTCCTCATTCTGGAAACTGTGTAAATGCATAAATTTCTGGCCTTAGAGGAGTTACTCGTCATACTGGGCAGCCAAAGAAGGTTAAAGGAAGGACTGTCACCTCCATCTTGCAGATGAACCTCAGTGTGGGGAGACTGAGAGGCTTGCTCTATGTTCCCACAGAGGATCTGCACCGAAGGAGGAGATGTTTCTGCTTCAGTACTGAAATCAAACTGCTCTTCCTCTCTAGTTCCAGTCCAGAAGAGACCAGTCAGGACCTAAGGTCTGCTAACTGCAGTGGCCTACATGAAATGGGCTTGCCAGATCTAGGAGAGAGAAGACCAGAGTATGGGAAGGTGATGTGTTCCCCTTCCCCACCCCCAATTCCCCTGAAACTAGAATATGCATGTTTACCAACTTGGAAATCACAAGGATTCACTCCTCCCTTGACCCTAGCATTTGATTTCTTTTCCGCTTCTCTGATAACATTTTAAGTTCACTGCCTACAGAGGAAGATTGCACGCAAGGGACACCGATTACCGCCAAGGCTGGGAAGGCAGTGATCTCGCCTTGGAAACTGTAGCAGCTCGTTGCTCTACGATCTTCCATCTTCAGGACAGCTTCACCTGGATGACAGACTGTCACAGACCCCATTTATGCAGATGTTTATGGAGCAACTCAACAGCTGCCAAGATCACAGAGGAGGCTATGTCAGGGTAGCAACAGGCTAGGGGTTGTCCCCCAAGGGAGAAAGAAGCCTCCCAAACTCCATCCACTGCCCTGTAAGAGGTCTCAAAAAGGGAGACTCCTCTTTTCATCATAAATAGGGCATAAACTCAAAAAGTAGAACTTGTTGCCTTCTAGGTGCAAAGAGACTATCTCGCCATAGGAACAATAGCACATCGCCGGGTCCCAGTGGTGGCGATTCAGGGAGGGTCCTTATCACAGAGTTTGGCCTTCTTTCAAGTGGATGCAACAGATACTGAAACAAAGAAATACCTGAGGGTAAACTGCAGCCGTCTCTCACCTCCATGCAACTGGACCAACTTATATAGAGGACACTGGATGGGCTTTTACTTCATTAGGCTTAGAGAATAAATGTGGTTGAGGTAGAGTGTTCTTCATTTCACACTGTGCTGTGCTGTGTAAAATGGGGGGCTAGATGGATGGGGTTTCATTGAAAGCTACCCAAGCAGAGCTATCGCTCTGTTGTGGACTTCCAAGAGAAAAAAAGGGCAAATATGATGGCAGACAAACCAGCTGGAGAAACCAGAAGCAGAAATGGGGCAATTAAAACAAACCAAACACCCAAACTGGCCCTTTACCTCCAATAAAACTCTGTCTGGACATATGGTACAGAAGCTGCGGTGTGACAGCTGTTGGGAGTGTCACTGGAAGAATGTTGCTACCCCCAAACCCCATTGTTTTATTCAGATGGCATCTCCAGGACAGGACTGCAATGTCGGTAACTGCTTCCTGGTGCACAGAAACAGGGTTTCTGAGAGCATGGCTATCGCCAGGTGTCCTGGCATGTGCTTTCCTTCCACTGTGAGAAACCCAAAGCCTTTGATGAACAGAGACTACTGGGACCAGTGAGACCACAGGCTAAAGCTTTGCTGGTGCAGCTGCCCAGAGATGGAGGGAGTCTGTCCTTGCTGGCCTTTGAAAAAGGAAAGACTACGCAGAGAGCGCAGGGGCAATGGCATATCTGCACTACACACAGGCAGCTCCTGCTTTCAGCCAAGCCTTGGGGGAAAAGCAAACCAAACTCAAATATTGCTACATTTCAGGGAGCAGCGGCCGCTCGACTCTTCTGCCTTGTGCCAGCTGCACAGCAGGTGATAAATGCATGGATTTTACATGGCTGTCCAAGCACCCCAGTAGCTGAGACACTCGTCTTCACACAGGAGGGCCCACGGCCAAACTCCTTCTGGTAATTCATCTCAGTATCAGCCAGGAAAAGAGCTTTCTGTGCACTGTCCCCCTGTGTTATTTGCTGAATAAAATTCTTCCTCATTAACGGGCCAAAGCCCAAGAAACGGCCACTGGAACAAACAAGGTTCTGTGCAGATATAATCCCCACCTCACCGCTGGGGGATTAAAGTAAAGAATTAGGCTGTAGCCGTTCCCTTCCAGCACGATGGATGCTTAAGCAGGTTATGGCTTTGCACTGCAGATGTTTTCTGGGGAGAAGAAATAATGACTTCTTTACCAGCCTGACTCACTTGCGACTCTCAGGGAAACAAGCCCGAGGATTATTTTTTGACAAAACAGTTAAGAATGGTTACTGCATGTCAGTATGTTTGAAATGTTAACCTCAAGGATTGCTGAAAGTGCCAGTATTTCTCCAGCCTATTCTTTGCCCTTCAGTGCTGTTTGTGATATGCAGGAGAAGGGGCCTGGCTAACTTGAGAGATGCCAGCTAACAGGACAATCTTCTCACTGCTGCTGCAGCAAAAATTCATATAGGTGCCTGAGAAAGAAAGGTCCTAATTTTCCACACAGACAAGCCTGCCCTTCAGAGACCTACATCTAGTTTGTTAAGCACTGGAAGAACAGAAGTTACCTGGAGAGGAAAAAGCAGCGTCACTTACTGCTGCTGGGTTTGCTACCTAATCTGCTCACCAAGGGTGAAAATTTACCCTGTAATTCTTGAGCTGAACCTGGCACTTGGCTAGTCAGGTCAAGAAGCAGCTGATCCACTTGAGGCGGACGTGATTGGCGGTGTTTTGCAAGAAGGTAGGATGCTGCAATTCTTCCAGATTTTGATCCTGTTCAAGTCTATGGGCCGATTACACTCTGTACAAAGGCCAAGTGAGACTCCTTCTCCTGAGACATTTATAGCCAGACTGTGAGGGGGAAGCAGGGAGTGAAGCAGAGGCTTTCACTGTGACAAGGCATCCTAGAGGGCAGATCCTGAATTCCTCCAGACCATGAAAAACTTACAGCATATGAAAATGAGGAACAGGGATGGAGCAACAGCGGAGATTGCAGTCAGGGCTAACCCTGAGGTGGTGACAATTCAGAAGGAAGAGCATGGGCTGGGCACAAACCCAAAGGGCACGGGGGCTGTGTTAGGCGAGTTAGCGGGATGCAGAGCATACAAGTCTTGCCAGCAGATCAGAACTTACTGGCAAAGAACAAAGAAAAAGTGATGAAGCTGCCAGTTCCTGACACTACTACCCGTGCTGGGTTTTGCACCTGGCTTCCACGCCATGCCATAGCGAAGGATGGCCTTAGCATGCTCCTTCCTTCCCCTGCGTTGCCTGGAAGGTGATCTTTTCTCCTGCAAAGCCCTGCTTTAACACCCCAACTGCATGTGGTGTATTTGAGAAAAAGGGATGTGACATGCTGCCAAAACCATTGCTTAACGGAAGCTACATGGGTGCTGTAACTATCAGCAGTAAATTTATGTGTGCATGAGAGCCAAGGTAATAAAGTCAGAAAGGTCCAAGCAGAGAGGGCTGCTGCTTTGAAGTGCAGCAGCTCTGTCTGCTTCGCAGAGATAACCCAAGGCACCAGTGGGACATGCAGCTTTTCAAGGACACTGGTCTGGCTAGGCCTGGGATTTGCTCCAAGTACAACCAGTGGTGTACACAGTGCAACACGACCCCGTTACTGGTGAGCAAAACCACTGCTTGAGCTTACCTTTGTATCAAGCCGGAATAATCTCCAGAGGTAAACAGCAGTGTGGCTGCTAGCGGCTGTACGGGGGTGGCTGCAATCCAGACCTGCCACCAGCGACTGAGCTGAGGAATCTGCCTTGTGCCAGCTGGGCAGAGAAATGAGTGCCACGGGTATCACGGACACAGATGTGATGCTGGAGATGAGCGTGTCCCTACCATGGCGCATCTGCAGGGGCAGCACGGTTCAGCAACACAGACTCCCTCCTGACAATGGGAATCTCTGCATTTCTTGCTCTGCCATGTGCTGTGGCCCTTGGAAAAAAAAAAACCCAACTTTTCTCCTTCTTTGGTGACTTCTCTCTTAAAATTAAGCTCTTAGAGGGAAGCTTTGCATGCTGCTATTATGGCAAAACCGAATTTGAATTGATTTCCCCCAGCTACCACCAATAATAATAAAAGAAGGTACTACCAATAGCAGTAATAAAATTTTCGCACATATGCTCCCTGAAGAAAATGCAGCAAGGGACATTCTGGCAGCAGAATTGTATGTCAAGTCCTCTTTTGGGAGCAAAAGCAGAACACGTGACATACACTTTCAATCAAACCCCACAACTCCCAAGTTAAAAACAGCAATAGCTGTAAAGATCCATTCACCTATTCTCAACGTACTGATTATTTTATGAAAACGTTTAGCCACTATTGTAGTGTTCCAAATTGTAATAATTTATTCTATTATGTGTTTATGAGTACTCCTGAAACAGAAAGGGAATAATTCAGCAATGCTACCGATTATAAAACTTTTACTCCATACTAAATAAAGATGGTATAGTTTCTAATTTTCTCCTTATGGTTTGGATATTACAAACCCATTGAATATTACAGTGTCACAAGTAGCCACTCGACAGTTAATTCCTGTTCAGGAATGAAATCCTCTTTTTTTGTATTTTAATGAATTTTCTCCAAACCGGTAAAATGTGTAGACTTTTAATTCCAACCACAGAAAGCAGTGATTGAACAAAGATAATAATAGCTCCACAATACTTCCTCATTCCACCACCTCAATACACTGCTACAAACAAAACCTCCCCACATGATAAATGTTATTACAAACTATTTCCATCCACAAAGCCAAACCATTCTCTCCATCAGCACTCGCCCAACGCCAAGTGCCTGCAGCTCCCAAGCACATGGCAACCACCTTATCTGACTCCACCTTTGACACAGGCAGAGAGGGACCCTCAGCCACCATGGGCAAAGACGGCACGTTTAATACAGAGAGAGCTGGGAGTAAGAAAGGGGGATAAATCACAGCTTTCAGCGATGAGCCGAAGGAGCTGATACACAGCTCCACAGCATTGTGATGTTTGTGGGGATGATACAAACTACTCACCTTCAAGTGCTCCTTTGAAAGAGAGAGGTTGGATGAACAAGCGGGAGATGCAAGATGTGGTGTGCTTGTGGAGGTTTGGGGGCAAAGGCCAGGTCATTTTAATACAATGATACTCAGATGGTTTTTCTTTCTTAAATGCGCTTAAGTTTTCTTTAAGACTTGTGCATGCTCTTCTCCCGGCATTAAAATATATTCATATTCCATGTGTGAAACGCCTTGTACAGCACAGCAGCTGAGACAGTATGCTTAAGTGATCAAAGCACCTCTCGTAGCTGTACTACTAGCACTGACAAACAGACCTGTTTTACAAACGCTTTGGTTTATAATCTCAGTGAGAGATGACATGTTTTCCTCCTCCACCCCCACCTCCAGGTTGGATACCGAAGCGGCACAAGCCAACACTTACCTAGGAAGCCCTCTTCATCCACAATGATGGTGTAGTCCTCTGGGGTTTCTGTGAGGCTGAAGAACTTGCACCTGGCAAAGGCAAACAGCAGGAGAACATGATTAGCTGCTGGACTGAGCGGAGCCTGGTCTTCCATCTAAAACGGAGGTCCCTTCCCACCCGAGCTGTGCCGGGGGAAAGAGTCACAGTCTGGTGTGTACGGAGAGGCCTGAGGCATTAACAGACCTGGATTTTATTCCTGGCTCAGCCACTCACACTGTGTGACCCACATTCCTTGCTGCCTGCCTAAGCACAATGGAGCTGGTAAAACACTTATTATTTTTATGACTTAGTTCTTAGTTACTTTTCTTAATTACCATGTCCCTTAAGGCATCCTGTCACAGCCCAGGACCTGCTTTATTGCACTGACACAGAGCGAAAGGCTTTGCTCCCCAGCTGATCACTCCAGCGCCCTCCAAAAGCCTTCCCACAGTTCATGCATGCTCCCATCTTCCTTATTTACCCAGTGAAGCTTCTTGCCTTGTCAAGGTTTGACATCTAATCTCTCAACCGAGCCCCAGTATGTCTTCTTACTGCTTCAGAGGCTTTTCCTACCAGCAGACAGCATGCCAGTTCCCTTTGCTGGTCCTTGCCTCTCCCCTCAGTAGATGCCTCTCTTCCCCGGGTTGCTCCAGGTGAAGAGACAAGTGGCAGGGGCCATCCAGCACACGAACACAAGGTCGTGCTCCCCCCCGCAGTCTCCCACTGCCTCTGTTCTGCTCTGTGCTCATCTTTCGACACCGCAGGCCATGTGCGCCACAGCCTCTCCGTCCCATTCAGCACTGAGGGCAATGTCACCTCTCACAGGAGATACAAAATAAATGTGACGTGGGATTCTTCCACTGTAGAGACACAAACAAAAAAAAGCCTCAGCCTTAAGGTTTAACACCACATATAGCTGGAAAAGCTTTTTTCCCTGGCACACCAACATACGTACAGCAACAGCTACTAAAAAAACCCAAAACTTTCTCCAGCTTCTCTCCAGTTGGCCCCCAGCAATGGCAGGAAGGTTTGCACATTTTGCAAGCTCACGTTCACCTTCAGAAGAGCACGCACTTGTTGAGAGCACCAGCGCAGGGCTCGTGGCCCCTCCAGGAGCACGCGGGCTGCGTTTGCCACCCAAGCTACAAAACAAGTTTTTTCCCTCTTGATGCTAAATTGGGTGCAACGGGAAAAGCCCGTGTCTTTAAGGACCAAAGAGCAGGATTTCACACTTACGCCGTAACACTATCAGATTTGTCTGATGCAACCTACAGAAAATATTTTAAATACTGGAAAAAGAAAGCTGGTTCTTAAGGCCCACAGATTTCACAGTGTCTTCGCAGTATAATCCCTGCATGGGGCACAGTTCAGCAGTACTGAGCAACCAGGGCCTACCAGGGCTTCTCAGCACTGCTGAGCGTCTGTGTCCCAAAGTCTTCAGGACTTCTGAAAGCCAGGAACCCCACACTGGTGGCTCAAGACATCAAAAAATGGAAGCATTCACTCAATTAGAGAATCAGACTAAAATCTGGCGTGAGGATTTCGACTGACTGAAAAGAACAAAGGCGGCAGCTGTCCCCTCCAAAAACAACAGGGAGAAAAAAAAAGAGATGGCTGCTGCCATCCTCCCCCTCACCTCATCAGGAAAACTAGAAGAAGCAACATGCAGCTCTATTAGTGATCTGCCATGTAACCAACAGGATTTCATGTAAATGGAAAGTATCAGATAACCCGCCTTTAGAGACTCGGCCTGTTTTCCTTGAAGCATCCGTCACGACAATCACGCATGACACTCTCCCTCCTAGCGCAGACCTATCACTTCAAAATACTGAAGTGGCCCCACCACAACAGAAACCACAACCTAATTATTTTGTGTCATTGGTAATAGCTACTGTGACAGCCACATTTACTAACTCGGCTCTCTCCAGGAATAGTGCCAAGAGAAGCAGAAAACAGTAGCAGCCCCAATTTTTTACTCTCACTTCTTAAATGCACAAGGATGCTACCCGTGCGATGGGTGATCCAAGCTGGGTAAAAAGGACTTCTGAGATGCTACTCCAGGTGGCTCCCAGGAGGTGTAAGTATTTATTACTTTGTGGGTGAATTCTCTGGAGAAATCACTGAAATAAAATTCTTTGCTACTGTTACCCACCGAGCCACCTACATGCTTACTAGCAAGAAGCTAGTGGTCCTAAAGGAGGAAACAATAACTAAAAAAAAATATATTTCCTGATCAGCAATAGCATTTATGGAGAGATTTTGTTCCAGAACAGTAATACATGTGTGCACACATGGACCACAGCAGAAAAAGCATGATTGTGACAGATGCCGTTTTCTTAGCACACATCTAAAAGTGATGATATTTAAGGGATATGTAGAGATGAAATCCCAAAATTGCTGGCTCAGAATGCATGTCAAAACCACACATCTTCATATACCAGCTCATTGAGCTCAAAGCTCAATCCCCACCTCACTGCAATTCTGTGAAAGGTCAGCAGCATAGAGCCATCTGAATTTAAAAGCAAAGTCTTTTCACCAGCACAGAGAAGACCAGCAGTTCTTGTGGTATACATTCACTTTGTTCAAGCTAATGATGCATTTTTTTTTCCCAGGGAAAAACTAAAAATGAGAAATTGGAATTGCAAATATTGCGTGGTAAAGTACGGCATGGAAAATTTTCTTACCATCGCATGCTGTCAAAACTCAAGCCCTCACCCTAAAACCTGTCCCTCAGCATAGATATGTAAAGATCTGCTTCCACTGTGAGTGCAACTCAAAAACTGTGTCTTGAATCATCAATGACAGAAAGAACTCAATGTTGTCTCTCTCCCGCACTATACTACACATGCTCTTCCGTTCAAGTTATTCCAATCGTTTCTCTTCCCTCTTACATCAGTTCTCGATAAGCTGAATGCCAACAGCATCTTCTATTATCACATCAAAGCCAAGAAAAGAAAAGAATTGCCCTTTAATAATTTTGAGACATCAGGCAAACAGTATTTCTGTAAGTATGTGCGGAAAGCACGTATGCGAGAAGACAGTATTTTTAGTTTCCTAATAGCCAAACCTCGGACAGATTCTTCTGGATTTCTGCCTTCTTCGTGTTTCAGCACATTTCCACTTCAGCACTGTTGCTGACTTCGACTGCCTGACAACATATGTCTTTTTCTGGCAACGCAACAAATGTAGACCAATCTATTATTAGATTCGATCTTTGAAACTGCAAAGCTTACGCTGTGTATGGAAGTAATACCCAAGCGCGCACAGAGCAGGAAAGCATGTGTAGGATGCGGCAACAGCATCAGCTCAGTTTGCAAACAGCACTCGAGCCTCCACGGGGGAAGAAAGCAGGCAGGAAAGCATACTGGTGGGCCTCACTTGCAGGTCTGCACGAGAAGTGTGTCCGCAGGACATCTGGTCCCCCGGCCCGCCTAGATCCCAAGGGCCTTAACAGTGAATGAACGCAACCTCCATTGGTTCTGGGTCCCACACAAAGTACGCATTTGTGGGAACACTGCTGTGGGTCATTTGACAGTTCAGCACAGTTGATGGTCTTTAAGGAAGCCA
Organism: Phalacrocorax carbo; assembly: GCF_963921805.1. Classification (NCBI taxonomy): domain Eukaryota; kingdom Metazoa; phylum Chordata; class Aves; order Suliformes; family Phalacrocoracidae; genus Phalacrocorax; species Phalacrocorax carbo. The sequence continues at coordinate 10,701,390 of NC_087529.1, forward strand.
GAAGTCCTACCTTCTCATTTCTAAGGAAACTACTTAGTTAATTGTTGCTTCACCAGGGTAAAGTGTTGCAAAGCTGTTTGTTCCAAGGAAAAGACCCTTCCCAGAAGCAGGTGGGCGGCTGGCCTCCCCATGTCAGAAGCCACGGCCAAACGCCATTCAAAAGCAACATAATGCCTACCAGGCATTCAAATGCGAAGTCTGGAGGTAACACAAAAATTTGGAAAGAAGCAGTTGAACTGAATGGGGATTAAGAAGCAGCAGCAGCAAGTTGATCTGAGTGAACATGAAAAACATAACTTGTTGGGTTTTATTCCAGTCTGTCTTCTATTTTAGATGGGAAGGGATCTGTATGTTTCAATCTGTACATTATCATTATAACATATATTCTCTAGTACAGAAAGACAGTCTCATGCTAATCACCTAATTCTTGGTGATCTCAGCTTATTTGCAGTTTTATAAACAATGATGAGGTGGGTTCTAGTACCACATATTGTGAAATGTATTTAGGAAAGCAGTAAAGAACGCTTGTGCTGTTAATGCATTTTGACATATTTGTGCAACATGTTAAGTACTTTGCACCATCTAATTACAAGACTATATAGTCAAATGGCACTGAAAATCGCAAACAGTGAAATGGCTGGTGTTTTCTAAACAGCGTATTTGCTTGTTAGCCAAAACACTTTGCCATCTTTTTGGTGAGGCTGATAAAACACAGCTTAGCTGAACTCCAAACATGAAAAAAAGACCCGTGCAATAGGTGTCAGTTGACTTTCCACTCAAGGCACAGATCAGAAAGTGGCCGGTTCACCTTTCTTACAGTAACTTAATTCTGCAGCCTGACATTAGAAGGCTGCTACCCTGTTAAAAGGAGCAGTATTGTTCCTATGAGCTGTTTAAGCAAACTCCACACTACGATCCCTACCAAGGGAAACACTAAAGTTGTCACAGCACTGTTAGAAACGGTCAAAGGACAGCAGCAACATTCCTTCCAGTCATTACTTGTGCTCAGCTCTGGGACGGAGGCATTAGCTAATACCATCAGGGACTGCCTAAAGGGTCACTGTGATAGCAGTTTGGTTCAGTACAGAAAGTTAAAAATTTTCAAAACCAACACAGAACAAAACTAACAGATTTGTGGCCAAGGAAAGCAAGTATTCATGAACAGACATAAATTCAGGGAAGTCCCACAGCCTGTGCTATGCCAAAACTTGCAGCACGATACCCATGACGGTCTTGTCTAATCCACAACAATAATGACAGTTGAAGCTACAGATTACATTGTACACAGTTAAAAGGGGGGACCTTCAGTCAATCCCTCTCCTTGCTACTTCTGTGTAGCTGAGTAAGTTATCGAAGCCTTTATGTAGACTTTGAGACAACTGGGAGCAGAATAATAGAAAAATGATCGGCACCCTGAAGGAACAGAAATCGACAAAACACAAGAAGGATTACCTGCAATACAGAAAATAAATAAATAAATAAATAAATAAATGTGGATGTGCTGAAGAAGACACTGGTCTTAAGTAGAGCTTACTGCTAAAGCCAGGACACGTGGCAAAAATACACAAGGATTATAAAAAAAAATGTCAGCTGGGTGTCTCCCGTACTGGCCTTCATTAAACCAGTATCAAACTGAGGTTCAAGTCTTAATCAGAACAGTTCCATGTGGTCTACATGAGCCCATGCAAATCAAATTACCGCTGCAAATGAAAGATTAGCAGTAGTTTGAATAAATACCAGCTAGTAATTCTGATGTGATTTCTATTTTTCTGGAGTCAGACTTGGTCAGTCCAGACTTCCCAAGCTGCAGGTTAAACAAAGCTACAATATTCACGAGTTATCCTGCAACATAACTGCAGGAGATATTTTTTTGTTCTATAAAGAAACACTTGAAGTTTATTTTGTGAGACTACCAAAGTCCAAGTCACGATGCTTTTGCTAGTCAAAGTGTTTGCAGTATTGTGTGTACTGCAAAGTGTTTGCAGTATTGCTTTCTAAAACTGTTACTTGGGATACTAAATCATACCTTTCCTTTGTTTGTCACGAGAGCATTTTTTTAATACTTCCTAAAATACTTCCTTAAAAATAATGATATGCATCATATTTAGGAAGATTCTGTAAGGAAATCTGTTTTATCTTGACTTTTGTGTAGAAATAAGTTCTTGCCAAATGTGAAGAGAGAAGCCAAAACTCTGCTAAAGTAGTAATAAGAAACTACACCACATGAAGAAACTAAGGCATATTCCACGCTGGAATGGAGTGGAAAGATCAGCTTACTGAAGGAAACTCTATAAGGGAGATGAAAAGGTCTGAGTCCATCCAAGTGCAGAACGCGAACGATGCTGGTTTCCCATCCCAGCACAACTGCCGTCAGGCGAGGAGTCTGTGGTGCTTAGCAGCGATGTACTGCAGGAAATATAAATGCAGTTTAAGACCATGCAAGCGTTACTGCACTCATCTGTTATTTGTCCACTGAAAGAGCTAAATACAGAAGGTTTTTTTAATGAACTCAATGAGAACAATACACAAACCAGTGACTTCAGGTGCGGACACACTGAAGTTAATACATCTTCAAGACTAGTCCTGGGCGTGAATCTGTAGAATAATTTACTGACCCGATGTAATTAAAAGTTATTCTTAGCATAGATTTTTCTTCCCTGGTCATAAATTATTTCAAGTGAGCTCTGCTGTGCAATTTTTACTTGGAACATCACCACTCACCACCTATATTAGTGAATGGGGCTGAATCAAAAACCTGGATCTGAACTTTACTGCTTTGGCCGGTGCCCAGATGCTGCTAGTGCCAGGTGCTTGGCAGGAAAAGTCACCCAGTTACCTCCAAATGGCTCACTTGCACTTTGAGACTCCAGTCTGCCAGGCACCATGTAAGCATCCTCAATGATAAAGGTGCTCAAGGGTGCAAAGCACAAGGACAGGAACCTGCCGCAGATCTGCACCCATGCTGCACCTCACTTCACACAACCACAGGGTGTCATTCTTTAGGTTTTAGCATCCTTACTGAATATTTAGCAGTACTGGGTACAGGTGCTCATAAGGATTTGGTGGATACAGTATGTCTGGAAGCCTGCCTGGTGCTCAGAGAAGCAGCAGCTCTTGGTCTAAAAGAACATCAGTTATAGCAACATAATTTAAATTTTCCTGAAGTAACCTAAAAATAAAATTAAAAAAGAAAAGGAAAATGGAATTACCTCCCTCTACTTCTCATTCATCATTTTGTTTTGTCTTCTCTGCCATCTTACTTCCCAAAAAGGGGCAACAGAAGTTGAGGGAACAAGTTCTTGATAAATCAAAACTAGAAAATCACTTCTTATAGTTGCAGATTGAAACACTTCCTTTTAGTTTGAACTGAAATAAAAAATTTCATGCCAGCAACAAACGTTTCATGGAAGGCATTATGCAGTTTTGACATAACTGAGCCCCTGAGGTCTTAATTCCATAAAGACTCTTCACTGGTTAATGCCTTCTGCTTGGGAAATGTTTATTTTGGTGCAGCAAATGGCAAGGGGGATGGAAGAAACCAGCAATCATGGTTCAGAGTTGCAGGCAGGAACAAGATCCTCCGCTAATCTTAAAGGTAAAAAAATATTAGAACAAAGCAGCATTTAAATAGATATATGCCTGTGCTTCCACTCCTACACTTTATTCTTTGGCCTTTGAAACCGCACTGTGTTTCACAGCACGTATGACTGCCACATGCACCTTGCTCACGCTTACCCTGGAACCACAGGGTTATCTCTCTGGCTTGCACGTTGCACGCACTACAAATGCTGCTGCTGGAGCAGGTTTAACAATCCCATCGCATTACATGAGCCATGACAAACCCCACCTTCCTCTCCTGCAGCCGTAGGTGAGTTGCACAGCATAGTGCGGGACTTTTTCCCATCTCGCATAACTCATTTTTATCATCTGCTTAAGTAGGGAACAGAGTAAGGCAGTAGGGAGGGCAGGAGGAGGGGAGAAATGAGAGGAAATAAATGCATTCAGTTAGGTTTCACTTCCCAAATGCTATTTGAACTTTCTAGATTCATTATAGGCCAAAAATTCAGGTGTCAGACTGCTGATGGAACTAGCTGCTTTTGTGCTTGAAAGCAGACACCACTCCACGCTCCAACCGCTGGCGAGAGAAAACAGAGCAGGATTACTAGGTTGTTCATCTATTATTCTCGTAAAATTTGAGAACTGTTGTTTAATATTGCCTGCAAGGTACTAGTTTTCTTTCCTGTCATCACAGAGTAATGCTGAGCCCAAATTCATCAGCATATGGGTGAATGCCAGAGTGAACTATTTTCTTTTTCTCTTGACTGTATGGAAAACATCAGCGCGTTTGTTTGTAGGAAAACACAGCCATAAAGTCAATAACGGGTGCTCCTTCTCATTGAAACCATTTCTTATTTTCCTCATAAGAGAAATTTGGCAACTTCAAGTTCCGCAAGAATAATAATAATTAGCTGATTTTGCCTACCTGGCTACAAGTCAGAATCACTAGGCTGCTCTGATAAGGGTTATCTTTGCCTTATCCTCTGATAAGGCAAAGTTAAAGCCACGGCTTCCCTCACACCGTGGGATTTCATGGCACAAGGCAGCGGCAACTGGGTGTCTGGCTACAGCTATGGTCAGTGCTCTGCAGGGTCTTTGGCGGGACACCCGCTATTCACCCCAGGAACGTGCTGGGGTGCACTCAGAGCTGACTGGCATGCGGGTGGTGAGCACGGGGTACCTGCCTGGGGTCAGCAGGGGTTATTATGGCAAAAGCCTTTTTGCCACTCTGGTTCTATGGAGCTGAAGGCAAACTAAGCACAGCTCTATTTCTTGACAATAAAACCAAGCTTTAAAGGGCTTGCTGTCAAGCTGCTGAGGGGTATTTAAGCCTTGCAGAGTCACTGGGGCTGACCTACCCAGAGACCCCCTGACTGAGGAGCCCCGCGACATGGGCCCGGCCTGGAGCAATGCCATGCACGCCGAGGGCACGCTGCAAGAGTCACAAGGTGTGAGACAATCTCGGATACTCAGCTCTTCCCAAGTCAGCATTCATCCTTCATGCCCCTTTTCACCGAACAGTGCATACATTTCTACTGATTTAGACGGTCTTGCATAGCTGTAAGTAAACACCGACAGGGTGACAATCTGTTTGCACTGCAGGAGAAGCACTGAAGCATGTTTGCAACGCATCAGTGCTATCCCCGATCTAGCAGGCCATCCTGCCAGCTCACAAGCACACCCAGGATCTGCCTTTTTTCCCCCCCAGCTGTTAACACAAGTCAGGGCTGATGTTGAGCTTTCACTGGAAGGAGCCTCCCTCAGCTTCACTTCAGCCCTGTTTGCAACTTAAGGAGTTCTACTCACAATATAAGAGGAAATAAAGTGAATTTAAGCCAAGAAGTTTACTGAACCCTGTCTTCAGGAGTTTACGGCTTTCTGGTTATTGGGCTATATAAGCAAAACCCAGTTGTAGAAATGGGTCTTGTGTAGAGTTGGTTTTGGGTCACTAAAGACTCTACACTCCCCGAAAGGCAAAGTGCGTAAAGAAAGCAGATTTTTGTTCTGAACACTGAAAACATAGATGAGTAAATCTTCTTTCTCCAGCCATAACTGTTGATTGACCTGTATCATACTACAGGAACTTAACCCGAAAAAGTGAACTTTCAGGGAAAGGCATCTAATGCAAATTTGAATTCAGGAGGAAAACAAAACAAAACAAAACAAACTTGCAATGTTCACAGAAATAACACCAAAAAGAGCCCAGGATTTATTAGCATGGTTTTCTGAGTTAAAAGAAGCCATGGAAATGTGGTTTTTGTCCATGCAATTCGCTGAACATAACCCAGTTAGTGGTTTGCACCGATGCTCTTCCCAACTCTTCCGACTTTCATCAAGCCCACCACTAGCTTCACTCAATACAGAATGGGCAAGCACCAAAAGCAGAGGACATTTTTCTTTATAGAAATCTGCCTTTAACGCTATTATCCAGAAGAACAGCAGTCATGTGTCTCTATATCACACAAGATTCCAGTTAGGATTGTCTCGGTCTGCCTGTATTCAGCTTTTCACTGTGGGCTCTGGGCATGTTTCTGTAGCTCCTGCCAGGGCGGTGCCGAGCCACAGAGAACTACCAGGGAGTTGTGCAGTCCCACAAAGCCAGGAGCCTGGTAAAAAATATTACTTGCCATTTCTCACGTCAAAGCAAATACTTTGAGGCTTAGCACTAGATAAAATGAACGAAAGTCAAGCTAAGGCAGAAGGTGAGCCACAGCACTTGCAAAAATGCCAGACGCGCATCCCTGCCAGCAGCAGGAAGCGGGTCTCTCCAGGAGCCAAAGCAGCACGGCACTGCCAGCTTCAGGGATATCAAGAGCCTTCGGCGTGGACTGCCCACGGCTGTACTAAGCACTGCCGAGCTGCTGTCTGTGCTACGCTGACCTTCTACAACCATTAGTGGGAACCATAATAACCGTTAACGTGCAGGAGGAGCAAGGCCGCCTCCTCTCAGCCCAGAGCACTTCAGGGATAACAGAATACTGCCCACAGGGCCTCTGTGCACATTCTCCTCTGTTTACCTAAAACCTGTATGTAAACAAATTTTCCCTCCTTCTGCCCCTCCCCAAAAATTTTTATTATGAACAACTGTGAGAAGGGACCAAGACCCTAGCGGCGTGAACGGTGTCACAGCCCTCAGGCCCAAGAGACGTGAGAACAGCCAACAATATCAATATTCAGAAGATAAAGTAGCCCTAGATAGCACGTTCCTCCAGTCAATTACAGCCAACTACGTGAGGACAGTCACAAAACAGGCTAACTAACAGGTAATCGCTAAGCCAGATCCCAGTTTAGAAGCGACAGCACCCCGAGACTGGTTAACCTTCCAGCCTCCATGCCTGGTGGGATGGGAGCAGCTCCTTCCCAGCACGAAGGCAGGCGGTAACACACCTCCTGGGTTACAGGGTCCAGTCCCAAAGGGTGCAGGAGTATCTCCATGTGCGAGGAGGCGGGCAGGGGAGGCTGCAGTCATTGCCTGACCTAAGCAAGGAAAGCTCTCTTCTTTTTAGGCAAACCCACAAATTACATCAGGAATTATTTCAGTCCACTAATTTAGACTGCAGTGTCTTTGGATTTACAAATAGGAAAATGAGGCAAGACTCTTATCCACTTAAAAACAAACCAACCAACCAAGAACAAAAAACAACCCGCACCAAAACTGCCAGGGTTACGTTACTGGCTCCAGAGACTCTAACACCTTGCTCCATACTGGTCCTACGGGCCAGCCTATGACTCAGTTTCCATTTGTGATACAGGTCTAAAACCATCCCTGTTGAAAACTATGGGGACATTAAAACCAGACCAAACCCCATCATATTCTCATTTATTGTGCCAACGGGAACTAAATGAGCATCTCAGGCATCGCTTTGTTCATGTTTTATTGCTGTTCTTCCTCCAGCATGGGTTGTTTTTGGTTTTTTTTTAACCAACATATCAGAAACAAAGCAATAGAGCAATAGCAAAAATGTTTGAATCCCTGAACTTGCAAAAATCATAAAATTATTTGCAAAGATGAAACTACTATCTGATGCACAGTGCAGTGCTGCCTGTACTAATTTCCTTCTCCAAGGACTACGGTAAAGTGCACATCACTTCTTATTTAAGTCCTTCAATTTGTTCCTTTTGGTTTGATGCCGCCCCAAAGCATCTTTAACAATATTGTTTACAGTTTTATCATTGTTAATAGCAGGGAAGAAACGTTTCAAATCTCCATAGAGGGTCAATAAATGTTTACATCAAAATGGCAAGAGCTCTTTTGCTTTGGGAGAGAATGCTGTAACCAAATCTCTGAAGGGAAAGTTGGAGCAGTAAATGAAAAGGAAGCTTAGTTTGTGTGCATTGGAAGAGGATTCATTTATTATCTACAATTAAGTAATTGATCCAGACACACCTTTTCCTCTTCTTTCTTTGCTATCCCAGCCTGCCAGCACTCTTCAAATCTACTGCAAGCTAACTTAGCCACATGAGAGATGCAAAAGCAATTCTTTCCATTTGAAATAGCCCATCATTTATTTAAGCAGAAGGCAACTGTGCTTTAAAAACTTTTTCTTTACAGCAGTAACAGTATCCCTTGATCATCATCAGAGCTGAACGAACTTTCGGCACGAGAGAGAGGTGGAGTACAACACAGGTGTCCTGGTTTTCGCTGAGATAGGGTTAATTTTCTTCACAGAGGCTTGTACGAAGCTCTGTTTTGGATTTGTGCTGAAAAAAAGTGTTGATAACACAGGGGTGTTTTAGTTACTGCGGGCAGGGCTTACACCGAGTCAAGGCCTTTTCTCTGCCTCTCACCCCACCCCACCAGCAAGTGGGCTGGGGGGGCACAAGGGGTTGGGAAGGGACGTGGCTGGGACAGTGACCCCAGCTGGCCCCAGGGATGTCCCACACCATATGGTGTCATGCTCAGCACATAGAGGTGGGGGAAGGAGGAGGAAGGGGGGATGTTCGGAGTGGTGGCGTTTGTCTTCCCAAGTCACCGTTACGCGTGATGGAGCCCTTTTCTCCTGGGGATGGCTGAGCACCTCCTGCCCGTGGGAAGGAGTGCATGAATTCCTGGTTTTGCTTTGCTTGTGTGCACGGATTTTGCTTTACCTATTAACCTACTCTTATCTCAGCCCACGAGTTTTCTCACTTTTACCCTTCTGACTCTCTCCCCATCCCACCGCAGCAGGGGGCGAGTGAGCAGCCCTGTGGTGTTTAGGGTGCCAGCTGTTAAACCACGACAACAGAATCTTTCTTAACCACAAATCACCTTCTACAAATCAGAAACTGAACTGAGAAAGACGTTACAGATGTGGGTGCGGGACCTAAGATTTACAGTTGAAAACAAAGCATGATTTAATGTACAAAGGCTTGCGAATACATTTTACCAACTGGATCCAGAAGGATTATCCTATGAGGACCAATGCAAATGCTGAGAAAAAGCATAAGCCCTGTTTCTTTTCCCCTTCCAAATCAGGCACTATACATCAGTACTGGCAAATCTGATTCTCTCTTATACTACTCCTTTAATGCCCTCTGCTGCAGAACACTGACTTTTAAATCCTACCAACGATAAAATACAACTGAATTTTTCTAAGTGCAGTGCCGCTGCACATCCAAACCCAAATATTTTGGGGTACATAGTAGCTATTATTGTGTTCAGCCAAAACCCAATGATTATTTTGTGGACAGCACTGAAAAACACAGACTGCAGAGCATATGCTTTTTATTTCGAAGATGTGAGAAACCCAGGCTCAGCCCAATGGGGGCAAGAGGTTCTTACTATATTGCTCCAAGACACAAAAGAAGGAGGAAGAAACAGCAAAACTGTTGTGGACTGGAATTGATGAACTTGTTTCCCTGCAGGAACCGTAAACACAATTTTCCCAGCATGGGACATAATAGTTCTCCCACAAATTACTAAAATATATTTCCAGCGCTCAATATAGAAAGCTAGATGCACAAGAAATGTTTGCAGCTTCAGTGCAGGCAGTAATTGAGAACATGTGTGGCAGGGGGATTGAAGGGGGAGGAGGAGGAAGAGAGAGCAAGCCATACTCCATCGAAACGGAGCAGCAGGAGAAACACATTTCAGTCCTCATCATTTTCAAAGAGCTTCCATTTGCAAGCGGGTCCAAAACCCTGTGTTGTAACTCCATCTGAGGAACGCTGTGAGCCTGCATGTCAAACCCAAATGTAATGCACATTAACAATTTAAGAGACATTGCTGAGCTTGAATTTAAAAAAAAAGTTTCATAAACTTTCCCTTAAGCACAGAGAGCGGTTTTGTATTCTTTTATGAATTAAGGACACATTTACAGGAAAAGCTACCTTTGACTCCTCTTATTCTCCCAGGCTCTGCTTTTGTGTCCTACCCAACATGGGTATTAACAGTCCAGCAATGAACGAGAAAAGCAGTGTTTCTGTATATTTGACCTGACATTACGTGCAAATTAGTGTTGTAGATGTGCCTGTGGCCAGCTTTCCATGAACCTGCAGTTAAGGGGTTCACCAAATCCACCACACTGAAAGGAAACTTCATTTGCTTCCTTTGCTAATGAAGCAAAAGGAAGCTGCTCTCGTGCCAATTCTCTTGGGTTGTTTTGGATAAAGTTCCCTATACACGTATGAAAAGGGGAAAAGACATTTCAAGAATTTTGCTTTTTAAGGTAAATGAATACTGACAACCCACAAAGTTTTAGCCTTGAAAATGCCAGCATTTTAAACAATGGTCCTCCAAAATGTTCTTTCTAAATCGGTCTCTTCAGGCTGTGAAGGAAGAACCTACAGTAAAGGTCAAAGGATGAAACTTCTTCCCAGGCCTACCAGACCCAAGAAAGACACAAGAAATTATTCAGCAAGTGAGCATTATATGGCTCAGATTGAATTCTGCAGTTTCTGAATATTGCCCCTGAAATCCAGCTGACAGATCAACACCCAAAATGAAAGCTAGAGCTCCTGGAGAAGTCCAATGATAATGCAGAGCAGGTCATTGGGTCAAAAACAGGGTCACGGCCAGTTTTCCACAGTCCCATAGACATTTTTTGTTGCTCGGTCCCTCTGAAGGAGCATTACAGAATCCCAGACTGGTGGGGGCTGGACGGGACCCCTGGAGCTCACCCCATCCCACCCCTGCGTGAGCAGGCACCCCAGAGCAGGGGCACAGGGCCGCGTCCAGGCGGGGGGTGAATGTCTCCAGGGAAGGGACCCCACAGCCTCTCTGGGCAGCCTGTGCCCCTGCTCTGGCACCGGCACAGGGAAGGGGTTTCTCCTCATGTTCAGGGGGAACTTCCCGTGTTCCAGCTTGTGCCCGTGGCCCCTTGGCCTGGCGTTGGGCACCACTGAAAAGAGCCCAGTCCCATCCTCCTGACACCCGCCCTTCAGATATTTATAGGTATTGATGAGATCCTCCCTCAGCCTTCTCTTCTCCAGGCTGAACAAACCCAGGTCTCTCAGCCTTTCTCATAAGGGAGGAAATTCCCAACAACCACTCCATAGGGCTTTGCCTTGGTGGCTCTCCCTCAGATGCCTGCAGGGCCACTAGTGTGAAAGGTGTAAAACGAACTCAAAAGCAGCTCAGATCAGGGTCTCAAATCAAAGCTCCAGAAGTCTCCAGACATTAATGAAGTTACTCATTCCCGCACTGTGTTCTCGGGCTTCGCATATGTTTGTTGGCTACTTTAACTGGCTGCACTGTACCTGCAGTGTCTTCATATTTGGCTTTTGATCCCTTCAAAGTTTCAGCACAAGAACTCTCTCCTGCTCTCTGCACAGTACCTAGCACAGTGAGGCTCAGACATTTCTAGGGAGCATGTGCCACAAAAGCGTGCGTTAGCAATACTGTTTTGTAAGGCTGGTAAGTTTGCTGGGTGATGAGAAAACAGCTGCTTAGAGCCAAAGATTCATAAACTCAGTTTCCACCTAAAGATCTTATAATGCCTGGTGACTGAGTAATAAGATGGCAGGTGAAATACAAAGTCGATAAATAGAAATTAATGCATACTGGGGGAAAATAATTTAAATTCTGAATGAAGAATGACAGGCTCTAAATAGGCTATTACCACTCAGGAAGGATTCTGGAGTCACCATGGGCTGTTCTCTGAAAGGGTCAAGGCTTTCAAAGAAGCTGCAAGAACAGGAGTAACCGGGCAGGGAGGCGAGAACATCTCATTACCCCAAAGCACAAATCCAGCATATACCCAGCTACCAAGTACTTCATGATGAAACCATCCCAAGGCTACCGAATGGTTTGGAATTCAGTTGGAGGAAACACAGAGAAGGACCAAGGGTGGTCCAAGGTGTGGAAAACTGAACAGATGAGAACTGTCCAACTGCAAGAAGCAAAAGCTCAGTGTGGGATTACGGGAGAAGTCATTATGGCCAAGGTGATTAAAGAAGACTAATTCACTCTCTCACAACGTGTGAAAGTGGGGCATGCAATGAAGTGATCTAAGAGCACAAAGTTTTCCATTTAAAAGCCTGCATGACTGTGCACATATATGGAGAGGGGGATAGCCAGATAACAACACAAAAGCCAATAGGCACAGGGAAGAGATGGGTTCAAGGAAGAAGAGTTCACTGGTGAACATGGTGCCCCTGATGAAATCCTCCCTTTAGGACGTCTCTTACACTTCTGGCTCTGGGAGGACACTCCAGCATATGTACACAGGCCCCGTTTCGCTTCCCTGAGCAGCGCGATCAGTGCCACAGGGGAGAGAGCCCGGGGTGAGATGGCTCTTTGCTTTGACCAACCTTGTATTCCAAAGGATAGCACAGCTCAAAGCAAGGGTAAGACAGGAAGACAGAGCATGAAACAAAACCTGCAGGACTCAATCCTTTTTTCTTTTCTTTAGGCATGCCTCCTAGAAAGATGCTTCATGCTGAGCTGCCACCTTGGGAGAAATTTTCAGCCCTTTCCCAGGGTGGGGAAGAGAAAACTACCAGCACTAAGCTGAGTTGGTTGCCTGGCCAAGGTAAATCAGAGCCCACCGCCTCAGACACAATCACAGACAAATCCACGTTTCAAATCCTGATTCTCAAATTCACACTTCTGAGCCCGCATGTCAGGATGGGTAAGAGGGAAGCGTGAGCCAAAAAGCCAGGTAACGCCTGTTACCAAGACATATCCCCTTCTGGCGTAGCTCTCACCGTTACTAAATTTGTAAAGGTTTTTTTAGATAAGATGAACTGTGCTGGGGAAGGGGAAAGTCAGCATTTTAGTAATGGTTTAGATGTTTCAGCTACCAGATATCACCATTAGCTGTCCTGTTAGTCAAATTAAAAAGCGTCTAAATGGCAGTGGTCTGTCTGTGTTTTAAAGAGAGATTTAAAGTCTGTGGGAACAAATACAATGCATTTAACACGCTGGGAAAACCTTTCCACAAGCAGACATAGCAAGAAGTTAAGGTAGTTCTAAGTGAGTGCCTGAGGGCACAGACAACATCTTTCCATTTCCAATTGTCTCAGACTGGATAGGCATTTTGGAAGTGAAAGGAAATGCTGTGCCCCAGGCAGGTTTTAATACTTTAACTAACAGATTTTCTCCTGCCCTATCCTCTCTGCTTTAAAATGTAGATGAATCAAGTGCAGAACCATTTTAAATACCACTTCGCATGAAATTCTAACCACCATTTCAGTTTATGTTTTACTGCATTGTTCATTCCCTGTTTCCCCACAGAGAAAAAGAGAAAAGGGAAGAGGTGGTAGTTCAGGAACTGACAGAGTCCATAAACACGTTCTCTGGAAACAGCCAAAGGCTGAAAAATGGCCAGGCCCTATAAAGCCCAACAGGCTGTAATCATCTGCTTGTGTCCTGTCCTCACCAAGTGCTGTGCAGGATAAGTATTAAAATAGATTGAAAAAATTAAAGCAACAAAATAACAGCTGTCAAAGATTTACAGAAAATTAATATTGTGAAATCACTATCTGGGATTAAGAAAGCATAACAAAACCTCACAATCTTTCTCTTGTAAGGGTTTGGGGAAGAAAAAGTACTCTCAGAACAATACAAGGCAAAATACACCTCCAGAGTACGAGAACTTAATGAGCAATAGTCTTGGATCCTCCTCTGTGTGCGGTTGTGTTGAGGCCCACCAAAAACAAACAAGGGTAAGGCTGGGCAATATCAATATCCCCTCCATCCTAGGCAGCTGCCTGGGAATACTCCTGACTTTATTCTTCCTTCCAACCAGTAAGTGGTCAAGTGGACATAACAAAAAACACACTGTTGGATGTTGCTTATAATTTTCATCAATACAGAAGTTTAAACCATCAGATAACTCAAAAAGGGAATGTAAAACATCTCCGGAGAGGTCCTGAGGCACCTGTATGCACGTACAATACTGGCTGGGCTGAAAAGCTTTGAAGGGCAAGTTCCCCTGCCATGGAAAAACGCAACTGGCTCAGGTGCCCAAGAGCTCAGGTCTGCAACATCAACAGCGTCCACCTTGGAAAGGAAGCAAGTAGAAGTCTCAGTAAGCTGAGCCTTTAGTATAAAGGCTCTTCTGTCACCTCTGTTCTGTGCTTACTTTCTAACCTCAGTGCTTCATCAATATAAGATTCCAGGATCACAAACCTGTGTAGAACAGATCTAAGGGAAAGCACAGTTCTGTGAATTGAGGGAGACGCTTGAGGTATCTTAACAATCCGTTTCCACTCAAATAGGATTTAAAACACACTTTACAGATAAGGATTCTCATTCATCATCTGCATCAGTACTTTCTGCGAATGGTATTTCAAAATACTTCCAACCATGATCATAAGACAGAGGCTATTGGTTCATCGGGGTGAATAAGCTAAATTTTGCTTAATGCTTCCTGAAGCGTTCAATGAAAAGTTTGTTCTATGGAGGAACCAAAACCAGGATAAATGACAAAAGCTTCAGGTGAGATACAGCCCTGGACTTTGGGTAGTGTAATGCAAGATGCAAAGATATCAATGACAGCTTATGGCCGTACTCACCGAATACAATTCTTCCTTCTCCTGCACCAGCAAATATCTGTGATGAGCACCATCAGAAAACTCTCTCCTAAAGACACATTTAGGTCACAGAACACACTTGAATATCCTCAAAGAAGATACAAAACTAAGTACAATGTTGAACTAAGACAAACATAGGTGGAATAAGAACTAGAGAACACAAGTTATTCCTAGGCTGTGAGAACCGCTAGATTACTATCGTCGAGGAACAAAAGAACAAAAGACTCTTAGAAAGGCACAATTCCATCCGGCTAATTGCTGCTTTTCACAAGTAGACCTCAAAGCACTTTCTAAAGAAAGTCAGTATCAATATCAGGTTTTATTGCATCTCAGCTGCACAGGACAAAGCACAGCAGTAGTAATTCTCTCTGGCCTCACACAGCCCAGACAGGTCTGAACATTTAGTGCTCTTCCAGCAAGTCCTCCAGGAGAATAAACAGTTTGTAACAGTTAAAGAACATTTTTAACCTATGCTGAGGATAAAGGGAGCCCAGCCTTTGGCAATATATGAGACTTTGCTTTCAAGCCAAGACTTTGCTTTTTTCACAGCAGAAAGAAACAGGAACAAAACCACCAGGTATTGCCGCCCTCATGCTCTACACAGTGAGAAACAGCGAGGAGATGGGAAACAGCACAGTCCCACAGGACAGCAGGGTCTGCAAACCACCAGCACCCTGACATACTCATCCACAGATCAATCCAAGAATGGCATAAAAGCTGGGAAGGGAAGTAATGACCTGAAAAATACAATTCAGCCCTGTACAGAAGATGAATATGAATAAGATTTTTTAAGGATGACTAGGGATCTACACTTAATTTGGTCTGATGTGGCACACAGGTCTCCAGCAGGATCTGGCCTCCAGCATCCAATGCCTCCAGCAGAAGTTTCAGGAGGTTTCTGCGAACACACACTGCCTGTGCTCCCATCCCAGATAGCACTTGGATGACTTATAAGAAAACCGCCTGGAACCAGGAGTTCACTGCTGGGGGGAGCAGAGCGTGCCGGACAGCCTGGGAAAGGTAGATCTCTCTTTCAATACGGACGACTTCTGTTTTGCTGAGCCCAAGGCTTTACTGTCAAGCTCACACTTTGAGATATAGTCTGCAGGCTTTGTTCTGGCAGCAATTAATTGGCTTAGTCACCATTTTTTTTCCTGTTGTCGTTGACCTATGTCAGTAAGAAAACAACATGGGTTTTTTGATCAGACAAAGAGTGAGGGGGTGGAAGCTGCTCAAAGAACAGAAAACAATCATAAATGAACCTCTGATCTTAGGCGCTGTTATAAATCAAGAAGGTGAGCAACAGAGAAGGTGCTAGGAAACCCACTGGTTATTGCACAAGCTTTTTTTCACTTGGTGCCAAGATTCAAATCCCGCTGGAAGGTTAGGAACAAAACAGCCTTCTCCATGGCTATGACAGCATGCCCAGTTGCCACGCTGAGTCGTCTTTGTTATTCCAGTTCAAGATACTGCATTATCATAGACAAAACCTCAGATTCCACTATGTCCATCTTAATCCAAATCCAGAGCATTTGCTATTATTCTCGATCCAGAATCTCTCAAGACACAATTCTGGTCTATTCTGCCCCACCCTGATGTACCTTCTCCCACTGCTTAAGCTCTGCCAAGCAGCCTTCCCTCCCCACCACCTTCGCTGGGGCGATGGGAAGTTGCATGGACTATGGAGGCTGCTAAGGAAGATGAGCAACCACACACTTCACATGCAACATCCTTGGGGCAAGCACTATCTGTGAACCTCAGCAGGATCCTGTTCCAGAATTAAACACATCTGATCTTGTCACAGTAAGAGAGAGATCAACTTGAAGCATAACAATACAATGGTTAAAATTCAGATGTGGTGAAAGTCAGAGTAGTTTGGGCGTGATGAATGTCACACAAGGGGTGTTTTAGAGGCACAAAGTAACTTATTTTCATTTATCTGTACAATTAAAATTTCCTTAAGTAGCAACAAAAGCAAAACTAGAAAACATCATCCAGGACTTGTGTATTAAACACCAGACCACATCATATTTTTCCCTGTAGGTTATTTCCAGTTCCACTCACACAGCCCTTCATAAAGGCCTGCTGAAGACATCAATCAAGCTTCCTAATGCAGAATGACTGATTTCTCTGGCCATCAAGAATACATTTATATCTCAAAGAACTGAATAAATCCGACAGAGGGAAGTTACCATTCATTTATTTGCCAGCAAGTCCTTTGCCATTTTGCCTTTTGCTCCTCTGCTAAAATGAGTACTTCCACGAATTGCAGAATGATCTTCTGACATACAAAGCAGTCAATTCCTATCACATCAAAGAGTCCAAACAGCATTTTATGCCATAAACAGCAATTTCACCCATGGATTTATGTGCTAGTCACTGAGTGTGGCATCAAGAGTCTGGTCCATGACGGAGCTGCAAGAAGGCTGGTAGGAATGTCTATGCACTGCTGTCTCCTGCAGATCTGGCACAGCAACGTGAATGTTTTGGGAATGGGAATTTTTAATTGCTGTCTTCCCTATAACTACATTTCACTGTTTAACCTCAGAAGGTTGAGATGGCCAGGAGGCATTTGGAGAAACTGGGCATGCGGCTCTAGCATATGCAGCGTGACCCAGGGTCACTCACCTAAGATGTTCCTCCAGTTACGTGGCAGCCAGCGATAGCGGTGAACGGGCTGTGAGCCAGGGAGCTGCCTGGCAGGTAGATGGGGCCAAGCCATGAATCACCGAAGCTGCCTGGTGTGGAAGAAGAGCGGCAACCTACTGAAGAAACTAAGATCTTAAGATGAGAAGTTCTACTATTTTTTCTTGATGTTCAGTTGCCCAGCAGCAAGTAGAGCATGGAAGGGATGATCACTCTCTTGCCAAAGACAGGGCAGGGAAGATCTGGGAAAGAAGTACTGATAGTTTCCCTCTTTCGGGCCTAGTTTTAAAGAGGAAGGCAATTTTAATGCAAACAAACTTGTCCCTTCCATATAAGTCTTTGACCTATTGGCTAATTTCTGATAAATGTCAAAGTTGGAGATTTCAAAGGCACTAAATTGATGTAAGGCTCATTAAAATAGGTGCTAGATAGAAGAGGAAAGCCTGCCTGCAGCAGCACTGAGGAAAAGGCCATAATGCAAGCACAAACCTTACTAGACAGCAAAGAATCCACAAGGGGCATGTCCAGACCAGAGGAAGCCTCAGAGCTCACACCATGGTAGACTCCAGAGAGTCTCACTGCAAGAGAAAGCAAGAGCAAACCAGCTTTGCTAGTTTGGCTGCTCGTTTTCATCAGAGATGTGCAGCCTGGGCATGCTTTGTGAAGTAGAGCTCTAGTTCTTTTAGAGGTCCTGCATGAAGCTGTGGTGTTTCTTTACATCAAGTGCCTCAACGGGGTGGAAAAGCCAGTGTTGAGCGTCTCCAGCTGAGGGAAGAGCACATGGACTGCTGCACTGGTGGGAGAGCGCTGTTCCAGTGCCTGAGCTGGGGACACACGTATATTAATGCCACCACCCCAGATGGGAACCAGACCTGGCCCAAACCCAGCAGCCTATGCACAGGCACCCAGATGTTCACATAAGAAACAGAGTCTTGTCCCCATCCTTGCTCTGGGGAGGTTGTCATGACTGAAGGGCACCTCTGGCAAAGGACGGGGCCCAGCCAACTCTCCTGCCCTGCCAGGTCATAGCAGGCGTTGCTTCCCTGCTGGGGCTCCTTGTTCATTTTGGAAGCAGCTCTCCTCTGCTGAGAAGCAGGGGCACCCAAAGCCAGCTCTGTGATTTTGGAGGAGAGAAGGCAAGCCCGAGTACAACTTTTTGAAGGTTGAGGACTGGCAAACTTTCAGTAAAGCAGTCTAAAAGTTTTCAGTTACCTCAACATCTGCCTGTATAAATATAACATTTCTCTCAAAGTCAACAGCGGTCTGTTTTTATCTTTGCTATCCTTTGATGTCATTGCCCAGAGCGCTGGAAATGCTACTTAGCAGCATCGCCACAAAAGCGTAGGTAGCAGGATCTTCTGCATCAATAGCTGATGACTCAGGAATCCAATATAATTCAGCCTTCACTTTTGGCTGTTTCTGTTACCTGGATTTTCACCACGCTGCAAAACCTGCACAGAGTGCTTAATATCTTCTCCTTGGAAATGGCCATCTGTTTACCCTGACACGGTTGAGTTAATTTCAGGTTTCAGCATTGCGTATTAGCTATAAGCCACCAAGCAAACAAGGCTTGAAGAGAACCTCACAGAAATTAGACTGGGGAAAGGTACGGTTTAGTCACTGATATAAGGGGAAAATCAACTTGGAGCTGCTTCCACCTCACCGACAGCAGCATTTTTCCGCAGCTACTTGCCAGCCAGCCAACTTCCCGTTGCTCTGGCTGAACCCGTCAGCCAGACTTTCAAAGGTAGACAGGGTTGCTAACAGTGCAGGCTATGAGGCTTCCAAAGCATCCACCCCTTCCAGAGAAATGCAGAGGGAGCCAGACACTTCAGTACCTCTGGAAACACATGAGTAACCACATCTCAAAATGAACTAAATCCCTTCGCACATGCGATGCCTAGTCTCACCCTGTGAGCGTGGGGAACTTCTGCTGCCATTCCAAGGTGTTGCTGTACCATAGGGTCTCTTTCCCAGTAAGCTGAGAAGGGACTTCACTAGGAGCTGTTACCATTTCTAGACCCAGTGAATCACTGAGCACTGGCAGTAGGCTGGGGGAACCCCATCTAAGCAATTCTTGCTGTCACAAAAGTTAAATAAGTTAGATAAACTCTCAGTAAGCCAGAGATCATTCATGTTGAGTGAATCTGGCTAAGGCACAGCTCCAGCTCTCTTCCAGGCTGGTAGGAGGCAGAAGACACAACAAGTGAGATAAAAATGAGCTCATGGTGCCAAACGCTTTCATGCTACACATGGAACAGAATGTCATCCTGCACTAATTTGTGCTATGGTTTCTTATTCATTCCTCTGCATTGGTTTCAGATACACTCAAGCTGCAGATCTTTAAATGGACATGCTAAATATAAGCTATGGAGCTGACTGACAGTTTTATTTTTGTCTTTTATTTAAAGCCATGACTGAATCTAGTGTTGCTAGTTTTCTCTTAGCACCCATGTTCATCATGTGAAATTCTACTCCATAGCAGGTAAGGGAGGTGGGAGAAATTTCACTCATCTTGCTAAGAAAAGAAGTTACTTCTAGCTTAAACAAACACCATTTACATCCCTCCTATAAAAATTCATATCTGCATCACTACACATAAATATACCATACTAATGCATATAGAAATGATTTACAATCTTCCTCTGTTTTCACTAGTCTAACAATCTTTGTATCCAATCAGCCCTTTAGGAAGTAAAACCCAGAAAACTCCATTCCCAAGAAAGCGCACTCTCCTCGGAGCCGCTCATGGGCAGTATTGCAAATCTGAGGCTATAGGAATCACCTGCACAATTGATTGTGAGGAATCAGCCAAATCAACCTTGCCAGCTTATCTTGTTGCTCCGCCAGAGTTGGGGAAGACAGAACTTACGCAGTGTATG